>NC_041729.1:0-1256667 GCF_004115215.2 Ornithorhynchus anatinus
GAAGACTAAAGTCTGAGGTTTGTGGCATGAAGCCAGTTCCCCTTTGCCGGCAGCCATATTTTCACTATTTTTCCTGGCAAAGAGGTCATGAAGACCCAAATGGGAAGACTTAAATCTGGGCTTTGTGACATGAGGCCAGTCCCCAGTTTTGCCAGCATCCATCTTTTCACTGTTCTTCCTGGTACCTCGGCCATGGAGACCCAAATTGGAAGACTTAAGCATGGGCTTCGTGGCATGAAGCCAGTTCCCAGTTTTGTCAGCATCCATCTTTTCACTGTTCTTCCCAGTACCTCGGCCATGAAGACCCAAATGGGAAGACTCAAATCTGGGATTTGTGGCATGAAGCCAGCTCCCCCTTTGCCGGCAGCCGTATTTTCACTGTTTTTTCTGGCACAGGGTCATGAAGACCCAAATGGGAAGACTCAAATCTGGGGTTTGTGGCTTGAAGCCAGTACCCCCTTTTGCCGGAATCCATCTATTCACGGTTCTTCCCGGTGCCCAGGCCATGAAGACCCAAATGGGAAGACTCAAATTGGGGGTTCATGGCATGAAGCCAGTTTCCCCTTTTACCAGCACCCATATTTGTAATTACTCTTCCCAGAGCCTGGGCCATGAAGACCTCAATGGGAAGACTCAAATATGAGGTTTGTGGCTTGAAGCCAGTAACCCCTTTTGCCAGGACATGTCATTACTGTTCTTCCCAGGACCTGGGCCATGAAGACCCAATAAGGGAATAAAATCTGGGCTGCATGGCATGAAGCCACACCTTCTTTTACCAGCACTCATTTTTATTGTTCTTCCCAGTGCCCAGGCCATGAAGACCCAAATGGGAAGACTCAAATCTGGGACTTGTGGCATGAAGCCTGTTCCCCCTTTGCCGGCAGCCGTATTTTCACTGTTTTTTCTGGCACAGGGTCATGAAGACCCAAATGGGAAGACTCAAATCTGGGGTTTGTGGCTTGAAGCCAGTAACCCTTTTTGCCAGGACATGTCATTACTGTTCTTCCCAGGACCTGGGCCATGAAGACCCAATAAGGGAATAAAATCTGGGCTGCATGGCATGAAGCCACACCTTCTTTTACCAGCACTCATTTTTATTGTTCTTCCCTGTGCCCGGGCCATGAAGACCCAAATGGGAAGACTCAAATCTGGGATTTGTGGCATGAAACCAGTCCCCAGTTTTGGCAGCATCCATCTTTTTTTCATTGTTCTTCCCAGTACCTCGGCCATGAAGACCCAAAATGGACAACTTACATCTGGAGTTTGTGGCATGAAGCCAGTTCCCCCTTTGCCGGCAGCCGTATTTTCACTGTTTTTTCTGGCACAGGGGTCATGAAGACCCAAATGGGAAGACTCAAATCTGGGGTTTGTGACATGAAGCCAGTCCCCAGTTTTGCCAGCATCCATCTTTTCATTGTTCTTCCTGGTACCTCAGCCATGGAGACCCAAATTGGAAGACTTAAGCATGGGCTTCGTGGCATGAAGCCAGTTCGCAGTTTTGCCAGCATCCATCCTTTCATTGTTCTTCCCAGTACCTCGGCCATGAAGACCCAAAATGGAAGACTTAAGTCTGGGGTTCATGGCATGAAGCCAGTTCCCCCTTTGCCGGCAGCCATATTTTCACTGGTTTTCCTGACACAGGGGTCATGAAGACCCAAATGGGAAGATTCAAATTTGAGGTTTGTGGCATAAAGACAGTTTCCCCTTTTACCAGCACCCATATTTGTAATCACTCTTCCCAGAGCCTGGGCCATGAAGACCTCAATGGGAAGACTCAAATCTGAGGTTTGTGGCTTGAAGCCAGTACCCCCTTTTGCCAGGACACATGTCATTATTGTTCTTCCCAGGGCCATGAAGACCCAATAAGGGAATAAAATCTGGGCTGCATGGCATGAAGCCACACCCTCTTTTACCAGCACTCATTTTCATTGTTCTTCCCAGTGCCCAGGCCATGAAGACCCAAATGGGAAGACTCAAATCTGGGGTTTGTGGCATGAAGCCAGTCCCCAGTTTTGCCAGCATCCACCTTTTTTTCATTGTTCTTCCCAGTACCTAGGCCATGAAGACCCAAAATGGAAGACTTAAGTCTGGGGTTTGTGGCATGAAGCCAGTTCCCCCTTTGCCGGCAGCCATATTTTCATTCGTTTTTCTGACACAGGGGTCATGAAGGCCCAAATGGGAAGACTCAAATCTGGGGTTTGTGACATGAAGCCAGTCCCCAGTTTTGCCAGCATCCACCTTTTCACTGTTCTTCCCGGTACCTCGGCCATGGAGACCCAAATTGGAAGACAAACTGGGGGGTTCATGGCATGAAGCCAGTTCCCAGTTTTGCCAGCATCCATCCTTTCATTGTTCTTCCCAGTACCTCGGCCATGAAGACCCAAAATGGAAGACTTAAGTCTGGGGTTCATGGCATGAAGCCAGTTCCCCCTTTGCCGGCAGCCATATTTTCATTCGTTTTTCTGACACAGGGGTCATGAAGGCCCAAATGGGAAGACTCAAATCTGGGGTTTGTGACATGAAGCCAGTCCCCAGTTTTGCCAGCATCCACCTTTTCACTGTTCTTCCCGGTACCTCGGCCATGGAGACCCAAATTGGAAGACAAACTGGGGGGTTCATGGCATGAAGCCAGTTCCCAGTTTTGCCAGCATCCATCCTTTCATTGTTCTTCCCAGTACCTCGGCCATGAAGACCCAAAATGGAAGACTTAAGTCTGGGGTTCATGGCATGAAGCCAGTTCCCCCTTTGCCGGCAGCCGTATTTTCACTGGTTTTCCTGACACAGGGGTCATGAAGACCCAAATGGGAAGATTCAAATTTGAGGTTTGTGGCATAAAGACAGTTTCCCCTTTTACCAGCACCCATATTTGTAATCACTCTTCCCAGAGCCTGGGCCATGAAGACCTCAATGGGAAGACTCAAATCTGAGGTTTGTGGCTTGAAGCCAGTACCCCCTTTTGCCAGGACACACGTCATTATTGTTCTTCCCAGGGCCATGAAGACCCAATAAGGGAATAAAATCTGGGCTGCATGGCATGAAGCCACACCCTCTTTTACCAGCACTCATTTTCATTGTTCTTCCCGGTGCCCAGGCCATGAAGACCCAAATGGGAAGACTCAAATCTGGGGTTTGTGGCATGAAGCCAGTCCCCAGTTTTGCCAGCATCCACCTTTTTTTCATTGTTCTTCCCAGTACCTAGGCCATGAAGACCCAAAATGGAAGACTTAAGTCTGGGGTTTGTGGCATGAAGCCAGTTCCCCCTTTGCCGGCAGCCATATTTTCATTCGTTTTTCTGACACAGGGGTCATGAAGGCCCAAATGGGAAGACTCAAATCTGGGGTTTGTGACATGAAGCCAGTCCCCAGTTTTGCCAGCATCCACCTTTTCACTGTTCTTCCCGGTACCTCGGCCATGGAGACCCAAATTGGAAGACTCAAACTGGGGGGTTCATGGCATGAAGCCAGTTTCCCCTTTTGCCAGCACCCATATTTGTAATTACTCTTCCCAGCGCCTGGGCCATGAAGACCTCAACAGTAAGACTCAAATCTGAGGTATGTGGCTTGAAGCCAGTAACCCCTTTTGCCAGGACATGTATCATTTTTGCTCTTCCCAGCACCTGGGCCATGAAGACCCAAGTGGAAAGACTCAAATATAGTGTTTGTGGCATTAAGCCAGTACCTGTTTTGCTGGCACCCATAATTTTAGTGTTCCTCCTTGCACCCGGGCCATGAAGACCCAAAAGGGGAAATCCAGTCTGGGATTTGTGGCATAAAGCCAGGTCTCCCTTTTCCCAACACCCAAGTTTTAATTGTTCTTCCAGTCATCAGGCCACAAAGACCCAAATGGCAAGACTAATCTGGGGTTTGTGGCAAAAAGCCAGCCCCCTTTTTTCAGTCATTCTGACCAGTGACTAGACCTTGAAGGCTCACGTGGTCAAACGGGCTCAACTTAGTGATGGCCCAGGCCTGGGGCGGGATCACAAAGTCAGACAGGCCCATGGTCCAGCATCAAGGCAGCCCTTCCCCAAGGGAGCTCAGGGTGGCAAACAAGTCCATCATCTGTGGCGGTGGCCCTGCATCTCGGTGTGGTGTAGTGCCGGGGGCTCACAGTGCCAGACAGGCACAACATTGCAGTGGCCCTGTCCCAGGGAGGTGCTCAGAGTGTCAAAGAGACAACATCATGGCAGCCTGGTCCCCAAGGAGCTCAGAGTACCAGACAGGCCCATTATCAGTGGTGGTGGCCCTGCCCCTTGCTGTAGTGCAATGCCGGGGGCTCACAGTGCCAGAAAGGCGCAACGTTGCAGCAGTCCTGCCCCAGGAGGGTGCTCAGAGTGTCAGAAAGACACAACATCATGGCAGCCCAGCCCCCAGGGAGCTCAGAGTACCAGACAGGCCCATTGTCAGTGGTGGTGGCCCTGCCCCTTGGTGCGGTGCAGTGCCAG
Organism: Ornithorhynchus anatinus; assembly: GCF_004115215.2. Taxonomy (NCBI): domain Eukaryota; kingdom Metazoa; phylum Chordata; class Mammalia; order Monotremata; family Ornithorhynchidae; genus Ornithorhynchus; species Ornithorhynchus anatinus. The sequence goes on from NC_041729.1 coordinate 4,442, forward strand.
GGGCTCACAGTGCCAGAAAGGCACAACGTTGCAGCGGTCCTGCCCCGGAGGGGTGCTCAGAGTGTCAGAAAGACACAACATCATGGCAACCCGGCCCCCAGGGAGCTCAGAGGGTCATACAGGCTCATTAGCAGTGGCTGCGGCCCTGTCCCTCAATGTGTTGTGAGGGGGTCACAGTGTCACACAGACACAATGTTGCAATGGCCCTGCCCCAGGGTGGTGCTCAGAGTATCAAACGGGCACAACCATCATGGCAGCCCAGCACCCTGGGGGCTCAGGGGGTCAGACAGGCCCATTGTCAGTGGCGGTGGACCTGCATCTCGGTGAGGGGTGGGAGGCTCACAGTAACAGAAAGGCACAACGTTATAGTGGCCCTGCCCCGGGGGGGTGCTCAGAGTGTCAAACAGGCTCAACATCACGGCAGCCCGGCCACCAGGGAGCTCAGAGGGTCACACAGGCCTATTGTCAGTGGCAGTGGCCCTGACTCTCAGCGTGGCGCAGTGCTGGGGGTTCCCAGTGCCAGACAGACACAATGCTGCAGCGGCCCTGCCCCGGGGGGGTGCTCAGAGTGTCAAAAAGACAAAACATCATGGCAGCCGGGTCCCCAGGGAGCTCAAGAGGGTCAGACAGGCTCATTGTCAGTGGAGGCAGCCCTGTCCCTCGGTGCGGTGCGAGGGGGGGGTCACAGTGCCACATAGGCACAACGCTGCAGTGGCCCTGCCCTGGGGGGTGCTCAGAGTATCAGACAGGCACAACATCATGGCAGCCCAGCCCCCAGAGAGCTCAGAGGGTCGCACAGGCCCATTGTCAGCGGCGGCAGCCCTGCCCCCCGGTGCGGTGCGAGGGGGGTCACAGTGTCACATAGGCACAACGCTGCAGTGGCCCTGCCCCAGGGGGGTGCTCAGAGTATCAGATAGGCACAACATCATGGCAGCCCAGCCCCCAGAGAGCTCAGAGGGTCGCACAGGCCCATTGTCAGTGGCGGCAGCCCTGCCCCGGTGCAGTGCGAGGGGGTCACATAGGCACCACGCTGCAGTGGCCCTGCCCCAGGGGGGTGCTCAGAGTGTCAAAAAGACACAACATTATGGGAGCCGGGGCCCCAGGGAGTTCAGCGGGTCACACAGGCCCATTGTCAGTGGCGGCAACCCTGTCCCTCGGTGCGGTGCGAGGGGGGCGTCACAGTGCCACATAGGCACAACGCTGCAGTGGCCCTGCCCCAGGGGGGTGCTCAGAGTATCAGACAGGCACAACATCATGGCAGCCCGGCCCCCAGAGAGCTCAGAGGGTCGCACAGGCCCATTGTCAGTGGCGGCGGCCCTGCCCCCTGGTGCGGTGCGAGGAGGTCACAGTGCCACATAGGCACAACGCTGCAGTGGCCCTGCCCCAGGGGGGTGCTCAGAGTATCAGATAGGCACAACATCATGGCAGCCCGGCCCCCAGAGAGCTCAGCGGGTCACACAGGCCCATCGTCAGTGGCGGCGGCCCTGCCCCTCGGTGCGGTGCGAGGGGCTCTCAGGACCAGACAGGCACAAAGTTGCAGCGGCCCTTCCCCGGGTGGGGTGCTCAGAGTGTCAAAAAGACACAACATTATGGGAGCCGGGCCCCCAGGGAGTTCAGCGGGTCACACAGGCCCATTGTCAGTGGCGGCAGCCCTGTCCCTCGGTGCGGTGCGAGGGGGGGGTTCACAGTGCCACATAGGCACAACGCTGCAGTGGCCCTGCCCCAGGGGGGTGCTCAGAGTATCAGATAGGCACAACATCATGGCAGCCCGGCCCCCAGAGAGCTCAGCGGGTCACACAGGCCCATTGTCAGTGGAGGCAGCCCTGTCCCTCGGTGCGGTGCGAGGGGGGGGGTCACAGTGCCACATAGGCACAACGCTGCAGTGGCCCTGCCCCAGGGGGGTGCTCAGAGTATCAGACAGGCACAACATCATGGCAGCCCGGCCCCCAGAGAGCTCAGAGGGTCGCACAGGCCCATTGTCAGCGGCGGCAGCCCTGCCCCCTGGTGCGGTGCGAGGGGGGTCACAGTGTCACATAGGCACAACGCTGCAGTGGCCCTGCCCCAGGGGGGTGCTCAGAGTATCAGATAGGCACAACATCATGGCAGCCCGGCCCCCAGAGAGCTCAGCAGGTCACACAGGCCCATCGTCAGTGGCGGCGGCCCTGCCCCTCGGTGCGGTGCGAGGGGCTCTCAGGACCAGACAGGCACAAAGTTGCAGCGGCCCTTCCCCGGGTGGGGTGCTCAGAGTGTCAAAAAGACACAACATTAGGGGAGCCGGGCCCCCAGGGAGTTCAGCGGGTCACACAGGCCCATTGTCAGTGGCGGCAACCCTGTCCCTCGGTGCGGTGCGAGGGGGGGGGTCACAGTGCCACATAGGCACAACGCTGCAGTGGCCCTGCCCCAGGGGGGTGCTCAGAGTATCAGACAGGCACAACATCATGGCAGCCCGGCCCCCAGAGAGCTCAGAGGGTCGCACAGGCCCATTGTCAGCGGCGGCAGCCCTGCCCCCTGGTGCGGTGCGAGGGGGGTCACAGTGTCACATAGGCACAACGCTGCAGTGGCCCTGCCCCAGGGGGGTGCTCAGAGTATCAGATAGGCACAACATCATGGCAGCCCGGCCCCCAGAGAGCTCAGCAGGTCACACAGGCCCATCGTCAGTGGCGGCGGCCCTGCCCCTCGATGCGGTGCGAGGGGCTCTCAGGACCAGACAGGCACAAAGTTGCAGCGGCCCTTCCCCGGGTGGGGTGCTCAGAGTGTCAAAAAGACACAACATTATGGGAGCCGGGCCCCCAGGGAGTTCAGCGGGTCACACAGGCCCATTGTCAGTGGCAGCAGCCCTGTCCTTCGGTGCGGTGCGAGGGCGTCACAGTGTCACATAGGCACAACGCTGCAGTGGCCCTGCCCCAGGGGGGTGCTCAGGGTATCATACGGTCACAACATCATGGCAGCCCGGCACCCTGGGGTCTCAGAGGGTCAGTCAGGCCCATTGTCAGCGGTGGCATCCCTGCCCCTCGCTGTGGTGTGGGGGGCTCAGTGTCACACGGGCACAGAGCCATGTCGGCCTAACCCTACTCACAATGTTGGACACTCATTCATTCATTCAATCGTACTTATTGAGTGCTTACTGTGTGCCGAGCACTGTACTAAACACTAGGGAGTGTACAATATAACAATAAGCAGATACATTCCCTGCCCACAGTGAGTTTACAGTCTAGAGATAAGCTTACTATGCCAGTGCCAGATCAGTCTAAGGACCTGGCAGCCCCGTCCCAGGTGGGTGCTCAAAGTGTCAGGGAAGCACACCATCACAGAAGCCCTCTCTCCGGGGGGATCAGACAGACCCAATGTCAGTCACAGGGGCCCTGCCTCTAGGTGTGTAGTCCAGGGGTGGGGGGTAGCTCACAATGTGAGACAGGCACAGTGTCGCGGCGGGGCTCAAAGTGTCAGAGAGGCGCAAGGGTCCGAGGCAAGAAGTCAGCCTCCTTTTGCTAACTCTGGTATTTTTAGTGTGCTTCCTGGCATCCGGGTCAGGAAGATCCAAATGGGTACCGTCCAAACAGCACTCATGTTACTATTGTTCTTCCTGGTGCCTGGGCCACAAAGACCCAGATGGCAAGACTCAAATCCAGGGTTCATGGCACAAAGCCACTACTCCCTTTTGCTGGCACCCAAATTTTAAAGTTATCATCCCTGGTGCCCAGGCCATAAAGACCCAAATGGGAAGACTCAAATCTGGGGTTCATGTCATGAAGCCATTCTCCGCTTTTGCCAGCACCCCATCTTTATCATTGTATCCACTGCCTGGGCCATAAAGGCCCAGTTGGGAAGACTCAAATTTGGAGTTTGTGGCATGAAGCCAGTCCCCCCATATTTATTGTTGTTCCCAGTGCCTGGGCCACGATGACCCAAATAGGAAGATTAAAATCTGGAGTTCGTGGCATGAAGCCACTACCCCCTTTTGCCGGCATCCATATCTTTATTGTTGTTGCCAGTGCCTGGCCACAAAGACCCAAATGGGAAGAGTCAAATCTGAGGTTCATGGCATGAAGCCAGTTCCCCTGTTTCCTGGCACCCATATCTTTATTATTGTTCCCAGTGCCTGATGGGAAGAGTCAAATCTGGGGTTCGTGGCATGAAGCCACTACCCCCTTTTGCCAGCATCCATATCTTTACTGTTGTTCCCAGTGCCTGAGCCATGAAGACCCAGCTGGTTAGTTTAAAATCTGGGAGTTTGTGGCATGAAGCCTCTACCCCCTTTTGCCGGCACCAAAATTTTAAATTACTCTCCCCAGTGCCTGGGCCATGAAGACTCAGTGGGAAGACTCAAATCTGGGGTTCTTGGCATGAAGCCAGTCCCCCCCTTCCATATTTTTCATTACTCTCCCCAGCAACCAGGCCATGAAGACCTAACGGGAACATTGAAATCTGGGGCTTCTGGCATGAAGCCAGTCCCCCCATTTTTGCCGGCATCCATATTTTCATTGGTCTTCCCAAAGCGCGGGCCATGAAGACCCAAATGGAAACACTGAAATCTGGGGTTCTTGTCATGAAGCCAGTCCCCCCATTTTTGCCAGCACCCAGATTTTTCATTACTCTCCCCGGCACCTAGGCCATGAAGACCTAAACGGGAACATTGAAATCTGGGGTTCTTGGCATGAAGCCAGTCCCCTCCTTTTGCCGGCATCCATATTTTCAGTAGTCTTCCCAGCACCTGGGCCATGAAGACCCAAATGGGAGCACTGAAATCTGGGGTTCTTGGCATGAAGCCAGTCCCCCCATTTTTGCCAGCATCCATATTTTCACTGGTCTTCCCAAAGCCTGGGCCATGAAGACCCAAATGGGAAAATTGAAGTCTGGGGTTCTTGGCGTGAAACCAGTAGCCCCCTTTTGCCGGCAACCATATTTTCATTGTTCTTCCCGGCACCTGGGCCATAAAGGCCCAAATGGGAACACTGAAATCTGGAGTTCATGGCGTGAAGCCACTCCCCACTTTTGCCGGCACCCAAATTTTCATTGTTTTTCCCAGCGCCTGGGCCGTGAAAACTCAAAATGGGAAGACTTAAATATGGGGTGCCTTTTTTGAGGGCACCCATGTGGTTGTTCTTCCTGGGACCCAGGCTAGGAAGACCTAAATCTGGGGTTCATGACATCAAGCCAACCCCCTTTCTCTGGCATCCAGATTTCTATTTGTTCTTCCCAGTGCTTGGGACAGAAGAACCAAATGGGAAGATTAAGGCCAGCCCCTTTTTGCCATCACCCATATTTTTAAAGTCATTCTTCCTAGCACCCAGGTCCTAAAGGTTTACAGTGTTACACAGGCACAACATTGTTATGGCCCTGCCCTTGAGGGCTCATAGTGTTACAGAGATACAACGTCACAGCAGTTCTGCTCTAGATGGACTCACAGTGTCACACGGACAGAACATTTGCGGGGCCCTGTCCTAAAGGGGGTGGGGGGGAGAGACTCAGTAACCGACGGGTCCAACATTGCAGCGGCCCTGCCCTCGAGGGCTCAGTGTCACACAGATAAAACATCATGGCGGCTCTGCTCTGGATGGGCTCACAGTGTCACATGGGCAGAACATTTGTGGGGCCCTCCCTTAAGGTGGGGGACTCACAGTATCCGACGGGTCCAACGTTGCAGCGGCCCTGCCCTCGAGGGCTCACAGTGTCATATGAGTATAGCATCATGGCGGCTCTGCTCCGGATGGGCTCAGTGTCACATGGGCAGAACATTTTGGGGGCCTGACCTTAGGGTGGGGGTCGGGGGGAAATTAACAGTATCCGACGGGTCCAATGTTGCGGCGGTCCTGCCCTCGGGGGGCTCCCAGTGTCACCCGTGCATAATGTCACAGCAGCTCTGCACTGGACAGCCTCACGGCTTCAGACCGCCCCACAGTTGTGGCAGCCTTGTCCTCGGTAGCGGCGGGTGGGGAGGTAACCGACGGCCACAGATCACGGCCGGCCACCCTGCTCTCACTATCCCCACCTCAGGGGGTTCACCGTGTCCGACGGGTCCCAGGTTATGGTAGTCCACCGTTAAGGGGGCTCACTGTGTGTGACGGAGAGCCCAGAACAATAATGAGCACAATTTTACATTGAGCATTTAATAAGTACAGTTTGAGCTGAATCCTCCCAAAGGTTTAGCACACAACAACACACACCATCACTGCGCTTCAGGAGTTTACAAGTACTCTACACACAGCTTGTTTGCAATAAATACCAGGGATTCATTGTATCGTACTCTCCCACATGCTTAGTTCAGTGTCCTGCACAAATAAAGTATTCAGTAAATACTATTGATGACATCACGGCGGCTCTGCTCTGGATGGGCTCCCAGTGTCACATGGGCAGAACATTTTTGGGGCCCTGCCTTCGCGGGGGGGGGGGGCCCACAGTATCTGGCAGGTCCAATGTTGCAGTGGCCCCGCCCTCAGGGGGGTTCCCAGTGTCACCCAGGCACAAATGTCACGGTGGCTCTGCCTTGGATGGGCTCACGGCTTCAGACCACTCCACGATTCTGGCTGCCTTGTTCTCGGTAACGGCGGGTGGGGAGGGGACCTACGGCCACAGTTCACAGCCGGCCACCCTGTTCTCAGTGGCCCTGCCCTCAGGGGGGGTCACCGTGTCTGACGGGTCCCAGGTTGTGGTGGTCCACCCTTAAAGGGGCTCACTGTGTGCGACAGAGAGCCCAGAATACTAGAGTGAGCACAATTTTACATTAAGAGCATTTAATAAGTGCAGTTGTGTGCCAAACCTTTGGGAGGATTCAGCACAAACAATACACACCATCACTGCGCTTCAGGAGTTTGTAAGTACTCTGCACACAGCATATGTGTAATAAATACGATGGATTCATTATATTGTACTCTTCCACACACTTAGTTCAGTGTCCTGAACAAATAAAGTGCTCAGTAAATACCATTGAAAAGTCACGGCGGCTCCGTTCTGTTTGGGCTCACAGTGTCACACAGGCAGAACATTTTTGTGGCCCTGCCCTCAGGGGCGGCGGGGGGGGGGGGGGGGGGGGAAACGACGACTCACAGTATCCGGCGGGTCCAACGTTGCAGGGGCCCTGTACTCGGGGGGCTCCCAGTGTCACCCAGACACGTCACGGCGGCTCTGCCCTGGACGGGCTCACGGCTTCAGACCACTCCCCAGTAGCGGCAGCCTTGCCCTCAGTAGTGGCGGGTGGGGAGGGGGCCCGACGGCCACAGATCACGGCAAGCCACCCTGCCCTCAGGGGGTCCAGCGTGTCCGACGGGTCACAAGTTGTGGTGGTCCTCCCTTAAGGGGGCTCACTGTGCGCGACGGAGAACTCAGAGCACTGGAGGGAGCACAATTTTACATTAAGAGCATTAACAAGTGCATTTGTGTGCTAAACTTTCGGGAGGATTCAGCACAAACAACACACACCATAACTGGGCTTCAGGAGTTTACAAGTACTCTGCACACAGCATGCGTGCAATAAATACCATGGATTTGTTGTATTGTACTCTCCCACATGCTTAGTTCAGTGCCCTGCACATATAAAGTGCTCAATAAACACCACTGATTGAAGGGACAAAAGCATTATTTTTTTTTCCAGCATTTAAGTGCTTACTATTTGCCAGGCACTGTACTTAGCGCTGGGATAGGCACAATTTATCAGGTTGGACACAATCCCTATCGCACATGGGGCTCGTGGTGTTAATTCCGGCTTTACAGGTGACGGAACTGAGGCGGAGACCAGTGGAATGCCTTTCCCAAGGTGACGCAGTAGACACACGGCAGAACCGGGATTAGAACTCAGCTCCATGTTCTATCCACTAGACCACACTGCTTCTCTGTTGTCTGTAATTACTTACAACTGGTTGGAAGAGAAAAGAGTAAGTAAAGAGATAAAGCAGGAATCAGGCCCCACCCCCCCACCCCTCCCCTTAAGGAAGCAACACGGCCCACATGCACGGGCTCCTCACCCACAACCCCGCAGGGGTGGGACCCCCGAGCCCGGCCTCACAGCCACGGCAGGAGCAGCCCCTCTCTCCCCTCGACCGGCACATACTGGGCATCAGGCACCACTTTGAGCTCTGGGTTCTTTGTTTACGGTACCTGTTAGCAATAATGATAATGATGGCATTTGTTAAGCACTATGTGCCAAGCACTGTTCTAAGCACTGGGAGGGATACAAGGTCATCAGGTTGTCCCAGATGGTGCTCACAGTCTTAACCCCTATTTTCCAGATGAGGTAGCTGAGGCTCAGAGAAGTTAAGTGACTCACCCAAAGTCACACAGCAGACAGGTGGAGGAGCCGGGATTAGAACCCACGACGTCTGACTCCCAAGCCTGTGTTCTTTCCACTGAGCCATGCTGCTTCTCATGTTAAACGTTACCTGTTTGTTCAGGCACTCTACTAAGCATAAGGATAGATGCAAGTTAATTGGACTATGTCCAACCTGATTACCTTGTATCTACCCCAGGGCATAGAACAGTGCTGGACACATACTATTATTAGATCACATCCCACTTCATTCATTCAATAGTATTTATTGAGCGCTTACTATGTGCAGAGCACTGTACTAAGCGCTTGGGATGAACAAGTTGGCACCAGATAGAGTAGCTGAGGACCAGAGAAGTCAAGTGACTCACCCAAGGTCACAAAGCAGACAAGGGGCAGGTTTGGTATTAGAATGCAGGTCCTTCTAACTCCCAGGCCCATGCTCCCTCTAGTAGGCCACGCCGCTTCTCCCGGCTGGACAAGACAGCATCTCAGCCCTCTTACTAGCGGGAGCGGGGCTGACGGACAACATCTAAACAGACAGAGGTGTAGACGGACGGACAGACAGACGGTGAGCATGCACCACCCGACACTCAACCCGCACGCCCCATGCGTCCGTCAGTAAGGCGTCCTCTGTCCCAGGCATTCGATACCCTCGACCGCAGGTCCGGCGGTCACCCCAAAATCAGACCTGACTTTCCCCAAGACCATCCGAACCCAAAGCCTTCCCCCGACCCCCACCGGTAAGCCCCTCCCTGCTCAGACCCTCCTCCAGTCCCAAACCCATCAGCCCTCCACTCTCCCTCCCCAATCTCCCCACCCCCTGCGACGCACAACATATTCACGTCGTCGGTCACATCGTAACCCATCAGACACCCCGACATTCCTCCCTCGCCTCCCCCAGCGGGTATACCCAAGTCACTTCTGAAACTCTGGAATCGACCCCTCCCCCACCCCCTTCTCTGCCTCACAGGCCCAACCCAACAGCCCTCCCCCACCTTCATCATCGATACAATAGGCGACGGCAATTCCAGGCCCACACCCACCCTTAAAAAAAAAAAGAGGGTATAGCTGGAACAGCCAGAGCCCCCTCCTTACCTGGACCCACGGCGGGCCACGCTCTGTCTCCTATCCTCTTGCAAACTAAGAGGGGTCAGAAACAGGAGCCTTATTATAGGACAGGGAAGGATCCAGCAGGCTCTGGGGCCCTAAAGAGCCAGTGCCGGCTCTCCTCATTTAGAAGTATCGGGGTTGATTAGGGCTGGGCTGCCCTACAACACTGAAAACACCTGAGCTCAGCTCTGTTCTTTAACTCGAGGCCTGCAGAAGGCTCTGCCCGAAGGGAGTTTTTTTTTTTTTTGCAGAGGTGGGGTTGATCGATCAGTTAATCAATCAGTCATTCAAACATATTTATTGAGCTCATACTGTGTGCAGAGCGCTCTACTAAGCACTTGGGAAAGTATGATGTAAGACAGATGGTAGACACCTTCTCTGCGCACAACAAGCTTAGTGGCTAAAGGAGGAGAGAGACGATATTCATTCAATCCTATGTATTGAGTGCTTATTGAGTGCATGCAGAGCACTGTACTTGGGAAAATACAATACAGCAATAAAGAGAGACAATCCTTGCCCATAATGAGCTCACGGTCTAATTAATGGATCGGTGGTATTTATTTTAGTGCTTACTGGAGCAGAGCCCTCTACTAAGTGTTTGAAAGAGTTCAATACAACAGCTTGAGAAGCAGCGTGAGAAGCAGCGTGGCAAAGTGGATAGAGCGTGGGCCTGGGAGTCAGAAGGTCATGGATTCTAGTCCTTGTGCCAATCACTTTACTTCTCTGTGCCTCAGATACCTCATCTGTAAAATGTGGATTGAGAATGTGAGCACCACATGAGATAGAAACTGTGTCCAACCCTTCCTGCTTGTATCTATCCCCATGCTTAGTACAGTGCCTGGAACATAGTAAGTGCTTAATAAATATCATATTTTTATTATTAAGAGTTGGTAGACACGTTCCCTGTCTGTGATGAGCTTACAATCTAGAGGGGGAGACAGAGAAGCAGCGTGGCTCAGTGGTAAGAGCCCGGGCTTGGGAGTCAGAGGTCATGGGTTCGAATCCCAGCTCTGCCACTTGTGTGATTGTGGGCAAGTCACTTCACTTCTCTGTGCCTCAGTTACCTCATCTGTAAATTGGGGAATAAAACTGTCAGCCCCATGTGGGACAACCTGATCACCCTGTATCTACCCCAGCGCTTAGAACGGTGCTTTGAACATAGTAAGTGCTTAAAAAATACCAACATTATTATTATTTTACTATAAACTGTGGAGATATATATAAGGTTTGTGTGGCTGAGGGTGAGCAGAATAAAAAGGATGTTAATCCAAGTGCAGGGGTGAGGCAGAAGGGAGTGGGGGACATGGAAATAAGGTTTTAGTCAGGGAAGGCCTCTCGGAGATGGCTTTAAAGCACTCAGTTACCTTATTCCCTCCTAACTCACCTCGCTACTCTCCTACTACAGCCAAGCCTGCACACTTTAATGCCAACCTTCTCAACTGTATCTCGATCTCATCTATCTTGCCCCTGCCACTTGCCGACATCCTGCCTCTGGCCTGGAACGACCTCCCTCCTCAAATCCAACAAACAATTACTCTCCCCCCACTTCAAAGCCTTAATGAAGGCACATCTCCTTCCAGAGGCCTTCCCTGACTAAGTCCTTCTTTCCTCTTTTCCCACTCCTTTTTGCATCACCCTGACTTGATCCCCTTATTCATCCCCCCACCCCCAGCCCCACAACACTTACGTACATATCTGTAATTTATTTATATTCATGCCTGTCTCCCCCTCTAGTCTGTAAGCTCGATGTGGGTAAGGAATGTGTCTGCTTATTGTTATACTGTACTCACCCAAGTGCTTAGTACAGTACAGGAAGCAGTGTGGCTCATTGGAAAGAGCCCAGGCTTGGGAGTCAGAGGTCATGGGTTCGACTCCCGGCTCTGCCACTCGTCAGCTGTGTGACTGTGGGCAAGTCACTTAACTTCTCTGTGCCTCAGTTACCTCATCTGTAAAATGGGGATTAACTGTGAGCCTCACGTGGGACAACCTGATTACCCTTATCTACCCCAGTGCTTAGAACAGTGCTCTGCACATAGTAAGCGCTTAATAAGCACCAACGTTATTATTATTAACATTATTATCAGCATGTTAAGCAGTTTGGATGGAGAGGAAAGGGTGGATTTTAGCGATGTTGTGAAGACTGAACTGACAGGATTTGATGACAGAATAGGCGCATTAAATTATAAATTATTTCTTTATATTAATGTCTGTCTCACCCGCTAGACTGTTAGTTCATTGTGGGCAGGGATCTTGAATACCAATTCTGTTGTGTTGTACACTCTCAAGTGTTTAGTATAGTGCTCTGCCCACAGTGAGGGTTCAATAAATACCACTGTTGGTGATGATGATGATGACAGAATGAGTGAGATGAGTTGAGGTTAATGCCAAGGTTATGGGCTTGTGGGACAGGTGCTATGGACAACATAATCATTTTCCCTATCCCATAAGCTCACAACTTTGGCATTATCTCCTTGTCTCTTCTTTATTATGAAAGATGATAATAATAATAATAATTATAGTATTTTGTTAAGCACTTACTATGTGCCAAGCACTGTTCTAAGTGCTGGGGTAGAAACAAAATAGATTGTCCCATGTGGGGCTCACAGTCTTAATACACATTTTACAGATGAGATAATAGAGGCACAGAGGAGTTAAGTGGCTTGCCCAAGGTCACACAGCAGGCAAGTCACGGAGCCAGGAATAGAACTCACATCCTCTGACTCCCAAGACTGTGCTCCTTCCACTGAGCCATGCTGCTTCCCTAGCAGGTTCTCTTTCAACCCCCAAGTTCAGTCTGTCAGTTCTTGCTACCCAATATTTCCAGAATCCACTATGGCACACGCCTTTGCTCCTCCCTTGAACTTCAGTGGGTGCTCAGCACAGTGCCTGTACCCGGAAAGTATTCTACAAATAAAAATGATGGTCTTCATTAAGAACTTGCTAGGTACAGGGTATCATACTAAGCACTGTGAGAGTTATGAGATAAATAGATTGGACACGGGATACTTGCAGAATACTGTACTTGGAAGAAGTCAATAGAACAGAGTCGGTAGATACATCCCCTCTAGAATGTGGCCCAGTTTTCAAAACCTGAGGTTAGAGTCAAATTAAGGGGAAAGTGATGAAGCCAAAGCCCTCTTCACTCTCAACTGAGCCCAGTTCAAGAAGACCAGATCGTGAGAGTCAAGTCCCGAGGTTCATGGTGTGAAGCTGCCCCCCTTTTGCGAGCACCCCTGTTTTTATTGTTCTTCTGGCTGCCTGGGCCACAGAGACACAAAGGAGCAGATTCAAATCCAAAGTTCGTAGCACAAGTCCTACCCCTTTACAGGCTGCATATTTTAATTTTTCTTTCCAGTGCCTGGGCCGTGAACACCCACCTGGGAAGACTCCGACATCAGGTTTAAGGTTTAAGATCTGCCCCCATTTTGTCAGAGGCCATACTTTTATTGTTTTTTCCCTAAGACTGACCTGTAAAAATCCAAAAGCAAAGACTCAAATCTGGAGTTGTAGCATAAAGTCAGCTCAACATTTTGCTAGCATTCATACATTTATCAAGTATTTATACTTATAATGTATTTATATTTATTTAGAAGCAGCATGGCCTAGTGGCAAGAGCGCGGGCTTGGGAGTCAGAGGTCGTGTGTTCTAATCCTGGCTCCGCCACTTGTCTGCTGTGTGACCTTGGGCAAGTCAGTTGACTCCTCTGTGCCTCAGTTACCTTATCTGTAAAATGGGGATTGAGATTGTGAGCCCCACGTGGGACAACTTGATTACCTTATGATTACCCCAGTGCTTAGAATAGTCCTTGGCACATAGTAAGTGCTTAACAAATACCATTATTGTTATTACTATTATTACGATCACTCTCCTGACACCTGGACCACAAAGACCCTAAAGGGCTTGAAAACAGTCTCACATTAGCCAACACCCATATTTTTATTGTTCTTTCTGATGCCTGGGCCATGAGGCTCCCAAAAGGGAGTTGAATCTGGGGTTTGGGTTAGGTCACATAGGCAAGGAACAGAGCTGGTATTAGAATGCAGATCCTCTGACTCCCAGGGTTAGGGTTAGAATTAGGGTTGGGGTTATGAGAGGTCTCCATAAATCTTGTAGGGGTGAGATTGGGGTGAATAAAGTTTCCAAATCCAAGTACAATGGCTAAGGTTGGAATTAGTGTACACAGCAGGCAAGCAACAGAGCTGGAATTCAAACCCAAGTCCTCAGACTCCCAGGCCTGGACTCTTCCCACTTGGTCATACTGCCTAAACCCAAGTTTTAAGACAAGATCAAACGTGCTCTGCCCCTAGATTTCGCCTCTTATATATGTTCCAGGAGCCCAGAATTGGGGGAGCTGGGTCCAACTCTTTTGTATATGTGTTTATCCGATTGTGCATTCAGTGTTTAGCTCCACAACTTGTAAATGTTTTTATGTCCATCTCCCCCATTAGAGTGGAAACTCTTTTCATCCAAGGAACGTGTCACTTCTTTGTTTTTACTTCAAATGCTCAGTCCAGTGCATCACACCCCATGGGTACTTAGTAAAATGCTCTACTACTCTAGTAATAATAATAATAATGTTGGTATTTGTTAAGCGCTTACTATGTGCAGAGCACTGTTCTAAGCGCTGGGGTAAACACAGGGGAATCAGGTTGTCCCACGTGGGGCTCACAGTCTTAATCCCCATTTTACAGATGAGGGAACTGAGGCACAGAGAAGTTAAGTGACTTGCCCACAGTCACACAGCTGACAAGTGGCAGAGCTGGGATTCGAACTCATGAGCCCTGACTCCAAAGCCCGTGCTCTTTCCACTGTGGTGGGTGCACCTGAAGGCCACTTAATTGATTTAAACTGATTAACAAAATAAAAAAAAAACCTGACACCTGAGCTATTTAGCACCACACTAAAGACCCGGGTAGAAATGTCCACGGTTTGTGTATGTTTTCTTCATTAAAGCCGTAGCTTTCATAGGTTTACACATTCAAGCTCCAGCTTTCGTTGCAGGACTCGATGTATTTGTGTTTCCTTTTTCTGCTCCTGGATCCAAATGCCCATGGCCAAACACCCTCCTTCGGGGTACATCGCCATATTTTTATTGTTCTTCCCCGTGACTGGTCCATGAAGAACCAAATGGGAAATCTCAAATATGAGGTTCTTGGCATGAAGCCAGACGGGCACTTGGAGATGAGGAGCTTCTGATGGATGTGGAGGTGGATGGAGTCTTCCCATTTGGATATTCATGGCCCAGGTGTCATGACGAACAATGAAAATAAGACTGCTGGCAAAAGGGGGTCTTGCTTCATGCCATGAACCCCAGATCTGAGTCTTCCCATTTGGGTCTTCATGGCCCCGTTACCAAGGAGAGTTATAAAAATATGGGTGCAGGCAAAGGGGAGACTGGCTTGATGCCATGGGCCCCTAATTTGAGTCTCCCCATTTGTGTTTTCATGGCCCAGGTGCTGGGAAGAAGAATAAAAACGTGGGTGCTGACAAAAGGGAGGCTGACTTCATTCCATAAACTCCAGATTTGAGACTTTCCATGTGGGTCTGCGTGACCTGGCTACCAGGGAGAGTGATAAAAATATGGGTCTGGTCAAGGCAGGAAATTGGCTTCATGTCATGATCTGCAGATTAGACTCCCTCTTTGGGTCTTCATGGCCCAGGCACCAAGAAGAGTGATAAATATATGGGTGCTGGCAAAGGAGGAGGATGGGGTTCATGCCACAAACCCCATATTAGATGCCTCTTTGAGGTCTTCATGGCTCAGGAGCCGGGAAAAACAATAAAAATATGGGTGCTGACAGAAGGGGGAGAATGGCTTCATGCCATCAATCCCAGGTAAGATTGTCTTTTCGGTCTTCATGGCCCAGGCACCAGGGAGAGTGATAAAATAAGGGGGGCTGTCTTCATACCATCAACCCCCAAAAATCTAAGCCTTCCCAGTTGGGTCCTCATGGTCCAGTCACTGAGACGAACATAATAATACGGGTGCTAACAAAATGGGGTACTGCCTTCATGCCGTGAACTCAAGGTTAGACTCCCTTTTTGGGATTTCATGGCCCAGGTGCAGAGAAGAACAAGCAACATATGGGTGCTGGCAAGAAGCAGGGCTGGCTTCACGCCATTAACTCCAGATTCGTGTCTTCCCAGTTTAGTCTTTCATGGCTTAGGTGCCAGGAAGAACAATAAAAATCTGGGTGCTGGCAAAAGGGAGGCTGGCTTCATGCCACAAACCCCAGATTATACCCCCCTTTTGGATCTTCATGGCCCAAGCCAGGAAGAACAGTGAAAATATGGGTGCTGGCAAAATGGGGGATTGGCTTCATGCCATGAATCCCCAGACTTGATTCTTCCCATCTGGATCTTCATGATGCTGGGGTAGACAAGGACAATATGGGTGCTGTCAAAAAAGGAGGCTAGCTTCAAGCCATGAATCCCAGGTTGGAGTCTTCCCTTATAGTTCTTCATAGCTCACATGCTGGGAAGAACAATAACAATAAGGATGTGGGCAAAAAGAGAGGGCTGGCTTCATGCCATGAACCCCAGATATGAGTCTTCCCCTTGGGTCTTAGTGGCTCACGAGCTGGAAAGAGCAATTAGAATATGGATGCTGGAATAACCGGGGACTGGCTACATGCCATGAACCTCCAGACTTGATTCTTTACATCTGGGTCTTCGTGGCCCAGGTGCTAGGAATAACAATACCAACATGGGTGTGGGCAAAAATGGGACCTAGCTTCATGCCATTAACCCTGGATTAGACTTCCCTTTTGGGTCTTCAGGGACCGGGCACTGGGAAGAACAATGAAAATATGGGTATCAGCAAAATGGAGCCTGGCTTTGTTCATTCATTCATTCATTCCATTCATTCAATCATATTTATTGAGCACTTACTTTGAGTAGAACACTGTACTAAACTCTTGGGAAGTACAATTCATCAACAAATAGAGACAATCCCTGCCCACAACGGGTCCACAGTCTAGCAGGGGGGATAATTTCCACACTTGACTATTCCCATTTGGGTCTTCTTGGCCCAGGTGCTGGGAAGAACAATTAAAATAGGGGTGCTGGCAAAATGAGGGGGTGGCTTCATGCCATGAACCCCAGATTGGAGTCTTCCCATTTGGGTTTTCATAGCCCAGGTGCTGGGGAGAACATTAACAATATGGGTATGGGCAAAAAGAGGAGGCTGGCTTCATGCCACTAACCCCAGATATGAGTCTTCCCAGTTGGGTGTTCATGGCCCAGAAGCTTGAAAGAACAATTAAAATATGGGTGCTGGCAAAATTGGGGACTAGCTTCATGCTACGAATCCTAGATTAGACTCCCCTTTTGGGCCTTCATAGCCCACGTGCTGGGATGAACAATAAAAATATGGGTGCTGGCAAAATGGGGCACAGGCTTCATGCTATGAACCCCAGACTTGCTTCTTCCCATTTGAATCTTCATGGCCCAAGCACTGGGATGAACAATAAAAATATAGGTGCTGGCAAAAGGAGTCTGACTTCATGCTATGATCCCCAGATTTGAGTCTCTCAGTTGGGTCTTGATGGCTCAGGCACTGGGAAGAACAATAATAAATGGGTGCCGGCAAATTGGGGAGCTGGCTTCATTCCACAAACCCCATACTAGTCTCCCCACTTTTGGGGTCTTCAAGGCCCAGGTGCTGGGAAGAACAATAAAAGTTTGGGTGCTGGCAAAAAAGGGGAGCTTGGCTTCATGCCAGGACTCCCAGATTTGAGTCTTCCCAGTTGGGTCTTCATAGCCCAGGAGTCGGAAAGAACAAGAAACATATGGGTGCCGGCACAAGCCGGGGATTGGCTTCACACCACGAACCTTGGAACTCGATTCTGCTGGTTGGGTCTTCATGGCCCCGGGCTCTGGGGAGAGTGAAGATGGCTTAGGCTTCATCAGTTTTCCCTTGGTTTGACTCTACCTTGAGGTTTTGGGGGCTGGGCCGTATTTGAGCTGCTGATCCTCCTGGAGTACTGCCACGGCCTATGAGATGACCTGTATCCTGTCCACAAGCTTTCTCTATTGTCTTTGTGATGAACAAATGGACCAAACTCCTCAGACCCTGGGTTTCCTGGACAGGTCTGAAGGGGTATGATCTTGGAGCAGGACACATTTTATCTTTACTTAAAACTTTAGTTTGAGTAGTGTGACTGAGCGGGAAGAGTCCAGGCCTGTAAGTCAGAGGATCTGGGTTCTAATCCCAGCACTGACCCTTGACTGCTGTGTGACCTTGGGCAAGTCGCTTCACTTCTCCGGGCCTCCGTTACCTCATCTGTACAATGGGGATTAAGACTGTGAGCCCCACGTGGGACAACCTGTTTACCGTGTATCTACCCCAGCGTTTAGAACCGTGCCTGGCACAGAGTAAGTACTTAACGAATACAATACTGATATTAATGTCACTTAACTTCTCTGTGCCTCAGTTTCTTCAGCTTTATAATGTTGGTTAAATATCCACACGTGGATTTGCTCCCTTTATTCACCCCTCCCTCAACCCCACAGCAGTTAAACCCATAGCTATAATTTATTGTATTACTGTCTATCTCTCCTCGTCCACAGTGAACTTACAGTCTAGAGGGGATGTATCTACCAACTTGGATAAATTGTCCTCTCCCAAGAACTTAGTACAGTGTTCTGAAGTCAGTTCTCAGTAAATACCACTGATAGATCGACTCACCCCTCACCCTTGGGCACCTCCACCCGTGGGCAGAAGCAGGCCTGAACTGTTTCTTCCCTAATCCTTTCCTTCTCCAAATTTCCCATCACAGATGACCCCACCACCACCTTCCTCCTCCCCATCCTCGGAGTCCATAACTTAGGGCTTGTCCTTGGCGCATTCCCTCTTTCAACTCTCAAATCCAGTCTGTGCCCAAGCCTGCCGGTTCTCCTTCCCCCTCCCGGATCTGCCCTTCCTCTCCATCCAAGTGGTCCCCACACTGGCCCGGGTACCTGTCGCATCCTGACTAGACCACTGTGTCATCTTCCTCATTGAGCTCCCTGCCCCTCTCCTAATAACTGGGGAACTTTAGTGCTTACTATATAGCACTCCAGGTACTAAGCACTGGGATAGATACAGGATAATCAAATCAGACACAGTCCCTGTCCCACATGGGGCTCATGGTGTAAGCAGGAGGGAGAACAGGTATAGAATCCTTATTTTACCAAAGAGGAAATTGAGGCCCAGATAAGTTAAGAAACATGCCCCAAGATCGTACAGTAGGGAACTGGCAGAGCCTGGATTAGAACCTAGGTCTCGTGGCTCTCGGATCTGTGCTCTTCCCACTAGGCCAGGTTGCCATAGGCAGGGAGGTCAGTAAGGAGGCTGAGGCAGTGGGTCATCAAGTGCCTGGACCACATGACAGCAGCCTGGGTGGACAGAAATGGTGGATTCTGGAAAGGCTGGGAAGATAGAACTGACAGGATTTGCTGGGAGGGAAGAGAGCCATCGGGTGCCTTGAACCCAAGGGTCAGGAGTTTCTGCTTGATGAGAGAAGGCAAACAGGGCTCTCTGAGGTGAAGAGACGAGCGCAAACTAATTTTATAGAAAAACGACATGGGCGACAGAATGAAATATGGACTGGAGGCAGGGAAGCAGCAACGCTGAGGATGGCCGGACAGGGTCCCAGACTGGTGACCGGTGCCATGTGGGAGCAGCCACCAGGGCAGGTGCTAGGACTGGGTCACTTCCAATTGAAAGGGGCTTCAGCCCTGGGTGGGGCCCGAGGCCCAAGGCCACTGGGCCGGCCCGGGAGGGGCTCCCAGAGCCCAAGGGAAATGGAGCACTGTTCTAGCACAGGACTTTCATGAGAAAATGGCTTCCCTTTCTCTTTCCTGTCTTCTCCCTCATTCTTTTACTCCTCCTAGCCCCCTTGGCCCTGTTCTTCTCCCTCCTCCACACTTCTCCCCATTTTCCTTGTCCTCTAGCTTTTTCTTTTTTTCTACTCAGTTC
The DNA here is from genome assembly GCF_004115215.2 of Ornithorhynchus anatinus. Classification (NCBI taxonomy): domain Eukaryota; kingdom Metazoa; phylum Chordata; class Mammalia; order Monotremata; family Ornithorhynchidae; genus Ornithorhynchus; species Ornithorhynchus anatinus. The sequence continues at coordinate 23,773 of NC_041729.1, forward strand.
CAGTTCCACTCAGTTCCCATCCCACAGCTGTCCCTCCCCACCCTTCTCAGCCCCACACTGGTCACAGCCCTGGCGGGCCTCCCGTCCTTTGGCCCTACCCCACCTGGCATAAACTGATACATGATTGTCATTAGAGGGGAAATTCATCTTTGGTCTTGTGGGTGGCTGAAGGTCCCAGCTTCACCACACATGCACACAGGCTGACCCCAGGTAGCCGCCAGGACACTGGAGGTCACGGCACAGCTGCATCTGCATCGCGGAGGGGCACGGCCGTGCCGCTGGGTTGTGAAACGGCAGAATCGTGCCCCACAAACAGCGTGGCTCAAGGGAAAGAGCCTGGGCCTGGGAGTCAGAGGTCATGGGTTCAAATCCCAGCTCTGCCACTTGTCAGCTGTGTGACTGTGGGCAAGTTACTTCACTTCTCTGTGCCTCAGTTCCCTCATCTGTAAAATGGGGATGAAGACTGTGAGCCTCACGTGGGACAACCTCATTCCCCTGTATCTACCCCCAGCGCTTAGAACAGTGCTCTGCACGTAGTAAGCGCTTAACAAATACCAACATTATTATTATTATTGCTTCCTCATCTATCCGGCTCCCTGCCTAGTCTGTGAGCTCCTCAAGTGCAGGGACTGTGTCTTTCACCTCTATTGCATTGTAGCCACCCAAGAGCTCAATACAGTGCTCTTAACACCACAATAGGGGCCCGATCAAATAAGGGAATGCAATTACCCCAGGGCTGAGGATGGGACATGTGGATAACTGATGGATGGGGCAGGAAATGTGAGGGAGAGGACTGGCTTTGTGGTAAAGTGAGAAGGATGAAGGGAGTAAAACAAGACTGCTGATACCTGACATTAGGCTGCCGGGTGCCGGGGCTGCAAAGTGGGGAAAGTTTCTCAGAGGAGGAGTCAAGTCTTCCCCATTACTTCCAAGTGCGGGGTTGGTACCTGGGGTCCAGTAGCCAGACGGGAACGCTGGCCTTGGTTCCACTCCAGGGCGCATGCCAATTGGTGTGCACTTGGCTGGTCCCACCCCTTGTTCACCACTCCCCGCTGGACCTTCCTGCCAGTCTCCAGCCACAGGGACACTTGACAAGTCCAGCCCTGGCCCTGCCTTTTTCATGTCCAATGCATAATAATAATAATAGAGAGAATCGGGGGAAGCTGCTGGCTGATTGGCAGAGGCCCCTCCTCCACCACCACAACCCGCTATCTCCCAGCAGCCCAAGGAGAGGGAACAGAGAGCTCCAACCCCTGGACGAAAAAAGGTGTGGGAGTGGAAGAGCCAAAGCCCAGCATGTGAGAACTGGTTTATTTTTTCCCCTCGCCAACGTCCCACTGCTCTGCTTCTCCAGGGAGCAGACATGCTTCGAAGAGACGTCTTCACCGCCCTATGATGACTTGAGTCTGCCTGTCCGGGCCCCTGGTGTCCGGCGAGTGGAAGAGTGTGAAGTCGGAGGCAACGGAGCTAGCCGGAGGGAGAGTAAGAGAGCAGAGCCAGGGGCAGCGTGACCGTCGTGGGGCTCTTTCTGGCCGAAGCCTCTGGTGGGAGAGCCGGGCTCCCAGCTTTTACAGACAACCCCAGGGAGCCAGCAGTGCCTCTGCTTACAGTGACGGGCTCAGATGCCAAAGAGGACTCTGAGATCTGCCAGGGTGAGTTTGGTGAAGGCAGGGCCGGTTCCCGTCAGCACCTGCTTGGCCAGATCTTTCTTTCTGGCTTGGAGCTGTAAAATCTTCTCTTCTACTGTCCCCATACAGACAAACCTAAAAGGTGAGATCTTTGTGTTATTCCTTTCTGGGGTGCCTGGATAGGAACTTCCTATCCTACCTCAGGGTTACTAGCAAGGGGTCCTCGTTGGGTTATCAGAGGAGAGAGTCATGAGGGTTGGATGATCTGAGCTGGATCACTGGGGACTAGTCAGAGGTGTTGGACAGTCCATGCAGGGTCACTGCGGGGAGACTTGGGGAAGATGACTGGTCTTTCCTTAGCTACAAAGGTGGGTGCCAGGAGGGCAACCAACATACTGTTCCCCCAAGCATCATTGTATCAGTGTGGGAGACGGCACCTGGGTTGGATGGACCGTGGAGCTGACCTATGGGTGATTACGGTCTGATGAGGATTTCCTTTCTGGGGAGGCTCTATAGGAAAGAGCGTGGAGGAGGGGCACCAGGGAAAGCGTGTGGGGGAATACAGAAGGAGGGTGGTGCACTGTGATAGGAAGGTGAGAGGCCAAGGTAGGCTGTGCCAGTTCCAGCTCTGGCTCAAGCTGAATGACCACTTTGCAGCCAACATCCTAGTGGTCCCCCCCAGGCCCCGGCCACCCCCTCCCCTCACGCTACAAGTAGGGCAGAGGGCGGCTTGTTCTGGGGGGGATGGGGATGGGACAGCCACCGTGGGGCCAGGGCCCGAGCTTAACGAAGGGGCTTGAGGAGGACGTGGAAGGGGCCACCCGGTGAGGACACCAGGCACTGACCGTTCGCCACTTAAAGACTAGCTCCTTCAGAGACCCTATTCCTTTGCCACCAAGCCTAATCCAGGGCAGGCAGCCCTCAGGGCTATATCTCCCCCAAGCTCAAGCCCACTTGTGCCCTGCCTCGGGCTAGGAGCCGGGGCTCATGGGGCCGGGCCCTGGGAAGGACCGGACAAGATGCGGCCAGGGTTCAGAGGGACCAATTCTCACCTGTGGATGACCACATCTCTCTGCTGCCCCACACGGTAAATACGGTCACAGGCTTGGTCCTCGAGCGCTGGGTTCCTACCAAGGGAGAGGGCAGGCTCAGAGGGGCAAGCAACTCTCTGGCCCATCCAGCCGGCCAGACTCGGCCCCTGCCCCAGCTTGGGTCAGAACCAGCGCTGGGGCCCGGCGCCGCCCTGACTCCCTTCCAGCCATCCCCGCCTGCGCTCACATGCCCCGGCCCCCTTCACCAGCTGGCAGCGCCTGAGCCCACCATCACTCTGAGAACTGCCAGGGCCTGAGGAAGGAGCCCAGCTCAGGGAGAGCACAGTAGGGCACTTAGCACATAATTAGTCACTCCAGTTCCTCTGGGCCAGGGTGGCTGGCGGTGTCCTCCACACCGTTACCCCCCAGCCCCTCCCCCCAGGCTGTAGTCTCCCCAGGGCTGGGTCCCCACCAACACCCACAACCCCTGGGGGTGAAGGAGATGCCCAGCATGTGGTCCGCCAGCGACCCCACTGCCCCAGAGAGAACCGGCTCACACCGCCGGACCCCAAAGGGAGCCCGAACTCAAAACCCTGGGACTCAGGAGGAGGCACGACCCTGGACCCAGGACTGGTGGGACACGTGTCACACTCGGAAAGGAGAAAGCCAATGCACATTGCCAGTGGCCTGGGCAACCAGACCAGCACTGGCCCTTCCCGGCCAGCCATCCAGACCAATGCCCCCTACCCCTGCCCTCCACCCCACCTTTTGAACCAGAGCCCAGCCCCGCTGTGGCTCAGAGGAGGGGAGCCCACCCTTGGGGGCCCGCAGAAGGACCTGGCCGGCGACTGACTCCCTGCCCAAGCCTAGGGGTGTGACGGAGCAGGGGAGGAAGAGAGAGGAGGAGTGGAAAGGGGGAAAGAGGTGGGAGAGAAGCAAGCGCGGAAAGCACGACTGCAGTTACCAATGCATGTCCAGAAGGAAGAGGTGATTCCCCCCAGTCAAGTTGAGTCCCACGCCGCCGGCCAAGAGTGAAATCAGCATCACCTGCAAGAGACGAGTCCAAGGAGTCACCAGAGCCCCATCAGGCCTCCTTCCCACAGCCGGGGCCGGCTCGAGTATGGGTGACTCAGTGGGAACTGCTGCTAAGCCCCTCAGGTCAGGGATAAGTCAGGGATAAGCCCTCCCTCCCACCTACTAGCCTCCAATTTTGTGTTCCAACTGATGCCAATGAGACAAGGCAAGCTGGAGTGGGGCTGGGTCGAGTCCCCGCTGCCTGAGAACGAAGCCCTCGACCCCAGCTGGGTTCCAGCTGCCCTCCCTCGGCTCCTCACTTTCATCAACTCCCGCCTCGGCCCAGAGCTCGGTGGAAAGAGCTCGCGGCTGGGAGTCAGGAGACCTGGGTTCTATCCCAGCTCCACCACCTGCATGCTGAGCATCAGTTTCTTCATCTCAAACGGGGATAAAATTCCCGGTCCACCCCCTCCCACCCAGACTGGGAACGCTATGTGAAACAGGGACAGGATGACCTGACTCTCTGGCCATCCATCCCAGTGCATGGCACTAAGAGCACAGTGATGACAACGATGGTTTTTACTATCATCGTGAGTTCCCAGGGGCAGGAAGAACTGAAACTCAAATATGCAGTTTGGTGACCCCGAAAACTCAGCGGGAGTTTGATAAGTACCATCAGATACCGGGCCAAAGGAGAAGTGGGAAGCTGACGAGGGAACCTTTGACCTTGGTATAAAAAAAAGTTCTCAGAAAAGAAAATAGACCAGAGGCTCTTTGAATTCTTGTTTGCTGCTTAATGAAGAACTCTCTAGATTCCCCCACCCAAATGTTTTTTTGTAGCAGAGGTGTCTGAGGGCCTAGCACTAAAGCTGAGCTCACCACAACATGGCTACACTGAGTGGGATATGAGAATGAGTGACAGACAGCAGGAAATAGAAACAGCTGCTGAGTGGAAAGCTGAAGTTTAGCCACCGAAAGTGAAGAGGGCAGAGAAAATGTTTTAAGGACCCAAGGAAGCAAAGTCTCAGACCATGCTGAATTTCAGCTGAGACCTGGGAGTCAACTGCCAAAGACAGGAGAGCAGAGTACCCTGCCACCAAGGAAGAGTGTCTCTCAAGCAAAAGCTTTGGGTTCTAATCCTGGCTCTGCCACTTGTCTGCTGTGTGGCCTTGGGCAAGCCAATTTACTTCTCTGTGACTCAGTTACCTCATCTGTAAAAAGGGGATGAAGACAGAATCCCATGCCAGACGGAACCGTGTCCAACACAAGTTGCTTGTATCCACCCCAGGGCTTAGTATGGTGCCTGGCCCATGGTAAGTGCTTCTCAAATACCCTAATTATTATTATTATTATTGTTAGGGAGTGAGAAACCAAAACAGCATGAGGAGCTGCAAACATGAAGCATGGCAACACAACATGGGAAAGCCTAACCCTAATAACAACAGTAATGATAACTGTGGTATTTGTTAAGCACTTACTATGTGTCGGGCACTGAATTAAGCGCTGGGGTAGATACAAGGTAATTGGGTTAGACATAGTCCCTGTCCCACATAGGGATCACAATCTTATTCCCCATTTTACAGATGAGGTAACTGAGGCACAGAGAAGGTAAGTGACTTGCCCAAGGTCACACAGCAGACAAGTGGCAGACCTGGGATTAGAACCCAGGTCCTTCTGCCACCCAGACCTGTGTTCTATCCACTAAACTACGCTGCTTCTCTAAATTTTTAGGAGAGTACGGTATAACAGAGTTGATTCATATGTGCCCTGCTCATTAGCTTAAGGTCTAACACTCAGTACGGTTAGAACTGTGGTCACCCATGTACTCACAGGTGAATTTCACCATCACTAGCATCTTCTTCAAATGTAAAAGACAAATATAAAAATATCTTAGGACCTGAGTCCAAACGAACGAAAGTGAGCTGAGAACAAAGTGACAAAAGGTAAGGTCAATGCATATAGCAAGCTCCAGGATCAGCTGATATCCACCCAGAGGTTGCCCGGAAGCTGGGAAGGCAAGCTGCGGGATGCCGGGCTGGTGCCCCCAGGTTATCCTTACCAATGGGGCCTGTAGCCCAGGGCTGGAGCGGTGCTAATTCAAACTCCGTGTATAACACAGTCCCGTGACACCCTGAGAATTTCATGCTGGCTATTAAATCGTATTTGTTGAGTGCTTACTGTGTGCAAAACACCACACTACGTTAGTCTCACTTCTCTACCTGCAAGTTGGGGGACTCCAGATTGAAGTTCAGGGCAGGGAAAGACTTAGAAACACCCAATCTTTGGAGTCGGAGGGGATCTAACATTTGATTATAATAATGATGATGATAATAACTGGTATAATAATAACTGGTATTTGCTCACTGCTTTCTATGTACCAAGCACTTTACTAAGTTCTGGGGTAGACACAAGACAATCAGATCAGAAATGGCTCCATCCCACATGGGGCTTAGGCTAAGGAGGCACAATGGGTATTGAATTCCCATTTTTCAGGTGAGGAAACTGAGGCACAGAGTAGTCAAATGAATTGCTCGAGGTTACATGGCAGGCAAGTAATAATGTTGGTATTTGTTAAGCGCTTACTATGTGCAGAGCACTGTTCTAAGCGCTGGAGTAGACACAGGGAAATCAGGTTGTCCCACGAGGGGCTCACAGTCTTAATCCCCATTTTACAGATGAGGTAACTGAGGCACAGAGAAGTGAAGTGACTGGCAGGTCCTCTGCCTTCCAGGCCCAGGCTCTTTCCACCGAAACATGCTGCTTCTCAGGACAAAACACTGCCAAGTAGACGAAAGGGGATGGAGACTATTCTTGAGGAGGATCACAAAGATTAGGGCCCGCCAGGCTAGAGAGATGGGGGCCAGGAGGGTACAGGGTTGAAGTTTTCAGAGCCGGGAAGGGTGTGGTCTCAGTACCAAGCGATACCCTGACAGCTACCACCACATCAAGCGGCGGGGTGGTGGGTTCTAGGCGCATCACGGGAAACTCTTCTCGGCCCGGGGTCGGGCAGCCAAAGGAGAGGGTCCCCGCAGGACATCCCCACACAGGTCCAGGACGTCCTTAGGCTCGAGGACGGACGGTCAAGGAGCGACCGTCGCTGTCTCCCTCACAGTCCCGGCACCATCTCGCGCCCGCGCCCGCCGGCCTGTCAGCTCCCCGGCCCTGACCCACGGTCATACCTGGGGCCCCTTGGGGTCAGTGTTGAAGGCCGCCACCAGGTCCATCCTCTGCTTGGGATGGACAGAGCCATCCACCACGGCAAAAGACAGTCCAAGTCGCTGGAGGTGAACAGCCACAATCTTCAACATGCTGGTCCACTGCGACACAATGACACTGAGGAAGGCAATGTAGAAGCTGAACCAACGTGCTTGACCTTCTTCCCCGGAGCCCCCCAGCGCGTCCTGGGTTGGGGGCTCTAAGGCGGGGGGGGGGGCGACGGTGGGAGCCGAGCCGCCCGAGGACGGTGCCATCTCAGATCCGGCTGGGGTGCTTTAAGGGTAAGCGAGGCATGAAATCCACAAAAGTAGTCACCGGGGGGACAAGGGGAAGAGGCCAGGTTCTACCTCAAACTAGCCCCCACACTTTGCTCCTCTAATGCCAACCTACTCACTCTACCTCAATTTGATCTATATCGCCGCCTACCTCTCGTCCACTTTCTGCCTTGGGCCCGGAATGCCTTTCTCCATGTCTGACAGATGATCACTCTCCACATCTTTGAAACCTTATTGATGGCACATCTCCTCTAGGAGGCCTTCCCCGACTAGACCTTCATTTCCTCTTCTCCCACTCTCTTCTGCATCACCTAAGCACTTGGACTTGCCCCCTGTATTCACTCCCTGAGCCTCACAGCACTTAATAATAATGATAATAACAATAATAATGGTACTACTACTAATAATAATGATACTTGTTAAGCGCTTACTATATGCCAAGCACTATTCTAAGCACTGGGGTAGATACAACCACATGGGGCTCACAGTCTTAATCTCCGTTTTCCAGATGAGGTAACAGAAGCACAGAGAAGTTGCGACTTGCCCCAAAGTCACAGAACAGACATTTGTCGGAGCCAGGATTAGAACCCTGGTTCTTCTGACTCCCAAGCCCGTGCTCTATCCACTAAGACACTTTAGTTCATATCCGTGAATTTCTATTACTGTCTGTCTCCCGCGCTAGACTATAAGCTCACTGTGGGCAAGGAATGTGTTCACCAACTCTGTGGTAGTGTACTCTCCCAAGTGTTTAGTAGAGTGCTCTGCACACAGTAATGGCTCAATAAATTCGACTGATTGATTGATTGGAGGCTGGCGAGCCATAAGAGAACAAAGCTGCAGAACTGATCCAGGGCAGAAGAGCTACAGCCACTTCTACCTGTCACAAAACCAAGGATCCCAGCAGGAGCCAAGAAGGAAAGGGGGCTACCGGAAGCTCCTCTCTCCAACTTCCCTCCCCCTCCAGGACTTGTCTCCATCCCAGCCAGTGGGAACGGGACCATCAGGCCCAGGCACCCTTTGCTGCAGGAGTGATTCAAGACCTCCTAATAATAATAATAATAATTATGGATTTGTTAAGCACTTACTATGTGCTGAGCACTGTTGTAAGTGCTGGGATAGACACAAGGTAATCAGTTTGGACACAGTCTCTGTCCCACATCAGGCTCACAGTCTTAACCCCCATTTTACAGGTGAGGCAATTGAGGCAAAGAGAAGTGAAGTGACTTGCTCAAGGTCACACAGCAGACAAGTGCTTCGTACAGTGCTCTGCATACAGTAAGCGCTCAATAAATACGAATGAATGAATCAATCAAGTGGCGGAGCCAGAATTAGAACCCACGTCCTCTGACTCCCAAGGGCACGCTTGGGGGATGCTGCTCCTCTGCTCCCTCCTGGAGGGACTGTGGTAGGCAACAGTGTTTACACAACCCTAAGGCCAAACCCCAGGAGCCCTAGCTCTCTCGTCACACTCAAGGCAGCTCACCTTCTCTGAGACTGTTTCCGGATGGCCTCCAGTTCAGCTAAGAGACAGGATATCTGGAAGAAAGGTTCATCACTGATTCATTCGGAAGGGTTGTGAGCCCATAATCCAGCGGCGGCGGCAACCCGCTCTTTTCCCTCTCGGCCACTGAGCACTCCCCTCAAGCCCGCACCCTCAGCCCGGGGCTCGGGAGTAGAAACAAATGTGGAGCGGAACTGACTGTTCCCGGCACCACCTGCCGGGTAAGCGCCCAGGCACCACCATGGGCCCCAATGTGGTATAGGGTGGGCGAGTGAAGCGGTGCCCATAGGGCAAGCTTCAGACACATCTGAGGGTAGGCCTGTGCGTGCCAGGAAGAGAGTATCATCGGGCGGCGAGTCCCATCAGGCCAGGTCTACGCCAGCCGCGACTGCCGCAGGGCAGACTTCAGTGCTTAGTATAGTGCTTGGCACACGTGAAGTGCTTAACAACCGCTATTATGATAATTATGATGATGATGACGATTACTATTAGGGAGACCGTACCTTGCTGCTCTCGCAAGTCATCTCAAACAGGTCCGCTTGGAAGCGGGTGCCGTTGAGGCAGACGGTGGAGTCCGGATCTGGGCTGTGGAGCTCGGTCAAGGTCAGAGCCCCGAGCTGCTCCTCCAGCGACAGGGAGATCCCTTCGTTCTTCAGTTCCGACTGGTCCAGGGCCTGTTGGCCACAGAGCATGGATGGCGATGGGGCCAAGGGCTACGCAGCCCACAGCCATGGGTGGCTGTATGGGGGCTTTCACCGAGCTCCTTGACCCTGCCCAAACAGCCGGGGAGCAAGGACCAACTGACGGTACAGGGACTAACTCTTGGAGCCAGAGGCCGCGCCCAGAGCAGCAGGTGCCCTGGAGGGCAACCTCGCTGGGAAGAACTTTCCTGGCCCCAGGAAACAACAGGCCGGATCCCGGCTCCAACTGAATCCCAGAGCCGGAGACCCGACAGGGCAGTGCAGGCTGCCAGGTGGGCCAGCCAACAGGGGCAGGGCAGGGCAGGCAGAGAGGCTGGTCAGCGAGGCAGGGGAGGACAGTGCAGGCCACCTTGCGACAGCCCTGGGCCCGGGCGGATCGGGGGCAGCCACGCGGACGGAGGGTTTCCTACCGTCTTCAGCAGGGAGAGGTGGCAACAGCACTGCCGCAGCCGCAGCAGCAGGGACAGGATGTGGACGGTGCTGGAGCTCTGGGCCTCTGCCCCACTGGGTCCTGCGCCTCCAGACACAAACTCCTGGGCCACTGCCAGAGGAAAGCGGCCAGAGAAGTTCATTCACTCAATCGTATTTATTGAGTGTTTACTGTGTGCAGAGCACTGTACTAAGCGCTTGGGAGAGAACATTACAATAATAAACGGTTACACTCCCTGCCTACAATGAACTTACTGTCTTGAGCTGGGGAGACAGACCTTAAAAGAAATAAAGTACTGATATGGACATTAGTACTGTGGGGGTAGGACGGGGGAAGAACCAAGAGATGTGAGCAGATCAGGGTGGGGAGGATCAGCTGGTGTCCCTACAACTTCAATAGTATTTATTGAGCGCTTACTATGTGCAGAGCACTGTACTAAGCGCTTGGAATGAACAAGTCGGCAACAGATAGAGACAGTCCCTGCCGTTTGACGGGCTTACAGTCTAATCGGGGGAGACGGACAGACAAGAACAATGGCAATAAATAGAGTCAAGGGGAAGAACATCTCGTAAAAACAATGGCAACTAAATAGAATCAAGGCGATGTACAATTCATTAACAAAATAAATAAATAAACTTGAGCGAGGTCCCCACCAGACAGCTCCCCTCTCCTCCCCAGGCCAGGCCAGGGCAGCCGAGATGCCCTCTTATCACGTCACCGGCACAGCCCTCGTTTCCCGGCACAACCCCGAAGTCGCCCTGGAGCTCCCGCTGGCACGAGCTCACCTCTGTCAAATGGGTTGGTGAGGCTCTTGGCAGCTGGCCTGCTGTCCGCATCATGCCGTTTTAGGTAGGACTGGAGGGTTGACCTGGTCGAAAGAGGGGATGGCATGTGGAGGAGGCGAGACCCATGAGGCACTACGTCCTGGTCAATTCACACAGGCAGCGGCCCAGGTCTGACTCTCCTGAGACCAGGTGGTGCAGAAACCCGGGGATAGAATCGGGAGGCAAGACACCGAAGCTATCAGGAGTGATCTCCCTAAAATCTTCCCTATTCCTCTCCAGTCCCTCCCTTCTGCCCCTTCTTCAAGTCTCCCATCTTTCCCAGCAGTATCTCATGAGGAGATCTCCTGCTTCCTCTCCAAATTCACCCCTTCCACCTGAGCCTTTGGCCCCATTCTTACGCACTCTATCAACACTTGCCCCTTCCCTCCTTCCCTCCTTGACCATCATCTTCAAATGCTTACTCTCCCAACTTCTTGAGCAAGCTGTCTACATCCACTGCCTCCACTTCTCTCCTTGAGCCCTTCCAAACTGGCTTCTGCCCTCTTGACTCCATGGAAAGTGCCCTCTCAAAGATCACCAGTGATCACTTAGCCAAATCCAAAGGGCTCTGACTCTACCCTAATCCTCCTCAACCACTCAGCTGCCTCTGACACTATGGGACATCCCCTTCTTTTGGAAATATTATCTAACCTGGGCTTTACTGACACTGCCCTCTCCTGGTTTTCCTATCTCTCTGGCTGCTCCTCTTCAGTCTCCTTTACAGGCTCCTCTGCCTCCAACCCTCTAACTGTGAGAGTCCTTCAAGGCTCAGTTCTCGGTTCCCTATTTTCAATCTACACCCATTCCCTTGGAGAACTCATTTGCTCCCACAGCTTCAAGTCCCATCTCTTGCGGATAATTCCCAAATTCACCTCTTTAGCCCTGATCTCTCCCCCTTCTGCAGCCTCATATTTGTTCCTGCCTGCAGGATATCTCTACTTGGATGTCCCTCCAATTCCTCAAACTTAACATGTCCAAAACAGAACTTCTCATCTTTTGACAAAATGTCCTCCCAGTGACCCCCCTCATCACTGTAGAAAAACTACCATCCTCCCTGTCTCACGGGCCCGTAAACATAGTGTCATCTTTAACTCATCTCTCTCATTCAACCCACATATTCAATCTGTCACCAAATCCTGGCGGCTCTACCTTCACAACATGGTTAAAATCTACCCTTTCCTCTCTAACCAAACTGCTACTATGCTGACCCGAGCACTTATCCTAACCCACTTTGACTACTGCACCAGTCCCTTTGCTGATCTCCCTGTCTCCCGTCTCTCCCCACTTCAGTCCACACTTCACTCCTCTGCTCAGATCATTTTTCTAAAAACCATTCAGTCCATATTTCCCCACCTCAAGAACCTCGAGTGGTTGCCCATCCAGCTCTGGCTCAGACAGGAAATCCTTACCATCGGCAGGAAAGCACTCAATCACCTAGCCCTCTCCTATCTTATCTCACTGCCTCCCTACTACAACCCAGCCCTCACATTTCGCTCCTCCAACATCAACCTACACACTGTACCTCGAGCTCATCTATCTCTCCACCTGCATCCCGCCTTTGGCCTGAAACTCCCTCCCTCTTCACATCCGACAGACCATCGCTCTCCCTGCCTTCAAAGCCTTATTAAAATCACATGTCCTCCTTGAGGACTTCCCTGACTAAGACCTCATTCCCCCTACTCTCTCTTCCCTTCTGCGTTGCCTTGCAATTGGATTTTTATCCTGTAAGCACTTGTTATTCATTCTACCCACAGACCCAGTCAATCATATTTACTGAACACTTCCTATGTGCTGAGCACTGTACTAAGTGCTTGGAAGAGCATAATACAACAAAATTAGCAGACACGTTCCCTGCCCACAAAGAGCTTAGAGTCTAGAGGACTACTGCTGTAGTTTATTTTAATGTCTGTCTCCCCCTCTAGACTGTAAGCTTCTGATGGGCAGGAAACATGTCTATCAACTCAGTTATATTGTACTCTCCCAAGCGCATAGTATAGTGCTCTGCACAAAGTAAGCACTCAGTAAATTCCATTGATGGATTGAGCCCCATCAGTCTGTCATAAAACAAAGGCCCAAAGCTCAGCAGCCAAAGATGGGAGCGCAAACACCCCATGCCCTCCTGGACGGAAGGGGCAAGAATCCAGCGCACAGAGGAAACAGAACTTCACCCTCTGCGCCGCTGGAGGCAGAACCACAGAAACGGGAGGGAAAGGATCAAGGTTTGGAGGGCAAAGTGGACCACACAAACCCAAGGCGAGGGACGGGGGTGGGACCGGTTGGCCTGACCGATGGGAAGGGGTTAGGCCCGGCTGGACGCCATACAGATGGACGGTGGACAGATGGGGGACACTTTCAGCGTGTCCTTGGTGCTAAGGAGACAAGGAATTCCCCCTCTCCGGACCCTGCTGGGCCACCACCTACCTGGACTTGGCAAAAAGGACGTTGTACACAGCCTGTTCGCTGTCAGAGAGCTGGAGCCTGTGCAACTGGCTGTGCCGCTGGGGAAGTGAGACCTGCACGGGGGCAGGGGAGAAGGGTTACACTGGACACTGCATAGGGGAGGAGGTGCACCGGACCCATGGCGGGGGCGGGGCCAAGCCAAATACTGGTGGTGGGGAGGGGCGGTGCTGCACTGGATGCTATAGCAGGGGCAGTGCTGCCCTGGACACCGTGTAGGGGACCATTGCTGCTCTGAACTCTTTCGGGGGAGCAACGCTTTGCTGAATGCTCTGGGAGGGAGCAGTGCCGCACTGAACGCTGTTGTGGGGAGCACCGCTGCATTGGACGCCGTAGGGGGAGCAATACTGCACTGGATGCTGTCGGGGTGGGGAGCCATGCCGTGCTGGATGCTGTGGTGGGGAGCAGTGCTGGACTGGGGATTGTAGGGGGATCGAGGGCTGCAACGGACCTCGCAGAGACCTGCAGAGCTGACGAGAGGGAGCTCACCCGATCAGACACATCAGCCCTGGGCAAGAGGCGTTGCAGATGGCTTCCTCTCTCCCCCACCCATCCCCAGCTGGCCAGGAAACGGCCAAGCCACCTCACCAGAGGTTTGCCGGCCGAGTCCAGCTGGTCCTTCGTCCGCCGCAGCAGCAGGCTTTTGGTCAGGATGTTCAGCCTCTCGGCTCCCTTGTGAGAGCCGTCGTCCACCTGGCTCTTCCACAGCTTCAAGTTGTCAAAGGGAGAACAGCGGAGGAACCTGGGAACAGTGGGGGTGGGGGTGTGTGGAACAGAGCAAAGGGGAATGATCCGCCTTTAAAGAGAGTTGGCCGTCGCGGTCCTGAACTGCCCAGGCCCCCTCGCCCAACTGGGCGCCCCCCAACCCTCAGCCGTTCAGCCGGCCGCCCTAGTGGGGCCCGGGTCCCCCTGGACTCTGGACCCCTGATGGACGCGCCCCGCCCTCCACTCCCGGACCCGACGCCCCTCCTAGCTCCCGGTGGTGCCCCTCCTAGCTCCCGGTGGTGCCCCTCACCTCAGCAGGGCATACATGTCCAGCAGGTTGTTCTGGACAGGAGTGCCGGTCACTGCCCAGCGAGCTGCAGCCCGTAACTTACACACAGCCAGCGAGGTCTGTACACGAGGGTTCTTGATGTTGTGGGCTTCATCCAGGATGACACGGGCCCAGGCGACCCGGAGGAGCGGGGACAAGGAGTTCTGGGGACAAAGGAGGGGAGGAGGAATGTCCGGCAGGCGGTCTACCCTCCCCACCTTTGGGGACAAGTGGTGGTCGGTCTAAGACTGGGCTCGGGGGTGGAAGGGTACTGGCCAATCGATCAATAATATTTATCGAGTGCTTACTGCGTGCAGAGCACTGTACTAGGTGCTTGGGAGAATACAATATAATTGAGTTGGTAGCCTGTTTCCTGCCCACAAGGAGCTTACAGCCTAGAGGGGGAGACAGATAATATAAATAAATAAATCCCACATACATATGTAAGTGCTGTTGGGGTGGGAGGGGGGATGAATGAAGGGAGCAAATCAGGATGACACAAAAGGGAATGGGAGAAGAGGAAACAAGGGCCTAGTCTGAGAAGACCTCTTGGAGGTGTGCCTTCAAAAAAGGTTGCCCGAGCCTGCGACCCCTGCCCAACATCCCCGTGCCACAGCCGAGTCAGGGGAGCTTTCTCCCCGCAGAGCCCCTCCCCCAGCTCCACCCCCAGGATAATCCCATCTTCCCCATCCCAATTCAAAGAGCCCGGAGGTGTCCTTCAAGGCCACCCGCCAGCCCCCAGCAGCCTCCGGCCAGCCACTCCTCCTTCCCCTCGACATTTCCCCGAGAGCACTCGGACCCCATCGAAAGTCGGCTCCGTCATGAGCAGCTCCGAAAGTCGGGGCGACATCCAGAGGGGATCCCGAGCCCTTTTCCTCACAACCAGTTCTGAGAGGAAACCAGGAGGGGGTGTTCCCAGTTCCCTCTTAGGGTGCAGCCTCTGCCTCTGACTCCTGGGGTTTAGTTACTCTAGACTGTAAGCTCCAGGTAGGCACATAACATGCCTACCGATTCTGTTATATTGTACTCTCCCGAGCACTTAGTACAGTGCTCTGCACATTGTAAGCATTCAATAGATACAATTAACTGAATACAATCATGATGATAGCAATAAAAATTGTAGTATTTGTTAGGCATTTGCTATGTGCCAAGCTCTGGGGTAGATACAAGACAGTCAGTCTCTGGCACACATGGGGCTCACAATCTAAAGTAGAGTGAGAGCAGGTATTAGTGCTTCAGCGCTTAGATCAGTGCTTGGCACATAGTCAGTGCTTAACAAATACCATCATTATTATTTCACAGATGAGGAATCTGAGGCCCTCAGAAGTCAGGTGACTTGCCTGAAGTCAAACAGCAGGTAAGTGGCGGAGCCAGGATAGAAACCCCGATCTCCTGACTCATTCCGTGCTTTTAATTGGCTCACCCACCTCCGCATCAAACAGAAATTTCTGACCACAGGATATAAAGCACTCAGTTTGCCTCCTACTACAGCCCAGTCTGCACAGCTTCACTCTTCTAGTACCAGCTTGCTCACTGTGCCCCGATTTTGTCCATCTCTCTGCCAACTCCTTTCACACGTCCTTCCTCTGGCCTGGAACTCTCTACCACTCCATATATGCCCGAACACCATTCTCCCCACCTTCAAAGCCTTATTAAGGTCACATCTCCTCCAAGAGGCCATCCCCGATTAAGGTCTCTTTTCTCCGGCTCCCTCTCCCCTCTGCGACATTCATGTACTTGGACCTTTGGGCATTCGGTATTTGCTCCACCCTCACCCCCACCACACTCATGTACTTATCTAAAATTATATTATTATAGATTATTTGCTTATATCAATGACCGTCTCCCCCTCCAGGCTGCCAGCATGCTTTGGGCAGGAAACGTGAATACCAGCTCTTGTACCGTACTCTCCCTAGTACTTAATATAGTGCCTGCCCACAGTAGCGTACAATAAATACTATTAATTGATGACACAATAATTAAAGCATTAACTAAGCACTTACCACATGCTAAAAGCTAGGGTGGACACAAGGTAATCAGATCAGACACCATCTCTGCCCCCCAAGGGATTTGTGAGAGCAGGAAACTTATCCTCACTCTACAGAAGAGGAACCTGAGGCCCGGAGAGGTGAAGCAAATTGTCTAAGGCCAGGGGCTAACAGGCCGGGACTAAACTGGGCTCAGAACCCGAGTCTCCCGGGACCCCAGCCCCACGGTCTCTCCGTTCGGCCAGGCCGAGGGCATCCGCGAAGGCCAGTCTCCTACCTCTGGGTCCAGATCGGGGTCGGCAGCGGCGACATCTCCCTGCTCCTTCGCTGTGGGTACCTCCTTGGCCAGCAGACTATACGTGGTGATCACGAGGTCATATCCGGACAGGCTGAGCACATGGGAGGACACGCCTGTCATCAGAGGAGTTTGGGAGCGGGGGTGTCCTGCGGCACCAGGAAATCCCCATCCCTGATCCCAGCCCAGAGAGCCCTCAGATGTCTTTGAGGCCTACCCACCTCCCTCTATGGGCTCTGGCTGGCCAACCCCTCCTCCAGTGCTTAGTATAATGCCCGGCACACATTAAGCGCTTAACAAATACCATAATAATTATTATTATAATTATGATTTCCCTGGGGAGTGGCACGGGCCCCAATTCTCCACTGTGATGCTGGGTAGAGAAGGAGGTCACGGGGGAAGGGCCAGGCTCACAGGGCTCATGGGCCCAGTGTTCAGCCTCTGAGTCTCCGGCCCAGAAGGGAAGCTCTTGGGTCCATTCTGAGTCTAGAGCCGAGCTCAGCCAGCGTCCGGCTTGGCTGGCGTTCTTGCGCTTCAGCTCTCAGCCGGCTGGCGGCTGCCACTTACACTTTGGCTCGCTGGTCTCGGTTGGGCCCGTGGTACAGATAGACCCTGAGCCTGCCGCGGTCCACGCGGGTCTCCACTTCCTGCTTCCAGTGGTGGATCAGCGAGGCAGGGCAGATGATTAGGGTCCCTCGGGAAGTGTAGATGGAGGAGTCTGAGGGGGGTGGTGGGGGGAAAGAGGGAGGGAGACCCACACCAATAGATGTGTCCGTGAGGACCGGAGACCCAGACTGGTCCAGGTGGCCGAAGTCAACTGAGCCACAGACGGGCTCCCCGCACAGACCCCAGCCTCCACGGTTCAGCACCCGACCCCAGCAGCTCTCGGTCAGGAGCACGAGAGACCAGGCCCCTCTCTGGGCCGCCTCCGACTGCCGGGAACCGGGACCCCTCATTCCCACTCTGGCGCCTCAATGACACGAGCTGAGTTTTTCCAAGGAGTCCAGAGACTGATAGCGGAACAGTCTCACCATCCTGCCGGGCGAGGGAGCCCGGGGCCAGGGCCACCCCACCTGCCCCGGAGGGTCCCAGCTGAAATCCCTTCCCTGGGGGGAGAGAGAGTTGCAGCTGCCTCCCGGACCCGGTTGCAGTGAAAGGCATCTATCCATACCATCTCTAGAGATCCACAGCGCCGGCTTCACACCCACATCTCTCTCCTGCTCCTTGTTTTTCTGAGCGAGGACGAGGGAGATCATCGTCAGGGTCTTCCCCAGACCCATGTCATCAGCTGGAAGATGAAGAGGAAGACAAGTGTCAGAGTACGGCCGCGGAGCGGGGGTGAAGCAGACTTCACCCTAGGCCCAGCCCCAGCCGGAACGGTATTCATTCATTTGTTCATTCATTCAAATGTATTTACTGAACGCTTTCTGAGTGCAGAGCATTGTACTAAGCACTTGGGAGAGTACAATATAACAAAAGACATATTCCCTGCCCCCAACGAGCTTACCCCTCCGGCTCCCCACTCTTCTACCTCTGCCTCACCACTTCCCTGCTTCCTCACTGGATGCCACCACGTCACCATGTCATCCAGCAGGCCTCTCCCCAACACAGCTTCAGTCACCCAACTCCAAACCCCCTGGGCCCCCAAGGCATCATCGACTCCCAGAGAACCCAGGGCTGGAACACAGAGGCAGCCGCCGACTTGAAACCGGCCCGGCGTCTGTGTTCCATGGGCTTTGCCGGGCCGGTGCCCCCAGGCCAGGTTAGCTTTGTGAATGGGGAAACCAAGGCACAGGGCCTTAGATTCTTCCCCACTAAGCCATATATCTGGGGGACAAGGCCATAGGGGTAGGAGCAAATCTGGAGGTCTGCTCTACCCATAGCCACGGCCAGGGCCCTGGCCCGGGGGACCCAAGGGCAGAGGTCCCCAGGACAAGACCTGGGGAAGACCAGGACAAGCCCAGAGGCCCACCACCCACCACTCAGCCTTGGCCCCCTCTGGGGTTGGGGCACTATCAGCTTCTTTCCCAGGAGCCCGAGGAGCTGCCCCGAGCAACTGGGTAGCAGCACAAACTCTGAGCCCTTGCGGGTCCCGCCCACGGAGGGGCTTCGGGCCGGGGAGGACATCGGTGGACCGGCTGCTGACCGGACACACTCAGCCTCGGGCCAGTCGGGTATCCCGTCCGAAGAGCCGGATAAAAACGCCAGCCTGCCGACTCACCCAGAATTCCTCCTTGGGGATTCTGACTTTCCCGCCACAGCAACCATGCCAGCGCCTGCCTCTGGTGCAGCAGCAGGGACACCTGGGACAGCCAAGGCACAGTGTGGGTGAGGGCAGCAGACGGGGAGCTGGGGCTGAAGAGGGATTCCCCACATGACGATAATAATGAATAACTGTGGTATAGTGCCATGCTTACTATGTCCTGATCACTCTTCTGAGCTCTGGGACAGATACAAGATAATCAGGTTGGGCACAGTCCCTGGCCCACAAGGGGCTCCCAGTCTAAGTAGAAGGGAGTAGGATTTAATCCCCATTTTACAGACGAGGCACAGAGAAGTTAAGTGACTTGTCCAAGGTCCCACAGAAGACAGGTGGTAGAGCTGAGATTAGAACCCAGTTCCCCTGACTCGCTGGACCAGCCTCTTCCCACCAGGCCACGGTGCTTCCCCCTAGGGTGCTCAGCCCCCAGGAAGGACCACCAACGGGTGGACTGCTGGTGATGACCCCTGAAATCCAGGGAGGTCGGGAGACTGTAGCCCTCTATCCAGTCAGCGCTCTCCCGCCCTTGGCCACTCTCAGGCCCGATTCCCCAGATGAGAAACCCAGGGGGCCGAGGTGTGATGCCGCGGCCCCCGCTGGGACTCCACCGGCCCTAAGAGCCTGCACAATGCCGGGCCTCACTCCTGCTTGGTGTTTACGAAGCAACTACTTTCACCGAAGGTCAGCCCAGTCTTCCCCAATCATCCATCCCACAGTAAAAGTCCCTTTCCAGTGGAGACAGGTGACCTTGAGTAAGCGCAGTAGCCACGTCACTGGCCCCAGACTCCATGGGCAACTGGCATCCCACCCTGGCTCGGCCCTAGTCCATCCGGGCTCGCCCACTCTGGTAGGTCGTAAAATGGAGGGCCCTGCACTCCAGAAATGGGGCTTCGGAGAGTCCACAACCACGGAGACCACCCCCCGATCCTACCTTCAGCCCAGAAGGGTCTTCCGCCTCGGTCTCTGCCGTGGGGCGCGTCTCCAGGGATTTATGGAGGTGGTCGATGGTTTCGCTGGTGCGTTTCCACACTGCCCAGACGGGCTCCTGGACATCACCTGGAAGGTCAGAGACAGGCTGACTGACCAGAGTTCATCACCTCACGGTGGCCAGAGAGATGAAACGCTCAGAAAGCACCAAAGCCCTCATCCAAGGGCATTTTCTGCCCAGTCAAGTGAGGGAGATAGGAGGGGTGGGGGAGAGGAAGAAAGAGAGAAAGAGAGAGAGAGAGAGAATACGATACACTCAAGGAAGGGAGGGGGACGATGCTAAAGCCATGCCTGGGGAAGAGGAGAGGGGAGATGGCCCGTGGGGGAAAAGTGAAGGTGACAGCTGCTCCCAGTGCTGAGTTGCCACTGAGAGAGCGGGGCTAATGGCTTCTTCCCCATGGCTGTAGTGGGCCCTTAAACCCCATCCCCAGAGCTGAAAAGGCACCTGAGGAGTCAAAATGGCAGCTCCCTGATACGTAACCTTGGGCATGTCATCACACCTCTCTGGGCCCCAACCTCCCCTCATCTAAAAACAGGGTGAGAGCCTGGCCCCATGGCAAACCGAAAGCCGGAAAACAGCTGGCAGAGAGAAGAGAAACGGGAGCTTCCTTTCATTCATTCAATAGTATTTATTGAGTGCTTACTATGTGCAGAGCACTGTACTAAGCGCTTGGAATGTACAAATCGGTAACAGATACAGTCCCTGCCCTTTGACGGGCTTATAGTCTAATCGGGGGAGACAGACAGACAAGAACAATGGCAATAAATAGAATCAAGGGGAAGAACATCTCATTAAAACAATAGCAAATAAACATAATCAGGGTGATGTACATCTCATTAACAAAATAAATAGGGTAATGAAGTGGAGCAAAGACACCCTTAGCGCCTTTCTCCCTGAAGCCTAAGGGATAGTGAACCGGCATCCTCCCCCACCGCCAATGGACCGACTGTCGCCTCGTCACCCACGACTGCTTGCTTCTTACCTCCTCGATGGTGACGAGAGTGCCCAGGGCCCACCTGGTGGGGCGCAGATAGTCCCAGGGCACTGGGGGGCCGGGGGGGCTCGGGGCCCTGCCCAGAGGCCGGTTCAGGGTCGCGCTTGCTGAGAGGGTCCTGGGATCGGCTCTGCACAGCATCTGGGGCTGCTCATGGAAGGGGGGTGTGGGAGGAGAGAAGGGGAGTGGGAGAGAGAGAGAACATCAGGAGAGTGACCTGGGCAGACAATTTCACCCACCAGGGGTTGTTCTGCTAAGCCTGAGCTCACGGAATTCCATCCTCAAACCGTATGGTGCTCAGTGTCAGGCCTGGCCCCGTGCCCTGGCACAAGCTCAGGGCCTTCCACACTCAGAGCGTAGTGCAGCACCCAGGAGGGACTCAGAACACCTCAAACCCCGCCCCTCAGCCTCAGGATGTCCTCAATTCATTCAGTTTTCTTTCCCCTGGTCCCATTCTCCCTCTTCTCTCCTCGGTACTTCTGCACTCACTCCTCCTGGCATTCTGTACAGATCGCTTTAGCTACAACACTGTTTGGCTACTTCTTCTTCCTCGGGTGTGTAAGTAGTGTGCCTCCCAGCTAGTCTGGAAGCTCCCTGAGGTCAGGGATCCCGTTTTCTATCCATTAATCGCTCCCAACAAGGGGTGGTGCTGGATGAGTGGGCTGGCCAGGAAAACGGGGTTAGCTGGCCCAGGGACTGGGCTGGGCCGGTGGCTGGGGAAGAGAAAGGGGCAATACAGTAGAGCCCCCTGCTCCAGCAGGGCTGACCTACAGTTAAGGAAGGGTGGCTAGGTGAGAGTGAAGAGATGATGGGGAGGGGATAGCTGAGTCCCCAGGGGGCTTCAAAATCAATCAATAAATGATGATTTATTGAGTGCTCACTTCGAGCAGGCACCGTACTAAGTTTCTGGGAGAGTACAACACCACAGAGTCGGTAAACACGATCCCTGCCCACCAGAAACTTACAGACTGGAGGGGAAGAACGACAAAATAATTACAGATCAGTATGTACGTGCTGTGGAATTGAGGGTGGGGTGAATATCAAGTACTTAAAGGATACCTATCCAAGTGCAGAGGTGATGGAGAAGGGAGAGGGAGTTTGGGGAAAAGGGCTTAAGCAGGAAAGCCCTCTTGAAGCTGTGACTTTAATAAGGCTCTGAAAGTGGGAAGAGCAGTGATTTGTTTCATGTAAAAGGAGAGGGAGTTCCAGGCCAGAGGGAGGATGTGGGCAAGGGGTCAGCGGCGAGATAGACGAGATCGAGGTTCAGCGAATAAATTGGCGTTAGAGGAACCCAGCGTGTGGATTGGGTTGTTCTAGGAAATTATAACACCCAAAGCACGTTGCATAATGTGTGGCAACGGGCTGGGGCAGAATCCAGCTCTCACCCTGCTCTTCGGGAGCTTCTTTAGGAAGGATGAGGGAGCTCAGAGCTTCCTCCAACATCTGAATTTGCTTCAGCAGCCGCTGGCCCTTGTCCGGCAGAGCCTGGAGGTTCACCGAGGCCAGTGTGCTCTGGAAAACATGACCACATCCCAATCACTCACCTTCCCGTGGGCACCCCACCTCCTGGACCAGGGCCACTCACCAGCCCTGCCTTCCGCTCCCGCTCCCCAGTCCCGGAGCCAATCACCTTTTTCTGCTTAAGCTGTGCCGTGAGCTGCCCGTGCTGGGCTCTGGGGTCCAGAGGTTCTGCCTGCTGGGGGTCCTTCCGGAACTCAGAGAAGGAAGGGATCGTCCTCTGCCCAGCACTGCCAGGAGCTTCCCGACGGTCCTGCCACGAATCCAAAAGCGGGCCGGGGGGCGGCCCGTGTCCCGGCTTCTTGCACAAGAAAGCCACCCCCTCTTCCTCCTCGCTGTCGCTACTCTTGTCCTCTCTCCATCGGTCACCCGGTGGCTCGCTCTTAGTGGGAGCTCCCTGAGCACCGGGTCCACCCTGGCCACTGTCCCCGCCGGTGTCCCCGAGGCTCCTCGCTACAGCCTGCCCTTGGCCCTGCTCCTCGGCCAGATCGGCCCGATGGCCCCGTGACGGCTCACTGTGGAGCGGCTTCTCTTCCCGAGGATCATCACCGGTGCGTCCGCCACCAGGGCCTGCCTCTCTTGGAGGATCATACTCTGCACGTGCCCGGTCACTCCAGTCTCCGGCCTTGGTCTGGGCTGGCTTGGGGAAGGCCGACGGTTCCTCCGGCCTCGCACCAGGGGGCCGTTCTGCCCCGATCTTTGAGGGGTCCTTCTGGGCAGGAATTTCCCCAGCACCAACTGAGCAAGGGGCAACGGCTCCCTCCGTCTCGCCCACCCCTGTCTCGCCTGGCCTTCTGCTCAGCTGCTCCGCCCTCTGCCATCTCTGCTGCTGCTCCTCCTCCTCAGTCGCTTTGGGATTTCGTTTTTCCTTCTGCCCTTCCGCCGGCTTCTGCTCTCTTCCTCCAGTGCTCAGCTGGCCCCAGCGGGAGGGTTCCTGATTCTTGTCAAGGACGCGAAAAGGATTCCGCGGGTGGGTGGGGGGCAGATTATGGAGCCTCTCAGCTGCCCCTTGGGCTTGCTCGGTCTTGGTCAGGTCTCGGACATCAGGGCTCTAGGACACAGAGCAGAGGACCAGACTACACCTATGTGCAAACAACTGCATACACGTGCACACACACTCACTCTCTATCTCACACATAGGAGTACCACGTTGCACTGAAATAATGTCTTTCCCAGTGCAATTAACCCACTCCCATGACCCACACCAAGCATAGCAGTCCAGAGCCACAGAGAAAGAGCCTCCTCTGTGCTTGAATGATGGACGGCTTGATGGATAATCCTCAGCACACCACCCGGTCTGGGCCTCTGAGGCCTGAGGTATTAGAGGAGGCCAGGGACCCTCCCAGTGAGTCCATGCATGGGTTTGGAGAGAACAGCTCCCAGAGCCGCTGCTGATCAATCACCCTCCGCCGCGGCCGTCGCCGAAGACGCCGCACGCCTCCAGCGCCCGGCAAGCTGCACGTACCTGCCAGGGGACGCTGCCACACCAGTGCTGCTTCTCCCCGCGACCCTGGCTGCAGCGGTAGAACAATCTGACAGGAGACCAGGCGCACAAATGAGAGCCAGAAAGGCTGGTGGACAGCAACCACCCGATCACCCACTCTGCCCACTCCTCTTGCTCCGCCCCAGAAAAGCTCAGAAAGTTGCTCAAGGTTGGTCTCCGGGAGTCCTTCCAGGCTCACCTCCCCGGCACGGACACGCCTAGCTTCAGCATGCCGGAAGGACTTTCCCTGGAAACGCTGAAGATTCCCATACGGGGTCCCCGGGGTTAGAGTGGAAGCTCTCTGTGGGCAGAGGACGTATCACCTCTGCACCACGCTCTAAGCAGCATGGCTTAGCGGATAGAGCACGGGCCTGGGAGTCAGAAGGTCATGGGTTCTAATGCCGGCTACGCCACTTATCTGCTGTGTGACCCCGGGCAAGTGTTTCACTGTCCGTGCCTCAGTTCCCTCATCTGTAAAATGGGGATTGAGACAATGAGCCCCATGTGGGACAGGGTCCAGTTTGCTTGTACCCACCCCAGCACTTAGTATAGTGCCTAGCACACAGTAAGCGCTTAACAAATACCACAATTATTATTATTTCCAACCTCCCAGTACAGTGCACTGCAACCTAGTGGGCGCTCAATACACCTCTGCACCACCACCACTACTGGAGTCAGGAAAGTGCCAGCCAGACTCAATTTGGTCAGAATGGGTCCGTCCCCCCATTCTGTGAAAGTGACACCGTGAATTCGGGGGATGGCACTCAATCAAGGCCCAGTATTTCAGAGGCCTTAGAGCCGAAACACGGGCTGCTCATACTAAAGGGGGAGACAAACAGGAAGGTTTTTCCAAAACCAGAGAAACTGCCACTTGAGTTTCTGCGGCCTATTCTCGGGACACAGAATAAACTCATCCTGGCATCAACTCTGGGCTCTGCTTTTCAATAAATATCATTCATATTTATCAATTTTACTGTATGCAGAGAGAACTGTACTAAGCGTTTGAGAGTACATAAAACAGAATTGATAGACATGTTCCCTGCCTACAAGTTTACAATTTAGGTGGAACTTCCAGTTCCAGCCGAACTGTGAGTTTTCTGGCAACAGGCTCCTTAAATGACAACCACCTCAATTCAAACCTGTCCTCAACAACATTTAGGAGTTGATGTCAAGCACCTAGTACAGGGTTCTACCCAATGGGATCCTCGATACTCGCTCGACAGGTAAGAGGGGATCGCCACCGTCACCGGAAGAACCACGGCAGGTGACGGAGCACTGTAGTGGACGCTTGCCGAACGCTCAAAAGAAGTAGAAGCGGTGAGGCTCAGGGGAAAGAGCCCGGGCCTCACGGTCAGGGAACCTAGCTCTACCACTTGCCTTCTGTGTGACTTTGGGCAAGTCATTTAACTTCTCTGAGCATCAGTTTCCTCATCTTTGAAACGCAGATTCAATACCTGTTCTCCCTCCCCTTTAGACTGAGTCCCACGTGGGACAGAGGCCGGGTCTGACCTGATTACCTGGTATTTACCCAGTGCTTAGTACAGTGCTTGCCACATAGTACTACTACTATCAGAAGAGCCAGAACCTGCCCTCAAGGAACTTATGCTCCAACAAGGAGCTAACAAATCTCATTATTTTTTAAAAGCGTGAATCAAAGCAACATACACAATGGAGAATGCAAAGCAGTAAAGGAGGAAGAAATAATAATAATAATAATTAATTATGGTATTTGTTAAGCGCTTACTATGTGCATAGCACTGTTCTAAGCGCTGGGGTAGATACAGGGTAATCAGATTGTCCCACATGGGGCTCACATTTTTTTTTAATCCCTATTTTTCCAGATGAGGGAACTGAGGCCCAGAGAAGTGAAGTGACTTGCCCAAGGTCACACAGCAGACAAGTGGCAGAGTCAGGATTAGAACCCAGGACCTTCTGACTCCCAAGCCCGGGCTCTCGCCACTATAAGCCACGCTGCTTCTACCACCTGGTAGCGATAGTGGAAATATTCAGGCTTGGCTCTCCAAGTGGAAAAATCCCAGCTCTGCCCTTAGTACAACACTTGGCGCGTAGCCAGCACACTCAATACCCAGATCGATACCACAATCCAAAATTATCATCATCACACATTCATTCGTTTCCCCAGCACTTACCGGTATTCTTTCTTGCTCTGAGGCTGAAGCAAAGCCTGTAGTTCCACAACTGAGTTTTCATGGATCAAGCAGTGAGAGGCAGGAACGCTGACAGGGCAGATAATCGTCAAATGTTTTGTTACACGAGAGGAACTGAGACCCAAGGAGAAGGGTTGCTTTGGGAGAAATGAGGAATGGGCGCAGAGTGTGAATGAGCTGGGAGACACAGCCGGTGAAGTGTCTTAAAGCCAGTGGGCAGAGGATCCTATACGACGTGCAGAAAGGTGGACGATCTTTGGAGATTTCTGAGAACGGGGGCCTGTGGGCACAACACTTGAGAATGTGAGCCCCACGTGGGGCGACCTGATTACCCCGGATCTACCCCAGCGCTTAGAACAGTGCTCGACGCAGGGGAAGTGCTTAACGAGAACGAGAATTACTATTAATTATAATGATAATCCGTTGATTGGGACCGAGGAGGAGAGAGGGCGGAAGCAGGGAAACCGCGAGAAGGCCGACGTGAAGAAACCCGGGGCTGTTTTCGGCAAGGCCCGAGGCCTGCTCCCTGGGGAAGGAAGCCGGGGCTGGGGCTTCGTGCAGCGAGGGCAAAAAGGAGGGCGGTTTAGGGTTGGGACGGGGCGGACTGGGGGGCGCTGGTCGGTCATTCAATCGTATTATTGAGCGCTTACTATGTGCAGAGCACCGTACTATGCGCTCGGAATGGACAACTGGGCAACAGAGAAGGACCATCCCTGGCCAACGACGGGCTCGCAGTCTAAACGGGGGAGACGGACGGCAGAGCAAAAGAGAAGGAAAGAAAAAGAGCACATCATGAAGATAAATAGAATAATAATAATATCGGTATTTGTTAGCGCTAACTATGTGCAGAGCACTGTTCTAAGCGCCGGGGTAGATACCGGGTCACGAGGTTGTCTCACGTGAGGCTCGCAGGCTTCACCCCCATTTTCCAGAGGAGGGAAGTGAGGCCCAGAGAAGTGAAGTGACTTCTCGCCCACCGTCCCGCAGCGGAGAAGTGGCCGAGCCGGGAATCGAACCCCTGACGTTCTGACTGCAAGCCCGGGCTCTTTCCACTGAGCCACGCTGCTTCTCAACGAGGGGGCTGCGCAGGTCCCGGTCGGGCGGGAGGGGAAGGGAGAAGGGGCAGAGGTGGGGAGCCGGGTGTCCCCTTCCCGGCCCCGGCCCCGGCCCCGGCCCCGGCCCACCGCTTACTCGCTGGGAAGGACGAAGCCGCAGGCCGGGGTCCGGCATACGAAGAAGCTTTTCCCTCGGTTGGGGCCGTCGCGGACACCGGTCTTCAGGAGACACAGGGACCCTGGGGGCCGAAGGGGGCAGGGCCCGGGTCGGGGCTGGGAAGGCCGGCCGGGATACCCTCCCGGTCAGGGCCCCGGGCCCCCTTCCTTCCTTCCTTCCTTCCTCCCTCCCTCCCTTCCTCCCTCCCTCCCTCCCTCTCTGTCCCCCGGTCCCGGTCCCCCCCACCGTGGCGGGCGCAGGGGACGGGCTCCATGACCCCTCGGGAATCCTCGAGGGGCAGGCAGGCTCCCGCGTGGGACCGCTTCCAGGTCCCGGGCCCGATGTCCCGGGCCCGGTCCCGGTCGCGGCCAATGGGCGGCCTCTCCTGCGGCTGAAATCACCGCCCCCGCCCGCTCCGCCAATCCGGCGTGAGGACCGGCCGCCGCCCAGCCAACCGCACCCGGGGAAGCCTCGCCCGGAATTCAAACGAACGAGAAAGCGGCGGGCCTGGCGGCGGGCGGGGCCCGGCAGCCTCCGGAGGCCATTGCACCACCTAATGATCATGATAGTCATGGCCTTTGTTAAGCGCTCACTATGTGCCGAGCACCGTTCTAAGTGCTGGGGAGGACTCAAGGCGATCAGGTGGTGCCACGTGGGGCTCACAGTCTTCAGATGAGGTCACTGAGGCCCAGAGAAGTGACATGACTTGCCCCACGTCACCCAGCTGACAAGTGGCAGGGCCGGGATTCGAACCCATGACCTCTGACTCCCGAGCCCGGGCTCTTTCCGCTGAGCCACGCCGCTTCTCTGAGAGGGGAAGCAGGGGCGGGGCAAGAGGCGCGGAGGCCAGCGCACGGCAATAATAATAAGAGTTGTATTTGTGAAGCGCTTACTGTGTGCAAAGCACTGTTCTAAGCGCTGGGGGGGGGGAAATACAAGGTGATCAGGTGGTCCCACGTGGGGCTCACAGTCTTAATCCCCACTTTCCAGATGAGGTCACTGAGGCACAGAGAATAATAACGTTTGTTAAGCGCTTACTATGTGCAGAGCACTGTTCTAAGCACTGGGGGAGATACAGGGTAATCAGGTTGCCCCCCGTGAGGCTCACAGTTAATCCCCATTTTACAGATGAGGTAACTGAGGCACAGAGAAGTGAAGTGACTCACCCATAGTCACACAGCTGACAAGCGGCAGGGCCGGGAGTCGAACCCATGACCTCTGACTCCGAAGCCCGGGCTCTTTCCACTGAGCCACGCTGCTTCTCCACTTCTCTGCCGGGTGAGAGAAGCAGCATGGTTCAGTGGAAAGAGCCCAGGCTTGGGAGTCAGAGGTCATGGGTTTGAAACCCGGCTCTGCAATTTGTCAGCTGTGTGACTGTGGGCAAGTCACTTCACTTCTCTGGACCTCAGTTACCTCATCTGTAAAATGGGGATTAAGACTGTGAGCCTCACGTGAGACAACCTGATTACCCTATGTCTACCCCAGCGTTTAGAACAGTGCTCTGCACATAACAACTCTTTTAGAGAGGCAGCGTGGCTCAGTGGAAAGAGCCCGGGCTGGGGAATCAGAGGTCATGAGTTTGAATCCAGGCTCTGCCGCTTGTCAACTGTGTGACTGTGGGCAAGTCACTTCACTTCTCTGGGCCTCAGTTCCCTCATCTGTAAAATGGAGATGAAGACTGTGAGCCTCACGTGGGACAACCTCATTCCCCTGTATCTACCCCAGCGCTTAGAACAGTGCTATGCATGTAGTAAGCACTTAACAAATATCAACATTATGATTATTATTATTATTTGTTAAGGGCTTACTATGTGCCAGACACTGTTCTAAGCACTGGGGTAGATACAAAGTAATCAGGTGGTCCTGCCAGGGGCTCACAGTCTTAGTCCTCATTTTACAGATGAGATATTCATTCATTCATCCAATCATATTTATTAAGCGCTTACTACGTGCAGAGCACTGTACTAAGCACTTGGAGTGTACAATTCGGCAACAGATGCAGACAATCCCTGCCCAATAATGGGCTCACAGTATAAACGGGGGATCTGAGGCACAGAGGAGTTAGGTGGCTTGCCCAAGGTCACACATCTGACAAGTGGTGGATCCAGGATTGGAACCCAATCCCAAGCTCTTTCCACTAAGCCACGCTGCTTCTCTAATCGCTTCACTTCCCTGGGTCTCAGTTTTTTCATCTGTAAAATGGGGATTGAGACTGTGAGCCCAATGGGGGACAGATCTGCTTGTATCCACCTCAGCGCTTAGTTGAGTGCCTGGCACATAGCTAAGCGCTTAACAAATACCATAGTTATCTTTTAGACTGTGAGCCCGATGTTGGGCAGGGATTGTCTCTATCTGTTGCCAAATTGTACATTCCAAGCCCTTAGTACAGTGTTCTGCACACAGTAAGTGTTCAATAAATACCATTGAATGATTGAATGACTCTTCATATCATCTTCACGGTTCCCTTTCTCCTCTCGTGCTCCACCCGCAGAGTGCTGCTGGTGAAAAACATTGGGCTAATTGCCTCTGTTTTAAACTCATCCTCATCTGCTAGAACTCTGTCCTCTTGTCTGCCCAGGAACAATACTGCTCCATCCTTATTGGTTTCCGTGCCTATTGCCTGTGCCAACAGTTTCTGTATGTTGGCTCCCTCCTCAAACTCCCTGCTTCCCCATCTCTTGCTCCAATGACCCTGCCACCTATTTCACTGAAAAAATTGAAACCATCAGGTGTGATCTCCCTAAAATCTCCCCTGAACTTTCATTCAAAGAACAGTGTTCTAAGAGCAGTAAGTGCTCAATAAATACGATTGAATGAATGAATTCAGTCATATTTATTGAGCACTTACTGTGTGCAGAGCACATCAGTAAGCACTTGGGAGAGTGCAATACAACAATAAACAGTGACACTCCCTGTCCACAACGAGCTAACCATCCAGAGTCGGGAAAACAGACACTGTGGTGAATGAGAGTGAGTCCATTTTGCATTACTTGACCCCGGGAGCAACAAGGCCAACGGATGACTCCATCTTGTATTATTTGACCCCGGGAGCGACAAGGCCAGAGGAAGATTTAGAGGAGAAATTATATTATCTTTCAGGAGGACCTGAATAGTTGGAGAGGAACCAAATTGTTTGGCAGAGGGTTTAAGGAGGGGCTAAATTGCTCTGCTGGGCAGGAAAAAGACTACTGGATGGGGCTATGCCCCATGAGGGGGATAAGCCTGGCGGGGAGGGGTCGCTGACCCTCTGGCTTACCCGATAAGAGCAGAAGACAGCAGGCAATCATTCAATAGTATTTATTGAGCGCTTACTATGTGCAGAGCACTGTACTAAGAGCTTGGAATGAACAAGTAGGCAACAGATAGACAGTCCCTGCCGTTTGACGGGCTTACAGTCTAATCGGGGGAGACGGACAGACAAGGACAATGGCAATAAATAGAGTCAAGGGGAAGAACATCTCGTAAAAACAATGGCAACTAAATAGAATAAAGGCAATGTACATTTCATTAACAAAATAAATAGGGTAATGAAAATATATACAGTTGAGCAGACAAGTACAGTGCTGAGGGGATGGGAAGGGAGAGGAGGAGGAGCAGAGGGAAAGGGGGGGAAAAGAGGGTTAAAAGAGGGTTGCAGCCCCCTGCTGCAACCCCCCACCCCCATCCCCACCCCCAGACACAGGATAAAAAAGGAAAGGACTGGCCCTCTTTGCCCGGCATGGAACCACCTAAGTCACGCACTAAGGCACCTATGGCTGCCTCAGCCAAGCACCTAAGACTTGACCCAGGACAATGATGAGAGGCAGGCAATCTGACTCCTTGAAACTCCTCCAAGGTGGGATCATCTTCATAAAGACTTGGGGAAAACCAGTTAGCTCTGTAACTACAGGTATTGTATTTCTTGTGCGTGTGTGTGTGCGTGCATATGCGCCTAATCCTTGACTTAGTATAAAATAAAGCTTTCCACTGTAACAGTAGTGTTTGGTTTTACTTTTGGAACATGTCATTTGAGCACCTGAATTAAAAAGGGAGTCAAATCCCTGGTTAAGGGCTCGTAGGACAAAGGCCTGATACAGGCGGGGGTCATGACAGACATCAATAAAAATAAATACAATTATAGAAATGTACATTAGTTCTGTGGGTCTGGGAGGTGGAAAGAGCAAAGGGAGGAAGTCAGGGTGACATAGAGGGAGAGGGAGATGAGGAAGGGTGGGGCTTAGTCTGGGAAGGCCTCTAGGAGGAAATGTGCCTCCAATAAGGCTTTGAAGGCAAGGAGAGTAATTGTGTGTCGTATTTGAGGAGGGAGGGCATTCCAGGCCAGAGGCAGGATATGGGCTAGGGATCGGCACAGAGATAGGTGAGATCTAGGTACAGATCCCTCTATTTTCCATTCACTCAGTCCTGTCCCCTAAACACTTAACATTCACAGCATTTTTTTATACAATTCCTTACACCCTGCTGATTTCCCTATCATCATCATTACCATCTTCATCATCATCATCATCATCAGTGGTATTTACCCAGCACTTACTGTGTGCAGAGCTCTGACTCATTGGTTTTAAGGCCTGTACTCATTAGACTGCAGTGATCAATCAGGTCTACCAACTATATTGCACTCTCCAGAGTGGCAGACAATCTGCTACAAGTCAAAACTCACCTGTGCTGGGCAGCAGCGGCATGGGAGAGAGTCGAGAACGAAGACTCAAGTTTACTACGCGGGGTACAGCGCAGAAGGAGGCAATAGTAAACCACGTCCATATTTTTACCAAGAAAACTCTACGGATACATTACCAGAACGATTGCAGAAGGAGGTGGGGCGTTCTGGGAGAGCTGTGTCCATGGCGTCGCTATGGGGCGAAGATGACTCTAACGGCGTAACGCAAGACAGAAGTGCTCTGCACACAGATAGACCTCAATAAATACCCTTGATTGAGCGATTGATAGAATGGTCACGGGAGGAGACAGAACTTTCTCAGTGAGGAGGTAAAGTCATCTGTACTCGGCTCTTACACCACAGTGATCCTCTTCAGTAAGTTCGTTGTGGTCAGGGAATGTGTCTACTAGCCTTGTTACGTTGCACTCTACCAAGCGCTTAATACAGTGCTCTGCACACGGTAAAGCGCTCAATACATACGATTGATTGATCGATCGATTGATTGATTGAGAGAGCCAACGGCGAGTCTCCCTGAAGCCCAGGGGCGTGCGGGGAATGTCCCTGGCGGGGTCGGCGAGACTCTCTTCAGGATCTTCCGTGGGCCTTTCCCTCCGCCAGACTACTTGATTTGTTTTGATGTCTGTCTCCCCCGTATAGACTGTGAGCCCGCTGTAGGACAGGGATGGCCTCTGTTGCCGAACTGTACATCCCAAGCGTTTGGCACAGTGCTCTGCACATAAATAACGAATGAATGAATGAATGAATGAATGAATGAATGAATGAATGAATGAATGACTATCGCCGCCAACCACTGGATGGCGCTCAAGGCCCAGTCTCCCTTCACGCGTCTCGTTCTCACCCGCTTCTGTGGAAAGTCACGGTCTCGGGGCGAGGGGTACAGGCTGCTAATGATTTCATTAAGGCGCTGACAGTATTTCTGACATAAGTTAAATTCTCACACTTTGCAGAGTACTGAACTGGGCGAATGATGCAAGAACGTTGACTCAGACCCGGCTCTGGTCCTCAGGAACTTCTGCCCCTTCCATGGAAACTGCTCTCTCAGCCGTCACCACCCATCTTCTTAACAAGGCAAATGGCCTCTACTCCATCCTAATCCTCCTGGATCTCTCGGCTGCCTTTGACTTTGTGGAACACCCCCTTCTCCTGGAAACATGATCTAACCTTGGCTTCACTGACACTGTCCTTTATTTTTTAATAAAAATATTATTATTATGGCATTTATTAAGCACTAACTATATGCCAGGCACTGTACTAAGCACTGGGGTAGACACAAACAAATTGGATTGGATACAATCCCTGTCCCACATGGGGCTCACAGTCTTAATCCCCATTTTACAGATGAGATAACTGAGGCACAGGCAAGTGAAGAGACTCGCCCAAGGTCAACGGCATACAAGTGATGAAGCCGGGATTAGAGCCCGTGAACTTCTGACTCCCAGG
Source organism: Ornithorhynchus anatinus (assembly GCF_004115215.2). Classification (NCBI taxonomy): domain Eukaryota; kingdom Metazoa; phylum Chordata; class Mammalia; order Monotremata; family Ornithorhynchidae; genus Ornithorhynchus; species Ornithorhynchus anatinus. The sequence goes on from NC_041729.1 coordinate 56,904, forward strand.
CCTGTGCTCTAACCACTATGCCATGCTGCTTCCCTATTCGTTTGCATTTTTTAATGGTATTTTTAAGCACTTAATATGTGCCAGGCACCTCCCTAACAGTATCCCCAACAAATTCCACATCTCACTCACAGTCCCTAAATCTTCATCGGGGGCCGTCCGTCACCCAGACGGTTTAACGGATTCCATTTTGAGGTCAGAAAAGGTCCCAGTAAAATTAGCAGATTGCTTTTCCTCCCCTTCCCTGTGTCTTCCTCTGAAACCTTTCCATTTCCTCCTGGGGTTCCCAATGATTCCAAAGTTGTTCGTTCTTCCAGAATCAGACCTCGGGCCCGGTCCACAACCGGGTCTCACTCCTCTACCTCGAGAGCGGGGTGGAACCCTGGAAGGGAGGCTCGTGTGTGCGCTTGTCAGTTCCACTGAAGCAGAATTTCACTGGGAATAACAAGAATCCATTCTCCAGCCCAAGTCCACCTTCCCTTGTTCCCCTCTCTCCTCGGTTAATCCACTTGGCTCCAGGCAGACGGGACACCAGAGCTACTAGGCCACCGGTCCTCCCCGGCACGACCATGGGCGTCAGTCACAGAACGGCCACGGTGGGGACTGGCCGCATCCCGCTAGGTCATATGCCGCAGAGTCTGTTCCAGGTGGTCGATTCCTGAAACAGATGTTATTTCTCACTCCCCTGCAGGGGAAGAGGGAAGAGATCGCACTCCACAAACCAGGCCTAAGTGCCTTTGGAGAAGCTTTTAACTTGCCACTTTTCCAACACACAGCCAGGCCAAGAAAGTGTTGGCCGGAAGTAGGAAGTGAGCAAAGCCAGCGACGTCGGGCTGATTCATGGGCCCGTCGGCTCCATTAAATGAAATTCCATGTGGCTTTCTTCGGCAAAGACGGCAAGCACACTTTTTGACAGCACCCGGCTCCCCACCTCTCACTTCACAGCATTTTAAATTAAGGCTGCACCCAGGGCGACCTTTCCCCAGACAGGTGGGACTCTGTGAGCGACTTCCTGACGGACTCCATGGTCTCTAACACAGTCAAGTCAGAGGCCTCGGGAGGGCAGGCAGTGGGTTTTACCTTGCCATCATTCATTCATTCATTCAATCATATATTTATTGGGCACTTAATGTGTGCAGAGCACTGAAAAGTACAATTCAGCAGTAAAGAGAGACAATCCCTGCCCACACTGGGCTTAAAGTCTAGAAGGCGGGAGGCAGACATCAAAACAAAACAGTGACAGCCCAGTCTCCAGCCAGACTCTCCCCCGGCCTGGAAATAAAACTACTGGACATAAAGGTGTCTGAACGAGGGTCAGACCAGCTGGAGACCGGATCGTCACCACGGTACTAAACCCCATGAGTTGGTGCACTAGGGGTCAGCTGAAAATGAAATCAAGCTTCTTAGGTATTGTGACACGCATTATGACTGGTGTTGCGACTGGTAATGCAACTGGAAATGCAATGCCAACAATAACTGGAAAGCGATTGGTGTCACGATTTATCATGAATGGTTTCTCGGTGACCCATTTCCAAGGTGAGATGGCTGAACCCTCTTTTTTTCCCTCTGTGGGACGGAGAGGGCAGGTCTTGGCCAGGGGGAGGGGTGAGCAGGCCCACACTCAGGCTGGGCGGAGGGAGAGAGGCTGCAGCCTACCAGGACCCTGTCCTCAATAAGGAGTCATTCTGCACTTTTGCTGCCTTTCTTTTTCTTTTATGGTAATTCATTAAGCCCTTACTATGTGCCAGGAACTTTCTGCTTAGCGCTTCTCTTTCATTCCTTCTCTGATTGTTGTTGTTCTTTTCTGGGCCTCTCTAGGCTCTCTTTTCCCGGTGTAGGGCACAAAGGCAAAGCGGGGCAAAGTCTCCAGTGGGGCCAGACCAAGGCCAAGCAAGGCGGGGGGTGGGGGAAGGGAGCGTGGAAGAGGATCGGACGCTGGAATACAGTCACTTCTGTGCTGAGCTATAAATGAAGGCAAGCACAGGAGCTTCTGGCCAGCCGGAAGCCATCCATGATGGCCTGTGTGGGTCACTCGGCACCTGCCCGTCGGGGTCACTTAGGTAGCTGAGTGCCCAGAATGGCACAGCTAGTTTGCAGGGGACAGCTTTCTCTTGGTTTCTCCACGTTAGAGAAGTGGTGGAGAGAGCATGAGCCTGGGAGTCAGAAGGACCCAGGTTCTAATCCCAGCTGTACCACTTAGTAACAACAATAATAATAATAATGGTATTTGCTGCTATCTCTTCTGTGTTGCTTGTCTGCTTTGTGACCTTGAGCAAGTCACTTCACTTCTCTGTGCCTCAGTGACCTCATCTTTAAAATGGGGGTTAAGACTGTGAGCCCTGTGTGGGACAGGGACTGTTTCCAACCCAATTACCTTGTATCTACCCCAGTGCTTAGTACAGTGCCTGGCACATAAGTGTTTAACAAATCCCATAATTATTACTATTATTAGTTTCCCATGCAATTGCAATTGTACATTCAGTGCTTCATGCCGATTTATTCCGAGATTTCACCCTGGCATATTTGGTCTGTCCCCTGTCAGATCCATGTTCTTCCTCGAGGTTTCCCTATTTGTGAGTTACTGTGCTGTGCCTCCATTAGATCAGAAGCCCCATGAGGGCAGGGAATGTGGAACTCGTTTCCTGAGCGATGGGTGCAGTGCATTTAAGTTCAGAGATACAAAAACCAAACTATTCACTAGGCTACATTCTTGTTTCTCTTGCAGCCTTCTTCTTGCTCACACCTTCCTCCCTGCCTGGAACTTCCTTTTTACCTCGGGCCCTCTGCATCTTCAAAACCCCTTCTGAAAGCCCATCTCTTCTAGAAAACCTTCCCTGAGTCGGTTCTCATCTCTCCACCTTATTTCCCCCTTTTCCTGCCACTTCAACACTTCCTCACCACTTTAGCGTTCAAGAATTCACATCCCTCAGAAGTCCTTAATATGCAGATCTTAATTCTCCTGTTCTACCGACTACCTGCAATTTATTTCAATGTCAACCTCCCTGGCTAGACTGTAAGATTCTTGAGGACGGGGGTCACGTCTACCAAATCTACTGCATTGTCCTTTCCCAAGTACTTAGCTTAGCATAGAGTCTAGTAAATACCATTGGCTGATAGACACAAGGATAGACTTCGATCTCATCTATCTTGAGATAGATGACCCCATGCCCATATTCTCCTTCAGGCCTGGAACTTCCTCTCCTTCCATATGCAAAGGTCCACCATTCTCCCCAACTTCAAAGCCTTATTGAAAGCAAATCTCTTCCAAAAGGCCTTCTCTGACTTAGTTATAATTTCCCCTACTCCCTCTCTCTTCTATGTTGCCTACGCACTTGGATCTGTACCTTTTAGGCAGTCGGTATTCATCCCATCTTCAGTCCCAGAGCACAAATCTCAGCTCCACCGCTTGTCTGCTGTGTGACTTTGTGACCTCTTCTATAAAATGGGGATTAAGACTGTGAGCCCCATGTGGGACAACCTGATCACCTTGTATCCTCCCCAGTGCTTAGAACAGCGCTTTGCACATAGTAGGCACTTAACAAATGCCATCATTATTATTATTATCTGTAATTTATTTTTATGTGTCCACGCCTAGACTATAAGTTCCTGGTGGGCAGGGAACATATCCACCAACTGTGTTGTATTGGACTCTCCCACGGACTTAGTGTGGTGTTCTGCACTCTGTAAGTGCTGAATAAACATCACTGATTGATTGACTGATTGACTGATTAAAGAGAAAACAACCAGGCACTGAAAATGTGTTCAACCTGATTAGCTTGTATCTACTCCAGCACTTAGTACAGTGTCCGGTACTTAGTAATCCCTTAACCGATATCATAAAATAAAATCAATTATGACAAACACACCCAAGGACGGCCCTTTTTTTGTGCCAAATGTAGCTGCATTGGCCTTTAAAGCCACGCACATAGGTAAATTTCCAGCAGTGGTATCTTCGTCAAACGTATAGAGCATATATAATAATAATGATAGCATTTGTTAAGCAATTACTACATGCCAAGCACTGTTCTAAGCGCTAGAGTGGGAGATACAAGGTGATCAGGTTGTCCCATGTAGGGCTCACATTCTTAATCCCCATTTTACAGATGAGGTATCTGAGGCACAGAGAAGTTAAGTGACTTGCCCAAAGTCACACAGCTGACAAGTGGCAGAGCGGGAATTTGAACACATGACCTCGGACTCCCAAGCCCAGGCTCTTTCCACTGAGCCACGTTGCTTCGAGGAAACGTGAGTTTCCTCACTTCAAAGCCTCATTAACATCTCATCTCCTCCAAGAAGCCTTCCTCAACCAAGCCCTCATTTCCTCCTTTCCCTCTGCCTTCTGCATCTCCCTTGAACCTGGATCTGCACCCTTTATTCACCCCGCTCTCCAACTCACAGCACTGAAGTCCACATCCATCATTTATTTTAATGTCTATCTCCCCTCTAGACTGTAAGCTCCTTGGGGGCAGAGAACTTATCTACCGACTCTGTTAGAGTGCACTGTCCCAAGCACTGTAAGTGTTCCAGAAATACCACTGAGGGGCAGTGCCCTGCCAGCACCCCCTCCCCCCCAGCCCCCGTGCTGCTGTAAGGGTGGACAGTGTGCTGTCTGACCCCTACGGTGCTGTAAGGGCAGACAGAGCTCTGTCAGGTCCCAGCAGTGACGCAACGGTGGACAGTGCCCTGCCTGTCCCTGCCACCCCAGCCCTGGTCTCGCTGCCCGCCGACTGATGCAATCATCCTTGTTGCAGGCGCCGCTGGCTGTCAGAGCCCCGGGGAGGAGAACCGGGCTTCTCCCAGGCCCCGACCCCCGCCTGAGGACCGACTGTCCCCCAATCTGGACCCCCAGCAGCGGGAGCCGGTCCCGGCTGGGCCCACGTTTGCCTGGCAACTGTTCCTGGCCAGGCCCGGCCCGACCCGGCAGGCGAGCTCCAAGGTCACTGCCGCCTCGGCCACCGACCTCGGAGCAGGTGGCCCCCCCGCCCCCCGCCCCTCTCCTAGAGGCTGCGAGGGACCGGTTCCAGCCGGGAGCCCGACTGGGTTTTTCCCTCTGCCCACAACCCTGACCCCCTCCCTTTCGCCTCACCTCCACTCGATCCCTTTGCTCTCTCCCCACCCGCCCCACACCCCACAACAATTATGTGTATATTTATAATTCTATTTATTTATATGTAATGCCTGTTTACTTGTCTTGGTGTCTGTCTCCACCCTCTAGACTGTGAACCCGTTGTGGGCAGGGATTGTCTCTCTATTGCTGTAGTTGTACTTTCCAAGCGCTTAGTACAGTGCTCTGCACACAGTAAGTGCTTAATAAATACGAATGAATGAATGAATGAATGAATGAATGAATGAATGAATGAATGAAAGGTCAGCAGGGTCCCTCCCCTCCCCTCCCCTCCCTCCAAAACCCGGAGCCCCAGTCTCTCCCCCAGTATCCCAGCCTCCATCCATCCGCCCGCCTGTCCCGGGGTCATGACCCTGACCGGGCGGACCTCGACCGGACGGACCCCTCCCCGCGCCCCCTCCCTGGCCGCAGCCAGGATTCCAAGAACGAACTTTGGTGGCCACTTCATCGGGGCCGTGCGGGGCGGGGCAGGGTCTTCCCGCCTGCTGACAGCTGGCCCCGCAGCTGGCCCCGCAGCTGCCCCTCTGATGGGACCGATCCAAGCCCAGGCTGCAGGCCTGGGCCTCCAGGGAGCCTGCTTCCCAGACCCGGAGGCCAGGAGGCTGCCCTGTCCCAGTCGGGACCCCACCAGGGGCGGGAATCCCAGTGGCGGGAACTCCGGGTCCCTGCCCTCCTATTCCAATGCCACCAAGCCCCTGGCCCAGGCCCCTGCAGCTGGCACACATCCCAGTGCCACCCAGCCCAGGCCCCCTGCAGCTGGCACACACCTCCCAATGCCACTCAGCCCTGGTCCAAGGCCCCTGCACCCGGCACACACATCTGGTGACCCATGGATCCAGACCTAGGCCAGCCATCGCCGGCAGCAAGGACCAAGACAGGACACTCTCGTTGTGGGCAGGGAAGGTATTACCTGTTTATTGTTACACAGTGCTCCCCAAGCTCTTAGTACAGTGCTCTGCATATAGTAAGCACTCAATAAATACAATTGGCTGACTCCATACTTCCAGTCAATCAATCAAACCGTCACTCACAACCTACGGTGTTCACCAAATCCTACTATTGAACCAACTCCCAGCTAGCCTGGAAGCCTAAACCTGTACACTGATTCATTCATTCAATCATAATTATTGAACACTTACCTTGTGCAAGAGCTGTACTAGGCACTTGGGAGAGTATAGTAGTACAATAAACAGGCACATTCCCTGCCCACAATGAGCTTACAGTTTAGAGGATCGTGTGTGTGTGTGTGTGTGTGTATGCACACATAACCCATCTCCCTTCTCTTCTATCTCCGTCCTCTGAAAAACTATCCTCTACCCCCACAGACACTTCTGATCTTTTGACTCCACCCTCCCCACCCCACCCAGACTGTACAATGGTTATGCGCAAGGAATCTGTCTGATTATTGTTCTATTGTACTCGCCCAAGTGCTCTGCACCCAGTAAGCTCTCAGTAAATATAATTGAATGAATGAATGAATGAATGAATGAATGAATGAATGATCCCAGGCTTCTGTGGCCCATTTGGTCTTTTTGCTAACCTTCCACCTCTTAGTGCAGATATGGAGCAGTCTTTAGACTGGAAGCTTGTTGTGGGCAGGGATTGTCTGTATCGTAATTGTACTTTCCAAGCGTTTAGTACAGTGCTCTGCACACAGTAAACACTCAGTACGATTGAATGACTGACTGACTGAATGAATGAACTAACAATAACTGTGGTATTTGTTAAGTGTTTACTATGGGCTGGACACTACTAAGCACTGGGGTGGATACAAGTAAATCGGGTTGGAAAAAGTCCCAGGTGGGACTTACAGTCTCAATCCCGATTTTACAGATGAGGTAACTGAGGCACAAAGAAGTGAAGTGACTTGCCCAAGGTCACACAGGGGTCAAGTGGCAGAGCTGGGATTAGAACCCATGACCTTCTGACTCCCAGGCCCAGGCCCAGACTCCCACGGCTCTGTCCACCATGCCACGCTGAAATCCAATCTTTCAACCCCACCTTCCCCATTGATCTCAACTCCCTTGCACCCTGTCCCTCTATCGATCTCGTCCCCCGGACCTGCAGCTCTGGATTACCTCCTCAGTCCACTCCTTCCGCTCATATGCTCGCACCATGGAGAGCTGCTGGCGGAAATCCAGACACCAGGTGGACCTCACACTCATCCTCTCCTGCTCTACCTTGGCCCTCTTTTCTGCCCAGCAAAGCTACTATTCCTCCATTAATGACTCTCCTGTCCATTGCCCACACTAACGATTTCTGACTTGAATTAATTAATGTTGGTATTTGTTAAGCGCTTACTATGTGCCCAGCACTGTTCTAAGCGCTGGGGTAGACACAGGGGAATGAGGTTGTCCCACGTGGGGCTCACAATCTTAATCCCCATTTTACAGATGAGGTAACTGAGGCACCGAGAAGTTAAGTGACTTGCCCAAAGTCACACAGCTGACATGTGGCCAAGCAGGGATTCGAACCCATGACCTCTGACTCCAAAGCCCGTGCTCTTTCCACTGAGCCACGCTGCTTCTCTAATAATAATGTTGGTATTTGTTAAGCGCTTACTATGTGCAGAGCACTGTTCTAAGCGCTGGGGTAGACACAGGGGAATCAGGTTGTCCCTCGTGGGGCTCACAGTCTTAATCCCCATTTTACAGATGAGGTAACTGAGGCCCAGAGAAATTAAGTGACTTGCCCACAGTCACACAGCTGACAAGTGGCAGAGCGGAATTCGAACCCATGACCTCTGACCCCAAAGCCCAGGCTCTTTCCACTGAGCCACGCTGCTTCTCAACATCCTCCTTAACCCCCCCCCGGTGCCTCAGCCTTCTCCACCTCTCACCCCTGATAACTTATCAACTGATGTGCTGACTAAATCGAAACCAACAGATGTGAATAGCCTGTTCGCGTCTTGGAGAAGCAGCATGGCAGTGGATACAGCGGGCCTGTGCCATTCCTGAATCCACCACCTGTCTGCTGAGTGATCTTGGGAAAGTCACTTCACTTCTTTGGGCCTCAGTTCCCTCATCTGTAAAATGGGGATAAAGAGTGTGACCGCCATGTGGAACGGGGACTGTGTCCAACCCGATTAATTTGTATTTTCCCCAGTGCTTAGAACAGTGCTTGGCACATAGTAAATGCTTAACAAGTATTATTAAAAAAAAAATCCCTAAATCTCCCACTCACCACCCCAGCTCTTCTCTACCCTTCATTTATTCTTTCAGCCATCTTTCAGATAGTCCACCTGCTTTTCACCTAAGCCTCCAACCTCACCTCTTCTCAACACTTCTGCCCACACTTCTTCTCTCCCTGACTACCATCTTTAACCACTCCCCCTCTGAAGGCTTCTTCCCCTCCACTTCAATCAATCAATCATATTTATTGGGTGCTTAATGTGTGTAGGGGTAAGCACTTGGGAGAGTACACTACAACAGAGTTGGTAGACACATTCCCAGCTCACACTGAACTCACAGTCTAGACTGGTAGACAGACATTAATATAAATCTATTACAGATATGTTACATAAGTGCTATGGAGCTGAGGGAAGGGTGAATAAAGGGAGCAAATCAGGGTGACGCAGAAGGAAGTAGGAAAACAGGAGATGAGGGCTTAGTCAGGGAAGCCTTCTTGGAGGAAATGCACTTTCAAGACTTGTCCATGCTTGTCCAATCGTTCATACCTGTGCACTTCTCCATGCTTGTCCATTCTTCACTCTGCTATCAGGATCATTTTTCCACAAAAATGCTCAGTCTTTGTTTCCCCACTCTGCAAGAACCTCCAGTAGTTGTCCATCTACCTCCACGCCAAACAGAAACCCCTCACCATTGGCTTCAAAACTCTCAATCAACTTGCCCCCTCCTACCTCATCTCGTTATTCTCCTGCTTTGACTCAACATACACATTTCACTCGTGTAAGGTCAACCTACACAACGTACCTCGATCTTGTCTGTCTCGCTGCCGACCTTTTGCCCACGACCTGCCTCCGGCCTGGAAGACCCTACCTCTTCATATCTCTCAGGCAATTACTCTCCTGACCTTCAAAGCCTTATTGAAGGTACATCTCCTCCCTAAGTCCTCTTTTCCTCTTTCCCCACTCCCTTCTGTGTTGCCCCGATTTGCTCCCTTTAATTCACCTTTCCTTCATCCCCATAGCTCTGTGTAACATGTCCATTATTTATTTATTTATTTATTTATTTATTTATTTATTTATTTATTTGTTTGTTTGTTTGTTTGTTTATTTATTTATTTATATTAATGTCCATCTCCCCCTCTAGAGAGCCTGGCCCTGACTTGCTCCCTTTATTCACTCCTGGCCCCAGCTCCACCAGCACTTACACACGTATCTGTGATTTATTTATTAAATGACTCTCTCCCCAGCTAGACTGTAATCTCATTTTAGGCGAAGAATATGTCTGTTAATTGTTATATCATACTCTCCCAAGTGCTTAGTACAGTGCTCTGCTCATGTTAAGTACTCAAAAAACACATTTGATTGACTTTCCAACACACCTGGATCTCTCCTATCCTAAAAACTCCTTCTCTGCCCTCCCCCCAGCCATACCCAGCAAACCAGCTGTCGCGCGGGTGGGCAGTGGCTGTGCCAACCAGCAACCAGGAGCTCAACCTAGGACCAACTGGCCGACAACCCAGAGAGGACAGATGGGCTGGCGAGTCAGGGTCCACCCGCCTGCAGGCAGCGGGATCCGGGGTCCCAGCAGACATACAAATGCGGACAGAATGGGAGGAGGCCAACACCTCCGGGAAGGGGTGAAGGGGGAGCAGGGCGAGGGGTGTGAGCAGGTTGGGTGGAAGCAGTCACGAAGGGCTTCCCAGTGGAGGTAGGACTTTGGGAGCCAAAGTGCTGAAGAAAAGGACATGCTCCACCCGAGTTGGCCCTGGACCCTGGGCACGGTTTGTGCCGGAAAGATGGTGGGCGCCCAGCAGGGGAGCGGAGGCTACGGGGAACTCTGCACACGGTCACTGGTGGGAGGCCCCTGGCCCTCCCCTCCAGGCCCCATCTTGGCCTCTTTGGTTCTTGCACCCCTCACTCTGGGTGGCTTCTGGTTCAGAGAAGTGAGGGAATGTGCATACTGCTATGCAAGGCCCCACAACTGACACGAGCCTGCATGCACACGCACAGGCACACACACGCACACACACACGCACGCCCTTGTACCCTCTGCTAGCCACTATAGGAAACAGAAAAGGGCGCGAGGTGACTCCGGACATATGGGAGCAGATCTGGGAGGGGCCAGGTTTTCCTGGCCCAGGTCCCAGAAAAATCAGTCCTGATGCGGGGAGGGGGCCGGGAGCCGGGGGGAGGGGATGAGACGACCACAGGGATCGACACCTGAGTCCGCCCCCGCCCTGCCCACTCATGCCCCCTCACGCCCTCTCCCTGGCCCCTTCGGCCCATCTCAGCCCGGGGCTGGTCACCCCGCCCCCGCCTCTGCAGCTGCGAGAGCCATTGAGGAGGGACACAGCCGGGCACTGAGAAAGCATTAATAGCATTTCATATATTTATTTTTTTTGCTGAAAAGGAGAAGGGTGGACTGAGGAGAGGAGAGGGGCAGGGGAGGCGGAGGCTTCTCGATGAAGAGCACTAAGTGTTTCCCTCCACAAGGCAAGGCTCTTTACCCTTGGTCTTCTCCGAGGCTGGGACAGCTGGCTCCTGAAATATTAATCGGGGGCTCATTGATATGCAAATACGTTTCCCCGAAATAATGCTCCCGCAGCTGCCGGCCCTGAAACCCGCCCAGGCAGAGCGCGAGGGTCTCTCCAAGAAGCGGGGCCAGGTTTCAGGCCCAGCTGCACAGTCTGTGTGCCGACGATGGGGAGGGGGTAGCAGGGGTCGGGGGAGGTATAGGGAGTAGGGGGCAGGAGGGATGGAGGAGAAGAGTAGGGCATGGAAGAACGGGGGCGGCCAAGGCAAAAGAGTTCGGGGAGAAGGGGCCGAAGGGGCCGAAGGGACCGGAGGGGTAAGGTGATGGGACTTTATTAACAATAATGATGAAAATAATAATTCTGGCATTTGTTAAGCACTTATTACATGCCAGGCACTGTACTAAGCCCTGGGGTGGAGAGAAGCAAATCAGGTTGGGCAATTCTCTGTCCCACGTGGGGCTCACAGTAGAAGCAGCGTGGCTCAGTGGAAAGAGCCCGAGCTTGGGAGTCAGAGGTCATGGGTTAGAATCCCGGCTCGGCCACTTGTCAGCTGGGTGACTTTGGGCAAGTCACTTAACTTCTCGGTGCCTCAGTTACCTCATCTGTAAAATGGGGAATAAGACTGTGAGCCCCACGTGGGACAACCTGATTCCCCTGTGTCTACCCCAGTGCTTAGAAACAGTGCTCGGCACAAAGTAAGCGCTTAACAAATACCAACATTATTATTTTACAGATGAGGTAACTGAGGCACAGAGAAGTGAAGTGACTTTCCCAATGTCACATAACGGACAAGTGGCGGATCAGGATTAGAACCCATGACCCTCTGATTCCCAGGCCCGTGCTCTATTCACTACTCCAAGGGGTGGGTGCAGAGCCTGCAGAGGAGGAGGGGAGGGTATGTCACAGTCCCAACAGGTGGTTCTCCCCAAGCTACTGGGAGATTACCTCCTCCTTCCCTCTGGACTCCCGGAATGTCTAGGAAGGGGCAGAGGGAAAGGAAGGAGAGGATAAAGCATGAATCCTCATAGCTGCTCTTTTCCTCTTCCCTGCCAACGTGTGTCTGATGTTTCCTCTGACCTAATCTGGATCGAACCAGGCCCGTGCCACATCAGTCTGGTGGCGGCCAATCAGAAAGGTGACGGGGGTCACCTAGAAGGAGAACAAGGCATCGACGGCATTCCCATAAAGCAAGAGCTGGAGCAGGCTGCGACGGCGCGCTCGCTCACTTGAGTTTGGTTGTTGGCCCACAGATTCATATCTTGGTTGAAACTCTGCTTCCTAGGGGTCATACCCTGGCAGAGCTGGCCATCTTGTTCAAGGGTCATCTCAGTCAATCGATTTACTGAAAACTTATCGGACACAAAGCACGGTACGCAGCATGTGAGAGAGTACAATACAATGGAGTTGGAAGACACGTTACTTGTCCCTAAGAAGGTTACAGTCTAGAAGGGGAGACAAACAGAAAAATAAATTATAGACAGAGGAAATGGTAGATGTAAGGATCAATCAGTGAATCAATCATGTTTATTGAGGTCTTACCTGGTGCAGAGCATTGTACTAAATGCTTAGCAGAGTACAACATAACAGAGTTGGTAGATACCTTCCCTGCTCACAACAAGCCTAAAGTCTAGAGGGGAAGACAGACATTAGTATAAATAAATTACGGATATGGACATAAGTGCTGTGGAGCTTAGGGTAGAGTGAATAAAAAGGGCAAATCAGCGCTTAGTACAATACCTGGCATGTAGTAAGCGCTTAACAGATACTACTTAAAAAAAGTACAAGGAAGACACATAAATGTGGTGGGACTGAGGGTCCAGTACAAGTGCTTAAGGGTACCGGTGCATAAGTGATGCAGAAGGGAGAGGGAGTAGAGGAAATGAAGGCCTAGCCAGGGAAGGCCTCTTGGAGGAGATGGGATTTTAGGAAGGCTTTGGAGGCAGGGCAAATGTTCTCCTGCAGTGGTGCTTCCTGCTCCCCCAGCCCCCCCCCCAAGCTACTGCAGCTGGGTCACCAACTAGGGCCAGCATAAGCTGCTTTCTGGACCCCAGGGATATGAGCTGAGCCCAACGGCCCTGCTGGAGACCCCCGATGCATACCGGCCTCCTCAGCCGTGTGTTCCCAGCTGCAGCCTCCTCCGCCGCAGGGCCGCCCCCACCGTCCACTTCCCGCTCCGCTTGTCTCGGGCACCTGTCAGGGCCTGAATTCTGGCAGAGAATCCTCCCAGCCCATCCAGGCTCTTCTGGCACGGGGAGGCAGCTGGAGACTTCAGGCCCGAGGCATGGGGCGCTCACCCCCCACCCCTGCGTGCCACCATACAGTGCCAGATGCCCCCAAACACTGAGTTAAAAGGGAGCGACTCAGGGGAGAGGCCGGATGGGTCTGGGGTATAGAGGAGGCAGTAGGGGCTGGATGACAGGGAGAAATGCCTTCCATTCTCGAGCCCTCAGAGACGCCTCCCTTCCCCGAGGCCCCAGAGATGTTCATCGCGTCCGGCCACGGAGGCAAAGCAAAGGCAGTGTGCCCTGATGGAAAGGGCAGGGGCCTGGGAGTCGGAGGGCCTGAGTTCTAATCCGAGCAGAGGCAGAGAGATGGCTTGGGTTGAGGGGGCCGAACCAACTTCCCAAAAGAGAGCAGAGATTGTTCATCTCCCCATCTACCGGACTGCCGATCGACACTGCCGGGGAGTCCTGCTGCCTTCCTTCCCACCCTTCTACCTGCCCACCCTGAGGCCCTGTCTGTCCCTCCCCCTTCCTCCCATACAGAGGGGACCAGAGCATTCGGCACCATGGGAATTTAAGCATCAGCAGCGAGGCCCGCAGCTCTGCAGATGGTAGGCATCGGGGAGGCTGTGGGCGGGCCTGGACTCTGGACCACCTGGGCGGTCGCACCAGAGGCCCCTCCGGCCCTCATCCGATGGCGCCTGGGGGACTCTAAACCTGGTCTCAGAGGCCGTTAGACCATTTCACCTTTCCTGGGTGCCTGTCACCAGACACTTCCTCATCTTCTCTTTAGATTGTGAGCCCCTGGAGGATCAGGAATATGGTCAAACTCTCACCTGTGGATTTTCCTCAGTGCTTAGTACAGTGTCCCGCACCCAGGAGGCATTGAATAAATACTATTGTTACTAGAAGAACACTGGTCACTCTGGTGGGCAGGCTTCCTGATGGAACATCAGTCCCTCTCCAAGGTGGATTCTGTGATGAAGCACTGGTCACTCTGGAAGGCTACTCTGATGTCACAACACTCTAAATGTCATATTGGTCACTGTGGAAGGCAGACTCTTTGATGAACCACCTGTCACTCTGGAAGGTGGACTCTGTGATGTCCCCACTGGTCATTCTTGGAGGTGGACACTGTGATGAAGCACTGGTCACTCTGGAAGGTGAACTCCGTGATAAACCACCGGTCACTCTAGGAGGTGGACTCTATGATATCATATTGGTCACTGTGGAAGACAGACTCTGTGATGTTCCCACCAGTCACACTGAAAGGCGACTCTCATGCAACACCACAATGAAAGTTGGATTCTGTGATATAGTATCAGTCACCGTTGAAAGCAAAGCTTGTTTCCGCCACAGAGGCCGAGGCCCTTGGCTTCCCCAGCAGGGTGCCTCAGTAGATGGCTACCACCATCCCACCCCGTGGCCCATAGCTCTCACCCTTCCCTCTGAACAGTGGCAGAGAAGCTCTCTTGGGGACTCAGCTGGCTGGCCCAGCTGGCTTCTGGGCCCAGAGTCATTCAACACAATCCCCAACCAGGCCCGCAATACTCAACTTTTCCAGCTCCATTCTCAACCTAAACCTGGGGTTTCCCCCAAACCACAACTCTACTCCCCTCAGCAATTTCCCTACCTCTACATCCTTTGCAGCTCATCTCCTGGCCACAGCTTCCTGGTGAAGAGCCAGAGGTTCAATTTCTTTCCTTTCTAGGTGAAGTAGTAGCTTATTCATTCATTCATTCATTCATTCATTCATTTATGTTTATTGAGTGCTTACTATGTGTAAGCGCTTGAGAAAGTACAACACAACAATTAACAGTGACATTCCCTGCCCACAATGAACTTAGAGTCTATGGGGAGGGTGGAGATAGACATCAATCCAAATAAATAAAATTACAGATGGCTACATAAGTGCTGTTGGGCTAGGAGCGGGGGAAAGCCAAGGGAGCAGGTCAGGGTGGTGCAGAAGGGAGTGGGCGATGAGGAAAAGTGGAGCTTAGCCTAGGAAAACCTCTTGGAGGAAATGTTCCTCAATAAAACTTTGAAGGAGGAGAGAGTAATTGCAGGATTTGAGGAGGGAAGGCATTCCAAGCCAGAGGCAGGATGTGGGCGAGTGGTCGGCGGCGAGACAGATGAGACCGAGGCACAGTGAGAAAGTTAGCATAAGAGGAGCGAGGTGTGTGGACTGGGTTTTAGGAGGAGAGAAGCAAGGTGAGGTAGGAAGGGGCAAGGTGATAGACTGCTTTAAAGCCAATGGTGAGGAGTTTTTGTTCGATGCAGAGTTGGAGGGGCAACCACTGGAGTTTTTTGAGGAGTGGGGAGATACATTCTGAATGTTTGTGAAGAAAAATGATCCAGGCAACAGAGTGAAGTACAGACGAGTGGGGAGAGACAGGCACAGGGAGGTCAGCAAAGAGGCTGATGCAGTAATCCAGGTGGGATGGGATGAGATTGTATTAATGTAGTAGCAGGTTGGATGGAGAGGAAAGGGCAAATTCTAGCAATGTTGTGAAGGTGGGACCGACAGGATTTAGTGATGGATTGAATATGTAGGTTGAATGAGAGAGAGGAGCCAAGGATAACGCCAAGGTTACGAGCTTGTGAGACGGGATGGATGGTGGTGCCGCGACAGTGATGGGAAAGTCATGGGGAGGACAGGTTTGGGTGGGATGATAAAGAGTTCTGTTCGGGACATGATAATTTTGAGGTGACGGAAGGACCTCCAAGTAGAGATGTCTTGAGGTGCAAACCTCAAGGGTTTGCAGTCTGAGAGGGAGGGAGAGCAGGGATCTGATCTCCATTCTACAGAGGAGGAGTAATGCCCAGTAGAGTTTCAGCGATTTGCCCGAGGTCACTCGGGAGGAAAGCGGTGATTACCAGCCTGACTCACATTCCCAGGCTCTCTACATTAAGCCATGCTGCCTATTATCCCCAAGTTACAGATAAGGCCCAGAGAGGCTCAGTGACTTGCCCAAGGATAAGCAGGAAGGCAGAGGCAGAGCTGTGGCTCTAGGCCTGGGCTCCCCGCTTCTAGTCCTCGTCCTCCCACGGCTCCACCAGGCTGCGCTGCCTCCCTGTACCTCTCCCCTCCTGTCCGATTCCCCTGGCAGAAGTAAAGTGAGATGAAACTCAAACCCCGTCGGCAGCTGTGGCCCAAGTTCGGTGGTTGGGAGGGAGGAGAGGGAAATTATCGGTCAAATGTGCTGGGAGAATTATCCACGGTCGGATTGTCCACGCTTCTCCCGTCCCCGATTAGTCTGGGAAACGGAGTCACCGCCCGACCCTGAAGAAACGTTCTTGGCAGCAGGAGGCTGCGGGAAGCTGCAGGAAGGGAGAGATCGGGAGCTTCGACTTCGATGCTGGAGGCCCTCAAGCCACGCTGCCGGGCCCCCCGCTGCTGGGGTCTCCCTCCCTGCCGGGCCGAGGGGGCTGCGCCCGGGCCCCGGGCCCGGACACCGGCTGTCCGGAACCACCTGGCGCCCGGGGCCCCGGGGGGAGCCTGGCTCTGGAGTGGTGAGGGTGAGGGGGTGTTTGAGCAGGTAGCCAGCCCCCTCCCCGCCAGCCCCCATGGGGACCAGTCCATCCATGAGCAGTAGGAGCAGTGCTGCCCTAGGGGCTGGGGCCTAGGGAGGCCTCCACGGGAAGCAGACATGAGGACCCTGCCTCTGGGGACTTCTCCTCTAGTGGGTCCCGGTGCCTGCCCCCCACCCCATCCAGGGATTCCCTCAGCTGGTGGTGAGAGGCAGCTGCTCCCCGGGGAGGGGAGAGTCACTGCGGGTGGGCTAGAGCTGGCAGGGGCAGACCTCAGCTGTCTGCCCTGGCCTATCGATAGAGCCCGCTGGGCCCCTGAAGCCCCGGGGGCTGTCCGCAAG
Organism: Ornithorhynchus anatinus; assembly: GCF_004115215.2. Taxonomy (NCBI): domain Eukaryota; kingdom Metazoa; phylum Chordata; class Mammalia; order Monotremata; family Ornithorhynchidae; genus Ornithorhynchus; species Ornithorhynchus anatinus. The sequence goes on from NC_041729.1 coordinate 73,781, forward strand.
AGGAGACGTCAGTCAGTCAATCCCATTTATTGAGCTCTTACTGTGTGCACAGCACAGTGCAAAGAGCTTGGAGGAAGACAATGCAATAATGTAACAGACACATTACCTGCTCGCAACAAGTTTACTTTCAGGGACCAGGGAGGGGGCGTTGAGAATTTGGAGCCTGACTGTGGGGGCGGGGGAGGGAGGGCAGGGCCAAGCACCAAAGCAGGGCCTGGTAGGGAGGCGGGGACATGCAGTTTGCGCTTCGCTCTCTACTACTTCCTTCCTCTGGACTGGTACACCTTCCCTCTTCATATAATAGTAATAATAATAATAATGGTATTTGTTAAGCTCTTACTATGTGCTGAGCACTGACTGTTCTAAGCACTGGGGTAGATACAAGGCAATTAGGTTGGACACAGTCTCTTTCCCACATGGGGCTCACAGTCTTTATCCCCATTTTACAGATGAGGTAAGTGAGGCACAGAGAAATTTAGTGACTTGCCCAAGGTCACACGACAGGCAAGTGGTGAAGCCGAGATTAGACGTCCTCTGACTCTCAAGCCCGTCCTCTTGCCACTAGGCCAGGCTGCTTCCCACGACAGACAATCTGACAGACGATTATTCTCTCTACCTTCAAATCCTTACTGAAGGCATATCTCCTCCAAAAAGGTTTCCTTGACTGAGCCCTTAATTCCTCTTTTCCCACTCCATTCTGCATCACCCTGATTTACTCTCTTTTTTTATCCCTCCCTCAGTCACACAGCACTTACGGTCATGAGTATTTATGATGTCGTTGCGGGGAGGGAATGTGTCTACAATCTACTAACTCTGAGTTTTTGTACTCTCCCAAGTGCTTAGTATAGCACTGTGCACACAGTAAGTGTTCAATATATATGATTGATTTGCTGTTAGCCCATTAGAAGGCAAATGTGACCTGTTGGAGAAGAGTTCATGCAGGAATCAGGAAATCCCAGTTCTGGCCTGATGTAGCCTAGTGGAACAAGCACATTTTTGAGAGTCAGCAGACCTGTGTTCTAATCCAGGCTCCACCACTGTTCTGCTGTGTGACCTTGGGCAAGTCACCATTTCTCTGTGCCCCAGTCACCTCATTTGTAAAATGGAGATTAAGACTTTGAGCCCCTTGTGGGACATTGAGTGTGTCCAACCTGGTTAGCTTGTATCTCCCCCAATGCTTAGTACAGTGCCTCACACATAGCATGTGCTTAACAAATACCTCAGGAAAAAAAATTGGGTAAGTCTCGAACATTTCTGGGCCTCTTTTTCCCCATCTGTAAAATAAGGGTAAGATCTCCACTCTCCCTCCCGAGACCGTGAACCCCAATTTGATTATCCTAATGGGAACAGCTCACTTCTTTGTTTTGTAATTCCCAAGTGCTTAGAACAGGATGTCGTATCCAGTGGGTAATTAATAGACACTATCACCACTACTGGGCTTACGTCAAGTTCTGCAAGTTTTAGAAAGTAGGTGGTCTCAGCATCAAAGTTAGGCTCACCTCATTCCACCTGTGCTGCTTAGGGAACGTGAAGAAAATGAGTGACAGCAGGAGATCCAGACAACCCCTGTATGGGGACCTGACACTGGAAAACCAAAAGCCAGAAGGATAGAGGAAGTGTTCATGGACACGGGAAAACAAAGCCTCAGACCATGCTGTGTGGGTCCCAGCTGAAAACTGGAAGTCAGTTGCCGAGGACAGACCGGCATGGGGCACCGCCCGCCAAGAAAGGAGGGGCTGTCCTCCAGCAACAGCTTCACACTGAACCAGACACAAGGAGAAAGAAGAGAAAACAACGTCGGCCCCTGAAGACACTCAGCATGACCCCACCACAGCAGGTGGAAGGGAAGCTGGGGAGGAGAGGGGGAGGGGAGGAAGGGAGGAAGAGGCCAAAGGAAGCCAGATGAGGAGACCGGAGGCAGCAGGGTGAGGAGGAAGAGGAGCAGGGAAAGAAGAAAAGGAGCAGGGAATGAGGAGGAGGAAGAGGAGGCTGTAGAGGAAGAGAAAGAAGAGGGGGAAGTGGAGGAGGATGAAGAAGTGGAAGGGAGGAGGAACAGAAGGAGGAAGAAGAGGAAGAGGAGGGTGAAGAGGAAGAGATGGAAGGGGCATGTGGAGGAAGGGGAAGAAGTGGAGGGGAGGAAGAACAGAAGGAGAAAGAGGAGGAGGAGGAGGGTGAAAGGAAGAGATGGAAGAGGGGGAAGTAGAGGAGGATGAAGAAGTGGAGGGGAGGAGGAACAGAAGGAGGAAGAAGAGGAAGAGGAGGGTGAAGAGGAAGAGACAGATGAAGGGGAAATGGAGGAAGGGGAAGAAGTGGAGGGGAGAAAACAGAAGGAGAAAAAGGAGGAGTAGGGTGAAGAGGAAGATCCAGAAGGGGAGAAGTAGAGGAGGATGAAGAAGTGAAAGGGAGAAGGAACAGAAGGAGGAAGAAGAGGAAGAGGAGGGTGAAGAAGAAGAGATGGAAGGGGCATGTGGAGGAAGGGGAAGAAGTGGAGGGGAGGAAGAACAGAAGGAGAAAGAGGAGGAGGAGGAGGAGGAGGAGGAGGAAGAGGGTGAAAGGAAGAGATGGAAGAGGGGGAAGTGGAGGAGGATGAAGAAGTGGAGGGGAGGAGGAACAGAAGGAGGAAGAAGAGGAAGAGGAGGGTGAGGAGGAAGAGGGGGCAGTGGAGGGGAGGAAGAAGAGGAAGAGGAGGGTGAGGAGGAAGAGGGGGCAGTGGAGGGGAGGAAGAACAGAGGAGAAAGAGAAGGAGGAGATGGAGGAGGAGGTGGCGCAGAGGAGGAAAAGGAGCAGGAAGAGCAGGGGGAGGAGGGAGGAGGAGCAGCGGGGTAGTAGGGCTTGCTGACCCTTGCCGGGCAGCGGAGAAAGCACACCCAATTTGTCTCAAACGCTTCCGTCCTCCTGGGGCCCCAGCTAGCCGAGATGCTCCCCTCCCCTCCCCTCCCCTCCCCTCCTCTCCTCTCCTTGCCCTCCCCGCCACCCCCCAACTGCGCGGGCCGGACAAGCTCAGCGGTCCCAGCTGCCGCTCCCCGTTCCCTTCCCCCGCCCCCGGCTGGGTCGGTGGGCTAGCCCTGCCGGCTGGACGTCCGTTCCTCGTCTCCTCACCCTAATGGGTTTTCCAGAGTGGAGAAGGTTTCGGAGAGGAAAGAGAAGGAGACAGAGACCCAGACAGAGAGTCAGAGAGACTGCGACGGGGACAGACTTAAAGAGCCACGCGGGCCGAAAGGGAGAGTCAGAGAGCTGCGCGGACAGAGAGACGGAGAGAAGAACTCTGAAGGGCAAGCACCGTGCAGCTTCATCTCCCGAGCGTTCAGTACGGTGCTCTGAACCCGTTAAGCGCACAATAAATATAAATGCCACTGACTGACTGGCTGCGAAGACAGAACGAAGAACCAGAAGATAAAAGGGCAAGGGGGAAGGGAGGAAAAGAGAAAGGGGGGAAACGAAGTAGCAAAGAGAAAAAGGAGCATCCGAAGGGTTCCGGCGGACGGAGGGGCGGAAACGGGAGAGGTGGAAACGGGCGGTCAGGAACTTGGGCGGATGCCAGCACGGGAGCCGCAGGACGGACGGCGGACGGACAGCGTCCCCCTCCTCCTCCCCCACCCCTCAGCATCCCTCGACGGCGGCCCTGATCGAGCACAGGTCCGGGCCAGGAGTTTAGGGAAGCAGGGCCCGTCCTCTCCGGGATCACCCGGCAGCCCGGCCCGGGGGGAAGGAGGGGTCCCAACGGGTCCCAGACACACTTTCTCAGGTCACCTACGGGACCCGTTCGACGTTTCCCGGGAAAGGCACGGCACGCGAAGGGCGGCGACGATGGACTTGGGGTGGTCAGAGTACACACAGGAAGAAAAGGAGGGTCGGGGAGGGGAGGAGGAGAGGGAGGAGGAGGGAGAGGACGGAGAGGAGGGCAAGGAGGAAGAGGTGAAGAATAAGGATAATGAGAAAAGGGAGAAGAGGAATGGGGGGCAGGGGGAAGAGGGGAGGACAGAGAGGAGAATGTGGGAGGGGAGGAAAGGGGGAAGGAGAAAATGGGGAGAGATCAGGGAAGAAGAGATGTGAGGTGACTGTGGGCAGGGTTGGGACTCGGGCCAGGAGGGAAGAGTTTGATCCTGGAACCAGACTTCGGTTTCTTCAGACTAAGAGTCCTTCGAGCGTGCGGTACTGTGCACTCCCAAATGCTCAGCCCCTGTACCTGCTTTGCAGTTCCCTCTTCTCTGCATGTCGTGCGTGTGTGGATTTGTGCGTGTGAGTGTTTGCGTTTGTGTAAGTGCACACGCACAGAGAGCAGGACCCTGCAGGGAGAAGTTGCCGAGGCCCCTGCCTCAGGCTGTTGAAGATGTTAGTAGCCTGGGGAGCTGGGAGAGTTTTCTAAGTAGCCTGTGCTTGGGTTGTATCAATCAATTCATCGATCGAATTGGTATTGATCAGTATTGATCAGTATTGATTGGTATTGGTATTGGTATTGATCAGTGGTATTTCTTAAGTCTTACTATGTGCAGAGCACTGTACTGATCGCTTGGGAGAGTGCATTGTCCTTGGGAGGTGGACACTAGATACCATCATTTCTAGTAACCACTCCTGCTGTCTCCACCTTCCTCCTGGACCCTCACCAATTGGTCTCTCACCCTTTCGTTCCACAGAAACGGCTCCCTCCCAACTTCCAGGGTCCTTCTTCTTGCCAAACAATAATAATAATAATGATTATGGTATTTGCTAAGTGCTATGTGCCAAGCACTGTTCTAAGCGCTGGGGTAGATACAAGGTAATCAGGTTGTCCCACGTAGGGCTCACAGATTTCATCCCCCTTTTACAGATGAGGTAACTGAGGCACAGAGAAGTTAAGTGACTTGCCCAAGGTCACACAGCAGAAAAGTGATGGAGCCGAGATTAGAGCCCACGACCTCTGACTCCCAAGGCCGTGCTCTTACCATCAGACCACGCTGCTTCTCAAAAATCTAGGCCCCAGTGACATTCGAACTCACGACCCCGGTTTACAAGACCAGTGCTCTAACTCCATCGGTCTCTATTCCATCCTAATCCTCCGTGGCTCAGTGGAAAGAGCTCGGGCTTGGGAGTCAGAGGGCATGGGTTCTAACCCCGGCTCTGCCGCTTGTCAGCTGTGTGACCTTGGGCATGTCACTTAACTTCTCTGTGCCTCAGTTACCTCGTCTGTAAAAGGGGGATGAAATCTGTGAGCCCTACGTGGGACAACCTGATTACCTTGTATAGACCCCAGCGCTTAGAACAGTGCTTGGCACATAGTAAGCTCTTAATAGATACCAACATTATCATTATTATTCTGCGCTGCCTTTGACCCCGGGGATCACCCCCTTGTTCTGGGAACACCATCTAACAATAATAAGGGTGGTCTTGGTTAAGTGCTTACTATGTGCCGACCCCATACCACAGCAACGGGGTAGATACAAGATGATCAAGTTTCACTGACCTGATCTTCCTGGTTTTCCTCCTATCTCTCTGGCCACTCCTTATCAGTCTCTTTCACGGGCACCTCCTCTGCCTCCCGCCCTCTAACTGTGGAAGTGTCAGTGTCTCTCTGGTCCCCTTCTGGTCTCCATCTTCGCCCTTGGAGAATTCATTTGCCCCCATGGCAAAAGAGAAGCAGCATGATCTAGCGGAGAGAGCCCGGGCCTGGAAGTCAGAGAAAATTGTGTTCTAATCCCTCTTCCGCCACTTGTTTGCTGTAATAAATAATATTAATAATAATGATTGTGGTATTTGATAAGCGCTTCCTAAATGCCAGGCACTGTACTAAGTGCAGAGTAGGGGTCAGTGGCAGAGTCAGGATCGAGGTCCACGACAGGGTCAGAGACCATTTTTTAAATGGTATCTGTTCAAGCGCTTTCTGGGTGTAGAGCGCTGTTCTAAGCACCAGGGTAGAGACCAGTTAATCAGGACAGATAAAATCCCTGTCCCAAATGGGGCTCACAGTCTAAGTAGGAGGAAGACCAGGTCATAAAGCCCCATTTTCTGTTTTATTCCTTGCTGTGCTACTACCTATACCAAACTGCCCCACCTCATTCTCGTGCTCCTTCCAGTATTCACCCACACAGAGTTTGAGTGCCCCAAAGTTCTATCAGCTGCACACACACGCCCCGCCCTCCTCCCCTGGCTCATCCATCCTCAACCTCAGAGTCAGCCACACCAAGCCTCTGCAATCTCACATCTCCTCCTGACTCCAGGACAACTCACTATGGGTAGCAATCAATCATATTTATTTGAGTGCAGAGAGCACAGTATTAAGCAATTGGGAGAGTATAATATAAAAGTTAGTAGACATATTTCTTACCTACAAAGAGTTTACAATCTAGAGTGGGAGACGGTCATTAAGATTCATTTCGGATATGGACGTAAGTTCTATGGGGCTGAGGATGGGGGTGAATAAAGGGTACAAATCCAAGTTCATTTCATTCATTCATTCATTCATTCAATCGTATTTATTAATTCATTCAATCATATTTATTGAGCACTTACTGTGTGCAGAGCACTGTACTAAGCACTTGGGAGAGTACAGTAGAACAATAAACAGACACCTTAATAATAATAATGTTGGTATTTGTTAAGCGCTTACTATGTGCAGAGCACTGTTCTAAGCGCTGGGGTAGACACAGGGGAATCAGGTTGTCCCACGTGGGGCTCACAGTCTTCATCCCCATTTTACAGATGAGGGAACTGAGGCACAGAGAAGTTAAGTGACTTGCCCACAGTCACACAGCCGACAAGCGGCAGAGCTGGGATTCGAACTCACAAGCCCTGACTCCAAAGCCCGTGCTCTTTCCACTGCGCCACGCTGCTTCTCTAAGCTGCTTCCCTGCCCATAACGAGTTTACAGTCTAGAGGGGGAGACAGATGTGAATATAAACTACAGATAGGTACATAAGTGCTATGGGGCTGGCAAGGGAGAAGAATAAAGGGAGCAAGTCAAGGCAATGCAGTAGGGAATGGGAGAAGATGAAAGGAGGGCTTAATCAGGGAAGGCCTTTTGGAGGAAATGTGCCATCAATACGGCTTTGAAGAGTGGGAGAGTAATTGTCAGATTTGAGTAAGGAGGGTTTCCCAGGCCAGAGGCAGGATGTGGGCGAGGGGTCAGCAGCAAGGTAGATGAGATCGAGGTGCCCAGAGGTTAGCATTAGAGGAGCGAAGTGCGTGGGCTGGGTTGTAGTGGGAGAGTAGTGAGGTGAGGTGGAGATATAGAAGGGAGAGAGAAAGTAGTGGAAATGAGGGTTTCACGGGGGAAGAACCCTTAGAGGGGGTGTGTTTTTAATGAGGGTCTGAAGGTGGGGAGAGTGATGGTCTGTAGTATGTTCGATTTCAAGCTCAGCAAGTCCAGAGCTAAGCTCCCCATCTTCTCTCCTAAGTCCTCTCCTCCACCTAACACCGTCTATCCATCAATCAGTCAATCAGTTCTGTTCTTTCCATTCTCTCCAGCCCATAACCCTGGCAATAGCCTTGACTCCCATCTCTTCCAGATTCCATCTTTCTCCAAATCCCACTGGGATTTCCTCTACAGAGTCTGCCCTGCTTCTTCAGACCAACAAGCAGCTGGCTGTTCCGGGCACTTGTATCGTGGCTTGAATACTTGAATACAGTCGATTAGACTGTAAGCCAGTCAAACGGCAGGGACTGTCTCTATCTGTTGCCGACTTGTTCATTCCAAGCACTTAGTACAGTGCTCTGCACATAGTAAGCGCTCAATAAATACTATTGAATGAATACTACATCAGCCCCCCTCCCGGCCTGTAGTCTCTCCCCTGCCTCCAGTCCATACTTTGCTCTTCTGCCTGGATCATTTTTCTAAAAGATGGATCTGTGCCCACCTCCTCCCTCCTCCAGAACCTCCAATGGTTTCCCGTTCCTCTCCACATCAACCAGGACCTCCTGACTACCGGCTTTAAGGCACTCACTCGACTCTGTCCATCTGACTTGTTTTCTTTCACCGCCTAGGATACTCCAGCTCGTAGCTCACTCATCTCAGGTCAGCCTAGTCACTGAGTTTTGCTCTCATTCCTCCCACTGCAGACCTTTGGCTCACTTCCTCTCTCCTCCGTCACACTGCTCTCTCCATCTTCAAAGCTCTCCTCAAATAACATCTCACTTTACCACTTCTGCTCACCTGGAAGATGGATACTCAGCTCTATGTATCTATTACTGCTGTTGCTTCCCCCATTTGTAATTTATTTTTGTGTCTAGCTCCCCTACTAAATTGTAAGCTCCTTGAGGGCAGGGATCACATCAAGCAGCTCTATGGTACTTGCTTTTTTTCATGATATTTGTTAAATACTTACTATGCGCCAGGTGCTCTATTAAGTGCTGGGGTAGATACGAGGTCATCAGGTTGGACACAGTCCTTGTTCCTCAAGGAGCTCACAGGCTTAAACCCTTGTTTACAGGTGAGGTGACTGAGGCTCAAAGAAGTGAAGTGATTTGCTCAAGGTCACAGGGCAGACAAGTGGTGGAGCTGGGATTAGAACCCAGGTCCTTCTGACTCCCGGTTCATGCTCTATCCACTAGGCCAGGATGGCAGAGAAAACGTTTTTTGAGAACACAGTGAAACGAAACCTCAGGAAATGCTACATCCCAGCAGAAAACCCGGAGTAAGTTGATTAGGATAGATTGGTATGGCACATTGCCAGTGAGAAGGAAGTGGTCCACTTCAGGCAAAAGCTTTCTGGGGAAGGACGGGCAATGAGTGAAAGAGATAGCAGAGAAAGGAAGATCTTGTACTACATCGGTACTTACTATAGTGTCTGGCATATAGTAAGCGCTTAGCAAATACCATTAAAAAAAAAAAAGGCAGGGCCAGGTGCAGCCAACCTTGGACATAATTACAGCACGGCACAGGCCGAGGCAATGTGTGGCTGGGCCTGTGGGTCCCACACTGGCCTTTTCAGTCCAGTAGGCCCTCAGTCAGGACTACCGATTGATAGATCAGTTGATCGACAGCAGTTTGGCAGGCTCTTCTGAGTACAGTTTTCGAGGATCCGGTCGCATCCTCCGGTGTAGAGCAGCAGCACAGAACAGGCAGATAAAACCGGCCCCAGCCCTTGGCTCCCCACTCAGGCCCCCGGCCATGCTTCCCCATGGCGAGGGCAGGGAACGGGCTGATGGGATCTTCGACTTTGATTCGGCCAACTGGCTTGTGCCGGAGAAACCTGCGAACCTGGGAGAAACTTACAGAGTGGTCGGATCAGCCCGACACGTTCCCAAGTCTCACGTGGAGGTGGTGCCTGCTGATTTGGTTCAGGGTGGTGGCTTTGATGCTGCTTCTGCCCCTTTCCCAAATCTGCCGGGCTGCCAAGATCATCTCTGCGGGGTGGGCTCTAGTTCGAAGCCCCACCTCCATCCGCGGTGGAGCCAGTTACCGCATTTTGGGGCCTTCTCCAGGCTGGATTCTGGCTCAGATATCGCCAGTTCTGGCAGTTCCTACAGTCACCCACTCCCGGTTCTTCTTGAAGGTGGTCTGTCCTCCTCCTCGGCTCTAGCTGCCAAGGGATGGCACCCGCCAGTGTCTGGAGACTAGGGTTATGGAGTCTGACAGACTCCCCTCACCAGCATGGTCAATCCCCAACACTCAGATTCCATAAGCAGAGCTCATGGAGAGGTTCAAGCACTTAGGACACGGCCCTGCACATGGTAAGCACTCAGGAAATACCGGTGATTGATGGTTTTATTTGTCAAATATAGGCCTCAGGATGCAGGATAACTTAGCCTCAACCAACTAGCCAAGTTACCTTTCTTCCTGATTCTCTCTCTCTCCCTCTCACACACATGTAGATTCTGTGTACAGGATTAGATCCCCCCCCATGTAGACCCTACCCTATTCTGAACCTGAGGGTCCACCCAAGGCAGGCCAGAGGGACTCCATATCCATCCAAAAGTTATCTCCAGCATAACCCAAAAGAAACAGAAACACACTCATCGTCTCCTTTCATCTCCACCTTTATTGCTCCTGGGAATGTCTGTGTGCACTTGTGGTGTTTTAGAGCACTTGTGGGTACTTGGGTGTATTTATGTCCACTTGTAGAGGTATGAGAGGGTTTATGTTTTTGCATGTGTTTATGGGCACTTGTGTGTCAGTGGAAATTTGTGTGTATTTGTGGGTATTGGCCCCAGACAGTTGGTGAGTTCTCTTCCCTGTGGACACAAGGAACAGTAGGGGAGGCAGAGCAGGTTACGAGGGGATGGGGAGGGTGAGCGGAGGAAACAGGGAAACCATGAGGTCGATGAGTTTAGCTGTTGCGAGTCAGAACTGGTGTGTGCTGGGATCGGGTGTGTTGGGTCAGAGTGGTCTGAGTTTGTGTGGGCGGGTCCGGCGTGTGGCGGGGCAATATGTCCTGGACAGTGGGTGTCAGACCAGAGTGTCCCGGGCCAGGCTCGGGCATTCCAGGGTTACATTTTGAGCTATTTTTCTCAGAGGCGCTGCCACCTCTGACTTCCGGGACCAAAGTGCCGGGCTCCGGCTGCGGGCTTTCAACCGGCTTCACTCTAACTGGGCCTGGGGAGAGGCCACTGTCGAGCCTGGAAAAAGTTCCTCAGCCCCGTGAGGTTCAGCGCGGGAAAGTAAGGGCCAATCCGCTTTCGAATCCACCATTTCCCTTCAGCTGCGTGCTGGCCCCCGGGACGGCTGAACTTGTATCGATAGTGTTCTCCTCTGACCCATCTAACGGGGAAGAAGAAGACAGAGACAGAGAGATCAGATAGAACCAACGTGACCCTGCTTTGTCCAGTAGCATTCTCCTCCGAGCCCCGTGGGAGGGACGGAGACAGAGAGATCAGACGGGGCCAACGTGACCCTGCTTGGTGCAGTAGTGTTCTCTAACTCCCTGGGAGGGGGAGAGGGAGACGGAGACAGAGAGATGGTCCAGGAGACGAGCCAGCCAGCAGAACAAGCCCCCAGCTCCCCGCCCGGGGGTCCCTCTGTGGATGTGCTCCAAGGTCCCAGAAACCAGAATTCTTCCTCAAGCTGTCTCGATCGTCCTGGTCACTGCCAGTGGTCACTCCAGCCTGCCCATGGCAAGGCCCTGATAGTAAGTGAGATCTAGATGAATTACCCCCTCCCATATCACCGCCCCGCCCCCCCAAGAACTCCCCCAGAGCGGGCTGGGCTGAGCAGGCCAGACCAGGCCTGGACTTTGCCTGAAAGAGGGCCCCACAGCAGCTGCAGCTGTTCTAATGACATTCGGGAGTTTTATGCTGGGGAAAGTCTGCTGGGCGCTGAAGTGTGACTCCCACCGTGCTCTCCTCGCAGAAGCGGGATGTTTCCTGTTCGTAATTAGGGCATTAATAATGTCGTCTGACTTGGCTTGCGGCTGGAGCTCAGAGCCCAGAGCTCGGAGCCAGCAGCCCCATCTCGGAGAGCTGAGGTTGTAGAAGGAATGGGTCTTTTCCAGTGTGAAAAAGAGCGCTGGGCTGGAAATCGGGAGACTTAGGCTTCCACGCCCTGCTCCACCACTTGCCGGCTGTGGATGTTCGCCCAAGTCACCTAACTTCTCTGGGCTTCGGTTTCCTCCTCTGTAAAATGAAGATTCTATACCTGTTCTCCCCCCCTCTTAGACCGTGAGCCCCAAGTGGGACTGGAACTGAGTCCGATCTGACTGTGTCTACCACAGCGCTTACTAGTATTTGGCCCATAGTAAGTGGTTAAACACCACAGTGAATCTTATTATGAAAACGGAGCCTCCCTCCGGCCTGCCCCTGGCCCGCTCCCAGCTAGGGCGGCCACAGAGTATTAGCAGTAGTATTTATGGATCACCCGCTGCGGGCAGAGCACTGTACTGGGAGCTTGGGAAGTACAAAACAGAGAATGGACATGTTCTCTGTCCATAAGGAGCTGTTACTCTAATGGGGGAGGGAGACATAAAAATATTTATAATAATAATTACCCTTGTGGTATTAGCTAAGCACTTACTATGGGCCAAATACGGTATTGTGTGGGTAGATAAAAGATAATCAGAACATGATGCCAACTCTGATATTTTGTACTCTCCCAAGAGCCTACTACAGTGCTCTCCACTCAGTAATCGCTCAATAAATTCAATTGATTGATTGATCGGTCAGACACCGTCCCTGTCCCACATGAGACTCACATCCTGTGGAGGAGAGAGAACAGGTATTGAAACCCATTTCACAGATGAGGAAACTGAGGCACAGAGAAGTTAAATGACTGTATCAGGTCACACAGCAGGGAAAAGGCAGGGCCGGAATTAGAAACCAGGTCCCCTGACTCTTGAGCCTGTGCTCTTTCCACTAGGCCACGCTGCTTCTCATCGACTGATAAATCATTCAGTGAACAAACTCTCCCCCACTCCGGCCCCAAAGCACCTCTGTACGTATCTGTAATTTTATTTACTTGCATTGATGTCTGCCTCCCCTCTAGACTGTGAGCTCACTGTAGGCAGGGACTGTCATTCTTTATTGTTGTACCGTACTTTCCCAAGAGCTTAGTACAGTGCTCTGCACACAGTAAGCACTCAATAAATATGACTGACTGAATGAATTTTCACACATACAAAAGTGGGGCTCAGAGATGTAATGAGCATCCCAGCCAGAGGGCAACAGCAGGGTCTGTGGCTCTGACCATTCCCCATCTGGAGGTGGCAGGGACATCCCCCCCGCCGCCCGCCCCCCAGCCGGGCTCCCCTGAGGAACAGAAGGCACCTGCAAAGCGCAGAGCAGGCTGGCCGTGGGTAATGCTGCCGATACCCCGGCTTCCCCATTGTGTCTGGAAGTGCTCTGCCGGACTCCAAACTAGGCTGCGCGGTTGACCGGTGGCAGGGCCAGCCTGGTGTGTGGGTCTGGGCCCTCCAGATTGCCAGGGCACTGGGCAAGTCACTTAACTTCTCTGTGCCTCAGTTACCTCATCTGTAAAATGGGGATTAACTGTGAGCCTCACATGTGACAACCTGATTACCCTGTATCTACTCCAGCGCTTAGAACAGTGCTCTGCACATAGTAAGCGCTTAACAAATACCAACCTTATTATTATTATTATTTTTACCTAGCAGCCTCAGCCTTGCTGCTCCCAGCTTCATCCTCCTGGCCCTGGGCAGTGCTGCCGTGGCAACCAAGATGCTCCGTGGTGGGTACCAGGAGCGGCTGACCAAGCAAACCGGACTCTCCCACGGGTCGGTCCATCCTGACAACCTCCACCTGGACCTGTCGGGAGCGAGCCGTGGATCTTCGCCTCGTCCGGTCCGAGCTCACGCCTCCAGGGTGGCGGCGATTAGCTCCGGAGGGTGCAGCTGTTTCAGGCGAGCAGCTGGGTTTCCTGGCGGTCGGGGCGTTTGGGGGGAGGGGAAACGGCAGGAGTGTGTTTGCCATCACTAGAGGTGGGGCGGTAGGGGAGAGACCCGGGGGCAGCGGATGGGGAGGCCAGAACTCAGTTCTTCTTTGCCTCCTTTTCCTTATCTCAGGCTTCCTACAGAATTGTCAACCGGAAATAGCGGAGCCCGGAAAAGACTGGAGTCGCTGGGCTTTCTGTTTGGGTCTGGACTCATCTGGTGGCGAGAAATTCATGGACTCAGCTCTCCCCCGGCTGGATGGACAAGAGGAGTGTTATGGCCTGGGAAAACGTTTTTCTCCCTCGCCTTCCTCTCAAGGGGATGACACAGCAAGAGGGGAGACTTCATTAGTCAGTTCAGATCCATGTGTCTGACCTTCAGGTCCATGTGTCTGACCTTGGAGACGACCTTTGCTTCTATCCAATCTGAAATCATCTGTGAATTCCCGAGAACATTCTAGAGACTGAAACTGACTGCCTAACCCCCAGAGGACAATTTTCCCTCCTGGAAATGGTGCAGCTTTAGTTAGTTATGATGCTTACGATGTGGAAAGCCCTTTGATAAGTGCCGGAGCAGACATAAGAGAATCAGAGTGGACCCGGACCCTTCCCCACCTGTAGCTCTCACCTGAGAGGAAGAGCAGGGATTTCATCTCCCTTTTACAGATGGCAAAACTGATGGATCCAGAGGCTAAGGTAACAGCAGGCTAAGAGCAGAGCTGGAACTGGAACCCAGGTCACCTGGTTCCCAGCCCCCACACGCTCACCAGTAGCCTCCTCTAGCTTTCTCATGACTAGAGAATTGTGAGTTGGATCTTTTCACGAGACACTGGCTAAGGGCCTGATTTCCTTTTTGGGCACAACAAGGCCCGAGAGCCCCAGCGACTACAGAGATCCTTCAGAAACCTTCTCAGCACGCAGAGGGTCCCAGAGACTCCCCAGAGACTCCCCAGAGACCCTCTAGAGACCATTCCTTGGGACTTGGCCAATCTCTGCTACCGTGCCTTTTGGAGCTCCGGGCCCCCAGGTCTCCTGGGCTAGGTTTCCTCAGGAAGACTTGTAGGCGGGGGAGACTGGTGCCACTCAAGCTTTACTAATCACCAGGCAGACCACTTGGCTTCAGCATCTGTTCCCTCAAAGGCCTGGCCGATGGCCAGCAGTGCACCTGGACGGGTAGAGTGGCCGGAGACGGGTCTCGTGGATGACGGAAGCTCAAGACACTGCATTGGCCACATGATGAGGGGCTATGAGGTTGCACCAGGGACCTGAGAGCTCCCAGAGGGTGCAGACCCCAACTGAATTGCAATGGACCCTGCTCTCCTGACCACAGTAAGATTCCCAGGAAGAATCGCCACAGACACCCAGGCCTGGTCCACGCTCCACCCCTTCGCCACGGTCCACTGGCAACACTCCTGGGTCTCCCTGAGCCACACCCTGCAGCCTGCAAGACGCCATCGCAGGGCTGCCCGCCATCTCCCGGCACGGGGACTGGGCAAGGACAGGACCCCACCCTGTGCTGGAAGTACGGGGGACATGACCGAGGAGCCTAGAGCTCGACTCGGGCATCCGGCCTGTCCCAGGCCCAGGGAAAGCCTCCCTTCGGGCTGGCCCGGAGCAGTGTGAGCACCCACCGGGCTTCTCCGGTGCCCTGGCCTACAGCGGTGTGAATGCCCACTGGTCTCCCCTGGTTCCCTGGCCCAGAGCAGCCGTGAGCACCCACTGGTCTCCTCCGGTCTCCTGGCCCGGAGCGATGTGAAAACCCACTTGTCTCCTAGCCCAGAGCAGTGTGAGCACCGCAGGTTTGGGACACGACGGCCTACCTGTTGTCCAGCCGGCACACTGGCCCAGAATGTACCACTCTGAACCCCACCTCTACCGGGAAACCTTTCCGATGGAAAGTCGACTACACACCCAAGCCCCGACTTCACTTATCTTATGAAATCACTGGGCTTCCCCATTCCTACTCCATGCTTCTTTCTCGTCCTACTCCCACTATTTCTAAATCAATGTGTCTGTTGTCCCCCAGGAGATTGACAGCTCCCAGAAGGCAAAGATTGTGTCTTTAGCTTCTGATATACTCTCCCCAACATCTAGCAAGGCTCTACAGTAGGTGCCTAGTACACTGCTCTGCACAAGTAGGCATCTAACACAGCACTCCGCACCCAGTAAGTTTCCAGGGCAGAGTTTTGGACATAATCGCTTCTCAGCACAGTGCTCTGCAAGCAGTAGGCACACTGATGCACAGTGCTCTGCACCCATTAGATGCCCAGTACAGCACTAGCAGCATGGAGATGGTAAACCTCATTGCTGATGGCCCGACACACTGAAGGTCACACAAATCCAGAGAGACACCGTGACAGGCTCTCCTGAAAGTAAACCCTTGCCGGTTGGAGCCGCCTGAGCCCGGCCTGGGCCAACGACCTCACCTTGGGGGCTCTTTCCCCTCGAACGGGTTGAACGCCACCAGGGACAGGGCTGCCTTTTCATTGGCTAGGAGCTTGCCGGCAAGGTGGATTATCCAATCATTGTGCTCGTAAGTCTGCGTAGAAGGGAAAAAAGAGGAAAGTGGTCAGTCTCGGCATTGGAGCTCCATCCAGGTGCTGTCCCCGCATTCCTGCCGACGGCCAGGCATTCGGGTGGCAGCCGCCTGCAGCTGAGCGGGGGTGTGGATGCCCCAGTCACCACATCAGTGAGTTGCGACCCAGAGGTGACCCAGAGATGACCCAGTCTGCAGCTGGAGCTCTACACCCTCCAAATCTGTCAAAACACCAAAGCTCCAGGATTCGGCGTAGAGACGGGCCCACTGGGCTGAGCCCCTGCCTCAAAGCCCCTGCCATTTCACTGCTTTTCCACTGAAGGTTCTTGAGGAGTGGGTTGATGCGGACTGAACATTTAATTGAGAGGCACTGTGGATTAGTGAATGGAACATGGGTCTGGGGGTCAGAAGGCCCTGGGTTCTAATCCCGCCTCTGCCACTTTTCTGCTGTGTGACCCTGGACAAGTTGCTTCGCTTCTCAGTGCCTCAGTTACCTCATCTGTAAAATGGGGATTAAGACTGTGAGCTCCATACAGGACAGGGACTGTGTCCAACCTGATTAGTTTGAATCTACCCTACCACTTAGTACAGTGCTTGGCGCATAATAAGTGCTTAACAAATACCGTAAAAAAACGATCTGGGCAGCAGAGTGAAGTGAGCACTGGAGTGGGAAGAAATACGAGGCAGGGCGGTCAGTGAAGACGCAATAGTAAAGTCGAGATAGGATAAGCACTTGGATCAACCTGGAAACAGTTTAGAAGGAAAGGAAAGGGTTTTAGCCTTGCGGAAAGGTAGTACTGTCTGGATTCGGTGACAGACTGGATGTGTGGGTTGAATGAGAGAGATAATTTGAGGATAACACCCAGGTTACGTGCTTGTGAGACTGGGAGGATGGTGGGGCTGTTTATAGTGATGGAAGAAACAGGAAGACAACAGGGTTGGGTGGGAAGGTGAGGATTTCTTTTTGGACACGTTAAGTTTCAGGTATCAGTAGGACATCTAAGTAGAGAAGTTCTGAAGGCAGGAGGAGATGCGAGACTGCAAAGAAGGAGAGATCAGGGCTAGGGATGGAGATTTAGAAATCATCCTCAAAGAAATGATAGTTGAAGCTATGGGAGCGAATGAGTTCTCCAAATGAGTAGGGGCAGATGGAAGAAAGTGCTGAGCTTTGAGGGACTCCGAAAGTTGGAGGGGGGGAGGTAGAAGGGGATCCTGTGAAAGAGACTGAGAATGAGCAGCCAAAGAGACGGGAGGAAAACCAGGTGAGGACAGTGGTCAGTGAAGCAAGGTGGGATACTGTTTCCAGGAGAAGGGGCTGGTCCACAGTGTTAAAGGCAGTTGAGAATTCATTCATTCAACTGTATTTATTGAGCGCTTACTATGTGCAGAGCACTGTACTAAGCACTTGAGAAGTCAAGGGGGATTAGGATGGAGTAGAGGCCATTGGATATGGCAAGAAGGAGATCGTTGGTGACCTTTGAGAGAGCAGTTTCCATGGAAAGAAGGGAAGCCAGATTAGGGAGAGGTTGAGGAGAGACTGGAACAAGTGGAGGCTGAGAGCGGAGACAACTTAGTCAAAGAGTTTGGAGAGAAATAGGAGGCGGGAGTTGGGGCGATCACAACCTCTCTGCCATTCCATGATGATTTTGTTTGTATTTCATCTATCTGTCTGTGTAGTATTTTAATGTTTCATCATTCCTTGATGTGTCTGTCTCCTTTTCCCCACTGATACTCTTTGATGATGAGTCCCCCGAGGTACCAGGGACCAGGTCTAATTCCCTCCTGTGGATTCTCTTTAAGAACTTAATAGAGTGCTCTGCAAACAGTAAGCACTTAATAAATGCTATTTCTACTACCCCTCCTCTTCATCCTCCTCCTCCCTCCTCCTTCCTCCCTCTCTCTTCCCCCATTCCCACAGCTTCTTACCCTCCTCGTCTAATGGTCCAGGAGGTAACCCTTTGTGATCTGTATTCCAATAAAGAAGTGATTCTGTATGTGTGTGTGTGTGTGTGTGTGAGTGTGTGAGAGCACGCGCATGCACACATGTGCACACAATGTGTCTGGGACTGTGGGTCCTCTATTGGCCTTTCCAGCCAGACCCCCACTCAGAGGTGAACTTCCCCGAGTATAGAGGGCAAAGGACAACGTGGTCCATTCCAATGTGCAGGAGGGGGCGGTCTTCTTACCCACAGTGGGTCCAGGCCATGTCACCCTGGGGCAAGTGGGAGGGTGGTTTGGAGACATCTCGCCCCTCCACGAGGGTCTTGGGTCAGCCCGGTGATCTGCGGGGACGGTGTCCGGGCTCTCGGCGGTCTCGCCGCCGACCCAGGGAGTGGGAGGCAGCCGGGCTCTAGCAGAGGTGGAGAAGCCCTTTGGAGCCACCCCACAGGGTCCCCCTTTACCTGGAAAGCGGCAAACCACATGAGCCAGTCCAGGCGGTAGTGGTAGGGAGAGATGAGGCAGGGTCTCCTCTTCAACCCCCCGGGTTTGCACTTGAACTCGTATTCCTCCCACACCGCAGCCGGGTCATGGGCATCGAGGCTGGCCGTGCCCTGGAGGATCACTTCTGTCCTCTCTCTGGTGATGCTGGGGAGGTGGAAGGAGACAGGAAGGGGATGGACCGGGCTCTGTCAATGTCTTGGCCAGGAAAAGCTGGGAGGTATGGGTTAGAAACAACAAGTCCTAGAACGCTTCTCTCTCCAAGCCACGGGAGTGCACAGATCCGGCTTTGTCACAGACCTGCCGTATGACCTTGGGTAAATCACTTAAGTTCTCTGTGCCTCAATTTCCTCATCTGCAAAATGAGGGTTCCATACCTGCTCTCCCTCCTACTTAGTCTGTGAGCCCCACATGAGGGACCTGATCATCTCGTGTCTTCTCCAATGCTTGGTACAGTGCTTGGCAGATAGTAGGCATTTAACAATTTTTTTCTTCTTCTCCTTCTCCTTTTCTTTCTCCTTTTTCTCTGTGCCCCAGTTTTCTCAATTGGAAAATGGGGATTCAATACCCAAGCTCTCTCCTAAACTGTGAGAGACCCAAGTGAAACAGGGACTGGGTCCAACCTGATTAACTTATATCTACCCAGTACTTCAGAATAGAGCTTGACACATAGTAACATGTAATAAATACCATAATAGTAATAATAATAATAATTCATCCACCCATCTGTCCACCCTCCCATCCATCAATCCTCCCACCCTTCCATCTGTCCGCCCGTCCTTTCATTCATCCATCCACCCGCCCTCCCATCTATCCGCCTATCTTTCCATCTGTCTGCCCTTCCAGCCTTTTATCCATCCTTCCATCCATCCATATGCCCACCCAATCTGTCCACTATCCATCCATTGCCCACTCACGCACCCATTCATCCAACCATCCATCCGTCCATCTAGCCATTCATCCTTCTATCCATCCTTCCATATTTACTGAGTTTGCACTCTGGTAGAAGACTGTACTGAACCCCTACAGTGTGCAGAGCTTGGTATTACTGCATACTGATGCCCACTGGGTAGAGAGGGCCGCACTGAATACCTATGTGTACACCATTGAACTAAGTGCATAGGGCAGGCCAGTAAAAGTAGAAGACAATATCCGTGCCCCTGGGGAGCTGACAGCCCAGGGAGGGAGACCAGTGAGCACAAACGGTGTACACGTGCAGTGCGAGCAAGAGGAAAAATCCAGCTCTAGTTGACAGTAGCAAGAGCAGGAAAAGCTGAATAAGGGGAGGCAGGAAGGCCAAGTGTAGAGAACTAGGAACTGGGAATCGGGAGGGATGGATTGGAGAAGGGGATGAGAAGCAGCGGATGAACTGAATCGATCAGTGAAAGGGAGAGAGCCCTGAAACTGATGGTCAGGAGTTCCTGCTCGGTGCTGAGGGAAATGGGGAGCCATTGGAGCCTGGGGAGCGGTGAGCCAGGCACAGAATGACACTTCTGGGAGGAAGGATGGCAGGATGGGAGGGAGGTGGGGCTCTCCCTGGTGAGAGAGAGAGGTAGAGACAAAGGAGTGGTTGGGGAGGAAGAGGAGGAAGAAGAGGAGCTCTATTTTGGTCATGTTTAGCTCGAGATGGGAGCGGAGCCGCCATCAGGAGAAGGTCTGGAAGCAGGAGGAGCAGGTGAGGGGTAGGGACCAGATCCGCAGCCTTGGGAGTTTACCAAGGGGTGGGGAGGTGAAACTGCGGGTGTGTACGACTCCCCATAAGGGACGGTAGAGCGGGAAGAGCAGGGAGCTCAGAACTGAGCCCAAAGGCAACCACACAGGGCTTGCCCCAAGGCTGCCCTGTGGGTGGACAGTCGGGGCCCCCAAAGAGCCAGGTGAGAAGGGGAACACGGAGGGGGGCTATGGAGAGGGATCGCAGACTGGGCCCAAGAGTCTGTTTGCTGTGAAGGAAAACCTGGCAGGCAGATCTCCTATGGGATGGGCCAAGCTCTGACCACCTGGGCCAGCCAGAGGGCAATATCCAGATACCCTGGAGGTCACTGCCACTCCCAGCCAGAGCAGGCACTGCAGATCATTTGAGACTCTGTGGGAGCTGGTGGGCACGGGGGCACCTCCTGGAATAATGTCCGTCCTCTCTGTCCCATCAATCAATCAATCTGTCCTCTCCATTCAATCAATCACTCAACCAGTCCTTTCCACCCAATCGATCCACCAGTCCTCTCCGCCAAGCCCCTGGGGAAGATGGTCGGGCCAGAAGGCACTCTGACCATACCTGGTGTTGGCGGTGATGTTCAAACCCAAATCCCTTTCGAGGAAGACTAATACCAGAGGGGCCACACCTGGGGAGGGGAGTAGGGCAGAGAAAGATGCATTGAGGGAGAGGCCACAGTGAGTACGGTGATGCGAGAGGGGTGGGCGGTACCTTCCGAAAGCCCCGTAGGTGTTGACGATCCGGAGGGAGTTGAATGAGGTGTTCATGACTTGTTTGGAATTGAGCAGATTCATCACCACGGGGATACTGAGGCAGGCAATCAGGACCCCAAAGGAGATGTCCAGGACACGTCGGACCAGGGCACCTGCGGAACAGGAAGGTCACCGGGAGAGACAAGATCCACCCTCCCTGACTCTGGGCTTAACCGGCATCTGCCTGAGCCCCCAGCGAGAAGGCGTTCCTCGTCCTGAGCCCTGTCACTGACCACTTCTTGGACAGACTGGAGGGCAGTCTGTTGACAGACCTCTTGGAGGCCACCCCCACAAGCTCGGGAGTCTCTGAGTTGCCCACAGAGCAGCTATGAGGAAAGACGTGGGAAACGCCAACCCCGACTCCATCGGCCGGAGTGGCACGGACCCGGCTGCCCGGCAGCTGCGCACTCAGGAGGGGAGGCCGAGGGGCATCGGCATCTCCATCTCAAACTACCCACAGTAGCCTGCTATTTTCAGGACCCATACTCAACTGGCCCTTCAAGAGATACCCAAAGCGGTCTGTCCCAAAACCTTTGTCGCTCACGTCACAGGCACCCCCTCCTCTGGCCTCGGACCCCGGGGAGCCCCGAGATTTCCCAGCCCACTGTCCTCTCCGGACACTTCCAGGACGAGGGCCGGCAGCTAGGGTTTCCCCCTCCGAGAAGCTTTAAAATGTCCGCAGCAATCCCAGATTCAGGGCGGAGTGAGGCCGAACCCCAGAGAGCCGGACCCGCTACCCTGGAGGAGCTGGGCCACCCAAAAAAGAACTGTCTGGACCTGGCTGATCCTGTTCCTATTAGGAGCTGCAGCATCCGGGCTCATTCCCAGATGGAGTCTGCTCAGAAGTATTTCTGAACGCTGCTCTTCGTCCGGGAACACAAATCAGCTCCAGCCCCCGGCCAGCCCTCGCTGGGACACCAGAGTTGGAGGCTTAGCAGGGATGCCTGGCCCCTCGCTCCCTCTGAGTAGAAAGTCCCTGTCACCTTATCCTGTTCCACTGGAGAGTGGCAGAGTCCATGGGTCCAGAGCCCCGCAGAGAGTGGTCTGAAGTGCAGTGGAGGCCCTCTCTGAAGTCCCCAAGAGACCCAATCTGAAGCTCCATTTTTCCAGAGCCCCAGAAAGACCCATTCTGGAGCGTGGTTGAGGTCTGGTCTGGAGACCCGGGAAAACCCAGTCTGGAATCCCATAGAGACTATGGGTCTGGAGCCCCACGGAGACCCGATCCAGAGTGCGACGCCTCTGGGGGAATCTTACCGAGGCGCGGTCGGGACTCCTCGACCCCTCTGGCCTGCAGCTCGGCTACCCGCGCTTTGACTCCTCCCGGTCTGGAGCTGAAAGCAAAGCCCAGGGTGGCATCATCGAAGCAGGCGAGGCTGGGCACGATGGTGAGCCAGTTCAAGAAACTCAGGTTCCCGCTGACAATGAGGAGAACCTACGTGGGGAGAAGAAGGAAGCAGCATGCTCAGCAGGGAGGGCAGCTCCGCAATTTGGCCCCGCTGGTGAGCCTGGGAGGCCAGGCTAGCACTCGGGTTAGGGTTCTGTCCCGAGAAGCCTCTTGCTGAATACCAGCACTGCCACAGCTAGAGCAGGGAGTGAGTTCAGAGTGGCAGGACAAGGGAAGAGGGTGAACCTCACCTCCTTTCTCTCTTTCTACTGCCCACCCCGCACTCTCCGCTCCTCTGCCACTCACCTCCTCACTGTCCCCCGTTCACGCCTATCCCGCTGTCGACCACTGGCCCATGTCCCACCGCTGTCCTGGAATGCCTTCCCTCCTCACCTCGGCCAAACTCACTCTCTTCCCCTCTTCAGGGCCATACTGAGAGCTCACCTCCTCCAAGAGGCCTTCCCAGACTGAGCTTCCCCTTTTTCTTCTGCTCCCTCTGCTCCCTCTCTGCTCTCCTTCCACCTTCTGCTCCCTCCCCCTTTCCCCCTTCACCTCCCCTCAGCTAAGCCCCCTTTCCCTCTGCTCCCCCCCCCTTAGCACTCTGCTCATTTGCATATATTTTTATTACCCTATTTATTTTGTTAATGAGGTACATCCCCTTGATTCTATTTCTCATGATTATGTTGTCTTTTTTTGGTCCGTCTGTCTCCCCCGGTTAGACTGTAAGCCCATCACTGGGCAGGGATTGTCTCTATCTGTTGCCGAATTGCACATTCCAAGCACTTAGTACAGTCCTCGGCACATAGGAAGCACTCAATAAATATTATTGAATGAATGAATTGAATTAATGAATGTGCGTGTGCACGCACGCATGCACACACACATAAAAACTAAAATCCATACAAAGGAGCCTGTTGGGGTGTTGCCACTTGTGCAATATCCTCTCTCCATTAACTCATATGTTTAATCTATCACCAAATCATGTTGGCTCTACCTCCAATCAATCATTCATATTTTCCGAGCACTTACTGTGTGCAGAGCACTTTACTAAGCACTTGTGAGAGTACAATATAACAATACAACAGGCATTCTGCGCCCACAACAAGCTTACCTTCACAACATATCTAGAATCTGACCCTTCTGCTCCAGCCAAACTGCTGCCACTTGAGATCAAGTACTTATCCTATCCTGCCTTGACTACTGCATCAGCCTCCTCACCGATTTCCCTGCCTCCTGTCTCTCCCCTCTGCAGTTCATATTTCGCTCTGCTGCCTGGATCAGTTTTCTAAAAATAAAAATTAGTCCACATCTTCCCACTCCCATTCACTCTCCAATCGTTGCACATCCACCTCCGCGTCAAGCTGAAATTCTTCACCGTCAGGTTTAAGGCCCTCAATCAGCCCTCCTCCCCCTACCTAGCGTCGACCCCTCGTTCATGCCTTCCCTCTGGTCTGGAACATCACCCCACTTCATATCTGGCAAAACACTGCTCTCCCCATCTTCAAAGCCTTTCTAAAATCACAGCTCCTCCAAGATGCCTTCCCGGATTAATCTCTCATCTCCCTGCTTTATTCTGCCTCCATTCTGCATTGCCTATGTGTTTACGCCTGTGCCCCCTAGCAACTTAGATACCCTCCCCAAAGCACTTTGTCCACATCCTTACACTCTGTTGCTTCCCCTATCTGTCACTTATTTTAATGTCTATCTCTCCACTGGATTGTAAACTCCTTGGCGGTAGGAATCGGGCCTACCGACTCTATCGTACTGTTCTAAACGCTTAGTATAATATTATGCATGTAGTAAGCACTCACTACATACCACTGATTGATTGTTATGAATTAACTGGGGAAGAGTTTTGACAAGAGCAGGGTTTCGGGAAGAATCTGAAGGTGGGAGGGCTGTGGTCTAGCAGAACTAAGTGGGTGGGAGGGATGTAACCTGAGGACTAGAAGTCAAGTTTAACGCTTTACTTGGTCAGTCAGTCCCTGACTGGTAACCCCAGCGAGACCTGAGGCTGAAGCCCAGTGACCAGGACCGGACCCTTCAGAAAGGGGAAGAGAAAGGGGTCTCCCTCCTCCCTAGTTGACCAGGGTGGGATCCAGACCAGATCCTTCACAAAGGAGAAGACAGAGGGATGTCCCTCCTCCCCAGTCAACCTGCACTGGACTGGACCAGACCCTTCAGGGAAGAGCAGAGCGAGGGGCTTCCCACCACCCTGACTGCCCCGGGTGACAAACTGATAGCAAAGCCATGTTTTCTCCTGCCCGGTCCCAGGCTGTGTAGCGAGGTGTCTGATCCACATGGATCACAGGGCACGAAATTCCTGAAAAGTGGCTGGACTCAACCGCAGGGGATGCCCCGAAACCTTGTGCGGACAGGAGGGGGGCAATTGCAGGAAGGAAAAGGGAAACCCCCAAAACACTTCTCCCGGACAAATGGAGGGTGGCGGTGGTTCCATGGACAATGATCGATCGAATGGGAGAGATCATTCCTCCGGAAGCACTACCAGGGACTTCATTCATTCATTCGGTTGTATTTATTGAGCGTGCACTGTGTACAGAGCACTGTAGTGATCACTTGGGGGAGTAAAATATAACAATAAAAAGACACATTTCCTGCCCACAATGAGTTTAAGGTCTAGAGGGAGCTTATAGTCCAGATGACTTGTTGGGGCAACCTGGCAAATCAGTAATCCTGAAATCCTGGCCCGCTCCCTCAGCCTGGGAACAGAGTGCTGAGCAGAATCGTGATCTACTGGAAAGAACAAGGGCCTGGGAGTCAGAGGACCTGGGTACTAATCCCCGCTCTGCAACTTGTCTGCTGTGTAACCTAAAGCAAGTCATTTCATTCCTCTCCCTCTGTAAAATGGGGATTAAGACTGTGACTCCCATGTGGGGCACGGACTGTGTCCAACTTGATTATCTTGTATCTACCCCAGCACTTAGTACATTGTCTGGCACGTAGTAAATGCTTAAAAAGAACATAAAAAGGTGCAAATCGAAGTCTCGATTCCCATCAGAATTTCCACCGACGCAGGCACCAAGCCCCAAGATCCAGATTACAACTCAAACCGTACACCCGGTAAAAACTGTTACAAACCCAAGAGCAGTGCAAATTTGTACGGTTAATGAAAAGATCTTAAATTAGGCTTTTTTTAACATATGCTAATATTTCATTTTCCAAGTGTTTTATTTTTCACATCTCTTACAGCCAAAAGCCAATCTGTACTCCCACACTACACGATTGTCATTATATTGTATATTATCAATTATTTTTTATGTCTGTCTCCCTTTCTAGACTGTAAACTTATTGTAAGTATGGAACGTGTCTACCAACTCTACTGTACCGTGCTCTTCAAGTGCTTAGTACAGGGCTCTGTAAGCCCTCAATAAATACCATCGATGATGATGGCATGCGCAACAAAGAGGGCTTTAATCTCTCTATTCAAATCAGTCCAGAGGCACGGGAGGCTGAAGTCTTGGGAGAGGGAGGCACTGCAGCCAAGGTGGCAGAGAACCCCGATAGAAACACAGGTTGAATGCCAGCTGCATCGCTGTGAAGGAGCACCGCGAGCAGGGCATGAACCAGGTAGTAGCTGCACAGGGGTCAGAGGGCTGGTGTCGACCATGTCCTCGTCGGAAGCCATGCTGCCCGGCCAGGAGTGGCTATCCTAGAGAAGCAGTCTCATTTGATGTGATGCTCTCTGCATGATCTGCGGCACGGACGGTCTGTGCTTCCATTCCCCAGTGTGGCCGGAGTCACTTGACCTGCTGTAGCGCCCATGTGGCTGGAGTCGCCCATGGGGCTGGAGTCGCTCGGGCTCTCACAGTACCCCTTTGGCCTGTGATCCCCGAGTTCCCACGGTGCCGGTGTGGCTAATGATGCTCAGGTTAATCGGAGGGACAACTCAGCAGTCCTGACTTTGGTGGCTCTTGGGCTCTCGTGGTGGCCGTGTGACTGGTGGTGCTTGAGGTGTCATGGTACCGGTGTGCCTGGACTCTGGATGGTCAGCAGCTCAGCATCCAACATCCAACCAGAATAAGCCCCAAGAACGTCGGGGCTGCTCGAATCATCCCTCCAATCATCGCGGGACTGATTCAGTGCCATACTTGAGCTGTGACAAGTGCCTGTGCTGAGCATCGGTGTCAGCGTGGGGACAACAGTGGGGAGAGGGGATGCCAAACTCACCCCTGGTTCCTGCTCCTCTCCACCCCCTGGCCCAGAGACGATCCCGGGACCCATCCGGCAGAACGGCTCAGCCCCATCGGCTCCAGGGCCAGGATGACAACGGCCCCCATCCCTCCTGGAGGCGCCTCCCATTCCTGCTCGGCTCGTGCCCGCTCCGGGGTCCCACGTGCTGCCTCTTGGCCGGGAGACCACGAGGCCCCCATTGTACCAGGCGCCCAGGGCCGGGTGGCCGTGGGGGCTTTGTTAAAGCCCGGAATGGATCACGGCAGCTGGGGTGGGGCTCTGAGGCTGGGGAGTGAGCAGAAGACACCGAGGAGCCAGCGAACTTTAATCGCGCAATGTCAGTTTTATGGATTATGACTGCAGCTTTTATGAAGTGTGATACAGAGGGCTGTGGATTCATGGCTCTCGCTGGATTAATTTGGAAAACGAGTTTTCCTGGTTCTGAGCCCAAACACCATTATTTCTTGAATCCTCCGCTCTGCATCGTGAGCAGACGGTTGCCAGAATCCTGTCTCTCCTGGATCCCTCCTCCCCCGGCATACATTTCTAATAATAATAATAATGCTGGCATTTGTTAAGCACTTACTATGTGCAAAGCACTGTTCTAAACGCTGGGGAGGATACAAGGTGATCAGGTTGTCCCATGTGGGGCTCACAGTCTTAATCCCCATTTTACAGATGGGGTAACTGAGGCACAGAGAAGTGAAGTGACTTGCTCAAAATCACCCAGCTGACAAGCAGCTGAACCGGGATTTGAACCCATGGCCTCTGACTCCCAAGCCCGTGCTCTTTCCACTGAGCCACGCTGCTTCTCCGTTGACTTCTTCAGGCTGTAGGGTCCCTTCTTCCTCAGGAACTGCCAGCTATGGAGGAGGGAGCCCGACGCTCCTTGGATGGCGATCGGGGCTGCAGCCGACCCTCCTGGCCATTCAGGGTCCTGGCGGACTCTGGTAGGGGCAGGGGAGCACCATCCTACCCAAGGGCCTGAGATCCTAGCCCAGGCCAGGGGCCCTACCTCTGTCCTGAAAGACTGTCCCACATTGGACTTGGTGCCCTGGTAGGCAAGGCCTCTCCCATGGGATGATCGTTCATGGTGGCATCAGCTCCAACCTGTGGGAAGTTTGACTTGAAGCTGGACTGAGGTCCAGCAAATGGAAGGGCTGCAGTGCTGCCTCTTCTTCTTGGTCCTCTTGGTCCTTGGGGTGGGACCATGTCAAAGGGCTCATGGGGGTCTGGCTCTCTGAACTATGGATCGTGGGGATGGGACTGAATGGCATCGATTGCTCTGGTTTCTTCTGAGAAGGTCTGGGACATCAGGAAGGATGGGGGGGATCAGGAAGGACTGGGACATCAGCTTACACTGGCAGCGTGGTTTAGTGGAAAGATGATAAGCTTGGGAGTCAGAGGTCGTGGGTTCTAATCCCGGCTCTGCCACTTGTCAGCTGTGTGACTCAGGGTAAGTCACTTGACTTCTCTGTTCCTCAGGTATCTCATCTGTAAAATGGGGATTAAGACTGTGAGCCCCACGTGGGGTAGACTGATTACCTTGTATCTACCTCAGTGCTTAGAACAGTGGTTGGCACATAGTAAGACCTTAGCAAATTCCATCATCACTATTATTATTAAGATCAGGAAGGACTGGTAGGATCATGAAGGACCGGAATGATCTAGAGGGACTGGAGTGATCAGGAAGGAACGGAGCCATCAGGAAGGACTGACAGGATAAGGAGGGCCTAGAACGACCAGGAAGGACTGGTGGGATGACCGTGCAGGTCTGGTGCAATGGTGACTGTCCACTTATGGCCATTCTGTCTCCCATCCTCCTCGGCCAAGGC
Organism: Ornithorhynchus anatinus; assembly: GCF_004115215.2. Lineage (NCBI taxonomy): Eukaryota > Metazoa > Chordata > Mammalia > Monotremata > Ornithorhynchidae > Ornithorhynchus > Ornithorhynchus anatinus. The sequence goes on from NC_041729.1 coordinate 101,920, forward strand.
CCCAGACGACGCTTCCTTTCCGGTGTATCTATCCCCATGCCTGCCTCCTGTCGCTGAGTATGGCAGTTTTGACATGGCACCTGTATTTCCCGAGCCCAGGGAGGAGAACACTGCAGTTCTGGGGTGAGATGGGGGCCAAGATCCACCCTGCCCCGGGACACACTCTACAGTCTGCAAATTCCCGCACCAGGGTCCACTGAGCGTGGCTCAGTGGAAAGAGCACGGGCTTGGGAGTCAGAGGTCATGAGTTCGAATCCCAGATCTGCCACTTGTCAGCTGTGTGACTGTGGGCAAGTCACTTCACTTCTCTGGGCCTCAGTTACCTCCTCTGTAAAATGGGGATTAACTGTGAGCCTCACATGGGACAACCTGATTACCCTGTATCTACCCCAGCGCTTAGAACAGTGCTCGGCACATAGTAAGCGCTTAACAAATACCAACATTATTATTATATAAGGAAGCGATACGGCATAGCGGATAGAGCACGGGCCTGGGAGGCAGAAGATCGTGGGTTCTAATTCCGGCTCTGCCACTTGTCTACTGTGTGACCTGGGGCAAGTCACTTAACTTCTCTTTGCCTCAGTTACCTCCTCTGTAAAATGGAGATTGAGACCGTCAGCCCCACGTGGGACGAGGGGCTGTGTCCAATCCGATTTGCTTGTATCGATCCCGCCGCTTAGTTCAGTGCTTGGCACGTAGTAAGCGCTCGACAAATACCATAATTTTTATTATTAATTATTATTATCACGCTATGTAGCTGGTTTAAGACACAGAGTCACAGGTGCGGGGAGCTCAAACACGTCTGGGTCAGCTAGAGCCCTCTAGTGGGCAGCTCGCTGAGCCAGTTCCTGCCCACACAGTAATAATAATGTTGGTATTTGTTAAGCGCTTACTACGTGCAGAGCACTGTTCTAAGCGCTGGGGGAGATACAGGGGAATGAGGTTGTCCCACGTGAGGCTCAGGGTCTTCATTCCCATTTTACAGATGAGGGAACTGAGGCACAGAGAAGTGAAGTGACTTGCCCACAGTCACACAGCTGACAAGGGGCAGAGTCAGCATTCGAACCCATGACCTCTGACTCCCAAGCCCGGGCTCTTTCCACTGAGCCACGCTGCTTCTCTAATAATAACGTTGGTATTTATTAAGCGCTTACTATGTGCAGAGCACTGATCTAAGCACTGGGGTAGATACAGGGTAATCAGGTTGTCCCACATGAGGCTCACAGCCTTCACCCCCATTTTACAGATGAGGTAACTGAGGCACAGAGAAGTGAAGTGACTTGCCCAAGGTCACACAGCTGATAAGTGGCAGATCAGGATTCGAACCCATGACCCCTGACCCAACACCCACCCCACATCATTCTAACCCAGCACGTGCCCTGTGTCTACACCCCTCCCAAGCTGTTCCCACCCTGCTCCCACCCTTTTCCTACACCGTGCCCAGGCTTCCAGCCCTTCCCCTCTGCAAGAGCTAACTTACATCGACCTCACCCCGTGACATTCATTCATTCATTCATTCATTCATTCAATAGTATTTATCGAGCACTTACTATGTGCAGAGCACTGTACTAAGCATTTGGAATGTACAATTCGGCAACAGATAGAGAAAATCCCTGCCCACTGACGGGCTTACAGTTTAATCGGGGGAGATAGACGGACAAAAACAACAGCAATAAATAGAATCAAGGGGATGTACATCTCATTAACAAAATAAATAGGGTAATAAAAATATATACAAATGAGCAGACGAGCACAGTGCTGAGGGGAGGGGAAGGGAGAGGGGAAGGAGCAGAGGGAAAGGGGGGAAAGGGGGCTTAGCTGAGGGGAGGTGAAGGGGGTGGCAGACAGGGAGCAGAGGGAAAAGGGGAAGCTTAGCCTGGGAAGGCCTCTTGGAGGAGGTGAGCTCTCAGTAGGGCTTTGAAGAGGGGAAGAAAGTTTGGTGGAGGTGAGGAGGGAGGGCATTCCAGGTCAGTGGTAGGACGTGGGCCAGGGGTCGACAGCGGGACGGGCGCGAACGAGGAACGGTGAGGAGGTGAGCGGCAGAGGAGCGGAGCCTACGGGCTGGGCAGTAGAAAGAGAGAAGGGAGGAGAGGTAGTAGGGGGCAAGGGGACGGAGAGCCTTGAAGCCTAGAGTGAGAAGCTTTTGTTTCGTGCGGAGGTCGACAGGCAACCACTGCAAGTTTTTCAGAAGGGGAGTGACATGCCCAGAGCCTTTCTGCAGGAAGATGAGCCGGGCAGAGGAATGAAGAATAGACTGGAGCGGGGAGAGAGAGGAGGAAGGGAGATCAGAGAGAAGGCTGACAATAATCCAGCCGGGATATTACGAGAGCCTGTACCAGTGAGATAGCCATTTGGGTGGAGAGGAAAGGGCGGATCTTGGCGATATTATAAAGGTGAGAACGGCAGGTCTTGGTGACGGAAACAGTGGTGACAGTATGTCGAGGGTCCAGGCCGGCCGGTCATCTCCAACAAATCGAACTCCACCTGCCACCCGGGCATCACAGGTGAGCCCGGGAGAGACCCAGCATCTCATCCCCACCCCGAGGATGTGCACAGTGTCCCCTCTGACACACTCAGCGGCCTTTCCTCATCGCCCCTTTCCGATGAATGTGAAACGAGGTTCTGACCCAGGCTGCCTTCTCCAGCTCTGCCTATTTACTGTTTTTCTATTATTAAGACAGTTTTCTCTTCCTGAATCAAGTTTCAATGTTTTCTCTCATCTTATAAATCATCTTTCTTATTTACCGGTTCTCATAATGATGTTGGGATCAAGGCTAGGGAGAGGTTTTTTGGGGGGTAAGGGACAGAATTTGTCTGTTTCAGGCTTCCCCCAGTACCGAAAGCATCCAAGACCACTGAAGTGGGGACATGGAGATAGGGTTCGGTAGCATTTGCATTAACAAATAGAGAGTTTCAGTGGAGCCCTGGCAACAGCAGCAGCATTGTAATAATTAGTGTATACAGTGAGTGCCTACTCTGTGCCGAGTCCTGCCTTCGCTGCTGGGGTTGATACGGACCAATCGCCTTAGACACAGTTCCTGGCCCATATAATTCCCCAAGGCCTGACAGGAAAGGAAGGAGGAAACTGAGGCCCAGAGAGAGAAACAGTGTGGCTTAGTGTATAGAGCACGGGCCTGAGCGTCAGAAGTTCTAATCCCCACTTCACCACATGTCTGCTGTGTGACCTTGAGCAAGTCACTTCTTCTCTGGGCCTCAGTTACCTCATCTGTAAAATGGGGATTAAGAGCGTAATCCCCATATGGGCTAGGGACTGTGTCCAACCTGATTAACTTGTATCTATTCCAGTGCTTAGAACGGTGCTTGGTACATAATAAGTGCTTAACAAGTGCCATAATTTATTATTATTACTATTGTTATTAAATGCCTTGCCCAAAGTCACATTGCAGGCTGGGGGGAAGGGCCATGACTAGATCCTGGGTGTCTTGACTCCTAGCCCCGTGCTCATTTCCTTAGAGCACATGGATGGTCACATGCCTGTAGCGGGAAAGGTATTCTGGGGGTCCGTGGAGTTAGTGAAGCAGCACGGCATAGAGGATAGAGCATGGGCCTGGGAGGCAGAAGGACATAGGTTCTAATCCCGGATCTGCCACTTTTCTGCTGTGCTACCTTGGGCAAATCACTTAACTTCTCTGTGCCTCAGTTACCTCATCTGTAAAATGGGGATCGAGACTGTGAGCCCTATGTGGGACAGGTTCTGTGTCCAACCCAATTTGCTTGTATCCACCCCGGAGTTTAGTATAGCGCCTGGCACATAGTAAGTGCTTAGCAAATATCACTATTTTTATTATATCATAAAAAGTGCATCACAAGCTGCCTCCGAGCGTACAACTGGTTAACGATTTCCACCCAACTCCCCTGCTAGACCGTATGCTACTCGAGGGGAGGGATTGTATCTCCTACCTCAATTGCACTCTCTCAAGTGCTCAGTATAGTGCTCTGCACCCACCAGACACTCAGTAAATACTATCGATTGACTGTCTCCCCATTAGGCCGTAAGCTCTTGGAGGTCAGGGAACGTCTCGCTCCTGTTGTGCTTCCCCAAGGGCCGAGGGCTCAGTAGGGTGCTCAGTACAACCTGATCAATCGACGGATGATTAATAGACTGGCCTGGCACCAGGAAACTCAGGTCCCTTCTAGACTGTGAGCCCGCTGTTGGGTAGGGATTGACTCTATCTGTTGCCGAATTGTACTTTCCAAGCACTTAGTACAGTACTCTGCACACAGTAAGCGCTCAATAAATACAATTGAATGAATGAATGAATCCCCTTTTGCTTCTTTTCTGCTCCTTTAAAGAAGGGCAGGGACCTTGTGGGACTCCCGATTCCACGTTCTGCTTAGCCATCAGGCCGTGCAATGCAATGTTGTTATTGCACCATCGCCATCCAGATTCACCGGGCCAGAACGGCTCAGAATCACTGCCCGGCACCGCCCAGATTCACTGCATCAGGATGACACAGTTTCACTGCACCAGCACCACCCAGATTCACCGTACCAGGAAGACCCAGGTTCACTGTACCAGCACTGTTCAGATTCTCTGCACCAGCGCGGTCCAGATTCACTGCACCAGCACCGCTCAGACTTATTGCCCAACTTGGCCAAGATTGGCACCCAGATTTGCTGTCCAGCACTGCCCGGTTTACCTAATGCCTGTCAGTCTTACCGCCAGCATGTGCCATGTTAAATCCTGCTCGGATCTGGCCAGGCTGAGCCAAGGCTTAGCGAATGCCCCAAGGACGGAAATCCACTTGTATCCAATTTCCCTTCTGTTTGCCAAAAATGTCCCAGAGCCATGAGTGCCTGCCCCCGACAGCTGGGGGGGAGGGCAAGGGAGGGGAGGGTGACCTTTGCTTTCTCCGTGGGGAGCACCCACTCAGTCTCTTCCTCCTCCTCCTCCTCCGCCCAGTGGATTGTTCCTCTGAGTTCAGCCTGACTCAGCCGGAGACCGGACGGACATGAGCCCACCCACCACGTGGTTTACAGGCTGAGAATCCCCTAAAGGTGGGGTGCTGATTCTCCCCCTCCCCCCAAGTTCTGCAGAGGCTGGAGAGAGACAGAGAGAGGGACGGTGGAAGGGAGAGGAGAGAAGGAATGGCAAGAGGGAGGGAGCGAGAGAGAGAGAAGGAGAGGAGGGAGGGAAGAAGGGAGAGGAGGGGAAGAAGGAGGGGAGAAGATGAGTCTGACACAGTTCGACTGAGCCTGGGGAGCCCAAGAGTCAGCTAGTGTTGTGGCCAGATGTTCTGAGATCAGCTGGAACAGGACCCCTTGAAGGAAGAGGATGGGTTTCCCACAAGCCCCTGGGCATTCGCATCTAACCACAGCCCAACAGGGTCCACGTGGGGGTCACGGGTGGACTTCCAGGCTGACCCTGACCAGCCCACAGCAGCAGCACTGGAGTGCCTGGGAGATGCTGCCAGCAGGGGAGGTGAACTCGAGGTGCTGGAGCCCAAATCCCAACTGAGTACTCAGATGGACAGAAATTCAACCTGAGGGAGGGCGAGGGGGTGAAACCGGGCCCAAAATTGGTACCCAGGTGCTACGACAGTCTCACCGGGCTCCTTGATGGGAAACACCCTTCCTGGGGAACCAGCTTGCTGCCTTTCTTGTGCCACCAGCGGGATCAGGGTCTGCCGGGCCTCACCAGATACCAACGCAGTCCATTTCAGGAAGACGGACCAGTGTTCCAGAGGTTGGGCTCAGGTCTACCCTTGATCCAATGACTCGGAAATGCTCATCACTCTGAGCTCCAGGCCAAGGGAAGAGAAAGGGCAGGGGTGGGGGGGTGATCTCCCAGAACAGGGAATTGGGGAGTCATCTAAATGAACGAGGGAGACGGGGGCTTAACGGAGAATGGTTTTGACTGGAAAAGGCTTCCCCGAGAGTTTAGCCACTTGTTCTTGTCTGTCTGTCTCCCCCGATTAGACCGTAAGCCCGTCAAACGGCAGGGACTGTCTCTATCTGTTGCCGACTTGTTCATCCCAAGCGCTTAGTACAGTGCTCTGCACATAGTAAGCGCTCAATAAATACTATTGAATGAATGAATGAATGAACAAATCCCAGAAACTGCTTCCTGGTTCCCACTAGGGCCGCAGGGTCCATGCCACCCCACTCCGGGGGGCTCTCGTGGCACCCAGTGGCAGTATTCATTCATTCAATAGTATTTATTGAGCGCTTACTATGTGCAGAGCACTGTACTAAGTGCTTAGAATGAACAAGTCGGCAACAGATAGAGACAGTCCCTGCCGTTTGACGGGCTTACGGTCTAATCGGGGGAGACGGACAGACAAGAACAAAGGCAATAAATAGAGTCGAGGGGAAGAACATCTCGTAAAAACAATGGCAACTAAATAGAATCGAGGCGATATACATTTCATTAACAAAATAAATAGGGTAATGAAAATATATACAGTTGAGCGGACGAGTACAGTGCTGAGGGGATGGGAAGGGAGAGGGGAAGGAGCAGAGGGAAATGGGGGGAAAAGAGGGTTTAGCTGTGGAGAGGTGAAGGGGGGGGCGGTAGAAGGAGTAGAGGGAGAAGGGGAGCTCAGTCTGGGAAGGCCTCTCGGAGGAGGTGAGTTTTAAGTAGGGTTTTGAAGAGGGGAAGAGAATCAGTTTGGCGGAGGTGAGGAGGGAGGGCGTTCCGGGACCGCGGGAGGACGTGGCCCGGGGGTCGACGGCGGGATAGGCGAGACCGAGGGACGGTGAGGAGGTGGGCGGCGGAGGAGCGGAGCGTGCGGGGTGGGCGGTAGAAAGAGAGAAGGGAGGAGAGGTAGGAAGGGGCGAGGTGATGGAGAGCCTCGAAGCCTAGAGTGAGGAGTTTTTGTTTGGAGCAGAGGTCGATAGGCAACCACTGGAGGAGTTTAAGAAGGGGAGTGACATGCCCAGAGTGTTTCTGCAGGAAGATGAGCCAGGCAGCAGAGTGAAGAATAGACCGGAGCGGGGAGAGAGAGGAGGAAGGGAGATCAGAGAGAAGGCTGACACAGTAGTCTAGCCGGGATATAACGAGAGCCCGTAGCAGTAAGGTAGCCGTTTGGGTGGAGAGGAAAGGGCGGATCTTGGTGATGTTGTAAAGGTGAAACCGGCAGGTCTCGGTAACGAATAGGATGTGTGGGGTGAACGAGAGAGACTAGTCAAAGATGACACCGAGATTGCGGGCCTGAGAGATGGGAAGGGTGGTCGTGCCATCCACGGTGATAGGGAAGTCTGGGAGAGGACCGGGCTTGGGAGGGAAGATGAGGAGCTCAGTCTTGCTCCTGTTGAGTTTTAGGTGGCGGGCCGACATCCAGGTGGAGACATCCCAGAGGCAGGAGGAGATGCGAGCCTGAAGGGAGGGGGAGAGGACAGGGGCGGAGATGTAGATCTGCGTGTCATCTGCGTAGAGATGGTAGTCAAAGTCGTGAGAGCGGATGAGTTCACCGAGGGAGTGAGTGTAAATGGAGAACAGAAGAGGGCCAAGAACTGACCCTTGAGGAACTCCAACAGTTAAAGGATGGGAGGGGGAGGAGGCGCCTGCGAAGGAGACCGAGAATGACCGGCCAGAGAGATAAGAGGAGAACCGGGAGAGGACGGAGTCCGTGAAGCCAAGGTGAGATAAAGTGTGGAGGAGAAGGGGATGGTCGACAGTGTCAAAGGCAGCAGAGAGGTCAAGGAGGATCAGAATGGAGTAGGAGCCATTGGATTTGGCAAGAAGGAGGTCGTGGGTGACCTTAGAGAGAGCAGTCTCGGTAGAGTGGAGGGGACGGAAGCCAGATTGGAGGGGGTCCAGGAGAGAATGGGAGTTAAGGAATTCTAAGCAGCGACTGCAGATGAATCGTTCTAGGATTTTGGAAAGGAAGGGTAGTAGGGAGATAGGGCGGTAACTGGAAGGGGAAGTGGGGTCGAGAGAGGGTTTTTTTTAGGATGGGGGAGACGTGGGCATGTTTGAAGGCAGAGGGGAAGGAGCCATTGGAGATTGAGTGGTTAAAAATAGAAGTTAAGGAAGGGAGGAGGGCAGGGGCGATGTTTTTTAAAAGGTGAGCGGGAATGGGGTCCGAGGCGCAGGTGGAGGGGGTGGCACTTGCGAGGAGGGAGGAGATCCCCTCTGAGGATACTGCAGGGAAGGATGGAAAAGTAGGGGAGAGGGCTGGGGGGGAGGAGGGGAGAAGGGGAAGGGTAACTTTGGAGAGCTCAGACCTGATTGTGTTGATTTTTGTGAAATAGGTGGCCAGATCATTGGGGGTGAGAGATGGGGGAGGGGGAAGAACAGGGGGCCTAAGGAGAGAGTTAAAGGTCCGGAACAGTGTGAGAACCACGGGATAACATGGGTCCAGCCTCCATTGGAGTTATGCCCGAAAATCAGACCGGTAACCACGACCTGTGGCAACAGCTTCTGGATCGAGGCCACTCTCGCTGCAGCGACAGAAACCTCACCTCTGGGACTGGGGGTACTGCCATTCTGGAATTCAACCTGGCAGCAAATAACGCGAGCCAATGGCACCTGGCGGGCATCTCCTATTCTCATGTAAAACCTCGGCCTTCAGCTCGCCCGCTCCATCCCGATCCACTGCTCTGCTTCCAGAATTTGCGCACTGACCAGAACGGCCACCACCGCACCCACAGCACCAGGTGAAGATATATATAGGACGTCCTCTGTGATACACCGAGCTTGCAATGTCACATGATGGCATCACGTGAAACCTTTAAGGAAACGCAAAGAACCTAGAGCGGTGCCCTGGGGGAGCCTGACCCCAACCTCCCCTCCCGCCCCACCTCCCTCTAGCTCTACGGGCGTCACGTCCGAACCGCGGGACTCGGCAGCAGAGGGAGGCTGGCACTGGAGAGGGAAACGGCAGACACACAGGTGTCTGGGGCCATGACCGGAGTGACCGGAGGACAGACGAGCCAGATCCCGGGTTGTCACCATGGGGTGAAATCAGATGAGCCCATCGCCCTCTACTGATGCACCCAAAGTTGCCCCTGAGATGAAGGAAGGCGTGCGTCTGAAACGTGGGAAAGTCACATCCCCCAGAAATGTGCCAGGAAAACATGCATTCTGGGGAGGAAGAGGAAGAGGAGGAGGAAGAGTAGTATCTCAGCACCCAAGGGTTTCCCCAGGAAATCTCTGGAAGGGAAGTTTGGAAGGGATCTTGCTCAGCTTGCGTCTCTATGCTGCTCATCCCGCTGGGCTCGGGACAGCAACCCTTCCCAAATGGCCCTCCTAAAAAATATCTCCTGGTGTTCCCCTGAGCTCTGTGCCTTCCAAACTGCCAGCAACAAATAATAATAATAATAATTACGATGATAATAAGGATAATTATATTTGTTAAGCACTTACTATGTGCCAAGCACTGTTCTAAGCGCTGGGGTAGATACAGGGTAATCAGGTTGTCCCACATGGGGCTCACACTTTTAATCCCCATTTTTCAGATGAGGTAACAAAGGCACAGAGAAGTTAAATGACTTGCCCAAGGTCACACAGCAGACAAGTGGCAGAGCCGGGATTAGAACCCACATCCTCTGACTCCCAAGTCCGTGCTCTTTCCACTAAGCCACGTTTCTTCTCTGGGCCCCCAGAGTCTTCCTCGGGCCTCTGTTCTGGGTCAGGAATGATCCAGGTCTTTTGCTGCTTTTCCTTCTCCCTTTGAACTCAAAACAAACGCGTGGTATCTTCTCAGGGCTTAGTAGGTGTCGAGCTGGGGACGCCACAGATCCCATGGCCTCAAAGAGGAAGGAAGGCTGGGTAACAACCCCATTTTGCAGGTGAAGAAACTGAGACTCAGCGAGATGAAGTGAGGCCATCCAGGAGCTCAGGAGCAGAGACGAGACTAGAGGCCGCGGGTCCGGTCTCCCAGTTCCAGGCTCTGTCCACTAGGCCACGCTGCCTCCCTTCATCGGCACCAGGGAAGGATGACAGAGAGTGGGGGGATGGTCAGGTTGAGCCAGTCGACTGGCGGTCAGAGGTCTGGCAGCGGCTGAGTTTGCTTGGGAGTCAGCTCTACCTGTGCTCCTTCCCTCCCTCCCTCCCTCCCTCTCCCTGGGCACCGGGAGGAGCGGCCACTGACGATTTCAGGGCCCGTCAGGCTCCGGGGCAGACCCGGCGCCCGCTCCTCACCAGCCTCTGCTGGTTCTCTGGCTTGGGCCGAGAAGATGAAAGTAACAAATGGTCCAGGTTTCCCGTAACGCCTAGCTCTGCCTTCCCCAACCGATAATGTATCTCGGAACCCTAGGGGAAGGAGAGAATCCCAGCTGTGTAAACTTAGCGTGGGAGGAGACAGCTAAGACAGTGTGCTCACAGCCCCAAGTTCCACAAAGAGGAATGAGTGCAAAAGCTGGAGAGAGACCCGGGGCCGGGAGAAAGGCCGGGGGGGGGGGGGCGGAGGGCGGGGGGAGTGTATTTTGACAGTGCAGCCGGACCCGGCTCGAATACGAGGAAGTTCTGGAATGCCCTTCACTACTCCGGCATCGCCACCTGCCACGCGGCCTTCTTGAGATCCCTCCTACGGAAAGGCACCGATACGTCCTTCTGCATTCATCTCCTCATTCCTCCAAAACTTCCAAACTTCAAACCCATTCCTCTCTGCGGCAAACAGGAACTCCTCCCCGTGGGTTTTAAGGCACTCAATCAGCTCTCTCCTTCCTGCTTGTTTATCCACTGTCTTCTCCCCCGTCCCCCCTCCCCCCAGCTCACACTCTTCGTTCCTCTCCGGCCAACCCACTCCCTGGGCTTTGTCCTCGGCTCTTCTGCCCTTGACCTCTCGCTCCCACCCTCCCTTCTACCTGGATCTCCCTCCCCCTTCGCATCTGGCAGATCACTGCTCTCCTCATTTTCAAGAGCCTTCTAAAATCAGGTCTTCCCTGACTCATTTCTCCTCTCCCTGAATTTTCTCCCCCTAACTGCCACCCCTGAACTTTGTACCAAGCACACCCTTTTGCACCTGAAACCTGTAATACTTTTTAACACGCTCTGGGACTTTTAGCCCTCACCTAGAATATTCACTTTCTGGCTTTTTCCTTTCTGTAAATGATTTTAATCTCTGCCTCCCCTGCCCAACTGCAAGCTCCTTGAGGGCAGAGATTGTACCCATCAACACCGGTGAGCTCTCCCAAACTTTCGGTACGGTGCTCTGTACAAAACAGATGCTCAGTACAGTATACTGTAGACCAGTATACTGTTGACCAATGGAATGATGGATGGTAGTTCCCAATTTAGTTTCAGAGATGCTGGTGGAGGGCCCAGAAGTGTTTGTTGCTGTCAAGCTCTCACCCATATTCTGTTCCTGAACCACAGGAACAGATTATGGGTTTCCACCCGCTCTATTCCACTGAAACACCTCTCTCGAAGTCACCGACGACCTCCTCCTCGCCAAATCTAACAGTCTGTACTCCGTCCTAATTCTCCTTCTCCTCTCCATATCCTTTGACACAGCGGGCCACCCCTTCTCTTAGAAACACTGTCGAACCTTGCTATCCCAAGTATTTTTCAATGGCTTCTCCTATGCATTCCACCCCCTAACTGTGTGTGTGTGTGGGGTCCCTCAAGGCTCATTTCTGAGCCATCTTCTATTCTCCACCTCCACCTCCTCTCTGCAATCTCTCACTCGCACCTGCCTCCATCTCTACTTGGATTTCCCTCTGGTATTTCAAGTTCAACATGTTCAAAACTGAACTCCTCATCTTCCCTCCCAAATCATCTGCTCCGCCTAACTTCCCCATCACAGTCGACAACCCCACCATCCTCCCTCCGTATCTCTCGAGCTCACACCCTCGGCATTATTCTTGATTCCTCACTCTTTCAACCACCTTATCCAGTCAATCGCAAAATCCTGCCGGTTCTCTCTTCATAACAATCTCCAGAACCCGCCCCTTCTTCTTTGTCCAAACTGCCACCACGCTGGTCCAAGAACTTGGCATTTGCATCTCGACTGCTGCATCAGACTCCTCACTGATTTCAATCAATCGATCATTCATTCAATCAACTGCATTTACTGAGCTTACTGTGTGCAGAGCACTGTACTAACTGCTTGGGAAAGTACAATACAGCAATAAAGAGAGACGATCCCTGCCCACAGTGAGCTCACAGTCTTGCAGGGAGGCAGGGGCGGAATCAATGAGCTCTTTCTATGTGCTCAACAATGTACTAGGAGTTTAGGAGAGAGCAATCTCCCTGCCTCCTGTCTCTCTCCTCTCCAGTCCATACTTCATTCTGCTGCTCAGATCTTTTTTCTGGACCCTCGTTCAGCATGCGCCTCCCCAGTCCTCAAAAACCTCTAGTGATTACCCATCCATATTGGCATCAAGTAGAAACTCCTTACCATAGGCTATAAAACACTGAATCACCTCTTTTACTCCTTCCTCTCCCCACACAGTTCTTATCCTCACACCTCTTGAGCCAACCTACTTACTATGCTTTGCTCTCTGCTCTCTCAGTGTTAACCTCTTGCTCACGGCCTCCCTGCTGCCTGGAACTCCATCCCCCTTTCCTCTTTCCCTTTAGAGCCCAAGGGGCCCCAGGAGTCGAAAGAGCCCCAAGGAGCCCTATAGCCTGTTGTCACTGGGAACTCTTTTCATGGCAGTTACAGAAGCAGTGCGGCCTAACGGAAGGAGCCTCAGTCTGGAAGTCTGAGGACCTGACTTCTAATCCTGGCTCTCCCACTTGCCTGCTGTGTGACCTCAGGCACATCACCTTACTGCTCTGGCTTCAGTTTTCTCCTTTGGAAAGTGGTGATTCAATAGCCATTCTCCCTCCTACTTAGACTGCGAGCCCATATAGGACAGGGACTGTGTCTGACTTGATTCACGCATATCTACCCCAGCACTAAGTACAGTGTTCGAAACATAATAATAACGATATGGGTTAAGCACTTATATCTCAATTATTATTATCATTATTACAGGGAAAATCATTTCAAGTTCAGGAAAATGCCCAGGGTGGGTTGGGGGAGAGTGCTATCCATCCTGCCAAAAGTTCTAGTGTCATTTTTCAGTGTCGACACCCACCAGGAAAGGCAGGCAAATCTCGGTGCCAATACTGCAAGATGGAGACCCTGCACGGAGGAGTTGATTCTGGTGCGGTGCCACTCTTACTCTCCCGCCCCACCTGTCGTGTTCCCCGGGGGGCAAAGAGAGCAGCGAGTGAGCTGATGGGTGGGGTCAGCCTACTACCCAGTAAACCTAGCGTGGGCTGGCACTGCCTGACCTGTGGGCGGTGGCCTCTGGAGCCACCGCGGTCTTGGCCTCCCAGATCAGCCCCAGGACTGAGCTCGGAGTGTTTTTGGCCAGAAACCTCCACCACCGATGGCCTGGCCTTAGAGGCACTGCCCACATGCTGGACAGGTCTCAAACCCAGGTATCCCGACTCTTCCAGGTTCTTCCACCATCGGACCAATGGCAGGCTGTGTGCACCTCTCCGGGGCGCACTCTGACTGCTGAAGTCAGGGACCGTGTTTCCCCCGGGGGCTCACCTGGCCCCGAGTCCGTGGGACCCCCAGAGGCTACAGGGTGGCGTTCAACGCCTGCGCCTCGGCCCCAACCAGCTGAGCTCTTGCACCGGTGAAATGTGGGGTCGGCTCTCTGGGTAACCTCGTTCTGAGACGAACGGGACTGGATTTCAAGGCACCAGGCATAATGGCCAAAATCGGGAAGCCCGTCCCAAACTGTTTTCAAGTAGCTGAACCTTTTCCACCTTTCCAACTAATTCAAACTTCCTTCAAATTATTTTTCTAAGTAATAGAACGATTTGTTTTTCATTAGAGCTCGTCGGAGCCGAGCTAGGGTTTATTTGGAGAGAAAGCAGCGCTCCCAGAAACTGTTTAGTGCTAGCTGAACGATGCCCACAGGGATTATTCGCCCCAGTCAAAATAGAGTTTAGAGCTCGGGTCGGTCTGACACCCTTTTTAATGAGGTAAAGAAACCGACAGCAGCCGCACCAGACGCTAATTAAATGTGCTCCCGGGGTTGCTCCCAGTAGGGGCTTCTCAGCCACTCCAGCTGCTACCATGTGAAAGAGGACACGAGGACGAGGACGGGAACCGGACCGGACTGTGGCCGGGCTCTGACGCTGAGTTCTGTGGCCAGAATCCATAGCCAGGCTCCAAAGCCACTGGCCGGGGTGGGGCGAGAGGGAGGGGGTGTGTGTGTCTGTGTGTGTGCGGGCGACGCCGTGGCTGGGTCTCCGTTCCACACACCCATTCCCCAAACAGATCTGACAAGGCGGAATGCTGCGCGAATCCAACCCTGATGCAGGAACGCTTTTGAAAATTGGGATTTTGCAACTCGGCTCTCACTGAGATCCATTTGTCCAGATTTTTATTTCAGATGGCTTAACTGGGACTGGGAGACCGAGTCCTACCTCCTGTGGCTCCAAAATGCTTTCCCTTGAACTGGAAGTCGTGCCAGAGACAGCCGGGGGCCGGAGGCCAGGGGCTGGTACTTCCCTGTAGGCCCTGAGTCTGGCGATCGGGGGCATCAACAGGGTGCAGTGGGGACCGCTCGTCTTTGGGGTTTCTCATGGCCACAGATGGGCAGTGGATCCCATCAGGGGTTGCAGCCCCGTGCCCTGAGCTTCCCCCTTCTCTCTCTCCGGCCACCCCACTCGCTGGGAACAACTGGGAAGGAAGGCGGCTTGAGGTTCAATTTCTGGGGTCCAGCCAAATCTGCTCTGGGGCTACTGACTCCTGACTTGCATGATTTCCGAAGCGGCCCCTGCCCCTTGTTTACCGGATGTCACCCCCGCCCTCACTCCCTCATTTTCCATGGGGCCTGTCTCCTCAGCAGGGAGAAAGAGAGCAGGGGGCTACTACGAAGGGTGCCCACGATCCATCAACTAGTCAAAAAACCAATCCAGCCTCAACTGGGTTTTTATTCAAAATGGCACACGGCCCCTCGATTCTCTCCAAGGCATCTGGTCTCCTCAAGCTGACCAGTCCCAAGAAGCCCCCAGGAACCCAGTTTCCTCATCCCAGACAAGGTGGGCCCTGACAACAGCTTCTCCCGAGCTGTGCTCACGAGGGCCAGAGGCCGGCGAGGGATCCCGAGATGGAGAGCACTCTCTTCCCCCCAAGCCCTGCCCCAAGTCAAGTATGACTTGTAGAGGGTAGAAGCTAGAGGCAGGGAGGCCTGCAAGGAGGCAGATGCTACGAAGAGCAACCAGACCAGTGTGGTGGGATCCGGAGATGCTGTGAAGGCAGAAAAGATGGGATTTAGAGACCGATTGGTTATTTGGATTCCGTTCGGATCTCCGGACTGTTGACCCAGGCTCATCCTGGGGCAAATGTCTGGGTCTGCTGCGTTTGGATCCACGAGGGAAACGATCACGGTAGGGATGCATAGACCACATTCACACACACAAAGACAATGCAAGCCCCTGGCAAACCCAACCTGGGAAGTTGGCACCCATTGTTTGTTTTTGTTGAGATTACAGTCCATGTGGGCACTGACCGGCTGGGGCTTCCACTAATGCTTCCTCCACGGGACATTGTCCCTTCACACAGGGTCAGATGCACTGGGGCAGGGGCAAGAGTGGGGGGTGAATCCCCAGGGGTGGGGGACGCCACCCAGGGCAGGGGCAGCCACCAGGGGCAGAGCAGCAAAGTGTTGGAAGTGGTGGGGCTGTCTGTGCCTAGCGGGATGGATTGGAGCTGTTGGAGTCGGATCGGGGAGTGCCGCTGACTCCTCTTTGGTCACAGTGTGAAGCCCAGGTCTCTGCTCTACTAAAGGAGTCCGCGGGCTACTCCACCATCCAAACCCGGGCAGGTTTCAGTCCTGCCGCTCTCGGCCGGGAGCAGTAGCAGGGCTTGAGACGGGGGCATCCTGGAAACCTAAAGGAGAATCGGGGACCCCCAGGACTCCAGGGGAGGTGGAGGAGCTCAGGAACCTGGTGGGGAGGTTGGGGGCACCCGGAAACCTGGGGGAGATGGGTCAGCCCGGGGACCTAGGAGGGAGACTCTGCCCAGGTAGGGACTGGGAGGCCGGGGCTCCCTCGGTCACTCTCTGTCTGGCCCTCTTAATCCTCCTCTCCCCCCAGGCTCGCCGGCCGGCTCTCTTTGGTGGCCTTTCTGCAATCAACCAATCTATCCATTTATCCATCAACCTGTGGTATTTACTGAGTGCCTACTAGGTGCAGTCCACTGCTCTATACACTTGGAAGAACCCAAGAGAAGTAGAAGACCCATTTCCTGCCTTCTTGGGACTCCCAGCGGAGCAGGAGCGGCAGCAGAGGATCACTTACAGAGCGGAGGAAGAAGGGTGTGGGAAGCCGGGACACAGATGACAGATTACCTGCTCAGGCCGTGGAGCCCCGGGGAGCGGTCGGGTGACGTTTGGGTGGCTGGGCGGGAGCAAGTGCTGACCTGGTACCTGGATCTCCATCGCCCAGTCCCACAGGCTGCCCTCGACCCCGAGCCCGACCCACGGGGATCCCTCCTGCTCCCTCTGGCCTCGGCTCCCGAGGTACAGACTCCCTCCTCCCCCTAGAGCCCTCCGCCTGATGGCTCGTTGGCAACGGGGAGCAGTTTCGCCATACGTCTGGGAGACAGATAAGCCACGGTCCATGGGGAGAGTTTCCATTCTGGGTTGTTTCTGGGACTTTGGTGGCCCTGTGGACAGGACCCCGAAGCTGTAAAAATACATGCGTGCGTCGCTAGCCACCACGACTCCAATAACAATGATAAAATGTCTCGTGAAACTCGCGTGCAATGTCGAGTCTAATCTTGAAAAGCAGAATTAAGTGGAATATCAACATGAAAGTTTACTGCTTCCTTTGCAGAGCAGAGCGAGTGTCCATAAAAGTCAATCTGAATGAAGAAAACTGCAATAAATATTAAATAAACAGGTTTTTGTTGAAAACCTACCAATAGGCCAGAGCTGTGCCCCACACTGGACCCTTTCTCCCTGGCAGACTCCCCTTGTGAGGGGAACGAGTCAGTAATTGCACTTGACCAATAAAACCCAATTAGCGGGCGGGTCGATGCCTGCTTCTCGGGGGCCGGGGAGAGGGAGGGGGCAGACACTTTATTGGAGGCAGACCTTTTCCCTTGTTCCTTCTTTCTGACCCCCGAACCCACTGCTCAATCTTTCGGGGGCCTGTCTGGTTGCAGTCAGACAGTCGGCGGAAGAGGCCCCAGTGGGACACTGGAGGGATGCGGGCAAGCCCCAGTGGGGCAGGTTCTAGGTGGGCGGGGAGAGTGCCCCAGTGCCCGACCTGGCCTTCTGCCGAGGGGGAAGGAAGTTTCCCAGGCCCCGAACCTTTAACGGCACCCAAGATCCCAGCGAGGGGACCTGGTGAGATTTTGGCATCAGCCTGGATCACGTAGCCAGCACGGGACATGTACTCCCAGAACCCCCAGGGCCGACACGGCGCGCTGCGGCAGTTTCCGCGTCCGGGACCGCGTTGCTGCCCGGTCCGGACGGATGCAGGTGTAGGACCCGTGTCAGTCCTCGATCTGGCCATGGGTCCCAAGCCTGAACATCGGTACGGAGGGAACTCTCCAGTGTCTCCGCCGGGCAGAACCGCGGGACTCTGTTATTACACTGGACGTGGAGTTTTGCAAAAAGCACTGGGCTCCCCTTTCATTTTCTGAGACACAGCGAAGGGGCGAGCCCCTCTGCCGAGACCACGGGAACTGTGACAACCGGTCACTTCTAATGGCCGATCGCTGAGAGCCTTTCTTACTCACAGAAGAGTTCCTCTGTTCCCACGTGATGCCCCTCACCCTCACCCCAATCTGCTCTGTAGGGGGCCAGAAGGTGAAGGCAAGCTGGGGGACATTTAGAAGCTGTCGTTCCCATTAAGAGAAGACCCACCGAGGGGGAAATTCACCCCAGGCTGCCTGTCGGACAAAAGAAGCCAGTGTGAGGCCCACAACTCCAACCGCACTGGGCAGGCACCCGCACGCACGTGTGCGTGCGCACACGCACACACACGTGCACACACACACGCGCGCACGCACACAGATTAGTCTTTGTTGGGCCGGCGGGTCTGTGGTCTGGGTCACACCTGGTGCTATTTTTGCTCTGGCTCCCGGTGCCTCGCCTCCCTGAAGAGAGCGCTCCCCTCTGGATTTCCGGCAGTGGGCCAGGCTGGCCCGTCATCTGCGGCAGGACCACAGAGCTCTATACGTGACCTGTTCAGTCCGGAGTCCGGTGCCACGGCGCCACCACGTTCTGTCCGACAGTGTCCCAGGGGCAGGATTCCTGGCCTTCTTGATTCCATTTCCTACTTTCCTGTCTGCCGGTGCTCTGCTAGCGTGGGGGTCACGGAAGCTAACCCACACTCAGAGGAAGGCGGGATGAGAAACTGAAAGTTGCTGGAAGTGGGGAATCTGACTTGGGAGGAGTCCTCCCTGAGGGGAGGTTAATCGGGTTAGGTCCCCCGGTCTCCTCACCTGGGAGGATTGCTGAGGTGGGGTGGGGAGTGCTGGTCAGCCAAGGAAGAAGCTCTTGACCATTTGGGTAGCGGATCTTGGAGGGACGGGTCGTGGGAGAAAGGGTGTCCATGTTAGAGTCCAGAGGTGAAGCTCCAAGAGAGGCAAAGCTCCCAACCCTGAGTGTCGGGGTGAAAGGGCGGGGGGGGGGGGGTCACGATTATGCTGACGGCCAGCAGGTCTACCCCCACATCCAGAGATCCTGCGGGAAGGATCTGGAGGAGAAGGGACCGGAACGGGTGAGGCCCCAAGAGAAGTGGAGAAAGGCCCAAAAGGATGCCTTCCGGATAGCAGAAAGGTGCTCGGGGGAGTGGGAAAACGGCTTGAGGAACAAGGAAATCTGTTTTGCATCAGAAGCCCCTTCTATCTGTTTCCTAGTGACTGTATGGATAATACAAGTGCCTGCCTGCAGCCGGGGCTGCGGGGTCTCTGAGGGCCAAGAGACGGGTGGACCTGGGAAACAGAAGGAGGGGAGGCAGCCAAGGGCTCCTCCTCAGCCTCCCACCCTCTAACTGTGGGCATCCCTCAAGGCCCAATTCTGGGTCCCCTTCTATTCTCTAACTATCCCCACTCCCTTGGACAACTCATTCACGCCCACGGCTTCAAGTACCATTTCTATGAGGATGATTTCTAAATCCACATCTCCAGTCCTGACCACTCCTTCTCTGCAATCTCACATTTCCTCCTGCCTTCAGGAAAACTCCACTCAAGTGTCCCTCTGCCACTTCAAATTTAACATTTCCAAAACAGAACTCCTTATCTTTCCACACAAGCCTTGCCCTCCACTTGTCTTTCCCATCACTGTAGACAGCCTCACCATCCTCCTTGTCCCTCAAAAGCCCATAACCTTGGAATTATCCTTGACTCGTCTCTCGTTCAACTCCCATATTCAATCTGTCATTAACTCCTGTCAGTTCCACATTCGCAACGTCGCTTCGATTCGGCCATTCCGCTCTATCCAAACTGCTACTCTGCTAATCTAAACCCTCATCTTATCACACCATAACAAAATAATAATAATGATAATAATGGTATCCGTTAAGCTCTTACTACGTGCCAGGAACTGTATTAAGTGGTGGGGAGGATCCTAGTAAATCGGATTGGACACAGTCCCGTCCCAACTGGGCTCAGTCTCGATCCCTCTTTTACATATGAGGTAACTGAGGCACGGAGGGGTGAAGTGACTTGCCCAAGGTCACAAAGCAAACAGGTGACAGAGCCGGGATTAGAACCCATGACCATCTGACTCCCAGGCCCGTGCTCTCTCCACTATGCCAACAGCCGCCTCACTGACCTCCCGGCTTCCTCTCTCTCCCCACTTGAATCCACGCTTCACTCTGATGCTCAGATAATTTTTCTACAAAAACATTCAGTCCACTTCTCCCCAAACCTCAAGAGCCTCCAGTGGTTGCCCATCCACCTCAGCATCAGACAGAAACTCTTCACTGTCGGCTTTAAAGCAATGAATCATCTTGCCCCCTTCTATCTTACCGGGCAGATTTCCTGCTACTAATGATGGTATTTGTTCATTCAATAGTATTTATTGAGCGCTATGTGCAGAGCACTGTACTAAGCGCTTGGAATGAACAAGTCGGCAACAGATAGAGACAGTCCCTGCCGTCTGACGGGCTTACGGTCTAATCGGGGGAGACGGACAGACAAGAACAATGGCAATAAATAGAGTCAAGGGGAAGAACATCTCGTAAAAGCAATGGCAACTAAATAGAATCAAGGCGATGTACAATTCATTAACAAAATAAATACGGTAATGGAAATATATACAGTTGAACGGACGAGTACAGTGCTGTGGGGATGGGAAGGGAGAGGTGGAGGAGCAGAGGGAAAGGGGGAAAAAGAGGGTTTAGCTGCGGAGAGGTAAAGGGGGGTGGCAGAGGGAGTAGAGGGAGAAGAGGAGCTCAGCCTGGGAAGGCCTCTTGGAGGAGGTGAGTTTTAAGTAGGGTTTTGAAGAGGGGAAGAGAATCAGTTTGGCGGAGGTGAGGAGGGAGGGCGTTCCGGGAACCGCGGGAGGACGTGGCCCGGGGGTCGACGGCGGGATAGGCGAGACCGAGGGACGGTGAGGAGGTGGGCGTCGGAGGAGCGGAGCGTGCGGGGTGGGCGGTAGAAAGAGAGAAGGGAGGAGAGGTAGGAAGGGGCAAGGTGATGGAGAGCCTTGAAGCCTAGAGTGAGGAGTTTTTGTTTGGAGCGGAGGTCGATAGGCAACCACTGGAGTTGTTTAAGAAGGGGAGTGACATGCCCAGATCGTTTCTGCAGGAAGATGAGCCGGGCGGCGGATTGAAGAATAGACCGGAGCGGGGCGAGAGAGGAGGAAGGGAGGTCAGAGAGAAGGCTGACGCAGTAGTCTAGCCGGGATATAACGAGAGCCCGTAACAGTAAGGTAGCCGTTTGGGTGGAGAGGAAATGGCGGATCTTGGCGATATTGTAGAGGTGAAACCGGCAGGTCTTGGTAACGGATAGTTGAGCGCTTACTATGTGCCAAGCACTGTTCTAAGTGCTGGGGTAGATACAGATCATCAGGTTGTCCCACGGGGGGGCTCACAGTCTTAATCACCATTTTACAGATGAGGTAACTGAGGCCCAGAGAAGTTACGTGGCTTGCCCAAGGTCACACGGTAGACAAGTGGCGGAGCCGGGATTAGATCCCACAACCTCTGACTCCCCAAACCGTGCTCTTGCCATTAAGCCACGCTACTTCTCTATAACCCAGCACGTTCACTTCACTCCTCTGTTGCCGATGTAATCGCTGCACCTCGATCTCGTCTATTTCATCGCCGACCCTTTGCCCACGTCCTGCCTCTGGCCCGGACCTCTCTCCCTTTAATATCCGACAGACCACAACTCTCCCCACCTTCAAAGTCTTATTAAAAGCACATCTCCAAGAGGCCTTCCTCGACTAAGCACTCACTTCCTTACTCCCTCTCCATTCTGCATCCCCCTTGCACTTGACTCTGCACCCTTTGATTTAGGCACAGATCCGTGCTTTATTTTAATGTCCATCTCTTCCTCTAGACTGTAAGTTCGTTGGCAGGCAGTCTACCGCCTCTGCTTTACTGTACTCAGCCCAAACTCTGCACACAGTAAGTGCTCAATAAATCCTACGGATTGGTTGACTGAGGCAGCCCTTTCTTTGCCATGGGAGGGAGACGGTGGGCTGGACTCCGAACGATCCCTCTGCCGCTCGGAGGGGTGCCTGTCGGTCAGGCAGTCAGTCGATTGTATTTATGGAGCACTTACTGTACTGAGCCCTTGAGAGTACAGTATAATGATAAACAGACACATTCCCTGCCCACAAAGAGAAAGGGGTGGTGATGGTCACTTCCAAAGGGGTGCGGGAAAGGGTTTATGACATAGGGACCCCAACCTTGCCCATTCTAGGAAGGGAAGCCCAGATGAAGCAATGAGGGGCCCGGGTTCTCCCGAGTGGCAGGGGAAGGGGACCGTCTCAGAGGGGATCAGGGTCGACCCTCCCTAGCCAGTCACAGTGAGCCACTGGTCTCAGTTGGCCTCCTGGGCTGCCAAATTCTGCGATGGCTCTTATCTTTTGGTGCCCTAGGGAGACCTTTGGCTGTTCGTAGGGTTTGCCCGTGCAGGCTGGTACCCAGGAACAGGCGGCAGGAGGGCAACAAGCAGGGAAGCAGCGTGGCTCAGTGGAAAGAGCACGGGCTTTGGAGTCAGGGCTCATGAGTTCGAATCCCAGCTCTGCCACTTGTCGGCTGTGTGACTGTGGGCAAGTCACTTAACTTCTCTGTGCCTCAGTTCCCTCATCTGTAAAATGGGGATTAAGACTGTGAGCCCCACGTGGGACAACCTGATTCCCCTATGTCTACCCCAGCGCTTAGAACAGTGCTCGGCACATAGTAAGCGCTTAACAAATACCAACATTATTATTATTATTATTAGGGAAGACCACCTCCCTTCTCAGGTTTCCACGTCCTCCAACCTCTACATCTTCCCCTGGCCTAGCCCTGGAAAGGGGCTTCTGGGGAAATGGGATTCCTCTCTCCGCACCCCCGCCTCCTGCTTCACTTAATCGGAGACACCTTAACCTCCATCCCCGCAAGTGTGGGCACCATTCACGGGAGCTGCCACCGCCGTCCCCAAGAGAGGCGCCAAGGGTTCTTGGAACGCCCTCCATCATCTGGGCTGCCAGCCGCTGCCGGCTAACAGGGTGGGAGGGAGAGAGTAGAGGAGGGAAGGAAAGAGGGAGAGAACCTGCACTCACTTGAAAGAGGATCTGCAGCACACCGTGAACGATGCCCATGCGGCGTCCCAGGAACAGGAAGAAGGGCACGACCAGCTCGATGAAGTGATTGAACAACGTCTCCAGCTGATGGAACCACCATGGGGTGCGGTGCAGATAGTAGGCCAGGGGGTTGGGCACCGGCTGCGTCTACAGAGAAAACAGTCCCGTGGGGTCCGGGTTAGTGGGCACCGGGAGCGACGGGGACGGGAGGCCCGCACGTGGTGGGGAGCGCTTCCCTCCATGCCTCAAACACTCCCAGAGGCTGCCTTCTCCCCACCCAGAACAGGCAGAGACGCTCCTCCACCGCCCACCGACTCTCCCTGAACATATTGGTTTGCTTCACCCACTCTGCCCCAGGTCTCACACTTCGTGCCCGCTGAACTCTCCTTTTAACTGTACTCCTCTCAAGTACCCCCGGCTTCCACCTCCCCGCTCACCCCGGCCTCTTGACCTGGGGCCACCGCCCTTCACTCCCCTACCAAATCCACCAGAACGCAGCTCGCCCCATCTTCAATGTTGCCCTAAAAAGAGTCTACCTCCTCCAGGAAGTCTTTACAGTCTTCATCACCAGATCCCTGTTGGGTCAATCCAACCGTCAGCCTTCCCGCTTCCCTGGGGCCTGTACTCAGCTCTCAGCAACAGACACAGCTATTAGTCTGTATAGTGAATTCTTCATTCAGAGGAGCAGTGTGGCCACGTGAGGAGAGCGCTGTCTGGGGCTCAAAGGACCTGGGCTCTAGTCCAGGCTTCACCACTTGCCCACTGTGGGACCTTGGGTAAGGCACATCTCTCAGTGACTTAGGCAAGTCATAGGGCGCTTGGCCTATGCGCTTGGAACCAGACCCTTCAAGCACTTGATACCCACCCCTCAGCCCTGCAGCTCTTATGTTCAGATCTGTAACATTTATTTTAATGTCTGCGTCCCCCTCTAGGCTGTGAGCTCCTTGTGGGAGGGGAAAGTGTCTACCAACTCTCTTTAAGTTCAGAGCTCTGTGCACAGGAAGTGCTCAATAAATACCATTGATAAATTGATTCTCTATGCCTCAGGTCCCTCCTTCAACACCTCTTCTCTCTCCTTCTTAGACTGTGAGCCCCATGTGGGACAAGGAGTATGTCTGACCTTTCATTCATTCAATAGTATTTATTGAGCGCTTACTATGTGCAGAGCACTGTACTAAGCGCTTGGGATGAACAAGTCGGCAAGAGATAGAGACAGTCCCTGCCGTTTGACGGGCTTACGGTCTAATCGGGGGAGACGGACAGACGAGAACAATGGCAATAAATAGAGTCAAGGGGAAGAACATCTCGTAAAAACAATGGCAACTAAATAGAATCGAGGCGATGTACAATTCATTAACAAAATAAATAGGGTAATGGAAATATATACAGTTGAGCGGACGAGTACAGTGCTGTGGGGATGGGAAGGGAGAGGTGGAGGAGCAGAGGGAAAAGGGGAAAAAGAGGGTTTTTAGCTGAGGAGAGGTAAAGAGGGGGTGGCAGAGGGAGTAGAGGGAGAAGAGGAGCTCAGTCTGGGAAGGCCTCTTGGAGGAGGTGAGTTTTAAGTAGGGTTTTGAAGAGGGGAAGAGCTGATGGTCCTGAATCTACACCAGTGCTCTGAAGGGTGCTTGGCACACAGTAAGTGCTTAGCAAATTCCAGTTTTTAAAATTATTATTATTATGTATTTCATTCTGAGATACTTAAATCACTGCCTGCCATACCGTTGTTTTGATCATGCTCCTGCTCCCATCATTTGTTAATTATTTTTGTTTGTCATCTTCATCAGCCTGCAAATTCCCTGAGGACAGCAAACATGCATCTTGCTTCTGGTGTCCTCTTCCAAGTGCCAGAACAGTGCCTGTACTCAGTGGGTGCTCAAAAAAATCCACTGATGTACTGATTGGCGGAGGATGGATACAGAGTCCCTGTCGCTCTCATCCCCATTTTACGGACAAGAAAACAGGCTCAGAAAGATTAAGAGGCCCGTCCAAGCCTCCACAGCTGGCTGGGCACAGAGGTAGGCCTAGAACTTGGATCGCGGGACTCCGGCCCCATGGTCTTCCCACCGGTCCACACTCCCCTCCAGCCCACACGAAGAAATGAGGCAGTTCACAACACGCCACGGGGCGGGGGTGACGAGGGAGCACATTTACCCATCCTCCCAGCGGGGCACAGGGCACAGGACAACATCTGGAACCTCTCTGGGCAATTCAGAAATCTGAGCTGCTTCGTGCCCGACCCAGGAACATGGATGGGAAAACCAGAAATAGCCAAATTAATGTGGCTATGTGTAAGGACACATGTGTATTCCTGCAGGATGAGTGTGCCAGTAAATACGCACACATGAGCTTACATGTGTCCTTTGCCTTTATAACAAATCCACATCCACTATCTTTACTCTAAATTCCAAGGCTGAAAATGCCAATTTTAATTGAAGGAGACACAACACATCTTTAAATTATTTGCAGCTAAATCAAAAATACAAACAATTCAAGGGAGCCGGCTGGGCCTGGCAGAGCCAAAGCCCACAACGATTGTAATGCTTTATTAGCAAAGCTGGAGTTAATAAAGTCCTTTCTTGCTCGGGGTCTGAGGCGGCCGCAGCCCCCGGGGACGAGACCGCATCCTTCCTTCCTTCTTTCCTTCCTCCCTCCTTCTCTCCCTCCCTTCCTTCCTTCTCTCCTCTGACACCGTGCCGGGAGGAGTCCTCCGAGGGGTCGGGCCCTGCTGCCGGGTCCACGTCCAGGGGAGGTGGGGGATGGGATCGGAGGTCATGGCCCCCCGCCTCCGGGTCAGCCCAGAGAGGAGGCGGCCAGGCCCCCGGCCCTTCCTCGGCCCGAAGACTCGCCCCCTTCGCTCCCTCTTCTGCTATGAGTCCCACCTCTCCTTGGGTAGGGGGAAAACACAAAACAGAGCAAACATGCAGCAAACAGGTAACGAGCACAGAGTAAAGTCACGGCAAACACACCAGCACATAGCATACACGCAGCAAACACACAGCGAAGCTTGGAGAAGGATCCCAGAGAGCAAGGGGCCATCACGCTTGCATGCGCACATAGGCACACACAGACAGAAACTCATACGTATCACACACAACTAAAAGGAGGCTGACAAAGGGAAAATCATGCTTCTATCTCTCCGGGGCTTCTCGTCTTTCCCCTCTCTGCTTCTGCTCTTGCCATGTCCCCGGCCGGGCCCCCACCCCAGCCCCGGCTCCCCACACTTGAATCCGCTCAGTCCCGTTCTGTGCTAAGACAGGACGGAAAACCCTGGCCGAAAGGTCTGGGGAACGCGAGCCGATTTTCCAGTTGATCTTGGCTGGTATGCAGCTCTCTGCCCCCACTTCCTGGATGCAAACTGACAAGCAAGTCCCAGTCCAGCTGGGCGGCCGGGCTGGGAGGCGCCTCCCCAAGTGAGCGGACGGAGCTTCCCCTGGCCCCAGGCCGTCCCGGCCCGCCGGCCCCGGGCCGGACAGTGACTCGATCGCCCGGGAGAACTTGTGGGGGAGGCCTGAGGAGCCCTTGGCCCGCAGCCTCTGTCCTCCAGGGAGCCCGAGGCCCAGTGCAAGAACCCTGCCCCGCCCCATCCCACCCCCACCCACGCCTGCTGCCCCACAGGGACCTCGGGGTCAGTTCTGTTCACCACCAGAACCGCTAAAGCTGAACACCGCTAAGTTCTCCACCGGCCAAACCAGAGGCCGTCAGGGCAGGAAGCATTCTCTTCGGAGCCATGAACACAATCCATGTTTCTCCTCGGGCTCCAAATCAGTTAATCAGAGAAGGTGGGTGTTCAGGAAGCTTTGGAGATGGAGATGGAGAGGGTGTGGACAGTGAGTGGGGCCAAGAGTTAATCGGGGACGGCCTCCCGCAGGAATTGGGCTCAGGAGACTTCAAGGAAGGGGGGGCAGGGTCCGGGGGTAGGTATGGGGGTGTGAGTTAATCAAGGAAGGTCTCCTGGAGGAGGCGGGACTTCAGGAGATTTCGGAGATGGGGAGGGTGTGGTATGGCGGTGGGTGTGGGGATGGGAATTACTCAGGGAAGGCCTCCTGGAGAAAGCGTGTGCCTGATCAGGAAGCTTCGGAAATGGGGCAGGTGAGGTCTGGGAGCCCAGTGGTATGTGGACCATACCATTCTAATTTGTTATGGGAAGGGAAGTCCCTGAGGCCACTGGACTTCAGGAGGCAGAGCAGACTGTGTCGAGGGGATTTGCGGCGGCAGCTCGTGGGGCAGAGCACAGTTCGGCAAGACCCCAACAGCTGCCTCTGGGGACCATCTCCGGAGGCCGGAATACACCCGGAGTGAGGCAGGAATGACAAGTGACGTCACCCCCATCCCACCTCGTGCAACGTGGTCCGTGGGCTGCCCGGCTGGCGGGGCGGGTGGGACTTCCGGGGCTGAGCTCGTGATGGGCAGCATGGAGGGTGGGCTCGGAGAGTGCCGTCGGTAGGCCCACCGACGCGCCGTCTAGGGGGCAGCGATGGCCCCGTGGAGAGTCCGGCCGCTCCTGCACCGCCCTCTCTGGGGTCTCGTCCCACAGCTGGCCGTCATGCGTAGGGCCGGTGGAGGGAGTACGGGGCCACTGGAGGGCCCACCTGACCACGCTAACTTCCGGAGCTGGGGGCGTTGGGAAGTCTAAGGGGGTGGGGGGACTGGGGAGTCTGGTGGCAAGAGGGGCTAGAAAAGCTTGGGAGCTGGGAGGGCTTGGGGGTCTTAGAGGACTAGGGAGGGATTGGGGGGCGGTGAGAGGTCTGGGAGTGCCGTGGGGACTGGTGGGCTGCGAGACCAAGGGGACTGAGGAGGGGGTGGGGAGATTTGGAAAGGCAAGGGCTGGTGGGCCTGGGGTGCCTGGAGGCTGGTGGCCGGGGGTCATCTCTGAATAATCAAGAGTCCCACAGGACTCTAAATGGGAGAGGAAGGTCTCCACCCAACCCCAGCCGAGACCCCCTCCCCCGGGCCGGCTCCGGCTCTGCCTCCGGCAACCAGGGAGCCACGGGATTGACTCGGTGTCTGCACAACTGTAAAAGGCCGGCAGTGATCAGGACACTCCCGGCCACCTCACCTTTCCCCCGGGACTGAAACACGGAGACGTCTGACACTTCCATCCTGGGGTGGGAGGCAGTGGGGGAGAGATGTGGAGAGACAGAGACACAGAGAGACTACTACCCCTCCCTTCTGCAACGAGTCTAAGCACTCGATGTACCCCCCCCCAACCTCAAACTCACGGCGCTTACATACGTATCTGCCATTTCTTTATATTAATGTACGTCTTCCCCATCTAGACTGTGAGCTCCTCACGTCTACCAACTCTGGCACGTTGTCCTCTCCTGAGGGCTTAGTGCGGTGCTCTGCACCCAGGAGGCACTCAATAAATACAAAGGATTGACTGAGAGAAAGAGAGACAGAGACAGCCAAGGAGCCACGGCTCCCACGTCCTCCCCGGGGCCGCACAGGCAATAGTGCAGAGTGGGTCGGGGCTCGGAGCCGCTCTGTCTCTCAGCATCTGTCCGCCTGACCATCCCACCTGGGACAGGCCGGGTTGTCTCTCTGGGTTCCGCACCTGCCCGGCGTTGGCCGCAGTCGGACCGCACTGAACTGCACCCGCCCACAGGGAACGGCGCAGGGGTAGAGGAAGGGGGAGGGCAAGGGGCGGCTTCCCATCCCCCAGTCTTCCCCAGTGATTGACGATTGCTACGGTGCAACTTTTCCACAACACCAAGTTCTTCATGATCACCACCCCTTGGATTAGTGGAAAGAGCATGGGGCCGGGAGCCAGGAGACCTGAGTTCTAATCCCGGCTCCGCGTGTGACCTTAGGCAACTCACTTCACTTCTCTGGGCCCCAATTTCATCTGTCAAACGGGAATTCAAAACCCGTTCTCCCTCCCTGTTAAACCGTGAGTCCAGTGTGGGACAGGGACCGTGTCTGATGTGATTGGCCTAGATCTACCCTAGCCCTTAGCATAGTGCTTGGCGCATAGTAAATGCTTACCAAATACATCAATTATTATTATCATTATTCCACTAGGGGCTCACGGAAGAATTTGCTTCCAATTATAACTAAGGTATTTATTAAGTGCTGACTATGTACCTCGTACCGTTTGAAGCGCTGGGGTGGATACAGGCAAGCCGGGTTGGACACGGTCCTTGTCCCATGTGGGGCTCACAGTCTCAATCCCCATTTTATAGATGAGGTAACTGAGGCACAGAGAAGCGAAGTGACTTGCCCAAAGTCACACAACAGATGAGTGGTGGATTAGAACCCACAACCTCGTGACTCCTAGGCCCGTGTTCTATCCACTCCGCCATGCTGTTTTCTTCACTGCTGCTTCACCCATTTTCTTATTATTCCTGCCAACTCTCCTGCTTCTGGTTGAGCCCTCCCGCCCCAAGAGGCTGAGGTCTTGGAGAAGTTGGGGGTCTCAGGTACTTTGCCCCGCCTGTGTCCCCTTGCCACCATAACACTCTGCCACCTCTACTGTATCAAAGACACCACATCTGTCTGTCGCTCCCAGGTGAGCAAAGGGAGCTCAGTATTCTCCAGGGTCCCCGACGATCAGGACTGGGGACCAAGGCCCTTTTCTGGGGAGATTCAGCCGTGCCCTGGCCCAGGCCTGCGGCTGACCACCAACCGAGGCAGGCCTCTCTCTTTTTTTTTGAGGTATTTGTTAAGTGCTTGCTATGTGCCAGGCACTCTACTAAGTGCTAGGGTAGATGCAAGCTAATCAGGTTGGACACAGTCCCCATGCAACTCGGGACTCACCGTCTTAATCCCCATTTTACAGATGAAGGAAGTGAGGCACAGACAATTTAAGTGACTTGTCCAAGTCACACACTTGGCCCTCCTTTCTGCAATCGTGGCCTTGGGGCCCTAACCTTCCCCACCTTCTCACCGCTCTCCCGCCGTCACTCTCCCGGTCTGCCCCCTTCCACACCGGCCAACAGAGGGCACCGGGTGAGCGTCACCTAACGCGTCCCTTCCCTCTCCATCCAGCACAGGCGGCGACGATGATGCAAGCGTCCCGGATGGTGCTGTCCACCTCCTCCTCCTCCTCCTCGCTCCACTTCCTCGGCCCTCTGCTCACTCAGATAGCAGACAGGATGCCCCCTCCCCCTGTGTGGTCTGTTCAAACAGAGAGACACCCCTCTCGGGGGTTGGGGGGGGGTGGGGGCTGCACTGGGAGGTGGCAGAGGCGCGAGGGGGGCATCCCTCGCAGTCTCTCCGTCTGCAACTGGGCCTGGGCCACAGTGACTCTTGCTAGAGTCAGTCGCTCCGCTGACCCGTCTGGAGCTCTCGCTTGGGACCGCTACTCGGCTGTCCTGATCTCGTCTGGTTTTTGGAGGTCCTGGGGATCTCGGAGACACCAGACCACTTGGAATAAAATTCATATTCCTCCTGCACAACCCAAACCCCAAAAACACCCTATGGCCAAACTGCCCACCAGGCAGAGGACTCTGCCAATGGGCACTTGAGCTCCGGCCTGGCCCGGACCTCGCTCTGACGTTCGACGGGGAGGGACGAGCGATTCCACCCCAGGCGAGTCGTTGGGGCAGCCTGGCAGAGATGAGAAACTGGCCAAGAATGATCCCGACTGTGTGTGTGTGTGTGCGTGCACCCCCCCGCCCCCCCGCCACACACAGAGGAATGTGTGTTTCATGAAAAGGCATGTCCTGAGTGGAACCTACATTTTGAACAGGCGTGCAGATGGTGACTTGACTGAAAGCACAGCGCCACATATGGAAGAAGATTGATGACTTAAAGCAGGCCCAAATTTATGAGGTGAAAGGCCAGGTCATTCCAGAGAAAAATGATACCCAACACTAGACTGGACAGCGAGGAAATGCTTTCGCTTCATTCCCACAGAACTGATTTCTTTTTAAACAAGCTCGGCTATCTGGAGACTATCCTCGGGACTCGTTTCTTGATGTTTTCCATGCTCAGTCAGCCCAGGAACAGGAGGGTTCCCTGTCCACCTGAGCAGTTAGCCGATGCCGGGGCCCCGGGTCACTGAGAGAACTTTACACTGACTGCGTCTCCGGCTCGTCCATCCTCACTGTCATCGTCACCTTCGCCACGACCGTCATCAACCGACCGTGCCGTCACGATCGTCACCGGCGCATCTCACTGTCGTCGCCGGCCTCGGCGGCGACGTTATCATCACCAACGGCTCCGGTCATCTTCATCATCATCGATGTCCGTGTCACTGCCAGCATTACCGTCATCTTCCTTGGCACCACTGGCGTCCTCCTCTACCGTCGGCGGTGCCGACGTACCCTTCGCCGTTGTCCCTGTCACTCTTTCTGCGATGGCTGGCGTCACCCTCAACCGTCTCGGTCACTTCTGCCATCAATGAGAGAATCGATGTCGAGGCCAGAACCGCTCTCTTCTTCGACAGAACCGTCAACCGTCCTCACGGTCAGTGCACTGCCATTGGCGGCCTTCGTCGTCAGCCTCTCCGTCATCCTCGCCGTTATCGTGTTCCTCGGCAACCCTCCCCAAGGGATTAGGCCGGGGCAAAACTGAAGGCGCACTACAGAGCCAAGAGGGGGAAGGGTGTGTGAAGACCCTCGGTCACCGGCTCAGGGGAGGGGAGGAGGGAATGGCCGGGAGAGGCGGGGGAGGCCGGAGAGAGGGAGAACAGTCGACACAGGAGAGGGAAATTGTTGACACAGAGAATCGTTGGCAAAGGGGAGGGAGGAGCAGCCGACACAGGGAAGGGACGGAATGGGGAGGAGGGAGGAATGGCTGACATAGGGAATGGCTGATTCAGGGGTGCAAAGGAGGGAGGGAAGGAGTGGATGACCCAGGGGAGGGAGGATGCAGTCACTCCTCCAGCCCCTTCCAGAGCCCCTGCAGTCCCTGCAGCCCCTTCCCGGACCGTAGTGTCCTCGGCCACCCTTCCGGCTCCTCCCGGAGTGTCTGCCGTCTCTCATTCAGCCATGCTTAGAGGGTCTGCAGTACTCGTCTGAGAACCACCAGGTTCCCTCCATCAGCTCCTCGCAGAACAACCGCAGTCCCTCCGTCGGCCCCTTTCCGGTCCCTCTCCTTCCCTCCCACTGTGGGAGAAACCCCCAAAATCAGAACAGTCTGGGAATTGGTGCTTAGAAAACTCAGGTAATGAAATTTCACCCTTATCTTCCGACTTCAAACTATCCTTTTGCCAAAGGCCACACTGCACTTCGAGATACAAGAATCCATGGTGCGTACTACCGGGTGCCTACTGGGTGCCCATTACCTAATAGTAAATAAATACTATTTAAATATTGGGTGCCTACTGGGTGCAGAGCACAGTACGATAGAGTTGGACGACCTGATTTCTTTCCATTCATTCTTCCATTCATTCAATTGTATTCACTGAGCACTTACTGTGTGCAAAGCACTGTACTAAACGCTTGGGAGAGTGCAATATGACCATCTTGTCCTGTCTTATGCTGTCGAGTCATTTCCGGCCCACAGCGACTCCATGGACATATCTCTCCCAGAACTCCCCACCTCCATCTGCAATCGTTCTGGTAGTGGATCCATAGAATTTGCTTGGTAAAAATACAGAAGACAATATAACAATAAACAGACACATTCCCTGCCCACAACCATCTCATTGGCAACGGGGAGAAACCACAAGGAACTTACTGCCTAGAGGGGAAGACAGATGATAAAATAAACTACAGCTAGGGGAAATGGCAGAGTGAAAGATTCTAATAATAATTATACTTATGGTATCTGTTAAGCGCTTGCTCTATGCCTAGCACTGTTCTAAGCGCTGGGGTAGTTACAAGGTAATCAGATTGTCCCATGTGGACCTCACAGTCTTAATCCCCATTTTACAGATGAGGTAACTGAGGTGCAGAGAAGTTAAGTGGCTTGCCCAAGTTCACACAGCAGACGAGCGGCGGAGCCGGGATCAGAACCCACGTCCTCTGACTCCCAAACCCATGCCCTTTCCACTAAAAACTACGTGAGCAACTCCTGTGATAATAATTATGGTATTTGTTAAGCTCTTACTATGTGCCAAGCATTGTTGTAAGCGCTGGGGTGGAGACAAGGTAATCAGTTTATCCCACTTGGGGTTCACAGTCTTAATTCCCATTTTACAGATGAGGTCACTGAGGCACTGAGCAGTTAAGAGGCTTGCCCAAGGTCACACAGCAGACAAGTGGGGGAGCAAGGATTAGAACCCAGGTCCTGACTCCCAAGCCCTGGCTCTTTCCACTAAGCCAGGCTGCTTCTCACACTGGAGTAGATACAAGATAATCAGGTGTCACATAACTGTTGAGGGCTGGAGTGAAGATCGAGGGCTAAAGAGGGACAGAACCAAGTGCAGACGCAACACGAAAAGGAGGGTTGCATAAGGGAAATGATGGTTTGGCCAGGGAAGGACTCTTGGGGATGTGATTTTATTAAGGCTCCGAAGGTGGGGAGAGCAGTGGGCTGTTGGATATGAAGGGGGAGGGAGTCCCAGGACAGAGAGTGGACACGGGCGAGGGGTTGGCGACGAGACAGACGAGACAGAGCTACAGTGAGGAGGTTAGCGCTAGAATAGCAAAGTCTGTGGACTGCGTTATAATTATTAATTTGTTTTTCTTAAACGCTTACTATGGGTTGAGCACTGTTCTGAGTGCTGGGGGAGACACAAGTCAATCAGGTTGGACTGAGTCCCGGTATCATGGGGCTTCCAGGCTACGTAGGTGGGAGGACAGGTAGTGAATCTCCCATTTTACAGAAGAGATAACTGAGGCCCAGAGAAGTCAAGAAACTTGTTCAAGGACACCTAGCAGGCAAGCGGTAGAGTTGGGATTAGAATAGCGGTCTAGTTGCAGTCCCTGGTCCATCTGGGCCTCAAGCAGAGAGGGAGGGTGAACAGGGATCTAATAATAATAATAATAATAATAATAATAATAACGGTGGTATTTGTTAAGCGCTTACTATGTGCAAAGCACTGCTCTAAGTGCTGGAGGGGGGGAATACAAGGTGATCAGCTTGTCCCACATGGGGCTCACGGTCTTCATCCCCATTTTACAGATGAGGTAACTGAGGCCCAGAGAAGTTAAGTGACTTACCCAAAGTGACACAGCTGACAAGCGGCGGAGCCGGGATTAGAACCCATGACCTCTGACTCCCAAGCCCGGGCTCTTTCCACTCAGCCACGCGGCTTCTCTAGGAGGAGAGATCTCATCTCTATTTGATGGAGGAGGAAACGGAGGTCCACAGAGGTTAACCAGGGTCAGGCGGCAGGCCAGGGGTGCAGCCGGGACTCGAACCTGCAACGCCCCCGACTCTCCGACCTGTGCACCGTCCACCAGACCGCCCCGTCTCCCTGCATACAGGGGACGGGACACTGTGGAGGCAGCCCCTGATAATGCTTGCAGATAACGGACACCTCTTCGCTGGTCCGCAACGTCACGTGATAACGTCTCCTGGAGCCTTCCATGGGATTTGGCAGAGGGGGACCCGGTGAGGCGCCCCCCTCGCCCCTCACCCCCATAGACCAATCTCCACCCTGATCTAGGGCCATCGCACCCCTACGTCGGGTCCCCGTGGACGCGGTGATGAATCTGAGCCCATACCGGACAGGGGATGGACTGGCAGAAGCAGCCATGGCCTAGTGGAAAGAACTCGGGCCTGGGAGTAAGAAAGACCTGGGTTCTAATCCCGGGTCCACCACGTCTGCCGTGTGACGCTGGGGAAGTCACTTCACTTCCCTGGGCCTCAGTTACTTCACCGTTAGAGTGGGGATTAAGACTGTGAGTCCCACGTGGGACAGGGACTGTGTGCAACCCTTTTTGCTTGTATCCACCCTAGCGCTCAGTACAGTGTCTGGCACAAAATAAGTGCTTAACGAATTGTACTATTGCTATTATTATAGGACACCGGCCTGTCACCACGGTATCTCTCTCTACCTTCAAAGTCTTACTGAAGGTGCATCTCCTCCAAGAGGCCTCCCGTGACTAAGCCCTCATTTCCTCTTCCCCCACTTCCTTCTGCAACACCCTTGCAACTCGACCTGCTCTCATTTTATTCACCTCTCCCTCGGCCCCGTAGCACTTACGCAGCTATCTGTAAGTTATTTACTTATATTAACCTCTGTCTTCTCCTCCGGACTGTAAGCTCGGTGTGGGAAGGGTAAACGTCTACCAACTCCGTTTTACTGTCACATGGTACTCTCCCAAGCGCTTCGCACAGTGCTCTGCACACGGGAAGTGCTCGGTAAACACGACTGATTGATTGAGATGGACTGGCAGGACACCGGGGCTGCGGGGCTGCAAGTGAGGTGAATAAAGGGTGCAAATCCAAAGGCGAAGGCGATGTAGAAGAGAGGGAGTAGGGGAAATGAGGGCTTAGTCGGAGAAGGCCTCTCGGAAGAGATGTCATTTTAATAAGGCTTGAAAACAGGGAACACTTCATGAATTTGCGTGTCCACCTCATCCATCTGTCCGTCCATCTGCCCACCTCATCCACCTGTCGTACACGTGTCCTTCCAGCCGGCCACCTGTCGGTCCTTCTATCCATCGAGCCAACCATCGGTCTGTCTTTCTGCACATCCATCCATCCAACCATCCACTCATCCACCCTCCCATCCATCCATCCAGCGAGCCAGCCATCTGTCTGTCTGCCTGCCTGTTTGTCCGCCCACCACCCACTCGACCATCCAGGTCGCAGACTCAGTTTGAAAGCGAGCAGACTCCGGCTAGGCAAGTGTGCCTGACGTGACGAGCAAGAGGTCGACCTAGAGTCCATAGAGACTAGGCGGCACTATCATCGGCTCTCCTGGAGTCTGAGGGTACACTCTCTCACCGGCCCCTGGGCAAGAAAACCTGCGCTATAGTATTGGTTCATTCGATAGGATTTATTGAGTGTTCACGGTGTGGGGATCACCGTACTAAGCGCTTGGAGAGTACAATTCAGCAACAAATAGTATCACCGGATGAGCTGGTTGAACACCCCACGTGTGCGCATAACCGTTCCCTCGGACAGCGCATCACCCTGGGAGGACAGGCATCTCTCTTGGACCCGCTTCCGCCTCCTATCCACTCCCCCTACTCCCCATCTTCTGATCACCTTCCTCCCCAGTCCCTGCTAGCTTCTCTGCCGCCCCCCGACCGATCGACTGAAGGCATTGCCCGAGTGTGCCTACGGTGTGCAGAGCGCTGTACTAAGTGCTCGGGAGAGGACAGTAGACTCAGTAGTCACGGTCCCTGCCACCTTCTCCCCGCTCCCACTGCCCAGGTCCGAGAGAGCGGCCTGGGCCCGGAGCTGGGGCGGCTCCGCTCCGCGGGGCCCTCTCACGCGCTCGCGAACACGGTCCTCCACGCGGGGCCGGAGACCCGGGCCGGGAGATGGCGTGGTCTAAGTTCCTGGCCAAGACTCTGTTTGCACCGGGCCTCTGGCAGGCCTCGTTCCCGAATCGCGCCTGACACTGAGCCTTTCATGAAGCGTCTGCATAAAGAGGGAATTGTGCCCCGGGAGGGAGCCCCACAACCCACTGACGACGATGCTCGGCTGCTCCCGCCGGGGCCTTCCTCGTTCTCGGCCAAGTCAAACTTGCAATCCCCCCGGAGTCGCCGCCCGCCCGGTCTCGGCCCTCGCGATGAATGACGCCGACACAAGAGCGGCTGCCCCGGCACGCCACCGCCGCCCCCT
This sequence comes from Ornithorhynchus anatinus, assembly GCF_004115215.2. Taxonomy (NCBI): domain Eukaryota; kingdom Metazoa; phylum Chordata; class Mammalia; order Monotremata; family Ornithorhynchidae; genus Ornithorhynchus; species Ornithorhynchus anatinus. The sequence goes on from NC_041729.1 coordinate 138,229, forward strand.
CCCCGGCCGGGGGCTCCTCCCTCGCCCCACGGGGCCAGAGAAGCAACCCGGCGGAGCCGCGGCCCGCCTCCTCTGCCAGCGATGCGGCTCCGGACCCCGCGGCGGCAGAAGACGTGGGAAGGAGGCGGCCGCCGCCACCACCGCCGCCCTCTCTGCCGCCGTCGCCGGCGGGCCAGGCCGGGCCAGGGAAAAACCAACAAGTTGTAACTTTGCTGGCAAAAACAGCCGCGGTGGCTCACAAGGGGTTTCAGAGAAACTGCAGACAGCTCTTCCCCGGGGCCCTGGGCCCGCCCGGCCCTGGAAACCGGGCAGCTGACCTGTTTTTACGAGGCCGTAAAGGGTGAGAGGAGTTGGTTCTCTCCGGCTCTGGCCCCCTCGAGTGCTCGGGGCTGAGTGAGGCCGCGGCCTCCTGGGTGCGGAGCAAACGGAGTGTCTCGGGGTTCCACCCGGAGTCGGAGCACTCCGGGGATCCACCCGGAGGAGGCGGGACATCCTACGGTTCAGCCTGGGTGGGGCCGGGCCTTAGGTCCGTGCGCGAGGAGGCTGGCCGAGGGTGCCCCCGGGGTGGCGGGCCGCTGTGGTCTGTAATTTATTTTAGCATCCGTCTCCCTTGCTGGACTGTAAGATCCTTGAGGGCGGGGATTAGATCTACTAATGCTACAGTATATCCTCCAAATCACTCGGTCCAGCGCTCTACACACAGAAGACTCAAAGTTTCTTGAGGGTGGGGATCACATCTACTAGCACAGGCCCGAGAGTCACAAGGACCTGGTTTCTAATCCCAGTCCCACCACTTGTCTGTTGTGTGACCTTTGGCAAGTCACTTCACTTCTTGTGCCACATCTGTAAAATGGGGATTAAGACTGTGAGCCCCATTTGGGACAGGGACTTTGTCCAACCCGATGAGCTTCTATCTACCCCAGCGTTTTGAACGGCACTTAACACATAGTAAGCATTTAACAAATACCATAAAAAGAAAAAAAACCTCTACTATATTTTCCCAAGTGCTCACGGTAGTGCTCTTCAAACAGTAGAGTGAAAGCTCCTCGAGGGTACTCATCATGTCTACCGACCATTCATTCATTCATTCAATAGTATTTATTGAGTGCTTACTATGTGCAGAGCACTGTACTGAGCGCTTGGAATGAACAAGTCGGCAACAGATAGAGACGGTCCCTGCCGTTTGACGGGCTTACGGTCTAATCGGGGGAGACGGACAGACAAGGACAATGGCAATAAACAGAGTCGAGGGGAAGAACATCTCGTAAAAACAATGGCAACTAAATAGAATCAAGGCGATGTACATTTCATTAACAAAATAAATACGGTAATGGAAATATATACAGTTGAGTGGACGAGTACAGTGCTGAGGGGATGGGAAGGGAGAGGGGGAGGAGCAGAGGGAAAGGGGGAAAAGAGGGTTTAGCTGCGGAGAGGTGAAGGGGGGGTGGTAGAGGGAGTAGAGGGAGAAGAGGAGCTCAGTCTGGGAAGGCCTCTTGGAGGAGGTGAGTTTTAAGTAGGGTTTTGAAGAGGGGAAGACCATACAGTCCTCTCCCCAGTGCTCAGCATAGAGTTCTCTGCACCACAGACCAAGCGGGCCTCTGGGCACTGTTTCCCTCCTCCTCCTCTTTCTTCTCCTCCCTCGCTCCAGAGCTTCAGCAGGGTCAGACGGCCGCTCCCCGGGTGACCCCAGGGCCACGTGCCCGTACCACCATTCCTCCCGGCCACCGTCGCCAAGAGGGCCGAGTTCTGCCAGGACAGACCACTGGCTGCCATCCCCGCCGCCGGGTGGGAGTGGGAGAGCACGTTTGAGCCGCTCCGAGTGCTAGAGCGGTGGTGGCGGGACACTTCGGTTGTGGCGGTGCCAGGATTAGAACGCAGGTCCTCTGTCTCCCAAATCCATTTTCTTTCTACTAAGCCATGCTGCTTCTCACCTATCGCTCCACTGATTCAACCACACATCCAATCAACCACCGATTAACGAACGATAATAATGATGGTATCTGTTAAGTGCTTACTACGTGCCAAGCACCGTTCTAAGCGCTGGGGTGGCTACAAGGTAATCGGGTTGTCCCACGTGGGGCTCACACTTTTAATCTCGAGAAGCAGCGTGGCTCAGTGGAAAGAGCATGGGCTTTGGAGTCAGGGCTCATGAGTTCGAATCCCAGCTCTGCCACTTGTCAGCTGTGTGACTGTGGGCAAGTCACTTAACTTCTCTGGGCCTCAGTTCCCTCATCTGTAAAATGGGGATTAAGACTGTGAGCCCCACGTGGGACAACCTGATTCCCCTATGTCTACCCCAGCGCTTAGAACAGTGCTCAGCACATAGTAAGCGCTTAACCAATACCAACATTATTATTATTATTATTATTACAGACGAGGTAACTGAGGGACAGAGAAGTTACGTGACTTGCCCAAAGTCACGTAGCTGATAAGTGCCGGAGCCAGGATTATAACCCGCTACCTCCGACTCCCAAGCCCAAACTCTTTCCACTAAGCCATGCTGCTTCTCCGATCCATCCACCAGTCGAACCATCATTTTACTCAACTGATCTCTCCATCCGCCGACTGACCCGTCCCCGATCTACCGATCTACCGATCCATCCACCGGTCACCGAGAATCAACAGAGGGCCCAGTGGAGCACTGAGCACAGCATGAGCAAGTGCCCAGAGGTAAAAGACACAGACACCTTCTCTCAGGGAGTTTGCGATCCAGGGAGGGAGACCGACAGTTTATTTCTCTTCAAGGTTGGAAGGAGGAAGGGATGGGAAAAATAAGCAAAGATAGAAAGGGGAATAAAAAGGCAGGTGAGAATAAAAAGGCAAGTGATCAAGGTATCGATATTTACATAAACGCTCCGGGTGACTGTATGCATACAAATGCAAAGACTTTTCCTTTCTGCTAGTCCTAATGGAGAAGGACTCCACTGGGGAAGCAGTGTGGCTCAGTGGAAAAGAGACTGGGCTTCGGAGTCAGAGGTCATGGGTTCGACTCCCAGCTGGGCCATTTGTCAGCTGTGTGACTATGGTCAAGTCACTTAACTTCTCTGTGCCTCAGTTACCTCATCTGTAAAATGGGGATTAACTGTGAGCCTCACGTGGGACAACCTGATGACCCTGTATCTACCCCAGCGCTTAGAACACTGCTCTGCACATAGTAAGCACTTAACAAATACCAACATTATTAAGGTGTGGGGCTGGGGGATAGGAGACCTGTGTTCTAGTCCCATTTCGATCACTCAGTCAACGGCGTTTATCAAGTGCTTACCGTGCGCAGAGCACTGAACTAAGCGCTTCAGAGAGTACATTACAACAGAATTGGCAGAGGCTTTCCCTGCCCACAAAGGGCTCGCAGTCAGTCAGGGGAGACGGACATTAAAATGAATTTGAGCTACGTACATATGAACTGTGGGGCTGAGGGTGGAGTGACTAATTGAGTGTTTAAGGGGTACAGATCCAATGCATAGGCAATGCAGAAGGGAAAGTGAATAGGAAAATGAGGGCTCTGTTGGGGAAGGCTTCTTGGAGGAGAAGGGATTTTAATAAGGCTCTGCAGTTAGGGAGAATGGTGGTCTGTCACATAGAAAGAGGAAGCGAATTCCAAGCCAAAAGCAGGATGCTCTGTTCTAAGCGCGGGGATAGGCCCAAGCTAGTCAGGCGGGCCACAGTCCCTGTCCCGCATGAGGCTCACAATCTGAGTAGGAGGGAGTACGGGTATTGAATTCCTAATTTACAGATGAGGAAACTGAGGCTCAGAGAAGTCAAATGATTTACCCAAGGTCACCCAGCAGGCAAGGGGCGGAGCCAGGATGAGAACCCAGGTTCTCCGACTCCCCGGCCTGAACTCTTTCCAATGGGCCGCACTGCTCCTCAAGGTACAGTGAGTTGGTTGGCGGCAGAGGAGTGAAGAGAGCAGGCTGGACACTAGCAAGGTAAGGTAAGAGGGGGTGATGCCTGTCTACTTATTTTGTTGTTCGTCTCCCCCTTCTAGACTGTGAGCCTGCTGTTGGGTAGGGATTGTCTCTATCTGCTGCCAAATTGTACTTTCCAAGCGCTTAGAACAGTGCTCTGCACCCAGTAAGCTCTCAATAAGCCCTACGGTAAGCCGTACTGAGAGCTCACCTCCTCCAAGAGGCCTTCCCAGACTGAGCTTGCCCCTTTCCCTCTGCTCCCTCTGTTCCCTCTCTGCTCCCCCTTCACCTCCCCTCAGCTAAGCCCCCTTTCCCTCTGCTCCTCCCCCTCTTCCTTCCCCTCCCCTCAGCACTGGGCTCATTTGTATATATATATTTATTACCCTATTTATTTTGTTAATGAGGTGTACTTCTTCTTGATTCTATTTATCGTGATTAAGTTGTCTTGTTTTCGTCCGTCTGTCTCCCCCGATTAGACTGTAAGCCCCTCAAGGGGCAGGGATCGTCTCTGTTGCCGAACTGTACATTCCAAGCGCTTAGTACAGTGCTCTGCTCATAGTAAGCGCTCAATAAATACCATTGGATGAATGAATGAATAAGTACGATTTAATGAATGAATGAATGAGCTGATTGACTGCTTTGAAGCTAAAGGTAAGAAGTTTCCGCTTGATGTGGAGGTAGATGGGCAACCCCTGGAGACTTAAGAGGAGTGGGGAGATGTGGACTGAACGTTTTTGTAAGAAAACGATCTGGGCAGCAGCGCAAAATATGGACTGCAGAGAGAAGAGACAGGAGTCAGGGAGGTCAGCGGGGAGGTTGATGCAGTAGTCTAGGCGGGACTCGATAAGCGCTTGGATCAGCAAAGTAGCAGTTTGGACGGAGAGGAAAGGGTGGATTTTAGCGATGTTCTGCTACTGACCTGCTGTGTGACCTTGGATAAATCACTCAACCTCTCTGGGTCTCCATTTCCCCATCTGCCAAACAGGGAAAAGACTCCTGCTCTCCCTCCCCTCTTGAGAAGCAGCGTGGCTCAGTGGAAAGAGCACGGGCTTGGGAGTCAGAAGTCGTGGGTTCTAATCCCGGCTCCGCCACTTGTCAGCTGCGGGACTTTGGGGAAGTCACTTCACTTCTCTGTGCCTCAGTTACCTCATCTGTAAAATGGGGATTGAGACTGTGAGCCCCTGTGGGACAACGTGATTACCTTGCATCCAACCCAGTGCTTAGAACAGTGTTTGGCACAGAGTACGCACTTAACAAATACCATCATTATTTATTTATTGCCATTGTTCTTTAAGTGTTAAGTACGCACTTAACAAATACCATCATTATTTATTTATTGCCATTGTTCTTGTCTGTCCATCTCCCCCGATTAGACTGTAAGCCCGTCAAACGGCAGGGACTGTCTCTATCTGTTGCCGACTTGTTCATCCCAAGCGCTTAGTACAGTGCTCTGCACATAGTAAGCGCTCAATAAATACTATTGAATGAATGAATGAATGAATTTATTAAATGGTGAGCTCTGTGGGGCTGGTCCTCATCTGATTGTTCTGTTTTCCTACCAGGCTCGGCACCTAGTAAAGCCCTGGATAAAGCCAGAACTGCCATTATCAATGTCCTCAGCCCTTAACTCTCTGTGCCGCCCCACTTCGGCTAGGGCTAGTAGGAATGCTGACTGTGATGTCTGTTAAGCACTTGTCATGTTTCAGACACTGTACTAAGCGCTGGGGTAGAGAAGCAGCACGGCATAGTGGATAGAGCATGGGCCTGGGAGTCAGAAGGTCACGGGTTCTACTCCCAGCTCTGCCGCGTGCCCTTGGGCAAGCTGCTTAACTTCTCTGTGCCTCCATTACCCCATCTGTAAAATGGGGATTGAGACCGTGAGTCCCACTTGGGACAAGGGAGTGTGCCCAACCCGATTTGCTTCAATGGGTGGTATTTCAATCAGTGGTATCTATCAAGTGTTTATCATGTGCAGAGCACTGAACTAAGCGCTTCAGAGAGTACATTACAACAGAATTGGCAGACACTTTCCCTGCCCACAGAGGGCTTACAGAATGAATTAGAGCTACGTACATAAGAGCTGTGGGGCTGAGTACAGAGCTCAGTACAGTGCCTGGCACACAGAAAGCACTTAACCGAGACCATAATGATTATTATTATTATCATTATACAGGATAAGTAGATCAGCCACGGGGCTCCCAGCTTAAGAGCCATGGGACTGATGGGTTCTGGGGCCCTTGAGCCGAGAGGGCCCGATTGGGGAATCGGATCTGGGAGCCCCTCCCGGGGACCACCCCGGCGTCCTTCCTAAAGATGTTCTGGATTCTGCAGGCGCCCAAGAGAGCCGCAACCCCCGCTCACCCCCCTCCTCCTGCCAGGCGCCACCGCAGAACCAGAAGCCCCTCCCCACCCCCCCCCCACACGGGGCCTGCGGGGCACGTGCCCATGTTGACTCTGGGCTCCAGCCCTGCCGCCTCTGTGCCGACACCAGAGCCCGCCCCCGGGAGGGCGCCGCGTGCCCTCACAGTGTGGGCATTGAGGCCGATCCTCTCCGGGAGGGTTAGGGATGTTTGTCTTTCGGAGTTCGGCTCCCGCGGAGGATTTAGGGTTGGCCGTCAGGCGGGCCCGTTTCTCCATGAGTAGGCCTGTCAGTTAAGTCCTGGGATGTTTATTTTCACGGCCACTTGTGGCGGGGGCCGGTGCCAGTTGGTACGGCCTCGGTTCCTCAGATTTAGCGCTGGGGACGGCCCGTGGTCCCAGAGCGCGTGAGAGGCCGGGCCTGACCGACCGGCTGACCGACGACGTCCGAAACAACTGAGGGGCCTGGGGGGAGACGGGGCCGGGCTCCTGCCTTAACCCCTTATGGGTGGCCCGCGGCTGGAGCACTGAGGCCGTGATGATGACCGGGACCCCGGATCGGACTGTTAGCACCATCGGGGGCCAGAAACTCCCCCTCCCCCGCTCCCCCGAACAAATCCCTGCCTGGAGCGTTTCACTGACCGCACCGGGGATCTTCAGAGCCACCCAAGGAAAACCGTGCCTCCAGGCTTTCTCCACATGCCTTTATGAAAGAGGCCTCACGGAGCGGCTCAGCGGACAAATTGACGGAAAGCACACAGAGGGGTCCTGTTTGGAGTTCAGTAGTCCTGGGCAGGCCCCCTCGGGCCGCTGCCCAGACCCCGCCGCCCTGGACGGGTCACACGGCTCGACTCGCCGCTAGAACCCCGCTGTCCCGGGCGGATCACGTAGGCCGGGCCACTGCCAGACCCAGCCTGCTGAAAGCATCGGGTGTTTTGACAAGGTTTGCACCCACGACTTCTTCTGGGCACCCCGCCAGAGACTTGGGCTGCGTCTGTCTCTTCACTGCCATCTCCCCCCAGGGACACCTCCACAGGTGCCCTTAGCTTCCACGTTTTACCATCCACCAACAGGCAGGAGAGACAGGAAGCGGGGCCGGCTAACCTTCCCTCCAGTTGGGGGCTTCCACAGCCTCAACCCTCTGGGACACACGGACGCCATCTGGAACTGGGTCCCGGGATCCTGGCTAAGTGGCTTCAGGTGAGGTTTCTCACCTTAGCGCTGCTCCCGCCCCGGGGAAACTCGGGCCAGAGACCAGGGTAGGCCTATGGACCACCCGCCCACCCTCACGTGGCACAATCTGCTCAGACCAGAGGCAGCTCCCCACCTAGTGGTTCCTTGGACAAACCATTCCTTCTCCTCCTCCTCCTCCCCCTCCTCTTCCTCCTCCTCATCCCTGGTTTCTGCATGGAGTCAAGACAGTGGTGGTAATCTCCACCAGAAAAACAAACACAGAACACAAAAGAAAGACATAGGATAGAGCAAGGAGCATGACAAAAGTTACCAAGACGATTGATGTGTCAGGATGAAATAACCAAATGCCCACAGGAGGCCGGGCTCAGTGCGGGAGGCTGCAAGGCCAGCATAGGTCCCTAGTCCCGATGCCAGATAACCGGCTGCCCACATGACGGGGCACAAGCCTTGTGGCCCACGACCAGGTGCCCGGAGTTTCTCCCGGGGCTCCGAACCCTGACGAGAACCCGTCCCTGCCCGCTCCGTACCCCCACCTCTTCTCCATCTCCACTTCTCTGGCCCCTCCCCCAAGCCCCTGCTCCCCACTCCATGTCCACTTCGACCACCTTCCATTCAAGTGGGAAATCCAACAAAGTCCTCGTAGCAGAAGTTGGAGAAGACACTCCTCCCAGAAATAAGGAGAATTTTTGGAAATTCACATCTGAACCTCGTATTTGAGGGCGGCTACACCTCCGATCAGCCGCCCTAGAGTAGCAAGCGGTACTCTCTCCGGTGACAGAAGAGCATTTCCGTGACAGTTTCAAGGCATGAGACATAAATGACAACCAGAGCCTGCACCTCCGACTACAAAAAACACCAGGGAATTCTCTTGATTGACACATGGCAAAAGTGATCCGTGGCCTCCAGAGAAGGCTAAGTTCTGGTGTTTCTAAGTGGTTTTGATTAACATCAGACAAAAATCAAAAATCTCATTTCTTCAGTGAGATTGGAAAGCCAGTTACAGGAAATGATGAACTGAATGTAAGGCCCGCCCAGGGGGTGACGCTAGCCCGAGGCAACGCCCGCCCGCCCAGGGTGAAACCAACCCCCCCAGGGCGACGTCTGCCCACCGGGGGCAATGCCTGCCCGCCGGGGACAGAGTTTGCCTGCCCGAGGGCAATGCCTGCCCATCCGGGGCAACACAGGCCAGAAGGTGAGGCCAGACCACCTGGACAGACCTTGACGAGGTTTGCGAATCCTGGGTCGCCCGAGCCCTGAGAGCCGGATTGACAAGCCACCAAGATGCAATTTGGGAAGACAGATATTGAGTGAGTCAGTGGGAAGCTTCCTGGAGAAAAGTCTCCTCTTCAACGGGAGCCGGCCAGTTTGGGGCGACGGGGGTCAGCCGGGCCCGCCCGCGCTGACGCCCCGGGGGCCGAAGCCTCAGGGAGCAGATGCTGCCAAGCCAGGGCAGGGCGGAGGGCCACTGAGGGGCCAGTTCCGCTGGCCGCGAACTCCGCGGCTCACTGGTGGTCCTCGGTCGTCTGGTGCCATTCCCGGCCAGGGGGCCCGGGAGGTACGACAGGGCAGGCGGGAGGAGGCGGGGAAACTGCAGAAGGGGGAGGGGCAGACAGGAGAAGCCACGGACGGGTCTCGGGACGCGGCACCCGGAGAGTGCGTGGCAAATACGTCGGCGACGGCTTCCGCTCCCCCATCTTAACCCGGCACGTGTTTTCGGTCGTGGAGATATTTAGGAAATCCGAGCCCGTCCGGTCCCTTCCCCATCCCCCTGACCCGACGACTCGGAAGAAACGCTTTTGGGACGGGGAAGCCTGGCCCAAACACGGTCCCGTCGCTTCTGGAGGCTTTGCCAGACACTTCGGCAGTGAAAATTCATCCGGTTTACGCGGTCCCTCCAGGAGACGGAAAGGTGGCTCCGACACCCATAAACATGCAGCTCCCCAATGCCGGGGACACTTTCCCAACCAACTCCGTGCTGGGGAAAAACCCCACTGCCGCGGCACGCCCGGACCGACACCTGGCACGCGAGCCCAGCCGTCCGACACCACGGCCGCGCCCGTCCAGGTGGACGCTCCCAGTCGGAACCCCCAGCTTGGAGGGCAGGCGCAGGCCGAAGAAGGCCTCGGGTGCGCCTGGGAACGAACGTGACCCCCAGGGACGAGAAGGCCCCAACTCCCACCTGGGTGGGCGGCGTTCCGGACGCGGTGGTGTTCCCGGCTCGGCGGTCCGATGACCTGAAGAGGGCAGCGTTGCCCGGGTCGGCGGCTCCAAGCTCAGCCAGGAGCCGCTCCGGGACTCGGCTACCCTCTCCCGGCTCCGGACCGTCCGGACTAAAACCTTGAAATCTCGAGCCATCTCCACCGCTGGGCCCTTCTTTTGGAAGGCCATCCTCTTCATCATCCGGGAGACGGATTAACTGGTTCTCACCAGACGGCAGAGGGAGAGGAAGAGAGCTCAGGCAAGGGCCGGCCCGACCCGGCAGCGCGGGCTGAGGTCGCGGAGCCCTCGGTACAGCCGTCACAGCGCTCGCGTCTTTACCCAGAGCATTAAACAAAATAAATAGGGTGATGAAGATATATACAGTTGAGCGGACGAGTACAGTGCTGAGGGGGTGGGACGGGGTGGGGGGGAGGAGGAGAGGGAAAGGAGGGAGAAGAGGGTTTAGCTGCGGAGAGGTGAGGGGAGGTAGAGGGAGCAGAGGGAAAAAGGGGGAGCTCAGTCTGGGAAGGCCTCTTGGAGGAGGTGAGCTTTAAGTAGGGATTTGAAGAGGGGAAGAGAATTAGATTGTCAGAGGTGAGGAGGGAGGGCATTCCGGGACCGCGGGAGGACGTGGCCCAGGGGTCGACGGCGGGATAGGCGAGACCGAGGGACGGTGAGGAGGTGGGAGGCGGAGGAGCGGAGCGTGCGGGGTGGGCGGTAGAAAGAGAGAAGGGAGGAGAGGTAGGAAGGGGCGAGGTGATGGAGAGCCTCGAAGCCTAGAGTGAGGAGTTTTTGTTTTGAGCGGAGGTTGATAGGAAACCACTGGAAAGCAAGGATCTGGGGTCTGCTTTAGAGAGGAGGAAACAGGCTTAGAGAGGGTCAACGACGACCAAGGTCATGCGGCAGGCGAGTGTTAGAGCCAGGATTGGTTTTCTTTCCACTAGGCCACGCTGCTTCTCCCAAGTCTCCAAAGCAAACGGAAGGAGGCACGCTGTGCTTTTGTGAATGAGGCATGTAAAATATCCCTGTGAAATCGGGGCTCGATTTGGTCTGGAAACACTGACTCTGCCATCCGGAATGAAAACGGTGACGAGAGAAAAAAACTGCCTAGTCTAGAATTTGCTGTGAAAATCTTCTCGGTCTCTAGGATTTTGCCAGGAAGTTGCACGTGCCCGCACACACTTGTTCATACTCGCACACAGTCGCATATGTCTGCACAATCATCGACGCCCTCACACGGTCATACATGTCCACACACACTCGTCCACGCCCGCAACACACTCATTCGTACCCACAAACCCTCGCATCTTCCCGCAGACACTCGCCCGTGACCACGCACACTTGTCCACGCTCGCACACACTCGCACAGGCCTAGACGCACTCATCCACACCTCTACACACTTGCACGTGACCTGCACTCGGTCGGACACGCCCGCAGGCACAGACGAACAAAATCTCTGCTAAAAGCAGGGGGTGTGATGCTCCCGTGTCAGGAGGAGCAGTGAGGCTTAACGGAAAGGGCACGGGCCTGGGAGACCGAGGACCTGGCTTCTGGCCTCGTGTCCCGGCTCTGTTACCTGCAGGTTCTGGGACCTAGGGCAAGTCTGAAAGATGGGGATTCAAAACCTATCCTCCCTCCTAGTTAGTCTGTGAGCCCCAGGTGAGACAGGCACTGAATCTGACCTGATTATCATGGATCTACCTTGGTGCTAAGTAAAGTGCTTTATACTACATACATATATACAAAGAGAGGCATGTGGATAGAGCTTGGACCTAGAAGTCAGAAGGACCTGGGTTCTAATTCCGGCTCCACCACTTGCCCATTCTGTGACCTTGGGCAAGTCTCTTCACCTCTCTGGCCTCAGTTATCTCATCTGTGAAATGAGGATTAAGATGAGAACCCCATGTGGGACAGGGACTGAGTCCAACCTAATTACCTGGTATCTACCCCAGCGCTTAATACAGTGCCCGGCACACAGCAAGCACTTAACAAATACCAAACGCCAGATACTAAGCACGTAACAGATATCACAATTGTTATTGTTCACCTGGGCCCTGGCAATTGGATCCAGAGCCTTTAAGCGCTTGGTATTCATGTCCCACTCAGCCCCACGGCACTTATGTACAGATCCTTAATTTACTTATTTGTATTAATGTCCGTTTCTCCCTCTAGACTGTAAGATCCTTGTGGGCAGTAAACATATCTATAAACCCTGCTGTATTGCACTCTCCTAAGTGCTCAGTACAGTGCTGTCCACAAAGTAAGTGCTCAATAAATACTATTGATTGATTGATTACTTGACTGATATCAGTCCAGACTGCCCTTCCTGCAGGCCTACGATGGGGAGAGGGTAACAGACCTGACTGCCCAGCTGGCAGGCCTGCGGTGGAGAGAGGGTTAACAGAGCGAGACTCCTCCTCCTCCTCAGCGGGCAAGCCTGGGGGGGTGGGATGGGAGAGGGTTAATAGGCCAATGGCCGCGGGTGGGCAGGGCAGGGTCAGCTGACGTGACATCGCCGCTATGGCCCGGTGACGATGCCGATGGTGTGATCATTTATGAACTGGATGCAGGACTCCCCCCCGGCCCCCCGCTCTCCAGGCGGCAGGGCTCAGGAAGTCGGGGGTTAAAGGTGACCTACATTCCCTGAACCTCCTTCCAGAATGCAACACGTGGCTATTAGTTGGTTCATCTGGCTGGACCCCAAAGAGCCGATGAAAACCTCATCTAAGTCAGGATGGCTCCGGGCACCAGGAAAATGTTGGACTCCCGCTAGCCTGGGCAGCTGCCGCCAGCCAGGGAACCGGGACGGTGAGCACGTCACTCTCTGCTCGGGCACTGGATTCACGACCGCAACCGTGCCACCGGGACACGGTCGACACACGTCTCGCTCCGACCCCAGTCAGGCCAGCGGGGCACGGACGGAGGACGTCCCCGGCCGGCCTGCGAGGGATATGGGTGCCCGGGAAGAGGCAGACGGGTTGTCGCGCGGAACCTTTCACGTGGACCCGGGGACCCCGGTTCCATCACATCTCTCTCCCCATTCTCGGGGGATGGGGGCCCCACACCTAACCTGTGGCAGAGGGAGGCTGGCCATGGAGAGAGAATCGGTGGGCACGTGGGCAGATGGGTCCGTGGGGTCTGGCCCCACCAACGGCCATCTCTGCATTGCCTCCTGTCTCCACTGTGCCCCACCATCACCTTCAACTCAACATGTCCAAAATGACTCTTTTCATTCATTCATCCAATTACGTTTCCTGCACTCTTATTGTGTGCAGAGCACTGTTCTAACCACTTGGGAGAGTACAATGTAACAATCGACAGACACAGTCCCCACCCAGAATGAGCTTACAGTCTAGAGGGGGAGACAGACATTAATATAAATTACATATATGTCCGTACGGGCGGTGGGGCTGGGAGAGGGGATGAATAAAGGGAGCAAGTCAGGGCGACGCAGAAAATCCTCTCCTCCCCGCCGGTTTTGCACACACCACCACCATCCTCCCCATCTCACAAACCTGCAACTTTGGCATTATTCTCAACTCAACTCTCTCCTTCAACCCATATATTCAGTCTGTCATTACATCCTCTCAGTTCTTTCCTCTCAGTCCATACTTTACTCGCTGCCTGGGTCATTTTTCTACAGAAATGTTCAGGACATGCTTCCCAACTCCTCAAGAAACTCCATGGTTGCCCATCCACCACTGTGACAAAAAGAAAAAAATAACCTCACCGTTGGCTTTAAAGCCCTCAATCCCTTTGCTCCCTTCTACCGCACCTCGCTAGTCTCCTACCACAACCCAGCCCACACATTTTGCTCCTCAAATACCCAACTTCTCACTGTACCTCAACCTCATCTATCTCACCACCGACCCACCACCCTCGTCCCACCTCTGGCCCGCAACACCCTCCTTCCTCGAATCCGACATAAGATTCCTCTCCCTCGCTTCAAAGCCTTATTGAAGGCACATCTCTTCCAAGAGGCCTTCCCTGATCACGCCCTCCTCTCCTCTTCTCCCACTCTCTTCTGTGTCTCCCTGACTTGCTCCCTTTATTCATGCCCCCTCCCAGTCCCACTGCACTTATGTCCATATCTGTAATTTATTTATATTAATGTCTGTCTGTCTCTGTAATTTATTTATATTAATCCTGTCATTCATTCATTCAATAGTATTTATTGAGCACTTACTGTGTGCAGAGCACGGGACTAAGTGCTTGGAATGTACAAATCGGTAACAGATAGAGACAGTCCCTGCCCTTTGATGGGTCACAGTCTAATCGGGGGAGACGGACAGACAAGAACAATGGCAATAAATAGAGTCAAGGGGAAGAACATCTCATTAAAACAATAGCAAATAAATAGAATCAGGGTGATGTACATCTCATTAACAAAATTAATAGGGTAATGAAGCTATATACAGTCGAGCGGACGAGTACAGTGCTGAGGGGATGGGACGGGAGAGGGGGAAGAACAGAGGGAAAGGGGGGAGAAGAGGGTTTAGCTGCGGAGAGGTGAAGGGGGGGTAGAGGGAGCAGAGGGAAAAGGGGAGCTCAGTCTGGGAAGGCCTCTTGGAGGAGGTGAGCTTTAAGTAGGGTTTGGAAGAGGGGAAGAGAATTAGTTTGGCGGAGGTGAGGAGGGAGGGCGTTCCAGGACCGCGGGAGGACGTGGCCCGGGGGTCGTCGGAGGTATAGGCGAGAATGGGGGACGGTGAGGAGGTGGGTGGCGGAGGAACGGAGGGTGCGGGGTGGGCAGTAGAAAGAGAGAAGGGAGGAGAGGTAGGAAGGGGCAAGGTGATGGACAGCCTTGAAGCCTAGAGTGAGAAGTTTCTGCTTTGGGTGGAGGTTGATAAGCAACCACTGGAGGTTTTTAAGAAGGGCAGTGACATGCCCAGAGCGTTTCTGCAGGAAGATGAGCCGGGCAGCAGAGTAAGAATAGACCGGAGCGGGGAGAGAGAGGAGGAAGGGAGATCAGAGAGAAGGCTGACACAGTAATCTAGCCGGGATATTACGAGAGCCCGTAGCAGTAAGGTAGCCGTTTGGGTGGAGAGGAAAGGGCAGATCTTGGCGATATTATAAAGGTGAGACCGGCAGGTTTTGGTGACGGATCGGATGTGTGGAGCGAACGAGAGAGCCGAGTCAAAGATGACACCGAGGTTACGGGCCCGAGAGACGGGAAGGATGGTCGTACCATCCACGGTGATAGGGAAGTCGGGGAGAGGACCGGGCTTGGGAGGGAAGATGAGGAGCTCAGTTTTGGTCATGTTGAGTTTTAGGTGGCGGGCCGACATCCAGGTAGAGACATCCTGGAGGCAGGAGGAGATACGAGCCTGAAGGGAGGGGGAGAGGACGGGGCAGAGATGTAGATCTGTGTGTCATAGATGTAGATCTGTGTGTCACAGATGTAGATCTGTGTCCCCGCCTCTAGACTATAAGATCATTGTGGGGAAGGAATGTGATTATGTTGTACTCTCCCATCTGCTTAGTACAGTACTCTACACACAGTAAACACTCAATAAATACGATTGAATTGAACTCTACCTTCACAACATCGCCAGAATCCGCCCCTTCCCCTCCTTCCAAACTGCTAAAATGCTGAACAGAGATCTTATCATATTCCATCTCAACTACTGCATCAGCCTCCAGCCTCTCCCCCTTTCAGTCCATTCTTCACTCTGTTTCACAGATAATTTTTCTCAAACAACATTCAGTCCACGTCTCCCCACTCCTCAAGAACCTCCAGTGGTTGCCCATCCACCTCCACATCCAACAGAAACTCCTTATCCCTGGCTTTAGGATGCTCAATCAGCTCATCCCGCTCCTACCTCACCTCCCTGACTTCCTAGCACAGCACAGCCTGCATACTCTGCTCCTCTAATACCAACCTACTCACTGCGCCTCGACCTCATGTGTCTCGCCACTGACCCCTCGCCCATGTCCTTCCTCTGGCCTGGAATTTCCTCCCCTTTGTTGTTGGGTAGGGATTGCCTCTGTTGCCTAATTGTACTTTCCAAGCACTCAGTACAGTGCGCCGCACACAGTAAGACCTCAATAAATACGATTGAATGAACAAATGAATATATGATAGACCACCACCCTCTCCGCCTTCAAAGGCCTGCTAAAAAAGAAAAAGTGGGTGGAGAGAGGAAGGGGAGGCAGAGGGGAAGGGTCCTGGAGCACATCGCCCAGAAGGAATGGACTCACCCTGCCTTTTCCCACTTTGCGACTAAAAAAAAAAAAAAAATAAAAAAAAATGTTGGTATTTGTTAAGCGCTTACTATGTGCAGAGCACTGTTCTAAGCGCTGGGGTAAACACAGGGGAATCAGGTTGTCCCACGTGGGGCTCACAGTCTTAATCCCCATTTTACAGATGAGGGAACTGAGGCACAGAGAAGTTAAGTGACTTGCCCACAGTCACACAGCTGACAAGTGGCAGAGCTGGGATTCGAACTCATGAGCCCTGACTCCAAAGCCCATGCTCTTTCCACTGCGCCACGCTGCTTCTCAAAATGAGAAGGTGATGCAGTCCAGCCGCTCGGTACCCCAGGTGATGCCGGTGGCCCCACGTCCTCCTTTGTGTCTGCGGAAGGGCCCTCCCTCCAAACTCCCCCGACTGTTCGCCCCTCCGATGCCCCGGAGTTGCCGTTTGAAGTTTGAGTTGAAATTTAAAATAATCAGTTTGTTGCCACTGAGGACGTCCAAATAGAACCTTTAATGAAAACAGACTCTGAAAATGAATCTCTTATCTATCGACTTCACTGAGCCTTTTAAAACAAAAACCGTTGCGGTCAAGTCCAGCAGGCTTTGCTCTGAAAGTATAAAGACCCAGGCGGTGTCAGGCAATGTCGCAAACACGAGGGCGGGCAGTGACCTGGGAAAGCAGACAGTCGCTCTTTGGGACTGAGGCTGGGGAGAACAAGGCAACTCTCAAACAGAAAACGCCTTGTTTTCTCTCCGTTCTCTGCCAGGTGAGTTTTCAAAGTGACATGGGTCTGGGAAGAAAAAATGATTTCGGGAGGGAGGAAAGAAGGGAGGGCAAGGGAGAGGGAGAAGGAGAGAGAGCAAGCGAGCGAGAGAGAAATGGGGGGAGAGAGGGAGAGCAGGAGAGATGGAGGTTGGGGGAGAGAGGGAAATGGGGGCATAGAGAGGGAGAGTGGAAGAGGATGAGGGGAGGCTGGGGGGCAGAGAGATGCCCACAGATGGGGAGTTTTGCTAGCAGCATTTGCAGACTGTGACAGGGCAGTGCTATGTTGATCTTGGCAAGACCCAGTTGCTGTTCAGCCATAAAGAAAAGCCAGCCAGACAGCAAGCAAGCAAGCAAACAAACAAGCAAGCTGGCGTGTCCGCGGGAATGATCGGTCTGAAAATGGAAGGAAGGGAAGAGAGAGAGCTCCCGGGGGATGGGACTTCTGCAGCAGAGAGGAAGACAGTGATTTCTGCCTCCAAAGAGGCCCAACGCTCTCTCCCGGGGTAGGGGCAGAGGGAGGCCTCTGCCCATCGGCCCCGTCGGTTCATCTTCTGAAGGGATTCCCTCCTGTCCCTTGGAGCTGCGTGAACACGACGTGGAGAGATTTCTCCCGGTCTGGCACCGGGGCCCAGCGGGCGCGCCCCCGGCACTAAGGAGGTCGCCTTCCCCCGACGCGGAGCGGATCGATGGGTGGCGCTCGGCCGTCCCCAGAAGTCAAATAAGTCGGCCAGGAAATGAACCAAACGCATCCTCTGCACGGGGGTGGAGCCCCCTTCTTGGCTAAGAGATGAGTGGGAAAAGGAAAGAAACAGAGAGGCGGACCAGCGGCCCGGGGTCTGCAGCCAGAGCCCCCGGCCTCAATTCAGGCTAGCGGGGAGGAGGGCACCGGCTGAAAACCCCGTTTAGAAAGGACACATTTGAAATCTTTAAGTGTTTTCCAACAGAAATAAACACACGGGGCCTGAAGCAGACTGAAACTTCGGAGACCCCCATCATAACCTGTCAAAGGAAGTCTGCCCAGTGGCAGGCCAGAGGGGTGACTGCATAGTCTCACACCACTGCTTGGTCTACATTTCAGCAGCGGCCAAGTCGGTTTACCTTCCCGACCGAATTTATCATCCGTCGTGACGGGCCCCACAAACAAAAATAAGAAAACTCGTCCTTGTTGCTTCCTGAGGTCACCCACTCATGGGATGGAAAAATAAACTAGGGAGCGGGTGCTGGGGGGGGGGTGGGAACGGAGGGGGCCCGGTGGGCAGAAGGCGGTCGGGTGGCGGGGGGAAGCCTGGAGCTTGGACAGGATGGGGGAGTTTGGGTGGAAGGGAGGCTGGGTGGGAGGAAGCCTGGAGCTGGGGTGGGAGGGGAAGCCCGGCAGGAGGGGGAGGCTGGGGAGAGCCTGTGCTAACAAAGAGGGAATCGATCCCTGAGCAAAAGCCTCTTCAGGAATGAGGGACAAAGAGGCAAAAGAAAAGACAGCGGGGACTCTCTGGGGGTGTGTCTGTGCACGGTGTGGCCGGAATTATGGATCTCGCACTGGCCTTTTGGTTCTCACATGAACTGACAGGCGAACGTGGCCCCCGGAGGTGTTGTCTTCAACTACGGAAGGCGATGATTATTTCCCGGCTATAACGTTCACCTTTTCGGGAACTCTCTTGCGTTGATGATGATGACAACGATGATGCTGTTTGTTAAGCACTTACTATGTGACAAACACTGTTCTAAATGCTGGGGTAGATACAAGGTAATCAAGTTGTCCCACGTGGGGCTCACAGTCTTAATCCTCCTTTTACAGATGAGGTAACTCAGGCACAGAGAAGTTAAGTGACTTGCTCAAAGTCACACAGCTGACAAGTGGCAGAGCTGGGATTAAAACCCATGACCTCTGACTCCCAAGCCCATGCTCTATCCACTAAGCCACGCTGCTTCTCAAAAGCAGAAGAGGAGGAGAAGAGACGGGGAGGTCCCGAGGGCCCAGGGGTTCGGAAAGACCGATAGCCGACGATGACGAGAGCTTGTTTGAAGCCGAGAGACACGGGGAGCCAGCGGAGGGTTTGGAGGTGGGGAGGGAAGAAGGGGGCCGAGCGACGCTTCCGGAAGTCGGCCCGTGCGGCGGCGGTGGCAGCAGCGCGGGGCCCGGAGCGGAAGGGGGAGAAGTCGGAGGCTCTGACCTTTTGGACCTCTCCCACTGGATGTCCACCTCAATATGCCGGAAACCCAACAATGCATATTCCCTCCTAAATCTCCTCATTATTATTAATAATGATAATAATAATGATGATGATAATGGTACTTAAGCGCTTACTTTGTGTCAAGCACCGTTGTAGACTACTTTCAAAGTCAGGCCAAAATCTGAAACAAAATTATCCACTAATTTGCTTTTAAAGTTGAGTAACAACCTCAGTGAGGGCCACTGGACCTCAATCTCATCTATCTCGCTGCAGATCCCTCACCCACGGCCTCTCTCTGGCCCAGAACTCTCTTCCCCTCCGTATCTGACAGACCACCATGCTCCCACCTCCAAAGCCTTTCTAAAATCCCATCTCCTCCAAGAGCCTTTCCTGACTAGGCCCTCGCTTCTCCCATTCACCCTCCCTTCTACATTACCCACGCACTTGGACCTGTGCCCCTTGAGTACTTACTCCTCACCCCACTCTCAGTTCCACAGCACTGAGTACATGTCCCTACCCAGCTCCATTTCCCCTCTCTGGAATTAACTGAACGTCTCCCCCTCTAGACCGCGAGCTCCTTGGGGACGAGGAACGTGTCCGTCCACTCTACTGTACTGGTCCTTCCTAGTACAATGCTCGGCACACAGTGTGCACTCACTAAATACCCTTGCTCGCTTGATTAATTGATGAGGTGGTTGACTGACAGGTCTCCTCCGGGAGGCAAAGATCTGTCCCATCAAGCTCAGCCCTACCAGTGCCCCAAGAGGGTGGTCTGCTCCGCGGGGAGCGGGCAGACTGACCCGCCTCCGTCTACTCCCAGGACATTAGAAAATCGGCGATGTCCTGTTTGCTCTAAACTCCAGATTCCCTCTTCCGGACTGAAACTCTTCTCCACGCGACAACAGAGGATTATAAAGCAAACGCTTAACTTCAGCTAAGATTCACCTTTTGGGTATGACGCTTTTTCTCGTGCTGCACTTTGGCGTTGAAACAGCGACAACAACAGAGTGGCCATGAACTGTAGAAGCCCTGGCCAAAGCATCATACCTTTAATATCGGAAATGCTAAGAAGTGAGGATTTATATATTTCAGTTTTGTCCTATAAGATTTGGAATTTTGTTCTTCTAATCTAAAACATCTGCGAAAATCCCACACCAACTCTAACGCACAATAAAAGTAGCGTTTTCCCCTCTAAACGGCTCCTGCCATATGAAGCGCCTCAGGCGAAGCCGGCTCTCTGGGGTGGATTTTCATGGTAAAATGATTGAAAAAGAGAAAACAAGCCACCCCGACCACGACTCCATGCTGCCTGGCTCACCCCGTCAGAGGCGACGATGGACCGGAAGAGGGGCCCGGCGCTAGTGCCACGGGCAGACCCCTACCCTGCTCCCCAGCTCCACCGCTTCCTCACTCTCCTACTCCCCAGCTCTCCCGCTCCACCCTCCCCAGCTCTGTTACCCCTCCAGCTTCCCAGCTCTGCCTGTCCCTGGTTTTCCCACTCCACCACTCCCCAGCTGGGCCGCCCCGCAGTTCTCCCACTCTGCCACTCCCCAGCTTTGCCACTCCCCTGCTCTGCCCCTGCCCAGCCCTTCAATTCACCCACTCCCCCTCTCTCCCACTCGACCGCATCCCTGCTCTGCCAATGCCCGACTGTCCCGCTCTCCTGCTCTCCCGCTCCCGAAACGAATGCCGCCGGGATCCACCCCACCCGGAAGCGGCCGTCGCGGTGACGGAGCTGATGGGGCCCAAGGCTGGGGTGAGCGGGCTAGCTGGGCAGTCTCACGCTGAAAAAGAAAAGGTGGCGGAACGGTCCAGGGTTCATTAACGTCGTTAACAGCGAAAAGTAATTGGATCCAGGCTGCGCTGTTTGCTTTATTGAATTACCGCGGCCAGAAGTCAACGTTTCCGTACCCCAGACGCTGATGGAAAGTGAAAGGGATTTACGGGGATTTTCAATCGAATCATGTGCCTACAGTAGCTCTGGTTCCACCTCTGACAAGTTCACCCTGTGACATCTCAAGCCAGGATGGGACCGTTCTCCGGGGACGTGAGGAGGCGGGGGGATCCTGGGGATACGGCAAGGGAGAGGAACAGGGAGGCGTGAGGGGGAGAGGTGCGACAGAGGCAGGGTGGGGGTATAGAGGATGCGGTGGGGGACACTGGGGGAGACCCAGAGGGGACTGGGGGATATGGTGGGGAGGAAAATCAGGGAGACATGAAGGGATGCAGAGGGATGGCGGTGGGGCCGTGGGGACGTAGCAGGTTGTGAGGAGAGGAGCAGGGATGTAGTGGGATGTGAGTGGATGTCGGGGGAAACTGTATAATAACTACCGGAGTGCAGACACGAGAGCCAGCTTGCCCTCTCTGCCTGTGCCACTCAAGGACTGAACCCCTCTAAATGTCCACCAGGACAGGGGGCTCAGGATGGACCCCTCGGGGTACAGCTCACCCTTCACCCTGTAGGGCGGTCGCTCAAGTGTTCACAGAGACCAGGAACCTCTTTGGAGAAGCAGCGTGGCTCAGTGGAAAGAGCCCAGGCTTGGGCGTCAGAGGTCGTGGATTCTAATCTCGCCTCTGCTGCTTGTCAGCTGTGTGACTTTGGACAAGTCATTTAACTTCTCTGTGCCTCAGTTCCCTCCTCTGTAAAATGGGGATGAAGCCTGTGAGCCCCACGCGGGACACCCCGATTACCTTGTATCTGCCCCAGTGCTTAGAACGGTGCTTGGCACAGAGTAAGCGCTTAACAAATACCATAATTATTACTGTTATCTCTTCCATGAGGCCGTCCCTGACTAAGCCCTCTTCTCCCCAAATCCCTTTCTCTCCTGTGTCACCCTTGTACTTGGATCTGTTCCCTTTAAGCCCTTGATATTCACCCCAACTTCAGCCCCACAGCACCTATATCCATATCTGTAATTTATTTATGTTATTGTCTGTCTCCCACTCTAGATTGTGAGCTCCTCAAGGGCAGGGGCCTTGTTTAACAACTCTGTTGTACTGCTGTCCCCCAAGAGCACCCAGTCAGCACTTGATCGAAGCCAAAGTTGTAGCGGATTGATTGCCTGAGGACATCATGCGAAATCTACCCACGGGCTGTACACAACCCAGAGCAGAGCCCCGTGAGGGGTGACCATCCCACCCCTTACTCCTGAGCTCCCACCACCCCCCTGCCCCCGGCCCCTCGAACACAGGTGCGGGTCAGAGCGGCGATGGTGGGGAGCCCAGTCCTGGACAGAGAAACAGCGACCAAGAAGGCACCCGGGGCTGTGTCTCTCCCGGGCAGGTCGACCTGCTGGGTGGACACCTGCCCCACAGATCCACTGGAGAGACTCTGGGCCTCGGGCCACTGACCACAGAGGCCTACCTCTGTGAAGCAGCATGGTTCAGTGGAAAGAGCACGGGCTTGGGAGTCAGAGGTCGTGGGTCAGAATCCCGGCTCTGCCGCTTATCGGCTGTGTGACTGTGGGCAAGTCACGTCACTTCTCTGTGCCTCAGTTACCTCATCTGTAAAATGGGGATTAAGACTGTGAGCCTCACGTGGGACAATCTGATCAGCCTGTAAGTACCCCAGCGCTTAGAACAGTGCTCTGCACATAGAAAGCGCTTAACAAATACCAACATCATTATTATTATTACCTTGGGCCAAGCCGCCTGGCACGGCCAGAAAATCGCTCAGGGGGAACCCAGAATTCCGCCAGGAGGCTGCTAGGGGAGAGACTGAGGTCAGTGGACAGTGGGAGAGAGGGAGCTGACATGGCCCTTACCCTGAACTCCTCATCTTCCCATCCAAACCCCATCCTCTCCCGCCTTTCCCATCACTGTAGACGACATCACCATCCTCCCTGCCTCACAAGCCTGCAACCTTCATATTATCCTCCGCTCATCTTTCCCATATTCCACCTGTCAACAAATCCCATTGGTTTTACCTGCATCTACTGCTAAAATCCACCCATTCCTCTCCAACCAAACTGCTGCCACAGTGAAACCAAACACTCATATCACTCCTCGACTCCCATATCAGCCTCCTCACTGGCCTCTCTGCCTCCAGCCTCTCTCCTCT
Organism: Ornithorhynchus anatinus; assembly: GCF_004115215.2. NCBI lineage: Eukaryota > Metazoa > Chordata > Mammalia > Monotremata > Ornithorhynchidae > Ornithorhynchus > Ornithorhynchus anatinus. The sequence goes on from NC_041729.1 coordinate 161,081, forward strand.
CTGGACTATTCCTCACTCTGTTGCCCGAGTCACTTTTCTAACAGAACTCCATGGTCTCTCAACCAGACCACGCTACCTCTGGGGGGATGTGACTTTAGTGACCTGTCATTCACACGTCCATGCTTGCTGTGATCAGAGCAGCAGCAAGGCCTAGTGGGTAGAGTACGGGCTTGGGAGTCAGAAGGACTTGGACTCTGATCCTGGTTTTGCCATTTGTCTGCTTTGTGACCTTGGGTAAGTCACTTCATTTCTCCGGGCCTCAGTTACCTCATCTATAAAACAGGGATTAAGACTGTGAGACCCATGTGGGACAGGAACAGGGTTCAACCTGATTACCTTGTATCTACGCTAGCGATTAGTACAGTGCCTGGCACATAGCAAGTGCTTAACAAATACCACAGTGATTATTATTATCGTCATTATTATTCCCCACGCTCCCCGAGGGTGTATAAACATAGCCCCTGGTTACGGGACAGGACCCCAGGGCCGGCACTCCCTATCTCAACACTGACCCCCTTTCAAGGCATTCTGTGGAATGAAAGTACACGTGAACAACCGACGGTATTTCTAATGACCCGGTGAGATCATTCACAATTTCTTCCCCCAAGTTGCCCAAGACATGAGTTCATTTTGCTGGCAAGCATTTGGCCTCTGGCTGGGGGCTGGGAGAACAAACACAGCTTTGAGTCAGAGGGGGAGAATTAGACCCGGAGTTCCACCGGCCACTGGCCACCACAGGAACACATGACTCTGCCCGCCTGGACCGACAGCCATGAGCTCAGTCAATCGGTGGCATTTACTGAGCCCTTTCTCTGGGTGGAGCACTGTACTAAGCACTTAGAGAGAGAGTACACTATAACAGTTAATAGACATGATCCCTGCCCTCAGGGAGCCTAGAGTCTAGTGGGAGAGAAAGATGTTAAAATAAATTACAGATAATGCAGCGGAGTACAAGGATCTGTATATGAGTTCCGTGGGACGTGGGGTGGGGCACCAAAGTGCTTAAGGGGCCCCAGCCAAGAGCACAGGTGGTGCCAGAGGGATGGTGAGCAAATAGGGTGCGGTTAAAAGAGGTTAATCAGGGAAGGCCTCTTGGAGGAGGTGTGATTTTTAGGAGAGTTTTGAGGAAGGGGAGAGAGGTGGTTTGTTGGATGTTAAGAGCGAAGGAGTTCCAATCCCCTCTTCCCTCAACTTTCACATCACTATAGACAACACCACCATCCTCCCTGTCTCACGAACCGGTAACCTTGGCATTATCCTTGACTCATCAAGATCATTCAAACTGCACATTCAGTCACCATATCCTGTCAGTTCTACTTTCACAACATCTCTAGAATTCACCCCTTCTTCTTCATTCGAACTGTCATCATGGTGATCTAAGCACTCATCCTGTCCCACCTTGACTACTGCATCAGCCTCCTCACTGACCTCTCTGCTTCCAGTTTCTCCCCTCTCCAGTCCATACTGGCTCCGCTGTCTAGCTCATTCTCTAAAACACTGTTCTACGTACATCTTCCCACTCCTCAAAAACCTCCAATGATCGATCAGTGGTACTGAATGACAAATTACCGTTTGTGCAGAGCACTGTACTAAGCACCTGGGAGAGTACGACACAATAGGGTCAGTAGAAAAGAACCCTGCCCAGAAGGAATTTACAGTCTAGATAGGGAGACGGGAAATAACGTTCAGTGGAAAGACCACGGGCTTGGGAGTCAGAGGTCGTGGGTTCTAATCCCAGGTCAGCCGCTTGTCAGCTGTGTGACTTTGGGCAAGTCACTTAATTTCTCTGTGTCTCAGTTACCTCATCTGTAAAATGGAGATTAAAACTGTGAGCCCCACATGGGACAACTGATCACCCTGTACGCTCTCCAGAGCTTAGAACAGTGCTTTGCACATAGTAAGCTCTTAACAAATGCCATCATTATTATAGGGGAAATGGTAAAGTTGAAGGATAGGGACATAAATGCTGTGGGACTCAGGGAGGGATGAGACAGATGAGATTGAGTTGTAGTGAGTAGGTTGGGGTTGGAGGAGTGAAGTGCGTGGACTGGATTGTAGTAGGAAATTAGGGAGGTAAGGTAGGAGGTGGCAAATTGGTTGAGCTCTTTAAATCAATCAATGGTATTTACTGAGCGCTTAGTATGTGCAGAGGACCATACTAAGCTCTTGGGAGAGTACAGTTCAAAAGAAGTAGCTTTAAAGTCTATGGAAAGGAGCTCCTGCTTGACACAGAGATGGATGAGCAATCACTGGAGGTTCCTGAGGTGTGGGGAGACGTGAACCGAATGCTTTTACAGAAAAATGGTCCGGACAGCAGACTGAAGTTTGGACTGGAGTGGGGAGAGACAGGAGGCGGGCGGGTCAGAGAGGAGGCAGATGATGTAATCAAGGCGGGATAGGATAAGTGCTTGGATCAGCGTGGTAGCAGTCTGTATGGACAGAAAAGGGATGATTCTAGAGATGCTGTGCGAGTTGAACCAACAGGAGCTCTAGAGGTTGCCCATCTCCGTCCACGTCCAACAGAAACTTCTCCGTCCACATCCATCAGAAACTTCATGCCACCGGCTTTCAGGCCGAGTGCAGAAGCAGCATGGCCTTGTGGATAGTGCACGGGGCTGGGAGTCAGAAGGACCTGGCTCCGCCACTTGTCTGCCGTGTGACCTGGGGCAAATCACTTCACTTCTCTGTGCCTGAAATACCTCATCTGTAAAATGGGGATTAAGACTGTGAGACATGGGCTTGCATCTACCCCAGTGCTCAGTACAGTGCCTAGCATGTAATAAGCCTTTAACCGATGACAGAAAAAGTCCACTTGACAGGCAGGACCCATGGACGGCTGAAGTGACCGCAGCTTCTTCTGTGCCGCCACAAGTATGTGGTACGGTGCTCTGCATACGGTAGGTGCTTAGTTGATTGCCTGATTCCCCTTTAAAAATGATAATCGTAATACCTCTGGTATTTGTCAACCACTTACCAAAGACTAAGTATTTCATTAAGTGCTGAGGTAGATACGAGATGATCACATGGGATACAGTTCCTGTCCCATCCGGGACTCTCAATCTAGCGGAGAGGGAGAAGAGGCATTTATTCCCCATTTCACGGGAGAGTGGTGATATGCTTGGTTATTAGTCTCGACACGAATCGGCTGCATCTGTCACTGCTTGCCAGCCATTCGTTGGGAACTTGTCCGGCTGGATCGATCAGCCAATCGATAGTATTGAGTGCTTATTGCCTTCCCGGCAGTGTCGGGCAGCAGTGGCCATTCTGCATCACCTGAAAGATCAAACCATCACTACTTTGCACTTCGGGGGTTCATTCTTGAGCCTCACGGATACCACCGGTACAATGTCTTGAAATGATTCTCCTCTCACGGTACCTCATCAAACGGTCAATCCATGGCGTCGCCTACTGTGTGCAGGACAATGTTCTAAGCTCTGGAAAGAGCACGATAGAGTTAGTGGACGTGATCCCTGCCCTGGAGTTGTTTATAACCTAACAGGACTGACTGACACTTAGATACGTTAGAGATAGGAGGAAGCCACAGAATATAGAGATGTGAACATTAGTATTTCAGTGGTGGTGGGGAGCGGGGGGAAGGGGCGCACGTGCTCAGTATCCAAATGCTTAGGTGATGCATTAGTACAGGCAGAGCAGTAGGAAAGAAGATAGGGTGGGGAGATGAAAGATTAATCGGGGAAGGCCACCTGAGGACATGACCTTCAGAAAGGTCTTGGAGATGGTGCGAGCGATGGCTTGCCGCAGGTGACGTGGGAGAGGGGTTTGAGGTGGAAGGGCTAGGCTGTGAGCAACAGGTCGACGGGAGAGAGAGAGAGACGAGGGCAAAGCACAGCGAGGAGATTCACTGAGAAAGCGAAAATAACCTCTGCAGTCCTAAACCAAAAATCTTGGCAACTCTAGTGGCTCCGACGTTTCTGCCATGCCAGGGTTCTGATCGGGGGCTTCTGGGAATGAAAAAGGAAGGAGGAGCCTGGGCCCTTTCTCTGCCTCACTTTCAAGTTCTCCAACAAGCTCTTGACAAGCTGGGACTCCAGTGGGAGGGATCAGCGGGTACAAAGCTGTACACATCTGAGATTTATTTATTTATATTAGTATCTGTCTCCCCCTCTGGACTGTAAGCTCGTTGTGGGCAGGGAATGTGTCTGTTTATTGTTGTATTGTACTCCCCCAAGTGCTAAGTACAGTGGTCTGCACACTGTAAGCACTCAGTAAAAACGAATGACTGAATTGAATGAATGAACGAACACTGAGGGCAGCGGGATCCCGACTCACCTTCCTGGGAAGAGGGATCCCGAGTCAGCGCCCCTGGGGGTGGGGTGGAATGCCCGGTCACCTCCCCAGGAGGGAGGATCCCGAGTCACCTCCCCAGGCGGGCGGGCGGGCAGGTGGGCGGTGTTGGGCTGCTGATCACGGCCCAGAATTGGCAATCGGTTCCGCCTTCCTAGGAGAACCCCGGTGTGCACTTTCCCCCAGATGTCCAGAATGAAAATGCAATTCAAACAGAAAGAGAAGCATTAATGTTCTGCAAAATTTGTGTTTGAATTACTTGAGTCTAGGACATTTCATCTTCTATTAAAAACATCTGCAACCTCCTGCCCCAGTGCTGAGTACAGCCACAATCTCCGGGCCCAGACTGCAAATGAAAAGAGATGACCAAATCCCCAACTCTTCCAGCCGGAACACTTTCTTCGACAGAAACCAACCTCATCCGGGGACGTGGCTAGACCTCTCGCAGACAGCCTGTTTGCTCCGGTGGGGCCGAGGACTATTTTTGAGGCATCTGTCAACGGGACTAGATTTCTAATAAAAAATGAGTCTCTCTCTCTCTTTCTCAGAGTCTTAAGTGACTTTTCAACATCCTCATCCTCCTGCAGAGTCTGTCCCGATCTAAAATGAGTAGAGAAATCAGTGGAGTCCTGGGAGCTGGTCCAGACTCTCCAGAACCTCCAGTCCTGCTGGGACAAAAGTCTCCCCCTTCCCTGTCTCCCGCCCCAATTCCTAAACTGGGTGGCGATGCACCGTTGCTGGCACGCCTGGGGACCCCCGAGGACCCGGATCCCAAGACGCGTGTTCTGGGATAAGGACGCCTCTCGCCGCCACCGCCCCTGCCTGGAAACAAGCCGCTCTCACTCCTCCCTTCCTCCCTGCCTTAAAGGCTCTGAGGAAGGGATGGAAACCCGCACCCCCCCCCCCCGACTTCAGAACTTGGGGAGGCTGAGGCAGGTGCAGCCCAATGACCCCGAAGGAGAAGGATCTTAGTAAGGGATGATCTTGCCCACAGACGATCATGTCCGTAGGAATGACTGGCTGGAAGGCTGGCTTGGGAGGAGCCCAGACAGGTGGTTGGGTAAGAGCGGGAGAAGAGAGCGGGGAGGTCCCGAGGGGCCATGTGGTGGAAAGACCGATAGCCGACGGCGACGAGCGCTAGTTTGAAGCCGAAAGACACGGGGAGCCAGCGGAGGGTTTGGAGGTGGGGAGAGAAGGGGGCCGAGCGACGCTTCCGGAAGTCGGTCCGTGCGGCGGCAGCCTCAGCAGCAGCAACGCGGGGCCCGGAGCGGGAGGGGGGGAAGTCGGAGGTTCTGACCTCTCGGACCTCTCCCGCTGGATGTCCTCCTCAACATGCCGGAAACCCAACGATGCATCTTCCCTCCTAAATCTTCTCTTATTATTGTTAATAATAATGACATGATAATAATGATGGTACCTGTTAAGCATTTACTTTGTGTCATGCACCGTTCTAAGCTCTGGGGTAGATAGAAGCTCATCAGGTTGGACACAGTCCCTGTCCCATATGGGGCTCACCGTCTTAATCCCCATTTTCCAGATGAGGTAACTGAGGCACAGAGACATGAAGTGACTTGCCCAAGGTCACACGGCCGACAAGTAGCGGAGCTGGGATTAGAACCCAGGCCCTTCTGACTCTCAGGCCTGTGCTCTATTCACTGACTACCCTGCTTCTTGTTAACCTTCCTGGAAATAGCACTGCCACCCTCCCGGTCCCAGAAGACAGCCAGCTCGGCATCACCCCTGGCTTCCCGCGCCCCCCAACACTCCCATCTTCTTCCGGCCCTACACGGCGGCACCGAGCGGGTTCGCGTCCTCCCCTCTGAGCCGACAGCCAGGAAGCTGAACCGAGCTCTGCTCAGGTTCTGGTGACGGGTCGGATGTGTGGGGTGAATGAGAGAGCAGAGTCAAGGATGACACCGAGGTGGCGGGCCCGTGAGACGGGAAGGACGGTCGTGCCGTCCACAGTGACGGGGAAGTAGTAAATGCTATCACCACTACTCCCGTTCCTCTGTTCTGGCCACCGAAATGGAACCGCACTCAAGCCTGCCACGCGGTCACATGCCTGCTGCCTCGCCCTCCTCCCCCTCCCACCCCCCAACACACATGCGTGCACGCCTGAACTCAAACCTGCCTCACAATGACATCCAGCCATTCCCCTACCCTGGCACCCCTCTCCCATTTGGCACGGCCTTCCCCAAAATGCAGTGTTGACGCTGAGACCTGCCTGGATGGGTAACATCCAGGATGAGCCCTCAGTGTGGAAAAAGGAAACCTCGATCTTGGATCTTTCTCCGGGGTCCCCAATCTTAGTCTGGGCACGTATGCGTGAGCGTGTGTGTGCGTGTGTGTGCGTACATGAACACGTATGTGTCTGCAAATGAATATGCGTGCGCCCTCCGGGAGGTGTGTCCGTATGAATGTGTGTGTGTGAATATGTATGCATAAGTACGTGCATGTTTGTGCGAGCAAGTGTGTGAATGAGTTTGGGTATATGAGTGTGTGTGTCCGTGTGTGCACGTGTCTGAATCGGTGTGAGAGTGAATGTATGCGGTGTATCTGTGGGTGTATAAGAGGATGATTGTGTGCATTCCTGGATGAGTGCATTTGTTTGTGAAAGAGTGTGTGTGTGTGTGTGTCCCTAGGGTCACGGGGTTGATAACGAAGACCTGGGCAGGCAACATTAGGAATGAAATTGGAAACAGGCAAGGCAGAGCCCATCTCAAATGCAGAGGAGAAACAGCAAACCAACCCAAAGGGAGAACTTAATCAAATAAAACAGAAAAATTAAGCGACGTTCATAGAGAAAAATGGGCTTCAGCAGAGCTGGAAGATTGTTTTCTATGGGAAAAACAGTCCTAGTCTTCCAACAGCTTTCATTAGGCGCCCACATGCCTGGTGGGGACTGCTTACTGTCGAGGGGTTGGGGGCGGGGAGCCCAAGGGTGGGGATGGGGAAGAGTGCTGAGAGGTGGAGGGGCAAGTGTGGACAGATCAAGCGGTGGGCCAGGAAAATCCTCCTTTCGTGATAGCACAGTCGGGGCACTCGCACAGGAGACACAGATTGGTGGGCTCTGTCCGGCCGAGGACGTGGACGGCGAAGGCGGGGGCTGTCGGGCGGCTCCCGCTCCCACCCGGTCCGTGCCGTCTACAGACCCTTCCTTCCTTAGGGGACAGGCCGGTGTCCGGCACCCTGTGCCCCGCCCCACCGCCTACTCCATCCATCCGGCACAGACCCGGCCCCAGACGCCCATGCGTCTGCTGTTCCTATCTCTGGAGCCCCTTCCCTCCACCGCCGCCGCCCCGGGCCCGTGTTCACGGACCCCGGGACCCTCCCGTCATTCCCGACCGGACCCTCCATCGTCACAGCCGCCGCCATCCCCGTCAACGTCATCGCACCAGCGCTTAAACCAGAGTCCCGGTGGCCCAAGGCTCAGGGGGTGGGAGGACAGGGAGCGTTCAGCTGGGAGGCCCTCACTCGAAGGGCTTTGGGACTGATAGACTGATTGACGGAGGAGAGCCAGAATCGGGGGAGGAGGGGAGGAGGAAAAGCCTGCTAACCTTGGCGGCCTCAATCAATCAATCAATCAATCAATCAATTGTATTTATTGAGCACTTACTTTGTTCTGGGCAATGCACTGCCGCTTAGGAGAGTATAACGTGGCTGAGTGGGAAGAGCCCGGGTTTAGGAGTCAGGGGTCATGGGTTCTAATACCGGCTCCGTCACTTGTCAACTGTGTGACCTTGGACAAGTCACTTCACTTCTCTTCACCTCAGTGACCTCAGCTGTAAAATGGGGATTAAGACTGTGAGCCTCACGTGGGACAACCTGATTACCCTATCTACGGGGAAGCAGCGTGGCTCAGTGGAAAGAACCTGGGCTTCGGAGTTAGAGGTCATGGGTTCGACTCCCGGCTCTGCCACTTGTCAGCTGTGTGACTGTGAGCAAGTCACTTAACTTCTCTGGGCCTCAGTTACCTCATCTGTAAAATGGAGATTAACTGTGAGCCTCACGTGGGACAACCAGATTACCCTGTATGTACCCCAGCGCTTAGAACAGTGCTCTGCACATAGTAAGCGCTTAACAAATACCAACATTAACAGTGCTCAGCACATAGTAAGTGCTTAACAAATACCAATATTATTATCATTATTACAACATAACAACAGACACATTCCCTGCCCACAACAAGCTTATCGTCTACAGGGAGAGACAGACATTAATATAAATTAAGAAATTATGGGTATGTACATAAGTGCTGTGGGGCTGGGGTGGTAGGTGGTCAAAAGCAGCATGGTTCAGTTGAAAGAGCATGGGCTTGCGAGTCAGAGGTCATGGGTTCGAATTCCGGCTCTGCCACTTGTCACCTGTGTGACTGTGGGCAAGTCACTTCACTTCTCTGTGCCTCAGTTACCTCATCTGTAAAATGGGGATTAACTGTGAGCCTCACGTGGGACAACCTGATTACCCTTTATCTACCCCAGCGCTTAGAACAGTGCTCTGCATATAGTAAGCGCTTAACAAATACCAACATTATTATTACTAAAGGGAGCAAGTCAGGGTGACACAGAGGGAGTGGGAAAAGAGAAAAGGAGGGCTTAGTCAGGGAAGGCTTCTTGGAAGGCACGTGTCTTCAATAGGGCTTTCGAGTAGGCGAGAGTAATTGCCCGTCAGATATACAGAGAGAGGGCATACCAGGCCAGAGGCGGGAGGAGGGCGAAAGGTCGGCAGCAAGAGAGACGAGATCGAGGTACAGTGAGTAGGTCGGCATTAGACAGGCGAAATGTGTGGGCCGGAGTGTAGTAGGAGAGTAGCGAGGTGAGGGAGGAGGAGGTAAGGTGACTGACTGCTTTGATAGCTCAGCTGGTAGAGCAGAGGACTGCAGCGGTTGCTTCTCGGTCATCCTTAGGTCATTGGTTCGTTTCCGGCTCGCAGGACTTTGGTTGAGAAGCAGCGTGGCTCAGTGGAAAGCGCCCGGGCTTGGGAGTCGGAGGTCATGGGTTCGAATCCCGGCTCTGCCACTTGTCAGCGGGGCGACTGTGGGCAAGTCCCTTCGCTTCTCTGGGCCTCAGTTACCTCATCTGAAAATGGGGATTAATTGTGAGCCTCATGTGGGGCAACCCGATTACCCTGTATCTACCCCAGCGCTTAGAACAGTGCTCTCCACGTAGTGCTTAACAAATATCAACATTATTATTATTATCATTATTATTATTATTATTAAAGCAGATGGCAAGGAGTTTCTGTTTGATGTGGCGATGGACGGGCAACTAGTGGAGGTTCTTAAGGAGTGGGAAAATACGAACTGACCGTTTTTGCAGAAAAATGATCCGGGAAGCCGAGTGGATTGGAGTGGGAAGAGACAGGAGGCTGGGAGGTTAGCAAAGAGGCTAATAGTCAAGGGGGTATAGGATAAGTGCTTGGATTAACATGGTAGTCTCTCTCTGATCGGGCCCGGAGATCCTCCCGGGCAGCAAGAAAGAGGCATGATGCTGCCATTAGGAAAAGGATAAATAGAGAAAAAACCAACGGAACACTGAGGCCCAACTTCCAGAGAGAAGGCTCAGCTGTGGGACAGTCGCTTCCAACATTCACTCTGCCAGTGCCCTCACCTCGGCCCCCTGCCCCTCCAGTTTCCGGCCCCCAGCCTCCTCCGGCTCCCTGGACCCATGTCCCCCCAGCTCTCTGGCACTCTGCTCCTCTGTCTCTTGACCTCTATCCTTCCTGCTCCTCTGTACGTCGTCTCCTTTCCCTGTTCCTCCGGGTCCCGGTTCCCTGACCCCACCCCCCCTCCACTCCCAGCCCCCCGCGCCCCCATTCCTCCGGACTCCCGGTTCCCCCGGCTCCCGGTCCCCCTGCCCCACACTTCCCTAACCTCCCAGCCCTCACTGACCTCCCGCCCCTCCCTGTCACCCCTCAGAAGGGCATTTCTCAAGGACCCACCCCTCGATGGGGTCTCGCTTTCCGGGTCTCCATCCCCCTCGGCGAGTTCGCGTAACATATACGTGCCAGCGCGGGAAACCAGACGCAGGCATCTGCCCCTCCCGAGTCGTCCAGAGCCCCCAGGCTCCGAGATGTTCAAACGGCAGCGGAGCCGAGCCAGCAGGCGCGGTTCCTCCACTGTTCGTTCCAGTGGCCAAGGCGCATTTTAACTGGATGCAGTAATGGTAAACATGGCTCTCTCGAGCTATTGTTTCAGATTAAATTCAAACAGATCCAACGTGACAGACAGAAATATAACCCTGTCTTAGTCCAATTGCAGCGATCAGCTTCAATTTGACCAACTCTTTATCGAAGAAGACTGTAACATAAACTCCCTCAGCCATCAGACAGCTTCCGCTACAGAAAGCAAGCACCGTCCTTCCAACGAAGGGATGCCCGAGCTACAGGCCACAGAGAGGAATGACATCAAACTTGTTTAAGGGATGAGTCGGGAACTACCGGCACTCCAAAAGCAAAGGCCTGGGGCCAGGGACCGGTCACCCTGAGGTGGCACAGAGATACCCACACACGGTAACTGCAAACACAAAATGAGATCGCTCACAGTGCGTCCCCCTCCCTCTTCCAGGATAGCCCACGCCTTGTCCCCCTCCCCCTTTCGGCATAGCCCATGCCAAGTCCCCCTCTCCAACCAGGATAGACCACACTGCATCCCCCTCCCCGTTCCAGGATAGCACACACGCATCTCCCTTCTGCTTCCAGAATATCCTTGCCACGTCCCCCCTCCCCTTCCAGAATAGCTCACACCGCATCCCCCTCCCCTTTCCAGGTTAGCCTACACCATGCCCCTCTCCCGCCTTCCAGGATAGCCCACGACCCCCTCCCCCTTCCAGGATAATCTACACCACGTCTCTCCTCCCCTTCAGGACATCTCTACTCGAATGTCCTGACGGCACCTCAAACTTAACATTTTCAATACAAGATTCGTCATCTTCCCAAGCAAACTCTGTCTTTCCCATCACTGTAGACAACACTCCTATCCTCCCCGTCTCACAAGTCGACAAATTTAGCATTATCCTCAACTCATCTCTCAGTCAATTTGTATATTCAGTCTTTCACCAAATCCTACCAGTTTCACCCTCACAACGAAGTGACAATAATAATATTTGTGCTTACTATGCATCACACCCTGTTCTAAGCACTGGGGCGGATACAAGGTAATCAGGTCAGGTACAGTCCCCGTACCACATAGGGCTCACAGTCTAAGTAGGAGAAAGAACAGGTATTTAATTTCCATTTTTCAGAAGAGGAAACAGAGGCTCAGAGAAGTTAAGTGACTAGCCCAAGGTCACACAACAGGCAAGTATGGGAGCCAGAAGAAGAATGGCATTCTAGAATCTCTAGAATCCACCTCTCCCTCTCTGCAGAAACCACTCCCAGCCTGATTCAAGCACTTATTTCCCACCTTCACTACTGTATCAACCTCCTTGCTGACCACCCAGCTTCCTGTCTCTCACCACTCCAGTCCATAATTCACTCTGCCACCCGGATCATTTTTCTACAAAAATGTTTAGGCCACGTCTCTCCGCTCCTCAGAAACCTCCAGTGGTTGCCCAACCACTTCCACATCAGAGAGATACTCCTCACATAAGCATAGGCTTTGGGGAAGCAGCGTGGCTCGGTGGAAAGAGCCCGGGCTTGGGAGTCAGAGGTGATGGGTTCTAATCCCGGCTCCGCCGCCTGTCAGCTGTGTGGCTTTGGGCAAGTCACTTCACTTATCTGTGCCTCAGTTCCCTCATCTGTAAAATGGGGATTAAGATTGTGAGACCCACGTGGGACAACCTGATCACCTTGTATCGCCCCAGCGCTTAGAACAGTGCTTTGCACATAGTAAGCGCTTAACAAATACCATCATTATTATTATTATTTAAAGCACTCAATCATCTTTCCCTCTCCATTCATCTTCATTCATTCAATCGTACTTGAATTGTACTTTCCAAGCGCTCAGTACAGTGCCCTACACACGGTAAGCGTTCAATAAATACGACTGAATGAATCCGGTTGACAGCCTACGCCTTGCCCTTGTCCTCCCTCTGGCCTGGAACTCCTTCCCCTTTCATGTCTGACAAGCCACCACTCTATCTGCAAAGCCTTATTAAGATCATTATCTCCTCTAAGAGGCCTTCCCCGACTAAACCCCCCTTCTGTCCCTATTCACTCTCCCTTCTGCGTCACCTAAGCCCTTGGGTCTGTAAGTCTTAAGCACTCAATATGCACCTCACCCTAGACCCCGCAACACTTAGGTCTATATCCTTACGCTCTCGTTCAGCTTCCATGGTGGGGGGGGGGGGGGGAGAGGCGGCGGCGGTCCTCTGAGCCCCTCTGACCTAAGTGGCTCATGGTTTTCCCTGTGGGGCCGTGGGCAGCCTGAGGCTCTACCCAAGACGGGAAGTGGGTCACGGGGGGCGGTGCCTCTGTTTTCCTTGCGGACACCAACGACCCCGACTCGTCCCTGAGGAGCGACGCTCAACTTCTCCTCCTCCACTGGGCAGCAGCAGCCGGTACCAAAGCAACGATGAACATCTGAGCCACAGAGCACTTCTCAGAGATCCCCGCCCACCCCCTTCATGGCCTCTCTGCCTGCCCGGCCCGGGGTGGCAGGGTGGTGGTGGAGGGGAACGTTTCACCAGCTGCCGCTGGTCCCCTGACCTCCCGTTCGCCACGCCGTCTGGGGGCCCATCAGCCGTACGGAACACACCATCCATGGCCGTGGGCAACGCCCGTGGCCCACGTGGCCTATCCGGCACCGCCATGACACCTCACCGCACACACACGCAAACACCTCCCACTGGCCCGGCATGTACCCTGGGCTTCGGTACTCAGTGCCGGTCACATAATAATGATAATGATAATTACGGTACTTGTTAAGCACTTACTTTGTGCCAAGCATTGTTCTAAGCGCTGGGGTCGATACAAGTGAATCAAGTTGGATACGGTCCCTCTTAATCCCACTCACACTCCTAATCCCCATTTCACTGATGAGGTAACTGAGGCCCAGAGAAGAAGTGAAGTGACTTACTCAAGGTCGTACAACAGATAAGTGACAGGGCCGGGATTCGACCCAGGTCCTCCTGATTCCCCGGCCCATGCTCTAGACACTACACCACGCTGCTTCCTCATCTCCCTGAGCCCTGTCCCTTCCCCTTCTTGTCCGTAAACTATGCTATTGTGCGACTCCCTGACTAGACGCTCAGCTGTGTCTAGCCCAGAACCTAGTACAGTGCCTGGCACATAGTAAGCGCTTAACAAATACCATAATTATTATATAATAACAAATACCACAATTATTATCATCATTATTATTAGGGCTCAGGTTCCTTAACCCTCTCGGTCGCTGAGTACAGCACTCTGCGGACAGCTGGTTCCCAATAAACACATTTAACCGAGTGAGAGATTGATCGAAAAGGAGAGCCGATACTGAAGCAGCGTGGCCAGGTCGGAATAGAACGGGCCTGGGAGCCGGGAGAGCTGGGTTCTAATCCCGGCTCCGCCACTTGCCCGCTGTGGGACCTCGGACAAATCCCTTCTCTGCGTCTCAGTTTCCTCAGCTATAAAATGGGCATTAAATACTTCTTCTCCCGGCCCCACAGACCGTGAGCCCACGTGGGACGGGGACCGTATCCGATCTGATCGGACCGTATCTAACCCCGCGCACAGCACGATGCTCGGCATATAATACGCTCGCAACAAATGCTGCGATTATTAAGGGGGGTAGGGAAGGTGGCGAGGAGCCCGGGAAGTCTGGAGGACGTCAGAGATGCAGAAAGTGTCCAACGAAAAGATGAAATGGAGAAGCTTCCCCAGCTCTGGAGAGAAGAAAAGCAAACGAGGCCGCGTGCCGGAGCCAAGTCACGCAGAAAGGGCTCTCTTCTGGCACGTGCCCGGGGTGGCACGACTCGGCACCGGTGGGCAGGGCCGGGGGCAGGAAGCAGGGGCGAAAGCACCCCGCAGTCCCTGAGGTCCCCATGGGACTTGTGCAGAAGAGTCATCTCCGAGATGCAGTCCCAGGACAGGTTTGTCCTATTTCCCTTTCTTGTTTGTTTAGCTGTCCGAACCCCTTCTGCAGAGGAAATTTACATTGAAGCCAAGGTTCGTCGCCAAAGGAGGGGAGGGAGTGCAGTTTCTGGGAGGCTGAAGAGAGGCCGGCGGGGAGACTTTAGCCACTAAAGAATGAGGACGCCGTTCTCGGGGAACAGCGGGGCAGCCCTGGGAATCCTGGGGGGATGGATGGCGTTGGGATAATTACTCGGTGGTGTTTCTTGAGTCCTTACTGTGTACTAAATGCTTGGGAGAAAACAGTACCACAGAGTTGGTAGATATGTTCCCTGCCCACACTGTGCTTACAGTCTAGAGAGGGAGAAAGACATCAGTATAAATAAATTATGGATATGAACGTAAATCCTGTGGGACTGAGGGTGGGGTGAATATCGTGCTTAGAAGGTCCGGATCCAAGTGCAAGGGTGACACGGAAGGGAGGAGGAGGGGGACAAATGAGGGTTTAGGCAGGGAAGGCCTCTTTGAGGAGATGTGCTTTCAATAAAGCTTAGAAAGTGGATAAATGCCCCAAATATCAAACCTCACTTCAAATCCTCTTCCTGCTCTGTGGTCTTCTTCCTCCTGCTTTTCACGACCTGGGACACAGAGAGCCCGGGGTGACGAGTCGGGGGACACGTGTTCTAGTCCCATCGCAGCCTGTGGTCTTCTGTGTGACACTGGCCAAGTTAATTCACTTCAGTTTCCCCATCTGTAAAATGGGGAGAAGATGACCGCTCTCTCCCTCAGACTGGGAACCCCACGGGAGATAGGGGCTGTGTCCGCTTGGGTTGTCCCCATCTCAGTTCTCAACACATTGCCAGGCTTAGGGTCAGTGCTACACCAACAATGCCCCACTCTATTTCCAAGGCCCCCAGCACTTCTTTCTGTGCCCTCCACACCCTGGGGCTCGAGCCCTACTTCTCGTGCACGCCTCCTCCTCCTCCTCCTGTGTGTACGTGATTTCAGGTTCCAGACCGACTCAACCAACTCAGGGCTCGGAGGGTGAGCCTCGATGGCAACGCATCCCAAATCCAAGTCCCAGTGGCCCCTGGGGCTGGTTAGAACGTGAAAACCCTAGGTCGCCTCAGTTCCCGGCACACGGCAGCCTGATGCGGCGAGCTGCCATGAGAACAGGGGGCCTTCGCCAACCCCGAGGGCAACCAGCCCTCCTAACTCCTGAACGGACCCGAAGCACGTGAGGCTCGGCAGGGGTGGCCGACTCTGCCCACCGCTGCTCTTAATGAAAACGGCAGTTGCCATCCCGGCCCGTCGGCCCTTTCCCTCGCGCCCCCCATCCGGCGCCCCTCGACCCAGTCCCGGTTCACCGCGTGGGCCGGAACGGCGGCCATCGGAAAGGGCCGCTGTGAGAAGTCGGTCCGGGCCCAAGCCGGGGGGTGCGAGGACGTGTCTGGTGAACGAGGTGGAGCTGCCAATACCGACGTCCTCGGCGCCCAAGGATTCTCTGTCGCCCAGCAGCCCTGAGAGCAGTCTGGGCCTTCGCAGTCCTGGGCTGCCGATAGCCTCCCACTCCAACTGTCCTTCTGGACAACAATCGGAGAAATGAGCAACGCCTTGCCCTGTGGCGGGGGGAGAGAAGGGGGACTTAGAGTGGAAGCTCCTCGGGGGCAGGTAACATGGCCCCTCTTCGTGCTCGGGCTTCTCCGAGAGCTCGGCATGGGACGTTGCACTGCAGGTAGGGGACACTCAGTAAATAATGACGATAGCAATAGTAGTAATAGTAATGATAATATAATAATAATTGCACATGTCAAGTACTTACTATATGTCAAGCACTGTACTAAACACTGGGGGAGATACAAGATGATCAGATCCCACATGGGGTTCACAGTCCAAGTAGGAGGGAGAACAGCTACTGAATCCCCATTCTGCAGAGGAAGGAGCTGAGGCACAGTGAAGCGAAGTGACGTCCCCAAGGTCACACGGCAGGTAACCGGCAGAGCCGAGGATAGAGCCCAGGTCCTCGAACTCCCAGGCCCGGGCTCTTTCCACTGGTCCTCGCTGCTCCCCCTTACTCCTCCTCCTCCCGGCTCTTATCTGCGTATTCAGCTACCTCATCCCGATTGGCACCCACTACTTCCTGCTCAATCCTCAGCCTTCCTCCCGGTCCCTCTGCCCGCTGATCATTTCTAGTCGCCTGCCTCCACCCTGAGACTGGCAGCTTTTAGGGACACGGGATGTGTGCGAGGCTACTGGCTGTACATTCCAAGCGCCCAGACGGTTGAGCGAGGGCATCTCTGCCCTCCCGGGGCCCCTCCCCCGCCCCCCTAGCTCCCACACCCCAGTTGGCCTCCTAGCTTGGCCCCGTCCAGTCACGGGCAGGAGCCTCCGCCCCCGCCCCCCCCCCCCCCCCCGACGGGAAGGAGCACGTGACGTTAATAGGGTCCGAAAGGCGGCCCCTGACGTCCCCCAACAGCTCCCGCTTCCCCTCTGGCAAGCCACGATCCGTGGCGACGGCTTAATTCCTCTGGACGCCTTCTGGCTCTGCCTCCCGGGTCCAGGAGCGGCCGCGGGCGGCCCAGGTCTCCGGCAGCGGCTCCGATTTGGCTCAAAACCCGGTGAGCATCAGACCATCAAATTGCCCTGCTTTCTCCCTCAACTCTGACAGGAGCAGAAACTCCGCTTCTTTTTACATCTTGAGGCTGACCCGGCCCTGACCCTCCCGGCACCCAGCAGCCCACAGGTCCCCGGCCCCGCTCGGCTCTGGGTCCCAAGCCGGCCCCAGGCACAGCTCGGGTCCAGCCCAGCTTCCAGATCCGGCCCCGGGGTCCCTGCCCACATCTGGGTCCCCGCCCCACCCCCGTCCCAGGGCCCCGGGGTCCCCGCCCGCTTCCGGTCCCCACCCAGAATTGGATCTCGGCCTGGCCCCCGGATTCCCACCCTGCACACGGGGTCCTCTGGCAGCAGGCCAGCTACTACGGGGGCGCGGCCTGCGTGTCTGTGAAAGCTCCGCACTTTCCTGCAGGAAGACCTGGGATCCCGGGATCACTATTTACAAGCAGTTGCCGGAATGGTGCCTGCTGAGCACCGGCTGAGCGCGAGGTGTTGTGTACTGAGCACTGACAGAGCGCCAGGCGCTGTAAGCCCGGTGTGGGCAGGGATTGTCTCTCTTTATTGCTGAATTGTACTTTCCAAGCGCTTAATACAGTTCCCTGCACACAGTAAGCACTCAATAAATACGACTGAATGAAAGTGGACCGAGCACTGACCGAGTGCCGTACACTGAGCACCGATGAGTGCCAGGCTCTATATACTGAGCATCGACCGAGTGAGAGGCACTGAACACTGAGCACCGAGTGCCAGGTGCTGTATACTAGGGATTCGGTACCTATTTTTCCAAATAGACTGTAAGCCCATCAGGGACGGGGACTAACCAGACCTGATTATCTCGTAGCTAACCCAGCACTTGGGTAAGTCGTGGCTCAGTGGAAAGAACACGGGCTTTGGAGTCAGAGGTCATGGGTTCGAATCCCGGCTCTGCCACTTGTCAGCTGTGTGACTGTGGGCAAGTCACTTAACTTCTCTGTGCCTCAGTTGCCTCATCTGTAAAATGGGGATTAAGACTGTGAGCCCCACGTGGGACAACCTGATTCCCCTGTGTCTACCCCAGCGCTTAGAACAGTGTTCTGCACATAGTAAGCGCTTAACAAATACCAACATTATTATTATTAAGTGCTGAACAATTTTATTATCATTATTATTAATAGTAGTAGCAGTAGAATTAGCAGCAGCAGCAGCGATAGTTTTGCTTATTGGGTGCGATACACTGGACTGAGCACTTGGGAAGCAAAATTCAGAGGCGACCCTGTTCATAAGGAGCTTAGACTACTGGGGTAGATAGACAGACAAGAATTTCCTGAGGGATCGCAACGAACAAGTGAACGCACAGGTGAACAAACATACACCTACCGCGCGTCACTGATCTACTAGAGCCCAGCCCGCAGACTTCATCCTCTAGCACTGGCTTGTTCACCGTGCCCCAGGCTCGTCTATCTCACCCCGGACCCCTCACCCCTGGCCTCACCAAGCCTGGAACTCCCTTCCCCTCCACGAACACCTTCAAAGGATGATTAAGGTTACACCTCCTCCGCAAGGCTTTCCCTGATTAAGCCCTCTTTTCCCTGACTCTCTCTCTCTCCCTCCGCACCGCCTCTGCACTTGGATCCGTACCTCTGGGCAGTCGGTATTCACCCCACCCTCAATCATACGGCGCTTATGTCCGTATCGGTGATTTGTTTATTTATACTAATGCCCGTCTCCCCCTCTGGACGGCGAGCTCAATGTGCCCGGGGAACACGGCCACCGACTCTGTGGTGCCGTAAACTCCCGAGGGCTTAATCCAGTGCTCTCCGTGCAGTAAGCACTCAATACGTACCATTGACCGATAGACTCTCGAGGACCGATAGACCCTTGAGGATGAATAAAGGTACGCAATTACTAGAAAGGGCTTATGGGTGTATAGGACTTGAGAATAAATCAGGGAAGGTCTGTTGGAGGAGGTGGGATTTCAGAAGGCCTGGGAAGGTGAGGAGAAGAAGGCCTGGGAAGGGGAGGAGAACGAGGGATGGAGGGAGATAGGGAGGGAGGAAGCTTCAGGCTGGGGGAACGGCGTAAACAAGGGGATGGAGGTGGTAGAGCTGAGAGCCGTTAGTACAGTGCTTTGCACATAGTAAGCACTCAATAAATATGATTGAATGAATGAAGGACAGCGAGGGATGACTGGCAGGTTGGCCTGGGAGGAGGGAAGCCAGGAAGCTCGGGAACAGCGGGTAAAGAGAGCAAACTGGCCAGGAAGCATTGGATGGGTTCATGTTTACGTTTTGGGAAAGAGAGAGAAACTTTCCTTTTTAGTGTTCTTTCATAGGTTCACCTGGTCACCAGGATACATTTAGGGGAGCAATTCGATCATCCAGTATATAAGAAAAGTTGTCCCCACATGATTTACGCATGACTGCAGGTGTCCAGTCCTGACCAAAAGCCCCAGCAATGGGCCCCGGATGCCCAGCCCCCAACCGCCCTGCCCTCGGGCCTACATGGAAGAGGCTTCACACCTGGGTCCGAGGATCCACTCAAGGAGGGGTCCGACCAGGCAGGCAAGCGGGCAGGAGAAGCCGACACGGCCGTCGGCTTTCCGTTCCTGGTGAAGCGGGCTCATCTCCTCGGTGTGGGAAAATGGGTCCCGGTGGCATCGTCGCCTAGCGGAAAGAGCCCGCGGCCGAGGAGCGGGAGAGCGGGTTTTAGTCCCAGAAGTCCCAGCTCTGCCCCGGGCCCACCGGGTGACCTCAGGTCCCTCCCTCCCTCCATCCCCGCCATCTCTGCTCCCACCCTGATGTGCAAGAGACAATCATCAGGACAACTTCCAGGTGGTGTTCTTTGTTCAGGGCCAACTGCTGGGGCAGGGTGGGAGCTGTCAGGAAGCCCCACGGTGGCTGCCCGGGGAGCAGAAAGGGGCACAGCCAAGCCAGCAGGCAGAACAGATGGTTTCAAGACTCCACGAGAGTGTGGGTCCACTGGGCTCCCTCGGTGCTGACCGCCCCACCCGTCACTCCACTGCCCCTGACAGTGGCGACTTCTCCCTCCTCCTTGGAGGCCTTCCTCTGCCTTCCTCCTTCTCCTTCTCCTCCTCTCCCTGCAGTCAGCCCCCAAAGCTCCGATCTGGGTCATCCACTATTCTGGTTGTACACTCGCTCTCACGGGGAACTGATCGGCTCCCACAGCTTCAGCTCCAAACCACCACTGCAGGGTCGACCCCCATCCCGCCATCTCTAGGCCTCTCATCTCAGCTGCGACGCTGTGGCTCTGCTTCCTCTCCGTCCAGAACACTCCCACTTAGAAGCCCCACTGGCACCTCAAACTCAACCTATCTAGAATGTAACTCCTCATCTTCCCCTAAACTCCCAGCCCTGACTTGCCCAAGTCAGATGACGAGCCCACTGATCCTCGCTGGCCCGGAAGTCCCACGACCTTGATGTCGTCTTGGACTTCTTCACTGCTGTTCGACTCGCACCTTAGTCTATGGCCAAATGCCGCCTGTTTTTTCCTGCACGGCACCTCGTGGACTCACCCCTTTCTGAGGACGATGCAATTTAATGATGATGGAATTGTTAAGTTAAGCGCTTTGTCAACCACTGGTAATAATAATAATAATGATGATGGGATTCTGTTAAGCACTTACTATGTGCCAAGCACTGTTCTAAGCGCTGGGGTAGATACAAGGTAATCAGGTTGTCCCACGTGGGGCTCACAGTCTTATTCCCCATTTTACAGATAACCACAGAGAAGTGAAGCGACTTGCCCAAAGTCACACAGCTGACAAGTGGCGGAGTCGGGATTAGAACCCATGACCTCTGACTCCCAAGCCCGTGCTCTTTCCACTAAGCCACGCTGTTCTAAGTGCTAGGGTAGATACATGCCAATAATCAGGTTGGACCCAGTCCCTGACCCACATGGGTCTCACAGTCTTAATCTCCATTTTACAGATGAGGTAACTGAGGCACAGAGAAATTAAATGACTTGCTCAAGGTCACACAGCAGAAGCTTGACGGAGCCGGGATTAGAACCTAGGTCCTTCTGACTCCCAGGCCTGTGCTCTATCCACTAGGCCGTACTGCTTCCCTGCACCCAAACTGTTCCCACCCTGGTTTGGACTGGTCACGCCACGGCTAGATTATTCATTCAATAGTATTTATTGAGGGCTTACTATGTGCAGAGCACTGTACTGAG
This sequence comes from Ornithorhynchus anatinus, assembly GCF_004115215.2. Classification (NCBI taxonomy): domain Eukaryota; kingdom Metazoa; phylum Chordata; class Mammalia; order Monotremata; family Ornithorhynchidae; genus Ornithorhynchus; species Ornithorhynchus anatinus. The sequence continues at coordinate 182,159 of NC_041729.1, forward strand.
CGCTTGGAATGTACAAATCGGCAACAGATAGAAACAGTCCCTGCCCTTCGACGGACTTACAGTCTAATCGGGGGAGAAGGACAGACAAGGACAATGGCGATAAATAGAATCAAGGGGATGAACATCTCATTAAAACAATAGCAAATAAATAGAATCAAGGTGATATACATCTCATTAACAAAATAAATAGGGTAATGAAAATATATACAGTTGAGCGGACGAGTACAGTGCTGAGGGGAGGGGAAGGGAGAGGAGGAGGAGCAGAGGGAAAGAGGGGAAAGATTATTGCAACAACCTACTCACCGGCTTCCCAGACTCCAGTCCCTCCCGGCATCATCGTCATCATCAACGGTATTTGAGCACTTACTGCACGCACAGCATCGTACTGAGCACTTGGGACAGTACAACAGAGTTGGTAGACATGTTCCCTGCCCATAATGAGCTTACAGTCTCCCCTAACCAATGTTGGTGCCACACTGTCTCTACACAGACCATCTTTCTCAATTAATCAATCAGTGGCTGATGAGCGCTTGCCGTGTGCAAAGTACTGTACTAAACACTGGGGAAAGTACAATGCCACAGAGTCGGTAGATGTTATCCCCACCCAAAAAGAGCTGACAGTCTACACGGGGAGAGAGACTTTGAAGTAGATTCGTGATAGGGGAAAAAGGAAAAATGGTATCCTATAAGAATATTTAGGCAAATACGGTGAGACCGGGATGAGTAGCAAGCAGAGTGCTTAGGGGCACGCAACCAGGTTCACAGTCGACGCAGTGGGGAGAGCCAATAGGGGAAATCAAGGGCTTAATCTGAAAAGGCCTGTTGGAAGGGAGATGGGATTTCAGGATTTCATTCAATAGTATTTATTGAGCGCTATGTGCAGAGCCCTTCTAAGCGCTTGGAATGTACAAATCGGTAACAGGTAGAGACAGTCCCTGCCCTTTGATGTGCTTACAGTCTAATCAATTTGGGTTAAACGATATCAGAATTTCCTCCCCCACCAGAAACAATTGGAGAGACTTATAGGAGTCTGCTCTCTTCCAAACCCTCCGGGGGCTTCCTGGGTCTCTCCGATGAAACGAAAATTCACAGTCGGCCTCAAGCTTCTCAAGCTTCTCTCCACCATCCTGCCCTGCCTGTCCTATACTCGCTTTTTTCCCCACTGTTCCCCAACTCATTGTCTTCACTTCTCCCCGACACAACCTTCTCGCTCTCGACTCCCTCGCCTCTGCCCTCTTACTCCTACCGCTCCCCCCGCTCAGCTTGGAACTGCCTCCCCGCCAACCCCAGACAGCCCGCGGCTCTCCCCACATTCAAATCATCGCTCCTAAAATCCCAGCTCCTCCGACAAGCTTTTCTCAATGATCTCCCAGAGCCCTGTCCACTGTCATCCCTTCAACCAGCTCGAGCACATCGGAACGCATTTTCATCCTCCATCGCATTTTTATAAGCCGTCAAAATAAATCAATTGAGCCTGGTGGACTTGGTTTGACAGCGTGGGAAATACTTGGAATTCTGTCTCCCCCAACAGAGCGGAAGCCTCCTGTGGGCAGGGCCCATGTCACTGCATTATTTTCTTGGTCCCAAGCTCCTCACCCAGTGCTCCGCACTACGACTACTGCTCCTCTAGAATCTAAGCTCACAGTGTGCCGGGAATGTGTGTTATATTGCTATATAGTACTCTCCCAAGCTCTTGATACAGTGCTCTGCACACAGAAAGCGCTGGATAATATGATTGCCTGACTGCTCCCTGCTCCCCTGAAGCAGTGCCAGGAGAGGGTTTTTCCCCACTCTCCAGGGGAAGACAGGCGGAAAATGGAAAATAAGCAAAAATGTTCAATCCTGCCATTTCCCCTTTAAATTGGCTAAAATCAATTTTTTCTGCCTGAAACCAAGGAGAATAGTTCCCCGTAGTGCCTGGCTTTTGGAATCCCATATATTAGAAGAGAAGCAGCACAGCACAGCACAGTGGATAGAGTACGGGCCTGGAAGTCAGAAGGTCATGGGTTCTAATCCCAGTTCTGCCACTTGTCTGCTTTGTGGCCTTGGGCAAGTCACTTTGCTTCTCTGGGCCTCAGTTACCTCACCTGTAAAATGGGGACGGAGACTGGGCGCCCCACGTGGGAGAGGACTGTGTTCAACCTGATTTGCTAGTAGGCAACCCAGCGCTTTGAAAGGTGTCTGGCTCCTAGGAAGCGCTTATCAAATACCATACTACTGATAATAATGATAGAAGAAAAGAGAGAAAATATACATTTTAATTACCCCAACTCTAATTTACTTCACTGTCTTCACACAACAGATGGGGAAACGGTGTTTCTACAAGCAGAAAGCAGTGCAAGTTTTTACGAACGAATAACACAGAAGCACCGTCTCCCAGCCACATCTCCCCAACCGTGTCCCTCAGGCACGTCCCCCTGACCCTGTCCCAGTCTGTGACTTCTGATCACATCTTCCCGACCACATCCCCCCAGCCGTGTCCCCCTGACTCTGTCCCAATGCGCGTCTCCCAATCACGTCTCCCCTACACTGTCCTCTCAGCTATGACCCACCCCCCGCAGCCACGTCCCCCCCACGGCTGCATTCCCTAACAGTGGCTTCCAGCCAAATCTCCCTACCCCTGTCCTCCCAGCCACGTTCCCTAGCCAGGTCCCGTTGACCGTGCGGCCCCCCCAACCACGTCTCCCAGCCAAATCTCCCTAACCCCGTCCTCCCAGCCACGTTCCCTAGCCGCATCCCCTTGACTGTGCCGCCCCCGGACCATGTCTCCCAGCCACATCTCCTCAACCGTGTCTCCAAGCCACAACCCCCTGTCACTTCCTCGACCACGTCCCCGAGCCAAATCTCCAGATCACATCTCCCCAGCCGTGTCCCTCCAACTATGTCCCCTGACCACGTCTCCCAGCTGTGTCTCTCCAACTAGGTTCCCTGACCATGTCCACAACCACTGCCCCGACCACATCTCTCAACCACATCCCCCTGACCGGGCCCCAACCGACCATCATCCTCCAGCCACATCCCCCAGCCAATCCTCCATCCGGGGCCCCACCTGACCACCTCCCTCAGCTCTGGCCCCCAAGCACATCCTCCAGCTCTGGCCCTACCCGACTGCATCCCCAGGCCCTGGTCCCCACCACGCCCTCTGGCCAGGGCCCCACTGGAACACAACCCTCAGCCATGTACCCCCCCCACCACATCTGCTCTGCCCTAATCTTCCACCATCTCTCGGTAGCCGTCTGACGTCGTGGACCACACCCCAGAACTTCTGGCCCAACCTGCCTGCCCGCCCATGCCCTCCCTCATCCGGCCCCTCCCACCGGTGCCAGGCACTCGGAGGGGAGTGTCTGGTGGCCACACCCGGCTCAGCAAGGGGTAGGCTGGGATGGCAGCGATGGACTCACGCTTCAGACCATCGCCCACGGCGGACAGGGGCCAGGGCCGGGCAACGTCAGTAGCGATGGAGATCTGGAGAGGCATCAAATTCCATCTCGACCACTTGCGTTCCAGGAAGCCCCAGTTCATTGGCTGCAGCAGCCCTCACCCACCCCAACCCACCCCACGTAATTTGAAAAACTCACTGTGTCTTAGGGGAACCATCTGTTTCTGATTCCTCCATACTTAACCCATCCGAACGGGGCATTTTAAGATCTGCTTGATGCCCAACAAACTTTTTGAACTTCTTTCTTATGAGTGCTTTAGAGTCTTGTTTGACCTCTCTCTCACAGAGGAAAAAAGTCACATTCTTTGGATCAGGTCAGACCCAACCAACCAATCAATTATTGTACGTTCAGAGCATGTACTAAGTGCTTAGGGAAGTCATTCATTCATTCATTCAATAGCATTTATTGCACGCTTACTATGTGCAGAGCACTGTACTAAGTGCTTGGAATGTACAATTCGGCACCAGATAGAGACAATCCCTGCCCAGTGGCAGGCTCACAGTCTAAACGGGGGAGACCGGTACAGGAGAGTTGGAAGACACGATCCCTGCCCATAAGGAGCTTACAATCTGCAGAGGGAGACAGAGGTTAAAATATGTTACAGATAGGTGACCGCAGAGTATGTGGATCTGTACCTGAGTGCTCTGGGTCTGGGGTGAGTGTGAGGGCCAGAGTGTTTCTGGGGTGCGCAGTTGATGGCGAGGGGAGGGTGGGTAGGGAGAAACAAGGGCTTAGTCAGGGAAGGTCTAGTCGATTAACCATTGCCAGCCAGTTCTGACTGGGGCCCGCTGGTCTATTGTTTGCCTCAAGCCATGTCCCGGTGTTGACAACACCACCGGCCAGGGACGTTCCCAGCCCCACCTCAGTGACAGGCCCAGGGGTGATTCTGACCCAGCGACTCCAGGACTCTTGAACCATGACAGAGCCTGGAACTCCAGGGCCCCGGAATGACTCCAGTGCCAGGAAACCCAGGGCTTGGGCCCAAACCCGGACCCGGGAACCCCAGGACCCCAGGACGATCCCAGCACCAGAAACCCCAGGGCCCGGGGATGATCCCAAAGCCAGAAACTCCAGGGCGTCAGGACGACACCAGAGCCAGGAACCCCAGGGCCCGGGGACAATCCCAGCGTGGGAAACACCAGAGCCCGGGGCGATCTCAGCACCATTAACATCTGGGTCCCGGGAGCGATCCTGATGCCGGGAAGCCCGGGGATCCTGCATTAATCCCCAACGTCCCACTCCAGCAAGTCCTCACCGGAGCTCGGGAGCGGGGCCGGGACCGGGCGGGGGCAGGCGACAGGGCTCGGGATGGGGACGACGGCCCCGCACGGCTCAGCCCAACCTCGGGTGGCTTGCGGAGAGAACCGTCCCCCATCCGCTGACCGTTCTACCCAGATGGGGCACCTCACACCTGGCCCGCTCTCCAATAGTCCGGACAAAGGTCTCGATGCCCAGAGCTCTGGAGGTCCAGGCAGGACCACCCCTGCCACCACAGGGAGCTCCCCGGGGCTCCGGCTGCGTCCGGGCGAGCAGTCTTGCATTTAGCCTCTCTGGCACACAACGGTGCCTCGCTTTCAACTCTCCCGCCTCCATCCTCGCTCTCGTGCTGTGCCCCGACCTGAAACTCCCTCTTCCTGGCATCACGCAGACCACAGCTCTCCTGAAAGCCCCCCTTCTGCTACCGTTCACCCCCTCCCCACCACTCCCCTCCTCCCATTACCACTTCACCTCCTCGATCATATCAATTAATCAGTAGTATTTATTAAGTGCTCACTGGGTGCAGAGCATTGTACCAAGCATCTGGGAGAGCTCAACACAACACAGCTGGTAGACGTGTTCCTACTCACGAGGAACTTCCAGCTGAGAGGGGGACAGGCATTAAAATAAATTATCCACTGTACGTAAGTTCTATGGAACTGAGGGTGGGATGACTATCGACTGCTTAAAGGGTACTATCCAAGTTCAAGGGCAATACAGAAGCGAGGAGTACTGGAAAATGAGGGCTTAGTCGGGGAAGGCCTCTTGAAGGAGGTGTGCTTTTGGCTTTGAAGGTGGGGAGACTGATGGTCTGTCAGATATGAAGAGAGAGGAAGCTCCAGGCAAGAGGGAGGATGTGGGCGAGGGGCTGGCGGCGAAGAAGATAACAGCGAGGTCCAGTGAGTAGGTTGGGATTAGAGGAATGAAGTGAGAGTGCTGGGTTGTAGAAGGAAATCGGCGAGGTAAGATAGGAGGAGGCAAAGTGTTTGAGTGCTTTAAAGCCCGTGGTAAGGAGGTTTCGTTTGACGTGGAGGTAGGTGGGCAACCACTGGAGGTTCTTGAGGAGCGTGGGGAGATGGACCGCATCGTATTTTTAGAAAAATGCCCCGGGTCGCACGGTGAAGTTTGTAATGGAGTGGGGAAAGACAGGAGGGAGGAAGGTCGGCAAGGAGGGTGACGTAGTAATCAAGGTGGGATAGGATAAATGCTCAGATCAGCATAGTAGCAGTTTGGATGGAGAGAAAAGAGTGCATTTTAGCAATGTTGTGAAAGTAGAACTGACAGGATTTGATGACAGATTGAATATGTGGGTTGAATGAAAGAGATGAGTCAAGGATAATGCCAAGTTTATGGGCTTGGGAGACAGGGAGGATGGTGCTTGCTGTGGGTAGGGAACGTGTCTACCAACTCTGCTGTACTGTGCTCTCCCAAGTGCTCGGTACAGTGCTCTGCACACAGTAAATGCTTAATAAATACCACTGATCGACTGATGGATTGGTGCCGTTTAGAGTGATGGGACAGTTAAGGAGAGGACAGGAATTGGGCGGGAAGACGAAGACCTCTGTTTCGGGCACGTTAAGTTTGAGGTGTCAGCGGGGCATCCAAGTAGAGATGTCCTGAGGACAGGAGGAAACGCTAGACTACAGCGAAGGTGAGAGGTCGAGGCTGAAGATGTAAATTTGGGAATCATCCGCATGATCATCCGCAGAGCTGGCAGGGGGCGGAGGCGGCCCGATCTGTAGCGCTGGCAGGGGGGAGTGGGCAGGGGGTGGACTCGGCCCGGAGAGCCAGCGGGGAGCAGGGGACGGACCCGGCCTGCAGAGCCTGCGAGAGGCAGAGGGCAGGCCTGCCCTGCAGAGTTGGCAGGGGGCAGGGGGCAGGAGGCAGGAGGCAGGAGGCAGGGGGCGGACCCGGCCTGCAGAGCCGGCGATGGGGGAGGGGGAAGGTGGGTCCGGCCTATAGAGCCGCGAGGCTTGCCGGGACTCCTGCGGGACATCACAAGGCAACGCTGGGGGATCGGTCTCCGAAACGGGGCCCGGTCCCGGACGTTACCGACCCGGCAAACACAACCGAAACGAGCCCGCGGCCACTTACCTCATAGTGGTAGTTCATGCACGTCAGCTGTCGCCAGCAGCTATCGCCCCGAATCTTAATCAGGCCCTGCGAACACAGAGCAGTCCATCAACCGATCCATCGACAGTACGTACAGGACGCTCGGCTTGCGCTCCTCCCCAAGGGAGAATCTAAGAGTCTCGACGGCAGTTTCCCCCCAGCCCCTACCGCCCTCCCGCCTCGCCCTATTGGGTGCCTCGCCGCCAGCACAAGCTCCAGACAAGATGCCGTCGGGGAACCGGGGAAGGTCCCGTCTGGGCTCGTCAAGCTAAGCTGGGCACACACACACGCACGCCCACACCCGCGTGTACCGCCACCCCCCTGCCCCCCCCCCCCCCCCCCCCCCCCCCCCCCCCACACACACACTGTCAGTCCTGGACAGACCCACAGCTCCGGTTTCCTGTGGCGCGGGACTCACCAGAAGGCAGTCTCCACCCTCCCCCACCCCGCCGCACAGAGAGCTGGAGGCATTAGGAGGTCAGGATGGGAGCTAAAACACCTTTGCCAGATAAATTTCTTCATAGAGTTTTACTCTGCTTAGTGTCTGTCCCCTCAACTACCCTATAAGCTTCTTGAGGGCAAGGATTATGTTAACAAATTCTACTGCATTCTCCCAAGTGCTCAGTCTAGTGCTCTGCACACAGTAGGCTGTTAAGCTCCTTGACGGCGGGGATCAGGTGTACTACCCGCATCGCACTCTCCCACTGACTCATGTCTTTTACGGAATGGTTGCTCTCTGCCCCTGGAATATAGAAGTAGCTAAGGGAGAAGCTGCAGGAGAAGGTCCATCGAGCTCTCCCACATGCAGTCCAGCTCCCTGAACGAGGGGAACAATGCCCGATTCCGCCGGTGGACGCCTCCAGCCCCAGGGTCCGAGAGCCCTCGGGAAAACCGGGAGGCCCGGGACCTCGGCTGGGAAACGAGGGCGTGATCGCACACGCAAAAGCAAAATTGAGCAACGGACTTACCGCGCGGGAGAAGCCTAGAGTCAGTCAATCGATGGTATATACTGAGCGCTTACTGTGCGCAGTGCAGTGTACTAAGTGCTTGGGAGAGTACGATCCAAGAGAATTGGTAGATCTGCCTACAAGAAGCTTACAGTCTAGTGAGTTGGGCCCGAGCTGCCAATTCTCCACCTTCTCTGAGACCAAAGGATCTCGGAACCTTTAGGATGGAATAAGAGGAGGAGGAGGAGGAGGAAGAAGGGGAGAGGAAGGAGGAGGAGAAAGAAAAGCCTGAAATTCTACTGTCCTGATGGGTCTCTACAGGAGACTAGACATGTTGTCCTCTTAAAGCTTCTGGAGTCCAGCATAACATAGAGACGGGCGACCGGCCAGAATGACTTCTTGTGACTCCTCCTAGCTCTACGGAACCACACGACCTCAAAATTCATTCATTCATTCAGAAGTATTTATTGAGCGCTTACTATGTGCAGAGCACTGTACTAAGCGCTTGGAATATACAAATCGGTAACAGATAGAGACGGTCCCTGCCCTTTGACGGGCTTACGGTCTAATCGGGGGAGACAGACAAGAACGATGGCAATAAATAGAGTCAAGGGGAAGAACATCTCTTTAAAACAATAGCTAATAAATAGAATCAAGGTGATGTACATCTCATTGACAAAATAAATAGGGTAATGACAAAATAAATAAGGCAATGACAAAATAAATAGGGTAATGAATGTGTCAGCAGACACATCCGACCTCCCAGGTAAAGCCCGGGTGCAGAAGATTAACCGGTGACGATAAGCAGGAGGCGGAGGAGTCCCAGGCCGCCCTGCAGAAAGCACCGTTTGCACCTAAGGCGTCCGAGGACGGACACCGCCATCTCGGCGTTGAGTCTCCGTGTCAAACCCTGCCCGTGACCCAGCTGGGCCTGCAGCGGTAGCCACTTGGGCTGGGTAAAAGCTGTGGTGTCTGGCTCGGTCGGGGTGGGTCAGGTTAGGGGGCCTGGCCTGGGGAGTGGAGGTGTGGGAGGAAGGACAGGCTAGGGGGCCCGGGCTATAGGGCTTAGGCTAGGGGGCCTGAGCTGGTCGATTCAGCTCCCTGTGACAGCGTCAGCCGTCCCAGAATCCAGCCAACATGCTCAGGCTGACTGACTCTTCCCGGGCCGGAGGGCCCTGCACTCCACCTCCCAGAAAAAGGGGAAGCAGGGCGAAGGAGTTGGGGCAGCGGGGGCTGGGCAGAGGACCGCCCTCCCACCCACGACTCCCAGGTCGCCATCGGACTGTCAAGAGCAGGCCCTTAGCCAGCTCCGGGACAATGGAGCTGTCCAACCGGCTTAGTCAAATAGTTCGGCTATAGGCTCGGGATGTGAAAATCCGAATTCCCATGAACCCCAACCAGGAAGGTGTGGTTTCTTGGGACTCTAATGGGTGGCAAAAAACCAACTGGATCTGTGACCTTCCCCCACCCCACCGTCCCCCCTTCCCTCCTCCTCACCCCGTTACAAAATGAAGTTCTTTGAAGGTGGGGAGCACGTCTCCTGCGACTACTGACCATAAGCTCCTTGTGGGAGAGAATGTGCCCATCAACTCTACCGTACTGTTCTCTCCCAAGCACCTAGTACAGTACTCGGCGCAGAGTAGGCGTCCAATTGATTGGATTTTCACAGGCCCTTACCGCGGTGTTCAGCACCCAATGGGGGACTGGCAAATTCCATTGTGGCTAACAAAAAAGACTCTAAGAAAATCAGCCAGCATCCCGAAGTCATCTGCGCCATGAGTATCGGGCTGAATCTACGGGCCATATTTCATCGTCTAATCGCCTCCGCTGCATAATTTCCCCACGTTGGTTTCTGAGGAGGTAATACTGGCCATCTTTGGGAAACACGTGCTTCTGAGCACCGACGTTAGAAGAGGAGAAGGGCTGGAATGCAGTAACACTGCACAGCACGAGCTCCCATGCGGGATGAGACACGTCCCCTCTGAAAGAGCCAGGGAAGGGAGGCATTCTGGGGTATTAATAATAATAACTGTGGTATTTGTTAATGCTTAACTATGTGCCAGGCACTGTACTGAATACTGGGGTGGATACAAGTAAATAGGGTTGGACACAGTCCCTGTCCCACGTGGGGCTCACAGTCTCTAATCCCATTTTACAGATGAGGGAATTGAGGCCCAAAGAAGTGAAGTGACTTGACCAAGGTCACGTGGCAGACAAGTGGCAGAGACGGGATTAGAACCCATGACCTCCTGACTTCCAGATCCGTGCTCTATCCACTGCGCCACGCTGGTAAGACCAAGGGAAGGGTGGAGAGGTTAACGCACGGAGTGCACTTGGGAGAACGCAACAGGACGGTGGCAGACTCACGGGCTCAAGAACCCACTTACCTTTCTCTTTCTTCTCCCACTCCTCTTGTCGCTACATTTAAAGTTCTTATACGGTCCCCAAAATAGACCCTGTGCTCCGATTTTTGTTTTGGGAAAAAAATATACAAAAAGTGGGGCAATTATGAGAGTAAATATATCTAGCTGTAATCTGCTCTCTCTCCACTCTCTTCCACCCTCTGCTTGTTTCAACTCTCCACTCCCCGTTCCCTCCATCACCCCTTCACCCTTGATCACAGCTACTCCCTCCACCGACCACCCCATCCTTCCACTCCCGCCACTCCTCCGTTCCTTCCATTCCCTCTGCTCTGTCTTTGCCCTCCATTCCTTCTGCGCCCTCCAGTCTCCCACTCAATCGCTTTCTTACTCCTCTCTGTGAAAGAAAAAGAGAGATGCCATCTGTGCCTGAGACAAAGAAACTCTCGGTGCCGTGAAGATTCAGAAAAGTATTGCGGAATCTAAATTCAATCAAATGTAAAGGGAAAGGATCAGATGGTGAAGTGAACTTCACCTTGCCCTTCCACCTCGGTGACCACATCAAACTGGGACCATTAAATCCTCCTAATCTGGGGGCTGCCAATCAGAGATCTGATCGTCTTATTTGCGTTCCCAAGGGGCAGATCTTCGGAGGCCTAGTTCGAATGAACGACGGACATGATTTCCGGCCACGTCACCTGCAGCTGACCGCCTTCCCGGGCCTCGGGGTACCGAGAGCGGACCGCAGCCCTGCCAGCTGGATGAGAACACAAAAGCACTATGACCCGGACTGCACTGGCACGGAGACTGACCGCCATCCACTGCCCGTTCCCGCCGCAACCCTCGGGGGCCCAGTGGAGGGGAGTGAGGGGACCTGCGCCCCCAACGCCCCCACCCCCTCAGTTTCTGAACCTGGGCCCTCCAGGGCCCTGGGCCTGCCAAATAAGAGGCACTAAATTCTCCAATGTTTCTGCCGCAGGGCAGACGTGGCAGGGAGACCTTTCTTCTGATCCAGCTCCAGAAAATGCCAATTCTTTTCCTCCCTAAAGGACACCACAGGGACTTGCTATCGCCGGATCACCAGCCGCGTGCTGTCAGATTCAACGTGCCAAAACCTGGTTCCGGCGGGATTCGTATTTCCACGTTACCGACCTTCCTGGGAAAACCAGCACTCAGACACCATGGCGGGGGTGGGGAGAACGTGCCGGGGAATGGAAGAGGGTTCTACAGGAAAACTCCCGAAGTCTTCCTATAAATTGAGACGCCGACGGTGGAGTTGGCTGCAATCAACGGCTGGCTCGCTGGGTGGGCGAGGACGCTTCCTGTGGTGTGCAGCGCTCCGGACCCCCTACGCCACAGCTACGTCTGCAGCGGCAGCGGGGCAGGGCGAGGCGGGCTGGGGCGGGGCAGGGAGGGATGGCTGAGCCGATACAACACAGGAGTATGAGCTCCACCCATTAGCCCGCCCCCTTCCTCATCGTCAACGCGCCCCCCCCCCCCCCCACACCCTCCCAAGCTGGGGCAGTGAGCGGCGGTCCACCCCCAGCAGAATCAGTACCACCATCAAGGCCTGCCCTTGGTGCTCGCTGGGAAGGGGAGCTCCCGAGAGTGACCATTTCTCCAGAGACGGAGGCCACGGGGGCCCGGAGGCCACGAGGGCCAGAGCTCCTCCTGGTCAGACTAGGAGCGGCCGGTGGGGCAGGGGAGGAGGGGAGGAGTTCCCGCTGTCAGATCCCAAAATCCTGGGTCTCCGGGGCTCAACCTCTCTGTACCCTTTCAGAACTCAAGAATTAGATTGAATCTTCAGTGATTCAAAGAGGGAAGGGAAAAAATCCTCAGTAATTAAAATGTCATTCAAGTTCCAGGCTGATATGAGACACTTAAAAATCTAAAAAATCCTTTCAGAAGCGGGGGATAATTATATTCCTGCGTGCCTATTGATTTGTCTCTACAATGCACATGTCAGATTTTCCACGGATTTTTTTTTCCCTCCAGCGCGAGTGTCAAAGGAACAAAGCCGTCTTTGAGCCTTCCTCGGCCCAAAATTAATTCTGAAAACTTCAGGTCAGACAGACCGACAGCAGCAGGGCGGGCAGACTGACGACAGCAGGACGGACGGGCTGACGGCGGCAGGGCCGGCAGCCTAACCACAGGCGGGCTGAGGACGGCGGGACGGACGGATCGACCGCGGGCAGACCGACGACGGCGGGACGGACAGACCGACCGCAGACGGGCCAGAGGTGGAGGGACAGAGAGAGCAACCGCAGGCAAACAGAAGACGGAGGGACGGACAGACCGACCACGAACAGACCGATGGAGACTAGACAGCCCATTGACACACGCTCCCGGCGCCAGCCAGTCTTTGGTGACTTCCGGTTTAAACTTGGAGCTGGGAGGGGCAGACCCCTGGCTTGATCCTTATCCACTCAACCGCAATTTCCCCAGAAGAATCGGCGACTTTCCCCTTGGGCACCCCCATTCTTCTGTTTACTGGGAAGGCCCATTTCCCGGGAGACACGGCACTGGAGAACCCGAGTACCCTCAGACTCTCGGCACCCAGTGACATCACAGAGAATGGTACCTACCCTAGTGCTTATCACATAGTGAGTGCTTAACAGATGCCACAATTATGATACTTCTTCTTAGAAATTTTCACCAGACACCGTACCGTCCATGCCATCTGCGAAAGGAAGAGGGAAGGGACTGACGACGCTTTCTCGCGGAGCTTCGACCGGACGGGTTTTTCTCGAGGCTTCTCCTCTGAAAATCATCCCGACCCGTGACCTCTGATGGGCCGGCCGGGTGGCCGAGGGAAGCGGCCGGAGGGTTGGGGGAGGGATTCGGCGTGGGCCGGCCTGACCCCTGGCCCTTCAGCACCCAAGGACAGCCGCGATCCCGGCCCGGCCTGCTCCTGGACCGATGGGGGAGGCACAAAGAAAGTTGCTCAGAAGTCAAGACTCAAGCAGAGCGGAGGATGGGGAGGAGGAGGCTGCAGCTGGGACGTCAAAGGTCAGCCCACTGCAGGCTTCGTTTCCCCTAAACTCCCAGGAAGCCTGAGTATGTGAGCCTCAGTCCGTCCCTTCTGACTTCTCTTGGATGACTAATGACAAAGCCGTAAAAGAAAGCTCCCTTTCTTTGGTTCAGCCCACGCTAATGTAATAAAACCAATTAGAATAATGGCTGGAGAGCAATTTCAGCTCGAGGGCCCCCCCTCGCTCGTCAGTCACATGACAACTAGGGCCACTCGTCCGGGGCTTGGATACAGCACAAGGGTAGATACAAAACCGGGACATCTTACATTCCAACACTGATTCCACTTTGTCTAATGATACTTTCCTTCCGTCACTCGCACTCCAAACGGGATTCCACCCACTTCAAGAACTCTCCCCTTCCATCCCTGTCTCCCTCCTTCCCCTCCCGCCTCCCTCCTGTTCCGTCTCTCCCTCTCCCCATCCTGATGATAAATAATCACCATCATCGCAATGATGACAATAAAGACAATGACGACTGGTATCTGTTCAGCACTTACTATGTGCCAGGAACTGCATTAAGCACAAGGGTAGATACAAAACCATCAGGTTGGATACAGTCCTTGTCCCACTTGGGGGTCACAGTCCAAGGGGGAAGAAGAACAGGTACTGAATCTCCATTTGACAGATACGGAAACCGAGGCTCAAAATAGTGACATGATTAGCCCGAGGACACGGCAGGAAATGGCAGAACCAGGATTAGAAACAGGTCCTCTGACTCCTGGATCTCGGCTCCTTCCAATAGGCCACAATTCTTCCACCGTCTTCTCTGTTCCCCTCCTCCTCTCTCCCTCTCTCCATCCTTTCCTTCTGTGAGCCCCCACCCACCCCGGGGGAGGGGAGGGTTGTGGGGGAAGAGACAGGGATCGCGTGTAACTTCCACCCGCGTATTCTCTCCTAGCTCTTAATCCGGTGGTCAGACGCTAGTAAGCACTTGATAAACACTATCAGTTCGACTTCTTCCTCCATCTCTCGCTCCCTCTCCCTCCCAGCTTCCCGTAGCTCATCTCCTTCATTATCTCATCACTGCTTCACCCTCACAGTAACCTTTCGGCACCACCCACGGAATGACACCGCCCACGGAATCCAGGCGTCGAGATGAAACCTGACGCGGTGGGGAGGTTGACGTGCCGGCTGTCGGGCCAGCCTTGGGTGCTGTGGAGTTCAAGGTATCGTTTATCCTCCTTTGGCAACCCAGAGGTCGCACGAGGAGGGGGCAAGGAGCGTCTGGGGGCGGGGTGGTGGGAACCCCCGGCCGGAGGGCCGGAACCCACCACATATGAGGGGGTCGGCCTCTTCCTCAGCCCCTTCCCCCCAAGCCATCGGGGCTCCTGTAGGGCCACGCTCCTGCCCAGAGGGTGAGGAAACTGCGGTAGCGAGAGAGGCCTGCAACGCCCAGAACTCCGAGAAGGCCCGGGATGCTAGGAAAACCCAGAACTCCGGGAAGACCCAGAAGGCCTAGGGTGCCCGGAAGGCCCAGAACTCTGGGAAGATCCAGAATGCTGGGAAGCAACTTACGGGACCACTGGACGGAGCCACGAGGAGCCCGGCAACCTCCTCCCCTCGCCACCACGCCCCACTTCTCTCGTCCGGTCCGTCGGCCGTCCTGCCCCTGGGAGGAGAGAGGTCCTTGGAAGAGATGGAAGTAAATCAATCCTGGGTCTGGTGCCAAGGCAGGAGGGTGGCGGTGCCTACTCGGGTACAATGGTCCGAGCAGCTGGAGATGAGATGGGCACATGTGGAGCTGCCGGCACGATGAGTGCCACGGCCGACCTGTGACTGTGTGTGGTGACGCGTTGCCAGCCCAGAAGGGGACGATGGTGGGGACCTCTGAGATAGAGGCGGAAGAAGCAACTAGGAAAAGAAGGAATGACACCTTGGAAGCAGCCTGGCGTAACGGAGGAAGCACAGTTTTGAGAGCCAGAGGACCTGGGTTCTAATCCCAGCTCTGCCACTTGCTTACTGTGCGACCTCGGGCAAGTCACTTCACTTCTCTGTGCCTCGGTTTCCTCAGCTGCAAAATGGAGATGCAATACCTGTTCTCCCTCCTACTTGACTGTGAGCTCCAGGTGGAACAGGAACTGTATCCGGCCTGATTAAGTTGCATCCACACCAGCACTTAGAACAGTGTTTGACGTACAGTGAGCAGTTTACAAATAGCATAAAAATATTTTCTCGGATACTTCGAACAAAAAGGAAAAGATAATCATATCAGCAGTTTTGGAAAGCATGAATCGGAATACTTCTGATTGGCATGTACTCCGGCACGGCTATTATGAACTTCTAAGAGCCGGAGCAAGGGGCAACTCCAGATGAGGCCGCCTGCCCTCGACTCCAGGAAGGAGCAGGAGGTCGAAATGAACCCCAGAAGTTCCGGGCCAAACGCCGGCCCATCCTGGACACCACTGACACCAAGAAGCGGCAGCAGCAGAACTTGGGACGGCTTCCTGCCGGAGGCGGTTCCCGCTGGAATGGATCTGCCGAGGAGCCGGCCGCCGCACTGAACGGGAGCGCGGGAGCAGGACCCACTGAGGGCCAGGCCTCCGCTTCGGGGCCTCACAACGTGAAGGGAGTTAAGGTGGAGCTTTCACACGAACACAAGGAACTGGAAGGATCGGAATTCACTGGCAGTAGGGAAAGTTTGAGGTTTCTTCCGAAGTAGCATGCCTAGAGGAGAGAGCACGGGCCCAGGGGTCAGGGGACTGGGGTTCTAATCCCACCTTGGCCACCTGCCTGATGTGCGGCCTTGGGCAAGTCACTTCGCTTGTCTGGGCCTCGGTTTCCTCATCTGTAAGTTGGGGATTCGACATCCATTCTCCCTCCCACTTAGACTGTGAGCCTCAAGTGGGGCAGGTGCTGCATCCAACCTGATTGTCTTGCATCTACCCCAGTGTTTAAAAGAATGCTTGACATACGGTTAAGTGCTTAACAAACACCATTAAAAAAAAGGAGAAAACACAGAGCACGCACCTAGGATGCACCAAGCACAACCCAAGCAAGACCAGAGCACAAATGAAGCATGCCCCAAGCACACGGTGACACGCAGTGAGCACGTGTGGCGCACACGCTGCTACCATCCGGGAGCGGAGGCTGGGACGGAGATTACTTCCTCCGTCAGGTAACCACGCTCCACTGTGATGGTGGGGTCCTTAGGGATGAGGCAGGGTAACCTATGGCCGACGGGCCGGGCGGCCGTCGTCTGAAGTCTCTCCCCCGTCGACCGGAACCTCTCGGATCCGGTGCGAGCCCAGGGCTGAGGGAGACCCGGCCGCCGGCACGGACAGCGGTGGGGTCCTCGGCCCTCTCCCCCGTGGACTGGGGCCTCGCGTGCATCCTACCACCCGGGACCGCTCGTGGAATTTCCAAAAGCCTCGGCATCTTGGACGGAGCACTCCCGCTGAGAAGCGGCGTGGCTCGGCGGAAAGAGCACGGGCTTTGGAGTCGAAGGTCATGGGTTCGAATGCCGGATCTGCCACTTGTCAGCTGGGTGACTGTGGGCAAGTCACTTAACTTCTCTGTGCCTCAGTTACCTCATCTGTAAAAGGGGGATTAAGACTGTGAGCCCCACGTGGGACAACCTGATTCCCCTGTGTCTATCCCAGCGCTTAGAACAGTGCTCTGCACATAGTAAGCGCTTAACAAATACCAACATTATTATTATTATTAGAGATGGAGCACTGCTCTACAGACGGCGGCCTTAACGTCATCTGGCCGGGTTGGTGGAGCAAGGCAGGGCGGCTCCAGCCCCCAGGGCCTAAGCGGGGACAACCGCAGGACCCAGACTCCACCAGGGATCCCTTGAGTGAGGCGACAGCGATAGTTCTTACAGATAAGAGGAAACACCCGGACCGCGGACGTCCTAGAACCAAAATCCAGACCGTGAGCTCCCCGTGGGCAGCGAATGTGTCTACCAACTCTGATGTTTGTTATACTGTATTCTCCCAAGCGCTTAGTAATAATAATCATGATAACGATGGCATCTGCTAAGCGCTTACTGTGTGCCAAGCACTGTTCTAAGCGCTGGGTAATCAGGTTGTCCCACGGGAGCTCAGTCTTAATCCCCGTTTTACAGATGAGGCAGCTGAGGCACCGAGAAGTTAAGTGACTTGACCGAGGTCACGTAGCTGACGAGTGGCGGAGCCGGGATTAGAACTCGTGACCTCCGACTCCCAAGCTCGTGCTCTTTCCACTGAGCCACGCTGCTTCTCTTAGTACAGTGCTCTACGCACAGTAAGCGACGAATAGAATTGGTAATTGTAAGCTTAAAATATTAACATACGGTCAAGTCAGATTCCAGCATGTTGGGGGAGAGAGAGAGAAAGAGCGAGAGAGAGAGAGAGAGAGTGTACGCGTGTGTGAGAGACACTCGGAGGCTGCAGTGTGGTGTCGGCCTCCCAAAGCTTCTGCCCCATCTTCGCTGGCATTTCCTTCCACCCCCGCTCCAAGAGCCTCCCCTGGCCCACTGCCACAGGCGGGGCGGTCGGCCGGTCCCAGGTCTGCCGCCTCTCACCGGCCATGGCCACGAGGCCCGGCCCGTCGTCTCGTGTCACCGTGGCTCTCCCACGTTTCCTCCGTGCCCTCCGGCCACAGGCCCCCCTCTGGCTCACCGGAGGTCTCCTCCCACCACCTCACTCCTCTTCAGCCCCGACCGGGCCACCTGACGTTGAGCCCGGCCCAAAAGCGGGGGCCGAGCCGTTCTGGATGTCACATGGGTGAGGGGCTTGGGAGGGGGGTGGAAATCAGCGGTGGGGCCAGGTCTCGGAGCAGCCCGGGATTTAGGGCAGACACCACCACTGTTCTGCCGAACGTCCGCCTGATCTGAGGCTTAATGCCTGAAGACACCCCCGCTCCCCATCAGCAGCCCCAAGGGCCAGGGGCTCCGCTCGTCCAACCCGAAAAGCAGATTGGGCACAGGCTCGCGCACGTACACACCCCTATCCCACCCACCGGCCCCTGGGGGAGAGCAGACTGGTCAGAGACACCGACCCCGGGGGAGAGCAGACCGGTCAGAGACGCCAGGCCCGAGGGAGAGCGGGCCGGCCCCGGCTGGCCAGGCAGGCGCAGGTCCACTCTGCAGGAGTAGCCACCCTGGCTTTGGGAACCGAGGGAGACTCTGTGGTCCTCCTGAGGGAATTTTGCTCTTCTCTTTACTTCCGTCTTTCCTTCCGTGTCCAGCCCCTTGCCCCTATCCGCTGCTGCCAGTCTGCTGGTCCATCTGGGCACCTTTGTCTTCTTCCCCGGCACCCACTGCTGCCCTCTGCACTTAGTGGTGTCCACTACGGCATCCTACATCTAGCAGGTATCCAGGGTAGTGCTCTGCCTACAGTATCGCTATTGTTCTTGTCTGTCCGTCTCCCCCGATTAGACTGTAAGCCCGTCAGAGGGCAGGGACTGTCTCTATCTGTTACCGATCTGTCCATTCCAAGCGCTTAATACAGTGCTCTGCACATAGTAAGCACTCAATAAATACTACTGAATGAATGAATGAATGAAAATACCGTGGCCCACACACGGTAGTTGCCTGGTACAGCATCCTATACTCAGCAAAGTGCTGAGTATATTCTATATTACATATATATGTAGTATATTTTATACTCAGCAAAGTGCTCTACACTTAGTGGGCACCGGGGACCTCGTTCTGCACTTAGTAAGTACCCAGTTCAATGTTCCACACACAGTAGGTGCCCAGCAGAGCCCTCTGAAGACGAGGAGCTCAAGGTGGCACTTGGCAGACAACAGGCCCTCAACACTCATCAGACACCCGATACGGTGTTCGGCGTTCAGAAAGTGCCGGGACAGTGCTCTGTACGTGGCGGGCACTCGGCACTGAGTAAGCGCCCGGAACGGCACCCCGCATTCAGCAGGTGCTCAGGATGGCACCCGGTAGGAGTCCAGTGTAGCACTCTGCACACTGCAAGCACTCGGGATGGCACTCGGCACTCACCGGGCCCCCAGGAAAGTGCCTGGCACCCGGCAGGCGGGCTCATTTTGCGGGTTCAGATGTCAGCGGCCCTTCGCCCGTCTCCCGTCAGGGACCGTGAGCAGGACGGAGTCGACCCGGTCCCGACCCGGTCCCGACCCGGTCCCGGATGCCAGACTCCCTGAGGGGCCTCCGGTCATCCTCCACACCGCCACCGATCACAGCGTCAGCTCACCGCCGATCGTTTCCTCTAGTCTGGTGGGAAGAGGTGGTGTGGGTGAGTGCCCGGCTCCGCATGGACACCGCGCCAACGTAGAGCTGTTGAGGGAGGCGGTGTGGGTGAGCGCCCAGCTCCGCGGGGACACTGCCCCGACACGGAGCTGTTGAGGGAGACGGTGTGGGTGGGCGCCTGGCTCTGCACGGACGCTGTGCGGACATGGAGCCGCTCAGGCTTTAGTCAAGGACTTTCTGCTCCGTTTGGCTCTTATCAACTGGAGCCCTGAAACCCTCCACTGTAACAGCCATGAATCTGTGGAAACTCCTGCAGGGGCTCTCTCTCTCTCTCTCAATCTTGGCCACCGTGAGCTTCACGGCCCCCGAGAGGATTCAGCAGGCCTCCGCACCGGCCCGACCACCACCCTAACCACCGGGGAAAATTCCCTGAGCACATCACCTTGGGGTCATCAGCCTGTCCGGTTGCCTCCCCGCCTAGAGAACGGCCACCTACTCAAGGACAGTCTGGGGCTCCTTCCTCACCCTGGAGCCGGCAGCCTGTCCATCTGTCTGGCTCCCCCGGAGAACGGCCGCCTCCTCGGGAGCAGGTTCCGGAGCTCCTTTTTCACCCCGGAGATTAAGGTGCCGGCGGGGAAGGGGACAGAGTGCTTTGTGCCAGGGACAGGGCCGGCACCCACATCCCGCTATCCATGCGGATCATCTCCCTTCCGCTCCGTCGCTCCTCTCCGGGAGGCGGGGAGGAGCGTTCTCAGAGCAAAAACAGAATTCTAAGTAGGAGGTTTGACCCCCAGGGAGCAGCTTTTAAACGACCTAAAAAAATCAGCACGGAATTAAAATCTGTCAGAGCCGTCAGCAGCAAAACTACAGGGGCTCGAAGCTGTTTGATGGGAAACTTGAAAACAAGTCAAATTGCATTTACAAGAAAGATCGGGAAAGATTCGTGGTCGAAGCGGTACAAGATGGGCCACCGGAGGGAAAGTCTGGGTGAAGACGGGAGAGTCGGGGGTGTCGCGTGGTCTGTGCTGGGTCACTCGGGGGAGTCGGGGCCGGAGAGGGGAAAGTCATGGGGGTTGGATAGGCCGCGAAGGATCACTCTTCTCCCACGCCCTCTGCGTCACCCTGACTTGCTCCCTTTATTCATCACCCCCTTCTCTGCCCCACGGTACTCATGTACATATCTATAATTTATTTATTTATATATATTAACGTCTGCCTCCCCTTCTAGACTCTAAGCTCACTGTGGGCAGGGAAAGTGTCTGTTTATTGTTATATTATACCCTCCCAAGCTCTTAGTACAGTGCTCTGCACGCAGTAAGCGTTCAATAAATATGACTGACTGACTGACAGATTTGGAGATGGAGAGGGAAGAGACAGGGGGGTTGGATGGTCCGTACAGGTATGCAGGAAGAAGAGGGAGGGAAAGAGAGAAGAGTTACATAACAGGGATGGAGGAGTTACATAACAACAGTAATAATAATAATGATGGTATCTGCTAAGCACTTACTCTGTGCCAGGCACTGTTCTAAGCGCTGGAGTAGATACAAGGCAATCAGGTTGGACACAGTCCCTGTGCCACATGGGGCTCACAGTCTCAATTCCCATTTTACAGATGAGGTAACTGAGTCCCAGAGAAGTGAAGTGACTTGCCCAAGGTCACACAGAGGACAAGCGGCAGAGCCAGGATTAGAACCCACGACCTCTGACTCCCAGAACCATGTTCTTGCCACTAGGCCATGCTGTTTCCCATGGTCTGTGTTGGGCCACCGGACGGGAGAGGCAGGGATAGAGAGAAGAGTCGCTGGGGCTAGAGGGCCCGGGATGGTCACCGGGGAAGGAGGAGGAGTCACGTCAGGTATTTACCCGGTCTGCGCTGGGTCACTGGAAGGAGAGACAGGGATGGAGAGGGAGAGTCGAGGGTGTCGCATGGTCCGTATCCAATTTAGATGATGGATTTCCAGGAGGGCCACCAGCACGGGGCTCCCCCATTGTCCTGCCATGGTCGGAGCACTATCTCGAGGGGTTGGATTCCAAAGTGGTACTTACCCTCTGCAGACGGTAAGCTCCTTGGGGGCAGGGATCGTGTCTTCCAACTCTACTGTACCGGTCTCCCCTGTTTAGACCGTGAGCCCGTCACTGGGCGGGGACTGTCTCTATCTGTAGCCGAACCGTAAATTCCAAGTGCTTAGTACAGTGCCCCGCACATAGTAAGCGCTAAATAAACACTATGGAATGAATGAATGAACCCTCTCCCTTCTCAGGGTCGCACCTGGAGAGTTTCGTACTCTGCTCATCTCGGCTATGGGAGGGAGAGTCAAGCAGAGGCCTACCCATTCCATTCTTTGCTTGGGCGGTGGCTAGTGAGTGGCAGGCAATCTGCCACAAGTCAAACTCACCTGTGCCGGGCAGCGGCGGCACGGGAGAGAGTCAAGGGCGGAGACTGGAGTTTACCGCGTGGAAGGCAGCAATGCTAAACCAATTCCCTATTTTTACCAAGAAAACCCTACGGATACACTACCAGAATGACGGCAGATGGGGGTGGGGCGTTCCGGGAGAGATTGCCCAAGGCTCCGCTACGGGTCGGAGACGACTGGACAGCATAAGACACGATTTACTCTCTCCCTGCTTCAGACCGCTTAGGGACCTTTTTTTACACTCTGACCCTCCCCCTACTGGGACTTAAGCGTCTGTCTCCCCTGCCGGGTTGAAAGTTCCTTGAGGGCAGAGATCTAGTCCACTAGTACCACCGGAGTCTCGAGAGCTTAGTACAGTTAGAATAGGAGCTCGGTAAATACCACAGCTTGATCGAGTGACAGACCGAATGGGGTCTCCTCTGTTCTTCCAAACACGTGAATCCAAGCAGAGGTGTGTTCAAGCATCTGCTAAATTGGGAACACATCTTGGAGACCAGCAGGGCAGAGAGGCCACGGACAGTTGTTTTGTCGGACCAAGCCGGAGACACCCTGCTTCTCCCCACATTCGGAGCCCTCCTGAAATGCCACCTGCTTCAACAAACCTTCCCCTATTCGTGTCCCAGAACCCCGAGCCAGATCTTGCCCTCGGCCGGCTCAGCGGCTGAGGACCTATTCCCATCTGCCTCGACCCCTGCGTCTAGATGCCGGCTTGGTTTCTTTATTTTGACCACGCTAGTCGTAAATGTATTTTGGACCGCTTCCCCCGTCGGAGAAGCTTCCTGGGAGCTGATCCAGGGCCCTGCACCAAGTGGGAGCTCAATAAATGCTACTCTTAGGGCTCCCGCTAGACTCGACGACCGCACTGACGCAGGACGGCGATCTGCGGAGGCGGACGTGGACGGGGGGAGCCGGGCAGACGCAGCTCACGGACCCCCTCCTAACCCTCTAGTGCCCAAGGAGGGCCGAGCCCAGGGAGAACCGTCCCACCGGTCTGCCTCTCTCCCCCTTGACGTCATCAGTTGGGCTAATGGATGTCAGATCAGAATCCGGCTCGCCTCACTAGGACCAGAACAATCCGGCCCCAGGCCGGGTGCCCGGGGAAGCTACCGGAGAGGTCCCCGGAGACCTCAGGGCAGAGGAAATGGGCCACTCGCCGGCCCGGTGGTTTGATCTCTCTGCCGACTGGAGGCAGGGGACCGGATACGATGACCCCCCAGCTCCTGAACGCTAGGTTCCTATTTATCTTGGCTTGACCCCTCCCCCGAGTCGGAAGACCCGGAACCTCGCGCACGTGCGAGGGAACCAAAGCCGCCTCCGTGCCTTGCGCTAATGGAAGATCGGCGATCCCAGCCCCGCTCGGGAAATGCGGTAATTGAGCCTTTTAGTGCCACGGATGTTTCAGATGACTGGGGCTGACTGTCAATCAAAATGCAAAGAAGTGTCTCAAATGTGTGATAATACTACTCAATGAACTGTGGCAGGCAGGGGAGGGGGGAGGGAGGGAAGGGGGAGGGGAAAGGGAAGGGGGAGAGAGGGAAAGGAGAGGAGGGTTGGGGGAGGGACGTTTCAGAGGCGGGCAGGCAGCCCTCCGAGGCGGGCAGCCGGGCGGCCGCGGGTCTGGGGCCGCGCGGGCGGCGGCCTCCAGAGCGGCTCCACGTCTCCCCCTCGGCCAGTGTTTCCGGCGTCCGGTGCTCAATCCCGGCAGCGGCGGAGGAGCGAGCGGGGTGAGCGGGCCTCCGCCCGCCGGCCTCCGGGACCGGCAGGACGGCCGCGTCGGACAACCGGGGACGGCCCGCT
Source organism: Ornithorhynchus anatinus (assembly GCF_004115215.2). Taxonomy (NCBI): domain Eukaryota; kingdom Metazoa; phylum Chordata; class Mammalia; order Monotremata; family Ornithorhynchidae; genus Ornithorhynchus; species Ornithorhynchus anatinus. Next base: position 205,666 of record NC_041729.1, read on the forward strand.
GGCAGCGTCAGCGGCTCTGACTGGGCGCGGGTCGCCGGGTTGGGGTCCGGAATGGCTCCGGCACTTCCGAGTCTCTGAACGGCGGTCCCCTCCCAACACGGGTCTTTCTCTGCCCTCCGGAGCCGTGGGTAGAGGGACAGGGGAAACGGCACGTGGGGGTCCATCGGGCGGGGCCGCGGGAAACCGCTCTCCAATCCGCCTCTCAAACGACTCCGCCCGCGCTTGCCGCGGCCCTCGGCGCCACCGACCCACGGGGTCCGGGGAGGCTCGATCGGTCGATCCCCCGAGCCCCGGGGGCGTGGGGAGGGCGGACAGGCCGATCCCCCAGGCCCCGGGGCCACCCAGAGGGGCTCGGAGCAGCACGGGATCAATCACGTTTACTGAGCACTTACTGAGTGCAGAACACGGGATTGAGCGCTTGGGAGCGTACGCCGGAACAACAGAACAGACACACTCCCTGCCTACAACCAACTGATGGTCTAGAAGGGAGGAGCGGAATAAGCAGTCAGCCACGAGGGGGAGCCCGTCTGGCAACGGGGTGCTTTTTCCGGCAAAGGCCACACTCGCGGGCACCGCGGGAACCTGACAGACAAGATCCCCCCCCTCCACCTCCCACCGACCATTCTTCCACCCACCTATACCCCTCCATCCATCCATCATCCTTCCATCTACCCAGCCCTCTATCTTTCTGTCCATCCACCCACCCACCCACCCACCTTCCCTCCTTCCATTCATCCACCCACCACTCCACCTACTGACCCACCCCTCCATCCACCCTCCACCTACCAACTCCTCCATCCACCCATTCATCCACCCACCCACCCAACCCCTCCATCCATCCATCCATCCATCCATCCATCCATCCATCCATCCATCCATCCATCCATCCATCCACCCATCCACCCATCCACCCATCCACCCATCCACCCATCCACCCATCCATCCATCCATCCATCCATCCACCCATCCACCCATCCATCCATCCACCCACCCACCCATCCACCCATCCACCCATCCACCCATCCATCCATCCACCCACCCAACCCCTCCAATCTTCCATCCTTGGGCAGAACTGACTGAGCACATTCTGAGGGTCCTGCACTGCACTGCGCACTGGGGAGGCTCCGCCTGCCCTCCAGGAGCCCCGAGTCTGACGGGGCGGGCAGACAGACAGACGCTCTTTACTGGAGAGAGGGAGAGTCCAGGAGTAAATGGTCCCCAGCAGCTGTTGCCGATCACCACCATCCCCAGTGGCTGTTGAGCCTCGGCCCCGGCAGGTGTGCCGTACCACAGACCCAAATCCAGCCTTGGTCACCGTGGCTTAAACGGGATGGAGACGGTCCAGAGGAGAGTGAGAAGCAGCGTGGCTTAGCGGAAAGAGCACGGGCTTGGAAGTCAGAGATCTAATCCCGGCTCCGCCACCTGTCCGCTGGGTGACCTCGGGCAAGTCACTTAGTTTCTCTGTGCCTCAGTTACCTCATCTGTACTTGGGACAACTTGACTACACTGTATCTACCTCATCGCTTAGAACAGTGCTTGGCCCTTAACAAACACCATCAAAAAAATATCAAGCCAGCAAGCAAAATAGTTACACGGCACTTTCTCTGTGAGGAGCACTGTTTTAAGCAGTTGGGAGAAGACAACACAATAGGGTAGGGAGACACCATCCCTTCCCTCAAGGAGACTACAGTTTAGCAGGGGAGGAAGACACCAAAACAAGTAAATGGTACGAAAAGTGGCAGAGAATAAAGATCTGCCCAGAGAAGTACAGGGCAGGAAGGAGGAGGTGGGGTTCCCAGGTGCTTAGGGTACAAGGAAGTGGTGAAGTAGGGGGAATAGGATGGGGAAAGGCGAGATGGTTCAGGTCAGGCCTCCTGAGGAGAGACAGGCTGGGGGGATAGGGAGGCTGAGGAGTGGCGTCTCCCCGGACACCGCCAGTCATCAGTCGGGGAAGACGTGACGAACCCGGAGGCGGCGGAGTAGGCAACCCACGGGACGGGAGTGGGCTGGGGGTGCGTGGGACAGGCAGGGCAGTAGCCCCCGAACTATGAAGGCCTAAAAGCATCCGACTCCATCCACCTGGACGGCCAGGGCTCGGAGGAGAAAAGAAGGAAGGCTATGAAATCGGGACAGGTGGGGACCTGACGGCAGAGGCGATGACCGTTCACCAACCCCAGGACCCCTGGGGGTGGGGTGCCGGTCAGGGAGGGGGGGGGGGCTGGTCGGGGGCAGTGGGTGCCAGCGAAGGGACGGAGCCACAGGCCGGGGGGTGCCCATCAGAAGGCGGGGTCGGTCAGGAGACGGGAGCATCAGCTGAGGTGAGAAGGGATGAGTCTGGAACAACCCAGAGGAAGGAGTCCTTGGCGACGCAAGCAGAGAGGGAAGGGGACCTGGCTCCCCAAGGAAACCGCAGCGACAGAAAGTGTCGATGGGGCAAGAGGGATTTGGCTCAATCCCCGGGCGAATCACCCGGCTGCCAACGTGCCGAGTCGCAGCCTCCTGGGAGAGGACGCTGCTCGCTCGGGAGCACTGGAGATCTCCCCGTCCCTCCCCAGGGCCCGGGCAGGCGGTCACGGGGCAGATGCGGTGGAAAACAAATCCATTCTTAAGCCGACCGTGAACGCCTCCACCAGGGGACCCAGGCCATCGACCACCGCTCAGAGAAACGGTCACCATGCGATGGCCCCACCGGGCCAGTGGATGAGATGGCCCAGCTCCAGCTGCCCCATCTTCCTTTCCGCTTCCGTCCTGTCCGTTCCGTCCGTTCCGGCTGTCCTGGGGCTGGGGAGGAAGGACTGGGTGGGTGGGGGAGGGGACGACACAAGTAACCAGTATCGGCGGTGATGGCAAGCCCCCCCGCTGCCCCGGTCTCCCTTCAAGCACCAGCCTCGGGGATCTCGGCAGTCAACGGAAGGACCCGGCGGCTCTCCTCCACATCTTTAACTGATTCTGGGCCCGCCGGGGGCTCCTCCTCACGGTCTCGGCCGCCGGCGACAGGAAATAACTGCTTTGGCACACTCCACGTTTTTGGGAGAGAGGAATGCTTCCCGGCCCACGTTCGGATGGAGGGAAATTACTCACAGAACCCGTATTCCCTCCTAAACTAAAACGCGTTTACCAAATTAGAGAGTTCTCTTGGCTTGCGAAGTTGACTCCTGCTTGACTCCTGCCTCATCCGCTTGATCGGGCTTCGTTCTTTATTCAGCTGGATCTGCCTCAGGCGAGATCTGGGAATAAATCCATGCTGTCCAGCCCAGATCTACGACTCTCCCGTCCAGATCTAGAACACCCTCCTGCCCAGATCTGGACCACTCTCCCGTCCGTATCTCGACGACCCTCCCACCTGGATCTAGACTCCTATACGAAGGAGTGGCGGAGAAGCTGAAACGGTGCTGTATTGGAAGCCATGATCCATGGCAGGCAAAGGACCAAAAGGTGATTACAGACCGGAAGCACCACACCGGGTCATTTCTCCCCGAGCGAGGACCAAAGAAAACCGCTTTCCCACCTGGAGCAGAACCCCGCGCTGTCCTCCCCGCCACCCGTGGCTACCCGCTTCAGACTACAAGAAAAAGGATTCTCTGATCCAAAGCTGAGAAACCCTAATCAACGTCCGCAGCTTTGCTTCCCAGCTGCCCATTTCCAGGAGCTTCTGCTACTTTTCAGAAGACCGTGAGCAGTGACGTACTGAGTCAGACCACCCCCGTCCACCATTCCATCCAATGGTTCCCCCCTCTGGTCACTCCGTGCTTCGGTCAATGATCCATCCAGCGGTCCCCACCGGTCCCCTGAGCCTTGAACTCTGCCTCTACCAAGCCCCCGAGCCAATCCCCCAACAATGTGGGGTTGTGTTCCCGAAGAATCTCACGTTCTCAAAAACTCACTCTTAGGTACGCATACACCCGTGCACAAAGCCATTCTTCCGACCACACGTCACGCTGCATTCGGACAGATGCATGTGGTGGGAAGAGCTCCCCCCAAGTTCCCGAACAGAATTCCAGCGAGTGGTCACAGAGAAAACATGCACCACAGAATGGGCACACTCTGGCCTCTCGGGTAATCTTTAGGCATCCATTCGCTCCTGTTAGATTGAGAACTACTTGAGAACGGGAACCAGGCCTTCTAATTCCGACATGCGCTCCCAAATGCTCACCACAGTGCTCTACACTCACTGTCAATCAATCGAGCATATCCCGGTCAGGGGAAGGGCGAGGGGACGGAGGGATGGGAAACCTCGCCAGCGTGGCCGAGGACAAGAGCTGGAAGCTGCAGGCTTCCGCTGGAGCCACGTCCCAGAGAGGGGTTCGCCACCAGTCGGGTCGTCGGCATGTGTCGGAACATAAGGAGAATAATAGCGACATATATAGGGAGCACTCTCCGTGTGCAGAGCCCCGGGATCGATGCCGGGTCATCAGATCTGGCCTACACTGGGCTCGTGATCTAAGGCAGCGGGTATGAAGAGGGAGGGTGCTCCAAGCCATAAGCAGGATATGGACAGACGGGGAAACGGAGGCCCAGAGAGGTTATGGGACTTGCCCCATCTCTGCCACGCCCAACATCCTTGCCATCCCGGCCATTCATTCAATCGCATTTATTGAACTTTTACTGTCTTCAGAGCACTGTACTAAGTGCTTGAGAGAATACAACAATCAACGGACACGTTCCCTACCATGACGAGCTTACGGTCTAGAGGTGGACAGTCTTCCCGGTCATCCCCACCATCTCTGCCATCCTCACCATCCTCACAATCACCAACATCCCAGGCATCGCTGTCAACCCGGTCATCCTGGCCATCAGAGTCATCCGGGCCCTCGCAGTCATCCGGGCCGTCCCCGCCTTTCAAACCAACGCCGTCATCCCGGCCAACCCCACCGTGTCAACCATGACTTTCATCCTGGCCGACCTGGTCACCCCGGGCATCCCTGTCACCCCGGCCATCCCGGCCATCCCAGTGACCCGGCCACACGGTCACCCGGCCATCACGGTCACCCCAACCACCCCCCCCCATTCAAGCCATCACCGTCATCCCAGTCACCACTTCCGTTCCGGCCAACCCGGCCATCCTGGGCATCACTGTCATCCTCGCCATCCCCGCCCCACAACCGTGCCCCCCGCCGGCTCAGATCACTGCTTCCCCAGCCAGAAAACAACCACTGCCAGGACCGCACTCACCGCACCAAGCATGATCCTGAAAATGAGCCACCGAAATCCCCAGATGACGATGAGGGATGGTGGGGAGCGCAGGGGCGTCCTGGAGAGGCTCCAGAGAGGGCACAGGAAAATGCCCAGAAATCCGGTTTCCAGAAGTTGCGATTCCCATCCTGAAATGAGGAACGGAAAGAGGAGAGGTGAGTGTAAAACTCCCACAGTTCCCTTCAATCTCTCAGTCCATCAGTCGGTAGCATTTAACCGAGCACTAGGCTAAGCACTCGGGTGAGTATAACCGAGTCCTCAGCCACAATCCCAGCCCTCAGCAAGCTTAATGTCCAGCAGTAACGACAACAGTAAATACCAGGAAATGGAGAGCAACGGAATCTATAGATCGATCCATCCATCCAAAAGAGTGGGTAGACTCACTCCTTGCTCACGACAAGCTTACATTCTAGAGTGGGACCCAGGCGTTAATTAGGGGGTCGCATAATCAGCTATGCATATAAGTGCGGCAAGAACAGGGGTGTGTGAGTTTCCAAGTGTTAGAGGCGCTACAGAAGTGCTCTCCCCCCATCTTTCTGCTAATAATGATAATAAATAGTAATAATAATATTTGTTAAGCACTTACTATGAACCAAAAATGGTATTAAACACTTAGGTAGTAGAGGTTAATCGGAGAGAACAGAGTTACTGTCCCAGATGAGAAGAGATGCCCCACAAGTCCCACAGAAGCACCGTGGCTTAGTGGAAAGAGCATGGGCTTGGGAGTCAGAGGACGTGGGTTCTAATCCCGACTCTGCCACTTATCAGCTGTGTGGCCTCAGGCAAGCCACTGCACTTCTCTGTGACTCAGTTACCTCGTCTGTAAAATGTGGATTCATTCATTCAATCGTATTTATCGAGTGCTTACCGTGCGCAGAGCACTGTATTAAGCGCTTGAAAATTACAATTCGCAAACAAAGAGAAACAATCCCTGCCCACACGAGCCCCACTTGGGACAGCCCCATTACCTTGGATCTACCCCAGTGCTTATAACGTGGCTTGGCACATAGTGAGCGCTTACCCTGATTACCCTGTATCTATCCAGGCGCTTAGAACGCCGCTCTGAACATAGTAAGCGCTTAACAAATACCAACATTATCATTATTATTATCATCCCCACCGTCATCACTGTAAGTGATATTTACTGAACACCGATTTAGCATGCAGCCCTGCACCAGGGACTTGGGAGAGCACAATAGATGAAGAAGATCCGGTCCTTGTCCTCGAGAAGCTTCCGGTCTAACAGGGCGGACAGGCAGACGTAAATTGTTTACGGAGTCGAAGCAGGAGAGAGAATGTCATGGATTATGTACACAGAGCCTAAAAGCAATCTGACAACCAGACCAGAAACTGTACAAGCTCAAGTACCTGTGTGTGGTCACGGTCTCTCTCTCTCTCTCTCTCTCTCTCTCTCTCACACACACACACACACTTCCTACATGGCCACCTCTGTACCTACAATCTAAAGGCAGAGACAGATGAACTGACATTATATACAAAGAGTTGAAGCAGAAGAAATAGCAAAGTTAGAACGGCCAGTAGTCTGACTGAATCGAGATGAAATCGCTGAATAAACAGCGAACATACAAATAAAATTCTTCAAAGGGGCATAAATGGTGAGGAAAGGAATAGAGTATGTAAGCGTGACTTTAGAGAAACAGTCAGAAAAGGAAACAGCTCAGGGCAGGCTCCAGGAAGGTAAAGTGCACACAAGCTGCCAAACACAGTGACACACATATGCAGACACACACAGAGACACAGAAACATAGTTTACGCGCCTCAGTTACTGTGATAAAACTGCACTTGAGGCCAATTCTAAAATTCACTTTTCCCTGATTTACGTCGGGCTCCCCCTTATTCCAAATCCAGGAGTCCCTTTCTCACTAACCTTCACAGTGGGCCTTCGCCTCCACGCCGGAGTCCTGTCAAACCGCCCCACCTCCACCCAGACAAGAGGTCTCCCAGCCAGGAAAGTCAGAATGGTGTAGGCAGAGAGTGGGAAGAGAGCAGCAGAGGGTGGGCAGAGAGCAGGGAGAGAGGGAAGAGAGCAGAGAGGGCAGGCAGAGGGTGGGCAGGCAGGGGGAGGGGATCTGGGAAACCTCTCCCCATTTCAACGGTAGGGTCCACTTCTTCCAATGGGCCTCACGCCCCGAAGGCGGCCTTGCCGACAGTGGCTTCGGCAGCGGTAGACGCCACCTGCTGTGCCAGCTTGGGCACAGGGGCGCACAGACTCAGAGCGGGGTCTCGGGGGGTTAGATTCCTTCTTTTCTGCAAAATGGGACCGCTTGCGGCTTTTCCGCCGAATCGCGCTGATCGTTCGCCTGGGACTTCACAGATAGGAAGACGAAGAAACGGCACACGCTCCGGCTGCCGTCGTTCTCCACGGGGCTTTGGCACGCGGAGAAACGGCTTGGCCCCCGTGAGCCGGAAACTTGTGTCTGGACTCTGGAGCCACTCGCTTCATCAACATCATTATTACGATTAGTATGTTAGTAACAATACTAATAATAATAATATTGTGGCATTTGTCATGTGCTTACGTTGCTCTAAGCACCGTATCGAACGCTGGGGTAGATAGAAGAAATCAGGTTGGGCACAGTCTCTGACCCTCATGGGACTCGAAGTCTAATTAGGAGGGAAAACAGGTCCCGAATCCCCATTTTGGAGATGAGGAACTGAGGTCCAGAGAAGTGAAGAAACTGGCCCAAGGTCACAAAGCAGACAAGCGGCAGAGCTTCGAGAGGACCCAGTCCTCCGCCCCCCAAGCCTGGGCTCTTTCCATTAGACCACGCTGCTCCTCTCATCATTTCGATCTACAAAGGCCCCTCGGCCGCAGTGGATTTGACGGGCCCAAGTGAAACGGTCTTGGCCTCCGCCGCTTATCCCGGGGGGGTTCGGAACCTTTGGGCCCCAAACGAGGGCGTCTCCGGAGTGGAGGATAGCCTGGAGGCACCAGGGCAACTGCCGGGGAGAGGCCGACTGGGCCTGAACCGGACGACGAGCTGCCGTCATTGGCCCGGCTGGCGACCGAGCCCCAGGGAGGCCGAGAGCGGAGGGGCGGAGGGGTGATGGGAGAGGGGAGTGGGGGGGGCTTCCACAGCGGCCCGGCCCCACCGTGATCCGCAGCGTCAAACGGCACGCGCCATCTCCGGCCCACACGTCCAACGGGCCGGGTGGTGGAATGATCCAGTCTCCCTGGGCGGCATAGGCGGTGACCTCCAGGGCCCGCTCACACCCACCTCCCCCGGTCCTTTCCAACCACCCAATTGCTCATTACGGTGCTCTGCAATGTAGACAAAAAGCACTCAATAAACACCACTGACCGATGGATTGATCGATGCCGCCAAAGTCGGCCCAAGACAGTCACTCCGGGGCCAGTCAGCTTCCCCGGTCCTTCCCACCGGCCCTCCCGCCAAGACCCCGGAGATCGGGACAGGAGGGCCCAGAAGCAACGCTACCACCAACGGCACCGGTGTGCCGGGGCCGCAGCCCGAGTCGGCGTGCCGCCGGCACCCCCGGACCCGGTTCCGGGGGACCGACGGCACCGGGGCGCCGGGAGGGGCCCGCCTCAGAGACACACGGGGGCATATCGGCCAGGACGACGGAGACGGCGTCCCGGCCCCGCGCCCGAGGTCGAGGGCAGCCCCGAGGATCCGGAGAGACCCGAGTGAGCGGCTCGCCGCCGGGACCGCGGACCACCCTGAGGTTCGGCCGGGGCTCGCTGAAGGCCAGTCCCGGCGTGGCGGGGAGGGGGAGGGGCCGAGCGCGGGGAGCCGAGAGGTGGGGCCGCCGCCCCGCCCGGGCCGCGCACGCTGGCACGGCTGGGAAGCGCGGGGCCGGGCCGGGCCGCGGACCCACCTGCTCCCGTTTGCTTCGGGTGCAGCCGGTCAAATGCGGGCAGCTGTGCGGGTCGCACAATGGGCCCATTGTCCCCTCGCGGGGGAGGCCGAGGACCGGCCAAGCGGGAAAAGAATAAATAAGGAGGGCTCGGCCCTGCCAACCCCGGGCTCCCGCCGGTCGCGCTCGCCGCCTCCGGCCCGGAATGGCGCGGCCGGGGCGGGAATGTGCGCGACAGCCACGGGATCTTCCCTTCGGGAGCCGGAGTGGGAAAACAGCGGGGACCGCGACATCGCGGGACACGGGATACACGGCCTCCCCGCACCCCAACCCCATCCGGGAAGGGGAACGCCACGGGATACACGGCCCTCCTCCCCGCTTCACCCTGAACCCACCCGGGGGTGGGGACACCACGGGATACACAACCTCCCTCCAACCAGTCAGTCGCATTTATTGAGCGCTTACTATAACAGAATTGGGTCACACGCTTCCCACCCACAACGGGCACAATCTAGAGGGAGGACTGAATCCCCATTTTACAGTCGAGGAAACTGAGGCTCAGAGAAGTGAAGTGACTTGCCCGAGGTCGCATAGCAGGCGAATGGCAGAGCCGCGATTAGAACCCGGGTCCTTCCGACTCCCAGGCTCCGGCTCTATCCGCTAGGCGACGCTTCATCCCAACCCCATCTGGGGGTGGGGACACCTCAGGATACACAGCCTCCCTTCACCCCCACCCCATCCAGAGCTGGGGGCTGCCACAGCACGCACAGCCTCCCTTCACTCCCCGACCCCCCAGGGGACAGGCACCTGGGATGCGGCCGGCACTCCGCCGGTTACCCGGCCTAGCACGGTGATGTCACACGGGAACTTTCAGGTGTGTCCGAGGGACTCCCGACTCCCCCAGGCTCCAGAGCCGTTGGGCCCCCTCCCCGGTCCCGTGAACCCGGGCGGCTCGTCCGAGAGGCCGAAGCCAAAAAGAGAGACACCAGAAGGTAAAGGGCGCCCCGGGCAGGGTCAGGGCGGCTGGCCCCGGGGAGTCACCGTGGGGTGAGACCGGATGCGGGGCCGCCCTCCTAACGGCCCCGACTGAACTGGGGATGGGAAACTCTCCCCGCCTCTGGCTGCTCTCAGAGCGGCTCGTCTAAATACTCAAAGGGACGTCTGTTCTCCCCGGAGGGTGATACGGCTTGGCTGTAGAGAGAGGCGCTACCTCCCCAGGGACCGTCCAGCTGTGTCTCTGTCTAACGCTCACCGCCAAAATCCTCTCTTTCAGCCCCCACCCTGTCCGGAGAGGAGGTGCCGGCCGTACCCCCGTAGAACAGCGGGGAGGTGCCCCGATACCCATTTTCAGAGCGCCGTCCCGGCACTTGGCTCATCCTTGTCCTCAACACAGCCCCTTGAGGGAAGTGGAAGGTCAAGGGTCTTATCCCCATTTTAAAGATGAATAAAATGTGGCCACGGAGGGACAGTACCCTGCCCAAGGGCTCCCAGCAGAACGGGGGCCGAGCTGGGACTAGAGCACGGGCCCCTGGACTCCCAGCCCTGGGAGGTCTCTTTGCCGGGCGCTGGGCCCAGCCCTGCCAGTGGGTCCAGTTCAACCCAGTCAGGCTCCCCCTCCGCCAACTCCCACCGGACTCCCAGCTCCCTTCACGATCAGCCAACACAGGGGCGGTTTCAGCTATCAACGGTGTCCAGGCCATAGCCGCCCCCACTTTATATGCAAAACCTGGAAGATCGTCCGGTGGCTGGAAAAGAGATGACATTCTTTTTCCTCCCACCACCGGCTGCCCCATCTCGTCGGGACTGGGTCGGGGCAAACAGGACCATCTGAGTTCAGGGGAGGCTCGCGGGACCCTATGTGTCTGTCGGCCCCCAACTAGCCTGAATTCCCCTCCGACGGCCCCCGCCACGGGTCTCGGGCCTCAAGGGAAGCCTCACGGTCGCAGGGCGCACTCGGGACCATGGAATCCAAAGTCGATGGCCTCGCCCGGCCCAGGTTGCGGAAGACTCCAAGAGCGACAGGAGAGTCACGGGCTCCAGTCTCCCTACTGCTCCCGGGCACCTCCTCCCTCCGGGCAGCCACAGAATCTCTGCTCAATCCCTGATCCATTTCCACAAACGGTCGGAGGGGCCGGTCCTGGCTTCACGTTTCCTCCCCAACTCGTGGAACGGGTTGCTTCTGAACTTTCAGTGTTGAAAAGAGCAGCCGAGGGCAGGAGTAACACTCCAGTTGGAAACCCCGAATCTGGAAAGTCGCGCTGGGGCTCAGAGTCCGAGAGTTACGGACCGAATGTTCTCGGACTGTGAAACGGAGAGAAAGGGAGGCCGAGAGAAACCAGATACGATCACCGGGAGCGGGGAATCCGACCAAAAGAAAACGCACTCGGCTGAGCTCGGAGCCAAAATCTGACTTCATTCCTCTTCACTAACCGCGTACATGCCATCTCCCTCTTCATCCAGACTCCCTCCCGCCTTACTGCCAGCCCGCCCAATTAAGTACTTTTTAATAGCTTTGCTATTAAATAAACCTTCCAGGATGCAGAGATTTCAAAAACCTAATCCCAAAAGACAACCAGAATACGTGAACTATATATAGTTGCCCTTCAAATTCAAAGACATCACAGATGGTGAAGTTCAAGTTCACCTCAAAATGCCTGTGTGGCTGAGAAAGGCCACTGCGGATCTCACGGTCCCGGCCACAGTGGGCACACATGAAGCTTGTCCCCTACTGTGGTGTTCTACTTAATGTCTGTCCTGCCTGGCGCTGTTTTCCCTTCGGCCTTCTGATCTCTCTTTCTAGAAGAAGGTTTTGGCAAGAGAGAGCTGTTCCTTCCTTATTGGCAGTGTGCTCTATAAGTCTCTCTTTGGCAGGGGACTCCCAGTTTGCAGCTGGGATGCAGCATTACACGCCAGACCCTTAAAAACTCTGCCTCTGCCCTTCTGGTTTTCGGTTTCCCAGTCTCAGCTTTCAGGTGTCCTGCCGGTGCTCATTCTCATCACATGTCCCGCTCGGCGCAGCCGTGTTAAGGTGAGTACTGGGGATGACTTGGTTCCAGAATTTCATTGTCCCGCGCTCTTGCCTTGCCAACTGCTATCGAGTTTGGCCCACGAGTCATTCCGGTGGGATGGCTCGAAGACCCGTACCTGGCACCTGTGCGGGGTCGAGGTCCTGCAGCCGTACCGAAGGTTGGACAGCGCCACGGCTTCTGCAGCCTGATGCCACACTCTCTGCTTGCTAGTCTCCCAAATGATCTGCTGGGCTTTTTAAGTGGCTGGGCTCGGCCACTTGTCAGCTGTGTGACTTTGGGCAAGTCACTTAACTTCTCTGTGCCTCAGTTACCTCATCTGTAAAATGGGGATTAAGACTCTGAGCCCCTTATGGGACAACCTGATTCCCCTGTGTCTACCCCAGCGCTTAGAACAGTGCTCGGCACATAGTAAGCGCTTAACAAATACCAACATTATTATTATTATTATTAATTCGGTTTTCTGTTTCCCTATCTATCGCTGCACTACTGGTCGACGAGCTGCCTACGTAGCGGAACTCTGCCCCCGTATGCGAACGGCGGAGAAGAAAACCTCAACGTGCCACTGGGCACAAGGGGACTGGATGAGGGGGTGGATGATCTCAATGCAAACCACTGCCACCGAGGCAAATAAGGTGTCCATCTCCTCGATTCTATTTATCTTGACGATGATGTCTTGTTTTTGTTATGTTCTGTTTTGCTTCGCTGTCTGTCTCCTCGGTTTAGACCGTGAGCCCGTCATTGGGCAGGGTTGGTCTCTATCTGTTGCCAAATTGTACATTCCAAGAGCTTAGTACAGTGCTCTGCACAGAGTAAGAACTCAATAAATACTACTGAATGAACTCCAGCCAGGTGAGACACTCCTTTCCCCTCTCCGCCATCTGCCTCTGAGCGGCATCCCCTGAGTGCCGGGGCCGGAGAAGGCACTCATCTGCGTCTGCATCGGTACAGGGTGAGAGAGGGCCAGGGAATCACGGTGCAACCCCGACACCCTCAGATACGATCTCACCGGCGGCGGCATCGTCTCCAAACCAAGAAGCTGCCGTACACACGATACCCCAGATGGTTCTGTAAATGGCTGAAATCCCCTCGTACAAAGGTCCCTGCAGCTCTAGAAGTAAGAGAAAGCCCAGGAACTCAGGCAAGGGGCCACAGATGTTGGAATCCACGGCTTCCCCGGTGAAATCCTCTCAGAGGTGCAAGTGGGAGTGACAGAGAGCTTCGTGCAACTGACCCCGTGACACGGCTCCGATGCCCTGGCCGTCGCTGGGCCAACACAGAGCCAACCAACCAGGTCCATGGCTACTCTGCAATCCACCACTTGGTCTTGGACTTTCCCGGGCCCCTCATTCATTCATTCAATAGTATTTATTGAGCAGTTACTATGTGCAGAGCACCGTACTAAGAGCTTGGAGTGTAGAGTTCGGCAACAGATAGAGACAATCCCTGCCCGATGACGGGCTCACAGTCTAAACAGGGGAGACAGACGGCAAAGCAAAACAGAACAAAACAAAAACAATACATCATCATCAAGATAAATAGAATCAAGGAGATATCTTATTAACAAAATAAATAGGGTAGTAAATAATACATACAAATGAGCACAGTGCCGAGGGGAGGGAAAGGGGGAAGAGAAGAGGGTGGGGGGGAGTGGAGGGGGAGCAGAGGGAAAGGGAGGGCTCAGTCCAGGAAGGCCTCCTGGAGGAGGTGAGCTCTCAGGAGGGGTTTGAAGAGGGGAAGAGGGGAAGAGGGAGCGGCCGGGCTCCCTCCACGCCCCATCCCCGCCCCACAACCCACCCCCACACCCCAACCCTCACACATACGCACACGCACCCCAACCACGAACACCGCAGGAGTGGGGCCGGGGCGGTGCAGTGGGGGGGGGGGGGGGGAGAAGGGGTGAGAGATCCGGGGGAGAGAGAGCGGGTGGGAACCGGGTTGGTTTCGGTTGGCTGGTTGGTTAGGTTGGCTCTCCCAGAGTGCCGACCCTCCCCTTACTGCCACTTACCAGCCGGTCTTCCTCCCCCTGCGTCCTCCCAAAGGTGGCCTCGGTGGGAGGGGAAGCTGTGGGACGGCAGTCCCCACCCTCCGCCTCCCCTGTCGGAGATGAGGGCCCGGCCAGTTGGGAATCGGGCACCGGGCAGACATCGTCATGGAGGATGGGCTGAGCCTCTCCAGAGGATCACCCGCTGATGCCAAACTGACTGACTGCAGCTGGGGAGCGGGCAGGGAGTGCCATGGGGCGCCCTCCTCTCCAGCCAAATCACCCCTCTTCAAGGCACCCCCGCGGCATGCCACGTGCCAGGAAGGACAACCGACTGCTTTGTTTTCCTCTGTTTCCCGAAGTTGAGAGGACAAATATCACTGGCCTTAATGCCGCAGCAGACAGAGAAGCAGCGTGGCCTAGTGGATAGAGCCCGGGCCTGGAAGACAGAAGGACCCGGGTTCCAATCCTGGTTCATTCATTCAATCGTATTTACTGAGCACTTACTGTATGCAGAGCACCATACTAAGGGCTTGGAAAGCAAAATTCGGCAAAAAATAGAGACAATAATAATAATAATAATGATGACGATGAGGGTATCTGTTAAGCGCTTACTAGGTACCGAGCACTGTTCTAAGCGCTGGGGTAGACACAGGTAATCAGGTTGTCCCAGGAGGGGCTCACAGTTTTAATCCCCATTTTACAGATGAGGTAACTGAGGCACGGAGAAATAAAGTGACTTGCCCAAAGTCACAAAGCTGATCAGTGGCGGAGCTACCCGCCCACAACGGGTTCACAATCTAGAAAGGGGAGACAGACATCAGGACAAGTAAACGGGGATCAGTGGCATCGATATAAACAAATAGAATCGTTTCAAGAGCCAGAGCCACCCGGACGTTTGGGCCGCCACGTACGAGGAGACCAGGTACAATAAGAAGAAGATCATCGACTTCCTGTCGGCCCCGGAGGGCTTCAAGGTGGCGGACCACGTGTCTGCTGTGTGACCTTGGAGAAGTCATTTCACTTCTCTGCGTCTCAGTTCCCTCATCTTTCAGATGGAGGATTAATACCGGGAGTCTCATGTGGACCATGGACTGCTTCCAACCTGATTATCCTGTAGCTATCCAGCACTTAGTACTGTGCCTGGCACATAGTAAGCGCTCAACAAATACCATTAACAGCAAAAAAAACAAGTGAATGAGGTGCTGCACATCAGGAACAATAATAATAATAATAATGTGGTATTTGTTAAGCACTTACTATGTGCAGAGCACTGTTCTAAGCACTGGGGTAGATACAGGCTAATCAGGTTGTCCCATGTGAGGCTCACAGTTAATCCCCATTTTACAGATGAGGTAACTGAGGCACAGAGAAGTTAAGTGACTTGCCCGCAGTCACACAGCTGACAAGTGGCAGAGCCAGGATTCGAACCCATGATCTCTGACTCCCAAGCCCGGGCTCTTTCCACTGAGCCACGCTGCTTCTCTTTCAAGCCCCTCCACAGCGCGGAGCCAGTGGGGAGCCCGGGGGAGCCGCGGAGGTGGCCGGGGTGAGGTCCGTGGTACGAGCTGCAGCTTCCCTCTTTCTCCCAGCATCACTCGAGGCGGCCAAGGGGCTCAAGAGTCCTCACTGCCCAAGGCCCGCTCATCTCTCCGTTCGGTGGCCGAAGTAGTTGGCAGAGTCGGTCAATAAATCAATGGTGTTTACTGAGCACCTTACTGTGCACTTTGCACCGCACGCTTGGGAGAGGGCCCTACGGGAGAGTCCACCATTACAGCGACCCATCCTCCAGCTCCTCCAGCTGATGTGGAACCTAATCTAATGTTGGTATTTGTTAAGCGCTGCTCAAGTCCCCTCAAATAATTCCCTCTCTCTGTCCCAACCCGTGTGGAGCCTGAGGTTCTGTCCTTCCTCCACGTTTCACTCCGTGTCCGAGGACCATGCCCTTCTTCCCCATCTCACCGCTGTTTCCGAGGGCCCTGCCCTTCTTCCGCACGCCACCGCCGTGTCCGAGGCCTCTGCGCCACGGCGCGCAGTGCCCGGCCCGACTCCGGGACCGGACCGGAACCACCGAGTTTGTTGAACAGGGAAAGTCCGTTTGAAATCCGGCGCACGGGTGCAACTCTAGACCGGGGGAGAGCGGCTGAAGGCGAGCCGCCACGGCCGAAGCTGCAGTCACCCAGCTTTGAAAACTCCTTCTCTGAGCAGCCTCTGGGTTTTTGCTCCTGAGGTCACGGTGGGTCACGGGTCAGAGTCCCCGTTCACTCTGAACAGAAGATCGAACCGGTAACACTCCGGCTCCGGGGCCAACTGCCATGCCTCTTCACGCTTCGGAAAAGATTCCGGGATATTAAGAATAACTTTTCCTCCTACGGTATTAACCCCTCCAAAAACCGAGCCAGAAAACTTTTAAAAGCTTCCAAGTGCTCTCCAGGGTGAGCATTAGCGAGCACTTAGGTAACAGGAGGGTGGGAGCCCCCCAGCTAATGTGGCGGTAAATGAGCTCTGAGATCACAGAGCTCCAGATGGCAGGGGAGCGGGCGGTGGGGGTGGGGAGGGGTAGGAGGGGTGGGCTGCCGCCTCACTGACAGCCGACTTAATGCCTTTTTCCGGTTCCAACGCGTCGGGCTCCTGTCACTCGGAGGGCTCGGGACGCCCCGAGTCACCCGGCTCCGGTGCCGGAGAGGTAACCCGATCCCAACGGCACCCAGAGGCACCCGGAGCTGCCAGGAGGCCTGTCGACGCCGGCGGAAGCTGCGCCGTCCCGGGCCCGTGGGCCGGGGGGAGGTCGGGGCCCGCCTCGGGCCCGGTGACCCCCCATGGCCCCCAGCTCCCCACAACGCTGCCGGGAACCGACCGGCCCCCTCCCGTGGGGGACGCCGATCCCCGGGGACATTTCGCTGGAGGAATCTCCGCGGACCCGACGCCGACACGCTGCCTCCCACACCTGAGGACACCGATCGATCGATCGGTGATACGTACTGAGTGACTGCTCTGTGCGGGGCGCTCGGCTAAGGAAATCCCTAATCAATCTAACGGGTGGGATGATCCGCACACCTACCCAAAGTGGAAGGTCGGGTCTGGGGCTTGGCAGAGTGTGATGGGGGTGGTTGGGGGGAGATGAGAGCAGCTCTGCCCTGGAGAAGTTTCCAGGCCAGCAGGGTGAACCTCAGCTGAGGCAAGTAGGAGGAGCAGGAGGTTCACTGCTTTCTAAAAAAAAATCAGTCGAATCGAAGCACTTCACCCCCCTGGACTCGGAAAGGTAGCCGTAAGCTCCTACTCTTCCTCTAGACCGTCACCTCCTTGTGGTCAGGGATCGGGTCTAACGACTCTATTGTATTGTCCTCTCCCAAGAGTTCAGTCCAGTGCTTGGCACACAGTAAGCGCTCAATAAATTCCACTATGCATAGAGCACAGACTTGGGAGTCAGAAGGTCATGGGTTCTAATCCCGGCTCCTCCGCTTGTCCGCTGCGTGACCTTGGGCAAGTCACTCAACTTCTCTGGGTCTGTTACCTCACCTGTAAAATGGGGAGTGAAGCTGTGACCCCCACATGGGACAGGGACTGTGACCAACCCAATTTGCTTGTATCCACCCCAGCGCTTAGTAAAGTGCCTGGCACATAGTGTTCATTCATTCATTCATTCATTCAATAGTATTTATTGAGCGCTTACTATGTGCAGAGCACTGTACTAAGCGCTTGGAATGTACAAATCGGTAACAGATACAGTTCCTGCCCTTTGACGGGCTTACGGTCAAATCGGGGGAGACGGACAGACAAGAACAATAGCAATAAATAGAATCAAGGGGATGTACAGCTCATTAAAACGATAGCAAATAAATAGAATCAAGGTGATGTACATCTCATTAACAAAATAAATAGGGTGATGAAAATAAATACAGTTGAGTGGATGAGTACAGCGCTGAGGGGAGGGGAAGGGGGGGGGAGGAGCAGAGGGAAAGGGGGGAAAGGAGGGCTTAGCTGAGGAGAGGTGAAGGGGGCGGTAGAGGGGGAGCAGAGGGAGCAGAGGGAAAAGGGGGAGCTCAGTCTGGGAAGGCCTCTTGGAGGAGGTGAGCTTTAAGTAGGGTTTGGAAGAGGGGAAGAGAATTAGTTTGGCATAGTAAACACTTAACAAATGCCACAACTATTATTAATACTCCAAATCAAAATCTTCAGATAAGGCGATCCCCACCTCCTCATCTCCTCGTCTCCTTACTTGGAGAGGACCCCAGAACTTCTTCTGGACATTGAACCAGGCTCCCTGCTCTTGCACACTGTCCATTTCTGTACATATTTATAATTCTATTTATTTATATTAATGATGGGTATACATCTATAATTCTATTTATTTATTTTGATGCTATTGAAGCCTGTTCACTTGTTCTGATGTTGCTAAACAACCCTAATCTGTTTTTTCACAGACCCTAACCTTCTAAAACCGGTTCTGTTTTTTCCACATTCTTGTATGCCCCCAGGTGCCAAACTTCGAGAAGCCTTCACCTGCTGACTCCAGGCGGGCACCAGTGAAGCTCAAGTGTCGGGACCTGGGTGCTCCCATCGGGTATGAAGATGAGCCTCGTTCCGATCAGGCAGATTCTGACGGAGGGCTTGTGCGGAGCAATAGATTCATTCATTCATTCAACAGTATTTAATAAGCGCTTACTATGTACAGAGCACTGTACTAAGCGCTTGGAATGTACAATTCGGCAACAGATAGAGACAATCCCTGCCCAATGACGGGCTCATAGTCTAAAAGGGGGAGACAGCAAAGCAAAACAGAACAAAACAAAAACAAGACATCATCATCAAGATAAGCAGAATCAAGGGGATGTACATCTCATTAAGAAAATTAATAGGGTAATAAATAATATATACAAATGAGCAGAGTGCTGAGGGGAAGGGGGAGGGGTAGAGGGTGGGGGACATAGATGACAGCGTTATGCCCCTCGTGCTCTCCCATCCCCCTACTGCTTCCGCTGGCCACTGAGTGCGTCAAGCGTGGAAGGGGAAGAGGGTGGGGGGCAGCACACTACAAACTGACCGTGAAGGCGCTCTCCAGGCTGGATCCACTGATGGCCAGAGTGACCACGGGGTTGTTGCACTGTGACCCGGCAGGCGGTGGCCTCAGTAGTCGCCACAGTCTTCGCTGCCCAGGGCAGTCAGATATTTTCGGGATTCCTCTGGGCCCGTCCACCTTGTGGAATGCCCTGGGTGGTTATTTTCTCCAGAGATGTTCTAAAGGCATGAGGCAGTGTGAGACTTCAGAGAAGGAGAGAGATTAGGACTGAAGATGTAGATTTAGAGATGGGAGTGGAAGTCATGGCAGCGAAAAAGTTCTCCAAGGAAGTGGGTGTAGATGGAGAATAGGAGGAGATCTAGAACTGAACCTTGAGGGAGCCCCCTGTCAGAGGGTGAGAGGCAGAGGAGAAGCCTGCCAAAGTGATTGAGAAGGAACAGTCCGAGAGATAGGAGGAGAACCACGAGAGGACAATGTCAGCGAAGCCAAGGTTGGATAATGTTTCCAGGAGAAGGGAGTGATCCACAGCGCCCAAGGCAGCTGACTGATCGGGGAGAATTAGGATGAAGTAGAGGGTGACGCTATCAAGTGTGAGCTTCCTAAAATCACCCCCGCCCCTCCTCAGTCCCTCCCCTTCCGGCTCCCTCCTAAACTCTCCCACCCTTCCCAGCAGTATCTCTTGGGGAAATTTCCTGCATCCTCTCAAAACCACCCCCTCCACCTGCGCATCCCAACCCATTCCTTCGCACCTTATCAAAACTCTCGCCCCCTCCTTTCTTCCCTCCCTAGCATCCATCTTCAACCATTTGTTCTCCAAAGGCTTCTTCCCCACTGCTTTCAAACAGGGCCATGTCCCCCGATCCTAAAAAAACCCTCCCTAGACCCCACAGCTCCCTTTAGTTATAGCCCCATCTCCCTCCCACCATTCCTCTCCAAACTCCTTGAGCGAGTTGTTGACACCCACTGTCTCAAATCCTTCTCCTCAGATTCTCTCCTGGACCCCCTCCAATCTGGCTTCCGTCCCCTTCACCCCACAGAAATGGCCCTCTCAAAGGTCACCAATGGTCTCCTTCTTGCCAAATCCTTCAGCCTCTACTCCATCCTAAACCTCCTCGACCTGTCAGCAGCCTTCGACACCGTGGACCACTTCTGTCTCCTGGAAGCATTGTCCAACCTTGGCTTCACCGACTCTGTCCTCTTCTGGTTCTCCTCATCGCTCTAGCCGTTCATTCTCGGTCTCCTTCGAGGGCTCCTCAGCCTCCCACCTCTTACTGTTCAGTTCTTGGTCCCCGTCTATTCTCCATCTACACCCACTCCCTTGGAGGACTCATTTGCTCCCATAGCTTCAACTATCATCTCCATGCAGATGATACCCAAATCTACATCTTCAACCCTGATCTCTCCCCCTCTCTCCAGGCTCTCATTTCCTCCTGCCTTCAGGACGTCTCTACTTGGATGTCTTCCCTTCACCTCAAACTTAACATGTCCAAAACAGAGCTCCTTATCTTCCCACTCAAACTCTGTCCTCCCCCTAATTTTCCCATCACTGTGGATAGCATCACCATCCTTCCTGTCTCACAAGCCCATAACCTCGGCGTTGTCTTTGAGTCCTCTCTCTCATTCGACCCACACAGTTAATCCATCACTAAATCCTATCAGCTCCACTTTCACAACATCACTAAAATCCACCCTTTCCTCTCCATCCAAACTGTTACCACGTTAATACAATCACTCATCCTATCCCACCTGGATTACTGCATCAGCCTCCTCGCTGACCTCCCAGCCTCCTGTCGCTCCTCACTCCAATCCATATTTCACTCTGCTGCCCAGAATATTTCTCTATAAAAATGCTCAGGACATAATAATAATAACTGTGACATCTGTTAAGTGCTTACTATGTGCCAGGCACTGTACCAAGCGCAGGGGTAGATACGAGTTTATCAGGTTGGACACGGTGCCTGTCCCACGTGGGGCTCACAGTTTTAATCCCCATTTTACAGATGAGGTAATTGAAGCACAGAAAAGTGAAGTGACTTGCCCAAGGTCACCCAGCAGACAAGTGTCAGAGCTGGGATTAGAACCTATGATCCTCTGACTCCCAGGCCCAGGCTCTCTCCACTACACCAGGGCATGTCACCTTGCTCCTCAAAAAACTCCAGGGGTTGCCCATCCACCTCCGCATCAAACAGAAACTCCTCACCATTGGCTTTAAAGCAGTTCACCACCTTGCCCTCTCCTACTTCACTTCACTTCTCTCCTTCTACAACCCAGCTAACTCACTTCGCTTCTGTAGTGCTAACCTTCTCACTGTGCCTCCACCTCGCCTGTTTCTCCGCCGACCCCTAGCCCATGTCCCGCCTCTGGCCTGGAACGCCCTCCCTCCTCCAATCCGACAGACAATTACTCTCCCCTCCTTCAGAGCCTTACTGAAGACACATCTCCTTCAAGAGGCCTTCCCACACTAAGCCCCGACCTTTCCTCATTTCCCAACCCCTTCTGCATCGCTCTGACTTGCTCCCTTTGCTCTTCCCACCTCCCAGCCCCACAACCCTTATGTACAGATCCACAATTTTATTTATTTGCATTAATATCTGTTTCCCCACCCCAAGACTGTAAGCTTATTGTAGAACGTGTCTGCTCACTGTTGTATTGTTGTACTGAGAAGCAGCGGGGCTTAATGGAAAGAGCCCGGGCTTGGGAGTCAGAGGTCGTGGGTTCTAATCCTGGCTCTGCCACTTCTCAACTGTGTGACTTAGGGCAAGTCGATTCACTTCATCTGTAAAACGGGGATTAAGACTGTCAGCCCCACGTGGGACAACCTGAATACTTTGTATCTACTCCAGCGTTTAACAAATGCCATCATCATTATCATTATTACTCTCCTAAGCACTTAGTGCAGAGCTCTGCACACAGTAAGTGCTCAATAAATATGACTGAATGAATGATTGAACGAAAGATCATCGGTGATGTTAGAGAGGGCTGTCTCCGTGGAGCGAAGGGGATGGAAATCAGATTGGAGGGGGTCAAAGGCAGAAGTGGAGACGTTAGGCGTAGACAACTCTCTCAAGGAGTCTGGAAAGGAATGGGAGGATGGAGATGGGGCGTCGAACTCCAACTCCAAATTTGGTGGCTGACAGGCAGGTCCGGGTAGCCCAGTCCCGATTCAGACGGAACCCAGTAGCCGATTCCCCAATCTGGATGGGCCCCAGACACCCGAAGCCTAATTTCGATGGGCCCCGGAAAGCCGAAGCCCTGATCTGGACGGGCCCGGGGCAGCAGGTGCTCAAACCAGATGACTGGGAGCCTCGGGTGGGACCGGGACTGTGTCCGATCTGACCGAAACGCATCACTATCCACACTGAGCACGGTGCTTGGCACACAGTAAGCGTTTAGCCCACACCCTGATTACTCTCACTAGATGGAGCCGGAAGGCTGAGTCCCGAGTCGGACTGAGCGACTACCAGCAGAGGCTCGTGGCAAACCGATCCGTGGGCTCCCAGCTCGGTCGATCGGCTTGCGAAAGCAGGCTTTGAGTTCGGACGCCCTGAGAAAACTGCTCGAAAACTAAGGTCTCGCGGAGCCCATAAGGGAACAGGAAGCGCCACCGCGACCCGCATGCCCACCGCCCTGACCCCGACATCTGTCCGGCTTTGGTCGTAGCATTTGTTAGCGCAGAGTTGCCGTGACGACCGGCCTCCCTCCTCCAGAACACCCTGTGCTGCTTAAACCGGCACAGGTGTCCCCGGCGCAGCCCGAAAAGGGTCCACGGTAATGACCTCAGTCGGCGTTATGGGTTTTAAATGAATATGAACATGTTTTCCTTCAACGGAAATTACAGTCAGCGATGCGGGCTATTTAGCATTAATGTATTCCAAATATCTAACAGATACGGGGCTGAAGGGCACGATAAATTACCATTCCTTGGTCTTTTATTTCCTGGACCTGAAAATAGGTTACAGCTTGCGGGCTGACCTACGGCAGAACGACCCTGTAGAGCAACGGCCGTGTTCATCTCATCACCGCATGGCGCACCCAGAGGAGAGGCCAGTGCCCGGACCGCCCCTCCCCCGGGAGCACCGACAGGAGTCTGCCGGGAAACCGCCTAGGGAACCCCCACAGCATTTCTGCCCTCCTCACCGTCGGTGGGGGTAGGAAAGGGGCACATGTCCACGGTCTCACCGGGCACTGCCAACAGATGGCTGCCAACAGATTG
Organism: Ornithorhynchus anatinus; assembly: GCF_004115215.2. Lineage (NCBI taxonomy): Eukaryota > Metazoa > Chordata > Mammalia > Monotremata > Ornithorhynchidae > Ornithorhynchus > Ornithorhynchus anatinus. The sequence goes on from NC_041729.1 coordinate 228,936, forward strand.
CTTATGGCTCTCTGGGTCTGAGGCTGGAGGTCACTCTTGGGGGAAAGACAAATACCATGATGGATGGAACTCCTCCTCCGACCTGGGCCTGGAGAGGGTCGGGGTCTATGCACCCACCCCACCCTCACCCTCTCTGAGCGCCGCATAGTAGTTCCCCATCTGTACGCTCGGTGTCTGTCCAAACTCCAGAGGCTTTTGGCAGGAAGCAGGCAGCCCAAATGCCCCCCACAACTTCAACTCTGAAGGTTCAATTTGTGTGGATCACCCAAATCGATCAAGTTTTCCATCAACAGTACTTATTGAGCACTATTCTGTACTGAGCGTTTGAGAGAGTACAATGGAACTGGTAGACATGATCCCAGCCCCCTTACAGTCTAGTGGAGTAGACAGACGCTAAACACTTAACAAATACCATAATAATAATTATTATTAATAATAATAATAATAATAAAATACAGAGGGGAGCAAGTATTGGCAAGGGGGAGGGGAGGGAGTAGAGCGCGTGCCCAAGAGCTTAGGTGACCAATGATGAAGCAGCGTGGCTCAGTGGAAAGAGCACGGGCTTTGGAGTCAGGGCTCATGAGTTCGAATCCCAGCTCTGCTACTTGTTGGCTGTGTGACTGTGGGCAAGTCACTTCACTTCTCTGGGCCTCAGTTCCCTCATCTGTAAAATGGGGATTAAGACTGTGAGCCCCACGTGGGACAACCTGATTTCCCCTATGTCTACCCCAGCGCTTAGAACAGTGCTCGGCACATAGTAAGCGCTTAACAAATACCAACATTATTTATGAAGTGGCAGTTGGAAAGGGGGAGGGGAGGAGGAATGAGAGATCAGTCAGGGAAGGCTTCTGGACATGCAATTTATGTGGAGTTTTGAAGGTGAGGAGAGCCATGGTCTGCCAGATACTAAGGGAGAGAGAGTTCCAAGCAGAAGGCAGGGTGTGAGCAAGAAGTCAGTAGGGCGAGAGTCAAGATCGAGGTCCAGGAAGAGGGTTGGCATGAGAGAAACCAAGTGTACCTGAGCTGGGGTGGAACGGGAAAGGAGCAAGGACAAGTCGAGGGGAGAGGGCTGAGTGAATACCTTAAAGCCAACGGTCAGGAAAAGAATGAGCAACAACTGGAGGTTTTTGAGGAGAATGCTATCTTCACAAAAGGATCTAGACAGCAGGATGGAGAAAGGACCGGAGGGAGGTGAGGCTGGAGGCAGGGATGCAACAGTCAAGTCAGGGGATGTTAAGAGACCAGACCAGGGCAGTGGTCACTGGGATGATGAGGAAGGGGACAAATCTGGAGATGTTGGGGAGGAAGAAAAGAGGATTTGGTGACGGAGTGAAGACAGAGGCTGAAAGAGAGAGAGGAGTAGAGGCTAACACACAGTTCACGGACTTGAGAAACAGGAAGGGTGATGGTGTCCGCTGGGATGGGAAAGGCGAGTGAGAAGAGGACTCTGTAAGGAAGATGAGGGGGGCAGTTTGGGACATTCTGTGCTGTAAAGATGTCCTGGAGGCAGGAAGAAATTTGATAGAAGGTTAGATGGCGCAGGGCCGCAGGGGAGGCGGGAGTCATCGCCATATCGGTCGTTTGTTTATATTTATGTCTGTCTCCCCCTCTAGACTGTAAGCTCACTGTGGGCAGGGAATGTGTCTGTTAATCATTATATTGTACTCTCCCAAGCACTTAGTAAAGTGCTTTGCACACAGTAAGGGGTCAATACATACAAAGGAATGAATAAATGAAAGAAATAGGAAAAGGCTTCTGAGGAGACTGTACCTCCCAAAAGGCAAATGGGCCAACATTTGCCTCAGGTCGGGTGAGGAGGACCAGCAATAGGAAGACCCCCCGATCAGCTGCTTTTGGGGGGTGAGCCCGGGGTGGCCATATGCAGCATGAACCAAAGGAATCTAGGAGAAGCCAGTCTACGCAGCAGACCTCACCCCGTCGGCTGCTCTTTCAGGGAAGAGAAACCACTAAAATCTGACCTAGCCTTCCTGTCCGAAATGCGATCACTTAACCTATCCTGCCTTGATTACTGTATCAGCCTCCTTGCTGACCTCCCAGCCTCCTGTCTCTTCACATTCAGTTCATACTTCACTCTGCTGACCGGATCATTTTTCTATAAAAACGTTCAGGACGATTCCCCACTTCTGAAGAAACTCCAGTGGTTGCCCATCCACCACCACATAAAAAATCCTCACCGTTGGCTTCGAAGCACTCAATCACCTTGCCCCTTCCTATCTCACCTCGCTACTCTCCTCCTACACCCCAACCCACACACTTCGCTCCTCTAATGCCAACCTACTCACTGTACCACGATTTCGTCTGTCTTGGCACCGAAACCTCACCCACTTCCTGCCTCTGGCCTGGAATGTCCTTCCTCCTCAATTCCAACGATGACTCTCCCTGCTTCAAAGCCTTATTGAAGGCACATCTCCTTCAAGAGGCCTTCCCTAAGCCCTCCTTTCCTCTTCTCCCACTCCCTTCTGCATTGCCCTGACTTGCTCCTTTTGTCCATCCCCCCTCCCAGCCCTACAGCACTTGTGTACATATCTGTCATTTACTCATTATTTATATTAATGTCTGTCTCCCCTTCCAGACCGTAAGCTCACTGTGGGCAGGGAATCTATTATTATATTGTACTCTCCCAAGCGCACAGTACAGTTCTCTGCACATGGTAAGTGCTCAATAAAAAAGGAGGGAGGGAGAGAGGGAGGAAAAGAGGGAGGGAGGAAAAGAGGGAGGAAGGGAGGGAGGGAGGGAGGGAAGGAGGAAGAGAGGGAGGGAGGGATGAAGGGAGGAAGGGAGGAAGGGAGGAAGGGAGGAAGGCAGGAAGGCAGGAAGGATGACCATAAGCAGTATGAGAAGAAGGAATCTTGGAAAAACCCGCTGGGCAGATTTTGACGAGACCCAGTCTCAGACCATTGGGAAACAGCAGCAGGAAAGGGTCCAGCCTGGCACACGGCAAGCCCGGTGGGAAGACGCTTTGCTGCCGGAGGGACCATTGGGATCCCCTGAGCAGCAAATGCCACCATAGAGCAGGGCAGGGCTCAACTGGCCCTCATTGAGACTTGGTCGGGTCTGTGAGTCAATCAGTCTTCCCTTGCTGGTCCACACTGGTTAAAGCTCCCTGGGAACATTGTCAACAGGAGGCAGCACAGCAGAGGGGAAGGGAGCTTAGGGCTGGGAGTCCAGAGACCTGGGTCCTAGTCCAAGTTGGGTGACCCTGGGCCGGTCTCTTCAACTCTCAGTACCTCAGTGTCTTCTTCTGGCAAAGGGAGACAAGATCCCTCTTCTCCCTCCCCTTTATAATAAGGATGGCATTTATTAAGTGCTTACTATGTGCCAAGCACTGTTCTAAGCACTGGAGTGGTATCTGTTAGGTGCTTACTACGCGCCAGGCACTGTCCTAAGCACTGAAGTGGATACAAGCAAATCGGGTTGGACACTGCCCCTGCTCCACAGGGGGCCTCATAGTCTCAATCCCCATTTTACGGATGAGGTAACAGAGGCCCAGAGAAGTGAAGTGACTTGCTCAAGGTCACATGGCACACAAGTGGCGGAGCCGAGATTAGAACTCGTTTAGACTGTGAGCCCGTTGCTGGAAAGGGACTGCCCCATCTGTTGCCAAATTGTACATTCCAAGTGCTTAGTACAGTGCTCTGCACATAGTAAGCACTCTATAAATACTATTGAATGAATGAATGACTTCTGACTCCCAGGTCCGTGTTCTATCCATTACGCCGGGCTGCTTTCGTCGTCATCATGGTATCTGTTAGGTGCTTACTATGCGTCAAGCACCGTTCGAAGCACTGGGAGAGGAACAAGTTAATCAAGTTGGACACGGTCTCTCTACCACATGGGGCTCATCATCTAAGTAGGAGGGAGACCAGTTACTTAGTCCCCATTTCGCAGCTGAGGAAACCGAAACCACAGAAGTGAAATGACTTGCCCAGAGTCTCACACAGCAGACAAGTGACAGCGCTGGGGTTAGAACTCAGGTCCTCTGACTCTCCCAAGCACTAAGGTCAGTGCTTTGCATATAGTAAGCGCTCAATAAATACGATTGAATGAATGAATGACTCCCACAGATGTGCTCTTTCCACTAGACCATGGCCTCGTAAGAGCTGCGAGGCCTAGCGGGGAACAGGGAAGTGCCTCATCTGATTTTCCTGCTTCTGTCCCAGTATTTAGCACAGTGCTGGGCACAGAGAAAACAGTGAATAAACGCCACAACTAATCAGCAGTTACTGGTTCCCCGAAATCTCACAGCTTCCAAATGATAAACGACGACTGTGTTTCTGGAGTCAGGGAGAGTGACGTGCCCCCCCACCGCCAGGTACGTACGGGCGCGCAGGCCCACACGCACGCACACACATCACACGCTGTGCATCAGTTCAGGTAATTGGGCAGTCAGCTGAAAGGACAGGGACGTCACCAGAGCGGGGAGGGCTTCTGGAACAAAGTGGGTGATGGGGGGGTGTTTTGAGCCAGTTTTAAACTCAGCATGACTTGACAATCTGCCAGTGAGCGCTTCTAAGCCAGCGAACGTCCCAATGCCCTTGAGCTTCAAACGCTAAACAGTGGTGTGGCCTATTGGATACAGCAAGGACCTGGGAGTCAGAAGGACCTGGGTTCTAATCCTGGGTCTGCCACATGTCTGCTGTGTGACCTTGGGCAAGTCACTTCACTTCTCTGGGCCTCAGTTACCTCATCTGTAAAATGGGTATTAAGAGTGTGAGCCCCACGTGGGTCAGGGACTGTGTCCCAACTGATTAACTTGTACCTACCCCAGTGCTTAGAAAAGTGCTTTACGTATAGTAAGCACTTAACAAGTATCGTTATTATTATTACTATTATTATTATTATTAATGCTCCATCCCGGCTAAACGAGACCCGGGCACCGTGGCCCGGCCAACCTGGATCTCCTCAATCCAGGCCCCGTAAACTGCCGTTTCGGGACAGGAGGGTGCTCCCTCAACTCCACACCTCGGGCCCCATGGACCGGCCGACCAAGATCTCCGCATCCCGGCCCCGCAACTGGCTCCAGGCCTTCTCCATTGGATCTCCATGTGGTTCCAACAGAGAAGTCATTCGTGATGCTCGTGGAGGCAACACCTGGAGCTGGAAACAAGTGGAGGTGGTTGGAACGCACCAGCCGTGGGCTCCGAGCCCGATCCTTCACCTGAGGTCTCAGAACACTTACCCTAATGGTCCCTGAAGGGACAAAAACTTCCCTACAAAATCATTCGAAAGAAAGCCGAGGATCCAAAAGCCGTCCGGAAGCACACTTGTTATTTGTAAAAATAACTGCTCTATAAAAGGCCTACTATTTTAAAACGCATTCCATGCCCAGAACATAGAAATATGAGAAAATCACCCCTTCAGCTCCCAGCAAAAGCGAGTTCCTCGCCTGTGTTTTGTCTGCCTGAAAACTCACTTGGACAACTGGCCCCAGGTCTTTGAAAGGCAATAAAAGTTCTAATGTTTTACTAACTGGAAGCCTAATAACTGGCCAACAAAGAGTGCCCACGGTAAAGTCATTATCTGCCAAGGGGGAGCAGAAAGGAAGAGAGAGACATATGCAAAAATGCAACTCTTGAACTGTAACGGGGAACCAGGCAGTGCTCGAGGGGTGATCCAGGAAAAGAAAATAAACTTTTTCACATCTACTCATTACCCTCTGTACAACTAAGGAGTCGGAGGGAGAAGAGGGGAAGGGGGAAAGATGGGAAGTAAGATGCAGAGGACTGGATGCGGGGAAGAGAATGAAGTAGAGGAGAAAGGAGCCAGGAGAAGGGGGAAGAGTGGGATCCGGGAAAAGGAGGAAAGAAGGGAAGAGAGAAAGGGAAGAGGGAGAGGAGAAAGGAGAGGGATGGAAGAAGAAGGGAAGAAGGAGGAGGTCAAGCCCAATATTGAGGTCCAAGACTTTTGCCTACCAGGTTGATGAGAAAGCCTTCCCGAAATCCCCCCTTCCACAGGCCTTCCCCAGTTCATCCCCCCGCTCCGCCCACCCCCGGCCTAGGTAACCAGCCTTGGCAGTTCTCCTTCCGCAAAGAGCAACCAGGCGCGATTGGAGATGGACTGGTTCGTCGTTGGCAGGGAACGTGTCTGTCTGTTGTTGCATTGTACTCTCCCAAGCACTTGGGACAGTGCTCTGCTCGCAGTAAGCGCTCAGTAAATATGACAATGAAGGAACGAATGAACGAACCACACAGCCACACCAGCCGGCATCACCCAGCCAAGAACTGGTCCACAGGTCGGAGCTGCGGGGCAGCGCCCTGCCTCCCTACCTGAATGCCGCCTGTGCCACCGGCATCTGCGGGGCCTCGGGTGCCCCGGTGAAATTAACCGCCAACAGCAGCAGCAGCAGAGACCGACTCGAGTGGGCGTGCTCTGTCCCGGACGTACCCCTCCGCTGCCCCGGACCCACCCGTCTGCTGCCTAGGCAAGCCAGCAGCAGCAGAGTTGCTCAGGTGGACGTGCTCCGCCCCAGACCCACCCCTCAGCCGCCCAGATAGAGCAACAGCGGCAGAGAGCAGCTCTGCTGGGCACGCTCTGACCCAGAACCAGCCCCCGCCACCCAGATAAACCAGTAGCAGTAGCAGTAGCAATAATAATTAATGAATTATAATATCTGTCAAGCGCTTATTACGTGCCAAGCACCATTCCAAACACTGGGGTAGATTCAAGTTGATCGGATCGGACACAGGCCCTGTCCCACACCGAGTTCACACTCTTAATCCCCGCCTTTTACAAATGAGGTAGCTGAGATGCAAGAGAAGTTACGTGACTTGCCCAAGATCACACAGCGGACATGCGGTGGAGTTGGGATTAGAACCCAGGTCCTTCTGACTCCCAGACCCAGGCTCTATCCACTAAGCCACGCTGCTTCTCCGCAGCAGTAACAGCAGCAGAGCAGACGAGGTGGGCAAGCTCTGACCCGACACCCCCCCGCCCCGGGATAAAGCGACGGCGGCGGCAGCCCGGAGTGGCTTGGGGGGGCACGCTTTGGCCCCGACCCACCCCTCCACTGCCCAGATTTCCTGGCCGCTTTCCCTCCGGGGCTTCGGTGGGGCCCCGCGGGGTCGGGGGGAGTCTGGGGGAGGCCGGAGGGGAAGGCGAAGGGGAAGGACCGAAGGGGAAAGGGCAGGACAGAAGGCCACGGGGGCCGCGGAACCGACCGTGGGAACCCGGGCTGGGCCATGCGGGGAGAAGGCGGGAAGGCATCGGGGGAAACGTCCCGACTGGTCGCTGTAGACCTGGAGCTGCGAGGAGCCTGCGGGGCCCAGGCTTGGGTGAAGGCAAGCAAAGGCCCTCGGGGGCGGAAGCCCGGAGGGCCCGGAATCGCGTGGGCCACAGTTGGCTCCGAGTGGCCCTCCGGGGTTCGGGGGCGGGGCGGGCACGGAGGGAAGAGCGGAGCTCTGGGCCGCTCCGTGCGGGACCCCCGGGGAGAAGAACCCCTGAAAGAGAAAGATCCGAGAGCGAAGGACCCAGCGTCGGCCGCGGGGCATGAGCCGGGCTCACGGCGGCTGCCACCGCCGCAGCGGAGGAGTGCGGGGTCGGGGGGGACCGCAAACCGGGTCTCCCCCACCACAACCCCGGGGGCCGACTCCACACCCCTTCCGATTCCAGGTCGTTCCCCGAGGTCACGGGAACCGCCACGTCAGGAGCTGAGGTCAACCGCCGGGCACGCCGCAACGGAGACGGGCTGAACCCTGACCTCGGACGCCCGGCTGGAACGGCAGCTAAAGATGGACAGCGGGCCGGTCGGAGACCAATCGGCCGGATGCGAGGAGTCCGGTTGCTCCGGGGAAGGACCAAGGACCGACGGATCTCTTCACCTTTCCACCACGGAGGGACACCCGGGCGGTCCCCGCCAAGTATCACAGAACCCTAACGCGTTCCGAGACCCCTCCGGCCGCCCTCCGCGCGCGGCCACGCCACGGTGGCTCGGGTCGCTTCCCGGCATGCTCTGCCTCCCGCCTCACGGAGCCCCAGGGGGCCGCTCCATGTCCTCTGCCTCTCCCGGATGGGCCCGGCCCCGGGGACTAGTTATCTGCTCTGCTGCATTCATTTCCTGGGCAGGAGGCGGGGGCGCGCTACTTCCTACCAACCTTCAGAAGGTTCTTCTCCCTACGGCCTTGATCTCCTCGGCCATTAATGGTTCCCCATGGCCTTGTTCCTCAGCCTTCCCGACCCCCTGCACCCTTTGCCCTGCAGGGGGTCTGTCTGCACAGAGGAGAGTGGCTCCTTATGCAAATGGAGCGGGCGCCCATCTCCAGGCCGGGCCCGGCTGGGCCCCCGGGCCACCGTCCGTCGTTTCCGGGGAGGAATCGTGAACAGCCCCAGCAGCTCTGACCGGCACGCCCACGCCACGACCTTCTGCACCAGCATCCTCTCGGGTCTTCTTCCCACCCAGTTTGCTCTGGTTTTCCTCCCTCCCAGCCCACTCCGGTTTTCTTCCCACCTAGCCCTCTCCTGTTCTCCTCCTGCCCAGCCCGTTCCCGTGCCGGAATTCTTCCCACTTGGCCCAGTCTCACACTGATAATCAGTCAATGATAAGCACTGAGCATTTATGGGGTGCAGAGCACCGTACGAAGTATTTGGAAGAGTACAATACAGCAGAGTTGGCAGACGTTCCCTGGCCACAATGAGCTTCAGTCTAGAGGGGGAGACGTCCACGTAACCCCCGCACCCCTATCAGGACAAGGTGGCTTCCTACTCTTTGTCCCGCAGGAGGTTTCCGCCTCTCCCGGGATAGCATCCGGCCCGGAAAACGGACCCGTCGATCCCCCCCAGCCCATGGCGGATTACTACCGGACGAGCCCCCGTGGCTGGGCGCCCACCCCCACTGGGAATCTGTGCAGGAGGGGACCCCTGCGATCCAGCTCGTTCGTTTCCCCCAAAGAATGCGGCCGCAGCGGCACAGCCTGCATCGTGGGGGACAGTCTTGGACAGACTGGCCCGCAACCTGCCGGCCCCAACAAAAAAATCAGCCCAATGGTATTTATTACCTGCTCTCTACGTGTCAAGCACCGGGTTACGGCAAGTAAGGCCGAGGTCAATACAAGATCACCAGTCCAGACACGGTCCCGTCCCTCCCGGAACCCACGGTCTTTGAGGGAGGAAGGAGGAAAAGCCATTTGATCCCCATTTTACCAGTGAAAAAACTGAGGCACCGAGAAGTTAAGTGTCTTGCCCACGGTCACCTAACAGGCAAGTGGCGGGGGCAGGATCAGCCACGGGTCTCCACCCTTCCCATCCTGTGCTCTTTCCCCTAGACTGGGCGACTTTAGCCGAGTGTCACGGCTCAGTAAAATTCAGCCCGTGCACCCCTGCCTCCAGCTGCTCTCCAGCCCCTTCAACTTGACCCCTGCTTTCCCCACCATGTCAAACTCACCACCCTTTCTCCGGTAGGCCTTCACTCTTAGCAGTCACAGAAGCCAGGTCACCCACTATGCCTTCCCTTCTCCTTCCCATTCATCAGTCAATTATATTTGAGAATTATATTATATGAGAAGCAGCGTGGCTCAGTGGAAAGAGCCTGGGCTTGGGAGTCAGGGCTCATGAGTTCGAATCCCAGCTCTGCCGCTTGTCAGCTGTGTGACTGTGGGCAAGTCACTTGACTTCTCTGTGCCTCAGTTCCCTCATCTGTAAAATGGGGATGAAGACTGTGAGCCCCACGTGGGACAACCTGATTCCCCTATGTCTACCCCAGCGCTTAGAACAGTGCTCGGCACATAGTAAGCGCTTAACAAATACCAACATTATTATTATTATGAGTTCGACTCCCGGCTCTGCCACTTGTCAGCTGTGTGACTGTGGGCAAGTCACTTCACTTCTCTGTGCCTCAGTTCCCTCATCTGTAAAATGGGGATTAACTGTGAGCCTCACGTGGGACAACCTGATTCCCCTGTATCTACCCCAGCGCTTAGAACAGTGCCCTGCACATAGTAAGCGCTTAACAAATACCAACATTATTATCATTATTATTATTATATTTATCGAGCGCTTACTGTGTGCAGAGCACTGTACTAAGCACCTGGGAGAGTACAATACAACAACAGGCACATCCCCAGCCAGGCTCTGGCCACCAGCCACAAGTTGGGAGGGACAGGGGATGAGATGAGGCAGGGATGGGGGGCAGTACTCACGGCTGCTGCCCCGATCCCTCACTCTGGGCCCGAACCCCATTCCCATGACCGGGGCTGGAAGAGGAGGTGGGGCTACAGGCACAAAGGGGAAGGGGTCCAGGTGTGGCCCGTAGAGCCGACGGCCACCGCCGCCACCACGGACCCCGCTCGAGCTCGTCTCGAAGAAGAACAGAAACACTGAGCGGTGGTGGGGGCGGGGGTGGGCAGGAAAACCCCTGGGAACAGAAAAGTGGGAAAGGAGCGATGTGAGGGCAGGAGTGGGCAGGGAGGACATCGATCTGCGGGGATTTTCAGTGCCGTCGAGGACGAGGCTCGGGACGGCTCCCCGGGGCCAGCGGACGGGTGGGTGGCCGGGAGCCCGGTGAGCCGGGGCCCGTCTGCAGCTGCATCAGCGCGTGTTGCCAGATTTCACTCCAGGACAGTGGAAGGGGGTGGGGGTGGGGGGGGCTATCACCTCTCTGGGCCCAGGAGCCACCAAAAATGTGGGACTTTAAATTCTCGTTTCTCATTTCAGAAGTTCTGTCTGGGCATTTACAAGACTTGGAGGATTTCAGAAAATTAGCACAGGGCTTAAAATATGGGCTTTCATTTCTCCCTGTAGATTGTTCTACTACAGCCCAGCCCGCACGCTCCACTCTTCTAGCGCCAGCTTACTCACTGTGCCCCGATCACGTCTGCCTCACCGCCGAGCCCTTTCCCACGTCCTCTCCCTAACCTGGAACTACCCTCGTCTTCCATAAACGCCAGAACACCACCCTCTCCACCTTCAAATCATTACTAAGGTCACATCTCCTCCAAGAGACCTTCCTAGATTAAGCCCTCTTTTCCCAGGCTCACTCTCCCTTTTGTGTCTTCTATGTACTTCAGTCTGTGACTTTTGGGCACTCAATTTTCACCCCAACCCCATGGCACTTATGTACCTATCTTTAAATTACATTTCATAAATTACTTATTTATTCATGTTAACGTCTGTTTCCTCCTCTACGCTGTAAGCTCGTTATGGGCAGGAAACATATCCGCTAATTCTGTTATACTGTACTCTCCCAAGCACTGAGTACAGCGCTCTGCAATAGTAAGTGCTCAATAAATACAATCCATCGATTGTGCTTCCGAGCCGCTCTGCACAGCGTAAGGGTCAGATGATGATGATGATGACGGATGAAAGCAGGGGAGGGTGGAAGGAGGGGATGGTGGAGACGATGACGCAGAGGCCGGAAGATGGGGAATGGAGGACGGTGATGTCGAAGGTGAAATCTGGAGTCACTGACTCGTCAACGGTAATAGTTTCTAGGGAAGCAGCGAAGCCTAGTGGAAAGAGCTCAGATCTGGGAGTCAAAGACCCTGGGTTCTAATCGTTCTAATCTCAGCTCCACCATATACCTGCTGTGTGACCTTGGGCAAGTCACTCACTTCGCCTCAGTTCCCTCAGCTGCAAAATGGGGATTTGATACCTGTTCTCCCTATTTACTGCGAGCCCCACGGGGGACCTGATTATCTTGAATCTCTACCCCAATGCTTTGTCCAATTCTTGGCACACAGTAACTGCTTAACAGATACTACAATTACTATTATTATTATTATTTCTATGTTGCCATTTGTTCCACTGCACATTCCACCGATTATCTGGCCTCTACCCCAGCGCTTAGAACAGTGTTTGACACACAGTAAGTGCTTAACAAAGACCACTGTCGGACTTCTTCTGCTTCTCCGTCGCATCAGCCAATCCCGGCTTCTTCCTACTGTGCTCAGGGGTTATTTATTCAATCGTATTTATTGAGTGCTTACTGTGGGCAGAGCACTGTACCAAGCGCTTGGAAAGTACAATTCGGCAACAGATAGAGACCATCCCGACCCGATAACCGTCGGTTGGTTACTGATTCAATCATATTTATTGAGCGCTTACTGTGTGGCAACAGAGGCCGTAGAGCTGGTCGGGTCATTCCCCTATGATCAATCAGTAGTACGTACTGTGGGCTGGGCGACTTTTCTAAAATGCCCTCAGTACAGTGCTCTGCACACAGTAAGCGCTTAATAAATCCGACTGAATGAGTGAACGAATAAAACAAATGTGAGCTCATCTGTGGGCTGGGAGTCTTTTCTACAATGGGTGCAGACTCATCTGGGATCCAGAAGACTTTTCTAGAACTTTTCCAGGCTTTTCTAAAGAAGTGGTGTGGCTCAGTGGAAACATCCTGAGTTTGGGAGTCAGAGGACGTGGGTTCTAATCCTGGCCGCCACCGGCTTGCGGCGCTGCGCTAGATGCCTGCTGCAAGTTCAGCACGAGTTCAGCAGTGTCGGAAGGTGAGGTCCCGCAGGCCAGAGAGCTGAAGGTTTGGGTTTTCCCTGGGCCCGGATGGGACCTGGTGCCACCCCGGAGGTGACTGGAGCAGGCAAAATAAATCGGTTTTACAGATGACAATGAGCTAAGCGTCAGGATCTGGCTCAAGTTGTGGGGAAGGATTCTTGGTTCTCTTTCCCCACTCCCTGGGCCCAGAGCGTTATCAGAGGGTTGGCACTTAAAAAAAAAGGAAAAAACTGCCTAGCCCTTGAACGCTTGCCAAACAGACTTTATCACAAGCCCGCATCAGCAATTACTGTCAGAATCTTCAATTAAAATGGTGAAATGGCAAAAAGCAGCAGCCATGACGGTAGACAGAACCAAACGTCGGCTCTCAGGATGGCGGCACATGGGTCCCGAGGTTGCAGGACCTGGGCCCCAGGGGAGAGAGGGAGGAGGAGGAGGAAGAGGAGGAGGAGGAGGAGGCCCTGGAGGAAAGGGAGGAGGCAGAAAGAGGTGGAAGGAGGCAGGTCTCAGGGAAGAGGAGGAGAAGTGGTAGGAGGTGGGCCCCAAGGGAGAGGAAGAATGGATAAAGATGCTGAAGGAACAGGCCAGGGTAGGCATGGCTGCCCAAGTGGTCTCTGGGATCCCCAGAAGGGGCACGGCACATTTTCATGGGGCGGGAACCGAGTCTACCGTGGAGGGGCTGCTGGGCAATCGCACATCTGCTCACACCTTACATTCCCAATCGCTGGAACGCAATAACCCATATACACGTCCTGTTTGCCCTGCTCCTCTTGTCAGGAATTGATGCTATCATCAGTCTCCCCAACTAGTCTCTAAGTCCTGTGAGGGCAGGGATCGTGTCGACTAATTCTACTTTACTCTTTCAAGCACTTAGCACAGTGATATGCACAAAAATAAGACCCCGCAGATGGGTTCATGCCTGTTCTTAAAAAATACAAAATACGGTATTTGTTAAGCCCTTACTGTGTGCCAAGCACTCTTGTAAGTACTGGGGTAGATACAGGGTAATCTGGTTGCCCCACTTGGGGCTCACACTTTTAATCCCCATTTTACAGATGAGGTAACTGAGGCACAGAGAAGTTAAGTGACTTGTCCAAGGTCACACAGCAGACAATAGGCAGAGCCGGGATTAGAATCTACGTCCTCTGGCTTGGGAGTCACTAAGCCACACTGCTTCTCTAGAAAAGCCTGGAAAAGTACTAGAAAAGCCTTCTGGACCACAGATGAGTCTGGCCCATTCTAGAAAAGACTCCCAGCCCATAGATGAGCTCACGTCTGTTTTATTCATTCATTCAGTCAGTCATATTTATTGAGCACTTATTGTGTGCAGAGCACTGTACTGAGCACATTTTAGAAAAGTCTCCCAGCCCACAGAGGGGCTCATGCCCTTTCTAGACAAGTCTCTCAACCCTCAAACAAGTTCTCACCTGTTCTAAAAAGTTCCTGTGGCTGCAGGCGATGATGCCCTTGTTCTCAAAAAGGTGCCCCTAGAGCATGGCTCTCGCACGCTGACGATTACATCTCATTCCAATTAGCCAGAAACTTGGCTCATCTAGAGGATTGCAATTCCTCCAAATTGGAACGAACGGTGACCGATAGGACAAACGAGAAACCGGTGTTTTATTCTCCCCACTCACCGGTGAGGAGGCTGTCCACAAGCCCGCTGGCCCGAGTCGACCCAGAAGATACTGGACATACTTTAGAGTGACTGGGCAGAAGGGTGTCCCGTGAGGGACTGAAGTAACTAGAAATTCTGTCCCCAGCTTCTTCCTCCCAATTACCCAATCTTCCTCCCAAGATCCAGGACTCCCTCATCCTGGGACTCGGACAGGACGTGAGCCATGGGCGGGGCCACGGAGACCCAAAATGGTGGCTTTTTGACCTTTTGGCCCTCCAAAGCCTGCCCTTTCCCAGTCCTCACCGCCCCTCCCCCAAAGTCCCGACCCTCCTCACACGTCCACGCTCAAAATGACAAGTTAATAATGTTGGTATTTGTTAAAGTGCTTACTATGTGCAGAGCACTGTTCTAAGCGCGGAGGTAGATACAGGGTAATCAGGTCATCCCATGTGAGGCTCACAGTTAATCCCCATTTTACAGATGAGGGAACCGAGGCCCAGAGAAGTTAAGTGACTTGCCCACAGTCACACAGCTGACAAGTGGCAGAGCCGGTATTCGAACCCATGATCTCTGACTCCGAAACCCAGGCTCTTTCCGCTGAGCCACGCTGCTTCTAAGTTAGCATGGCAAGGCAGGGTGGAGGCCAGAAGAAGGGGACAGGGAGAGAGAAAAGGAAGGGGATGAGAGCAGAGAGAAAGAGCGGAGTGGGTCAGCAGATCACAGCTCCTCCTTTCTCGCAAGTGCCACCCCCTCCACCTGCGTCTCGGACCCCATTCCCTCTCACCTTATTAAAACCATCGCCCCTGCCCTCCTCCCTTCCTTAACTTCTATTTTTAACCACTCAATCTCCAATGGCTCCTTCCCCGCTGCCTTCAAACATGCCCACGTCTCCCCCCATCCTAAAAAAACCCGCTCTTGACTCCACTTCCCCCTCCAGTTATCGCCCTATCTCCCTACTACCCTTCCTTTCCAAAATCCTAGAACGAGTCGTCTACAATCGATGCTTAGAATTCCTTAACTCCCATTCTCTCCTGGACACCCTCCAATCTGGCTTCCGTCCCCTCCACTCTACCGAGACTGCTCTCTCTATGGTAATCCATGACCTCCTTCTTGCCAAATCCAATGGCTCCTACTCCATTCTGATCCTCCTTGACCCCTCTGCTGCCTTTGACACTGTCGACCATCCCCTCCTCCTCCATACCTTATCTCACCTTGGCTTCACGAACTAGATTCTCTCCCGGTTCTCCTCTTACCTCTCTGGCCGGTCATTCTCGGTCTCCTTCACTGGTGCCTCCTCCCCCTCCCATCCTTTAACTGTCGGAGTTTCTCAAGGGTCAGCTCTTGGCCCTCTTCTGTTCTCCATTTACACTCACTCCCTCGGTGAACTCATCCGCTCTCACGGCTTCGACTACCATCTCTACGCAGATGACGCGCAGATCTACATCTCCGCCCCTGTCCTCTCCCCCTCCCTTCAGGCTCGCATCTTCTCCCTCCTCCGGGACATCTCCACCTGGATGTCGGCCCGCCACCTAAAACTCAACAGGAGCAAGACTGAGCTCCTCATCTTCCCTCCCAAACCTGGTCCTCTCCCAGACTTCTCTATCACCGTGGATGGCACGACCATCCTTCCCGTCTCTCGGGCCCGCGATCTCGGTGTCATCCTTGACTCGTCTCTCTCGTTCACCCTACACATCCTATCCGTTACCGAGACCTGCCGGTTTCACCTTTACAATATCGCCAAGATCCGCCCTTTCCTCTCCACCCAAACGGCTACCTTACTGCTACGGGCTCTCGTTATATCCCGGCTAGACTACTGTGTCAGCCTTCTCTCTGACCTCCCTTCCTCCTCTCTCGCCCCGCTCCGGTCTATTCTTCACTCCGCCGCCCGGCTCATCTTCCTGCAGAAACGATCTGGGCATGTCACTCCCCTTCTTAAACAACTCCAGTGGTTGCCTATCGACCTCCGCTCCAAACAGAAACTCCTCACTCTAGGCTTCGAGGCTCTCCGTCACCTCGCCCCTTCCTACCTCTCCTCCCTTCTCTCTTTCTACCGCCCACCCCGCACGCTCCGCTCCTCCGACGCCCACCTCCTCACCGTCCCTCGTTCTCGCCTATCCCGCCGTCGACCCCCGGGCCACGTCCTCCCGCGGACCCGGAACGCCCTCCCTCCTCGCCTCCGCCAAACTGATTCTCTTCCCCTCTTCAAAATCCTACTTAAAACTCACCTCCTCCAAGAGGTCTTCCCAGACTGAGCTCCCCTTCTCCCTCTACTCCCTCTACCACCCCCCCTTTACCTCTCCGCAGCTAAACCCTCTTTTCCCCCTTTCCCTCTGCTCCTCCCCCTCTCCCTTCCCATCCCCTCAGCACTGTACTCGTCCGCTCAACTGTATATATTTCCATTACCCCATTTATTTTGTTAATGAATTGTACATTGCCTTGATTCTATTTAGTTGCCACTGTTTTTACGAGATGTTCTTCCCCTCGACTCTATTTATTGCCATTGTTCTCGTCTGTCCGTCTCCCCCGATTAGACTGTAAGCCCGTCAAACGGCAGGGACTGTCTCTATCTGTTGCCGACTTGTTCATCCCAAGCGCTTAGTACAGTGCTCTGCACATAGTAAGCGCTCAATAAATACTATTGAATGAATGAATGAGCTCCTGCCTGCCAACCTGCCCACTCTTAGATGATGACTGGCTCTCGCCGATTAGCCTAGCTCTCTCTAGCTCTCGAGTTAGAAAGCCGAGATAAAGAGAGAGCCCGCGATCGGCCGAGGGACTAGGGATCGAAGCAGTGGCGAGAACGTGTGCAATACATGTGACGGCCAAGGAGTAGGAAGAACCCTTCCGGGGGAAGAGCCGGCCACACGGAGGATTTTGGCCAGAAAGAAAAGGCAGTGCTCTCTGCGGGACCGCCCTTCCCCCTCACCGCCCCCACCGCCCCCAGACAAGAGGCCTCTTTGTCCGGATCCCAACCGGTGGTGGACAGCGGCTTCCCCGCTTGAAGTTTCTGGTGGAAGTATCAAAGCCCACCGGAAGGAAGCTGGCACCGAGACCCTTCCCGGGGCGGGGGGGGGGGGGGAGGGGCGAAGGGAGGAGGGCGGGGCGGCCTCCCGTCTCCTCTTCCCGTCTTCCCCTGGCGAGAGACTGCAGCCCCCAGGTTGGCCGCGCTCCAACGGCACCGCGTCGTCCCCGAGCCCAACTGGACGCTACGTAGGCCGCGGGCAATCGCGAAGCTTCCTGCGTGGCCACGGCTCTCGCGCCCTACGGCAGGGTTGGCGGTGGGCACCGCCGTCCTCCGCCCCGTCCCTCAACCCCTCACCGTCGGCCCTCCCGGGCGCCTGTCTCTGCCGCAGCTCCTGCCACCCGATTTCCCGGGCCCGCCCGAGCAAGAGGCCCTGGGCTTGGGCCACTCCTGAGGGAGTCGAGAGCACCCGCCTGGACCGGCAGAAGGCCGGTGAGGACGGGGACGCTCGAACGGGGTCTTCCGGGACATAGCGCGACCGGACAATCGGACAACCTCCCTCCCAGGGCACCAACCCCGTCGGTTCCAGTAACTGTAAACAGTGGCAGCGGCAGCAGTAACAGCAAGAGGTGCGGCAGGAGCACTAGCAGTAGTAGTGCTTCTCACTCTAGGCTTCAAGGCTCTCCATCACCCTGCCCCTTCCTATCTCTCCTCCCTTCTCTCTTTCTACTGACCACCCCGTAGGCTCCGACCCTCTGCCGCCCACCTCCTCACCGTCCCCCATTCTCGCCTATCCCGCCGTCTACCGCTGGCCCAAGTCCTACCACTGACCTGGAATGCCCTCCCTCCTCACCTCCGCCAAACTAATTCCCTTCCCCTCTTCAAAGCCCTACTTAGAGCTCACCTCCTCCAAGAGGCCTTCCCAGACTGAGCTTCCCCTTTTCCCTCTGCTCCCTCTGCTGCCTCTCTGCCCCCCCCTTCACCTTCCCTCAGCTAAGCCCCCTATTCCCCCCCTTTCCCTCTGCTCCTCCCCCTCTCCCTTCCCCTCCCCTCAGCACTGTGCTTGTCCACTCATTTGTATATATTTTTATCACCCTATTTATTTTGTTAATGAGATATATATCCCCTTGTTTCTATTTATTACTATTGTTTTTGTCTGTCTTGCCCGATTAGACAATGGGCAGGGATTGTCTCTATCTGTTGCCGAATTGTACATTCCAAGCGCTTAGTACAGTGCTCTGCACATAGTAAGCGATCAATAAATACTACTGAATGAATAAATGAATAATAGCAGCAGTATTCATTCGTTCATTCGTTCATTGCGTGTTTACTGTGTGCGGGCGCTCTACTAAGCGTTTGGAAGAGTACAATACAACAATAAACAGGCGCATTCTCCGCCCACAACGAGGTTACAGTCTAGAGGGTGAGCTTACAGTCAGCAGTAATAGCAGCAGCAGCAGTAATACCAGCAGGCAGTTGCAGGAGCAGCAGGAGCAGAAACGCCAGCAAGCCAACCGTTGCAGGAGGAACAGCAACAGCAGCGGCAGCAATGATAGCAGGAATAGTAATAGTAGCGGCGCTTATTCATTCATTCATTCGATCGGATTTATTGGGTGCTTATTGTGTGCAGAGCACTGTGCTGAGCGCCTGGAAAAGAACAGTACAACAAAAAACAGACACATTCTCTGCCACAGTGAGTTTACGGTCTAGCTTCCAGTTACAGTTTGTGGATGGGTACGTTCCCACCCAAACACCTGTCCGACCCCTCGAGCCTTCCACCCTTCCCACAGAGGCACAGACGTATGCGTGTCCCTCGCCCTCTCACTGCACACAGGCACACGCATACATACACGCACATACACACACCCCTCTCCCCACCCCAAGGCCCAGGTAAAAATCGTGCACCTCTCACCTACCACTGATTCCTAAAGCCAAGCGCCCCAGAAATAATAATAATAATGTTGGTATTTGTTAAACGCTTACTATGTGCCGAGCACTGTTCTAAGCACTGGGCTAGATACGGGGTAATCAGGTGGTCCTATGTGGGGCTCACAGTCTTAATCCCCACTTTACAAATGAGGAAACAGAGGCACAGAGAAGTTAAGAGGATTGCCTAAGGTCACGCCGCAGACAAGTGGCGGCGCTGGGATTAGAACCCTTGTCCTCTGACGCCCAAGCCCGTGCTCTTTCCACTAAGTCGCGTTGCTTCTCTGGCTTATGCTTCACCATCGCTTCACCACTGGCTTTAAATCACTCAATCACCTTGGCCCCTCCTAACTCACCTCGCTACTCTCCTACTACACCCCATCCTGCACACTTGGCTCCTCTAATGAGAACCTACTTGCTGTACCTCAAACCCGTCCCTCTCACCACCGATCTCTCATCTACGTCCCGCCTCAGGCCTACAACCCTCTCTGGCTTCAAATCCGACAGATGAACTCTCTCCCCACCTTCACAGCCTTATTGGAGGCCCGTCTCCTCCAAAAGGCCTTCCCCGACTAGGCCCTCATTTCCTCTTCTCCCACTCCCTCCTGTGTTTCCCTTGCACTTGGGTTTGTTCCCTTTATTCTCCACACAGCATCTAGGTGTATATCTGTAATTGATTTATTTATATTAATGTCCGTCTCCCCCTCTTGACTGTACGCTCATAAGCTCATCTCCTTGATTCTATTTATCTTGATGACGTTGTCTTGTTTTGTATTATTCTGTTTTGCTTTGCTGTCTCCCCCGTTTAGACTGTTCATGGGCAGGGTTTGTCTCTATCTGTTGCCGAATTGTACATTCCAAGCATTTAGTATAGTGCTCTGCACATAGTACGCACTCAATAAATACTATCGAATGAGTGAATGAATGAATGAATGTGCCTACCATCTCTGTTTTATTGAACTCTCCCAAGTACTTAGAGTGTTCTGCACACTGGCAGTGCTCAATCAGTACAACTGAATGATGGATGGACTTCCCGCACCACCTGTCTCTGACTTTCGACGCCCTCCTTAAGTGCCCAGCATCTCCACTGTCCCCGCTCTGGCCCCGATGCCCTTGTCTTCACTGACGAAACTGAACCCGTCAGCTGTGAATTCCCCAAAATCTCTCCCTCTCCTCCCCAGTCTCAGCTCCCTCCCACTTGCCAATCCACTCTCTCCTTTCCCGCTGTCTCTCAAAAGGTCTCCAACTTCCTTTTGAAACCTAAACCCGGTGCCTACCCCTGATCCCATCCCTTCACCTTTCCTCGGAACGCTTACAGCCATGCTTGCTCCCTCCCCGACCGCCACCTTCAGCCGCCCACTGTCCAATTGCTCCTTTCCCCTCCACATCTGAACACGCCTATGGGTCTTCTACCCTAAAACACCCTCCCTCCATCCCACTGACCCCTCCAGCTAATTCTCCCATTAGCAGGAACTGGGCTCAACTCCTCGAACACTCTGTTTATACTTGCTTTCTCCACTTCCCCTCCTCCAACTCTCTTCCGGATCCTCTATAATCTGAGTCCCTCCTCCTCTGCTCCACCAAGACCGCATTCTCCAAAGTCACCAGTGACCTCCTCCTCCTCCAAATCTACTGGTCTCTACTCCATTCTAATCCTCCTTTACCCCTCAGCCACCTTTAACACCATGGGCCACCCCCTTCTCTTGGAAACACTAGCAAAGCTTGGTTTCCCTACCACTGTCTTCTCCTCCCCCTCCTCCTGTGCCTCCTCCTCCGCTGACAGTGGGGAGTCTCTCAAGTCTCAGTTCTGGGTGCCCCTATCTCCCTCATCTACACCCTCTCCCTTGGGGAATTGGGCTGGCTCCCATTGCCAGCTCCCTACTCCCAACACCTCTCCTCTGCCATCCTGCATCCCTTCCTGCCTCCAGGACATCTCCACATGGACGTTCCATTGCCCCCTCAAGCTCCACATGTCTGAAACTGAACTGATTATCTCCCCTCTGAAATCTTCTCCTCCTCTGACTTTTCCATCACTCTAGACACCACCACCACCCTTCCCATCTCTTAGGCACAAAGAGCCCAGGCCCAGGAGTCAGAGAACCTGGGTTCCTAATCCCTGCTCTGCCACCTGTCTGCTGTGTGACCTGGGGCAAGTCACTTAACTTCCCTGTCCCTCAGTTCCCTCATTTGCAAAATGGGGATACGATACCCGTTCTCTCTCCTACTTAAACTACAATCCCCACGAGGGATCTGATTATCTTGTATCTTCCCCAGTGCTTAGTACAGAGCTTGGCACACAATGTGTGGTTAACAGATACCACGATTATTAAGTTCCCAACCCGGCAGTATCCTTGGCTCCTCTTTCACTCATATTCAGCCAGTCACCACAGCCCCGTAGCTCTTTCTTTCTAATCACCTCCTGAGTCCATCCTTTCCTCTCCACCCCAACTGCCACTTCGCTGGCCCGACCGCTAGTCATGTCCCAACCCAACCACCTCATCGGCCCCCTTACTGCCCTCCCTGCCTCGGTTCTCTCCTTTCTCTGGTTCACCCTTCATTCTGATGCCCAAATCATTTTTCTAAAACATTTTGTACACATCTCCCCACTCCACAAATCCTCCAATGGTTTCCCACACTTCCCTCTAACAAGCAAAAACCCTCGACCATCAGCATTACGGGCCTCCATCGGCATTTACCTATCCATGCTCCTCTCCCACTACAATTCAGCTTTGTTCTTTTTTTAAAGTGTATTTATTAAGCGCTTACTATGTGCTGGGCTTGATGGAAGGTAAGCAAATTGGACACAGTCCCTGTCCCATATGCAGCACAGAGTCTAAGTAGGAGGGAGAACAGGTATTGAATCCCCATTTTAAGGATGAGGAAATTGAGGCACAGAAAAGTGATTTAGCCAGGGTCACACAGCAGACAGATGGAGGAGTCGGGATTAGAACCCAAGTCCTCCGACTCCCAGGACCGGGTTGCTTCTCCAGGAGCTTTCGCACTTCACTCTTCTAATACTGACCTTCACACCGGTCGCTCCTTAAGGGTAGGGATTGCATCACCTAACTACTGTATTGTACTTTCCCAAGTGCTTAGAATGGTGCTCTGCACACATTAAATGCCCAATAAATAACATTAATTGACTGACTGGGGCTAGGGAATGTCAGGGACTGGAGCTCAGAGGCATCTAAGCTGGAATGCAGTGAAGCACTGCGACTGGGACACCCAGAGCTAGGAGGCAGTGGAGCGCCGAGACGGGTACGTGTGGAGCTGAGATGCAGTGAGGTGCTGAGGCTGGGATGCCCGGGGCTAAGATGCAGCGAAGCACTGAGGCTGGGACCCTCGGAGCTGGGATGCTGAGGAGCATCGAGACAGTGGGTGCAGTGGAGCTGAGCCATGCCGGAGTCCCAGGGCCGGGAGGTGTTGAAGCAGGGATGTTGTGGAGCGGAGGTCCGGGGGGGCTGAAATCTAGCGGGGCCGGGGCACACCGGAGACCTGAAGTTGCGAGATGCTGGACGTGAGATACACATGGAAGTTCTTGAATATTTCTCATCTTGAGGAGCGTGACTGTCTACAAATACGGGGAGAACTTGATGAAGATCAGTCGACAGTATTTATTAACGATAATACTAATTCTTGTATTTAAGTGCCTGGAAAAAGTCATGAAACATGCCGATGTAAAAACTGTACAAAAATACAAATTGTCAACTCTGTGGTGTTTCCAGTGGCAATACATGGATATGAAAGCCTGACAGTGAAAAAACAGGGTAGAAAGAACATCGATTCTTCTGAAACGTGGTGTTGGAGAAGGCTTTTGCAGACATCATGGGCTGCCCGAAAAACAAACGAATGGATTTTAGGGCAAATTAAGCCACAGTGGTCTTTGGAAGGCAAAATAACTCGACTTAGACTAGCATATTTTGGATACATAGTCAGGAGGACTAGTTCTCTGGAGAAGACACTAGTGCTAGGAAAAGCCCAGGGAAAACGAGGAAGAGGCAGACCCACAGCTAGATGGATAGAGACCATAACAATG
This sequence comes from Ornithorhynchus anatinus, assembly GCF_004115215.2. NCBI lineage: Eukaryota > Metazoa > Chordata > Mammalia > Monotremata > Ornithorhynchidae > Ornithorhynchus > Ornithorhynchus anatinus. The sequence goes on from NC_041729.1 coordinate 251,934, forward strand.
ATAACGGAAGATCTGTTAGAAAGGTTGCGGATTACGGCAGAGGACAGGACGTTCTGGAGAAAGTATATCCAGGAGTCGCTATGAATCGGAAACAACTCGAGAGCACAACGTGGCTCAGTGGAAAGAGCACGGGCTTTGGAGTCAGAGGTCATGGGTTCAAATCCCTGCTCTGCCACTTGTCAGCTGTGTGACTGTGGGCAAGTCACTCAACTTCTCTGTGCCTCAGTTACCTCATCTGTAAAATGGGGATGAAGACTGTGAGCCCCACGTGGGACAACCTGATTCCCGTGTGTCTACCCCAGCACAAAGAACAGTGCTCGGCACATAGTAAGCTCTTAACAAATACCAACATTATTACTATTATTAATAACAATGATATTGTGTGCAGAGCACTGTACTAAAGCACAAGGGAGAGTAGAATAAGACAGAGATGGTAGACAAGGTCCCTACCCAAGGTCGTCTCTCTCGTCGTCTCTCTCGTTCACCCCACACATCCTATCCATTACCGAGACCTGCCGGTTTCACCTCTACAATATCGCCAAGATCCGCCCTTTCCTCTCCACCCAAACGGCTACCTTACTGTTACAGGCTCTCGTTATATCCCGGCTAGACTACTGTGTCAGCCTTCTCTCTGACCTCCCTTCCTCCTCTCTCGCCCCGCTCTGGTCTATTCTTCACTCCGCTGCCCGGCTCATCTTCCTGCAGAAACGATCTGGGCATGTCACTCCCCTTCTTAAACAACTCCAGTGGTTGCCTATCGACCTCCGCTCCAAACAAAAACTCCTCACTCTAGGCTTCGAGGCTCTCCGTCACCTTGCCCCTTCCTACCTCTCCTCCCTTCTCTCTTTCTACCGCCCACCCCGCACGCTCCGCTCCTCTGCCGCCCACCTCCTCGCCGTCCCTCGGTCTCGCCTATCCCGCCGTCGACCCCCGGGTCACGTCCTCCCGCGGTCCCGGAACGCCCTCCCTCCTCACCTCCGCCAAACTGATTCTCTTTCCCTCTTCAAAACCCTACTTAAAACTCACCTCCTCCAAGAGGCGTTCCCAGACTGAGCTCCTCTTCTCCCTCTACTCCCTCTGCCATCCCCCCTTTACCTCTCCGCAGCTTAACCCTCTTTTTCCCCTTTTCCCTCTGCTCCTCCCCCTCTCCCTTCCCATCCCCACGGCACTGTACTGGTCCGCTCAACTGTATATATTTTCGTTACCCCATTTATTTTGTTAATGAATTGTACATCGCCTTGATTCTATTTAGTTGCCATTGTTTTTACAAGATGTTCTTCCCCTTGACGCTGTTTAGTGCCATTGTTCTCGTCTGTCCGTCTCCCCCGATTAGACTGTAAGCCCGTCAAACGGCAGGGACTGTCTCTATCTGTTGCCGACTTGTTCATCCCAAGCGCTTAGTACAGTGCTCTGCACATAGTAAGCGCTCAATAAATACTATTGAATGAATACCCACAAAGAGCTTACAGTCCATAAGGGGAGACAGACATTAATATAAATGAGAGAAGCAGGAGAAGCAGCATGGCTTAGTGGAAAGAGCCCGGGCTTGGGAGTCATAGGTCATGGGTTCTAATCCGGGCTCCATCACTTATCTGAAAGTCACTTAACTTCTCTGGGCCTCAGTTACCTCATCTGTAACATGGGGATTAAGACTGTAAACCCCACGTGGGACAACCTGATTACCTTGTATCTACCCCAGCGCTTAGTGCAGTGATTGGCACGTAGGAAGCGCTTAACAAATACCATCATTATTATTTATTATTAAATTGGGACTGTGTACATAAGTGCTTTGGGGCTGAGAGTGGAGTGAATAAAGGGTAAAGACTCAAATGCAAGGGCAACATAGAAGGGAGAGGGAGTAGGGGAGATGAGAGCTCAGTCAGGGAAAGCATCGCGGAGGAGATGTGATTTTAACCAGGTTTTGAAGGTGAGGAGATCATCTATTACAGATGACGGGGGAGGGAGTTACAGGCCAGACGCAAGACGTGGACATGGGTGGGGGTGGGCAGAGAGATAGACGAGACTGAGGTACAGTGATTAGGTCGGCATTAGAGGAGGAAGTGTGCAACCTGAGTTGCAGTAGGAAATCAGCGAGGTATGGCAGGAGGAGGCAAGGTGATTGACTGATTTACAGCTGATGGGTAGGAGTTTCTTTTATTATTATTATTATTATTAATGCAAACTCAGTACATTCTATGCTCAGTACATACTATGATGTTATTTCAAAATGATAATAATAATGGTATTTGTTAAGTGCTTACTATGTGCTGGGCATGTCCTAAGTACTGGGGTAATAATGATAATAATGTTAGTATTTGTTAAGCGCTTACTACATGCAGAGCACTTTTCTAAGCGCTGGGGTAGATACAGGGGAATGAGGTTGTCCCACGTGAGGCTCTCAGTCTTCATCCCCATTTTACAGATGAGGGAACTGAGGCACAGAGAAGTGAAGTGCCTTGCCCAAAGTCACACAGCTGATAAGTGGCAGAGCCGGAATTAAAACCCACATCTTCTGACTCCTTAGCCCGTGCTCTTTCCACTAAGCCACACTTCTTCTCTTCTATTTTGATGCAGAGGTGGATGGGCAACCAATGGAGGTTCATGAGGACTGGGGAGATGTGGATTGAAAAGATGTGGGCAGCAGAGTGATAACTAGAGTGAGGAGGGGCAGGAGGCAAGGAGATCAGTGAGGAGGCTGACGCAGTAATCATGGCTGGATAAGCTAAGTGCTTAGATCAAAGTGGTAGCACTTTGGATGGGGAGCAGGGGAAAAGGGGAGAGAGGAAGAGGAAAAAGGGAAGACTGCATGAGAGGAAGAGGGGAAGAATGAGGGAAAGGGAGAGAGAGAGAGGGAAGGAGGGTGGGAGAGGGAAGAAAGGAGAGTGAGGGAGGAGAGAGAGGGAAAAGGAGGGAGGGAGGGAGGGAGGAGTGTGGAAGGAGAAGGAGGGAGGGAGGGAGCGAGAGCGAGAAAGGGAGGGAGAGAGAGCAAGGGAGGGAAGGAGAGGGGCTAAGGGGGTCTGGCAGGCCGCGGCGGATCTGGAAACAGTTAGGCAAGGCCCAGCCCGGCCCGGCCCAGCCCGGCAAGGAGCCAGCTCGGAGCTTAGCTGCCGGGGGCTAACCGCTTCCTTCGGGCAGGAGACGCTCGCGCACTAATAGGTTTTAATAAAAATTTCCAATTGGGCCAGTAAACCCCTCATTAAGCTGTTTTTAAAGCATGAATTTAAGAGCGGCGAGGGTAAAAGGTCGCCAGGAGCATTTAATTCACAACTGCTGGCGGGAGGTGGCGATGGGATCGAAAACCCCAGAGGGCAAGCGTCCAGGGCCGCATCGCATCCGACTCCGGCACCGGCCGTGCTCCGTGACAGCTTGAAAAATGGCTTTAATAAGGTGAAAGGGAAAGTTCCCACTGTCCTCGAGAAATAGAAACACCAGATGGCGCGGAGGCCTCGGAGCCCACCGGCCAGGAGCCCCCCTTCCCGGCCTGGCCCGGCAGCGCCCGGGGGACACCCACCAGGAGCCTCTTGGGGGGGGGGAGGGCGGGGGCACGAGACCAGAGGACTCATCTCACCGAGCCCGAGTTGATGGGATCTTCCCGGGCCCCGATGGCCCCAGAGGACGGCAGCAGGCTCAAAGTGTGGGGATTGGGTACCTGGACTCGGGCCCATGGTCTGCCCAACAACCCAGCCCCACTGCCTCCACTCCCTCCAGTCTATTTGCCTGGCACCTCTGCTCTCCCTCCCTCCAGCCTGTCTGCCCACCCAGCACCGCTGCCCTCCCTCTCTCTCTCCCTCTAGCCACCTGCCTGGTCCCTGCTGCCCTCCCACCCACCTGCCCCCTCTGGCCTCATCTGGCCTCCACACCTGCAGCCAGAGAAAGGGACTCGCACTGATAAAGAGACAGAGAGACTGGGGGTAGGGGGGAGAGAGAGAGCACATGCACGTGTGCACCAAGAAACCAGGGATGCAGAAAACTGGAGCCCCAGACTTTAGGCTGGGAAAAGCGGCAATTTCCCGTAGCAGGATGCTTGGAGACGGACAGCTCTTGCTGAAACAGTCTGCCCAGAGGGAGGAAGGGAAGAGCAGGCTCCTTTTCCAGCCCGGCCTCCCTATTTGGTGACAACCGCCACGCCGGGGCGAATCCCCTGAAACGGGGCCGGCCCGTCCATCCAACCGAGCACCCCTCCCGGGTCGGAGGCGGGGGGTCGACACCCTTCGAATCTCAGAAGCCTTCGCCCAGAAACCAAAAACCAACATGAAAGCCGACGAAAGCCTGTGGGTCTCACTGGCTGCAATGTTCGCGAAAGGTGCAAACTGCCCCGTTGGGATGAACTAGAGAAGAGGATTCGACATTTTCGCAAAAGAAATGTTCACGCTACCCGTAATCATGAACATTTGCTTCCCAAAAAAGAGAGGGAGTGGTTGTTTCCCCGGTCTACGGGGAGGACTTGTTCATCATGCCTGCGGCTCGCCAGCGATGCCGCCACTCAGACGGGGCCCTTCTGCGGTCTTCAGAGCACCGTACCGGGGGCCCTTGGTCTGCAGAGCACATCAGGCACCCACGGTCTGCAGAGCACCAGACCGGAGGCCCGTGGTCCGCAGAGCACCGTACCACGGGCCCACAGTCTGAAGAGCATCGTACCCGGGGTCCGGGTGGTCTGCAGAGCATCATACTGGGCATCCACAGTCTGCAGAGCATCAGGATGGGGGCCCGCAGTCTACGGAGCACCGTACCAGGCACCCCCGGTCTGCAGGGCACTGTACCGGGGGCCTGTGGTCCGCAGAGCACCGTACTTGGTGGCCTGTGGTCTGCAGAGCATCATACGGGGGTGCCCATGGTCTGCAGAGCACCGTACCAGGGACCCACAGTCTGCGGGGCACAGTAACGGGGAACCGTGGTCTCCAGAGCACTGTCCCGGGAGCCCACGGTCTGCAGTGCTCTATGCCGGGGGCCCGCGGTATGCAGAGCACCATACCGTGCACCCAGCTCGCTCCCACTGACCAACTCGTGCCCAGGGAGGGATCGGCCCTGGTCCCGTTTTACAACCCAGGCAGCCGAGGCCCAAGACTGACTCTCTCCAGCTTCCTTCAGCAGCCGGGGATGGGAGTTGAGTCCCTCACTGGACATTCTGGACTCCCAAGTTGACCTATAGTAACAATAATAATGATGGTATTTCTTTAGCCACATACTATGTGCCAGGCACCGTACTGAGTGCTGGGGTGGATACGAGCAAATCGAATTGAACGCAGTTCCTGTCCTGTGAGGGGCTCACAGTCTCAACCCCCATTTTACAGTCGAGATAACTGAGGCCCAAAGAAGTGAAGTGCCTTGCCAAAGGTCACTCAGCGGACAAGTGGCAGAGCCGGGATTAGAACCCATGACTTTCTGACTCCCAGGCCTGTGCTCTATCCACTATACCATGCCACGTCCCTCACAAAGCCCACCCGCCCTCTGTCGTCCCCAAGCCAGGACCCGGAGCTCCTAACCCGCCCAACCGTCTGGAGGGATCGGGCCCGTTCCCCAGTTACGGGACTGAGACCACCCGCCTCCAGGGCCAGCTGAGCCCGGCCCCCACCCCCGACCCCTGACCTCAATCCCCGGCCTCGACCCCCGCCCCCCGGCCCCCACGCTCTTCTGGCAGTGGAGACCTCATCACCTGCCGCGTGCGGGATCGGATACAGCCACCGGGCGGGACGGATGAAACGCCGCGGGGAGGGGAACCTCCTTTGTCAGCCGGCGGGAAGCCAACAGGCCTGCTGTGCAGGGAGGGCAGAGCTGAGACGGCAGGACCACTGCCCGCCCCGCCTTCTGGGGGGCCACAGGGAAACTCGCCGAGCCTGGGAAGCGAGGACCTTTTGATAGATGGACTTCAAAGGTTCCTCTACCGACTCAGCTGCCGTCTTCCGGCTGGGCACAGGACCCGTGCTTTGACATCCTGGCCAGGGGGCACTAAGCAACCTTACACACTTCCAGCTCGGCCCAGGCACTTTTCAAACAAAGCCACCTTCTGGGCCACCCATCCATCGATGCTGCTTACTGAGCGCTTACTGTGGGCAGAGCACTGTACTGAGCGCTTCAAAGAGGACATTGCAATAGAAGCAGTGTGACCTAGTGGATAGAGCACGGGCCTGGGAGTCAGAAAGACCTAGGTTCTAATCTAATCCTGGCTCTGCTACATTTCTTCTGGGTGACCTCGGCCATGTCACTTAACTTCCCTGTGCCTCAGCTACCTCATCGTAAAAAAAGGAGTAAGACTGTGAGCCTCGTGTGGAACGCGGACCGTGTCCAACTTGATTAGCTGGTATCGATCCCAGCATTTAGAACAGTGCCTGGCACTCAGAAAGCACTTCGTTTAACCGATACCATAAAAAGTAGTTTAGAGGACACAATCTCTGCCCTCAAGGAGCTTATAATCTAACGGGGGAGAGAGTCACTAAATATAACTAAATGACTGGTAGTGGCCAGAGGGAACAATCGACTTTAAAGCCATGGGCGGGAGTGTTCCCCGTTCCAGTCTCCACAGAAACATTCATTCATTCATTCAATAGTATTTATTGAGCGCTTACTATGTGCACAGCACTGTACTAAGCGCTTGGAATGTACAATTCGGCAACAGATCACGGGCTAAAAGGAAACTGTTGCGGTGACACGATAAGACACAGGGCCAGGGATGGAACGGGAAAGACTTCCCGCCACCACCCTCCCCACCTTCAAAGCAATCAATCAGTCGATCGTATTTACTGTGCAGCGCACTGTACTAAACCCTTGTGAGAGTTGGTAGAAGTGTACCCCTCCCACAAGGAGCTTACAGTCTAGAGGGGAAGGCAGACATTAAAAGCAATTAGAGATATGTACAAAGTGCTTTAGGGCTGAGGATGGGGTGAATAGAGGGTACAGATCCAAGCGCAAGGGTGACGTAGGAGGGAGAGGGAGTAGAAGAGATGAGGGCTTAATCAGAGATGGCATCTTGGAGGAGGTGTGATTTTAGGATTTTAGGAGGGCTTTGGAGGTCGGGAGAACGGTGCTCTGTCAGATATGAAGGGGGAGGGGGTTCCAGGCCAGTGGCAGGAAGGTAGTAAGGTATCCCTGCTCTGCCACTTCTCAGCTGTGTGACTGTGGGCAAGTCACTTCACTTCTCTGTGCCTCAGTTACCTCATCTGTAAAATGGGAATTAAGACTGTGAGCCCCACGTGGGGCAACCTGATTCCCGTGTCTACCCCAGCGCTTAGAACAGTGCTCTGCACATAGTAAGCGCTTAACAAATACCAACATTATTATTATTATTAGGAGAGGGCTCGGAGGCTAGTTACACAATATTGAGGTATCTGTGAGACATGAGGGATGGTGGTGCTGCCTGCAGTGATGGGAAAGTCACAGGGAGGACAGGGCTTGGGTGGGAAGATGAGGAGTTCCGTTATGGACAGGTTATCTTGAAGGAGTCAGCGGGGCATCCAAGTACAGATGCCCTGAAGGTGGGAGGAAATCCGAGACTGCAGAGAAGCTGAAAGTTCGGGGTAGAGATATTGATTTGGGAATCATTCGCACAGAGGTGGTAGTTGAAGCCATGGGAGCGAATGAAGGTGGGTGTAGATGGAGACTAGAAGGGGACCCAGAACTGAGCCTTGAGGGACTCCTACAGTTAGGGGATGGGAGGCAGAGGAGGAGCCCACAGAAGAGACCGAGAGGGAGCGGCCAGAGAGGTAGGAGGAGAACCAGCAGAGGAAAACCCTCCTAAAATCACATCTCCTCCTAGAGGCCTTCCCCGACTAAGCTCTCATTCCCCAACTCGCTCTCCCTTTTTTTCTTTCTTTCAACAGTATTTACTGAGTGCTATGTTCGGCCACAGATAGAGACCATCCCTGCCCAGTGACGGGCTCCAGTCTAAGCGGGGGAGACAGACGGCAAAGCAAAACAGAACAAAACAAAAACAAGACATCATCATCAAGATAAATAGAATCAAGGAGATATACACCTCATTAACAAAATAAATAGGGTAATAAACATAAACAAATAAATATATTCAAACAAATATATCCCTTCCGCATCACCTGTGCCCTTGGACTGTATGCTTTAAGTACTTCATGTTTGGCCCATCCTCAGCCCCACAGCACTCATGTCCACATCCTTACACTCTGCCATTTCCCTTACCTGTAATTTAATTTAATGCCTATCTCACGCTAACCTAGAAGCTCTTTACGGGCAGGGATCAGGTCTACCAACTCTACCGCGCTGGACTCTCCCAAGCCCTTAGTCCAGTGCTCTGCACAAGGTAAGCACTCGATAAATGCCACTGATTGACTGCTTGCTCCACACACAGTAGACTTCAAAGTTTTTGAGGGCCGGGATCATGTCTATTATGTCTATGGTCTTCTACCAAACACTCAGTATGGGGCTTAGCACGAAGTAGAACATCAACTCTTTGACGGCAGGAATCATGTCTATGAATTCTTCTGGATTCTCCCAAGGACTTCCCGTGCACGGTAAGTACTCGATTATCATGAATCGATTGACTGTTCGATTGGAAGGACAGAGGGAGAGTAGAGTTTTGCACACAAAACGACACGAAATATTTAAATGTCACCTACCCCAAAATGTACACCACGAGGAGGATTTTTTTCAAAATAGATTCACTTACCAAAAGAATACCTGAAAAAGAAACAGAAAACCATGTTAAAATCTTCGCTTAGCAATCCTTGGAGTTTTCCCTCAAACTGCTTTTGTTTCTAAAGTTTGGCTTAACACATTAACCTGTCGCACAATTATCATGTGCAAACTTGACCGAAACCTATGACATCCCCGCGCAGCCACCTGGTGCACTTCTGCTCAGGCTGTCTGACGTACCGGACTACCGTTTTCACTAGCAAAGTTTCTCTGCCCCCCCGCCCCGGCTCCCCTTGCGACTTTTGAGGAGAAAACAGATTACCTTGTTGGGCAGTGATAGCGGCACACGCCGACTAGGAAAAGGGGGAGGGTCAGGATGACCTACCACGGGAACCGGCTCTGTCCCCGTAGAGAGTGAGGGTGGGGACTGAGTGGGTGGGGTTGTGTGTCTGCAGGTGTGTGTTTGTGTATGAGAGAGAGAGAGAGAGAGGCTGATTTTTGGAGAGCATAATGGTGGTTTGTCCATCAACATCAAGGGGCTTAACTGCAACACACTGTAATAACAATAATAATAATAATAATAATGGTATTTAAGCGCTTACCATGTGCCAAGCACTGTTCTAAGTGCTGGGGTAGATACAAGGTAATCAGGTTGTCCCTCATGGGGCTCACAGTCTTCATCCCCATTTTACAGATGAGGTAACAGACACCGAGAGGTTAAGTGACTCGCCAAATGTCACAGAGCAGACGAGTGCGGAGCTGGGATTAGAACCCTCATCCTCTGACTCCCGAGCCTGTGCTCTTGCCACTAGGCCACGCTGCTCCTCAGCCCACTATGCCCAGCCCAGTTCAAAGAGAAGTGCCCTCTTCCTTTTCTCTTGCTTCTCCCCTCCTTTCCTCCTCTATTTTCCTCTCTTTTCCTTCCTCCTGCTCCCTCTTAAGGCTATCCCTAATTCTCCACATAATAACCCCTCCCCTGTTTGGAGGTTGCAAAACTACGTAAAGAAGTGGGACGATTATGGGAGTAAATTTGGTCTTTGAGATTTACTCCTCCACACATCCTTTCCTTTCTCTTCTTCTATCTGCATATTATTCTGGGTCTGTCTTCCCCGCTACACTGCCACCTCCTTGATGGCAGGGAGGGTGTGGATGGTGTCTACCTACTCCATGGTACTCTCCCAAGCATTCAGCACAGTGCTCTGCACACAGTAACTGCAAGCTCCTTGGGGGTAGGGGTCCTGCCTACTCATTCTATTGTGCTCTGCACAGAGCAGGCACCCAATAATCAATCGATCGATGGTATTTAGTGAATACTTACTATGTGCAGAGCACTATTCTAAGCACTCGGGAGACTACACTATAATAGGGATGGTAAACACATTCCCACACCACAAGGAGCTTAAATCCTGTTGACTGAAAAGTGTCAGTGACGAGTGCCCCTCAAAACGGAAGTCTGATTCCCAGGGGGAACCTGTGGCCAGCTAAAGCCCGGTGGACTCAACCCAATGATTTCTGAAACAGGGACGACTCGGAGCCCTTTCTCTGCTGCACAGGGGCAAACCTGGGTGGAAACTGGAAAACCGGATGCTATCGTCAGCAGGACCCAAAATGGGGAATGCCTCCATAAAGGTGCCAGCCAAGGGGCTAACGAGTTGGTGGGGGCATAAATGATGGGGGGGGGGGGGTGAAGAATAAATGCTCCAAGGTGGAAGAGAGGAGAAATCAATCAGGGAAGGCCCCTGGGGTAGGGATGATCTCCCACAGACCTTGGGAATGGAAAAAGCCCTGGTTCACAGGATGGGAATTGGAAAGGTAACTACTTGTGCCCACGAGTAGGGAGTGTGTCTACCAACTCCGTTCATTCATTCAATAGTATTTATTGAGCGCTTACTATGTGCAGAGCACTGTACTAAGCGCTTGAAATGTACTATTCGGCAACAGATAGAGACAATCCCTGCCCAGTAATGGGCTCAATGCAGTACAAGTGCTCAATAAATATGACATTGATAGATACAATAGAATAATAATAATTTGGTATTTGTTTAGCACTTATTATGTACCAAGCACTGTTCTAAGCGCTGGGTAGATACAAGGTAATCAGGTTGTTCCACGCAGGGCTCACAGTTTTAATCCCCATTTTCCAGGTAACTGAGGCACAGAGAAGCTAACTGACTTGCTCAAAGTCACACAGGTGATAAGTGGCCGAGTCGGGATTAGAACCCATGATCTCTGACTCCCAAGCCTGTGCTGTTGCCCCTGAGCCACGCTGCTTCTCATAAATAGAGTAGAAGTGGATAAGACATACACGGTGCTCACAGTCTTAAGTGGGAGGGAGAACGGGGATTGAATTCCCATTTTCCAGATGTAGTAAAAAGCTCAGAGAAGTCAAGTGACATGCTCAAGGTCACACAGGCAGGTGTCAGAGCCCTTACTGGAACTCAGATCCACTGATTCCAGGCCCATACTCGCTGCTAAGCCATGCCACTTCTCATGACTATATCATTAATTCTAGTAGCAACGTGCGTTATCCTGTACTTGTTTGGAAAACACAAGACTCGTTTGTGAAGTGAATGCATCTCTCTGATGTAGGTCACACTTTTCTCTAGACTGGAAGCTCACTGTGAGCAGGGAATGTGTCTGTTAGATTGTTATACTGTACTCTCCCAAGCGCTTAGTACAGTGCTCTGCACCCAGTAAGCAATAATTTCTGTTGATTAAATGGATCTTCCCAGTCCAATCAAAGTGGATGAGTGCACTATCAGCTAGTTGATTATGAGCTTCTTAAGGGCTTCATTATTGCAAGCTCCCGAGGGCTTAGTAGAGTGTTCTGCACACAGGAGGTGTTCCATAAATACTGTTGGTTGATGGAATGATTTGTGCCACTTTGACAACCAAGAGCCTGTGCCTGCCTACCTATGATGGGCCACAGAATTAATCCTTGAAACCCTAAACTCGCCGTGGGCAGGGAACGATAACCCTGTTGTAACATCCTCTCCCAAGCACTTAGTACAGTGCTCTGCACACTGTAAGTGCTCAGTAAATACTATTGATTGATTAATTGAGCACGGGGTCAACAGCAGGGGAGACTAGAATGAGACAGAGCAGGGAGGTTGCCTTGAGAGGAGCTAAGCACGTGCACTAGGGTCTGGTGGGAGAAGAGGGAGGAAGATACACATAAGGGAGCGTTTCTTCATTCCTGACCTTGCAAACATCCAGAGATTCTTCAGTTTTACCCAAATTGTGTTATGGGAAAGCCAATTACCCTTTACTGACATATGATAATAATCACTGTGATGTTTGTGAGGCATTTACTATGTGCTAAGCACTGCACTAAACGCCGGGGTAACTACGACATCATCGTATCAGATACAGTCCCCGTCCCTCATGGGGCTCACAGTCTAATGGGGAGGGGAAAGCGAGTTTTGAATCCCCATTTTACAGATGAGGAACCCGAGGCCCGGGGAAACTAACTGACTTGCACGAGGCCGGAGCCGAGCCGGGAGCAGGGTCCGGGGCTCCGGGATCTCGACTCCCCAGCCGGGGTTGTTCCCCTGCGAGGTCCGTCTCCTTAATCAAGCCTGCCTGCTGTGAGGACCGAGCTGATTGGCCTCCGGTGGCCATCAGGCCCACCAGCCCTGCCGGAAGACCCCCAGATGGGGGAGATGGCCGCGGCAGTGGCCGGGGGAAGGCAATGTACTGGGAGTTGGGGGAGGGGAACTACTTGTCTCCTTTCTGGATCTGCTTTGTTGTGGCCAAGGAAATCTACACACTGGGATGCCAGGCTCGTTAATTACAAAGTCCGCATACAAACCGAGGCAGACCTCTCTCCGGAAGGCACAGGGGACCCTTGCAGAGGGCCGGGGCGGGGGCCGGGGTAGGGGGCAGGGTCAGGGATTGGGCTGGGGCAGAACAAGGATGTTTGTGGGGCAGGTGAAGACCAGCTCGGGGATAAGGGAGAGAACTGGAGAGGCATGATCCGGAAGAAAGAAGCAGGGGGCAGGGCCCGGGCAGGGGTGGGTGAAGGCAGACCTGGAGCAGGCAGGGGATGGGGTGAGTCAGTGAGGAAAAAGCCCAAAGGCCAGGGCGATCAGGACGCTGTCCCGTAGTTGGTGCAACTGAACCATCTGAGTTGCAATTTCCTGGGCTCCTGGTGTGGGACAACGGGAGCCTTCTGCACATTGTCTGCACCTGGACGAGGCCGGCTCAGAACTACTGAAAAATCATTTGAAAATCGAATTATCCAATTGCCTGGGAGCGAGAGCCAAGTGTTCTGTCTCTGTTCATTTCCAAAGCAGAAAGTCATCGGGGCACCTGGTTCGCATCGACTTCAAAATCCTTCACTGCGGTGTAGCTGGGGTGTGGCCCGGCCCGACTAGCCATACCCACCACCCTCCGCCGCCCCACCACCTATCGGAAAGAGCCCGGGCCTGGGACTCAGAGGACCTGGGTTCTAATTCTGGCTCTGCCACATGCTTGCTGTATGGACGAGTCACTTCGCTTCTCAGGGCCTCCATTTTCTTAAGTGTAAAATGGGGATTAAATTACTGCTCTCCCTCCTACTTAGACTGTGAGCCCCGTGCGGGACAGGGATTTTGTCAACCTGATTAACCTGCACCTACCCTAGCACACAGAAGAGTGTTTGACACTGTTCCTAATCCTCCTCAATCCCTCAGTTCCCTTCGACACTGTCGACCACCCCCTTCTCCTGGAAACATTACCCAACTTTGGCTTCATGGACACTATCCTCTCCTGGTTCTCCTCTTACCTCTCTGGCCATTCATTCTCAGCCTCCTTTGCAGGCTCCTCCTCTGCCTCCCACCCCCTAACTGTAGGGGTCCCTCAAGGTTCAGTTTTGGGTCCCCTTCTATTCTCCATCTACACCCACTCCTTTGGAGAACTCATTCGCTCCCAGAGCTTCCACTACCACCTCTGAGCTGATGATACCCAAAATCTACATCTCCAGCCCTGATCTCTTTCCCTCTCTTCAGTCTCACCTCTCCTCCTGCCTTCAGGACACCTCTACTTGGATGTCCTCCCATCTCCTCAAGCTTAACGTGTCCAAAACAGAACTCCTTATCTTCCCACCCAAACCCTGTCCTCCCCATGACTTTCCCGTCACCGCAGACGGCACCACGGCCCTTCCTGTCTCACACGCATATAACTTTGGCATTATCCTTGACTCCTCTCTGTCATTCAACCCACATATTCAATCCAGCACTAAATCCTGTCAGTTCCACCGCCAAAATCATCGCTAAAATCTGCCCTTTCCTCTCGATCCAAAATGCTACCAAAGTGCTATGCCTGGATCTCTCCATCTCTGACCTCATTTTTCTACAAAAACATTCAGGACGTCACCCCACTCTTCAAAAACCTCCAGGGGTTGCCCAGCCACCTCAGCATCAAACAAAACTCATCGCCAATGGCTTTAAAGCAGTTCACCACCTTGTCCCCTCCTGCTTCACCTCACCACGCTCCTACTACAACCCAGCCCGCAGACTTTGCTCCTCTAATGCTAACCTACTCACTGTACCTCGATCTCGACTATCTGGCTGCCAACCCCTCACCCACACCCTTTCTCTAGCCTGGATCGCCCTCCCTCCTCAAATCCGACAGACAATGACTCTCTCCCACCCTTCAAAGTGTTATTGAAGGCACATCTCCTCCAAGAGGCTTTCCCTAAGCCCCCTTTTCCTCTTCTCCCACTCCCTTCTGGGTCACCCTGACTTACTCCCTTTATTCATCCCTCTCCCAGCCACACCTCACTTTTGTACATATCATAATCTATTTATATTAATATCTGTCTCCCCCTCTAAATGGTGAGCTCGTTGTGGACAGGGAATGTGTCTGCTTATTGTTATATTGTACTCTCCCAAGCACTCAGTACAGTGTTCTGCACACGGTAAGCTTTCAATAAGAATGGCTGAATGACACACAGTAAGCACTTAAATATCATCAAAAAAATGTGTGTGGCAAGGGGTTGTTGAGAGGGAAGGTGCTCCATCTCCCATAGGCCAGGCTTGGCTTCTGGTCACACCCTTTCCCTGAATGATTTTGCCCCTGAGCACCTCTGTTTTGGGTTGCCAAATGGATCATTTCCCAGGACGGGGGTGGTTTCCTTCGGCCACTGAGCAGTCGCCCTCATCCCCATCGGGCTCTGAATGAGGACGCGCCAACATTATTATTATAACAGGGCGTCAGCATGGAGAACCGGCAGACTCGGGTTCTAGTCCCTGCTCTGCCACACCGGTTTGCCACGTGTCCTCAGGTATGGCTCGACTTCTAGGCCTCGGTTTCCTCCTTCGTGAGATGGGAAGCAGATCCCCACTCTCTCCCTCCCTCTCAGACTGCGAGCCCCGAGGGGCACAGGGACTGTGTCCGATCTGATCGCCGTTTATCGGCCTCAGCGCCTAGCAGAGTGCTCGGCACAGAGTAAGCATTGATTCGACCCCAGAACCAAATTAACTGAACCTCCGCCTGGACCCCCCAGGGGTTACACCCGAAAAATCGCTCCAGAGTTGTGAAAATGCGTCACTTTCCTCAGGGCCCCCGGGACGGGGAGCCCCATCCAGGGCGGTCAATTATGATGGCGCGAAGACGAAGACGACCTCCTCATCCTTTATGTGTTCCCACTGCCCTTGCCCGGCTGTCGCTGCCTGCCGGCGGGTCAGAATTGAGCACCCCAGGTTTCCCAGAGGTGCTGGGCGCTCATCCGGCCCTCACAGAATGGCCACCCTCCAGCTCTTGCCCCCACTGGTGGTGGCGGCGGGGCGGAGGGGGAGGGGGATTGGAGGTCCGGGGTGTCTGCAGGAGGGGGGCCAGGTGGCGATGGAAGGGACAGTCCCGTCGCGTGCCGCTCTGCTCCGCCTGGAGATGCCGACAGAGGGGTCCCGGGGTAGGCCTGGGGGCCGCAGGGTGGTGCCGGGGAAGGGCGGGGGTGGGCGGTGTTAGCTGGAGGTTCCAAGGAGGCCAGGTCAATGACCGGAGCTAATTGACAAGTGCTTCAATTTCTCCTCCTGGACCGGAGACAGACAAACCTGCCTCCAGTCAAATCTTTTTCTGCAGTCAAATCCTTTTCTGTGTGTTTCCTTCAGATAGACATCACTCATTTATTCCTGAGATCGATATCCCCTCCTCCCCTTTGTTTCTGCCCCTCCCCCCACCCCGTCTCCCCCTCCCCCGACTCCTTCCTCCTCCAGCTCCTTCCTCCTCCGCTTTCTCTGTGTTCCTCCCACGTTCCTGCCTCCAGGCTTTCTCCCCCCACCCCCCAACCCCCAACACTGGTTAGCCGAGTATGTGGGCAAGTGGAAAGTCCCCAGGCCCGAGGGGACACGAGCCCGTCCCGACTCTGACTGCGATGATCCTGATCCGAGTGGCCGGGAGAAGGCGGACTGAAACGTTGGGGGGGTCCCAGACCCCGCGTGCCAGGCCAGACGGGAAGGAGGGCACATCGGCAGTGGACCAAAAATGGTGCCTTTCGGTCAGGCTACAGGGCGGCTCGACATCCCCAGGGTGCGCACCCGCCCAGCCTCACCCTACTCTCGTCCGCGGCCCGGCCCCCGGCCAGAACGATGAAGATGGTCCCTGAGAGACTCCAGCCGTCCGGAGACGCCCTCGAATATCCCCAGGGGGCACCCGCCTCGGGCCCGGGCTCTCTGACTCCTCCTTCAGGGCAGGGGCAGCTGCAGGAGACTTCCAACAGCAGAATTCTATATGCTTCCTTCCTTCCTCCCCCACCCCCTCTCTCTCCACAGTCCATCTTCCCGAAGAAAAAATCCCATTCCGACAAAAAGCTGGCCGACTGGCCACCGGCCACGACTGGACACACACCAGGAGCACGCCAGCCATGACGGGAGACACACTGGGCACACGCCAGCCACGACGGGGGCACGCACCGGGCACACGCCAGCCACAGAGGGACTCTCGCTGGCCACGCCAGGGCGTGCGCCATCCAACCGAGTGCAGAAACTACTGGCCCACGCCACAGGGGGAAGGCGGGAGGTCCGCCAAACCCGTCTCCAGGCCGCGTCCCCGAGCACCAATTTGACATCCACTCGGGCGGCTGGCCGGTGAACTCCGAGAAGCCCGGGTGCGTGAGCCGGTTTGCGTCACGTCAACGCTGCATTTGATCTCCCCAGTGAAACGTGTTTCCCATTATCATTACCCTCGCCATCATCACCATCAGCGGCAACGGAGGCAGGGCACGCTGTCACACGGGAGCAATCCCGACTTCATTAGCGCGTCAGCTGCAGCGCTCACGTGTGCCGGCGGCGGGGCTCTTTGAACTCGATCCCCTCCGTTGCGGGGCCCAAAGAGGAAGTGCCGGAAGCAGCCTCTCCGAGCGGAAGGATGACCCCCCGAGAGCCCTCTGTGCGGGGTTCAAGTTTCCAGAGATAATCTTTCCTCCTCTTTTTCTCCCTTGCTGGGCTCTGGGCCGGGGGGGGGGGGGGGGGGGAGGGTGATGGAAGGGAGGAGGAGGAATGGTGGCGCAGGGATCATTTAGAACAACAAAGAAATTCCTTTGGATGATGGCCAGCAGAGGAAAGCCCAAGGACTCAACGGGAAATCCAGTCATCCACTTTTCTGCGGAGGGGCTGTGGAGCCGAGAACCCGGGCCCCCGGGGGGTCGGGCCGCTCTTCCGCCACGAGTCCCGGGCGCTGCTCGGGTTTGACCGTCATCGGCCTCCGGGGCCGCAGCTGCCCGGGTCCCCGTACTGACTCCGGTTCTTCTCCGAGGACGATTCCGAGGGACCCATGAGATTGAGGCCCCGACCCCTCCGCAGGGCCAAGGCATCCAGAGGGCTCCCCGCCGACCTGCTGGACGGCCCAACCCAGACCTTCCAGAGAGCCTCACACTGGCACCACCTCTGTTTCAGGCCGGACCCCTCCCGGCCCCACCTTTCCAGGATCTGGGAGAGGGACAGGACAGCTGCCACAGGGAGGGCTGACAGGGTTCCCAGAGAAAACCTTTCAAGCAGACAATAACGGTCTTCCCGCCACCCCTTGCCCAGGGCCACCCAAGGGCCCGGGCGTCCACACGTGATGGAGACACCATTACGAAGTGTGTGCGGTCCGGTCAGGTGGGGTCGAGCTGCTCCGTGCGATCCGGGACAGCCAGTGGCTCCACGGGGCCAGTAGGCAGCGGGCAGCTCGGCCACCTTTCTCCTACCTGCCCAGACGAAGCCGCCCAATTTGGACTGCGCCGGCCCTAGGCGTAAATAGAAAGCCCAGGGACGACACCGGGAGCCCGGGATGCCTCGTGACCCGTCTAGGGCCGGACCGGGCCTGGTCTCCCGTCCCCAACCACTCTGGCCAGCCTCCCGCTCCACTGGCGTGACGGCCGGACAGACGGCCGGTGGGTCTCGGCCGTTCGGTCCCCGTCCGACAATGAGGTGAACGGGCAGGTGGGACCAAGGGACACCCAGGAATCCTGAGGGCCACCGGAGACCGCCGGACCGCGGCGATGCTCTGCCCCGGCCACAGCCACTGTAGCCGAGCAGGGCCGGACGGGCGCAGGAGGTGGGTGGGGCGGGGAGGGGCCCACACTCATTCATTCATTCGATCGTATTTATTAAGCACTTACTGTGTGCAGAGCACTGTCCTAAGCACTTGGGAAAATACACTATGACAATAAACACTGAAAATCCCTGCCCACAACGAGCTCACAGTACCCACCTAGAAGCCCTCCTGGGCCAAGAACAGCAAGAGGGGGAGTTCATACATTAATAAAAACAACAATAATAATAATAATAATAATAATTCTGGTACTGATCAAATGCTTACTACATGAGAGGCACCATACTAAGAACCGGGACAGATCCAAGATCATCAGGTCAGACCCAATCCCTGTCCCACGTGGGTAACACAATCTAAATAGATGGGAGAACTGGTATTGAATCCTCATTGGGCAGAAGAAGAAAATGAGGCACGAAAAAGTTAATTGACTCGCTCACGGTAGCACAGCAAGCAAGTGGAGGATCTGGGATTAGGACTCAGGTCCTCTGACAGCGAGGCTTGAGCTCTTTTGACAAGCTCAAGCCGAGTCTCTAGTCCGCCCCGGCTTCGCCCTCACCTCTCTAGAGAGGGCACTTCCCAGGACAATGAAGCTCCGCTCCTTCCTACTGCTTAATGGCCAGTTTTCACCTTTGAAGACAAATCTTCTCCACTGCTGCAAATGTAACTCATTCATTCGTTCGTTCGTTAAATCGTATTTATAGAGCGCCCACTGTGTGCAGGGCCCTGTACTAAGTGCTTGGAAAGTACAATACAGCAATAAAGAGAGCCCACAAGAGGCTCAGAGTTTAGAAGACAGGGAGACAGACATCGATTCCAAAAGCGGGTCTTGCTGGCAGGGGGACACTCCTTTCCCCTCTCCACCCTCGGGCCTGAGCGACGCTCGGCTAAAGGGTGGGGACCGAGAAGGGGCCCAAAGGTGTTTCCCCGAGCACGCGGGGGCGGTGAGAGATTGTCAGTACGACCCAGACACCCACAGATACAGGCTGGCCGTTGGAAGCCGCGTCTCGGAACCGGAGGTCGACTCTCCCACGGGGCCTCGGGGGCCGAGTCCAGGGCAGTGCGCTGGGCAAACGGCGAAGGCCCCTAGGCCGGTCCTCAGGGCTGTACGCCTGCCGCCCATCCACTAGCCTGCCCGGTTCTGGGCTGGTCCCAGAGAGCCAGAACCAAGGGGCTGAATCTCCACGGGACCGTCTTGGAAGGCTCCAGGAGCTCTCGCTAGTAAACCAGTTGTGGACAGAGGCCGTGTCTACTACCTCTGTTATATTAGACTTTCCCAAGCGTTTAGTCCAGTGCTCTACAGCCAGTAAGCGCTCGATAAATAGCACCGATGATGACGACGACGAGCTGGGTGGCGCCCTTGACGTAGGCAGACTACCTCCGAGGGCGCGGCTCGGGCTAGCGGTGACCTACGGAGAGGAACGGTGGCCCCCGCCACCTCCCGGGGGCTCTCGCCTCCCCTCGCCTCCCCAGCCAGCTCGGCAGGGTGCATTATGGGAGGCAACCTAGGAACGACAATTTCACAGGGAGAGAAACTGAGCCTTGACTTAGATCGTGAACCCCCCGCCCCTTGGGACAGGGACCGGGTCCAATCCCATTAACTTGTGGCTATCCCAGAGCTTAGAACGGTGCTTGACACATGGCGAGTTTTTCACAAACATCAATGTTTTTATTCAGTGATTATTATTCTGCCTCGGCCTCCTCGCTGACCTCCCTGTCTCTCGCCTCTCCCTTCTCCAGTCCACACTTGACTCTGCTACCCGGAACATGTTTCTAGAAGCTGGTTCTGTGCCTGCCCCCTACCTCTCGGGCCCCTCCAACCCTCCAGCAGTTGCCCCTTCCTCTCCACGCCCACCAGCCCCTCCTGACCACGGGCTAAAAGTCTCTCCACCAGTCCTCTCCATCGCTTTCAAGTCGGCTCTCTGTACCTGCTCCCCTGCAGTCCCCCTCCTCCTCCCAGACTCCCCACGTCACCGAGCCCCACTCTGGGCTCTCCCGGCTCCTGCCCCTCGCTCCGGCCGTTCCCCCAGCCTGGAACCCGCAGGGTCCCCGACCGCATCCGATCTGCCAGGCCACTGCTCTCCCCGCCTTCACAGTCCTCTCGAAACCCCACCTCCCTCAGGAAGCCCTCCCCGATCGGCTTCCGACTCTCCCGCGTCATCAGATCAGCGCCCGTCGCCGGCACTAGCCTACTTTCCTGCCTCGTCACACGTGTTCTCGTGGAGATTTTTTATCTATTAATAGATCATATGTATATTTATTCATTCATTCAATAGTATTTATTGAGCGCTTACTATGTGCAGAGCACTGTACTAAGCGCTTGGGATGAACAAGTCGGCAACAGATAGAGACAGTCCCTGCCGTTTGACGGGCTTAATTTATGTGTGCGCTCGGTTCAATTCCTGCTTCTGGCTTCTCCTTGCTCTTCCCCCGGCTTTCACCCTCTGAACAGCAGCATGGCCTAATGGATAGAGCACGGGCCTGGGAGTCAGTAGGACTTGGGTCCTAATCCCGGTTCTGCCGACTGACTCCTGTGTGACCTCGGGCGAGTCACTTAACTTCTCTGGGCCTCAGTTACCTCATTTGTAAAATGGGGATTGAGGCCGTGAGCCCCACGTGGGACGTGGACTGAGTCTGACCTGATTACGTTGTATCTACTCCAGCGCCGAGGACATAGTAAATGCATAACAATTAGCATTTAAAAAAAAACACCACCTGCATCATGAAAACTCCATGAGGGTCTGCTGCTGGGCCACTCTCGGTCCACATCACTGAATGGCTATTTGAGGGGCAGAGAGAAAGGGAGAGACAGAGACAGAAGGAGACAAGCAGCGAGAGAGAGGGTGACCGTGGTCAAAGTCAGTCGCCCAGAGGCTCAGAGCCAAAGGCCGGATCGCCCGACACCGATTTTAGAACTCTGTCCACAGAGCGTCAGCTTGGAGAGTGGCTGGGCGCTCTGTCCCATCAGCCCCCGTCGCCGGGACGGCCCGGCGCCTCTCATGCCCTGTCCCCCAGGAATGCTAACCCGGGGATGGAAAGCCAACGCGCACACCGCTGACCGTCACCCCCTTCCAGTCTTTCGAGGCTCCTGGCCGAGTCACTGATGCTTCTTCTGCCCCCGGGCCCAAGCCAGCTGAGCAACATTGGAAAGGAACTCTGGGTCGCAGCATCTGCTGCCTCAGATCTTTTGCCCAAAACCAAGATGGTCTTTTCTCACCTGAAAGCAGAAGCGCCATAGAGAGAATCGCCTATCTTCTCCCTTACATTGACTCCCAGGGTTCCGAGGAGGGAAGCGCAATTCCTTCTCACGCCCGGCCCCGCCACCTTAGCGGACCCCCGCTGCCACTGCCCTCCCCAGGACGGGCGGGTTCCCAGCCAGGCTAGGGGAATCCGGTGGCGGGAGGGAGGGGTGGGGGGCGATGCCGGGGTCGGGGGCGGGCAGGGGGGAAAAGGGGGACGGTGGCGGAAGCCAGACCGAAAGGTGGGAGCTAGTTTTGATCAGCAGTGTCACAGGAGGCTGACAAAAGGCAGCTTGGGAGAACAGCTGCCTTCCATTTTAATTTGCCATGAACAGTCTGCTGAGCATGTCTGGGCTCCTGCGTGTGTATGTGTGTACGCGCGCATGTGCACGCACACATGGGCACATGTATGTAAACACCTGTGGGGGCACAGAGGTAAGGAATGCAGTTGGATGGGGGGGGGGGGGGGGGGGCATGTGGATGTGGGAGCAGTAACGCCCAGTGGAAAGAACACAGACCTGGGAGTCATCGGACCAGGATTCTACTTCCAGCTCTGCCACTGCCTGCTGGGTGACCCTGGGCAGATCACTTCTCTGCCTCAGTTTCCTCATCTATAAAATGAGAATCCGATACCTATTTTCCCTCCTCCTTAATCTGTGAGTCCCAGGTGGGTCACGGACTGTGTCCGACCTCTTTCCTATCTATCCCAGAACTCAGTACATAGTAGGTGCTTAACTCCTCCCATCCACCCTCCCTTTTAAGCCCCTAGGGACTTGGATCTATACCGCTGGAGAACTTGATATTCATGCCACAGCCCTTAAGTACATCTCCCTATACTCTGACATACCCATATCAGCAATTTGTTTTTACATCTGTCTCCCTTTTCAGACTGTGAGCAGGGAACACGTCTACCAACTCTACTGTACCGTTCTCTCCTGAGCACCTAGTACAGTCCTTGACACCCAGGAAGTGCTCAATAAATTAACAAAACCCATAATAATAAAGCACGTCCGTGGGCAGTCGTTATGCATTCTTGGGGGTGCACGGGGGTGCATGCGTGACCGGGAGTGTGCACGTCCCTGCATGGGGACGTTCACGGGTGGGGGGGAGAGCGGGGGTGCATCGGGCGGCAGGCCGGCCTTCGGTTTGGAGAGCAGCGGCTGCTCCCATTAGCGGTCACCTGTGGGGCCCGGGGCGGTGACCGGGGCTCCCCCGCCGGCCTCTCTGCGGCTCCCCGGCCCCGTCGGGGGTGACCCGGGCTCGGCCCCCGGACCCTCCGAGGCCACACCCCGGCTCGACCCCAGGCTGGCCGCCTCCATCCCCTCGCTCAGACTGTTCTCCCAGGGTCGCAACCCAGCCCACCTTCCCTGCCCCGGCCACATGACAGACCTCAATTCTCCCCACATGCAAAACCCTCTTAAAATCCCACCTAGTAGGATGAGCAGTAACAGCGTGGCTCAATGGAAAGAGCCCGGGCTTGGGAGTCAGAGGTCGTGGGTTCTAATTCTGGCTCTGCCACTTGTCAGCTGTGTGACTTTGGGCAAGTCACTTAACTTCTCTGTGCCTCCGTTATCTCATCTGTAAAATGGGGATTAAGACCGTGAGCCCCACGTGGGACAACCTGATTACCTTGTATCTCCCCCAGGGTTTAGAACAATGCTTGGCACACAGTAAGTGCTTAACAAATACTTTAAAAAAAAAAAAGGTTTACGCGGCACAAAGCACTGTGCTAAACACTGGAGAAAATACATGGGAATTAGATATGGCCTCTGGATAATAATAACTCTGGTATTCGTTATGTGCTTACTCTGCGCCAGGCAGTCTGTCTAAGCACTGGGGTGGATACAAGCAAATCGGGTTGGACACAGTCCCTGTCTCACATGGGGCTCACAGTCTTCATCCCCATTTTACAGATGAGGAAACTGAGCCACAAAGAAGTGAAGTGACTTGCCCAAGGTCACGTAGCGGACAAGTGGCAGAGCAGGGATTAGAACCCACAACCTCGTGACTCCCAGGCCCGTGCTCTATCCACTAAGCCATACTGCTTGTCTGGATCTCCAGGGGCTCACAATAAGAGTGAACTAGTGGGGAGAGGAAACTGGTGACAGACAAACGAGGAGAGACGAAACGGCGAAAACACCAAAAGACTAGGAAAAAAATACACAGCAGGTAAAAGCAGACGACACGCCCCTCTTCCAACAAGGGGACCCGTTCTAGGATCTGTCCCCTCTAAACTCTCCATCTTCACCCAAACCTCAGCCCCGTCGCACTTAGGTACAGACCTGTAATTTTGTTGTATATTAGCGTCTTTCTCCCTCTCTAGAAGCAAGCTCCTCGTGGGCAGGGAATATGTCTATCACTCTGTTGGACTGTACCCTCCCCAGTGCTTAGCCCAGTGCTCTGCACACGGTAAGCACTCGAAAAAATACCATTCTTCATTTGAATGATTAAGCCTTTTCTGCTTTAGTCCCCAGGAGCCTAAGCCACATGAAGCCAGCAGCCACCTCAAGTGCTTATGAACTATTTGTACTCTCGGTCGGCACTTTTATACTGGTTTATCTCATCTAGTCTATTTGTAAGTATTTCTCCGTACATTCATTCATTCATTCAGTAGTATTTATTGAGAGCTTACTATGTGCAGAGCACTGTACTAAGCGCTTGGAATGGACAATTCAACAACAGAGACCATCCCTGCCCAATGACGGTCTCACAGTCTAAATGGGGGAGACAGACGGCAAAGCGAAACAGAACAAAACAAAACAACATCATCAAGGTAATGATGTTGTCTCCGCCCTTCTCTCCCATTAGAGTGGAAGCTCCCTGCGGGCAGCCAATGCGTCACTTACTCGTCTCGTACTTCCCAAATGCTGAGTTCGGTGCCGGGCACCCAGGTGGCGTTCAGTGAATAGTCCCATCGGAGCTGTACGTCCGTGGACGGTCGGAGCCCCGCGCCAAAAGGTAGGGCCCTTGGTCCGGCGCCAGCCACCGGGAGGCGCAATGACGGCTTCGTCCTGCGGGCTCGGAATCGCTAGGGTGGGACGCGGGGGGGACGGGCGGTCCGGCGCACAGCGACGCTCTTCCCCGGAGCCCCGGCCCTCGGCTTGTGAGCCCTTCTCTCCCCCGAGACTGCTCTCTCCGAGGTCACCAAAGAGTCCACTCTGCCCACTGGCTCCCTGGACCTCTTCGAATCAAGGGATCCGCTCTTTATATTAATGTCTGCCTCCCCCTCTGGACTGTAACCTCACTGTGGACAGGGAACGTGTCTGTTTATTGTTATACTGTACTCCCCCAAGAGCTTAGTACAGTGTTTTGCACACGGTAAGCGCTCGATAAATATGACTGAATGAATGAATGAATCCGTGCCATCGGCTTCACGGCACCCCACCCCCTGGCTCCACCTGAATGAATGAATGAATCCGTGCCATCGGCTTCACGGCACCCCACCCCCTGGCTCCACCTGACGTGGCCGCTCTCCTCTTCCACTTTCCCCCAGCTCGTGTGGTCTTCGTTCCTCCCAAACTAACCTTCACAGAAAGCTGGTTTGGGAGGAACAAAGTCCACAAGTTGGTCTCAACTCTCCTGACTCTCCCACCTCTGTCCCCTCACTCAAAGTGTTTTCCTGGTTTGAAACTCCCTCCTTCCCCACGTCAGACCCCAGCTCTCTCCACCTTCAAATCCCAACTAAAATTCCACCTCCTTCCAGACTTTTCCCAATGAATTTCCCAGCACCCTGAGCCATATTACCCCTTGCCAACTCTAGCACTTGCGAACTTCGAGAAAGGTGGTGGGGTCGGGCGAGGAGAGACCGCAGAAGATGAGGAAGCCTCAGGTCGGCTTGGACCAGAAACTGTGAAGATTCCATGCCGACCCTACTCTTCACACTCGCTTCACACACACACACACACCTTCCGCCTAGCTGTAAATTACATTGTGTGGGTCTCCTCGGTTATAGGTTAAGTTCCTCAAGGGCAGGGAGAATGTATTTGCTTCCACTTGACTCTCCCCAGTGCTCACAACAGTCCTTTGGGCTAGGGAGGCAGTCGTAGACCCTGAACTTCCCCTGGCTGCAAAAGGAAGCTCCAGCCAGGAGGCACCCTCCTTCCCGCTGACCCCGGTGGGGGCTCCGGTCAAAAGTCTGTCCTTTCCTTCGGATTCCAAAGTGAAGGAGAGCGGCTATGCCATTGTTAAGAGTCTCGCTCTCTCTCTTTCCTTTCTCCATGGGAAAGGCCCGTGTCTCCAGAAGGAAGATTAGTCCTCCGGCAGGAACGCAGACCCCAGGAAATGTACAACAGCGATGCCCTAGCCTCCAGAAAGGAGACAGTCTCTCCCTCCCAACTCCGACCCACATAGGAACAGACTCCAGAAAGTGAAGAACAGCGATCCCTTGGCCTCCAGAAGGGAGCCTAGTCTCCCAACCCAAAGGAGCAGAGACCCCGGGAACTGTAGAGCAGAGATCCCTTGGCCTCTAGAAAAGACACCATCTCCTCCCCCAGCCCCTCGCCTCACATACACGGGAACAGAGACCCCAGGAATTAAAGAACAGCGATCCCCGGGTCTCCGGAAGGGAGATCATCTGCCCATCCTACCACACGCAAAGGAGCGGAGACCTCAGCAACTACAGAACAGCGATCCCCTGGGTTCCCCCTAAGAACGGGGTGGCTTCCGCGAAGTGCATTCGATTGTCACAGTGGCCCGAGAGCCCGAGTCGCTGGGTGACGAGGAAGGCGTGTTCCACTCACCAGATCTGCCCGATATTGACCAGGGAGTGGTAGAGAATCCAGAGAATGGTCATGAGGATCATGTTGGCACAGCCGGTCACCAGGATGAACGCTGAAACCACCAGGCCCAGCGCAGACAAGCAATCCAGGATGGAGTCCATGTTGCCCCAGTCCAGGAACCAGACCAAGGTTGGTGCATAGCTCAAGGAATCCCAGTCAATTTTCCCTTTGAAGTAGCGTTTGACACTCGCCAGGTACACCGCGCTCGGTAACAGTCCCTTGTCTCCGATTAACTGCTTATTTTGCTGGAAGGCCACCAAGAATGCCACGACTGCCGGGGAAAGACACAAAGGGAGAACGTAAAACCCAGGAAAACAGGGTCCGCTGGATCTCGGGAGCCCCCAACCCTCCCCAAAAGGGTGGGTCTGCATTGGTTGGCGAGTGGAGAGCCGTGCAGGTGGGTGGATGGAAAGATGGGCGAGTGGATAGATAAAAATAAATGAATGAATAATAATAACCACGATAACAATAATAATGATGGTGATGGTACTTGTTAAGCAGTTACTATGTGACAAGCACTGGGGAAGATTCAAGTTAATCAGTTTGGACACAGTCCCTGTCCCACATTGGGCTCACAGTCTAAAAAGGAGGTAGTGGGATTTAATTCCCATTTTACAGATGAAGTAACTGAGGCACAGAGAAGCTGAGTGACTTGCTCTAGATCACACTGCAGACACATGCCAGAGCCGAGATTACAATCCAGGTCCTCTGACTCCCAGGCCCGTGCTTCTTCCGCTCGCCTATGCTGCTTCCCACGGATGGCTGGAGAGTTGGGCAGGCTGGTGGACGGAGAGGTGGGCAAGCGGGTGCATGGAGAGGTGCATAAGCAAATGGATGGAGAGGTGGGTAAGCGGGTGGATAGAGGGGGAGCAGGTGGGTGGATGGAGAAAGGAGCAGGCGGGTGGATGGAGAGGTGAGCGGGCGGGTGGATGGAGAGATGGGTGGGTGGCAAGTCAGAGAGGCACAGAGAAGTTAAGTGACTTTCCCCAAGTCTCACAATGGGCAAGTGGCAGCGTCGGGATCAGAATCCAAGTCCTCTGACTCCTAGGCCCGGGCTCTTTCCCCTAGACCAAGCTCCTATGGTGAGGGTCTGGTGGCCTCCGAGAACCACCAATTCCCATCTGATGTTGGTAATGTTGGTATTTGTTAAGCGCTTACTATGTGCCGAGCACTGTTCTAAGCGCTGGGTTAGACACAGAGGAATCAGGTTGTCCCACGTGGGGCTCACAGTCTTAATCCCCATTTTACAGATGAGGTAACTGAGGCACAGAGAAGTTAAGTGACTTGCCCAAAGTCACACAGCTGACAAGTGGCCGAGCAGGGATTCGAACCCATGACCTCTGACTCCAAAGCTCAGACTCTTTCCATTGAGCCACGCTGCTTCTCCAACCACGGCTGGAGATTCAGTGCAGACTTCCCAGGAATGAGAGTGGAGAGGGTCTGGCTGGGGTGAGAAGGGATTAAAGGGGAAGGAGAGGGAGAGGAAGAGGAGGGGCATTCCATGTGGACAGACCATGGCGGCCTGGTTCCTGGCACCTCAGCCAATCCCCAGGGCCGAGCGCTAAAGTCATAATTTTCTAAATGGCACTTCCGGGTCCAACAGAATTAACTCATCTCCAAAACGATCTCAAATCCGGCAGCGGGGGATGAGCTCGGCCCCCCAAGCTATCGGATCTTTGGTTTGAACACCAAGAGATTCAGTGAAACTAAAATTGAGGATTTTCCTTCCCAGACCGCAATACCCGTCTCTCAGTTATTTCAGGACTAACTCTCCATTTGCCAAGAATCAATCTATCGATGGCATTTATCGAGAGCTTCCTAATAATTGGGGTATTTGTGAAGTGCTTACTATATGCCAGGTACTGTACTAAGCTACGGGGTGGACACGAGCTAATTAAGTTGGATACAATCCCTGCCCCACATCAGGCTCCCGGTCTTAATCCCCACTTCACAGATGAGGTAACTGAGGCTCAGAAAAGTGAAGCGACTTGCCCAAGGTCACACAGCAGACGAGTTGTGAAGCCCGGATCCTAGGCTCTGGGGAGAGTCTGAGATGAGGGATCCGTTGACCCGTTCCCTGCCCACAGAGAGCTTACAGTCTAGAGTCGCATCTTGAACGATGTTTCAAGGAACAAGGAGACCCCACTGTTTGGGCAGCAAAATCGGTCCCCAAAGAGCAGTTGGGCGGCTGTTGAACCTACTCTCGGGCCATCGAACCCGAGGGCCCAACAGCAGGTCACAGGAAAGCCGGCTGGTCCGCTCCTACCAGCCGGCGGCAGGAACGTCCGGGGACAGCCGGCCCAAAAGGTGGTCAGTGTTTCTGTCTGCCAGTGGAGTGTCTGACGGGGGCGGGGCCTTAGGGGGTTGGGGGGAGGCGCGGAGGGGCCGGGCACTGAGGGGGCCGGAGAGGGCAAAAAGGAAGAAGAGAATACAAAAGCACCTCGTGCTAACGCTCTGGAGACTCACAGGATCTAAGCTAAATGGATCTGTCACTTGTTAAAGCTGAGTGGAATTGAGCTTTAAGCACTCCGTTCCAGTCCGTCAGAAGGCTTTCAAGTGGAGAGCGGGGAAAGGCGGTGTTGAGGCCAAAGACAACCCTGCAGGGATGCACTCCGCTCCACCCGTGACGGCTTCGGGACGGGTTCTTCAGGAGACTGGCACAGGACAAACCGGCACATTTAAAGACTTGAACCAGTCGATCGCTAGAGCGCCTGCCTACCAGGTGCGGAACACTGTACTGAGCACTAGGGAGCGGACATCCGAAGGGAGATGCGAATTCTCGGCCCGTGTCGAGGGGTTTACGTTCTAACTGGGGAGACGGGCAGACAGACCAGATTATTTAAAAGTACTGGATCGGGAGTTGGTGGTCAAGGTTGGGCTAGTCACCCCCAGTAACCCCCATGGAGCCAGTGACTATTACGGAAGGGGGCCACCCTGTCTCCCCTCCCCCGAAGCTGGATTTCATCCAGGTTGGTGAATTCTGGTCTTACTAACCGAAGTCAGACAAGAGAAGCAGCGTGGCTTAGTGGATAGAGCAAGGGCCTGGAGTCAGAAGTGTCCTGGGTTCGAATCCCAGCTCTGCCACTTGTCTGCTGCGTGACCTTGGGCGAATCACTTCACTTCTCTGTGCCTCAGTTACTTCATCAGTAAAATGGGGATTAAGATTGTGAGTCCCAAGTGGGCCGGGGATTGTGTCCGGCTTGATTACCTCGTATCTAACCCAACGCTTATTAATAATAATGTTGGTATTTGTTAAGCGCTTACTATGTGCCGAGCACTGTTCTGAGCGCTGGGGTAGACACAGGGGAATCGGGATGTCCCACGTGGGGCTCACAGTCTTAATCCCCATTTTACAGATGAGGTAACTGAGGCACAGAGAAGTTAAGTGACTTGCCCACGGTCAAACAGCTGAATTTATAGTGCCTGGCTTATAGTAAGTGCTTAAATACCACAATTATGATTACTACGTGTTCTCACACACACACAGGAGGTTCTGGCCACAGCTTCCCTCCGGTTTCCGTGACAGGAAAGCGTGGGGCGGGGCGGGCCGGACCCAGTGCCACCTCCACGCCGGGCCGCTCCGCGGGCAGATAGCGGATCATAGAGAATGAATAACCTAGAAAGCCCGGCCCAAGCAAGTGAGGAGTTTCTCTCTAGGAGGAGTCTGCCTTGTGAGGCGACTCGTCCCGGGAGCTAAGAGCCCTCCGGCCGGACGGGACTCCGGGCCGACACAGTCCACCCACTCGCGTTCATTCCGTGGGGGGGATTTCGGGGAATCCCTTCCCTCTCAGGATCCCTCGCCCGGAGCCGCTGCCTGCTCTCAAGGTGTTGTGCTCCAGCCCACTCGCCACCCCAGAATCCACCAAAACCTCTCCCGACGGACGCCCCGAGAGAATAGGAGCCAGTAGAGGGGTATTGGAGTGCTAGACGAACGTCTTTTTTTCCTTTTTTTTTTTTTTTAATAAACTAACGCCTTTTACTGAAAAGCTCATAAAAGCCAGCAGACCGTTTCATTAGAGTTAGGGAGGACTGAAAGCGGAGAGGGAAAGAACAAATCGCCCATAAAGTTTGAGAACCAATGGACACTCAAGAACAAGTGAGGCAATATGTAAGGCCTTTGGGTCCCATTTTTCTCCTCCAGCTCTCCAAAGAGCAGAAAGGAAGTTTGCATGGAAAAGGACCTAATCGTATAACGAATACCGTAACAACAACAAGTTAGACTGTAAGCTCATTATGGGCAGGGATCATGTCTGCTAAATATGTTGTACTGTACTCTCCCAAGCACTTAAAACAGTGCTTTGCACTGTAACCTGGTTGTGGGCAGGAAATGTGTCTGTTTATTGTTATACTGTATGTTCCCAAGTGCTTAGTACAGTGCTCTGCACACAGTAAGCGCTAAATAAACACGATTGACTGACTGCTCTGCATATAGTAAGTACTCGATAAATACCACTGGTTGATTGAGCATCTCATTATGTGGAAAAGTCCCCGCTAAAAGCTCCAGCCCAGGGTTGACAGACCGCGGTCCATAACCCACTCTTCAGAGACGGCCGACCAGATTCACCTGCAAAGTCTCCCGGACCGAGAGCCGCTCATCGGTCGAGAAGTCCTAGCCCGGCCCCTCGGCCAGATGCAGTGGTGACAAGGAGGGGTGGGCGAGGGGCCCAGGCAGCCATGCAGAGAAAGTACCAGCCACAGGATGCGCCTTACTGTGGATGGGACGTGACCACCGGCAGCCCGGCTGGGGATCCCGGGCCCAGGTCTGCGCCAGAACCGTGCACTCCCCGCGACGGGCTTCCGGTCAAACACCGGTGTCCCCCGCGACTCTCAGAACGCCATCCTGGCACCAAGTAAGTGAGAGAGCTGGCTTGGGCAGAAATGGGCTCCGTCTCAGGCAGAAATGGGTTCCGTCTGGGGCAGGTGGCCACCGCACTCCTCCGGGAACCACAGGGGGCTGGCACGCCACGGCACGCCCAGGACTTCGGTGCCAGTCAAAACGGAGCCTGGTGGCCTCCTGGACTCTACGCACCGTGGGCCGACAGCAGCCTACCCCAGCGTGGAGCCGGGTGGGGGCACCGAGGTCTCCGGTCGGAAAGGACTTCAGCCCCGAGCCCCCGAGCCGAGAAATTAATGCTGGCTCCTGGGGCCGGCACCACTCACGCTCTCCGCTCCTCACCCGGAGGGTTCCCTCTGAGACTTAGAGTAAAGCCAAAGAGCAGACGGGCAGCGGGGGTGGGTGGCCCCCGACCCACCTCACATAAGTGGAGAGTCAGACTACCAGATGCGGGGAGGGCTCCTCAAAATCTCTACCATCAAACACTCGACCTGAGAGGGCACGGGTCCCGCTCCCATCCCAGAGCAGGCCGGGCCGCTCGGTCTGCCCCATCGGTCCCCGGCGGCTGGGGCTGGGAGAGGAACCAGGCTGAGGGCCCTTCACCCCGGGGCTCAGGATCGTCCTTCCCCACAGCCAACTACTGAGTACAGTACTCTGCCCATAGAAAGCACTCGATAAAGAAATTGATAAATCCAAGCAGGCCTTTGACTCCTGTCGAAATTCTCCCCAAGTCCTCAAGTCATGGGATCGTGACACACACTGGGCGTCAGTTTTCATGCCTAAGCCCACCCAATTGGACGAATCTTGTTCTCAAGCAATCTCAGAGGCGAGGCCGTCCACGGTGACCCCTTCTAGTGAGAGTGCCGCCGCCCACCCCCTGCCAGGCACAGGGAGCTCAGAGAACCCAGTGGACCTCTTTCCTCCAAGTCCAAATTCCATCATTATGGTTCCAGGTTGAGTTTTCAAGAGGTCCTCTCCTGTTCCTATTCGGGGTCCCCTGAGGGTCCGGGCCGGGTCTTTCGGCCCTCATGTGAGGGTAAATACCAGGCCCACACAAGTCGTCCCAGCAGCAGACGTTCAGCCCTCAAGAAACAAAATTTGGGGAGCATTGGGTATCCAGCATTCATTTATTCAATCATTCTATCATTTATTGGGCACTTACTGTGTGCAAAGCTCTGTACTAAGCACTTTGGAGAGTACGCTTTAACAACAAATGGACATATTCCCTGCTCACGACAAGCTCAGTCTAGAGGGGGAAATATTTACATACATAAACAAATAAACAAATAAATAAATAATTTAAAGATAGGTACATATGTGCTGTGAGGATGGGAGAGAGGATGAATGAAGGGAGCAGGGGGTGGGGTTTCTGGCTGGGGAGCTGTAAGGAGGGGGGTGGTCCACAGAGTCGATGGCGGCCAAGAGATCTAGGAGGATCGGGGAAGATTTGAGTCCATTGGCCTGGACCGTGAGGAGGCCACCGGTGAAGGAGCACACCGGCAATGCTCCCGCTTCAGAGACACATACGCCGTCAGATCATACGATCTGGGAATCGCACTGCCAGCAGCACCGTGTAGGGTGACACCACATAAAGGCAAATGCCACAGATACCCCAGGCAGATCCTGAAGATCAGGGAGCGTCCAGTACCTAGAAAGCCATTCCAACCACTTAAGATGCCCCACAGACACAAAAGGCACCGACATCGCTCAGAAAGCGGCCACCGCGGTTTGTCTAAATACTGCGAGCCGTCCAAGGCCCCCCAACCCTGCATCAAACTCGCAGGGTCCCGTCACGCCAGCTGGAATCGGGAAGGGCCGAGAGCGATGACCGACGTGTGTGGAAAAGGGTTCGGGAACGAGAAGGGAAAAGACATCAACACCTAGGAAAAAGAAGCCAGGAAGGAGCGAAGGCAAGGGAACGTAGGCAAACTCAAATAGCTACGGTCAATGTGCCGAGTCCCCACTCTCTTCTGCTTCACCCTGACTTGTTCCCTTCATTCATTCCCCTTCCCAGCCCCACAGCACTTACCTCCATAGCTGTCATTTATTTATTTCTATTAATCTCCATCTCCCCCTCCAGACTGTAAGCTCGTTGTGGGTAAGGAATGTGTATATTTATTGTTATATTCTACTCTCTCAAGCGCTTAGCATAGGCCTTTGCACACAGTGGGCGCTCAATAAATACAACTGAATGAATGAATGAGTCCTCGCGAAGAATAAAATATCTGCTTGGCTTCCATCCGGTTCTGTTCCTGGGGGTTGGACGCTGCCGCTGGAGCGGTGTCAGCAGGGGTTGGGGGCAAGGAGGGGGTGTGAGATCTCAGGAGGTCCTCGGTCAATCCGAAGGCCCCTAATCTCGGGCCACTGTTTCCTCCCACCGAGGCTCCGCACCGTCTAGAAGGAAGGAGGAGGCTCATCGGGCTCTGAGGCCTGGGGCCAGCTTACCGCGACGGGCGATCATCTCGTTACATTCTGCTTTTTCTCAGGGATTCCGGATCATTCCGGCAGACTGGCTGCACGCGGTCTCCTCAGATAAAACCCTCCCCGTCACCTCCAAACACGTCCATTAATGGAAAGTCAGAGAAAGAAGATGGCAAAGCCAAGTGGTGACTGTTCAAGAGCCAGGTCCAATCGTGTGCTCAACCCCAAGGGCTGGAAACCGTTTCCCACCGAATTTACGAACGCTCCCCACTGGGATCGAAAGTCCGCCAGACTCAAGCAACAGCCCCATCGCTCCCTGGCTGCCGTGCTTCCTGTGGGCAGAGGAGACCCTGGGGTCTTTGGGAGTGGAGAGATTCCTAAGAAAAGCTCACACATCTAAAAATCACAAAAACCACCTTCTTCTGGGATTTGGGGGCTCTGGAAAGAAGTGACAAGTTTTCTGCAGAAGAAGTGGGACCCTCAGCGGACACGGCGAAACCCTCAAGGAGACCGAGTAAGACACAGAGGAGGCACCAAGCAAAACTATCTGAATTAACATATCAGTTCTCTATTTTCATCTAACTACAATAAAGCGAAAGTACGTTTCATGAGCAGGCTCGTGGATCTGCCCGAAAAACCTCCATCTCTCTACAGCCACGAGAGGAGGAGATCGTTGTTCCGATGACCCTTGGCTTCTCCCAAAAGAGACTTGTCACCTCATCTCTCCATTGTCACTTTTGACCGGACGCTTCATTGCTTCCAGAGGTCGGCTTAAAGAGGAGAACGTCGGGCAAATCGGGCTCCAGGTTCGATCTGCAGCCCAGGTGAATGCACCGCCCGCCTACTCGGGGGCTCTAAGTCCTTCGAGGTCATAAAGGGCCTCCCCCACCCCTGCCCACCCCCGTGGTGCGAGTGTCTCGAGGGAGGGGGGAGGGGGCCACAGCTGCACCGGGCCATGCCAGATGTGCGGCTTTTGTGCTGGGAACCGGCCCCTCTGGGCACCGTGCCTATGCCCCCGGCCCGTCGCCAGGCAGGACCCCGTGCAGCTGTTGGCTCTGAAGGGTTCTCAGTCAGTGGGTCAAATCTGGATTCCAACCAAATCCCTGAGGTGAAAAGTCAAACTTCATCTGCTGATGAAATCATGCAAGCTGCTCCCCCTCCCACCTCGCGGGTCCGGGCCGGAGACGGGGTTGAAGGGCGAGCGGCCGGGGGCGGCGGACTCTGGGGAGCGAGGGACTCTGGGGCCTCGCGCGGGGGGCGGCCGCTGGGGGACGACCGCCCGAAAGGCTCGGCATCCGAAACGCCGCTCGGCCCCCCCACCTCAAAAACCGCCCTCCCGCTCCACAGCAGGCAATTGCTCCCGATCCACCCGACCGGCACACAATTCTCCTCTCCCTTTCTCCCTCCCCACCTCCCCATCTCTGTCTCTCTCCCCATCCCTCCCCCCTTCCCATCCAAACCCATTCTGTTCTTCCACTACCATCGAGCCGGCAAGCTTGGCTCCTCTCGAGCCAAGCTTTTTTGTTAGTTTTTGTTTCTGATACTTATTAAGCGCTGACTACATTTCAAACACTGTTCTAGGAGCTCGGGTAGGTACAAGTTAATTAGGTTGGACACGGTCCCTGTCCCACGTGGGGCTCAGAGCCTAAGTATGAGGGAGAACAGGTACTCAACCTCCATTTTACAGTTCAGAAAACTGAGGCACAGAGAAGTTAAGTGACTTGTCCAAGGTCATCCAGCAAGCAACGGGCAGAGCTTGGATTAGAACCCAGGTCCTTCTGAGTCCCAGGCCTATACTCTTTCCATTAGGCCACGCTGCTTCTCGCTGGGCCTCGCTCTCATCTCTCCACCCACTGACCCGTAGCTCCCGCTCTCCTCTCTGCCTGGAGCTCCCTCCCACTTCACAACCGTCTGAATACAGCCTGCCCCATCTTCAAAGCCCTCCTGAAACCCACCTCCTCCAGGAGGCCTGCCACTTGCCTGCTGTGTGGCCTTGGACAAGTCACTTAACTTCTCTGTGCCTCAGTTACTCCATCTGTAAAATGAGGATTAAGACTATGAGCCCCATGGGGGACAACTGATTACCCTGTACCTACCCTAGTGCTTAGAACCATGCATGGCACACAGTCAGCGCTTAACAAATACCATAATAATTATTATTACATATCAACTTTCCTAAACAAGCATTTATTTTCTCGTTATCCTGCAGAACCGCTGCTAATCCCAGCTGCAAAATGTTCTGCCGCTCTATCATCTTCCTGACTGGATTGGAAGCTCCCTGAGGGGAGGGACCACCTAAGCACCTAGTACCGTAGGCATCTGATTGACACTGGTACTGGGAACATTACCCCAAGAAGTTTCTATTACCGTTTTCAAAGAAGAATTTCCCAAAGGGCAAAACAACCTGGATTCAGAACCTGTAACTCTCCCAGAATACTTTGCCAAATACCTTGCCAAAGGTAGCATAGCCTATCACAAAGAGCAAAGGCCTGGGAGTCAGAGTCTAAATCCAGCTCTGCCACCTGTCTTCTGTGTGACCCTGGGCAAGTCACTTAACTTCTCTGTGCCTCAGCTACCTCATCTGCAAAATGGGGATTCAATACCTGTTCTCCTCCCTACTTAAACTGTGACCCCATTTGGGAACTGATTATCTTCTTTCTACCAGTACTTAGTTCAGTGCTTAGTACGGTGTGCCGGTAGGGTGGGTCGGGAACATAGTAAACGCTTAGCAAATATCACAATTCTTCTTATTATTAAATAAATAAATAGTATCGATCAATTACCAATTCAAGAATCCCCACTGGTGCAATCCAACTATATAAAACAGTTGTCCACAGTCCACCCAATAACTTCTACGAGGAATGATCTCGATGCCAAGATAACTATGAACTCCGGCGGAGAATTTGGCCCAGAGAAGGCGAGGTTGGTTCGCCCTTAGTCCTGGGCCGTGGGGATTAGGAAGGCGAGGCTTTGGGAAATGCTGCTCTTGAGAAGCAAGCAGAATGGCCTAGTGGATACGGCACGGGCCTGGGAGCCACAAAGACCTAGGTTCTAATTTTGGCTCCACCACTGGTCTGCCGCGCCACCTTGGCCAAATCACTTCACTTCTCTGTGTCTCAATTACCTCATCTGTAAAATGGGGATTAAGACTGTGAACCTCATGTGAGACATCTCCTCCAAGAAGCC
The DNA here is from genome assembly GCF_004115215.2 of Ornithorhynchus anatinus. Classification (NCBI taxonomy): domain Eukaryota; kingdom Metazoa; phylum Chordata; class Mammalia; order Monotremata; family Ornithorhynchidae; genus Ornithorhynchus; species Ornithorhynchus anatinus. The sequence goes on from NC_041729.1 coordinate 288,500, forward strand.
TTCCCTAACTAAGCCCTCCTCACTCCCACCACTCTCCCTGCCTTAACAAATCTTTGCTTAGGTGTTGTGTTTCACTCTTCTGTGTCATATGTCCTCCACATTCAAGCTGTCTCTAAATCGTGCTGGTTCTTGCTCTACCCAGTTTCTTAATTTTTTTAAAAAATTAAAAATGCTTACTATATGCCAGGCACTGTTCTAAGCATCGGGGTAGTTACAAGTGAATCAGGTTGGACTTCTCCCACTCCCTTCTGCGCCGCTCTTACTTGTTCCTTCATTCATCCTCTCTCCCATCCCCACGGCATGTATGTATATATCTGTAATTTATTTATCTATTTAAATATTTACATTAATGTCTGTCTCCCCCTTTAGACCGTGAGCTTGTTGTGAGCAGGAATGTGTCTGTTCGTTGTTATACAGTATTCTCCCAAGCGCATAGTACAGTGCTTTGCATACAGTAAGCGCTAAATATGACTGAATGAATGACAGGGACTGTGTCCAACCTGATTATTTTGGAACTACCCCAGGGCTAAGAACAGTGCTTGGCAAAAAGTGCTTAACATCTACCATAATTATTATTCAACCACCAACCCACTCACTGTTCCTGCATCTGATCAGTCTGGTCACCAAACCCTAGCTCATGTCCTCTGGCAGTGGAAAGAGCCCGGGCTTGGGAGTCAGAGGTCATGGGTTCGAATCCCGGCTCTGCCACTTGTCAGCTGTGTGACTGTGAGCAAGTCACTTCACTTCTCTGTGCCTCAGTTCCCTCATCTGGAAAATGGGGATTAAGACCGTGAGCCTTACGTGGGACAACCTGATTACCCTGTACCTTCCCCAGCGCTTAGAACAGTGCTCTGCACATAGTAAGCGCTTAACAAATACCAACATTATTATTATTATATCTGACAGACGATCACTCTGCTCATCTTTAAAACCTTATTAAGAGCACATCTCCTCCAAGAGGCCTTCCCCGACTAAGCTCTCCCTTCGGTGTCACCAATACACTTGCATCTGTACACTTGATTCATCCCCACACTCGGCTCCACAGCTCTCAAGTCCAGATCTGTAATTCTCTCCGTGAACACTGCAAGCTCCTTGTGGGCAGAGAACGGGTCTACCAACTCTGGGGTATTGACCTCTCCCGAGCATTTAGTATAGCGCATTTAGTGCATTTAGTATAGTGCTCTGCATGAAATAAATGAGCAATAAAAACCACTGACGGACTGAGGGGGCTGAGAGTAGGGCAGAGAGGTTGGGGGGACCGAGATGAGGGGGGCAGGTCTCCCGTCCTCGGGGATAAAGCCCAACTGAGGGTTGGGGGGCCAGGCTGGGGATGCGGTGGCGTGGGGAGCCAAGATAGGGAGCAGGTCTCACGCACTTGGGGCTGGAGGGGGGCTGAGGGTTGGAGGGTTGAGGTGAGAAGTTTGGGGCGGGGGGTGTCGAGATAAAAATAAATAAATAATGGTACTTGTTAAGCACTTACTAGAGGCTGTGTGGCTCAGTGGAAAGAGCCCAGGCTTGGGAGTCAGAAGTCATGGGTTCAATTCCCAGCTCTGCCACTTGTCAGCTGTGTGACTGTGGGCAAGTCACTTCACTTCTCTGGACCTCAGTTACCTCCTCTGTAAAATGGGGATTAACTGAGAGCCTCACGTGGGACAACCTGATGACCCTGTATCTCCCCCGGCCCTTAGAACAGTGCTCTGCACATAGTAAGCGCTTAACAAATACCAACATTATTATGCGCCAAGCACTGCTCTAAGCACTGAGGTAGATACGAGTTAATCAAGTTGGATACAGTCCGTCTTCCGCAGAGGGCTCACATTCTTCATCCCCATTTTACAGATGTGGTAACTGCGACCCAGAGAAGTGACTTGTCCAAGGTCACACAGCAGGCACGTGGCAGAGCGGGCGTCAGGCCCCGGGTCCTTCTAAGCATCACAGTGATGATGGCATTGACTGAGCGCTTTCTATGTGCCCAGCAGTGTCCTACGTGCTGGGGTGAACAGAAGGTCATGAGGTGGTCCACTGTGGGGCTCACGGGCTTCCTCCCCATCTTACAGGTGAGGGAACTGAGGCACGGGGCAGCGTGGCTCAGTGGAAAGAGCCCGGGCTTGGGAGTCAGAGGTCATGGGTTCAAATTCCGGCTCCGCCACTCGTCAGCTGTGGGACTGTGGGCAAGACATTTCACTTCTCTGGGCCTCAGTTACCTCCTCTGTAAAATGGGGATTAACTGTGAGCCTCATGTGGGACAACCTGATGACCCTGTCTCTCCCCCGGCGCTTAGAACAGTGCTCAGCACACAGCAAGGGCTTAACAAATACCAACATTATCATCTGTAAAATGGGGGTTAACACTGTGAGCCTCACGTGGGGCAACCTGATGACCCTGGATCTCCCCCAGCGCTTAGAACAGTGCTCTGCGCAAGTGAGAAGCGGCGTGGCTCAGTGGAAAGAGCCCAGGCTTGGGAGTCAGAGTTCATGGGTTCGAATCCCGGCTCTGCCACTTGTCAGCTGTGTGGCTGTGGGCAAGTCACTTCGCTTCTCTGGGCCTCAGTTACCTCCTCTGTAAAATGGGGATTAACCGTGAGCCTCACGTGGGACAACCTGATGACCCTGTATCTCCCCCGGCGCTTAGAACAGTGCTCTGCACATAGGAAGCGCTTAACCAATACCAACATTATAGGAAGCGCTTAACCAATACCAATATTATTATTACCAGGGGCGGGCTCTATCCACTGAGCCAGGGTGGGGGCAGGTCTACCCTCGGGCTGGGGGTTGGGAGTCGGGTTGGGGGGCGGGCTGGGGGCGGGGCTGCCTGTCGGTCTGTCTCCCTCGGGACAGAGGGGGCGGGGGGTCTTGTTGGGGGGAAGGGCAGGGGAAGGGCAGGGGAGGGAGAGGGGAGGGGGAGGGTCCCTTCCTCCCTCGGGGCAGGTGGGGTCTCCCGGCCTGGCCTTGCCTTGCCTTGCCCTGCCCTGCCCTGCCCGGCCGGTCCCGGGCCCCCGACTCACAGTAGACGAAAGCTAGTGCTCTGAGGAGCACGATGCGGGTCAGCCAGAAGGTGCCCGGCCGGAGAAGGAGGCGGAGGCGGGGTCGGGGCCTGGGGGGCTCCCGGCCGGGGTCTCCCGGCGCCTCCGGCCGCGGGGCGGCCGCTCCGCCGCGCCGCTTCCTCGGGGGCTCCGCAGGAGCCGCCATACTCGGACCCGAGCCGAGCGGAGCCGAGGGCAGCCGAGCCGACCCGAGCGGAGCCGAGGAGACCCGAGCCGACCCGAGCGGAGCCGAGGGCAGCCGAGCCGAGCCGAGCCGAGCCGAGCGGAACGGCGCATGCGCTGCCCACGGGGCCGGCCCGCCCCCACCCCCCGGCCCCCCGTGCTCGGCCCCCTGGGGGAGCAGTGCGCACGCGCGCCCGCCCCCACCGTCTCCACCTGCCCGCGACGCTCCAGCCTCCACCTGTGCTAGGGAAGCCGCGTGGCTCGGCGGAAAGAGCCCGGGCTGGGGAGTCACAAGTCAGGGGTTCGAATCCCGCCTCTGCCACTCGCCAGCTGGGTGACTGTGGGCAAGTCACTTCACTGGGCCTCAGTGACCTCATCTGCAAAAGGGGGATGAAGACTGGGAGCCTCACGAGGGACAAGCTGATGACCCTGTCTCTCCCCCAGCGCTTAGAACAGTGCTCTGCACGTAGGAAGCGCTTAACAAATACCAACATTATTATTCATTCGTTCAACCGGATTGATTGGAAAGTCCCCACGGACGGCTCCTCCTCGCCACGGCCCACCCTCTCTCTTTCGGCCCGCTCGCACCTCCTTTCATTCAATCGTATCGATTGAGCGCTTACTCTGTGCAGAGCACTGGACTGAGCGCTTGGAATGGACAGAACCCAACGACGGGCTCACGGTCTAATTGGGGGAGACAGCAAAGCAAAACAAGACAACATTATCCAGATAAATAGAATCCAGGGGATTCATTCATTCAATAGTATTTATTGAGCGCTTACTGTGTGCAGAGCACTGGACTGAGCGCTTGGAATGGACAATTCGGCCACAGAGACCATCCCTGCCCAATGACGGGCTCGCAGTCTAAATTGGGGGGACAGACAGCAGAGCAAAACAGAACAAAACAAAACCAGTAGTCTGGCGACCTCCTGCCTCCAAAAGAAGCAGCGTCACTCAGTGGAAAGAGCCCGGGCTTGGGAGTCAGAGGTCGTGGGTTCGAATCCCGGCTCCGCCACCAGTCAGTTGTGTGACTTCGGGCCGGTCACTTAATAATGTTGGTATTTGTTAAGCGCTTACTATGTGCTGAGCACTGTTCTAAGAGCTGGGGTAGACATAGGGGAATCAGGTTGTCCCACGTGGGGCTCACAGTCTTAATCCCCATTTTACAGATGAGGGAACTGAGGCGCAGAGAAGTTAAGTGACTTACCCACAGTCACACAGCTGACAAGTGGCAGAGCTGGGATTCGAACTCATGAGCCCTGACTCCAGGGCCCGTGCTCTTTCCACTGAGCCACGCTGCTTCTCACTCCTCGGTGCCTCAGTGACCTCATCTGTAAAATGGGGGTGAAGAGTGTGAGCCCCACGTGGGACAACCTGATCACCTTGTATCCCTCCCAGCGCTTAGAACAGTACTTTGCACATAGTAAGCGCTTAACAAATGTCATCTTTATTATTATTATTTCGATGTCCCACCTGCACCTCAAACTCCAAATGTCCAAAACGGAACACCTCCTCTTCCCTCCCAAACCCTCTCATTCAAGCATTCATTCTATCGTATTTATTATTATTAATAACAATAATGGCATTTATTAAGAGCTTACCATGTGGCAGGCATTCTTCTAAGTGCTGGGGTGGATACAAGGTAATTAGGTTGTCCCCCGTGGGGCTCACATTCTTTATCCCCATTTTACAGATGAGGTAACTGAGCCACAGAGAAGTTAAGTGACTTTGCCCAAAGTCACACAGCTGAGCAAGGATTAGAAACTACGACCTCTGACGCCTAAACCCATGCTCTTTCCACTAAACCACGCTGCTTCTCTCATGCTTAAACTGCTTAATTTATTAAGTGATTACTACTAATAATAATAATGGTAATAATAAGTGCTTACTGTGTGTCAGGCACTGTACTAAACACTGGGGTGAATACAAGCTGATCGGGTTGGACACCCCTGTTACACGTGGGGCTCTCGAACTCAATCCCCATTTTACAAATGAGGTAACTGAGACATAGAGAAGTGTCACGGAGCAGACAAGTGGTGGAGCCGGAATTAGAACCCATGACCTACTGACTCCTAGGCCCGTGCTCTCTCCCCTACACCATGTTGCTTATTGCATGCAGAGCACTGTACTAAGCGCTTGGGAAACTACAATACAACAATAGTGACAATCCCTGCCCACAAGGAGCTCACAGTCTAGAGGGGGTCCTTTCCTCCACTTTCCATTCACTGTTGACAACACCGCCATCCTTCATGTCTCTCAAGTCCATCATCTCGACATTATCCTCCACTAATCTCTCTTTCAAAATTGCAAATTCAGACCCCCAGATCCTCAGTTCTTCCCTAGTAACAGCTCTAGAATCCTCCCTTTCCCCTTCATCTAAACACCCACCACGCTGGCCCCAACACTCGTCCTATTCTTGCAACGCCTGGAAGCAGCGTGGACTAGTGGATAGAGCCCAGGCTTGGGAGTCAGAAGGACCTGTGGTCCAATCCCAGCCCTGCCACTTGACTGCTGTGTGACCCTGGACAAGTCACATAACTTCTGGGTACTTCAGGTACCTCATCTTTAAAATGGAGATTAAGATGGAGAGCCCTATGTGGGACTGGGATACTGTCCAACCTGATTTGCTTGTAACCGTCCCCGCGCTTAGCACGGTGCCTGGCAGATAGTAAGTGCTAAACAAAGATCACAGTTAAATACCACAGTTATTATTATCACCTTCCTCGCTGACCTCCCTGCCTTCAGCCTCTCCCCTCTCCGCTCCCTATTTCTCTCTGCTCCCCAGATCGTTTTTCTGAAACATCATTCCGCACACATCTCTCCACTCCTCCAGAACCTCCAATGGTTGCTCTTTCATCTCCGCATCAAGGAGAAACTCCACTCCACCAGCTTTCTCCCTTCTACTTAACTACTCTTTTCCCACCACACCCCAGCTCACACACTTCACTCTCAAGCTAACCTACACACTGCACCTCATTCTCACCTCCCATTCTGCCACTCCCTTGCTCATACCCATCCTCCTGCCGGTAATTTATTTCACTGACTGACCCCCAACTCCCACCCTTAAGGCCCTGAGGGCAGAAATTAAGTCTGCTAATTTTGCTGGCTCTCCCATGTGCTTAGTACAGTTCTTTGCACACAGTAAGTGCGCAATAAAAACGATTACTTGATTGATTGCCTTTGTTTATAATACAGTCAACCCATGGAATTCTCTGAGTGTCTACCAAAAGCAATCAATTAGTCAATTAACTGTATTTATTGAGCACTTGCCGAGCACTCTACTAAAGTGCTTGGGGGAGTACACTACAACAGAGTTGATAGAAGCATCACCTGCCCACAACATTCCAGAGGGGGAGACAGGCATTAATATAAATAAAATTATGGATTTGCACATAACTGCTGTGGGGCTGAGGGAGGGGAAATAAAGGAAGCAAAAAAGAGTGACGCAGAAGGTAGAGGGAGTAGGGGAAATGAGGGCTTAGTCGGGGAAGGTATCTTGGAGGAGATGTGCCTTCAGTAAGGCTTTGAAAGTGGACAGAGACTGTAAACTCGTTGTGGGCAGGGAATGAGTAGTAATAATAATAATGGTATTTGTTGAGCGCTTAAACTATGTGCCAGGCACTGTTCTAAGCGCTGGGGTGAAGACAAGCAGATCGGGTTGGACAGTCCCTGTCCCATGTGGGGCTCACAGCCTCTATCCCCATTTTACAGATGAGGTAAATTGAGCACTGATTAAGTGAAGTGACTTACCCAAAGTCACCCAGCAGACAAGTGGCGGAGCTGGGATTAAAATCCATTATTGTACTCTCCCAAGCACTTGGTACCATGCTCTGCACAGAGTAAGCCGTTCAATAAATACCATCATCAAGGTGCATATGTACTCAGAATCAATATATGTGTGTGTGTATTCATAACTGCGATTTTTCTGCTCTTCTTATTAAACCAAATCAAAAAGGAAGAAAATTGGTGCCGGCAAGCCAAAGAAACCATTGTGAAAGTTACAGCCGCTGTTCCCTTATTGGTCTTTCTCAGGATTTGGAGCCGGAACAGGCTTGACCCGTGAGGGAAAGATGGGTGCTGCGGGTACGCTGTAGGTCCGCTCCTCTCTCTCAGCGTGAGGTGAGGCAGTGGAGAGCAGACACCCGGGACATCCAGGACCCCGGGGCACCGGGGCAGCTGGAGGTCAGGAGCCGGCAGAACCTCGGCCTGTCTCGGTGCTCCTAAGCTGAGCCTTCCCCTTCGAGCATCCAAAGTGCCACCTCATCATCTCACACTTAAAAGAATTTGGAACGAGGGGGAAACGCAGTGGGCCTAGGGGAGCGGGCCTGGTCACCGGGAGACGACGGACGGGACGCCCCGCCTGCCCGCTTTCCAGGGTGTAGACCTTCCTCATAATACCGCTTTTGTCTTCCCGATTCCCACTGCGGTGGCTGCATTGTTCTCATTAGGAAAGTGCATAATGGGGCCTTCCGCGAGAGAAGAAAAATTGCCTGTTTGTTCAAAGCCCCCGGTATATTGCCGGCTCTCCCTTCCCATCAGCCCCTAGATAAACTTCGGGGGACGTCAGCTAATGACTTCCTCTGTGAGGTCTTTAGGGACTTTTACAACAAATTCCACATGACAGCGAAACATCTGTACAACCAAGTGAATAGCAGAGTAAATCTCTGAAAATTAAAAAAAAAAGAGTAGGGGTTTGGGCCAGAGATGTGGCCTGGGAGAGTCCACCCCGAGCCTTGAAAGGTAGGTGAGCAACTGGTGGCTGAATGGAAAGCAGCCTAATGGAAAGAGTTGGAAAGGTGCACCTTCCCAATAGCACAAGCTGCTTAGTTTCATCTCTACTGAACAACGGAAATTGGTAGGAAAAGAAGTTCTGTTCTAAGAGGCGAAGAAAGAAAGGAGGAAAACAGAAATGATGTGTTGGCCTGACTTGCTGGGAGGTTGGGCACTGAGAAAAACAGGAGAGGGAGAGAGGAGAGGAAAGAGAGAGGGGGAGGGAGAGAGAGATGGAGAGGAATGGTGGGGCGGGGGGGATAGGGAGCATGAATAGGAGAGGGAGAGGGGAGAGGAGAAGGGGCATGAGAAGGAGGGAAGAGGGGAAAGGAGTGGGAGAGGGAAAGGTAGAAGAGAGCACGAGACTCGAAGAAGGAGCCGGAAAGGAAGAGAAGGAGAAGGAGCATGAGAAGGGGAAGGGAGAGGGAAAGGGAAAGAGAGCATGAGAGGCAGAGGGAGCCAGAGAGGAAGAGGGAAGTGGAGGGAGAAGGAGGATTGAAAGAGGAAAAAGGAGCAGGAATAAGGTAGGAGAGGAGATAAGACAGGAGAGGGAGAGTTTAACTGTAGATCTGATGTTGCTATAGATTTGTTACCTGGTTCAGGAAACTTGGAAAGAAAGAATACATGTGGTTTGGAGGCAAGGCACTTGTGTGCAACCCAACAGGTGGGTTTGTCATGTTGGGTTATGTTATTAATAAAAGTGAACCTGAAAGCCCAAGAGGGAGGGGATTTGAAGAGTTAGACTACTGAAGAAGGTGGATTAATGAAGTCAATGTGCGCCCCTATTGCCCCCCTCCCCTCCTTCTCCTCCTCTTTTTCCACCTCCTCCTCCTCCTCCCCAAGGCACCCGCACATCACTCACAGACACACATACACACCCACACCCCCACGCCCCTGCACCCGAGCATGCGTACACACGTGCACACACACACGCGCGCGCGCACACACACACACACACACACACACACAGAGTTTGGCAGCCCTCCCAGCAGCTGCACAAAGACATCACAGAGGAATGAATCTTTACTGTCAGCACCCAATCCAGCTGTCCCTCGATTCCTGATCCAGCTGCCCTTGGCACCCTCGCCTAGCTCTCCTTGGCATCTCAAACCAGGCGTCCCTGGCACACCATTACAGCTGTCTCTGGCACCAAAAAGGACACGACATGTGTCGGGAGCTAATCTTCCAGACTCCATTTTGCCCCATTTTTCATTTCAGTAAGACCCCGAAAACAATTCAGACAGAAAAAAGGCAACATTCAAATCTATCATATTCTTGGGAAAAGATGTTTTTGGGAAAATATCTATGCTGTGGGTAAGAGATCTGGAGTATGATTGTGGTATTTGTTAAGCACTTACTTGATGCCAAGCGCCGTACTAAGCACTGAGGTAGATACAGTATAGTCAGACCAGACACAGTTCCTGCCCTACATGGGGCTTACAATTTAAATGGGAGGGAGAAAAGGTATCTCGTCCCCATTTTACAGATGAACTGAGGCACAGAGAAGCTAAGCAACTTGCCCAAGGTCACACAGTGAGCAAGCAATAATAATAATAATAATAGTGGTATTTGTTAAGTGCTTACTATGTGCAAAGCACTGTTCTAAGCGCTGGGGGGATACAAGGTGATCAGGTTGTCCCACATAGGGCTCAGTCTTCATTCTCATTTCACAGATGTAGTAACTGAGGCACAGAGAAGTTAAGTGACTTGCCCAAGGTCACACAGCTGACAAGCAGCAGAGCTGGGATTAGAACCCATGCCTTTTGACTCCCAAGCCCACACTCTTTCCACTAAGCCAAGCTGCTTCTGTTAGATCTGGATTAGAACCCAGGTCTCCTGACTCCCAGAGAGTAGACTCTTCCCACTAAGCCATAGGAGTTTGGGGGAAGGGTCCAGTGGTGGGGGACTCAGAGGGGAAGTTGGGGCCGGGGGGCGGAGGGGCACGGTGGAAGCTGCCTCTTCCACAGCTAATTCACCCAACACAGACAGCAGAAACCCATGTGCTGTATTCTTCCCTTCTAGACTGTAAACTCCACGTGAACCAAGAATATGTCTGTTATATTGTTATATTGTACTCTCCCAAATGCTTAGTACAGTGCTCTGCACACAGTAAGTGCTCAGTAAATACAATTGACCGACTGTATTCATGATCCCGGGAATAATGGCTCATAACCACCTGAAGGCAAATTCCTTGTCCTGTGCTGTAACTCTTGGGGACCTAAGCCACAGGCCAAACTTGGCCTGGGACTACACCAGCAAAATTCATCCATGTTGCCCCTGGAAAACTACCATTTGCTTTCTTTTCTTCTCAGCAAAGACCCATTAAGACGGTCCTAATTAAAATCTCATTAAACCACATTCACACAAATAAATACTTCAAGGCCCTAAGCGGCAGTGGATAGAGCACTGGTCTAGAAGTCAGAAGGACCTGGGTTCTAATCCTGGCTCCCTCACTTATCTGCTGAATGATTCTGGGTAAGTCACTTAACTTCTTCATGCCTCACTTCCCTCATCTGTAAAATGGGGATTAAAGTCTGGGAACCAGATGTGGGATATAGTCTCTGTCCAACCTTATTAGCTTGTGTCTACCCCAGCACTTAGACCAGTGCCTGGCACATAGTAATGACTTAACAAATACTATTTAAAATACTTTGAGGACAGAGGGAACTGGAAGAAGCAGATTGGCCTAGTGGAAAGAGCATGGGCCTGTGAGTCTGAGCACCTGGGTTCTAATCCCAGCTGTGCCACGTGTCTGCCGTGTGACCTTGGGTAAGTCGCCTCACTTCTCTGTGCCTCAGTTACCTCATCCGTAAAGTGGCATTTAAATCTTACCCCCTCCTATTTAGATCGAGTCCCATGTGCGACAGAGATTGTGTCCAACCTGATTATCTTGTATCTACCCCAGAGCTTAGAACAGTGTTTGCCACACAGTAAGTGCTTAACAATTACCATAATTATTATTGTTATTATTATCATCATTATTGTCATTATGTGCCTAGCTGGGCCAGTCATCTTCTCCTTGGTCAATTTTCTGGAGGTCAGGCCTTCAGGAGATGGCAGGGTCTGAGTCCCAGAAGTCCCAGGAATCCCAGTCCTCTCTTGGTTCTCTTCCTAGCTCTCTGCCCACTCATTCTCAATCTCTTTTGCAGGCTCGTTCATCCATTCATTCAGTCAGTCAGTCATATTTATTGAGCGCTTACTATGTGTAAAGCACTGTACTAACCATTTGGGAAAGTACAATATAACAACAAACAGATATATTCCCTGCCCACAGTAAACTTATAGTCTAGAGTCTCTACAGTTTAGGGAAGCAGCGTGGCTTAGTGGCAAGAGCACGGGCTTGGGAGTCAGAGGATGTGGGTTCTAATCCCAGCTCCGCCACTTGTCTGCTGTGTGACCTTGGGCATTCATTCATTCATTCAATAGTATTTATTGAGCGCTTACTATGTGCAGAGCACTGTACTAAGTGCTTGGAATGTACAATTAGGCATCAGGTAGAGACAATCCCTGCCCAATAACAGGTTCACAGTCTAAACAGGCGAGAAGCCACTTCTCCCCCAGCAAGCCACTTAACTTCTGTAAAACGGGGATGAAGACTGTGAGCCCCATGTGGGACAACCTGATTACTTTGCATCTATCCCAACGTTTAGAAAAGTGCTTGGCACATAGTAAGTGCTTTAACAAATGCCATAATTTTTTATTTTTTTAGAGAGGGAGGCAGACGTTAATATGAATTAATAAATAAATAAATAGATATGTACATAAGTGCTGTGGGTCTGGGAGGGGGAATGAATAAAGGGAGCAAGTCAGAGTGACGCAGGCACCTCCTCTGCCTCCCACCCTCTAACTAGGGAGTCCCTCAAGGCTCAGTTCTGGGTCCCCATCCATTCTCCATCCACATTCCTCCCCCTCCCCCATCTCTCACCCCTAATGATCTGGCCACCTATTTCCTCACGAAAATCAACATGATCAGGTCTGAGCTCCCCAAAGTCACCCCTCCGCCTCTCCCCTCCCCCCCAACAACCCCCTCCCCTACTTTCCCATCCTTCCCTGCAGTATCCTCAGAGGAGATCTCCTCCCTCCTCGCAAGTGCCACCCCCTCCACCTGCGCCTCGGACCCCATTCCCTCTCACCTTCTTAAAACCATCGCCCCTGCCCTCCTCCCTTCCTTAACTTCTATTTTTAACCACTCGATCTCCAAGGGCTCCTTCCCCTCTGCCTTCAAACATGCCCACGTCTCCCCCATCCTAAAAAAACCCGCTCTTGACCCCACTTCCCCCTCCAGTTATCGTCCTATCTCCCTACTACCCTTCCTTTCCAAAATCTTAGAACGAGTCATCTACAATTGATGCCTAGAATTCCTTAACTCCCAGTCTCTCCTAGACCCCCTCCAATCTGGCTTCCGTCCCCTCCACTCTACCGAGACTGCTCTCTCTAAGGTCACCCATGACCTCCTTCTTGCCAAATCCAATGGCTCCTACTCCATTCTGATCCTCCTTGACCTCTCTGCTGCCTTTGACACTGTCAACCATCCCCTCCTCCTCCATACCTTATCTCACCTTGGCTTCACAGACTCTGTCCTCTCCTGGTTCTCCTCTTACCTCTCTGGCCGATCATTCTCGGTCTCCTACGCTGGAGCCTCCTCCCCCTCCCATCCTTTAACTGTTGGAGTTCCTCAAGGGTCAGTTCTTGGCCCTCTTCTGTTCTCCATTTACACTCACTCCCTCGGTGAACTCATCCGCTCTCACGGCTTTGACTACCATCTCTACGCAGATGACACGCAGATCTACATCTCCGCCCCTGTCCTCTCCCCCTCCCTTCAGGCTCGCATCTCCTCCTGCCTCCGGGACGTCTCCACCTGGATGTCGGCCCGCCACCTAAAACTCAACATGAGCAAGACTGAGCTCCTCATCTTCCCTCCCAAACCCGGTCCGCTCCCAGACTTCTCTATCACCGTGGATGGCACGACCATCCTTCCCGTCTCTCGGGCCCGCGATCTCGGTGTCATCCTTGACTCGTCTCTCTCGTTCACCCTACACATCCTATCTGTTACCGAGACCTGCCGGTTTCACCTTTACAATATCGCCAAGATCCGCCCTTTCCTCTCCACCCAAACGGCTACCTTACTGCTACGGGCTCTCGTTATATCCCGGCTAGACTACTGTGTCAGCCTTCTCTCTGACCTCCCTTCCTCCTCTCTCGCCCCGCTCCGGTCTATTCTTCACTCCGCTGCCCGGCTCATCTTCCTGCAGAAACGATCTGGGCATGTCACTCCCCTTCTTAAACAACTCCAGTGGTTGCCTATCGACCTCCGCTCCAAACAAAAACTCCTCACTCTAGGCTTCAAGGCTCTCCATCACCTTGCCCCTTCCTACCTCTCCTCCCTTCTCTCTTTCTACCGCCCACCCCGCACGCTCCGCTCCTCTGCCGCCCACCTCCTCGCCGTCCCTCGGTCTCGCCTATCCCGCCGTCGACCCCTGGGTCACGTCCTCCGCGGTCCTGGAACGCCCTCCCTCCTCACCTCCGCCAAACTGATTCTCTTTCCCTCTTCAAAACCTTACTTAAAAATCACCTCCTCCAAGAGGCCTTCCCAGACTGAGCTCCTCTTCCCCTCTACTCCCTCTGCCATCCCCCCTTTACCTCTCCACAGCTAAAGCCTCATTTTCCCCTTTTCCCTCTGCTCCTCCACCTCTCCCTTCCCATCCCCACAGCACCGTACTCGTCCGCTCAACTGTATATATTTTCGTTACCCTATTTATTTTGTTAATGAATTGTACATCGCCTTGATTCTATTTAGTCGCCATCGGTTTTTACGAGATGTTCTTCCCCTTGACGCTGTTTAGTGCCATTGTTCTTGTCTGTCCGTCTCCCCCGATTAGACTGTAAGCCCATCAAACGGCAGGGACTGTCTCTATCTGTTGCCGACTTGTTCATCCCAAGCGCTTAGTACAGTGCTCTGCACATAGTAAGCGCTCAATAAATACTATTGAATGAATCCACTCCCTTGGAGAATTCATTTGCTCCCATACTTCAACTCCCATCTCTATGTGAATCATTCCCAAATCTACCACTCCATCCTTGACCTCTCCCCTTTTCTGCAGTCTCACACTTCCTCCTGCCTTCCAGAGATCTCTACTCGATGGCCCACCAACACCTCAAACTTAACATGTCCAAAACAGAACTCCTCATCTTCCCACCCAAACCTTGCCCTCCCCTTGTCTTTCCCACCACTGTAGACAACACCACTATTCTCTCTGCCTCATAAATTCGTAACCTTGGCGTTATCCTTGACTCATAGCTCTCATTCAGTTCACGTATTTGATCTGTCCCCAAATCCTGTCTGTTCTGCCTTCACAAAATCTGTAAAATCCTCCCTTTCCTCTACATCCAAACTGCTACTACACTGATCCGAGCACTTATCATATCCTTCCTTGAGTCCAGCATCAGCCTCCTGGCTAACCTCCCCGCTGCCAGTTTTTCCCCACTCCAGTCCTTATTTCGCACGTCTGCCCAGATCATTTTTATAAAAAAAATTCAGTCCACATCTCCCACTCCTCAAGAACCTCCAGTGTTTGCCCTTCCACCTCCTCATCAAACAGAAACTCCTTACCATCGACTTTAAAGCACTCAGTCAGCTCAGCCCCTCCTACCTTACCTTGCTGACTTCACTCCTCCTATGACAACCTACTCCCTGCACCTCAATTGTGTCTATCTTGCCACTGACCCCCTTCCTGGAACTCCTCCTCCTCTACATACACATATCATCATTCTCCCATCTTCAAAGTCTTATTAAGGTCATGTGTCCTCCAAGAAGCCTTCTCCAGTTAAGCCCTCTTTTCCCCTACTCCTTCTCCCTTCTTCATTGCCTGTGCCCTTGGATCTGAACCCTTCAAACACTTGATGTTCACCTCACCCTGGGCCCCACAGCACTTATATACATAGCTGTAATTTATTTATATTAATGTCTTTCTCCCTCCTGTCGACTGTAAACTCCTTGTAGGTAGGGAGCATATCTACCAGCTCTGTTGTACTGTCCTCTCCCAAGCCATCGGTACAGTGTTCTGCAAAAAGTAAGCAATCGATAAATAACATTGATGGATTGATTGATGATGATGAAGACGGACCTGGTTCCTCTCAAAAATTTCCCCTGATTTCTCAAGGGGCACTGACTACTTAGAGGGATAGTGGAGGTGGAGCTTTGGGGTGGGACAGTGGCTAAACTGTCCCCCCCTTGACTGTAAGCTCATTGTGGACAGGGAAGGTGTCTTTCATTGTTGGATTGTATTTTGCAAAGTGGTTAGTACAGTGCTCTGCACACAGGAAGTGCTCAATAAATACGATCGAATGAATGAATGAATGAATGAATGAATCTTTGGAATGTGGCACTGGGGGCAAGGATCTATGTGGTCAAGCACAGGGGGACAGTAGAAGAAATGAGAAAAGGAGGGAGGCTGGAAGAGGGAGGAGGAAGGAGGAACAAGGAGGAAAGAAGACAAAGGAAAAAGGAGAGACTGGGGAGGAAGGGGAAGCCAAAAATAGAAAATGAGGAGCATCTCCTCTTCCACCACCTCTGCCAGTCCTCATGACCTCAATGGGCATGTGGGGTTAAGGGGCAAGGGACTCCCCTCCCCTCCATCCCAAAGCCATGAGAGCCACATCCCCACCCACCCACCCACCAGGGATGGGACCGCTACCATGGGGTTGCAGCCTCAGAGCCATTGCCTTCCTAGTGGCATGCTACTCACAGGATCACCAACCCCCAGTCAATCATCAATCAGTGGAATCTGAGCACCCACTGACCACAAAGCACTATACACCAGTAGGAAAAGACATGTTTCCTCCCCCCAAAGAGCTTACAACCTAATTAATAATAACAATAATAATAATTGATAGTATTATTTTGCTGGCATTTATTAAGCCCTGGCTGTGTGCTAAGGACTGGGGTCAATACAAGACCGCCAGATTGGATGCAGTCCCTGCCCTACACAGAGCTCACAGTCTATCTGTGAGAAGCAGTGTGGCTCAGTGGAAAGAGCCCGGGCTTGGGAGTCAAAGGCCATGGGTTCGAATCCCGGCTCTGCCACTTGTCAGCTGTGTGACTGTGGGCAAGTCACTTCACTTCTCTGGGCCTCAGTTACATCATCTGTAAAATGGGGATTAAGACTGTGAGCCTTACGTGGGACAACCTGATTACCCTGTATCTCCCCCAGCGCTTAGAACAGTGCTCTGCACATAGTAAGTGCTTAACAAATACCAACATTATTATAGTAAGGGCTTAACATATACCAACATTATTATTATTATTATTATCTTAATCCCTTCTTAAGGGAAAATGATGTCCGGAGAGATTCACTGAACTGCCCAATGTCCCATTGGCAGAGCTGCGATTAGAACTCGGGACTCCTGACTCCGGGGTCCATGCCAAGGATGCCAAGCTGCCTCCCTGGGCCATGCTGATGGGGGAAAGTGACAGACCAAATGATTTACCAAAAAATGAAGCAAGAGAAAGGATCCAAATATTAGGTAAAACACCAGACTGGGCTGCAGCAAAGAATTCTCTGCTCCCTGCCCACCAAAAGGGCCAGGGATTCCAGCGAGTGCCAGGTTTTCACTCCTGACCCGGACATTTGGGAGAGAAATGTTTTGCAAGGCTTTTGCTCATCTTTCCATAGTTATGTTTGCCATCTTTTATTAATATTAGTCTCCAATTCATTCACATTATTCTAAGAGAATTGTGGAGTGCAAACTCTTCGAGGGCAGAGTGCTTCTGTTACACCCTTCTAAGCTTTTAGCACAGTGCTCTGTACCTAATAGACATTGGGTCAGTACCAAGACTGCGGCTGCTGCCGCTATCACTACCACCATAAGAAGCCACCTTGGCTTGTCCGGGAGTTAACAATGATGGAATCCACCGATCATTGATATTTATTGAATCTACGCCTGCAGATAGCCCTGAATGAGAGGCCAAACACCCCAGGAGAGAGCGGATGTGGTAGACCCTCTAGACTATTAGTGCCCTGTGGGCGGGGAATGGGTCTGTTTATTGTTATATTGTTCTCCCCAAGCGCTTAACAAGGTGCTCTGCACACAATAAGTGCTCAAAAAATATGATTGAATGAATGAGACCCTAACCACCAACCTAACCTAACTCTGAGGCTGGGGTTGGAGGGTGGAGGGGCACCTCACAGCTAAGAGTAGCAGTAACATTGCTTGAGCACCCACTAGGGCAGTGCACTGCCCTAGGCCTGTGGGAAATGACGTGTTCCCTGACCACAAGAAGAGTTCACTCTGATGGGGAAGACAGACATGAAACTATGTATAAATCCAGTCATTGAAGTCAGTAGTTGAAGGTACAATTGAATAAAATATATACAAAAGTGCTCAAGATGGGTATAAGTGTGTAAGTGTTGAAGGCTGCTGGCATACCAATTTGGGTGCTGGGAAGTAGAGAGTGTCAGGGTAGATGGCACCACCTTCTTTCCTGTCTCACAAGCCCGTAACCTTGGCGTTATCCTTGACTCCTCTCTGACAGTCAACCCACATATTCAATCCATCACTAAATCCTGTCAGTCCCACCTTCAAAACTCGCTAAAATCTGCCCTTTCCTCTCCATCCAAACCACTATCACGTTAATATAATCACTGGTCCCATCCTACCTGGATTACTGCATCGGCCTCCTTGCTGACTTCCCAGCCTCCTGTCTCTCCCCACTCCAGTCCATACTTCACTCTGTCGCCTGGATCATTTTTCTACAAAAGCAATCAGGACAAGTCACGCTGCTCCTCAAAAAACTCCAGTGGTTGCTCATCCACCTCTGCATCAAACGAAACTCCTCCTCATTGGCTTTAAAGGACTCAATCACCTTGCCCGCTCCTACCTCACCTCACTACTCTCCTACATCCCAACTTTCACACTTCGCTCCTTTAGTGCTAATCTTCTCAGTGTGCCTCCTTCTCACCGTTCTCACCTGTCTCCATGCCCACATCCTGCCTCTGGCCTAGAACACCCCCCCTCCTCAAATCTGCCAAACAATTACTCTCCCCCGCTTCAAAGCCTTTTGGAAGGCACTTCTCCTCCAAGAGACCTTCCCAGACTAGCCTCCATTTTCCTCTCCTCCTACTCTCTACTGCGTCGCCCTGACTTGCTCCTTTTGTTCATCCCCCCTCCCAGCCCCACAACACTTATGTACATATCTGTCATTTTATTTATATTAATGTCCGTCTCCACCCTACAGACTGTAAGCACGTTGTGGGCAGGGTCTGTGCCTGTTTATTGTTGTATTATACTTTTCCAAGCGCTTAGTACAGTGCTCTGCACACAGTAAGCGCTCTATAAATATGACTGACTGAGTGAATGAATAAATGAATAGTCTCGGAAGCCCAACGTGTTGTACAGGTGACCCTGGGGAGCCGTGGTATTGCAGGCCAGGCAGAGCAAGTTCCACAGAAAGCCGGGCCTCTTTCCCCAGAGCCACGACCCGCGGAGGCCCACACCTCTCGGGACCCTGAATTTGTTTTTACTGTGAGATCGCCCCTGGCCTGCAGAAGGTCTAACGGCGACCCACATGGAGAGAAGGGGACAGGGCTGAAAAAGAGAGATGGGGCTGGAGGGGAGGAGGGAATTGCTCGTACAGTCTCTTAACCTATCCCGATTGGATTACTGCATCGGCTTCCTCTCTGATCTCCCATCCTCCTGTCTCTCCCCACTTCAGTCTATACTTCACTCTGCTGTCCACATGATCTTTCTATAGAAATGCACTGGGCATGTCATTTCCCTCCTCAAAAGTCTCCAGTGGTTGCCTTTATCAACCTTCGCATGAAGCAAAAACTCCTCACTATTGGATTCAGAGCTCTCCATCCCCTGGCCCCCTCCTACCTCACCTCCCTTCTCTCCTTCTCCAGCCCGGCCAGCACGCTCCACTCCTCTGCCGCCGCTCCCACCTCACTGGGCCTCCTTCTCGCCTGTCCCGCCATCGACCTCTGGCCCACGTCCTACTGCTGCCCTGGAACGCCCTCCCTCCTCACATCTGCCAAACTAGTTCTCTTCCCTTCTTCAAAGCCCTACTGAGAGCTCACCTCCTCCAGGAGGCCTTCCCAGACTGGGCACCCCCCTTTTCCTCTACTCCTCCTTCCCGCCCCATCATTCCTACTCCCTCCCTCTGCTCTACCCCCTTCCCCTCCCCATAGCACTTGTGCATATTCGTGTGTAAATATATAGATTACATATATATATATATATATTCGTGTATCTTTATTGTGTATATACTCTATTTTATTAATGGTGTGTATGTATCTGTAATTCTATTGATCTATTTTAATGGTATTGATGCCGGTCTACTTGTTTTGTTTTGCTCTCTGCCTCCCCCCCTTTCTAGACTGTGAGCCCGTTGTTGGGTAGGGATTGTCTCTATCTGTTGCCGACCTGTACTTTCTAAGCGCTTAGTACAGTGCTCTGCACACAGTAAGCGCTCAGTAAATACGACTGAATAATAAATGAGAAGGCCGGGGCTAAAACATTGAAGCGGCGCTGGAAGGGAGGGGCGGGGCTAGAGGGGAGGGTCCTTTCCCGTTTCCCCCCACCCCTCCCCACCGGCCCCTGCCAGGACCCTTAACTTACCCCCTTGTAGACGGTTCCCCTGGCCCGGGCCCGGGGGGGTCCCCCACAGGGAGAGCATAATGTGTGTCCCCCTGCCCCCGGGCTACCGCATCCCCGACCGTCCTGCCGGGGCCCGGGCAGTTTCCTGGGAGGCCCGGCTGATCCCCTGAGGCCCGAGAAGGCAGCCCCTGAACCTCGGACCCCCTCCGGGCTGTGGGTGCGAATCCCACCCTTCCCGGTACCCCCGGCTTGGGGCCTGAGCTTTCCGCGGGGTCCCCGTCTGTATTCCATCTACACCCACTCCCTAGGAGAACTCACTCACTCACTCCCGTGGCTTCAACTACCATTCACTCAATAGAAGCAGCTTGGCTCAGTGGAAAGAGCCCGGGCTTGGGAGTCAGAGGTCATGGGTTGGAATCCCGGCTCGGCCACTTGACAGCTGTGTGACTGTGGGCGAGTCACTTCACTTCTCTGGGCCTCAGTTACCTCATCTGTAAAATGGGGATTAAGTGTGAACCCCACGGGGGACAAACTGATTACCCTGTATCTACCCCAGCGCTTAGAACAGTGCTCTGCACATAGGAAGCGCTCAATAAATATACCAACAGTAGTATTTATTGAGCGCTTCCTATGTGCAGAGCACTGTACTAAGCGCTTGGAATGTACAAATCGGTAACATAGAGACAGTCCCTGCCCTTTGACGGGCTTACAGTCTACCACCTCTGTGCAGATGATTCCCAAATCTACAGCTCCAGCCCTGACCCCTCTCCTCCTCCTCAGTCTGGCATTTCCTCCCACCTTCAGGGAATCGCTATCTGGAAGTCCCGCAGACCTCTCAAATTTAGCCTGCCCAAAACAAAACTCAAACCCTGTCCTCTCCCTGACTTCCCCTCACTGGTTTGCAAGCCTGAGAATTTGGGATTATCACTCATTCATTCCTTCAGACGTATTTATTGAGCACTTACTGTGTGCAGAACACTGTACTAGGAGCTTGGGAAAGTACAGTACAACAGTAGACAGATTCATTCCCTGCCCACAACGAGCAGGAGAGAAAGACATCAATATAAATAAATAAAATTACAGCTATGTATATAAGTGATGTGGGGTTGGGAGGGGGGAAATGCAAATGGGAAGCAGAGTGGCTCAGTGGAAAGAGCCAGGGCTTGGGAGTCAGAGGTCATGGGTTCGAATCCCAGCTCTGCCACTTGTCAGCTGTGTGACCATGGGCAAGTCACTTAACTTCTCTGTGCCTCAGTTACCTTATCTATCAAATGGGGATTAAGACTGTGAGCCTCATGTGGGACAACCTATTTAATAGTATTTATTGAGCGCTTACTATGTGCAGAGCACTGTACTAAGCGCTTGGGATGAACAAGTCGGCAACAGATAGA
Organism: Ornithorhynchus anatinus; assembly: GCF_004115215.2. Classification (NCBI taxonomy): domain Eukaryota; kingdom Metazoa; phylum Chordata; class Mammalia; order Monotremata; family Ornithorhynchidae; genus Ornithorhynchus; species Ornithorhynchus anatinus. Next base: position 309,461 of record NC_041729.1, read on the forward strand.
GACAGTCTCTGCCGTTTGACGGGCTTACAGTCTAATCGGGGGAGACGGACAGACAAGAACAATGGCACTAAACAGCGTCAAGGGGAAGAACATCTCATAAAAACAATGGCAACTACATAGAATCAAGGCGATGTACAATTCATTAACAAAATAAATAGGGTAACGAAAATATATACAGTTGAGCGGACGGGTACAGTGCTGTGGGGATGGGAAGGGAGAGGTGGAGGAGCAGAGGGAAAAGGGGAAAATGAGGCTTTAGCTGCGGAGAGGTAAAGGGGGGATGGCAGAGGGAGTAGAGGGGGAAGAGGAGCTCAGTCTGGGAAGGCCTCTTGGAGGAGGTGATTTTTAAGTAAGGTTTTGAAGAGGGAAAGAGAATCAGTTTGGCGGAGGTGAGGAGGGAGGGCGTTCCAGGACCGCGGGAGGACGTGACCCAGGGGTCGACGGCGGGATAGGCGAGACCGAGGGACGGCGAGGAGGTGGGCGGCAGAGGAGCGGAGCGTGCGGGGTGGGCGGTAGAAAGAGAGAAGGGAGGAGAGGTAGGAAGGGGCAAGGTGATGGAGAGCCTTGAAGCCTAGAGTGAGGAGTTTTTGTTTGGAGCGGAGGTCGATAGGCAACCACTGGAGTTGAGGAACTCCAACAGTTAAAGGATGGGAGGGGGAGGAGGCTCCAGCGTAGGAGACCGAGAATGATCGGCCAGAGAGGTAAGAGGAGAACCAGGAGAGGACAGAGTCCGTGAAGCCAAGGTGAGATAAGGTATGGAGGAGGAGGGGATGGTCGACGGTGTCAAAGGCAGCAGAGAGGTCAAGGAGCATCGGAATGGAGTAGGAGCCATTGGATTTGGCAAGAAGGAGGTCACGGGTGACCTTAGAGAGAGCAGTCTCGGTAGAGTGGAGGGGACGGAAGCCAGATTGGAGGGGGTCTAGGAGAGACTGGGAGTTAAGGAATTCTAGGCATCGATTGTAGACGACTCGTTCTAGGATTTTGGAAAGGAAGGGTAGTAGGGAGATAGGACGATAACTGGAGGGGGAAGTGGGGTCAAGAGCGGGTTTTTTTAGGATGGGGGAGACGTGGGCATGTTTGAAGGCAGAGGGGAAGGAGCCCTTGGAGATCGAGTGGTTAAAAATAGAAGTTAAGGAAGGGAGGAGGGCAGGGGCGATGGTTTTAAGAAGGTGAGAGGGAATGGGGTCCGAGGCGCAGGTGGAGGGGGTGGCACTTGCGAGGAGGGAGGAGATCTCCTCTGAGGATACTGCAGGGAAGGATGGGAAAGTAGGGGAGGGGGTTGCTGGGGGGGAGGGGAGAGGCGGAGGGGTGACTTTGGGGAGCTCAGACCTGATCGTGTTGATTTTCGTGAGGAAATAGGTGGCCAGATCATTAGGGGTGAGAGATGGGGGAGGGGGAGGAACAGGGGGCCTAAGGAGAGAGTTAAAGGTCCGGAACAATCGGCGGGGGTGACGGGCATGGGTGTCGATGAGGGAGGAGAAGAAGCTTTGTCTGGCGGAGGAGAGGGCAGAGTTAAGGCAGGAAAGGATAAATCAGGACAACCTGATTACCCTGTATCTACCCCAGCGCTTAGAAGAGTGCTGTGCACATAGTAAGCGCTTAACAAGTACCAACATTATTATTATTATTATTATTATTATTATTAAAAGGAGAAAGTCAGGGTGATGCAGAAAGGAGTGGGAGATGAGGAAAGGTGGCGCTTAGTCTGGGAAGGCCTCTTGGCAGAGATGTGTCTTCAATAAAGCTTTGAAGGGAGGGGAGGGTAATTGTCTGGCAGCTTTGAGGAGGGAGGGCGTTCCAGGCCAGAGGTAGGATGCGGGCCAGGGGTTGGTGGCCAGACAGGTGAGATCGAGGCACAATAAGGAGGTTAGCAATAGAGGAGTGAAGTGTGCAGGCTGGGTTGTAGAGATGAAATGAGATAGGAGGGGGTAAGGTGATGGAGTGTTTTAAAGCCAATGATGAGGAGCTTTTGTTCGACGCGGAGGTGGATGGGCTACCACTGGAGTTTTTTGAGGATACGGGTGACATGTCCTGAACGGTTCTGTAGAAAAATGATCCGGGCAGCAGAGTGAAGTATGGACTGGACTGGGGAGAGACGGGAGGCTGAGAGGTCAGCGGGGAGGCAGTAATCCAGGCAGGATAGGACGAGCGATTGTATTAATGAGGTAGCAGTTTGGATGGTGAGGAAAGGGTGGATTTTAGCGATGTTGTGAAGGTGGGGCTGACAGGATTTAGTGATGGATTGAATATTTGGGTTGAATGTCAGAGAGGAGTCAAGGATAACGCCAAGGTTACAGGATTGTGAGACAGGAAGGATGGTGGTGCCATCTGTAGTGATGGGAAAATGAGGGGGAGAACAGGGTTGGGGTGGGAAGATAGGAGTTCTGTTTTGGATGAGTTAAGTTTGAGGTGACGGGTGGATATCCAAGTAGAGATGTCCTGACGGCAGGAGGAAGTGCGAGCCTGGAGAGAGAGAGCGAGAGAGAGAGAATCAAGTATGGAGATGTAGATTTGGGTATCATCCACATAGAGGTGGGAGTTGAAGCCATGGGAGTGAATGAGTTCTCCAAGGGAGTGGGTGGAGATGGAGAATAGAAGAGGACCAGAACTGAAATTTGAGGGACCGCTAAAGTTACCGCCCCCCCCAACCCCAACTCCTCTCTCCTCCAACTCATATATTAGATCTGTCACCAAACCCTCTAGGTTCAACCTTCACAACATCGCTAAAATCCATCCTTTCCTCTCCATCCAGACTGCTACCAGCTTAATCCAAGCACTTATCCTACCCTACTTTGACTACTGCATCAGCCTCCGTGCTGACCTCCCTGTCTCCTGTCTCTCCCCTACTCTAGTCCATACTTCGCTCTGCTGACTGGATCATTTTTCTACAAAAATGTTCAGTCCAGATTTCCCCCATTCTTTAAAACCTCCAGTGATTGCCCAGCCACCCCCACATCCAACAGAAATTCTTTGCCATAGGCTTTAAAGCACTCAATCCCCTTGTCCCCTCCCACCTCACCTCACTACTCTTCTACTTCAATGCAGGCCACACACTTCGCTCCTCTAATGCCAACCTACTCACTGCACCTCGATTTTGTCCATAATACAGCTGACCTCTCACCCACACCCTGCCTCTGGCCTGGAACGCCCTCCCTCTTCGTATCCCTCTTCATATCCTTCCTATATCCTTCGTATCCTTCTTCATAGAGAAGCTGCGTTGGCATAGTGGAAAGAGCCCGGGCTTGGGAGTCAGAGGTCGTGGGTTCTAATCCCAGCCCTGCCGCTGACCAGCTCTGTGACTTTGGGCAAGTCTCTTGCCCAAAATTCTCTATGCCTCAGTTCCCTCATCTGTAAAATGGAGATTAAGACTGTGAGCCTCAGGTGGGACAACCTGATTACCATGTATCTGCCCTAGAGCTTAGAACAGTGCTTGGCACATAGTAACGGTTTAACAAATGCCATCGTCATTATTATTATTATATCCGATAGACAATTACTCTCTCCACCTCTCTCCTCCAAGAGCTGACTAAACCTTCATTTCCTTTTCCCCCCACTCCCTTTGGCGTCGCCCTGATCTGCTCCATTTATTCACCCCACCTCAGCTCTATAGCATTTATGTAATATTCATAGTAATGTCTATCTCCCCCTCTAGTCTGTAAGCTTGTCGAGGGCAGGGAATGTGTCTGTTACACTGGTATAGCGTACTCTCCCAAGCGCTAAGTAAGAGGGGGTACTTGGTACCAGCACTTAGTACAGTGCTCTGCACACAGTAAACACTCACTAAATACTATTGATTGGTTATCCGTAATTTATTTCTTCATATCAATGTCTGTCTCCCCCATAGACCTCCTTCTAGGCAGGAAATAGGCCTATCACTATTATATTGTACTCTCCTAAGCCCTTAGTACAGTGCTCTGCACAAAGTAAGCACTCAATAAATGGTTGATTAATTGATTTGAGAGTTGCAATGAGTCAGGCCCTTCTAAGAGTGGAAAGAAGGGTGGTGGGAAAATGAGGGTGGGGGAGGTAGGGGTGGGGACAGTGGGGAAGTGATGGGGGTGAGGATGGGAAGATAAGCGTGGAAGCAGAGTTGGAGGATGAAGGGGTGGGGGCTGTGGGTTTGGGGAGGTGGGGCGGGAAGGTGGCTTGTGGTTGCTGCTTCGTGTCTTCACAGCATCTTCAGAACATTCCCTTTCCTCTCCTTCTAATCTATTACCACATCGGTCCAAGCACTTGTCATATCCCTCCTCCATTATTGCACCAGCCTCTTCGCTGACCTCCCTACCTCTGGCCTCTCCCTCCTCTAGTCCATACTTCACTCTGCTCCCGGGACCATTTTTTAATACATCATTGGTGCATGTCTCCCCTCTCCTTAACCATCTTCAATGATTGCCCATCTCTCTCGGCATCAAGCAGAAGCTCCTGAGCCTCCACTTTAGAGCCCTCAGTCAACTCTCCCCACCGTGTCATCTCGCTCCTCTCCCATTACACCCCAGCCCATACACTTCACTCCTCTAAGACCAAACTACTTACTGCACCTCAACCTCCTCTCTCTCTTCTACAGCCCCTCGCTCATGCCCTCTCTCCTGACTGAAACACCCTCTCCCTTCGTATCCACCACTCTTTCCACTGTCGAAGCCACACTAAAATCACATCATCGGGAAGCCTAATGGGAAACACACAAGCCTGGAAGTCAGAGGACCTTCTTCTGGCCCCGTCATTTATCTTCTGCTTTTCTTTGGGTAAATCACTTTAACTTCTCAGTGCCTCAGTTTCCTAATTAATCAATCATATTTATTGAGCACTTACTGTATGCAGAGCACTGTACTAAGCACTTGGGAGAGTACGTTGTAAAAATAATAATAATTATGGTATTTGTTAAGTGCTTCCTATGTGCCAAGCACTGTTCTAAGCACTGGGGTAGATACAAGGTCATCAGGTTTTCCCACGTGGGGCTCACAGTCTTAATCTCCATTTTAGGGATGAGGTAACTGAGGCACAGAGAAGTGAAGAGACTTGCCCGAAGTCACAGCTGATCAGCGGCAGAGCCGGGATTAGAACCCACGACCTCTGACTCCCAAGCCCGGGCTCTTTCCACTATGCCACGCAGCTTCTCTATGAAGAAGGATATGAAGAGGGATACGAAGAGGGAGGGCGTTCCAGGCCAGAGGCAGGGTGTGGGTGAGAGGTCAGCTGTGTTATGGACAAAATCGAGGTGCAGTGAGTAGGTTGGCATTAGAGGAGAGAAGCACTTAGTACAGTGAGGGCACAAAGTAAGCACTTCACAAGTACCATATATATCATATATATTATTATATTTCTTCCAGGAAGCTTTTCCTAACTAATTTCTCATCTCCCCACCCCCCCATCCTATTCCCATACTATTCCATCACCTCTGCACTGGACTCCCTACTTTCTAAGCACTTAGGTACCCCTCTCCCCCATCACCTCCTCCCGCGCCCTCCCCCCCCATTCTGATGCTACCGATGCCTATCTACTTGTTTCGTTGTCTGTCTCCCCCCTTCTAGATTGTGAGCCCGTTGTTGGGTAGGGGTCGTTTCTGTTGCCGAACTGTACTTTCCAAGAGCTTAGTACAGAGCTCTGCACACAGTAAACGCTCAATAAATACAATTGAATGAATAACCATTCTACATTCTCTGCACAACATCTACATTTCAGTACATGTTGCTTCTCCCTACTGTAATTTTAATACCCATTTCCCCTGATAGACTGTAAATTCCTGGAGGATAGGGATAGTTTCGACTCACTCTATTATACCCTCCCAAGCGCCCTGGCCCTGGCCTCCCGGCTGCTCTGCCCGCCCTGCCCACTCTGCCCTCCCTGCCCACCGCGGGGGACCCCGGGACCGGACGCTCCCACCCTCGAGGGGTCTGTGCCGCTCGGGTTCAGGCGGGGCCCTCCTGGACACGGCCTTCTCATTCATTCATTCATTCAATAGTATTTATTGAGCGCTTACTATGTGCAGAGCACTGTACTAAGCGCTTGGGATGAACAAGTCGGCAACAGATAGAGACAGTCCCTGCCGTTTGACGGGCTTACAGTCTAATCGGGGGAGACGGACAGACAAGAACAATGGCACTAAACAGCGTCAAGGGGAAGAACATCTCGTAAAAACAATGGCAACTAAATAGAATCAAGGCGATGTACAATTCATTAACAGAATAAATAGGGTAACGAAAATATATACAGTTGAGCGGACAAGTACAGTGCTGTGGGGATGGGAAGGGAGAGGTGGAGGAGCAGAGGGAAAAGGGGAAAATGAGGCTTTAGCTGCGGAGAGGTAAAGGGGGGGATGGCAGAGGGAGTAGAGGGGGAAGAGGAGCTCAGTCTGGGAACGCCTCTTGGAGGAGGTGATTTTTAAGTAAGGTTTTGAAGAGGGAAAGAGAATCAGTTTGGCGGAGGTGAGGAGGGAGGGCGTTCCAGGACCGCGGGAGGACGTGACCCAGGGGTCGACGGCGGGATAGGCGAGACCGAGGGACTGTGAGGAGGTGGGCGGCAGAGGAGCGGAGCGTGCGGGGTGGGCGGTAGAAAGAGAGAAGGGAGGAGAGGTAGGAAGGGGCAAGGTGATGGAGAGCCTTGAAGCCTAGAGTGAGGAGTTTTTGTTTGGAGCGGAGGTCGATAGGCAACCACTGGAGTTGAGGAACTCCAACAGTTAAAGGATGGGAGGGGGAGGAGGCTCCAGCGTAGGAGACCGAGAATGATCGGCCAGAGAGGTAATAGGAGAACCAGGAGAGGACAGAGTCTGTGAAGCCAAGGTGAGATAAGGTATGGAGGAGGAGGGGATGGTCGACGGTGTCAAAGGCAGCAGAGAGGTCAAGGAGGATCAGAATGGAGTAGGAGCCATTGGATTTGGCAAGAAGGAGGTCACAGGTGACCTTAGAGAGAGCAGTCTCGGTAGAGTGGAGGGGACGGAAGCCAGATTGGAGGGGGTCTAGGAGAGACTGGGAGTTAAGGAATTCTAGGCATCGATTGTAGACGACTCGTTCTAGGATTTTGGAAAGGAAGGGTAGTAGGGAGATAGGACGATAACTGGAGGGGGAAGTGGGGTCAAGAGCGGGTTTTTTTAGGATGGGGGAGACGTGGGCATGTTTGAAGGCAGAGGGGAAGGAGCCCTTGGAGATCGAGTGGTTAAAAATAGAAGTTAAGGAAGGGAGGAGGGCAGGGGCGATGGTTTTAAGAAGGTGAGAGGGAATGGGGTCCGAGGCGCAGATGGAGGGGGTGGCACTTGCGAGGAGGGAGGAGATCTCCTCTGAGGATACTGCAGGGAAGGATGGGAAAGTAGGGGAGGGGGTTGTTGGGGGGGAGGGGAGAGGCGGAGGGGTGACTTTGGGGAGCTCAGACCTGATCGTGTTGATTTTCGTGAGGAAATAGGTGGCCAGATCATTGGGGGTGAGAGATGGGGGAGGGGGAGGAACAGGGGGCCTAAGGAGAGAGTTAAAGGTCCGGAACAATCGGCGGGGGTGACGGGCATGGGTGTCGATGAGGGAGGAGAAGAAGCTTTGCCTGGCGGAGGAGAGGGCAGAGTTAAGGCAGGAAAGGATAAATTTGAAGTGTGTGAGGTCGGCTCGGTGCTTGGACTTTCGCCAGCGGCGCTCAGCAGCTCGAGCATAGGAGCGTAGGAGGCGGACGGAGGAGGTGATCCAGGGCTGTGGGTTAGCGGAGCGAGAGCGGCGGAGGGAAAGGGGGGCGAGAGAGTCGAGATGAGTAGAGAGGGTGGAGTTGAGAGCGGAGACCCGCTCGTCGAGAGTGGGAAGAGAGGACAGGGCGGCAAGGTGAGGCGAGATGCTATTGGAAAGACGGATGGGATCGAGAGAGCGGAGGTCTCTGTGGGGCAGTAGCGAAGATTTGCAGGGGGAGGGAGTGTGAGAGATGAGGCAGGTGAGAAGGTTATGGTCAGAGAGAGGGATTTCAGAGTTGGTGAGGGAGGAGATAGCGCAGCGGTAGGAGATGACGAGATCGAGGGTGTGACCGAGTCGGTGAGTGGGCGCGGTATGGTGGAGGAGGAGGTCGGCAGAGTCGAGGAGGGATAGCAGGCGGGTGGCAGAGGAGTCGTCGGGTACATCCGTATGGATGTTGAAGTCTCCGAGGATCAGAGTGGGCAGAGAGAAGGAGAGGAGGAAGGTGAGAAAGGGGTCAAGGTGGTTGAAGAAGTCGGAGGTGGGACCGGGAGGGCGGTAGATGACGGCGACAAGTAACTGGAGTGGGTGGTAGAGGTGAATGATATGGGCTTCGAAGGAGGGGAAGGAGAGGGAGGGGGGAGGAGGGATAGTGCGGAAGCGGCAACGGGGCGAGAGGAGGAAGCCGACACCTCCTCCCTTACCGGTGAGTCTGGGGGAGTGGGAGAAGGAGAGGCCTCCGCCGGAGAGAGCGGCGGCGGAGACCGTGTCTTCGGGAGAGAGCCACGTTTCCGAAAGGGCGAGGAGGAGGAGAGAGCGGGAGAGGAAAAGGTCATGGATGAAAGGTAGCTTGCCTGTAATAGAGCGGGGGTTCCAGAGGGTTCTCCTTCCCCTGGGCCCGGGGGCCACGGACCCCAAAGGTGGGGCCGGTCAGGCCGCCCCGTCCCACCTTCCCTGCGAGGACCAAATAATAAGAAGAACTATGGCATTCACTCAAGCAGCCTCCCACTCCGCCAGCCCCTCCAATGGTCCCCCCAATAATAATAATAATAATAATTATGGTATTTGTTAAGAACATAACTACGTGCCAGGCATTGTAGTAAGCTCTGGGGTGAATACAATCAGATCGGTTTAGACACAGTCCCTGTCCCACGTGGGGCTCACAGTTTCAATCCTCATTTTCTAGTTGAGGTAACTGAGGCCCCCGAAAAGCGAAATGACTCACCCAAGGTCACACAGGAGACAAGTGGCGGAGCCGGGATTAGAACCCAAGGCCTCTGACTCTCGGGCCCGAGCTCTAGCCACCACGCCATGCTGCTGGACCCGCTCCTCCCCCCTTCCACACAATAATAATGTTGGTATTTGTTTAGCGCTTACTATGTTCCCGAGCACTGTTCTAAGAGCTGGGGGAGATACAGGGTCATCGGGTTGTCCCACGTGAGGCTTACCGTCTTCACCCCCATTTTATAGATGAGGGAACCGAGGCCCAGAGAAGCGAAGTGACTTGCCCACAGTCACACAGCTGACAAGTGGCGAGTCGGGAGTCGAACCCACGACCTCTGACTCCGAAGCCCGGGCTCTTTCCACCCAGCCACGATAAATTCTCGGGCGGGGACCAACGGCGTGGAAGGGGGTGGTTGTGTCCCGGCCCTCTACTGGGAAGCAGCGTGGCTCACTGGAAAGAGACTGGGCTTCGGAGTCAGAGGTCATGAGTTCGACTCCCGGCTCTACCACTTGTCAGCTGTGTGACTGTGGGCAAGTCACTTCACTTTTCCGTGCCTCAGTTCCCTCATCTGTCAAATGGGGATGAAGACTGGGAGCCCCACGTGGGCCAACCTGATGACCCTGTATCTCCCCGAGCGCTTAGAACAGTGCTCTGCACATAGTAAGCGCTTAACAAATACCAACATTATTATGAGCTCCCGGGTGGGGACCAATGGCGAGGAAGGGGATGGGTGTGTCCCCTGCCTCTATGTAGATGAGCTCCCGGGCGGGGACCAATGGAGAGGAAGGGAGTGGGTGTGTCCACCTATGTAGATGAGGTCCCGGGCGGGGACCAATGGCGCGGAAGGGGGTGGGCGGGTCCCCCGTCTCTATGTAGATGAGCTCCCGGGCGGGGACCAATGGCGCGGAAGGGGGTGGGTGTGCCCCCCTATGTAGATGAGCTCCCGGGTGGGGACCAATGGCGAGGAAGGGGATGGGCGTGTCCCCGGCCTCTATGTAGATGAGGTCCCGGGCGGGGACCAATGGCGCGGAAGGGGGTGGGCGGGTCCCCCGTCTCTATGTAGATGAGCTCCCGGGCGGGGACCAATGGCGCGGAAGGGAGTGGGCGTGTCCCCCGCCCGCCGCTTAAAGAAAGTTGTGCGGGCGGCCGCGCCTCCAGCCGCCCAGTCGGAGAAGAGGACCGGGAGCGGGACGGGGAGCGGGAGCGGGAGCGGGAGCGGGAGCGGGAGCGGGAAGGAGGAGCGGGCACCGGGCCGGAGCCGAGGCCGGGGACGCACCTCCGCCTCACGGCCAGCGCGGACCCGGACCCGGACCCGGACCCGGACCCGGACCCGGACCCGGGCCGGGACCCGAGAGGGCGCTTCGGTGGGGCGCGGCGGGCCCGGGGCAGGGCGGAGGAGGGGGCGCCCGGGGCCGGACGCCCCCGCGAAGGCGAGCGGCGCCTTCCCGCCGCCGGCCCCCTCCCGCCGGGCTCCGCCCGCCTCCCCGTCCGTCGGTGGCGGGTCCGGGGCGGATGCTGGCCATGCCGGAGGAGCGCGCCCAGCCCGGGGAGCGTCCGCGCAGCCCGGCGGCCCGGCCCGCCCGGGACGAGGACGAGGACTCGGAGTCGGACGGGCCGCCGGCCCCGCGGGGGGGAGCGGCGGAGGGCGACGGGGCCGAGGCGGGGGCGGAGGCGGGGGCGAAGGCGGGGGCGAAGGCGGGGGCCCCGGGCCCCGGGCCGGCGGACGAGCGGTTCCCGGCCTGCATCCGCGACGCCGTGTCGCAGGTGCTGAAGGGCTACGACTGGAGCCTGGTGCCCATGCCGGCGCGGGGAGGCCCGGGGGGCCCCGGCGGCCCCGGGGGCCTCAAGGCCAAGCCGCACGTCAAGCGGCCCATGAACGCCTTCATGGTGTGGGCCCAGGCCGCCCGCAGGAAGCTGGCCGACCAGTACCCGCACCTGCACAACGCCGAGCTCAGCAAGACCCTGGGAAAGCTGTGGCGGTGAGTCGGGACGGGACGGGACGGGACGGGACGGGACGGGACCCGACGGGACGGGACCCGACGGGACGGGACGGGACCCGACGGGACGGGACCCGGGAAAAGGGGGTCCCCCCGCAGCCCCAGGCGGCCCGGGCCCGCGGAACAACAACACGAAGGATGCCACTCTCCCTACTAGGTGCCCCGCACCGTTCATTCGATAGCCCTTGCCGGACCGAGCGCTTCGAATGGACCATCCCGGCCCGACCACGGGCTCGGGGCCGGGGCCGGGGCCGGGGCCGGGGCCCGGCTCATCGGGTGGCCCCGCTTGGGACTCCCAGGCTTCATCCCCGTTTTCCAGACGAGGGAACGGAGCCCCGGAGGAGCGAAGTGACCGGCCCAACGTCCCACGGCGGACCGGCGGCGGGGCCGGGATTAGAACCCGTCCCCTCTGACTCCCGGGCCCGGGCTCTTTCCGTTCAGCCCGGCCGCCTCTCGAGGGCCGCTTGGGGCCCGTCCCCCGACAGATCCTCATCACCCTCACGGTAGTATTCCCGAACCGCTTACCGTGTGCCGAACGCCGGGCGGGGGTGGATCCGAGGTAATCGGGGCTCACGGCCCGAATCCCCGTTTTCCAGACGAGGTCACCGAGGCGCGGAGAAGTCAAGCGGTCTGCCCAAGGTCACCCGGCTGACGAGTGGCGGGGTCGGGATTAGAACCCACGTCCTAAGCCTGGCAGGCCCGGGGCCCCGGCTCCCCTCCGAGGGTCGGGCTGGAGGGGGCGGGGGGCGGGGGGCGGAGGGGGGGTCCCCGCCCTCCCCCCTCCTTCGCCCTCCGGCCTCTCCGCCCCTTCCCCCGGGAAGGGTCAGGGACGAGGACACTCCGCCACCGGCCCCGCCGCGGACACCACCCGCTCCCACCGCAGCCGGCGCAACCGAGGCCCATCTGCAGCCCCCTCCCCCTCCCCGTCCCCTGCCGCCGACGGCCGCCCCAGAGAGGCCCCCCCCCCCCGGACCCCCCGGACCCCCCGGACCCCCCGACCCCCCCGACCCCCCCGGCCCCCGCCCTGTACCTCGGGCCGCTGCTTGGAACGATTTGGGGCCGGGGAACGGTTCATTCTTGCCACCCCCTGCGAGCACGGCCGGGGCCCGTTTGGGTGGAACTGTCCCCCGCCGGCCCGGTCCCTCCATACGGAATCCTCGGTCCGGAAAAGTCTCCGCGGGCCAGAGGGACGAGCGGCTCTCCAAGAGCGGGGGGAATGGCCTTTTCCTTCCTCACGGTTCTCCCGAGCCGCCCCAGCGGCGGGAATCCACGGGGCCGAGCCTTCCCTCTCCCCGCCCCCCCCGCCCCCCGGGCCACCCACCCGGGCCACCCGCCCGGAACCCCAATGGTCCGGTGGACGCTCCCCGGACACGGTGCCCGGAGCGGGAGGGGGGGGGGGGGAAGGGGTCCCCGGGACCCCCCTCCCCCCCCCAGGTGCAGAAAGGACCCCTTTGGGTAATGAGCGGGGCCCTCAGAGAAGCCGCCTGGCTCGGTGGGAAGAGCCCGGACCTGGGAGTCAGTCAGAGGTCATGGGTTCGACTCCCCGCTCCGCCACTTGTCAGCTGGGTGACTGTGGGCGAGTCACTTCGCTTCTCTGCGCCTCAGTTCCCTCATCTGTAAAATGGGGGTGAAGACGGGGAGCCCCACGTGGGACCACCTGATTCCCTTGTGTCTACCCCAGCGCGTAGAACAGTGCTCGGCACCTAGTAAGCGCTTCACGGATACCAACATTCTTATTATCAGAGATGCGGGAACTTGCTAAGCCTCCCTGCATCCAGACTTCACGTCGGACCGCTCTTCCTCCTTGGGCTCCCTTCCCCCGTTCTGCCCCTTGACCGGTGGGAGGTCCTGCCTGCCTGCCTGCCTGCCTGCCTGCCAGCCGTTCTGCCTGCAGGAAGCTGGGGTTTTTTTCTTTTAATCCTCTTAAGGGGCTCGGGTCATTAAAACCTCCCGCCGCTGGTTCTCCGTGGTGCCCGGTGCCTGGGACCACGGCGCGGCTGGCCCGGCTCCAGGCCGCGGCGGCTGAGTGCCGTAAGAACGCTGGCCGTGCCCGCGGGCACCTTTGCCCGCCGGCCCCCCGTGTACTTATGGGCACGGAGCGGGTCCGGGCAGAGGGCACGCCTCATTCACAGGGTGCCCTCTTGCACCTGACCTCAGCGAGGCATCTTCCTGGGAGTCCGTTTGTCCCGTATCCTTGATTCATCGTTTTTAAAAACATTTCTTCCGCCATCCAGACTCCGAGGGGTGTTATTTTCTAAAGCAAAACCCCCAGGCTGCCGGGGCCTTCGCCCCTGGGCCCAGCACCGCGCCCCTCTTGTTCCAGAGGGAGACTGGGGCGGGTGCCACCCCGAGCGCGCCGTCCCCAGTGTGCTCGGCATCCCCCGGGGGGCTGGCAGAGAAACAGTTGGATACTTGTCGCTTCTGACTCTGGAAACGGCCAGACGACAGCTCACCGGGGGCAGGATGGGCAGCGGCCCCTCGGGGAGCGGGAGAAAGTTTAGAATAAAAACAATAATTGGCCCAATTAATAGTAATACTATGTGCCGAGCAGTGTACTAAACGCTGGAGTAGAGGCAGATAATCAGGTCACGGTCCCTGTTCTGCAAGGGATTCACAATCTCAGGGGGAGGGAGGCGAGTATTAAGTCCCCGTGTTCCAGATGAAGGAACTGAGGCCCAGAGAAGTCCCACAGCAGGCAAGAGGCAGAGCCGGGATTAGAACCCAGGCCCTCTGACTCCCAGGCCCCGGCTCTTTTCACTAGGCTGCGCTGCGGGGAGCCGGGCAAGGGGGCAGCCCGCCTCGGTGGGGATGACAGGAGCCCGGGGGCCGGGAGGGCGGGAGGCTCCGGGGCGGCCCGGTGACCTGCCGGCCGGGCCCGAGCGGGACCTCACGGCTTCCCTCCCCCTGTGTGTTTGCGGGCAGCCTGCTGAGCGAGAACGAGAAGCGGCCTTTCGTGGAGGAAGCCGAGCGGCTCAGGGTGCAACACAAGAAAGACCACCCGGATTACAAATACCAACCTCGGAGGCGCAAGAGCACCAAGACCGGCCAGAGCGACTCCGACTCAGGGGCCGAGCTCGGCCACCCGCCGGGCACTCAGCTGTACAAGGCGGACGCGGGCCTCGGAGCCTTGGGAGACGCCCACCACCACGGCGACCACCCAGGTGCGAGAGCTGCCCCTCCCCCGAGGAGCCGGTCCGAGGAGGCGGGAGGGGGTCTGGGGAGGTCAGCCCCGAAGGCCCACTCCCCCGAGGACGCAGACCCACCGGCGGGTTGCGGGGCGGGTCCCGGTCCTTCCGCGTGGGCAGGGTCCGGGGGCTCGGGCCCGAGGCTCATTCGTCGCTTTCGCTGTTGAGACCCGAATTAGCCATCGCGAGCCTCAGCTTCACCCCAAATAATACCGGTGACAATCGGTATCGTTCTGTACTCGCCCAAGCGCTTAATACCGTGCCCTGAATTCTGTTGATTGAGCGACAGGTCGGACCCAGTCCCCGTTCCACGTGGGGCTCGGTCTAAGTAGGAGGGACATGAGGGATTGAATCCCCGTGTTACTGATGAGGGAACTGTGGCACAGAGAAGCTAAGCGATTTGCCCAGGGTCACGCAGCAGGGAAGTGACGGAGCCAGGATTAGAACCCGGGACCTCTGACTCCCAGGCCCAGGCTCTTTCCACTAGGCTGCGCTGCTTGCCGATCTTGTGCCGATCCCCTCTTCCCTCTTCCTCTGGGCTGTGAATTAGCTCAGAGTCTGCCTCCCCAGCTTGATTGCACTCTCCCTCGGGGTAGGGTTGAGGGTCTTCCAACTCTGAGGCCTCCCAGGGGCCCAGCGTGGCGCTCTGCACGTACGGGGTGAGCAATCAGTGCCACGGCCCTGCCCGCAGCCAGCGCTCGATAAATACCGCCGGTCGGTCGATCGATTGTTCGCTGAGCTCGATCCGCTCGCCGTGTAAATAACGGGGGGCCGGCTCCGGACGGGATGGAGGAGACGCAGGTTAATTCTCGAATGGTCCCTTGTCTTTGGGACAGTAGAAGATCTGTGCCGGGCTTGGGGCCAAAGCTGGGCAGGGACCCGGAGGCCACCCAACCGCCGCCGACCTGCCAGGTGGGCGGATGCCAGCGGCGGCGCCGCCGTCTGCCCTCCTCCAACTGAACGCTCGGACGCCCTGTCGGAGGGAAACCGGGAACCATCTCTCTCCTCTTCGTATTGGCCCGGCACTGATTTTTTAAGTCGAGACACGATCGTAGTAACGATCATCGTCATCGTCGTCGTCGTCGTCGTCACGGTATTTGTTAAGCACTTACCGTGTGCCAAGTGCCGTTCTAATCGCCGGGGTGGATCGAAAGTAATCAGGTTGCCCCACGTGGGCCCCACAGATCGAATCCCCATTTTACAGATGAGGGAACCGAGGCATAGAGAAGTTCAGCCGATACGCGGTCAGGACCCACGGCCTCTGACTCCCAAGTCCGTGCTCTTAAGCTCTTATTACGAGCACTGGACTTCTTGTGAGAGGAAAACATGTCCAGCCCTTTCTCCGGGTGCTAGTTTACTAAAACGCTCCAGGAGACACGGGGGTTCCCAGCTCTGTCGCCGGGAAAAGCGTGCCAGCCCAAGGGGGCGAGCCGGGTACCCCCGATGCTGCTGCTACTGCTGCTGCTGCTGCGGCTCCTCTTCCTCCTCCTCGTCCTCCTCCTCGTCCTCCTCCTCGTCCTCCTCCTCGTCCTCCTCCAGTCCTCCCCCTCTTCCCCTCGCCTCTCCCTGCCTCCCGGTCCCCGTCCCGGTCCCCCAGGGCAGCTGTGACCCGGCCTGTCGTTGCAGGGCAGGCGCACGGACCGCCCACCCCGCCCACCACGCCCAAGACGGACGGGCCGCAGGCCGGCGGCAAGCCGGAGCTGAAGCTCGAAGGGCGCCGCCCGGTGGACGGTAGCCGCCAGAACATCGACTTCAGCAACGTGGACATCTCGGAGCTGAGCAGCGAGGTCATCAACAACATGGAGACCTTCGACGTGCACGAGTTCGACCAGTACCTGCCCCTCAACGGCCACTCGGCCCCGCCCTCCGACCACGGCCAGGGCGCCCCGGCGGGCTCCTACGGGCCGCCCTACCCGCACCCGGCCGCCGGCCCCGGGCCCTCGCCCGCCTGGACGCTCAAGACCGCGGCCTCCGCCTCCTCCGCGGCCTCCCCGGAAGGCGGCCGGCAGCGGCCGCACATCAAGACGGAGCAGCTGAGCCCCGGCCGCTACGGCGACCGGCCGCACGGCTCCCCGCCGCCCTCGGACTACGGCTCCTTCGGCGCCCAGGCCTGCGTCGCCACCGCCCCCTCGCCCGCCGCCTTCGCCGGCTCCCAGTGCGACTACACCGACCTGCAGGGCTCCGGCTACTACGGCGCGTACCCGGGCTACCCCTCCGGCCTCTACCAGTACCCCTACTTCCACTCTTCCCGCCGCCCGTACGCCACCCCCATCCTCAACGGGCTGTCGCTGCCTCCCGCCCACAGCCCCTCCGGCAGCTGGGACCAGCCCGTCTACACCACTCTGACGCGGCCCTAGGCGGCGACCCCGCTGCGGGGAGGGGAGCCCTCCGCCTCGGGGGAAAGCCTCGGGCGCGGGTCGAGCGCCCCGCGCTGAGGACGGATCGGAGGACCGTGGACCTGGGGGCCGACCGAGCCTCACGGGGAGACTGATGTGTGCGGCCGGGGCCCGGGGGGGCGCCCTCCGTCCCGCCCCTCGACGGACGGGGCGCCGCGGGCTCCCGCCCGGGTCCCGGGACCGCCCCCGTGACACCCGGGGCCGATCCCGGGCCACCTCGGCCACCGGGAGGCCTAAAGCGGATGCCGGACCGGCGTCTCTGCGGGCAGAGGGGCCGGACCGGCCACCGGCCGGGGAGACGCGGCCTCCGGTTGACCCGGGCCCGGAATCCCCGAGCCACTTTTAGTTGCGGGGGCCCGGCCTCTTCCGAGGCCGCGGAGGCATCTCCGTCAGTTGTGAATTCGTGGTCCGGATCGTCGTGTCTTCGGTGCCGTCCTCCGTGCAGATAGTCGACTTCGGACAGAGTCCGGGTCGGAACCCCATCGGGAGGCGGGGACGCGACCGCCGGCCGCCGTGCCCCGAGGCCGGACGCAGAGCGTGGCGCCGGCAGCGCCCTGCCAGCCCAGCGGAAGGCAGGTTGTACCCGAGGGCCCGACCGCCAGCGCCCTGGAGGTGTGAGGGGCCAAAGGACCAGCCCGGGCACTCTGTGGGGCACTCTGTCCAGGGGTGACACCGAGGGGGGGGGGAGCAGCTGGGCCGCTTCCATGGGGGTTTCACCGTGAGGAGATCCCACCCCCTCTCCACCCATTCCAAGAGCCTCGAAGGGCGACGCACCTCACCACCCCCTACCCCCCGGAGCAGGCCTGACCGCTGGACGGGAGCCAGGAGTTCCGGGGTAACTGGAAGCCCGTGTCCCCCCCGGGCTGTTAGGGACCAGACGTCCGTCACCCTCAAGCTGTGAAACTAAAACCTTCCCACTAAACTCTGTTTGGGTAGTTCGGGTCGGACTAACATTTCACTGGTTTCTCTTACCTGCCCCCCGCCCCCCCGCCCCACGACACCCCACCGTATGCTGAGCGTAGAACAACCAGACACTTGTTGGTCACTCGTGTGCCTTCTCACACTCTGCAAAATCGAAACGCAATTGAGAAGTTTCCTCCTTCTTCCTTTTTCTACTTTTCCTACTTTTTTCTACAATTATTTTTTTGCCCGTTTCCTGCTGCGGGGGGGAGATTAGCAATTTTTATGCAATCTATTTTTCGGTATACACTTTTGAAAGACTTTAGCTGGCACTCATCTGCTCTGTCTCACTAGTTTCTGACCAAGCAATGCTAACTTTTGTACAGATCGATTTGATAAAATTAAAACAAGCTTTCTATCTCACCCGGGCTGTGTTTCTGGGGTGAAAACAAAGGCTTCGCAGTAGGCCTGGGAGACGGAGATTCATTTGACTGTCCCCGGGGAAGGGTGGGCTCCACGGACGGGCAGCCTGGGGCTCTGCTTTTCAGATGGGGAAGCTGGAAAGACAGGGAGGGCAGAGGGAGGGCTCAGGGTGAAGATCCCCGAGGTGGTGGCTCGGGGCTGAGAAAGCCATCCTTCTCTGGCTGGCTGGGCCCTCCCAGCGACACTCTGTCCAGATCCGGTCCCCTTGACCTCGATTAAATGTCCTCCTGCCGGAGAAACACGGGGCATCCCGGGACCGAGCGGAGAAACCTCGGCCACCGCCCCAGGTTACGGTGGTCGTGGCAGCCTCCGCCTTTGGGTTTCCGGTACCGGGATGGTGTTTGCTTCCTCCTGCCACTTCCAAACCTCCACATGCTGGAGGGCTCCATGCCCGTGGGGGCTCAGAAATGTGGTGGGGCCCTCCTCTCTCCCCCTGGGAACCCCTGGGTCAGCGGTTGGGCGTCTGGAGGTCGAGGAGCCGAGTGGGGGAGCCGGCTGGGACATCGGACCCCTCTGTCCCGTGGGGTAGAGCAGCCAACCTCAGCACCCACCCCCACTGAGGACCAGCCAGCCCCAGCCCCCCTGCCGGGCCGTCAGGCCCCAGCATTCCCAGCACAGCCTCGGTGGCGTGAGGGGGAGTGAGGGAGGGGGATTGTTCAGGTGCAGCACAATGCATCCTAGAGGCAGGGGTGGGTGGGTGGCCAAGGCTGATGAGATAATCATAATAATGACTGTGCTATTTGTTAAACACTTACTATACGCCAAGCAGTGTACTAAATGCTGGAGTAGATCCAAGGTAACGGGGTCGGACAGAGTCCCTGCCCCACATAGGGCCCACAGTCGTAATCCCCATTTTACAAATGAGTGACCGAGGCACAGAGAAGTAGAGTGATTTGCCCAAGGTCACAAGGCAGACAAGTGGCAGAGTCATGATTAGAAGCCAGGTCCTTCTGAGATGTGCCGATGCCACCGGCGGCGGATTGCAGTGCCACCCCGGAACGGCCGGTGGGCGCCTCCCGGTCTCAACCCGCGGTCCTCTCCCGCTACCTTCCCTGTCCAGCTCTCCAGCTTCCTCTCTTCTGGCTCTCACGGGTAGCACCTGCTCCAGCCCAGGATTCCTCCGCATGCCAGGAACCGAGTTCTGGGAGAGCTGGACTGGACTTAGGTTTGGTTTGGAGGGGAGGGGGAACTTCCAGGCCTCCAGACCACAGCGAGGCTGGGACTGTGCATGAGTGCTTGCGAGGGTAGCGGGGAGGGAAGGGGAGGGGAGGACGGGCTCCATGGCAGCTGAATGTAACCCAACACTTGGGTTTGGCACTGGGCGGGGTCTGGATCACCCCACAGCCAGCAGCAGGCAGTACCAGCCAAGCCAACCTCACCAGCTGCACCAACCTTCCCAGCCACCCAAACCTCTCCAACTGTGCCAATTTCACCAGCCATGTCAACCTCACTAGCTGCACCTACCGCATCAACCTCACCAACTCTGCCAGTAGTGTCAACCTCCCTCTCCTGCAAAGCCTCAGAAACCCAACACATTGTACCCTTGTATCTGGGCCCGTCCCAGGCAAAATCCTGGCACACTGACAAAACCGACAAGGCTCTGGGTTTGTCCAAGCCCTGGCTACTACTTCTTCTTCTGTTCACTGTGGTCAGTCTGTCCTGAAACTTCCTGTTTGACCAAAGCCCATCCTTCCAGCCGTTGGCCAGCTTGGCGAAATGAGAAGCCACCAAAATGGGCCCTATTATCCACACCCCCAAACTCTTCCTGTCCCCCAGTGCGCCAATTTCCTTCTCCCTGCTCTCCTGCATGGGCTTTCCTCTCTACTGCCCTAGGGGTCTCCTCTTCCTCTTCCTTTACCTCCTCTCCCTCCTCCTCCTCCTCCTCTTCCTCATCTTCCCCCTCCTCCTCTTCCTCCTTCTCCCGGCCCATGCCCCGGCCAGAGTCTTCTGACAACGGATGGATTAGCCAGGAGAACGGTCCCTGTCCCCTCAACCCCCCACCTCGGTGTCGGCTGGGGCCCACTGCCCCACTCCACACTAAACCAGCTCCAAGGCCCATAGTTTACTACTTGGAAAGTTCTTCCTCAGCCTTCACTTAATCTCTCATGCTGCAGCCACACCCATTAGTTTAAAGTCAGCAAGCGAATCAGAGTTCAGGTCACCTCTGACCAGTCAATCCATCAATCAATCAATCAGTTAGTGGTATTTATTGAGCACTTACTGGGTGCAGTGCATTGTGCTAAGTGCTTGGGAGAATCCAATACAACAGAGGTGATAGACACCTTCCACCTGAATTTGCACCTGGCCAATCATCCAGAGAAGCCCGAGCGGGCCCGTGGGACAGTGCCTCATTCATGACCCCAGCAAGCGTGACATCTGGGCTTCGCCTCATGGCCCCTGGCTCAGGACTGGGCCGCAGAAAAGGAAATCATCTTTAAGGTTCTCCACCGGGCACCCACTCGCCGAGCCCCCCTCCCTGAATTCCAAATAGAAAAAAGACTGGGAGCTCTTAGGGGAGCCGGAGAACCCTGAGGAAGACAGAGAGCTCCTTGGGGAGACTCGGAGCTCCAGGGAAGACTGGGAGCTCCTGGGAGAGCCTGGGAACCCCAGGGAAGACTGGGATCGTGACTAATCTGATTCCCTCGTACCTAACCAGAGACCAGCATAGAGCTTGACAGAGAGTGTGTGCTCAATAAATTATTCAGTCGGTAACCAAATCCTGTCGATTCTACCTTCACAACAATCTCCAGAATCTGCTTTTCCTCCCCACCTAAACTGGTCAAAGCCCTTATCCTATTCCACTTTGATGCCTACTTCAGCCTCCTTGCTGACTTTCCAGCCTTCTGCCTCTCCTCACTCCAGTCCATACTTCACTCTGCTGCCCGGATCACTTTTCTAGAAAACCACCAGGCTCAAATGGTTGCCCATCCATCTTCATGCCTAAGAGAATGTCCTTGCCATTGTCTTCAAGGCACTCGATCGGCTCTCCTCCTCTTTAATAAGGTCCTCACTGATCTCCTACACAACTCAGCCTTTACATTCCACTCCTCTAACACCAGGCTACTCCCTGTGGCCTGACTTTTTCTCTCTCACTGTCAACCCTTCCTCATGCCCTCCTTCGAACCTGGAACTCCCTCCCTCTTCATAGCCAACATACCATCATTAACCACATCTTCAAGGCCTTTCTAAAATCAGATCTCCTCCAGAACCCCTTCCCTTACACTCCTCCATTCTATACCACCTAAAGACTGGAGTCCATACCCACCCAGGCACTGAAGACTCATCCTATCCCCAGTCCCCCGACGCTTATATCCATATCCTTATACTCTGATGTTATTCCTGCCTGTAATTCATTTTATTCTCTGCCTCCCCTCTAGATTGTAAGCTTCTTGTGGGCAGGGATGGTGTCTACCAATATTGTTGCTTTGTACTCTTCCAAGTACGTATGCTGTGCATACTGTAAGTGCTCAATAAACATTGTGGATTGATTGATTGAGGGAGAGTGAATGGTGACATGGGTGGTTTCTGTGACCCATGGCCCCTGAGGAGTCCTGCCTGTCACAACATCCTCGAGGACCGTGAGACCTTAGGTTCTGTCCAGGGCCCGGTGGGGAGCAGAATCAGAAATAAGCCAATCAATCAAATGTATTTATTAATCAATCCATCAATCATCTTTACTGAGTGCTTACTGTTTGCAGAGCACTGTACTAAGCTCTTGGGAGAGGACAATACAGCAGTGTTGGTAGACTCGTTCCCCTACAGTCTAGAGGGGAAGGCATACATTAATATAAATTAATAACAGTAAGGCTCAGCGAAAACAGTCCGGGCTTGGGAGTCAGAGGTCGTGAATTCTAATCCCAGCTCTGCCACTTGTCAGCTTTGTGACCATGGGCAAGTCACTTCACTTCTCCGAGCCTCAGTTCCCTCATCTGTAAAATGGGGATGAAGCCTATGAGCCCCATGTGGGTATCTACCCCAGCACTCAGAACAGTGCTTGGCACATAGTAAGCGCTTATCGAATACCATCTTAATTATCGCTTAGACTGTGAGCCCGTCATTGAATAGGGATTGTCTCTTTCTGTTGCCGAATTGTACATTCCAAGCACTTAGTACAGTGCTCTGCACATAGTAAGCGCTCAATAAATACTATTGAATATTAATGCATAAATTACAGATAGAGTCAATTACGGCTATCCTGTCTGCCACATCAAGGACGCCCCCTCCCCAAGGGCCATATGAGGACCGGACATGGCCACATTTCTCACCTGGCTTCCTCTTCCTCTGTCCCCCCAAGCTGCCACTGGGGTGTCCCCCCTGTCCCAGCCTGGTTGCCTTGCCCACTTGCCCGTGCCCCGGGCCCAGACATAGCCACAGAATGTGGCCATCCACAGGGGGCCAGGCTTTGATCCCTGGTTGAGGGCAGGTGAAAGCCATTTTCCTTTCCCACTCTAGAAAGGCCACTTCTGAACTGAGGCAAATCCAGCAGAAATGACTTTCAAAGAAATAAAGCTCTCAGTGTGGCTTTGGACTCTCTCCCTGAGGCCAGGCTGCTGGACCTGCCCAGTCACAGACCCCTTGGTTTGGGACTGGCTGAGGCACTGTGGGGCTTTGTGGCACCTCATACGCCCTCTCCCCCTGCCCCTTACCCCTATCCCACCTCTCTCTGTCACTGCTTCTGTCCATCTGGCTCTGCTTGCTGCTCTCTATCTTTCTCTGTTCCTCTTTAAGTCTGCTTCTCCCCATCTGACTTTGCCTGTCTAGCTCTGTTTTTTGGTCCGTGCTTCTCTGCCTGTCTCTGTCTCTGCTTCTCTCCATCTCTCTGCCTGTCTCTGTCTCTCTCTATGTCTGCTTCTCCCCTGCCTGCCTAGCTCACCTTTTTTGGTCTCTAATTCTCTGTCTGTCTCTGTCTTCTTTCCCCCCATCCTTGTCAACCTCTGTCTCTCTCTCCACCTTGTTTCTCTATCTCTTGGTTTCTGGTCCCTCTCTGTCCACCTCTACCTCACTCCCTCCACCTCTACCTGTTGCCATCTGTCTTCCTTGGTGTCATTCTCTGTTTATTTTTCCTGTGTCTATCTCAGTCTGTCCTTTTCTGTTTTTGTCTCTGATTTTGTGTCTTTTTTAATGGTACTATGTGCCAAGCACTATTCTAAGCATCGACACTGATACAAGATATTCAGGTCGGACACAGTACCTGTCCCACAAGGGGCTCACAGTCTTAATTCTCATTTTATAGATGAGGTAAATGAGGCACAGAAAAGTTAAGTGACTTGTCCAAGGTCACCCAGCAGGAAAGTGGCAGGGGAGGAATTAGAACCTAGGTCCTCTGACTCTCAGGCCTGGAGACTTTCTTTTAGGCCATGCAGCTTCTCTGTGTCTCTCTGTCTTGTTGTCCCTCTGCCTCAGTACCTCTGGCTCTGTGTTGCCCTCAAGCTCTCTCAGGCCGACGACGGGTGTGGGAGCTTGTGGGGTGCTTCGTCAGTGGCTGCAGCAAAACTCTGGAGACATCTGGCCGTGTCTCTCCGGAGGGTGAGTGAATCTTCAGAGCTGAGCACAACGTGACAAACATGCAGCAGGCAGCCAGAGGGCTGCACCGATGCCTGGCTGCAAATGCTCCACTACTACTCTAAGATACTCTCCTGTCCTCTCCCAAGTACAGAGCTCTGCACTGATTGACTGTCCATGTCTACCAACTGCATTGTACTCCCTCAAGCACTTAGTACGATGCTCTATGCACAGCAAGTGCTCAGTAGATCTCACGGGTTGATTAATACTGCTCCTGCTACAACTTCCTGGGCCCCCACCATGCACCCATCCGGACTGGGCGTGAGGATCCTGGACTCACCTCTCCCCCCTCACATCCTGGCAGCTCGATGCTTAGTGCCCATCCTCCTCTCGCTAAGGAGGGCCTCGACCCCTCAGCAGCTCCCTGGACATCCCTCTGGCCCCCTAGTCACGCAGGACTCCCCAAACCCAGCCTGCAGTTAGAGGAGAGATGGAGAGGGGAGAGTCAGGGGAGCTGGGTGGCTCATGCTGGGTCACTGGGGGTGAGTTAGGGTTAGAGAAGAGAGAATCAGAGTGTTGGATAGACTCTGGTAGATCACTGCGGGGGAGGCAGGGATGGAGAAGGGAGAGTCAGAGGTGTTGGATGGTCTGCGTTGGGTCACTGGGGGAAGGATTGGGGATGGAGAGGAAGAGTCAAGAGTGTTGGATGACCTATTATTAAATCCCTAACCATGAAAGTGGAAGTCCACAAGGACATTGTTGTTATTATTATGATATTATACAATATTATATAATATTTGTTATTATTATATTATACAATATTATATAATATAATAATAATAACCAAGCACCTTGGTCTTGCATGCTGCAAAGACAAATAGCAAAGACCGGTTCTATGTGAATGACTAGGAAATAAAAGTCTACTTGCTATTAAACATCAAGGGCCCCCACAGCTCCTTGCAGCCACCAAGACCCCGGACAGAGGTGAGGCTTTCAGAAACCTGCATTGCGAGTCCCAAATCTCATTAAGAGAGAGGCAGGACAGGAAGTGGAAGGTTAAATTAGAAGGGATGCAGGGCTCTGTGGACTGACCGAAAACTCCACTTTGTTGAAGGTGTGATATGGCCCCATATATGCCACTGCTGCTCCTCTGAAGAGCCAAGATGGCTCCAGTCCTGTTCCAGACAAGGGAGGAGACCTGAAAAGGTAGAGGCGGCGTTTGGACACCCTCCTCCATCTGCCTGCTTCTATTAAAGACAAGGCCTGGCAAAACATACAAAACCTGAGAAGTAGCATGGCCTAATGGATAAAGCACGGACCTGGGAGTCAGAAGGAACTGGATTCTAATGTTGGCTCTGTCACTTGTCTACTGTGTGACCCTGGGCAAGCCGCTTTACTTCTCTGTGCCTCAGTTTCCTCAACTGTAAAATGGGGATTAAGACTGTGAGCTCCACCTGGGACATGGACTGTGTTCAATGTGATTAGCTTAATGCAGTGCCTGGCAAAAAGTAAGTGTTTAAGAATACCTTTAAAAAAATCTCCATTATGTGAAGGCCTGGCCCTTGTCCCAACTGTTGGAGACATCATCATGGCAGCTGGAGCCATGACAAATGGAAGAGCACCGGCCCCCGGTCGTTTACCTGTGGACATCTTCCATCATGGAGGAAGCAGCCTGCTTAAGCACTTGCACAAACTGTTCCTGGACAAATGGAGAGAGGCCATGGGACCTCAAAGATTCCATCATCATCATCATCTCTAAAAAGAAAGGCAACAAATGAGATTGCAGTAATTATTGAGGCCACCTGTCACTCCTCATTGGCACCAAGATCCTAGCTGTAGAGCATACAAGAGCATTTGATTCCACCAGAAGATCTGGACTCTGGAAATTTCCATGAAAAGAGATCAGAGGATGAGATGAGAACCTGGGCCTCAAAGACCTCAGAGGCCTCCGGTCCATCCCCCTGCCCACAGACTGGGCAGCTTGTCCCCAAGCTGATGAAAACCAACAAATTTTACAACATGTCCAGGAGGAGAGTTCTTCCTGGACTTGTCCCTTGGGAACTCAATTGGTCTTCTCCCACTCCCTTCTGCACCACCTTTACACTTAGATTGCCTCCTTCTATTCACCCCTCCCTCAGCCACACAGCCTCTTAGGTACATATCCGTAATGTATTTATTTATATTAATGCTTGTCTCCTCCTTTAGACTGTAAGATTGTTGTGGGCAGGGACTGTGTCTATCAGCTCTGTTATATTTTAATACCGTAGTTACTCAAGTGCTTAATACAGTGCTCTGCACACAATAAATGCTCAATAAATGATATCAATAATAATAATTGTAGTATTTATTTAAGTGCTTACTATGTGCCAAGCACTGTTCTAAGCACTGGGGTAGATACTCAAATATGCCAATCACACTAGAGAAGCAGCGTGGCTCAGTGGAAAGAGCACGGGCTTTGGAGTCAGGGCTCATGAGTTCGAATCCCGGCTCTGCCACTTGTCAGCTGTGTGACTGTGGGCAAGTCACTTAACTTCTCTGTGCCTCAGTTCCCTCATCTGTAAAATGGGGATTAAGACTGTGAGCCCCACGTGGGACAACCTGATTCCCCTGTGTCTACCCCAGCGCTTAGAACAGTGCTCGGCACATAGTAAGCGCTTAACAAATACCAACATTATTATTACTTTCCCCCTTCAAAGCCTCCTGAAGGCTCACCTCCTCCAAGAGACCTTTCCAGGCTAAGCCCCCCTGTTCCTCAGCTCCCCCTCCCCTCTGCGACACCCCGACTCGCCCCTTGTGCTCTACCACCCTACAGGACTTGTGTATATATCTACATATCTGCAATTCTATTTATTTACATTAAAGCCTGTTTACTTTTTTTGATGTGTATATGTCTATAATTGTATTTATTTATATTGATGCTATTGATGCCTGTTTACTTGTTTTGATGTCTGTCTCCCCCCTTCTAGACTGGAAGCCCGTTGTGGGAAGGGATTGTCTCTCTTTATTATTGAATTGTATTTTCCAAGTGCTTAGTACAGTCCTCTGCACTCAGTAAGCACTCAAAGAGCATGGGCTTAGGAGTCAGGGGTCATGGGTTCTAATCCCGGCTCTGCCACCTGTCAGCTGTGTGACTTGGGCAAGTCACTTAACTTCTCAGTTCCTCAGTGACCTCATCTGTAAAATGGGGATTAAGACTGTGATCCTCACGAGGGACAACCTGATTACCCTGTATTTACTCCAGCGCTTAGAACAGTGCTCTGCACATAGTAAGCGCTTAACAAATACCAACATTATTAGTATTATTAGAACAATGCTCGGCACATAGTAAATGCTTAACAAATACCAACATTATTATTAATAAATACATCTGAATGGGAAGCAGAGTGGCTCCATGCAAAGAGCCCGGGCTTGGGAGTCAGAAGTCATGGGTTCGAAACCTGGATCTGCCACTTGTCAACTGTGTGACTGTCGGCAAGTCACTTAATTTCTCTGAGCCTCAGTTCCCTCATCTGTAAAATGGGGATGAAGACTTTGAGCCTCATGTGGGACAATCTGATTACCCTGTATCTACCCCAGGGTTTAGAACAGTGTTCTGCATATAGTAAGTGCTTAACAAATACCTACATTATTATTATTATTATTATCATTATGAATGAAAGGTAATCAGGTTGTCCCACATGGGGCTCACAGGCTTAATCTCCATTTTACAGATGAGGTAGTTGAGGCACAGAGAAGTTAAGCGGCTTGCCCAAGGTCACACAGTGACAAGTGGTGGAGCTGGGATTAGAACACACGTTCTCTGACTCCCAAGCCTGTGCTTTTTCCATTAAGCCATGCTGCTTCTCTATTGAGCATTGACCATAGATTGATTGAGAGAGGGTGGAAAGGGCCAGGGAAACAGGATGGGTAGAGAGAGATTGGGGGACATAGGCAGACCTGAATGGGTCTGCTCTTGGGACTTTGGGGTGGGTGAGACCAGGGATCAGCCCTCCAGGACCAGTGAAGGCAGTTGTGTCCAGGGTCTGTGGAAATCCCAGGAGAAGAGCTGTGGCCAGCAGCCCCCTGCATGGCCCTGGATTTATATATATATAGTATTTGTTAAGCATTACTATGTGCTGAGCACTGTTCTAAACCCTGGGGTAGATATAGGGTAATCAGATGGTCCCACATGAGGCTCACATTTTTTAATCCTCATTTTTACAGTTGAGGTAACTGAGACACAGAGAATATTCAGTAGTAGTATTTAGTTAGAGAAGTTAAGTGACTTGCCCAAGGACACACAGCAGACATGTGGCGGAGCTGGGATTAGAACCCTCTGACTCCCAAACCCATGTTCTTTCCACTAAGCCACGCTGCTTCTCTATGCCTGGAGAAGAGAAGGGGTATCTCTTTCCCAGGAGGAGCAGTGCTTTGAAGAGGGGCTGGGGAAGGAGGTTGTCTTTCTTGGAGGTAAATTAGAACCCTGGGCCAGGGGGAGCACTGGGGACCTGACAGGGGCTGGGAGGGGTTAGTAGTGCCAGGCAAGGCCCTGGTGACTGGAGAGGGTCTGCTGAGCCTGGTGGTCCTGGTTGGGGAAGCTGGGGCAGAGCACAGCTGGGGGAGGGCAGAGAGGGAGGAGAGGCAGAACTACCACCTCTATGCAGCTGATACCCAAATCTACATCTCCAGCCCTAATCTCTCCCTCTCTCCAGTCTCGCAATTCCTCCTGCCTTCAAGACATTTCTACTTGAATGTTCTCCCGTCCGTCACCTCAAACTTAACGTGTCCAAATCAACGCCTTATCTTCCCAACTATACCCTGTCCTCTCCATGACTTTCCCATCACTGCAGATAGCACCACCATCCTTCCTGTCTCACAAGCCCTTAACCTTGGTGTTATCCTTGACTCCTCTCTGTCATTCAAACCATATATTCATTCATTCACTAAATCCCGTCAGTCCCACCTTTACAACATTGCTAAAATCTGCCCTTTCATCTCCATCCAAACCGCTACCACATTAATACAGTCACTCATCCTATCCCGCCTGGATTACTGCATCAGCCTCTTTGCTGACCTCCCAGCTTCCTGTCTCTCCACACTCCGGTCCATACTTCACTCTGCTGCCCAGATCATTTTTCGACAAAAACATTCAGGACACTCTACCTTGCTCCTCAAAAAACTCCATCCACCTCCACATCAAACAAAAACTCCTCATCTTTGGCTTTAAGGCACTCCACCACCTTGCCTCCTCCTACCTCACCTCACTACTCTCCTTCTCCAACCCAGCCCACAAACTTCACTCCTCTAATACCAACTTTCTCACTGTATCTCGCCAGTCTCGCTGCAGACCCCTAGCCCATTGTTCTACCTCTGGCCTGGAACACCCTCCCTTCTCAAATCTGGCAGACAATTTCTCTCCCCCACTTCAGAGCGTTATTGAAGGCACATGTCCTCCAGAGGGCTTCCCAAACTAAGCACCCCGTTTCTTCATCCTGATAGTGCCCTGACTTGCTCCCTTTGTTCATTCCTCCTCCCAGCCCTACAGCACTTATGTACTTATCTGTAATTTATTTACTTGTATTGATCTCTGTCATTCATTCATTCACTCACTCGTATTTATTGAGCACTTACCGTATGCAGAGCACTGTACTAAGCACCTGGAAAGTACAATTCAGCAACAAATAGAGGCAATCCCTACCCAACAATGGGCTCACAGACTAGAATGGGGGGAGGCAACAAAACAAAACAAATAGACATCAATAGCATCAATGAAAATAAATAGAATTATAGATATATACATATCATTAATAAAATAAATAGAATTATAAATATATATACATATTCACAAGTGCTGTGGGGCAGGGAGGGGGGTAAAGCAGAGGGAGGGAGTTGGGGAGATAGGGAGGGAGTTGGGGAGATGGGGTGGGGAGAGGAGCACAGGAAAAGAGGTCTAGAGGTCTCCCCTCCTCCAGACTGTAAGCTCATTGTAGGCCGAGAATATGGCTGTTTATTCTTGTATTGTAATAATAATAATGTTGGTATTTGCTAAGTGCTAACTATGTGCAGAGCACTGTTCTAAGCGCTGGGGTAGATACAGGGTAATCAGGTTGTCCCACGTGAGGCTCACAGTTAATCCTCATTTACAGATGAGGTAACTGAGGCACAGAAAAGTGAAGTGACTTGCCCACAGTCACACGGCTGACAAGTGGCAGAGCTGGGATTCGAACTCATGACCTCTGACTCCCAAGCCCGAGCTCTTTCCACTGAGCCACGCTGCTTCTTGTACTCTCCCAAGCACTTAGTACAGTGTTCTGTACACAGTAAGCACTCAATAAATACGATTGAATGAATGAATGAATGAATGAACGAATGAATCTGGGCAGGGGCAGAACAGGAAAGGAGAGCACAGCTGGGGCAGGGGCAGAGGGGCATTCATTTATTCATTCATTCATTCAATCGTATTTATTGAGCACTTACTATGTGCAGAACACTGTACTAAGTGCTTCAAAAGTACAATTCGGCAACATAATAGAGACAATCCCTACCCAACAACAGGCTCACAATCTAGAAGGGGGAGACAGACAACAAAACAAAATAAAGTAGACAGACATCATTACCATCAAAATAGATAAATAGAACCATAGATAAATGCACATCTTTAATAAAATAAATAGAGCGATAAATATGGGCAGAGGAAGAGCACAGCTGGGGCTTTGGGGCAGGGTCCTTGGAGAAATTCAGCTGTAGATGTCTTTATTCCCCTCCCCCAGAGTCATCGGACTTTGGACTTCCCGGCCTCTCTCTGCCTCCTTCCCCCAAATCCGCGCCCGGCCCGTCCTTCGTGCCCTCCCCCTCCCCCGTCCCCAGCACTCCTGCTCGTTCATATCCTGCAACCGCAGGCAGGGGCAAGGGGTCTGTTACCTCCCACTTCACCACGGGAACCTGCAGAGTCACCCCCCTCCCACCCCTCTATATCTGGACCTGATCCCACAGTATGAGCTTTCAGAATTGTTCCTGGGACAGGAACCAAGAAATCAAGTTGGGGCTCCTGCGCGCGCGCGCGCACACACACACATACATACACACACACCCATACACACTTAAAATCATTTTGAGCAATCCAGTCTGAGGAGTTGGGAATTTGACTAACAAACCAGGCTGAACCAGGAAAGTAGAGTTGGACTGGTGGGAGGATGGGGGACAGGAGGAGAGAGACCCTTGATCCTCACTGCTGAGATACAGATGTGCCTGGCCTGGAAGGGAGAAACCCAAATTGAAGTGTTCTAACGAGTCATTGCATGTTGCCCAGGGGCTGGAGTCTGTTCAACCAGGAAATCAGATGTCAAAGGGCTGACCCCTGGGAGGGAGAAGTGGACTGGAAGAAAAAAGGGGGAGGGAAACCCATTTGTATAAAGAATCCCCCAACACTCGTGTGCGTGCACACACACACACAGACACACACACCCCCTACTGTAATAAAATGAGCCCTTGGTGCCCCCGCAACAGTGGCTTCAGTCAACACGCCCAGACCAGCTGTCCGTCTGCCTGGGTGGCAGCCCCATGGCGTGGCTGTCACTGTCTCTGGGTGGGCAGACCAGCATGCCCCAGCCACTCAGGGTTAATGGAGCACCTCAAAGGCCGTGGGAGAGAACAGCTATATCCAGGTAAAGGCTACCCGAGCATGTCCGGCCAAGAGGGTGATCCACCTCGGAAAGGAACGGAACCATGGGGCTGTGCAGTCTGGCAGAGAGAGTGCGGGATCGGGGGAAAGCCGGGACCGCAGGGGACAGCTGGGAGGCTTCGGCCCAAGCAAGGACAGTTGGGGCTCCCAAATGCCTTTGTCCAGAAGCTTGTCCAGGAGAACAAATGCAATGAGGCTTGCCTGACCGTTCTTAACTATCTCGACTGGACTCAGTCCTGGTGAGTTTCCCAGATGTGAACAGATCCCAGGCCCTGTGAGTTGGGCTGGTCAGTGTCTGCAACTCCTGTGATGGGGCTCAGTCCACCCGGGCTGGCCCATCCCTCAACAACCCCACATCCAAGCTGACCCCCCGTGGGGGTCCCAACTCCCCTTACCAGCCTCCCATCCCCACCCACCACCAGCCGGACCTGCAGCTGCAGTCCAGAGCTCTGTGTCAGGGGAAGGGACAGGAGTGGGCGGCTCAAGGTTCTTGTTTCCTTCGCGGTTGCATCTAGACAAAGACAAAACACGCTTTTGCTTTTCAATACTGGCATAAAACATCCAAGCTCTGCCTCTTGGCTAGCCCAACCTCTCAGGATTGGAATAGGTTTCTACCGACGTCGAAAGGGCTCCGTGCCCAAAATGCTGGTTCCCCACTTCCCTCTCTGAGGGCTAATTCATCATGGAAGTCATCCAGACCTAACTGGGATTATTGTGGTTGTTTTCTTCCCTCCGCTAAGGAAACATGACAGCCAACCAGCCCACACTCCATTTCAAGCACTGTGCTGAAGCCGGAGACGATATGAAAGAATTAAGTCAGGCACAGTCCCTGTCCCCGACAGGGTCCCCACCATGGTGTAGTGGATAGAGCCCAGGCCTGGAAGTCAGAAGTCATGGGCTCTAATCCCAGCTCTGTCACATGTCTGCTGGGTCACCCTGGATGTCACTTCACTTCTCTGTGCCTCAGTTACCTCATCTGTAAAATGGAGATTAAGACTCTGAGCCCCACATGGGAGAGGGACTGTATCTAACTCAATTTGCTAGTATCCACCCCTGTGCTTAGTACAGTGTCTTGCACATAGTAAGCGCTTAATAAATACTATCATTATTATTATTATTTTATAATTAGGGAAGCTGAGGCACAGAGAGGTTCACTGGCTTGCCCAAGGTCACAGAGCAGTCCAGGGGTGGGGCGACGACTAGAACCTGAATCTTCAGTCTCTGGGAGGCAGGGAACATCCCCGGGATGGAGGGGCTGGGCTGGGCCGGGAGCAGACGACTCCAGGGTTAGGGGACAGGAGTGGGCGGCTGTTCCTGTTCCTCATGGCCATGTAGCCAGGGTAAATGGCCACTGCAGTGCTCGGGGCCCCAGAATGGGGTCACTGCTAGGAGGGCCACACCGGCACTGGAGCCCAGAAGGGTGAAGGCCCCCAGGCCCAGGACCCCAAGGGAACTGGTGGAAACGGAGACCGTCCCATGGGGCTCCCACCTTCTTGGGTTCAGAGCCGAGGAATCCCCTCTTCCTCTTCCCCCACCTCCCTGCTGCCCCACAGGTGTCTCAGCATGGGGGAGTGGGGAACGGACCAACCTCCTTCCCTCCCTCCAAGGCACTGAGACCCCACCCTGGACCTGAGTCTTGG
Organism: Ornithorhynchus anatinus; assembly: GCF_004115215.2. Classification (NCBI taxonomy): domain Eukaryota; kingdom Metazoa; phylum Chordata; class Mammalia; order Monotremata; family Ornithorhynchidae; genus Ornithorhynchus; species Ornithorhynchus anatinus. Next base: position 342,086 of record NC_041729.1, read on the forward strand.
GGGGCTGATGGGGGCAGAGATGGATGAAAGAGAGAGAAGAAGAGAAAGAGGGGGAAGGAGGGAAGGAAAGAAGGTGACATAAAGGGAGAAAGAAAAAAGGAGACGGAGAGATTGAGGGGCAAGGATGAGAAGTCATCATGGGGGTTAAGAAAGAGACAGAAAGGAAGGGAGGGAGGGAGAGATGGGGAAAGAGCAGGAAAGAGAGATGGGGATGACAGAGGGGAGGGAAGAGAACGTGTGAGCAGTGGGCGCTTGGTGATTTCAAAGTTTCATCAGAGTCAACACTATGTCCTGCAAGGCGGCCGAGACTCTGGGCCTCCTGGCCAGGGCACCAGCTCCGAGTAATCCAGGTTTCCTGGGAGCAGAGGGAACCAAGACTTGGGGGCCTGTTTGCTGGAAAAACCAGGTGGGAGTGGGAAGGGTCTGGGGTTGAGTTGCTGCTGAGTTTGAGCTGGTTAGTTACAGCATGTTTGCAGTGCTATCACAGTGTGCCACACACTTTACTGGGAGGCCGGGATGGTTATGAGATAATCAGATAGGATAGTCGCTGTCCTCCCCAGGGTTCACAATCCAAGAGGGAGGAGGGAGAACAGGGATCTTCTCTCCCCCACCCCACCCCCCTTTTACAGAGAAGAAGAGTGAAACTGGAGAAGTTCAGTGACTTTCCATATGTCACTCGGCAGGCCAGGGTTAGAGCTGGGACTAAAGCCTGGGTCTCCTGGCCCCCGAGGCCTGTGCTCTCTCTGCTAGGCCTTGCTTCATACTGTTGCAGGATCTGGGGATACCTAGGTCCCATAGATCCCACAGACCCAGGGAGTGAGCCCCCAGGGACCTGGAGAGTAGACCCGCAACCCTGCCCTTCTGGGCCTCTGCAGCAAACATGGGTCGCTGGTGGGTGTCCTCAGGGCAGAGGGTCAGCAGGATGGACTGGCTACCTCAGTCCAAGTTCTTGTTGTGTATCTAAGCCAAAAAAAGTCGTAGCAAACATTGTGACTGGAGATATCAGAGTGGACAAGGGTTATGATGCCAGGGTAGTGGGGCCAGAGAGGGCAGAGATTTTTATGAGGTCAGAGGTTGTGAGAGGTCAGGGTCCATATGAGGTCAGAGAGGTGAGGCCAGCCAAAGAGATCAGGGGCTCCACGAGGTCAGAGATCAGGGGTCAGACAAGGCCAGAGAGGTCGGGGGGGGGGGCAGATTTGAGTCTGTACAGATGACTCTGGGGTTTAACCATCATCCTTGGGTGAGTAGGGATTGGCTGGCCAGGCCCCCAGGGGAAGCCAGGGTGTCCTGGGTCAGAACCTAGATCTTCCTGCTCCAGGGAGGATAATGGAAACTCCTGTCAGGAGCCATGGGAAACTCGGCCCAGAGCCCACGGGACACAGACCCTGCCTGCTTCCAGACCTCCATGATGCCACTGGTGGCTTATACAACATTGCCTATCCCCTCCCATCCCCCATGTGGTGCACACAGCATAGTTGACATAGTGGGAAGCAGCGTGGCTCAGTGGAAAGAGCCTGGGCTTCGGAGTCAGAGGTCATGAGTTCGACTCCCGGCTCTGCCACTTGTCAGCTGTGTGACTGTGGGCAAGTCACTTCACTTCTCTGTGCCTCAGTACCTCATCTGTAAAATGGGGATTAACTGTGAGCCTCACGTGGGACAACCTGATTACCCTGCATCTCCCCCAGCGTTTAGAACAGTGCTCTGCACATAGTAAGCGCTTAACAAATACCAACATTATTATTATTGGCACACACAGAGCACATGGCACACATGGTGCATATGGCACATGCATGGCATATAGCACACAGCATACACAGAACACATGACACAACAGACCATGCACATGATGCACACACGGCATACATGGCACTCACATGACCTGATGGTGCACACTGTACCAGCTCTCCGGCCCTACCCTCTCATGGATCTGGAGTTAGTTATTCTCACCCTGGCGCCTGTCTCCTATTCAGGCTCAACCCCACCACGGCTGGCTCCGAGTCTGACACGGTCCCATGTCCTGTTGCTGTTCCGTCCTCGGCTCCTGGCTCAGGTCCCCGGTACCTGCACGGTCAGCCATGTGGAGCACGTGTGCACAAGTTGGCTTCACACATTAGTATTTAACCACTTATTCATCTGAGACCTTTTAGGGGAACATCTGGGTCAAAAAACTGTGTGTGGCGGGGGGGGCGGGGGTGGTAAAAGAGCCGAGAAGCAGCACCGCCTGGTGGGCTTGCTTCAAGTCCCAGCTCATCCCCGGGACTACTGCATTTGATCCCAGGGAAAGTCGCTGAATGGCTCTGGGCCTCAGTTTCCTCCTCTGCAAAATGGGAATCAGATCCTGTTCTTCCTCTCTCTCTGACTGTGTCCGATCTGATGACTCTGGACCCTCCGAGCACTGGCCACGCTGCTGGGCATCCAGGCATGGACTGTTGGATGGAGTAAGCTCTGAGCCTATGCCAACATTGATATCATCATTGGATAGAAACATCCCGGTCTCTGCACAGCAAGCGGAAAGTTTCACAATTGAGCCCAGGATATTTTCATCCAGAATCCTTCCGGGGACTAAGCAGAGATGCCATGGCCATGGCTTTTCTGGAACGAACGCCCTGAGTCTGGCCCTGGGCCTGCCGGAGCCTTGGGCAGCTGTCGGTTCTCAGTTCCAGGCTGTGATCTGAGGGTGGGTTAGCCTGATGAGCCAAGTCTCCATAGCCACAGAGGACAAGGGAACTGGGGGCTCTGAGCAGAGGCCCCTGAGCCTCCCAGGCCCCCTCCAGGGGACTGAGCAACTCCATTCCCCCTTTCCCTTCAACTGGGCAACTCTGTGGGGGCTGGGACCCCTGGGCCAGCCGGCAGGGACCTCACCCCACCGCTGACCAGCACCGGTCCCAGATCCAGGCCAACACCTTCCCAATGGCCTCCCTAGCCTACCAGCCAGCAGCCACCAAAGCAGGCAGGCGAAGACCTCGACAAGGGCGTCGGCAGTCAGCCAATCATATTTATTGAGCGTTTACTATATGGAGAGTACTGTACTAAGCCCTTGGGAGAGTACAATATAACAGTGGCTGCCCACAACCAGCTTACTGTCAGCACTGCCCAGTCCCCTCCTCGACCCTCTCCAAAGACTGACGGCTGGGCGGCGGTAACTGGGGAGAGGGTAGACCCCGGGACTGGCAGCGGGAGGTCAGTCATTTTTTCAGAAGCGGTGCCCGACAAGGCGATGAGAGGTGGGCGGGACTTTGGCCGAGAGCCAGGAGAGCTCAAACTCGGCAAACAAAGTGCACAGAACAGGGGGGTGCCTGTGATGGGAGCAGACTGGCGGGGGACATTTCCGAGGGATGTGGTCATGTCAGAAGCACCGGCCTCCCTAGTACCAAGGTACCAGAGGCCAGGGCAGCCAGGGATAAAGGGTGTTTATCAGGAGGCCGGGACCAGCGCTCCCTCCTCGGGGCTGCTTATCGGCCCTACGTCCCCACCGCCTTAGGGAGGGGGTGGCCGATGGGTGAGCAAGGGCAGCCATGTCTCAAATGGGGGTTGGGAGAGGTGAAGTTTGCTCCAGGAGGAAGCCCTCGGTCAGGCCCGGCAGATAAGACCAGATTCCCATCCAGAGAGGTAGCGAGTCCTCAGTCTGCTTTTCTCTGACACAACCAGGGCACATCTGCAGGACCGGACCCCTCCCCTCCCCTTCCCCCATCCGGACAACTCTCACCCTGTTCTCCCACCACCCCCGCCTCCTGGACGGAGAGTGCCCCGTCTCCTGAGAAACAGCACCGGAGAAGGGCACTCCCTACGCTCCTTCAAGGACCGATTCCTCTCCCACCGGCTGGGAATCCCTGCTGCCTGTGTGTCCTTCTGTCCATCTCCTCCAGGATTCCAGTATTCTGGATCTCTGCCCCAATTCAGAGATCTCTGCCTCACTTGGTCCCAAGTGGGTCACGGCCAGGGCCAGGCTGCTCTGGAGGTAAGGGAGGCCTGCGTTCAGACAGCTCACACCCTTCTAACTCACCTCCCTGGTCTACTACAATCCAGCCCGCGCACTTTGCTCCTCTAATACCTGCTTGCTCACTGGGCCTGGATCTCATCCATTTCGCTGCCAACCCCTCACCCAAATCCCCCCTCTTGTCTGGAACTCTCTCCCCTTGCACATCTGACAGACCACCGTTCTCTCCACCTTCAAAGCCCTCTTAGGATCACATTTCCTCCAAGAGATTTTCCCAGACTAAGCCGTCACTTCCTTGTTTCAGCACTCCCTTCTCCCTCACCTCTTCACTTGGGTTTGTTTCCCTTAAGATCCTGATACTTACCTCATCCCAGCCCCACATCATTTGGGTACATATCCTTACACTCTGTGGCTTCCTCAACCTGGAATTTATTTTAATGCCTGTCTCCCCTTCCAGGCTATAAGCTCCTATGGCCAGGAATCATGTTTGCAATTCAGTTGGATTGTCCTCTTCCAAGTACTTAGTATAGTGCTCTGCACACAGTAAGCGCTCAATAAAGATGACTGATGGACTGACCAGGAAGGAGTGGGCCCAGGACACCCTATCTCATTGGCCAGTTATTCCTCTCTGGAGCCAGGAGCCGCCTAGAGCTGTGGCAGGGGCAGAAAACTGAAGTCACCTGGTCTGCGTCGGAGGGGGAGAGGTGGAGGCCGGGGTGTGCCAGGGGCAGAGGAGAGGGTCGGCCACCCCTAATAATAAAAGCAACGATAGAGTTCATTCAGGAAGGCCCTGCATCAAGCACTAGGCCGAGCCTTGGGACGGATCCCGGACAACGAGGTCCCACGCATCCCCCGGGTTCCATAGGGCTCACAATCTCGGTGGGAGGGAGGAAAGGAAGGTGGGAGAAGGAGGGAGGGTGGAAGGGATGGGGGCCGGTGCCCATTTCACAGAGTAGGAAATAGGGGCCCAGGGAGGCTCGCTGACCTGGTCAAGGTAACACACAAAAGGATAGGGACAGGCCCAAGATTAGAGCCCAGGTCTCCTGACTCCCAGTCCCAGGCTCTCTCCAATAGGTCCCTCTCATCGTGTCCCGTTCCACCCCCCCCCCACCCCCGCTGCCTCACAGAGGGAAGCCTGGGTCAGAAGAGGCAGCCTGAGGCAGGTAATGACCTCACTGAGAGTAGGGGGCACCAGGGTTGGGGGCAGCCCGGAGAGGGAATCTGTGGCAGAGGGATCCGCGGAGGGAGCAGTCTGGCGGGGGGATCCGTGGCAGGAAGGGTGGGCAGTGTGATGGGGCCGGGGGGGGGAGGCCCTTGGCTCTGTTTCTTCTTCAAATTCCCAAACTGACAAGAGGCTGGGGAGTGGGCGAGGGGGTGGCAGCGTCCCTGATTAGCTCTGTGCTAACAAGTTCGACCCCTGACCCCCGACTTCGACAGAGAGAAAATGTCCCGCTCCACCCCCCGCCCCCCGGCGTCTCCCCGGCGGGTGCAGCCTCCTTATCCACTTGCTCTTTGGCTCTAAATCCGGCCCAGCCCAAATGAAGGAAGGAGGGACCCTCCTCTATCTGGGCCCCTTTCCCCCACACAGAGTTGGATCGCATCCCACCCTGGAGCTAAGGTGCCGATGGCTGAGAGTGGGCCCAGAGGCGTCATGCAGGAATTTCCCTCCATCGCTGGGGGGAAATGGGGGAGGGGGGCGCGGCTGGGGCTGCGGGGGCTGCCGGGGCCGGCTGGCCGGCCCTCGACTCAGAGCTGCCCTGCCCATGGGCAGAGGAGGCCTGATGCCACAGCAGCAACAGCAGCCCCTTGCCAGACCCCCCAGCAGTCCGGGACATGGCGGGAAGAGGAGCGGGAGCCACGGGTCAGCTGGGGTTCCACCAGGGTGTCTGATGGGCCAGCAGGATCCAGTGGCAAGACAAGAGCACGATCAATGGAGTACTGGAACCTTGTCAGTCTCTCAGCATCAAAGCCCCGCTCACCTCAACACGGCTACAACGTGGGGGACGTGGGAAGAGGATGAGTGACAGCAGGAGACCCAAGCAGCTGCTGTGCAGAGAGCAGGAATTGGGAAAACTGAAAGCCAAGAAGTTAGTTAAAAGCACAGTAAAACCAAATCTCAGACCATGCTGCACCTCGGCAAAAAATTTGGAGTCAGGTTTTGAGAACAGACTGTTGTGGTGCCCTGCCAGCAAGAAGAGGAGAGGTGCCTTGAATAAAAGCTTCAGGAGGATTGAGAGACAAAGAGAAGCAGTGTGGTCTAATGGAAGGAGCCCAGGCCTGAGAAACAGAAGACCTGGCTTATATTCCTGGTTTCGCCACTTGTCTGCTAGGTGACTTTGGACAGTTCACACCACTTCTCTGGGCCTCAGTTCTCTCTTCTGTAAAATGAAGGCTAAGACTGAGTCCCACGTGGGACAAGGACTGTGTCCAACCTGAATAGCTTGTATCTACCCCAGTGCTTAATACAGTGCCTGGCCCATTGTATTCATTCATTCTTTCAATCATATTGTTTGAGCGCTTTCTATGTGCAGAGCACTGTACTAAATGCTTGGAATGTACAATTCGGCAACAGATAGAGACAATCCCTGCCCAGTAACGGGCTCACAGTCTAAACAGGGGAGATAGACAGCAAAACAAAACAAGTGGTCTGTTAAGTGCTTAACAAATGCCATTATTATTATTATTGTTATTATTATTATCTGCCCAAGGAGGCAGAATAGGAAACAGCACAAGGAGCTCTTCACAAACATGACAACACACAAAAAAGACAACCTTTATGTGTGCACAATGAGATGGGACTGTGGGTCTCACACTGGCCCTTTCAGCTCCCCCCCACACTTCTAGATTATTATAATAATAATAATGTTGGTATTTGTTAAGCGCTTACTATGTTCCAAGCACTGCTCTAAGTGCTTGGGTTAGGTACAAGGTAATCAGGTGGTCCCACATGGGGCTCACAGTCTTCATCCCCATTTTACAGATGAGGTAACTGAAGCACAGAGAAGTTAAGTGACTTGCCCAAGGTCACACAGCTGACAAGTGGCAGAGCCGAGATTAGAACCCACGACCTCTGATTCCCAGACCTGTGCTCTTTCCACTAAGCCACACTGCTTCTCATGATTATGTTACCAGCAGTGCATCTTTTTCAACTATGAGGGACCACTGTCTCGCCATTTTGACTGTGAGCTCCTTATGGGCAGTAGACTTGTCCACCAACTCTGTATACTGTCCTCTCCCAAGAGCCTAGTATAATGCTCTGCTTACTGTAAGTGCTCAATCAGTATGATTGATAGATTAATTGTAAATCAGCCAGTCGGGGGTGCCCGCACCTCCCATCTCCGCCGATTTTCTCAGCGAGGTGGCATGCAGGATCAGCATAGCCAGAGAGGCCTTGAGCCTAGCACAGTCTGCAGTGCCCCAGGACAAAGTGTCCAGGAGGCCCCGTCCTGGCCCCATGCCTGCTCTGAATCCCCGTAGCTGAGCCCACTGCCCAGTTGTCCACCGGCCACTGCCTGGGATTCACCCTTCCACTCCCAGAGGCCCCGCCCGGCCAACACAACCTGCACCCTGAGCTATGGGGGGGTCCCTGGCAGGAGACAGAGCCTCTGCCCCTGCTGGTGACCCCCCACAAACCCAGATGGGCAGATCCCACCCGGGGAGGCTCCACCCCAGTGATTGACCCGGTTGGGAGGAGAGGGACGTGCTGCCGGGGGCGGGGGATGGGCACACTGCCCGGGGCTCCGCACCACCCCTGCCCCCCACCCCTGAACCCACACCAGTGCCCCGGGCGGCCCGACAGCTGCAGACGGTCCTGGTTGGGGTTTAACGGAGCCCCCGCCAGCTGCCGTTCTCCCCCCCATCCTCTCCCCACCATGGAATGAAGTTCAGAGGTTAATGGGCCCAACCCTCAGCCCAATTCTGCTGGTCAGAATTGGCCCCAAGCCCCTCTGTCACCAGCCCTCCAGACCTCCTCCCCTTTGGAGCTAGTGGTTGGATTGGGTAACGTTACCCTGGAGCACGCTCCCCCTCCTCCCCTTTCTCCCCCCACCCCATCTTCAAGCCTCTGCAGGAGCCCTCTCGGTCCCAATTCCAGGTTTTAATAATCCTCCAGGGCCGCGGGGAAACGCAGGATTTCCTCTGCAGACTGGACTTATGTTCCCCAGCTGTGCCTGAGCACATGTGTGAGGAAATTAGAAACGAAATCAGCTGATCCAAGGCAGATTAGAAGGAGAACCCCTCCCACCCCCCACCAACACACACACACATGGTGCCGGGAGGGGGCTTAGGCCCCAGGAATTTGGGGGTCCCCACAAAGCTGCCCTGCCTTTGTCACTCGGGCACCCAGTCTCCCGGCCACTTTGTTGGCCTGAGCTCACCCCTTCCAGCCCCCTTGTCCTGGCTGGAGCCTTGGCTCCATCCCCTGCCTGTATCCTGGATGAGGGAGAGGGAGGAGGGGTGCAAAAAGGGGGAGGGGGTGAAAACAAAAGCCCCACGGATTAAACCCAAGACCTTCACACCTTCAACAATTGCTATTAATTAGTGATGGCTGTTATGCACTTACTGTGTGTCCAGCAGCACTGTGCTCAGTGCTAGGATTCAGGAGGGTGTGATAGGACAAAGTCCCAGCAAACATGGGGCTCTCAGTCTGACAGGGAGGGAGGATGGAAGGGAAGAGGTCTTATCCCCATTACAGGGGAGGAAACTGAGGTGACTGGCCCAATGTCACCCAGTAGGCTAGTGGCAAGGCTGGGCTAGAGGCTGGGTGATTGGCCTGATTCCCCACCCCTGACTCTCTCCCCAGGAGCGAGTTCCCCGGGGTGTCAGGATTGGTGTTACTCCCCTTCCATCCTCCTAGGGGGCTGGGCTGAAGGTCAGCAGGGAGAAGGGTCCCGGGAAGGGAACACTTGGAGGCCCCATTTCCTCCAGGTTCTTTGGTCTCCTGGCCCCTGCCTCCCCCACCCTGAGACCTGACCAAATCCCCTGTCCAATGACTCGGACCCTCCAGCCAGATGTGGCCCATTCTAGAGCCCCTGTGCCCCCTCCCCACCACTGCTGCAGCCCCCAGCCCGGCAGGTCAGGGAGCAGCGAGGAGATAGAGAGATGGGCTCAGCAGGGTCAGGCCAGGTTGTCCCGTCTGTTCAAGATCTGTCCCCCTACCCCCTGGCCCCCCACCCTCGGGCCCAGCTGCTGGGGGAGATCAACATCTCTGGGCCGGCCTGAACCCGCAGCTGTTGGCTGGGCTCTACCCCTCCAGCGGCAGCTGGGCCCACGGGATGCCAGGGGCCAGGCGGGCTGGATGGGCACCTGTTCTGACAGCCCTCTGGCCGAGGGGGGAGGTCAGAGAGGGCTGGGGGAAGAGGGGCAGGCTCATCTGACTGGGGGCAGGGGGTGGACGGGCCATGTCTTCTGAGCCTCGGTTACCCCTTTACCGGGGGGGGGGGGGGCTGAGCTCCTATCTGAGGTGGGCTGATGGGGGAAGGGTGGGACGACTCCTCTCCACCCCTCACCACACTGCCTGCCCAATAGACACATACACCCAACAGGGACCAGTGGCTCAGGATCAGGGACAATTCATTAACCCCTTCCAGTCCAAAAGCAACCCTCCCCTTACTTCTTACAGGAGGGGCTCAACTCAGCTCCCCCATTCTCCCTCCCAACACACACCCCTGGAGCCCCCAACCTGGTTGCCATATCTGGGATGAGAGGAAGCAGTGTGACCTATAGGAAAGAGCAAAGCAACAAGGCACAGTGGATAGAGCACGGGCCTGAGAGTCGGGAAGGACCTGGGTGCTGATCCCAGCTGTGCCACCTGTCTGCTGTGTGACCTTGGCAAGTCACTTCACTTCTCTGGACCTCAGTTCCCTCATCTATAAAATGGGGATTAAGAGTGTGAGCCCCGTGTTGGACAGGGACTGTGTCCAACCTGATTAACTTGTATCCACCCTGCTGTTTACTATGAGCCTACTTGGCTCATAGTAAACATTCTGTCAGTGCTTGACAAGAACCATAATTATTAGGTAGAGGATCTGGTTCTAGTCCTGGCTGGATGACCTTGGGCAAAGCACTTCTCTCTGACTCAGTTTCCTCAACTGTAAAATGGAAATTCAATTCCTGTTCTCCCTCCCCCTTAGACTATGAGCCCCAGGTGGGACAGCAACTGGGTCCCACCTGATTATCTTGTTAATCTTCTTACCTACCCCAGCACTTAGTACAGTGCTTGACACATAGTAAGCACTTAAAAAAATACCACTGTTATTGTTGATATTAACTTTAAGCTCATTTTGGACAAGGAACATGTCTGCTAAGTCATAATAATAATAATAATAACTGTGGCATTTAAGTACTTACTGTGTAACAGACACTGTACTAAACGCTGAGGTGGATACAAGCAAAATGGGTTAGATACAGTCCCTGTCGTACATGGGGCTCACAGTCTTAATCCCCGTTTAACAGATGAGGGAACTGAGGCCCAGAGAAGTGAAGTGACTTGCTCGAGGCCACAGAGCAGGCAAGTGGCAGAGGCAGAATTAGAACCCATGACCTTCTGACTCCCAGGCCCAGGCTCTATCCACAATCCCATGCTGTTTCTCAAGTCCATTGTATTGTATTCTCTCAAGCACTTAGTTCAGTGCTCTGCACATAGTAAGCACTCAATAAATACCATTGATTGATTGTTATTAAGAATTCTGTGCGAAACCTCCATGGGGGCTCTTGCTATTCTGTGTGATTCTGTGACTTAGTGGATAGAACCTAGGCCTGGGAGTCAGAAGGACCTGGGGGTCTAAACCCAGCTCCACCATATGTCTGCTAAGTGACCTTGGGCAAGTCATTTTACTTCTCTGGGCCTCAGTCCCCTCATCTATAAAATGGGGATTGAGACTGTGACCCCCATATGGGACGGGGACTGTATCCAACCCAATTTGTTTGTATCCACCCCAGCACTTAGAACACTGCCTGGCACATAGTAAGCTTTAAACAAATACCATAATTATTATTATGACTGGGCTTTCTCCTGCAACCCCCAACCCCAATTGGTGGGCATCCATCTGGACCCAGTCTCCATCCGGCGGGAACCCAGTCCAGCCCCAGACCCCACCTGGCAGGCATCTAGTCTGGTCCCTGGCCCCACCCAAGCCCACTATGAGCCCGTTGTTGGGCAGGGATTGTCTCTATCTGTTGCTGAATTGTATATTCCAAGTGCTCAGTGCAGTGTTCTGCTCACAGTAAGTGCTCAATAAATATGACTGAATGAATGAGTGAATGATGGCTGAAGTGCAGGAACCTTGAGTGACCAGTCCAGTGCCCACCAGCCTTCAGGGCTTGCAGCCTTCCTACCTTCTGAAGGCGTGGTGCCTCATGGCCGGACAAGATGGTCAGAAACAGCATGACTTAGTGGATAGAGCACTGGTCTGGGAATCAGAAGGACCTGGGTTCGAATCTTAGCTCCACCACTTGTATGCTGGGTGACCCTGGGCAAATCACTTCACTTCTCTATGCCTCGCTTACCTCATCTGTAATGCGGGGATTGACCACTATGATCCCTATATTAAACCCATCTGGTCTGAGCTCCCCAAAGTCACCCCTCCCCCTTCTCTATCCCCCCTGCTCCCAACCCTCTCCCCTACTTTCCCATCCTTCCCTGCAGTATCCTCAGAGGAGATCTCCTCCCTCCTTGCAAGTGCCACCCCCTCCACCTGTGCTTTGGACCCCATTCCCGCTCACCTTATAAAAACTATCACCCCTTCCTGCCTCCCCTCCTTAACTTCTATCTTTAATCACTCACTCTCCAACGGCTTCTTCCCCTCTGCCTTCAAACATGTCTATGTCTTCCCCATCCTAAAAAAACCATCTCTCGACCCTACTTCCCCTTCCAGTTATCGTCCTATCTCCCACCTACCCTTCCTTTCCAAACTCCTAGAACGAGTCGTCTACACTCACTGCCTTGAATTCCTCAACTCCAACTCTCTCCTGGACCCCCTCCAATCTCGCTTCCGTCCCCTCCACTGCACCGAGACTGCTCTCTCAAAGGTCACCCGTGATCTCCTTCTTGCCAAATGCAATGGCTCCTACTCTATCCTAATCCTCCTCGACCTCTCAGCTGCCTTTGACACTGTCGACCATCCCCTTCTCCTCCACACCTTATCTCACCTTGGCTTCACAGACTCCGTCCTCTCCTGGTTCTCCTCTTATCTTTCTGGATGTTCATTCTCAGTCTCCTTTGTGGGCTCTTCCTCCCCTTTCCAACCACTAACTGTAGGGGTTCCTCTAGGGTCATTTCTTAGCCCTCTTCTGTTCTCCATCTATACTCACTCCCTTGGTGAACTCATTCACTCCCACGGCTTCAACTATCATCTCTACGCAGATGACAACCCAAATCTACATCTCCTCCCCTCTTCTCTCCCCCTCCCTCCAGGCTCGTATCTCCTCCTACCTCCAGGACGTCTCCACCTGGATGTCTGCCCGCCACCTAAAACTAGACATGTCCAAAACTGAGCTCCTTATCTTCCCTCCCAAACCCTGACCTCTCCCTGACTTCCCCATCACTGTGGATGGCACGACCACCCTTCCCGTCTCACAGGCCCTCAACCTTGGTGTCGTCCTTGATTCAGCTCTCTCATTCACCCCACTCATCGAATTCATCACCAACGCCTGCCGGTCTCACCTTCACAATATCGCCAAGATCCGCCCTTTCCTCTCCATCCAAGCGGCTATTGTACTGGTACAAGCTCTCATAATATCCCGACTGGATTATTGTCAGCTTCCTCTCAGATCTCCCTTCCTCCTGTCTCTCCCCACTCCAGTATATTCTTCATTCTGCTGCCCAGATCATCTTCCTTCAGAAACTCTCTGGGCATGTCACTCCCCTCCTCAAAAACCTCCAGTGGTTGCCTATCGACCTTCGCATGAAACAAAGACTCCTCACTCTGGGCTTCAAAGCTCTCTATCTCCTTGCCCGCTCCTACCTCACCTACCTTCTCTCTTTCTACCGTCCACCCCGCATGCGCCCCTCCTCTGCCGCTCACCTCTTCACCGTCCCCCGTTCACGCCTATCCCGCCATCAACCTCTGGCCCACGTCCTAATGCTGTCCTGGTATGTCCTCTCTCCTCACCTCTGCCAAACTAACTCTCTTCCCCTCAAGGCCCTACTGAGAGCTCACCTCCTCCGAGAGGCCTTCCCAGACTGAGCTATCCCTTTTTTCTCTGCTCCCTCTGCTCCCTCTCTGCTCCCCCTGCTCCCTCTCTGCTCCCCCTCCTCCTTCTGCTCCCTCCCCCTTCCCCCCTTCACCTCCTGTCAGCTAAGCCCCCTTTCCCTCTGCTCCTTCCCTTCTCCCTTCCCCTCCCCTCAGCATTGTGCTCATTTGTATATATTTGTATATATTTTTATTACCTTATTTATTTTCATTCATTCAGTCAATAGTTTTTATTGAGAGCTTACTATGTGCAGAGCACTGTACTAAGCACTTGGAATGTACAAATCGGTAACAGATAGAGACAGTCTCTGCCCTTTGATGGGCTTACAGTTTAATCGGGGGAGACGGACAGACAAGAACAATAGCGATAAATAGAATCTAGGGGATGAACATCTCATTAAAACAGTAGCAAATAAATAGAATTAAGGCGATGTACAATTAATTAACAAAATAAATAGGGTAATGAAAATGTACATTTCATTAACAAAATAAATAGGGTAATGAAAATATATACAGTTGAGCGGACGAATACAGTGTTGAGGGACTGGGAAGGGAGAGGGGGAGGAACAGAGGGAAATGGGGGGAAAAGAGGGTTTAGATGCGGAGAGGTGAAGGGGGGGGGCGGTAGAGGGAGTAGAGGGAGAAGGGGAGCTCAGTCTGGGAAGGCCTCTTGGAGGAGGTGAGCTGTAAGTAGGGTTTTGAAGAGGGGAAGAGAATGAGTTTGGTGGAGGTGAGCAGGGAGGGCTTTCCAGGACCGCGGGAGGATGTGGCCCGGGGGTCGACGGCGGGATAGGCGAGAAGAGGGGACGGTAAGGAGGTGGGCGGCAGAGGAGCGGAGCGTGCGGGGTGGGCAGTGGAAAGAGAGAAGGGAGGAGAGGTAGGTAATGAGATGTACATCCCCTTGATTCTATTTATCGTGATTATGTTGTCTTGTTTTTGTCCAACTGTCTCCCCTGATTAGACTGTGAACCTGTCATTAGGCAGGGATTGTCTCTATCTGTTGCCAAATTGTACATTCCAAGCGCTTAGTACAGTGCTCTGCACATAGTAAGCGCTCAATAAATACTATTGAATGAATGAATGAAATGTGTCAAGCACCATACTAAGCTTGGGGAAGACACAAGATAATCAAGTCAGACCCAATCTTTGCCCCACATGAGACTCAAAGTCTAGTGGGAGAGAAGGTGTTGAAGCCCCACTTTGAAGATGAGAAAATTGAGTCCCAGAGAAGCTAAGCGAGCACCCAAGGTCACCCAGCAGACAAATTGATTAAAAGCCTGATCCCCCACCCCCTAGGCCCAGGCACTTTTCATTAGACTGCACTTTTACACACTGTCCCACGCCGAAGTGCCTTCACCCGCCAGGCCATCGGGGGTGGAAGGGAAGAGAGCTGCCCGGTGACATTGCCTGTGGCTGGCTGAAGGGGCTGAGAGGGTCAGCATTAGTACATCCCTGCCCTTCCCCCTAAGCTCCCAGGCCCCGCTCTAACTCTGGCCAGTCCAGGTGAGCGTTACCTGGGGAGCCGGTCTGGGCACTTCCCCAAGCCAATGGCCTTCAAAGGGGAGACCAGAGTGTACCCGAGCCTCCGGCGTTAGGCGCGGGCTGCCGCCGGTGCCCCTGGACTCGGCCCCCTGCTTTCCGCCCCCATGGCAGGACCATATCTTAGGGAAGGGCACCGGGTTAGGCGGCGGCTTCAGGCCGGGGTGGGGTGGGCTTGAGATCTCATTCCCTGGGCGGCCGGCGGCCTCCTCCTCCCTCCAGCAGGTGGCGCCGCTGGGTCGGCGGCCTCCTCCTCTTCCCGCCAGCAGGTGGCGCCGCTGGGCCGGCGGCCTCCTCTCTCCAGCAGGTGGCGCCGATGGGTCAACCGCCTCCTCTCCCCAGCAGGTGGCGCCGAAGGACCGCCGAGCGCGCACTCGAGGGGGAAGAAGAATAATAATAATGCTGGTATTTGTTAAGCTCTTACTATGTGCAGAGCACTGTTCTAAACGCTGAGGTAGATACAGGGTAATCAAGTTGTCCCACGTGAGGCTCACAGTTAATCCCCATTTGACAGATGAGGGAACTTAGGCCCAGAGAAGTGAAGTGACTTGCCCACGGTCACACAGCTGACAAGCGGGAAGCAGCGTGGCTCAGTGGAAAGAGCCTGGGTTTTGGAGTCAGAGGTCATGGGTTCGACTCCCGGCTCTGCCACTTGTCAGCTGTGTGGCTGTGGGCAAGTCACTTCACTTCTCTGTGCCTCAGTTACCTCATCTGTAAAATGGGGATTAACTGTGAGCCTCATGCGGGGCAACCTGATTACCCTGTATCTACCCCAGCGCTTAGAACAGTGCTCTGCACATAGTAAGCGCTTAACAAATCCCAACATTATTAAGTGGCGGAGCTGGGATTCAAACCCATGACCTCTGACTCCCAAGATCGGGCTCTTTCCACTGAGCCACGCTGCTTCCCAAGGTGGCAGTCAGCTGTACCCCAGTGAGTTCACGCCTGGGCCGTGGGTGCACCTGGGCCTTCGGGCATCACCTGGGCCAATGTGTATGTGTGCATGTGTGTTCAGGTGTGCGCTCAGAGCCTTGGCCGTTCGTGTCGGCGCGCTGTAGGATCCCAGATCCCAGCTCTTCCCAACAGGGGCCAATGAACTCAATGGGGCTCTGGTGTTCCCTGAGTCCACGGGTCGCACACAAAGCACCCTCGGCCCGAGAAGATGCACACACCAGCCAGAGTCCACAACCAGGGCCCCTTTCACAGGGTCGCCGGGGCCCACCGTATGGCTCTACAGTTAGAAGCAAAGTGGCCTAGTGGATAGAGCAGAGGCCTGGAAATCAGAAGGACTTGGGTTCTAATACCAGCTCTGTCATGTGTCCGCTGTGTGACCTCGGGCTAGTCACTTCTCTGTGCCTCAGTTACCATCTGTTACCTCAGTCATCCGTAAAATGGGGATTAAGGCTGTAAGCCCCAAGTGGGACAGGGACTGTGTCCAGCCCCATTACCTTGTGTCTATCCCAATGTGTAACACAGTGCCTGGCACATAGAAAGCACTTTACAAATACCACAATTATTATTATTATTATTATTATTAGAGGCCCTGGCCGAACTCTTACCACACCACAACTCCTGTTGGCCCTTTCCTCCCCATCCCGGAGGGCAGATTGCAGCAGCATCTCGCATCTCGGTCAAGGGATCACCCTGATTGTCAGATCACCATGACTGTGGCGGCCGGCCGGACTCTGAGGTGGGAGGAGCCCAAGCGCTGCTCCTCTGGCCGGGCCACATTCTCTAATGCTCAGGCCTGGGCCTGAACCATCTAGCTGGACACCGCTTTCCCCGCCCCCATACCTTGATGTGCAGACAGCATCATTACTGCGGTGATTACCGGAGAGGCCTCGGTGATGTAGGAAAGCTGTGAGTGGCCTCGGTGAAGGCGAGGCCAAGCCAGCCCAGACAGCTTTTTGTTGAGGCCAAGCCAGCCCAGACAGCTTTTTGTTTTGCGGGCCGGGGAAGGGGGTGAGCAGGAGTCAGGAGAACCCCCAGTGCAAACTAGTGTGTATTTCATTCATTCATTCAATAGTATTTATTGAGCGCTTACTATGAGCAGAGCACTGTACTAAGCCCTCTATCTGTACTAAGCAACAGATAGAGACAATCCCTGCCCGATGACGGGCTCACAGTCTAATCAGGGGAGACAAGCAGCAGAGCAAAACAGAACGAAACAAAAACAAGAACACATTATCACGATTAATAGAATCAAGGGGATGTACACCTCATTAATTAAATAAATAGGGTAATAAATAATATATAAAAATGAGGACAGTGCTGAGGGGAGGGGGTGGAGGGAGGGGGAGGAACAGAGGCTGGGGTGGGGAGGGGAGGGGGAACAGAGGGAAAAGGGGGAAGCTCAGACTGGGAAGGCCTCTTGGAGAAGGTGAGCTCTCAGTAGGGCTTTGAAGAGGGAAAGAGAGTTTGACAGATGTGAGGAGGGAGGGCATTTCAGGACAGCGGGAGGACATGGGCCAGGGGTCGAAGGTGGGGTAGGCGTGAACAGGGTCGGTGAGGAGGTGAATGGCAGAGGAGCGGAGTGTATGGGGTGGGCAGTAGAAAGAGAGAAGGGAGGTGAGGTAGGAGGGGGCAAGGGGATGGAGAACTTTGAAGCCCAGAGTGAGGAGTCTTTGTTTCGTGTGGAGGTCGACGGGCAACCACTGGAGGTTTTTAAGGAGGGGAGTGACATGCCCAGAGCGTTTCTGTAGGAGGATGATCCGGGCAGTGAAATGAAGAATAGACTGGAGTGGGGAGAGAAAGGAGGAAGGGAGATCTGAGAGGAGGCTGATAATAATCCAGTCGGGATATTATGAGAGCTTGTAGTAATATGATAGCCGTTTGGATGGAGAGGAAAAGGCGGATCTTGGAGGTATTGTGAAGGTGAGACCAGCAGGTTTTGGTGACAGATTGAATGTGCGGGGTGAATGAGAGAGCTGAGTCGAGGACGACACCAAGGTTGTGGGCTTGAGAGATGGGAAAGATGGTTGTACCATCCATGGTGACGGGGAAGTCAGGGAGAGGACAGGGTTTGGGAGGGAAGATAAGGAGCTCAGTTTTGGACATGTCGAGTTTTAGGTGGCGGGCAGACATCCAGGTGGAGGCTCCTGGAGGCAGGAGGAGATACGAGCCTGGAGGGAGGGGGAGAGAAGAGGGGAGGAGATGTAGATTTGGGTGTCATCTGCATAGAGATGATAGTTGAAGCCGTGGGAGTGAATGAGTTCACCAAGGGAGTGAGTATAGATGGAGAACAAAAGAGGGCCAAGAAATGACCCTTGAGGGAACCACCCCCCCAAGTTAGTGGATGGGAGGGGGAGGAGGAGGACACAAAGGAGATCGAGAATGAACCGCCAGAGAGATAAAAGGAGAACCAGGAGAGGACGGAGTCTGTGAAGCCAAGGTGAGATAAGGTGTGGAGGAGAAGGGGATGGTTGACAGTGTCAAAGGCAGCTGAGAGGTCGAGGAGGATTAGGATAGAGTAGGAGCCATTGCATTTGGCAAGAAGGAGATCACGGGTGACCTTTGAGAGGGCACTCTCGGTGCAGTGGAGGGGACAGAAGCGAGATTGGAGGGGGTCCAGGAGAGAGTTGGAATTGAGGAATTCAAGGCAGTGAGTGTAGACGACTCCTTCTAGGAGTTTGGAAAGGAAGGATAGGAGGGAGATAGGGTGATAACTTACTAGAAGGGGAAGTGGGGTCGAGAGAGGGGTTTTTTAGGATGGGGGAGACATAGACATGTTTGAAGGCAGAGGGGAAGAAGTTGTTGGAGAGTGAGTGGTTAAAGATAGAAGTTTAGGAGGGGAGGAGGGAAGGGGCGATAGTTTTTATAAGGTGAGTAGGAATGGGGTCTGAAGCACAGGTGGAGGGGGTGGCACTTGCGAGGAGGGAGGAGATCTCCTCTGAGGATACTGCAGGGAAGGATGGGAAAGTAGGGGAGAGGTTGTGGGGGCAGGGAAGCAGAAGGGAGAGGGGTGACTGTGGGGAGCTCAGACCTGATTGTGTTAATTTTTGTGATGAAGTAGGTGTCCAGATCGTTGGGGGTGAGGGATGGGGGAGAGAGAGGAACAGGGGGCCTGAGGAGAGAGTTAAAAGTCTGGAATAAATGGTGGGGGTGATTGGCAAGGGTGTCAATGAGGGAAGAAAAGTAGTTTTGCCTGGCAGAGGAAAGGGCAGAGTTGAGGCAGGAAAGATAAAATTGAAGTCCATCTCTCTCCTCACTTTGCCCTATGGCTTGCTCTTCTGAAAATGAAGTTGGCTTTGGGGTGGGAGGGGATGTGGGGAGAAGTTGGGGATGGGGAGGGGGGTCATAACAATTCCCCACACTGCAGCAAAGTCCCCATGAGCAAACATAGACTCACGTGCCCAAGTCACCTCTGCTCCAGAGATTTCTGACCCCATTTCTTTTAATCCCCAAATTGTCTCTTACCACCAAACTCACTTTTCCCATCTCTATTCACTTCCCCCAGTCAAGGAATAAATAGGATTCCTCCTGGAGGCACTGAATTGAAGGACGGGGGTGGGGCACTGATTAGCACTTACTGGAGGATGGGATGGGGAGGAGGCCGCTGAGATTTTCGAGGAATTTTCCCCGACTTCCTCGTGGTGAACTTCTGGGGATCAGGGCAGGCTCCTCTTTCTTCTCTTGTGCTGCCTGCCATTCTCCCCACAGTTCTTCACAGTTTAAAGGGCAGCGGCCCCTTTATGAGTCAGACGCACCTGCCCGTGCCCGGTCTGATGGTGTCACGGGCACCAGTCCCCCTGCCTCTGAACGTGACCCCTGGAGTTCCCCCACTCGGGGAAGATTGGCCCCCTTGGCCCCAAGCAGAAACACCTTCTAAATTCCATCCCTTGTGACCCCCTGACCCAGCATGGTTTAGAGGATAGAGTACAGTCCTGGGAGTCAGAAAGACCTGGGTTCTAATTCCAGCTCTGCCCCTTGACTGCTGTGTGACCTTGGGCAAGTCACAACTTCTCTAAGCCTCAGTTACCTCATCTGTAAAATGGAGATTAAGAATGTGAGACCCAGGAGATGGGATTGGGCTGGGAGGTAGGTAAGTGCTTCATAAATACCATAATCATTATTATTATTATGACGTATGCATTTGATATTCACTACACCCCCCCAGCCCCACACACTTACATCCATATCCATATACTCTTCCATTTCCCCTATTTGTAATTTATATTAATGTCTGTCTCCCCACTCTAGACTGCAAGCTCCTTAAGGGCAGGATTCATGTCTACCACCTCTATTGCACTGTACTTTCCCAAAGGCTTCGCACAGCGCTAAGTATAGGGATAAGGACACTAAAGTAAATTACGGATTCGTACATAAATGCTGTGGGGCTGAGCTGGTAAGAACTGGTAGGTTCTTTCCAGGCCTCCGAAGTTGATGAGGCAAACGGACTCCAGCTGCTGAAAATAAAAGAGTAGCAGAGCTCCTGGGGCTTTAAAAAACCTCACACCTAGGATTTAGCATCTGATGCAGTGATCTTAAGCTGCTGTTTTCTTGGGGTATGTATAGTACATACACACACACCCACATAAATCAACCTCAATAATCATAATAATACCAATTCTGGTACCCGTGGGGCTCACAGCCTAAGGGAAGAGCGCAACCCCATTCCCACTGAACAGATGGAGAAGCCGAAGAGGCCCAGAGAGGAAGAGCGACTTGCCCGAAACCACACAGCAAACCAAGAACTGAGCTGGGATTAGAACCGGGGACTTCCACCCCAGGCTCGCTCCCCTCGGCACCAAAGCCTAGGAGAACTTCCAGCCGGGGGCAAACCGCTTTCCGGAGCCGGAGCCAGAGCCGTGGCCCTGGTCTCGGGGGTCCAGGTTGGTGGATGGTCAAGGTTCGGCCTCCTGGCCCGGAGGGGCTGGCAGTCATCCAGGACCTTGTGCTACTCTCTGTCTTTCTAATAAAGCGAGTGCAGTCCCCAACCATTAAATGCATTGCATTAATGCAACCATTAAACACCATCCAGATGAGATGCTCACTGGCCACTAATGTGGAAATGAATTGCTCTTCCTGAGCAGGAGCCCTTGCGGCTGCTCTGCCCACTCCCCTCCCTCGCCCGCCTCGGGCCAGGAGACAGAGAGATTCCTTAATGCCATGTCAGGAGAACAAGTGCTCAAAACTCACCCATGGGTGCAGGAGCCCAGAGGCAGCCGCAGCCACGGCCTCCACGGCCAGCCTGGACGACAGCGAGCCGGGTGGGGCCGAGGACCGGCTAGGGCCTTATTTGTCAATCCCCCACCATTTGGCTTTACCACGTGGGTTTCAGCCACCCGACCCGTGCCTCCCCTTTCATGGCACTCAGATCCCTACACTCGATTCACCTCACCCTCAGTCCCACAGCATTTATGTACGAATCCGTAATTTACTTTAGTGTCCTTATCCCTATACTTAGCGCTGTGCGAAGCCTTTGGGAAAGTACAGTGCAATAGAGGTGGTAGACATGAATCCTGCCCTTAAGGAGCTTGCAGTCTAGAGTGGGGAGACAGACATTAATATAAATTACAAATAGGGGAAATGGAAGAGTATATGGATATGGATGTAAGTGCTGTGGGGCTGGGGGGGTGTAGTGAATATCAAATGCATACGTGATAATAATAATAATGATTATGGTATTTATGAAGCACTTACTATGTGCCAGGCACTGTACTAAGAGCTGGGGGGGATATGAGCAAATCGGGTTGGACACTGTCCCTTTCCCACGTGGGACTCACAGTCTCAATCCCTATTTTACAGATGAGGTAACTGAGGCACAGAGAAGTGAAGTGACTTGCCCAAGGTCACACAACAGACAGGTGGTGGAGAGAGGATTAGAACCCATGACCTCATGACTCCCAGGACCATGCTGTATCCACTAAGGTAGAGGGAGATGGAGAAATGAGGGCTTGGTCTCAGGCAAGCTATCCACCATCATTTATTATTAACCATGCTGGAGGTGACTGACTCGTGGGCTGGGGGTGGCTGGACCGAAGGTGTCCACGCTGGAGGTGGATGGTGGGGTGGGAGCAGGAAGACAACTTGGAGGAGATGGGATTTTAGCAGGGCTTTGAAGGTGGGGAGAGTGGTGGACTGTCCGGTACTGATAGAGTTCAGGAGACTTAGTGGACGTGATCCCTGCCCTCGGACTTAGGCCAGCCTACCTCCCTGGGGCCGGCCTCCCGGAGAGAAATTTGAGCATCTCAGAGATGACCTCTGAGCCCAGAGAAGCTTCCATCAGAGAATTCCTAGGCCTCAGAAGCTCCCTGATCCCAGCTTCGCAGACACAAAGCGCTACGGCCACCCAGAATTCCAGGAATGTAAACAGTTGGCCAGCGGTCCAGTTGGCTGGACTACACTGAGAGTCCTGGGTGGTCACCCCCACCCCGGAGTCTCCCTCATTCTTGTTATTCCTGTTCTGACCATCTCCCCAACTCCACAGCACCTATGTACATGCCCTGACACTCTACCCCTAGCCGCATATGCCATTTATTTTAGTATCAATCTCGTTTTCTAGACCATGAGCTCCTTGAGGGCAGGAATCGGGTCTACCGACTCGATTGTCTTGTCCTCTCCCAAGAGCCCATTGCAGCACTCTGCACACAGTAAGTGTTCACTACATACTACTTATGGAGGGGGCCCGCTCCAGGGGAGGAAGTAGGATCTAATGATGCCATCAGAATTTCCACAGTGTTTAAGGGCTCCTTTTGGGAGGGGAGCAGGGGGTTCGGATCACTCTTGGCTTTTTCCTTCGACCCCGGTTTTCCCCAGAAAGTGGAAAAGACTCCTGACCCTCAGTGAGCTACCCCGAGCATCCCATTCAGCGATGACGGCCCCAGCTGAGTAGGTCCCGGAGGTGTCCGCGACCATCGGGTCTCTGAGATGTTCGGTTCTGCGATCCCAAGTCGTACCTGTCCTCCCTCCCAGTCTCCCTGCAGTGCGGACTGTGGGTCTGAGGTACCGGGCGGGAGAGTGAGGATGACTTGGTGCAAACCATCCCCGCTGGTGCAGACGCAGCTCTGGCGTGGGCCCCGCTGGCAGGGAAATGCACGTTTTCCTTCTCCACTGCCTGTGTCCGAGCAATGTCACCTCAGTGGCGGGGTCGGAGAAGGGGCGCAATAGCTGTTCACGGGCCTGGGGTGCAAATATTCAGAGTGACACACGGTCAATGAGGTGGCCACACTGCTGGCCACCTCAAAGTCCAACATCCTGGAGAAGTCATTCCAACATCTTGGAGAAGTCTGGTGATTTACCCAAGGTCACAGAGCAGGCAAATAGCAGTACCAGGATTAGAACCTGGGTCACCCGACTCTCAAGCCCAGGATACCTCCATTAGGCCACATTCCTGCCCATCGGATTAAGTGCTCCCAGCTCAGGTCAGACATGAGGTCACTGCAGCAGGAAAATCTTGCGGCTCATCCACTCCCCCTCGACGGGGCTGCTCCCAGAGGGAGGAGCTCCCGCTCCAGGACACCCCTCCAGCCGAGCTCATGGCCGTGGCTGGAAGCCTCCGGGACCAAAGAGCGGGGCTCGGTCCCGGCCGGGAGCCACTGGAGACAGAAGGTGGGGGGCTCGGCTGTGACTGGGAGCCACAGGGGAAGGAGCAGGGGATCGGTCCCGGAGCCAGGTCAACAGGCTTGGACCAAAGCACCTGGTTGCTCCGGTCCTGGGCCCTCAAGCCTCTCACATCTCCAGCCCACTTGGCCCTGATGCCACAGCCTGCCTCCCCCACACCCAGCTGCAGCCAGAGTCTGGACTCCCCCTGACTGATAACAGGGCTCCCCACACTGTGGCTGGCTCCCGGAGGGCCTGAGGCCTGTCCAGAAGATCGAGTACCTCCCGGAGCGGGGACCAGCCCAGGGAAGCCGGATCTCTCTCCCTGACTTTCCCATCACTGTAGATGATGCCACCATCCTTCCCATCTCACAAGCCGGTAACCTTGGCGTTTTCCTTGTCTCCTCTCTCTCATTCAACCCACATATTCAATCCGTCACCAAATCCTGTGGGTCTCACTTTCACAACATTGCTAAAATCTGCCCTTTCCTCTCCCTCCAAACTGCTCTCACGTTAATGCAATCACTCGTCCTATCCTGCCCAGATTACTGCATCCACCTCCTTGCTGAACTCCCAACCTCCTGCCTCTCCCCACTCCAGTCCATACTTCATTCCAATGCCCAGATCATCTTTCTACAGGAACGTTCAGGAAATATCACCCCACTACTCAAAAATCTCCACTGGTGGTCCATCCACCTCCGTATCAAACAAAAACTCCTCACCATTGGCTTTAAAGCACTCCATCACCTTATCCCCTCCTACCTCACCTCGCTTCTCTCCTTCCACAACTCAGACCACACACTTCAATCCTCTGGTGCTAACCTTCTCACCGTCCCTCGATCTTGCCTCTCTCATTGCCGACTCCTGGTCCATGACCTATCTCTTGCCTGCAACTCCCTTCCTCCTCAAATCCACCAATTACTCTTCACCCCTTCAAAGCCTTACTCGAGGTATATCTCCTTCCCAGACTAATCCCCACTTTTTCTCATCTCCCACTCCCTTCTGTGTCAACCTGATTTATTCCTTTTCCTCTTCCCTGCTCTCCCTGACCCATGGGACTTATGTATAAATCTGTAATTTTATTTATTTATAGTGATATCTTTTTATTTGTAATGATGTCTGTCTCCCCCCACCCTTAGACTGTGAGCTCATTGTGAGTAGGGACTGTCACTCTTTATTGCCGTATTATACTTTCCCAAGCGCTTAGTACAGTGCTCTGCACCCAGTAAGCACTTAATAGATATGATTGAATGAATGAATGAAAGAGTGCTCTATGTTGTGACCTGCAACTGGGCTCCCTGCAGCTGTCAACACTGTTCCTCATGCTACTGCCAGGATCCATACTCCCCAAGACTGACCAAAGTGCTCCCTGTGCTATTGCTGGCCCGGTGCTCCCCTCTACTGCCAAATTACATTAATTCCCAAACTGTGGCTGGTGGTCACGCTCCCCAGGACCAACAACAGTAGCTGGTGGCTGTGCGCCCCTTGAGAATGACAACAGTGCCCCCACATAACTGGCAGTAGTGCTCTCTACCCTCGGGATTGCGGTGCTCCCCCACGACCCTGTACCTGGAAAGTTGAGAAACAGCATGGCCTAGTGGATAAAGCACAGGCCCGGAAGTCAGAAGGACCAGACTTTTAATCCCTGCCCCGCCATTGGCTTGCTGTGTGACCTAGAGCAAGTCGCTTACCTTCTCTGTGCCTCAGTTACTTCATCTGTAAAATGGGGATTTAACCTGTGAACTCCCTATAGGACATGGACTGGGTCCAACCTGAATGTCCTGTACCTATCTCAATTCTCAGTGCCATCTCTGGTGTTTAAGAAATATTTAAAAAAAGGTATATTGGAAAAGTGAGGAGGAAGAAAACCAGGATGGTCAGGAGGTGGGCCAGCTTGGAGCAGGGCAACTGGGATGATTGGGGGATAAGACCGGGATGGACTGGGACAAACAGGATGGTCAGAGGACGGGGCCGGGATGAAGCAGGGCAACTGGGATGATAGAGGATTGAGGCTGGGAGGGAGCAGGAAAACTAGGATCGCCAGAGGCCAGGACCAGGACAGAGTGGTGCAACCAAGATGGCCAGGAGACAGGGATGAGATGGAGCAGGACAACTGGGATGGTCAAGGGCCGGGCCCGGGATGGAGTGGGGCAACTAAGATAGTCGGGGAGAGGGCCGGGATGGAGCAGGAAGACCAGGATGGTCGGGGATGGGGGTCGGGGGATGGGGCCAAGACAGAAAGGGACAACCAGGATGGTTGGGGGATGGGGCAGTGTCTTTGGGAAGAGACCCTGGGAGGACAGGAGCTGTCACTTCAGAGAGACCCAGACGACAGGGAGTGGTGGAAGGATCCAGATTGGAGAAGGATACTGAGTCCCCAAATCCTGTTCAGCGAAGCGTCCAGCTATCAGTCCGGTCTGAAACATGACATCACTCATCAGGGCTGCCCCTGGCCCACCCTCTGCCCCTCACCAGTGAGGCTGGCCGACCCAGTGCTGTTTAGAGTAGGGCAGAATCCAGGCACGAGGCTGGCCAGCTGGGAACAGGACCTCGGGGTTCCAGGAGGTGGGAGGAGGTTTCGGGGATCCCCAGTGGGGACCTGAGATGGGAGGCTAGGGGGACAAGTTCTGCCCCGACAACAAGCCCGTGGGTGAGGAGGATGGCCAGAAGAAGAGATGGTGACTGGGCCCCGGGGACAGAGCCTCTGGGTAAAATCTTGGGTCCAGGGACGCTAGAGGGATGCGGTCTAGGTG
Organism: Ornithorhynchus anatinus; assembly: GCF_004115215.2. Taxonomy (NCBI): domain Eukaryota; kingdom Metazoa; phylum Chordata; class Mammalia; order Monotremata; family Ornithorhynchidae; genus Ornithorhynchus; species Ornithorhynchus anatinus. Next base: position 368,047 of record NC_041729.1, read on the forward strand.
TCTGGGCTCAGGGAAGAGTAGTTCAGTGGTTTCCTGTCTTGGAATATTTCAGGGACAGTATTCCCCTATCCTTTCCCTCCTCCACCTTTCTGGCCACCATCCTGGATCCAGCCCTATTCAGATCCTGAATGGACCGCATTGGCCTCCTCTCTCACCAGCTTCCTGCTTCTGTCCCTGCAAGTCTGTTCTGGGCAAGGTCTGCCCCTTCAGTCTGTCCCATGCAACCTCTGCCCTCTTGGTCTGCCCACCCAGCCTCCTCCCTGGCGCTGTCTGCAGCCAGCCTCCACCCCCGTGGTCTGTCCCGCACAGTTTCCTCCTTGTCCCCATCTGCAGCCCTGCCCCCACCGTTTGCCTTGCAGAGCCTCCCCCCTGGCCCTGTCTACAGCCAGTCTCCAATTTTCAATTTTCTCAATAAAATATGTAGTCAGGTCATTAGGGGCAAGGGATGAGGGAGGTGGAGGTCAAGGGGTTCTGAGGAGAGAGTTTGAAATGTCTGTAACACCTGGAAAGGGCAATGGGCATGGGTGTCAATAAGGATGGAGAAATATTTTGCCATGCAGAGATGGTAGAGTTAAAGCATGCAAGGATCAACTTGAGGTGGACGAGGTCGGCCTGATATCTAGATTTCCTCCAAAAGTGCTCTGCGGCTTGTGCACAGGAGCAATGGAAGTTGACCGTGGAGGTGATCCCGGGCTCTGAGTTAGTGGTTCGAGATCGACAGAGGGAAGGGGAGCCAGTGAATAGAGTTCAGTAGAGAGGGTGGTGTGGAGGGTGTCAATTTGTTTGTCGAGGGAAGGTTCTTTGGGTGCCAAGAGCCCGAGAGTATTGGGGGTCTCCGGGTACACCAGGGCAGTTCTCCAAAGACAACCGGGCATTTTCTTAGAACCAGGAATCAAAAACAGATTGTGCCCGCGGGTGTCCTCGCTGCTCCCCAAGGCCCAGAGGACTTTCCTGAGAAGGATGGGAAGGTGCTTGGAGCAGACCTGTACCCCCAGGCTCCAACATGGTACACTGCTCACAGAGAATACCTGCTCAATCCAGCTGAGTGTACTGCTCACAGATGGTGCCATCTGATGCAGCGCTCAGCCCCCAGCAGGCTCTAGCATGGCACACTGCTCACAGAGGGTGCCCATCTGATGCGGTGCTCGGCATCCACAGGCTCCAGCATGGCGCACTGCTCACAGAGGTTGACCGTCCGATGCAGTGCTCAGCACCCAGCGTGCCCTAGCATGGTACACAGCTTGTCACGGGCTCTGGGATAGTCATCCCAGAAGCAGCATGGCTTAGTGGCAAGAGCACGGGTTTGGGAATCAGAGGTCATGGGTTCTAATCCCGGCTCTGCAACTTGTGAACTGTGTGACTTTGGGCAAGTCACTTCAGCTCTCTGTGTCTCAATTGCCTCATCTGTAAAATGGGGATTAAGACTATGAGCCCCACCTGGGGCAACCTGATATCTTGCATATACCCCAGCCCTTAGAACAGTGCTTGGCACATAGTAAGCACTTAACAAATACCATCATTATCATTATTATTATCCCTCCCCCAACCTCACCTCAGTCCCATCCATGGTGGGGCATTCAACCCATCAATCACTCCATCAATCAAACACAAGTTTCCCTCACGTGTTTGCTTAGAACTGGAGGGATTGAGGAAGGAGGAGTACATAAAATCTCCTCAGCACTTTGAATATATGTTTAGTCAATTATACAATCGGTCATTTATCCTGACTCCTCTCTTTGCAAATGTTTCTAGGTTTGTCTCCTTTATGTCAGGGAATGTGTCTTAGGCCTCAGGCTTCTTTTGGAATTTCTCTAGTGCTATTTACAGTGCCCTGCCCCTCATAGGAGCTCAGGATCAAGTCTGACTCCTGGAAGCATTTCACAAATCCTGCCCCTCCATCTTCTCTGAGGCCTGGGCTAAGGGGCTACACTAGCATATCAGCTGGCTGGGCTAAGGGGACTCTTCAGTTAATCAAGGTCCAGGGCACTGGGGGGGTCTGGACCATCTAGTGGCTTGGCCCGTGTAGATGTTGTTTCAGGGAATAAGAGAGCTGGACCATTTGGGCCTTCCGATCCCTGTGACATGCTGAGGCTGTTTTGACTTCGAGAATCCAGATCGACTTGATGATTAATCTAATTGACTTACTAATTGCTCCGAGCCTCCCCTTGGTTGTGCCTGCTAAGAGCAAATCTGTGGCAGTGTGGAGAGAATAAAAAGAATCTAAACAGATCCTGGCAGCAGTCCAGCCCAGGCTCTTCACTGGTAGGAGGGCGGGAGCTGGAGGAGGCGGTCAGGAATGGATGGGGCGTTGGGAGAAGGAGCTGGGGGAAGGGGGAAACTCCCCCCAACCAGCTCCTTCCCCCTCCGTTACCCAATCGATCATATCTATTAAGCACTTACTGGATGCAGAGCACTGTACCAAGTACTTGGGAGAGGACGATATAACAGAGTTGGTAGTCATGTTGCCGCACAGAAGGAGTTTATAGTCTAGAAGGGGAGACAGAGATTAACATAAATTATGGCTACGGACACGAGTGCTGTGGGGCTGAGGGTGGAGTGAATAAAGGGTACAGATCAAAGTGCAAGGGGGAGGACAATGCAAGGGAGAGGAGTAAGAGAAATGTGTGCTTTGCTGGGGAAGGTCACTTAGAGAAGCAGCGTGGCTCAGTGGAAAGAGCACGGGCTTGGGAGTCAGAGGTCATGAGTTCAAATCCCAGCTCTGCCACTTGTCAGCTGTGTGACTGTGGGCAAGTCACTTAACTTCTCTGTGCCTCAGTTACCTCATCTGTAAAATGGGGATTAACTGTGAGCCTCACGTGGGACAACCTGATTACCCTGTATCTACCCCAGCGCTTAGAACAGTGCTCGGCACATAGTAAGCGCTTAACAAATACCAACATTATTATTATTATTAGAGGAGATGTGATTTTAATAAGACTGAAGGTGGGGAGAGAAAGTTCCAGCCTAGAGGGACTATAATAATAATAATGATAATATTGGTATTTGTTAAGCACTTACTATGTGCAGAGCACTGTTCTAAGTACTGGGGGAGATACAGGATAATCAGGTTGTCCCACGTGAGGCTCACAGTCTTCATCCTCATTTTACAGATGAGGGAACTGAGGCCCAGAGAAGTGAAGTGACTTGCCCACAGTCACCCAGCTGACAAGTGGCAGAGCCAGGATTCGAACCCATGACCTCTACCTCCCAAGCCCGTACTCTTTCCACTGAGCCACGCTGCTTCTCGTAACTTCTGCTTCTCAGACTATGTGGGCAAGGGGTCAAGAGTGAGATAGAGATAGAGATTCATTGAGCAGATTTGTGTTAGAGGAGTTAAATGAACATGCTGGATTGTAGAAGGAAGTCAGGGAGGTAAGAGAGGAAGAGGCAAAGTGATTGAGTGCCATAAAGCCAGTGGTAAGGAGTTTCTTTTTAATGCAGAGGTTCTTGAAGGGTGGCGAGACATTGCCTGGCAAGAAGGAGATCATACTAAACTTTTGAGAGGCCAGTTTCCATGGAGTGAAGGTGGGAGGAGCCAGATTGGAGGGTGGTCAAGGAGTCTGGAGAAGGAAATGGGGCGGCAACAGAGTGTCACGAGTCAAGGAAGGGGTTTTTTTAGGAGAAAGGAGACATGAGCATGTTTGAAAGCAGTAGGGAAGAAGAGGACGTGGTTTCTAATCCCGGGTCCGTCACTTGTCTGCTCTGTGACCTTGGGCAAGCCACTTAACTTCTCTGTGCCTCAGTTACCTCATCTGTAAAATGGGGATTAAGACTGTGAGCCCCACGTGGGACAACTTGATTACCTTGTATCTACCCCAGTGCTTAGAACAGTAATCGGCCCCTAGTAAGTGCTTAACAAATACCATTATTATCAGTTTGCCCCTGGAAAATGAAGAGTTGAAAATGACAGCCAGGGAGAGAAGAAAGGAGGGGGCAAGTGCTTTGATAAGGTGTGAAGGGTTGGGGTCAGAGACACTGGTGAAGATTATGAGAAAAAGCAGCAGATCTCCTCTTCTGGTATTGCTGGGAAAGATGGGAGGGTAAAAGAAGGGGAAGGAGGACGGAGGCACTGAAGAGAAGCAGGGGAGATTTTAAGGAGATTATGCCTGATGGCTTCAATTTTATCAATAAAGTATGTGGTTGGGTCATTAATAGCAAGAGATGGGGGAAGAGGAGGGACTGAGAGTTTGAGGAAGGAGTTAAACATCTGAAATGACTAGCAAGGACAAGGGGAATGGGAGTCAATAAGGATGGAGAAATAACATTTCCAGGTAGAAGAGAAAGCAGAATTAAAGCAAGAAATGATGAATTTCAGATGGATGAGATCGGCCTGATATGTAAATTTCGGCCAGCAGCACTTTGGGACTTTCATTCATTCATTCAATAGTATTTATTGAGCGCTTACTATGTGCAGAGCACTGTACTAAGCGCTTGGGATGAACAAGTCGGCAGCAGATAGAGACAGTCCCTGCCGTTTGACGGGCTTACAGTGTAATCGGGGGAGACGGACAGACGAGAACAATGGCACTAAACAGCGTCAAGGGGAAGAACATCTCGTAAAAACAATGGCAACTAAATAGAATCAAGGCGATGTACAATTCATTAACAAAATAAATAGGGTAACGAAAATATATACAGTTGAGCGGACGAGTACAGTGCTGTGGGGATGGGAAGGGAGAGGTGGAGGAGCAGAGGGAAAAGGGGAAAATGAGGCTTAAGCTGCGGAGAGGTAAAGGGGGGATGGCAGAGGGGGTAGAGGGGGAAGAGGAGCTCAGTCTGGGAACGCCTCTTGGAGGAGGTGATTTTTAAGTAAGGTTTTGAAGAGGGAAAGAGAATCAGTTTGGCGGAGGTGAGGAGGGAGGGCGTTCCAGGACCGCGGGAGGACGTGACCCAGGGGTCGACGGCGGGATAGGCGAGACCGAGGGACGGTGAGGAGGTGGGCGGCAGAGGAGCGGAGCGTGCGGGGTGGGCGGTAGAAAGAGAGAAGGGAGGAGAGGTAGGAAGGGGCAAGGTGATGGAGAGCCTTGAAGCCTAGAGTGAGGAGTTTTTGTTTGGAGCGGAGGTCGATAGGCAACCACTGGAGTTGTTTAAGAAGGGGAGTGACATGCCCAGATCGTTTCTGCAGGAAGATGAGCCGGACTTGTGCACGGGAGCCAAGGAAGTGGATTGTGGAGATGAACTAGGGCTGTGGGTTAGTGGTGCAAGATTGGTGAAGGGATAGAGGACTGAATGAGCTGAATTCAGTAGAGAGGGTGGTGTTGAGGGTGTCAATTTGTGCGTCAAAGGAAGTTAGTTTGGGTATGGAGACTAAATGGTGCATGATGACTTAAGAAAATTGGTTGGGGTCAAAAGATCAGGGGGCTCTGTTGGGGAACAACATATTTATTAATAATAACAGTAATAATAATTGTGGTATTTGTTAAGCACTTACTATGTGCCAGGCACTGTTCTAAGCGCTGGGGTAGCTACAAGGTAATCAGATCAGATTTGCAGGGAGGAAGTATGTGGGAGAGAAGACAGGTGAGGAGGTTGTGCTCAGATAGGGAGATTTCAGAGCTGGGGAGGGTAAAGATTGTTCAGTGACTAGATATGATGCGAATGAACGTGCGTCCAAGCTGGTGAGTGGGTGAAGTGGGGCGGAGCAGGAAGTCAGTGGAGTTGCGGAGAGATAAGAATCAGGCAGTAGAAGGGTCGTAAGGAACATCCACATGGCTATTGAATAATAATAATAAAAATAATGGTACAAATTAAGTGCTTACTATGTGCCAAGCGTTGTTCTAGGCGCTGGGGTACATACAAGTTATTCAGTTTAGACGCAGTCCCTGTCCCACATGGGGCTCACACTCTTAATTCCTATTTTACAGATGAGGTAACCGAGGCACAGAGAAGTGAAGTGACTTGCCCACAGTCACATAGCAGACAAGTGGCAGATTTGGAATTAGAACCCATGACCTCCTGACTCCCAGGCCAATGCTCTATTCACTAGACCATACTAAGAATCAATTCAGGGATGGAGAAAGAGAGAAGAAATGTGAGAAAGGGATCAAAATGGTTCAGAAAGTTGGAGGAGGGGCCTGGGGGGCAGTAGATGACTGTGACTAGTATCTGGAGTGGGTGGTAGAGGTGGATGATGTGGGTTCAAAGGAAGGGGGAGAGAAGGGGGAGGTGGAATAGTGCAAAAGTAGCTTTGGAGAGCAAGGAGGAAGCTGACTCCTTCCCTAGTGGCCACTCCTTCTCAGTTTCTTCCACAGGCTCCCCCTTTACCTCCCAGCCCCTAACTGTGGGAGTCCCTCAAAGCTCAGTTCTGGATCCCCTTCTAATTCTCCATCCATCCCCACTCCCTTGGAGAACTCATTCGCTCTCATTTCTTCCAAGTGAATGATTTCCAGAACTACATCTCCAGCCCTGATCTCTCTCTCTGCAGTCTCATATTTCTTTCTACCTTCAGGACATCTCTGCCTGGATGTCCGGGTGACACCTCAAATTTAACATGTCCAAAACAGAACTCCTCATCTTCCCACCCAAACCCTGTCCATCCAACCCACCATGTCCTTCCCATCGCTGTAACAATAATAATAATAATAATAATGATGATGGTATTTGTCAAGGGCTTACTATGTGCCAAGCACTGTTCTAAGCCCTGGGGGAGATACAAGGTTATCAGGTTGTCCCAGGTGGAGTCACAGTCTTAATCCCCATTTTACAGATGAGTTAACTGAGGCACAGAGAGGTTAAATGACTTGCCCAAAGTCACAGCTGAGAGCTCAGTGGAAAGAGCCCGGGGTTAGGAGTCAGAGGTCATGGGTTCTAATCCTGGCTCTGCCACTTGTCAGCTGTGTGACTTTGGGCAAGTCACTTAACTTCTCTGTGCCTGTTACCTCATCTGCAAAATGGGGATTAAAACTGTGAGCCCCATGTGGGTCAACCTCATCACCTTGTATCCCTCCCGACACTTAGAACAGTGCTTTACACATAGTAAACGTTTAACAAATACCACCATTATTATTTTTATTATTATTACAAGTGGCAGAGCAGGAATTAGAACCCATAACCCCTGACTTCCAAGCCTGTAGTCTTTCCATTAAGCCACGCTGCTTCTAAAGACAGCACCACCCTCCTCTTTGTCTCTCACACACTCCCTTAACCTTGACATTATCCGAGACCCATCTTTCTCATTCAACCTACACATTCGATCTATCTCTAAATCCTGTCCGTTCAACCTTCACCACATCGCTAAAGTCTGCCCTTTCCTGTCCATCCAAACTGCTCCTCCACGGATCCAAGCACTTATTCTATCCCGCCTTGACTCCCGCATCTGCCTCCTGTTTCTCCCCACTCCAGTCCTAACTTCATTCAGCTACCTTGATCATTTTTCTAAAAAATGGTTCAGCCCATGGTTCCCTGCTCCTCAAGAACCTCCAGTGGTTGTCTCTCCAACTCCACATCCGACAGAAACTCCTCACCATCATCAGCTCCGGAGCTCTCAAGCCCCTTGCCCCCTCCTACCTCAGCTGGCTGCTGTCCTCCTACAACCCAGCCCCAACATCTTCCTCTTCTGATGCCAGTGTAGGAGGGAGAGAGGGTGGGGGGCTCCGGGTCGGCCCCTGCCTCTCTGCCCCTCCAGCCCTCCGGTCAGCTCCCGCCCACTCCCGCCTTCCCGTGCTTAGGCCTACCTATGATGATGATGATGATGATGGTATTTGTTCAATCAAAAGTACTTTTTGAGCGCTTACTATGTGCGAAGCACCGTCCTAAGCGCTCGGATTGTACAATTCGGCGCTTAGTATGGGCCAAGTACTGTCCTAAGCGCTGGGGGGGGGGGGCGATTCAAGGTGATGAGGTTGTCCCGCGTGGGGCTCCCAGCCTTCATCCCCAATTTCCAGATGAGGGAACTGAGGCACGGAGAAGTGAAGTGACCTGCCCAAAGTCAGGCAGCTGGCAAGCGGCGGAGCCTATGTCCACGTGTGTGTGTTTGTGTGTGTGTGTGCGTGTGTGTTGGGGGGGGGGGTCCGTCTCGTGGACGATTGCGTGGGAGCGGGGTGTGCCGAGGGGGGCGGGGCCGCGGCGGGGGGGCGAGGGGGAGGGTCCGGAGCCCCGCGCTCCACGACTCCTCCTCTGGCCGGCCAGCCCTCCGGACCCGCGCCCGGACACGGAGCCCGAAGCCCGGAGCCCGGGGGGCGGGGGGCAGCCCAGCCGGGGGCAGACACTCTGGGGGGGCCGGCGGAGAGCCCGCCGGACCGATGAGGACGGGCCCCCGCTTCCCTCTGTCCGCACCAGCTGCCCCGCAGACCCAGGTAGCCGAGCCCCGGGAAGGGACCCCTCCCCACCCCGCCCTCCCGGCTCCCTCGTCCGTCGGCCGGGTCGCTCTTCTGCCCCCCACGAGTCCCGCCCCGCCCTGCCCTGCCCCCCGGTCCTGCCCGGTCCTGCCCTGCCCAGGCCTGCCCAGCTCTGCTCTTCCCGGTCCTGCCCTGCCCAGGCCTGCCCAGCCCTGCTCTTCCCGGTCCTGCTCTGCCCTGCTCTGCCCTGCCCGGTCCTGCCCTGCCCGGTCCTGCCCTGCCCGGTCCTGCCCTACCCGGTCCTGCCCTGTCCTGCCCGGTCCCGCCCTGCCCGGTCCCGCCCTGCCCGGTCCTGCCCTGCCCGGTCCTGCTCTGCCCTGCCCAGCTCTGCCCTGCTCTGCCCGGCCCTGCTCTGCCCGGCCCTGCCCGACCCTGCCCTTCCCTGCAGGGAGATGATGGGCCCCCCGCGCCGAGTGGGGGACGATCCAAGCCCCGTTCGGGAGGGGGTGTGTGGGAAGATGTTAGGGGATTGGGGAGGGGGCTGGACAGGGGGGGCGGGGCCCCGGTGTCGGGGTGTCGGTGGGGGGGGGGGTGAGCGTCTGCGGCCGGGATGGAGCCCGTGGGAGGCGGAGGGCAGGTGCGGCGGTGTGGGATGGGCGGCTTTGGGAGTTTGGGGGGCTTTGAGGCGGGAATGGGGGGTGGGGTTGGGGGGTGGGGGCCGGACCCAGAGACGGGGGGCGGGCTGAGCCCAGGGCCGGGCTGGGAAGGGCGCGGGGTGGGAGCGGAGCTAACCTCTCAGCCCTCACCACCCGGGGGCCCGGGGGTCGGGGGGCCGGGGTTCGGGGGTCAGGGGTCGGGGGCCGGGGGTCAGGGACCTGGTCAGAACCCTCCCCGCCCCCCGCCCCCCGCCTGCCCCCGTTCCTCAAATTTCCACAGCGGAGCCCCTTCGGGCGGGGGCTCCCGGGAGGTGCGTGTGTCCTCCACTTGGGGACATTTGGGGGTGGCGGAGCCCCGACCTCCGCTCTGTCGCGACACGGTCCGCCCGGGAGAACAGATGTCGCGACACGGTGGAGGTTTGACTTCTCTCACGGGGCGGGGGGGAGGGGCGGGGGCGCGGGCGGCTCAGGCCACCGGTTGCCAGGCGGCGGCGGCGGGGCTGTCCCCTTCGGACGGACCCCGGCCTCGGACCCCGACCTCGGTGGCCGGAGAGGCCGGACATTGCAGCCCGTCCCCCCGCCCCTTCCCCTCCCTCCCCTAACCTCCCATCGTCTTCGCCATCTTCCCCTTCCACTGCCCTTCCTCAACCCCCTCGTCACCCCACTCAGCCTCCTCATCCCCATCCCCATCCTCATCCTCATCCCCAGCCCAATCCCCATCCCCATCCCCATCCCCATTTCCATCCCAATCCCCATCCCCATCCCCATCCCCATTTCCATCCCCATCCCCATCCAAATAACCATTCCCATCCCAATCCCCATTCCCACTCCCTTCCCCATCCCCATCCCCATCCCCATCCCAATTCCCATCCCCACCCCCATTCTCATCCCATCTCATCCCCACCCAACCCCATCCCCATCCTCATCCCCATCCTCATCCTATCCCATCCCCACCCCCATCCCCATCCTCAACCCATCCCATCCCCACCCCATCCCCATCCCCATCCCCTCGCCGGCACCTCCGCCTCCACCTCCTCCCCCTGGACCTTCGGACTGACTTTAGGACCGAGAAAGCCGTTAGGAAGCGAACGGGGAAGAGGGTGGAGAAAAGCTCCCCTAGCTTTCCCACCCTCAGAATTCCCCAAATTCCATCTCCTCCGGGGGCCTTCCCCGATATATTTCTAATGTCCCCAGGTTATTAACTAACACACACACACATACACACGCACACACAAATACACCCCTGCCCTCCCCACCCCACCCCGATGCCATGTCGGCATTTCCTCACCACCTGTACCCCTGTGTGCTCCCAACCGCCTGTAGCTCCTCGGAAGAAATCTTCATTCCCAATTACTTCAATCAGTTCCCGCGGACAGACCCGAGGGGCGCCCTGCTAACGAGAATGGAGAGGCTCTTTTCCAGCAAAACCTTCGCGTGGAAAGAGGCACGACGAGGCTAAAGAGAAAACATTAAACATGACGACTCAACAAGGGACAACACACATAATAATAATAATAACGATAATGATATTTGTTAAGCACTCACTATGTGCCAAGCACTGTTCTAAGTGCTGAAATAGATACAAGGACATCAGGTTATCCCACGTGGGGCTCAATCTTAATCCCCATTTTTCAGATGAGGTAACGGAGGCACAGAGAAGTTAAGTGACTTGCCCGAAGTCACACAGCTGACAAGTGGCGGAGCCGGGGTTGGAACCCACGACCTCTGACTCCCAAGCCCGTGTTTATTCATTCAATCAATCTTATTTACTGAGCGCCTACTATGTGCAGAGCACTGGACTAAGAGCTTGGAAAGTACAATTCGGCAACAGATAGAGACGATCCCTACCCAACAATGGGCTCACAGTCTAGAAGGGGGGGAGGCAGACAACAAAACAAAACAGGTAGACAGGCAGTGTTCTTTGCACTGTTTCTTTTAATATACAAATGTATATATATATACATATATATATTACATATTCATTCAATGTATTTATAGAGTAGCAGTGTGGCTCAGTGGAAAGAGCATGGGCTTGGGAGTCAGAGGTCATGGGTTCAAATACCGGCTCAGCCACTTGTCAGGTGTGTGACTTCGGGCAAGTCACTTAACTTCTCTGGGCCTCAGTTACCCCATCTGTAAAATGGGGATTAAGACTGTGAGCCTCACGTGGGACAACCTGATCAACTTGTATCCTCCCCAGTGCTTAGAACAGTGCTTTGCACTTAGTAAGCGCTTAACAGATGCCATAATTAAAATTATTATTATTATTAAGTGTTTGATGTGTGCAGAGCACTGTACTAAGCATTTGTACATGTTTATGTATTTATATATACTTAAGTACTAACTCTTACACATATCCTTTTTTGCTCTTTTTCTTGCCTGTAATTTATTTTAGGGTCTTTCTAGACTGTAAACTCCTCCAGGGCAGTGATTGTGTCTTCTTTATCTATTTTCTCCCCAAGTTTTTAATGGTATTTTTTAAGTGTTTGTTTACTATATGCCAGGCATTGTACTATACGCTGGGATAGGTACAAGATTATCAGGTTGGAGATGCTCCCTGTCCCACATGGGGTTTACACTCTTAATCCCCATTGTACAGCTGAGGTAACTGAGGCACAGGGAAGTTAAATAAGTGAAGTCACAAAGCAGACAAGGCCTGGGAGTCAGAAGGACTTGAGTTCTAATCCTGGTGCCGCCAATTGTCTAGTACATGACCTTGGGCAAATCCTTTCATTTCTTTGTACCTCAGTTACCTTGTTTGTAAAATGGGGGTTAAGACTGTGATCCCCATGTGGGACAGGGACTGTGTCCAACGTGATTAGCTTTTATCTACCCCACCCCCGAATACAGTGCCTAGCACACTGTAAGCACTTTACAAATATCATAAAAAAAAAAAGTGGAGAAGCAAGATTAGAACCCAGGTCCTTGTGACTCCTAGGTCCATGCTCTACCCACCAGGCCTTGCTGCTTCTCAGGTTATCAGTAGGTGCTCAGAACAGTGCTCTGCATACAGTAGACACTCATAAATACCACTGATGCTGATGGAGCACTACCTGCCACCCTTCCCCCTTCCTCCAGGCCCCCAGAGATGGCAGGAGGGTTGCCAGGAGCCTGGGAAAGGGGTGAGGGCAGCAGGGTAGCCAATGGGGCAAGGCAGAGAGCCTAGGGGAGTTGGGAGAGGAAGGATGAGGAAAAAAGAGGGGTGTGCGGGGACCGAAGGAAAGAAGAAGAGTAGGGAGAGGAAGTAGCAGAGGAGATGGGGGCAGGGGATGGGGACAGGGGCAGGGGAGACTCCAGGAGATCCGTGAAGATTGTCTGCGACACCAGTTCTCCCCGAGGGCAGGAAGTGGGCACTCTTCAGCCTGAACAGGGGAACTCTGCTAGAAGGTCTCTCCGATCAATAATCCCACTGATCACATCCTGCCCAAGCAATAATCCTTCAGATCACCTTTCTCCCTTGATTCATTCATTCAATAGTATTTATTGAGCACTTACTATGTGCAGAGCACTGTACTAAGCGCTTGGAATGTACAATTCGGCAACGGAGACAATCCCTGCCCAATGGCGGGCTCACAGTCCCCGCTGATCACCATCTTACCCAAGTAATAATCCTGCTCAACACCTTCCTCCCCGATCAATAATGCTACTGATCACAGAACTACCCAAGCGATAATCCTCTCATCACTTACCTGCCCTGATTAACAGTCCCACTGATCAACATGCTACCCAAGCAATAATCCCGATCAATAATTCTGTTGATCACCGTCCTATCCAAGCAGTAATCCTGTCGATCACCTTCCTCCCCGATCAATAATATCACTGGTCACCTTCCTCTGATTCAATCAGTATCATGTGCCTACTGTGTAGAGAGCAGCGTGGCTCAGTGGAAAGAGCAGGGGCTTTGGACTCAGAGGTCATGGATTCGAATCCCGGCTCTGCCACTTGTCAGCTGTGTGACTGTGGGCGAGTCACTTCACTTCTCTGGGCCTCAGTTCCCTGTAAAATGGGGATGAAGACTGTGAGCCCCACGTGGGACAACCTGATTCCCCTGTGTCTACCCCAGGGCTTAGAACAGTGCTCTGCACATAGTAAGCGCTTAATAAATACCAACATTATTATTATTAGAGAGCTTTGTATTGGGCTCTTGGGAGAGTCCAGTACAACAGAATTGGTAGGCACGATCCCTGCCCTCAAGGAGTTGAAGCGTTGTGCTCTCCCCTGAACGAGAGTCCTGCTCTTCACCTTCCTTGCCTTCCCTCTTCCTTGAACCCCTATCAGCACTTCTGCCCCTTGGGTCCTTGTGCCAGAACCCTTCCTTCCCACCTCCTCCCTCCTCTTCCTCATTGATAGGGTCCATCCAGCACCCCACCCCCACCCCAACCTGCCCAGCCTGGAAAGCGGGAGGGGAAGAAGGGAGGGAGGGTCCTGGCCTGGGGGGATCCGGGGAGCGGGACGGGGGTGAAGATGGTGGAGGTTGGGCCTGCTAAAGTCCAAATGCAGCCAGGGAAAGGCATCCTGGAGAGGAAATGGCATTACTCTCCCCATTCTACAGATGAGGAAAGTGAGCCCAGAGAGGTTAAGGGATGTACCTGAGGTCACACGGAGTGACTGGCCTTATGCCGCTGGTACGGTCCCTGGAGATAAGTTCAAGGAAAGGTGAACTTGATAGGAAAATGGGTTGCATTTTCAGGTGTGCAGAATCAATTCTACAGGAGACCCTGTTGAGACAGCTGGGATATAATGAGAACCCAGTTACAACAAGGAAACTTAAAGGCCCCAACTAAGGCCCAGTCCCTTAAGGTCCATGGCTTCCTTTGGCCAGCTGAGATCTGCAGGACCTAAGCATATCTCGTGTGCCTATTTGTACCTTTGTGGGTTTTTTTTAAAATATAGTCTTTGTTAAGCACTTACTACATGCAGGGCACTGTGTTAAGCACTGGGGTGAGTGCAAGTTGATCAGGTTGGACGCAGTCCCTATCCCTCAGGGGGCTCAATTTTAATCATGTTAATATTATGTAACCTTCCCTCTCCCCTGTGGATGGGCGGCTTTCCGGGAGATTAGACCTACCGATCTAATCACATGGATATTATAATAATAATAATGATCAAGGTACTTGTTAAGCACTTACTATGTAGCAAGCACTGTTCTAAGCACTGGGATAGATATGAGTAATCAGGTTGGATGTAGTCCCTGTCCCACGTGGAGCTCACTCATCCCCATTTTACAGATGAGGTAAACTGAGGCCCAGAGACGTGACGTGTCTTGCGCAAGGTGGCACAGCAGACATATGGCAGAGCTGGGATTAGAACTCAGGTCCTTCTGACTCTCAGTCCTACCATCTATCCACTAAGCCAATCTGCTTCTATGTGGGTCTATAATAATAATAATAATAATGATAATGGTATTTGTTTAGTGCTTGCTATGTGCCAGGCATTGTACCATGCACTGGGGTGGAAACACGAAAATCGGTTTGGACACAGTTCTTGACCCACATGGGGCACACGGTCTCAATCTCCATTTTACAGATGAAGTAACGGAGACAGAGAGAAGTGAAGTGACTTGCCCCAGGTCACACAGCAGGCAAGTGGGATTAGAACTCATGACTCCCAGGCCTGTGCTCTATCCACTATGCCATGCTGCTTCTATAATAATAATGATAATGTTGGTATTTGTTAAGCGCTTACTATGTGCAGAGCACTGTTCTAAGTGCTGGGGCAGATACAGGATAATCAGGTTGTCCCACGTGAGGCTCACAGTCTTAACCCCCATTTTACAGATGAGGTAACTGAGGCACAGAGAAGTTAAATGACTTGCCCACAGTCACACAGCTGACAAGGGGCATTGCCGGGATTCGAGCCCATGACCTCTGACTCCCAAGCCCGTGCTCTTTCCACTGAGCCACACTGCTTCCCTCTATCGGGGCAGACCCCACCCCACCCACTCAAGTCCCCATCACCCTCAAGCTCATCCTTTTTTTTCATCACGATCAATAGGGATCTTCTACCCCAGGGGGGCCGGGGCTTGGGGTGACATCAATTGTGCAGCTGGGGGAGGGAGGGCAGGGAAGCGGGGACCAGGTCCCAGAGGAGCTTGGATCCCAGGAGAGCATGAGGGGGGGCACGATCAGGCCCCTGGAGGAACAAGTCCCCCATCCTCGCCTGGGGATGAAATCCTCCCCCCCGCCATTCACGCGGTCCAACCAACTCTCCACGGGGCCTCTCTAACTGTCCCCCAACCCTGCAGACCCCCAGCACCTGAGCCGCAGCATCTCCCCATCCGGACCAGCACGGGGTCGGAGGTGAGGATGGACCCCCCGACAGAGCCCGCAGAGTCCGGCTGGGGCGCCGCCCTCCGGGACCTCAACGTCAACGTCTCCGGTCCGCCAGGCGACGGCTCCAACCACAGCGGCGAGGCCCAACCCTCCCCATCCGCGGTCCGCACGGTGGCCATCCCGGTCATCTACCTGCTGGTGTGCGCCGGCGGTCTGGGCGGCAACTCCCTGGTCATCTACGTGGTCTTGCGCTTCGCCAAGATGAAGACGGTCACCAACATCTACATCCTGAACCTGGCCGTGGCCGACGTCCTCTTCATGTTAGGCCTGCCCTTCATCGCCGCCCAGAACGCCCTCTCCTACTGGCCCTTCGGCTCCGCCCTGTGTCGGCTGGTCATGGCCGTGGACGGCATCAACCAGTTCACCAGCGTCTTCTGCCTGACCGTCATGAGCCTGGACCGCTATCTGGCCGTGGTTCACCCGCTCAAGGCCGCCGGATGGCGGCGCCCGCCGGTGGCCAAGTTGATCAGCGCAGCAGTCTGGGCCTTCTCGCTGCTGATGTCCCTGCCGGTCATCATCTTCGTGGACGTCCAGGAGGTCTGGAACACCTGCAACATCAGCTGGCCCGAGCCAGCCGACGTCTGGGGGGCCGTCTTCATCATCTACACGGCCGCGCTGGGCTTCTTTGGGCCCCTGCTGGTCATCTGCATCTGTCACCTGCTCATCGTGATCAAGGTCCGGGCGGCAGGAGCGCGGGCCGGGGCGGGCCGGCGCCGGCGCTCCGAGCGCAAGGTGACGCGCATGGTGGTGGTGGTGGTGGCCGCCTTCGTGCTGTGCTGGCTGCCCTTCTTCACGCTCAACATCGCCAACGCCGTCTTCCCGCTGCCCGAGGAGCACAGCTCCGACGGCCTCTACTTCTTCGTCGTCGTCCTGTCCTACGCCAACAGCTGCGCCAACCCCGTGCTGTACGGCTTCCTCTCCGACAACTTCAGGGAGAGCTTCCGCCGGGCACTGGGCCTGCGCCGCAGCCTCGGGCTGGGGACGGGGGGCCCCGCCGACCCCCGGCCGGACAAGTCCGGCCACTTGCGCACCACCGCCCTGCTGGCCGGGGGCTCGCGGGTCAATGGGCACATGCAGACCAGCCAGCTCTGAATGGGCAGGGGGCGGGGGCTGGGGCCAGGTGTGGGAGATCGCAGGGCGGGTAGAGGGGAGCGGTCGTTGGGGTGGGCTGGGCGCTCAGCTCGTGTGGCAGAGATTAGAGGGGGATGAGGGGATTGGTCATTTGGGGATGGGTAGGGGTCCCGGGCCATGCCTGGGAGACTGTGGCAGGTGGAGGGGAGTGGTTGGTGGGGGGGCAGGAGGGGGCTCAGGCCATGCAAGGGGGCAGGGGGGGGCTCAGGCCACCCAACGCAGAGTGGAAGGGAGCCGGAGGAGGAAGGGATGTGGTCACTGTGGGGTGGGCTGAGGACTTAAACCTTGGCAGATTTGGGGGAGCAATCGTTGGGGGTTGTGCTGGGGACTCGGATTACAGCAGATTGGGGGGAGCAGTCATCGCTGGGTGGGGACTCAGATCACAGTAGATATGGGAGGAGTGATCGCTGAGGGGGTGGGCTGGAGACTCAGACCACAGCAGACTGTGGGGGACTGATCACTGGGGGGAACAGATCATTATCATTGTTGCTGGGGGGAGCCTGGCTGGGGACTCAGACCGCAGCAGATTAGGGGGAAGTGTGGAAGATGGAGTGGAGCAGTCACCGGTGGGTGGGATGGAGGCTCAGACCACAGTAGATTGGAAGGTCTGGAAGGAGAGGTGGTGTGAGCTGAGACTAGGGTAGCCTGGGAGGCTGCATCCCACCTCCCCACCCCTAAAGTGGACAGCTGGAACTTGAAGCTGCTTCTAAGCCCTGCACAGGGAGCAGTTGGAGACCAGCGAGGCTGTTTAACTTGAGTTGCCACACGCTGCCTGGGAACTGGAATGTTCGGACGTTTGTTCAAGATGAAAAGTGGCTCTCTGCTTCATTGTCCGGAGCTGCGGGATTCAGAGCATGGCCACAGTGGCCTTGTTCTGGAAACTGGCCAGCTGGGCCATGGGGGGCCGGGGCAGGGCCGGGGCAGGCCTGGGGTGGGTCACGCGAGGACTGGACAGGAGCTGGGGGAGCTGACCGGGGAGACCTAAGCCACAGAGACTCCAGGCAACAGTGGGCCGATCCTGCTTAGATACAGAGGCGGTGGGGTTCCCATGACAGTGACCGCCCACCAACCGGCCGGTCTGCACCCAGTCCACTACAGAAACGGCCCCGGGCTTAGGGGGACCTGGGGGAAAAGGGGGTGCCGCGGCTCCGGATGGATGAAGGGGGTCTGAGGTCCCCACCCGGGATCCACTCCAGGTTTGGATAGCCACAAAATAACCCATGTGATGTCATCACCGTGCTCCGTGTGCGGGAGGTCACGAGGGCTTCGGTGTCCGTGAGGGCCAGCTGTGGTATCAGAGCTGCCCGTACCCCCGCTCTGACTCCAAGACCGGCGGGCGCTTTCGAAGCAGTGTCCCTGAGGATCTGGTAGGGGAAGACTAGGGTCAGGGGACTAGTGACACCCCCATAACTCCCACATGCCTTCCCTTCCCCAGCCCCAGACTGAAACCTTGCCTAAGAGTTCACCCCACCAAAGGCCCAGGCCTCCCCGGACACCTTCGGACACCACAGATGGGCCCGGTGGAGAAAGGTTCAGGTCACATTTATATCCTTAATGAAAATCTTGTACTGTGTCACACAGCTGCAACCACCAGCCCAAAAAATGCAACGGTCATCACCCTCACAACCTGCTGGTGTGCACGTGCGTGCACACATTTGTACATGTCTGTGCGTTCTTCTTCAGCACGGTCCCGGGCGCCACGTGCAACATTAAATACAAACTCGATCGCCTCTGTGCTGGCAGTTGCCTGTCTGCTGTGGTCGTGTGGGGAGGGTGGTCTTCCACTACCATTCCCATCCTCTCCCGATTGTGCCGGCTGAGGGTGGGAGCACTCTCCTCCCATCCCCAACTAGAAGTGACCGGTGCCCCCGCCGAGGGCTCCCAAGTTTTGGTGAGAGGCAGGTCAGGGCCTGTGGATCACGCCCACCCATCCCCCTCAGGCACCTACTAGATCAGTACAGAGCTCCAATGCCAAGCCTGGACCCGAGGCCCAGGTGGGAGGGGCAGAGGAGGCAGGAGGTACAGATAGATGCAACCCAAGGGCCTGGGGCCGGATGCTCCCCATGGGGGGCCCCCATCTTCAACCTAGGGTTGTACCGAAAAAGACATCTCCAAGCAGGGGGAGGATTGGGGCGACGCTAGGACAGTCCCTTCCCCCTCGCCTCACCCGTTCAGTGGTCACAGGTGGGTGGTCTCACCCACGTCCGAATCCCACCCGTGCCCGAGGCTTACAGTGATCACCACTGAGAGGGAGTGTGAGCGAGTATGACCACACCACCGGCAACGAGCGTGATCGCCAACGTGATCACCCCATGTTCAAATATGATTGCAGCCAGGGTCGATCAGGGATTGAAAGTGACTGGGAGCGATCACTCTGCGATCGAGCGCTATCGCCACTGTGATGGAGTGTGACTGCTATAGTTGTGGAGTGTGATTACAACCGGGGTCGTGAACGTGCTCACCACTGCAGTGAGTGTGATTGCGAGTGTGGTGTGGGCTGGCTTCTGCCAGGCTGGGCCAGTGTGGTCTTTGACTACAGTATTTGGAAGGAAATTCTGTGTTTTGCCCAAATCGTCTCTCAGAAACCTGGCATCAGCCCACGTGAGCGGGGATTGCACCCCGCAAGGGGGCCATCGTCTTGACAGCCATACACCGGGACAGCTAGGGGGGCTGTGAGGGCAGGCAAGGTGACCGCAGGGCCAGGGGCTGCCAATCAGACAAACTTGGTAGCCAATCCCTCTCCCTGACAATCACACACAGGTCTATAGGTTACAGCAGTACCCATCTCCCCAGCTGTACCAGAAGCTCCTCAGGGCCCTAAACCACCTTATGCTATTGTATTCATCCAAGGGTTCGATCAATATGATCGATGAACTGATCGATCATGGGCACACACTATCCAAACTCCATCTGTCACATCAGGCTGAAGTGAAGTCCCACGCCAGCCCCTCTTTACCCAAACTGGGCCCCTATAACAGTCTCAAGCTTCCTGAGCCCCAAGGACACCACAACTCCAACAACACCCTAATCCATGAAACCAACCAATCAATCAATCGTACTTTTGCGCACTCAGTGTGTGCAGAGCACCGTACTAAGTGCTCGGGAGAGTGTAATGTAACAGAGTTGGTCAACATGTTCCCAGTGACATCGTCAATGAAATCCTCATTCTCAGTACTCTCCTATTGATGACAGTGATTCAGCACTTACTCTGTACCAAGCACTGTGCTAATCACCAGGGGAGGTGTAAAATAATCTGATTAGAGTCCCTTTCCCACCTGGGACTAGTACACTCCTAGACCCTGACGACAAACCTGGGCGGGCCTGTCCAGTCTGGCCTGCCCTACTCCCTTACCCCACCCCTGCCAGCTGCCCCGCAGCAGGTGGGACCCCCTGAGTTTCATCATCCAGACCCTATCCGGGGCCTAGGTTGTTTACAGACACTCACAGTCTCCTACCTCAGAGGGAAATGGATTCAGATTTGTGTCTGCATCTGGAAAAATCATTTTCAGTATCTGATAAACCCTAATGGATTCCCAGCTGAGCAAACAGTGCTAGCGCAGCCTTTGGAAGGCAGATGCACTCGGAAACGCACTTCCGTCCCCCACAAGGCCCACGCTTCCGGGGAATCGGGTGGTTGGGAGCGGACACGCAAGCCTCGGACCTTTGTGGGGACACGGCTAGAATCTCGAGAGCACGTGCGGTTTTGGCTCCGTGGCCTGGCCCGTTTCAGAAAACCTGATGGCTGTCGAAGGGAATCCAGGACTACTCTTCTCTGGATCCGGCGGCCCGGTGCGCAAAACTGAGGAGGTTTGCTTCCCATGGGGTGGTCAGCCAGACCGTCCCTCTGGCCAGAGAAGGGTCTGTCGGCCAGCTGGAGGCGAGTAGGTGAGGGGTGAGCAGGATGGCCCTGAGGTGGCAGGAAGGGAGGAGCAGGCAGTAGCCCGAAACAGTAACACTCCCACACCCCAAACTGAAAGAGATCTGTGTGCCTGCAGGGTGAGACCTGTGCCCTCCGGGCCAGGGGAGTGTGGCCTAGCAGAAAGAGCACAGGACTAGAAGCCAGGGGACCTGGGTTCTAATCCCAGATCCATCTCTCACCTGCTGTGTGACCTTGGGAGAATCCCTAACTTCTTTGGGCTCCAATTTTCTCATCTGTAAAATGGGGATATGAAATCTGTCCTCCCTCCCATTTAGACTTTGAGCCTTGTGTGGGCCAGGAACTCCTCCCGACCTGAAGCAGGGTGGCACAGTGGATACAGCACAGGTTTGAGAGTCAGAAGGACCTGGGTTCTAATCCCACCTCCACACTTGTCTGCTGTGTGGCCTTGGGCAAGTCACTTCACTTCTCTGTGCCTCACATCTCCTCTGTAAAATGGGCTTAATATTGGGACCCCCTACATGGGATGCAGACTGTGACCAAACAGATTAGCTCTTATCTAACCCAGCACGTAGTACAGTGCCTGGCACATAGTAAGTGCTTAACAAATACCATTAAAAAAAAATCAGTCCCACAGCTTAGTGCAGTGCAAGAGCTTAACAAATACCATCATCATAATTACAATGATGATCATTATTAGGGATGTTGGGCTGGGGCAGAGCTTTAAACCTATGTGACCTGAAATACAGTCTTCGGAGGGGAAGCCTCAGGGGACCTGGGTCAGGTCAAGCCTGGAAAGGGCCAGGTCCGATTAGGTCTCATTTTCTGGCCTGAGAGACCCCCCCACAAATCGTCTGCTAGGCACCCCAGCTACAGGAGGCCCCTGGACCCCCATAGAAGGCACTGTCCAGTCAGAGGGTGCTGCTTGTGGCACCGTGGAACCTTGACCCTAGCTCAGTAGGGACAAGGACTGTGCCACACCTCATGCTGAGCACTGAGCCGACAAAGAAGACTCTGAGGGGACACAGTCCGTGACCTCCTCGGGGATCTCATTCTGAGAGGGAGGGCAGATTTCTCAGCCCCATTTTACAGAGGAGGTATTGAGGGAGCAGAGAGAGTAGGGGCCTTTCTCGAGGTCACACAGCAGATAGGGGGAAGAGTTGAGACAAGACCCCAGTTCACCTGACTCCCGGGCCCGGGGTTCTCCCGACCGGGCCGCTCTGCCACCCCACGAGAAGGAGGAACAATCATGTCGGCCCTGACTCTGGGGCCCACGAGCCCCAAGTCCACCAGCCCGGGAGGGCTCTGGGAGAGAACCGTGATGACCTCGCTCCCGTCCCTGGACGGCTTCTCCGGGAGCACGCTGTCCCACCGTCCTGTCCTCAGCACCTCTGCTCTACCCCAACTCAGACCTCCAGGCCACCACCACGGGACCAGGCCCAGCCGGGGGCCTGGGAATGGAGCAGCGCCTGCCATCCGGCCCCTCCTGGAGCAGTCTCAGGGCCGGACCCGCCCGGGGATAGGCCTGGGACCGGGTCAGCACCCCCCTCTGCCCGCTTATCTCACCGGCACTTCAGCTTGGAGCCAGCAACCTATCTATGTCAATGTTTGATCAGAGCCGCCTCCTATCTGCCCCGCATCGACTGGTTTTATGGGCCATCAGCTCCTAATGCCGGTCAGGCCACCGGCCCCCACCTCTGCCGAGGGCAGGCGGGCAGATGGCCTGCTGGGAGGGCAGATAGGAGCTGGCTTGGATCAGGGACAAGTGAGACATCAGCTTCTGGGTTCACCGCTGCCCATTAGGGGTGCTCCACGGGACAAGGGCACCCTGAAGGAGGTGGCTGACCCTCGGCTGGGGATGGGCCCCGATGGCCCTGGGGATGCAGTCCCCTAAGGAGCATGGCAGATGGGTGCATGGGGCCATGGGCAAAATCTCCCACAGACACTTCCCCCGCCTGGCCCAGGGAGCCAGGGAGCCCAGGGCCGGTGCCCTGCCCAGCAGCCCGTGGGCGAGGCTCACAGAACAAATCACTCCCCAAGCATCCAACACTGTCAGGTCAGTACCAGAACCACTCTGGCCGAGCCCAGGGGCCGGCTCACAGGTGCCAAGCCAATGGGTACCAGCCCAGAGGGGCCAGGCTATGGGGGGTAGCTTCTGGGGGCCCGCTCTCAGAGGCCAGCCCAGGGGCCAGGTCACAGAGTCCTGGGCATGGGGGTCAGCTCATGACCTTTCACTCACGGAGGCCAGCTCGCTGCAGACGGCTCACAGAGGTCAGCTCTTGGGGGCCAGATCAGGGAGGTCTTCTTGGGGAGCAAATGGGGACCAGCTCACAGGGACCAGTTCTCAGGGGTCAGCTCAGGGGGGTTAGATCACAGGGGCCGGGCCTCGGGGGTCAGCTCACAGAGGGCCGCCCAGACCCTTTTCCCACAGGAAGCCAGGCAGTGGTGTCTTTACCAGAGAGTGGGCAGACTACATACTCGGGGCTGAGGGGGACAGCAGGGAAAAACAGTGAGATAGTGAGATGCAGAGAGACAGAGAAATAAAATGTGACAGAGAAAGAGAGAAAAAGAAAGACCCAGAAGGAGATGTTGGATTCTTCTCTTTATATCAGGCCCAAACCTTGGTCTAAAATAGGTAGGCTGGGGGGGCAGGGGGAGAGAGAGAGAGAGAAAGAGAGAGCTGGAGAGAGAGAGAGTGTGTAACAATAATGATGATGATGATGAAATTTGTTAAGAGTTTACTTTGTGTGAAGTACTGTTTTAAGTGCTGGGGTAGATACAGGATAATCAGGTTGTCCCACGTGGGGCTCAGTTTTAATCCCCATTTTACAGATGAGGTAACTGAAGCATAGATAAGTTAAGTGGCTTGCCCAAGGTCACAAAGCAGATAAGTGGTGGAGTCAGGATTAGAACCCACGTCCTCTGACTCCAGACCCGTGCTCTTTCCACTAAGCTAAGCTGCTTCTGTGTGTGTGTGTGTGTGTGTGACTCTGTCTGTAAAAGCCTTCTCCATGCCCCCACTCCCATCCACCCTCCAACTTCACACCTCCACAGGACTTATGTACACACCTGTAATTTTTTTTATATTAATGTCTGTTTTCCCTATCTAGACTGTAAGCTCATTATGGGCAGGGAATGGGTCTATGTATTATTGTATTGTACTCTTCCAAATGCTTAGTATAGTGCTCTGCACACAGTAAGTGCTCAATAAATATGATTGAATGAATGAATAAATGAATCCCCATCCCCATGGCCTGCTGCTGCCTCTGTCCATGCTCCCATGGCCTGATCCTGCCTCTGCCCCGTCCCCATGGCCTGCTCCTGCCCCTGCAGCCAGTTCCTGCCCCCATCCCCACCCCATGGTCCACTCCTGCTCCCACTCCTGCCCTCATGGCTTGCTCCTGTCTGCCTGGGCCTGTCATCTCCCATGGAAACAGGCAGCCCTGCTCCCTTTCGCTTGCACGAGAATTATGTTTATGCAAGGTCCAACATCCCTTCGGAATCGGCAGCTTCACCGGAGGCCAATGAATATTCCAGCAGCACAGAGCAGGGCTCATTTCGCCCCGGGGGCACGGCGGGTGAAGGCGACCCTTGGACAGGGCCTTGAATAGGGAGACTAGGGGTCAGTTCTCCTCACCTCAGGTGGAATAGGGGCAGGGGAGGTGAAGGAACCCCTTGAACAGGGCTGGGGAGAGCAGGGCTCAGCCCAGCTCGAGTGTACGGAGGAGTAAAGACACCCCTTGGGCTAAGCAAAGCTCAGCCCCCATTCGGGAGCATGGGAGGAGAAGGTGCCACTTGGACCAGGACGGGGAGAGCAGGACTCAGCCTGCTTCGGGCATAGTTCGGTAGGGAGGGTGGTGTTGAGAGTGTCATTTTGGTCATCAAGGGAAGGGAGTTTGGATATGGAGGCTAAATGAGGCAGGATGAGTTAAAAAACTGGATGGGGTCCAAAGATCAGAGGTCTCTGTGGGGGAACAACACAGATCTGTGAGGTGGAGGTGTGTGTGGGAGAGAAGGCAGCTGAGAAGGTTGTGGTCAGAGAGAGAGATGACGAGGATGAACAGCATGACAGGCATGTGAGCTGGCAAGCAGGGAGGAATGGACATCACGGCACCAAGCGAGACCACACTCCTGGACAAAGGGTGGCCCACGGAAGCCGGCTTCGGCCACCCCTTCCTTCGGACGGAACGATGCATGTCAGGTGTCAGATTTGTCATCGGGCCTCCCTGTCTGCCCAGAGGCAGAAGTGACCATCTGATTAATTAATTAATGTTGGTATTTGTTAAGCGCTTACTATGTGCCGAGCACTGTTCTAAGCGCTGGGGTAGACACAAGGGAATCAGGTTGTCCCACGTGGGGCTCACAGTCTTAATCCCCATTTTACAGATGAGGTCACTGAGGCACCGAGAAGTTAAGTGACTTGCCCAAAGTCACACAGCTGACAAATGGCCGAGCCGGGATTTGAACCCATGACCTCTGACTCCAAAGCCCGTGCTCTTTCCACTGAGCCACGCAGCTTCTCAATCTGATGATTCTTCGTCAGCCCCGAAACAAAAGCGCTTTTTTATCAACATAAGTGCCGATGCCTCGACAATGATAAACAACGATAATGATTATTCTGGTATTCGTTAAGCACTTACTATGTGTCAAACACTGTACTAAGCCCTGGGGTAGAAACAGGATCATCAGGTCCCACATGGGCTCACAGTCTAAGTAGGAGGAAGACTAGGTATTGAATCCCCATTTTGCAGATGTGGAAAGTGAGGCACGGAGAAGTTAAATGACCCGGCCAAGGTCACACAGCAAATATATAGTGGAACCAGGTTTAGAACTCAGGTCCTCTGACTCCCCAGTCAATACTCTTTCACTTAGGCCACAATGCTTCTCAAAAGGAAGAAAGAGACTCCCAATCCCAGGAGGACCAATGCTGGCTAAATTCACTGTAACGGGTAAGTACAACACCAGAGTTGAGAGTGACACCCCCACCCAGAGGAAAGTCCCCGGGCCACCTGGGGTTGGCAGATTCCCAGCAACCACTGCCTATTTTTGCCAAGTGAATATGCAGCTCCCATCCTGCCATGACAAACTCCAGCTCCTGCCTCCAGTCAGCAGAAAACATCCCAGAATAAACTCCATTTTTCCTCATCTCCCACTCCCTTCTGCGTCGCCCTGACTTGCTCCCTTTGCTCTTACGCCCTCTCCTCACCCCACAGCTCTTATGTACTTATCTGTCATTTGATTTATTTGTATAGATGTCTGTCTCCCTCCCCTCCAGATTGTGAGCAAGTTGTGGGCAGCGAATGTCAAAGTTTATTGTTGTATTGTACTTTTCCAAGCGCTGTGCACATAGTGCTCTGCACACAGTAAGTGCTTAATAAATATGATTGACTGACTGACTGAATGAATGAATGAATGAATCCAGAGGGGTCCAACGCCCTGAGCCAAGGCCATCTCACAGACCGCGCCAGTCTGGACCCTGCCAACCCACGGACTGTGCCGAATCACGGGCCCCCCATAATGGAACGGTGTGCTGTACTGACTCATGGACCGTGCTGGCCCCCAAACCCCGCCACAGGGTAGAGGGGCAGCCAACCAGTTTGGTCACAGCCTCCTGCCTAAGGCAGCAGTTTCAATACTGGAAGAACCTTACGGTCAGGGAACGTGTCTACTCTCCCCATTGTACTCTCCCCTGTGCTTAGTACAGTACTCTGTTAGAGAGGGAGGGAGCAGGGGAAGGGGAAAGGAGAAGGAGGGAGGGGGCTCAGTGACTCTAGGTCTGAAAGTGGCCTGAAATCGCTCTTCTGGAAGCTGACCTCTGTCAGCACCTCTCAGCCAGCATGAGTCCTGGCGTCCGTCCGACTGTCCATCTATTAACGCATTGTGGTGCTGCCTCTGACATTTGAGGGGGCACAGAAGGAGCTAACCCCACCGATGAAGTGGCAAGTGGTATTAGGAAAGGTCAGAGTCCAGGACGCCGGGAGCCCCCTCCTCCCTCTCCGACTTCACTCTGGGTCCCCGGGGGCCTCGGGTTCTGCGGGGGGGCGTGGAGGGGCAGAGTAGAGGAGTGGGCACTTCTGGGAAAGAAGAGACAGAGAGGGGAGGGTTACTTCTGGTGCCCCGAGCAATGAAGGGGATTAGGGGTGTTGATGCCAATCTGAGACCACACCCCGCCCAGTTCCCATCTGCAGCCCTGACACAGGTCCTCCTTTGCTCTATTAGTTCACGATCAATAAATGGTATTTACTGAGCACTTACTGTAGGCAGAACACTGTACTAAGCGCTTGGTACAGTGCTCTGTATACAGCAAGCATTCAATAAATACAATTGATTGATGGATGGATGGAATGGATTACAGTACAATAGAGTGGGTGGACGTTTATCCCTGCTCTCAAAGAGCTACAGTCTAAAGGAGGAGACAGACTTAAAAATAAATGACAGACAGGGGAAATGGCAGAGTGGTAAAGGTATGGATTAAGTGCTTGAGGGAACCACTGGGTCAGCGGGGGTGAATAACAAAGGG
This sequence comes from Ornithorhynchus anatinus, assembly GCF_004115215.2. NCBI lineage: Eukaryota > Metazoa > Chordata > Mammalia > Monotremata > Ornithorhynchidae > Ornithorhynchus > Ornithorhynchus anatinus. The sequence continues at coordinate 394,839 of NC_041729.1, forward strand.
CTTAGGTGATACAGAAGGTAGGGTAAATAAGGTGGGTAGATGAGAGATCAGTGAAGGAGGTGGGATTTCAGCAGGGCTTTGGATAATAATAATAATAATAGTGTTTGTTTAAGTGCTTACAATGTGCCCAGCCCTGATCTAAGCCCTGAGGTAGATACAAGGTTATCAGGTTGGATAAAATCCTTGTCCCACGTGGGACTCACAGTCTTAATCCCCATTTTACAGATGAGGTAACTGAGGCACAGAGAAGTTAAGTGACTTGCCCAAGGTCACACAGTAGAACCCAGGTTCTTCTGACTTTCAGACCCACGCTCTCTCCACTAGGCCACACTTCTTCTTGTTGCTTCTTGAAGATGGGGAGAGGGGTTGTTGTCAGATGTGAAGGGGGAGGGGAGTTCCAGTCAGGTGGGAGGGAGTCTGTTTATTGTTGTACTGTACTCTTCCAAGCGCTTCGTACTGTGCTCTACACACAGTAAGTGCTCAATAAATATGGTTGATTGAATGAATGAATAAATGAATAAGTGCTCAATAAATACAGTTGAATGAATGAATGTAGTTTGGAGGTGGATGGGGATTGGTGGTTTTGAGGAGTGGAGAGACGTATGCAGGACAATTAATAATAATAATGTTGGTATTTGTTAAGCGCTTACTATGTGCTGAGCACTGTTCTAAGCGCTGGGTAGACACAGGGGAATCAGGATGTCCCACGTGGGGCTCACAGTCTTAATCCCCATTTTACAGATGAGTTCACTGAGGCACAGAGAAGTTAAGTGATTTGCCCACAGTCACACAGCTGACAAGTGGCAATTCTGTGGCCATAGGCAAGTCACTGATCTTCTCTGTGCCTCAAAAATGGGGATTCACTATCTGTTCTCCCTCCTACTCTGACTGTGAGCCCCATGTGGCACAGGGACTGTGTCTGACCTTATAAGCGTGTATCTAACCTAGCACTTGACCCAGTGCTTGACACATTGGAGGTGATTAACAAACAAAATTACAATAATAATAATAATATTTTGGAAAAGTGATCCAGACAGTAGAGTGAAGTATGAACCGGAGAGAGGAGAGGCTGGAGGCAGGGAGGTCAGAGAGGAGGCTGGCAAAAGTGCTCTTCTCTGTCCCAGATCCTTGCTGTCCCTCCACTCCCACCGTTTGTAAATACTCAGGATGTCTGTTTCCCCTTTAGAGGGTGCACTCCTTGAGGGCAGGAATCGTGTGCCTAAGCCTTCTGCTGGGCTTTGTTAAGTGCTCAGCACAGTGTTTCACATGTAGTACGAAGCAGCATAGTTTAGAGGAAAGAGCCTGCACCTGGGAATCAAAAGACTTGGGTTAATAATAATAATAATGTTGGTATTTGTTAAGCGCTTACTATGTGCCGAGCACTGTTCTAAGCGCTGGGGTAGACATAGGGGAATCAGGTTGTCCCACGTGGGGCTCACAGTCTTAATCCCCATTTTACAGATGAGGGAACTGAGGCACGGAGAAGTTAAGTGACTTGCCCACAGTCACACAGCCGACAAGTGGCAGAGCTGGGATTTGAACTCATGAGCCCTGACTCCAAAGCCCGTGCTCTTTCCACTGAGCCACGCTGCTTCTAATCCCAGCTCCACCACTTGTCTGCTGGGTAACCCTGAACAAGTAACGTCACTTCTCTGGACCTCAGTTGCCTTTTCTGTAAAATGGGGATTAAGATTGTGAACCCAAAGTGGGACAGGGACTGCGTCCAACCTCATTAGCTTGTATCTACTTCAGTACTTAGTACAGTGTCTGGCTCATAGTAAGTGCTTAACAAATACCATTTAAAAAAAAGTGGGCCCTCTGCACATAACACCCCCACATGGAGGGGAGGCAGTGCAATGTAACAATAATTAATAACCGTAATAATAATAATGGTGGTATTTGTGAAGTGCATCCTCTGTGCCCAGCAGGGTGTTAAAGTGCAGACAAGCACGGGGCCGGTAGTCAGGAGAACCGGACGGACTTTAATCCCCGCTCGGCCTGCTGCTGCTTCTCCTGCTGCTGCCCACCTACCCCCCACGGCCAACAGAAACTTCGCTCCATCGGCTTTAAATCCCCCAATCGGGTCTCTCCCTCCTACCTTACCTTACTGATCTCTTACTTCAGCCCAGCCAGCACACTCGGCTCCTCTAATGCCAGCTGCTCGCTCTGCCTCCATTTCTATCTATCTCGCCACCATCCCCTTGTCCACACCTTCCCTCTGTCCTGGAATGCCCTCCCCCTTCACATCCGGCAGACGATCACTCTCCCCACCTTCAGAGCCTTATTACAAGCACATTTCCTCTGACTAAGCTCCTACTTCCCTTATTCATCCTCCTTTCTGCGTAGTCGCCCTGAATTTAGATCTAAACTCTTTAACCCCCGCCACCGCCCCCCCCACCCCTAATCTGCCCCGTGGCACTTAGGTATACATCAGCAACATATTCATTTGTATTATGCCTTTTATGTATACCTTATACCTTATTATGTATATATATCTTGTATCTACCCCAGCATTTAGAACAGTGCTTGGCACATAGTAAGCACCTAACAAATACCATCATTATTATCATTATTATTAATGTCTTTCTCTCTACCCTGTAAATTCCCGATGGGCAGAGAACGTGTCTACTAACTGTGTTATACTGTACTATATTCTGAGACCCGCCTGGTCCCTCAAGAATAAATCTCATAATTGGGGATCTGGAGGGATGGGGGTGGTGGGCACGGTGGGTGAGAGGTGAATTAGCAGGACAGGCAGGGAGTGCCCCCAACCAGTGGCCTCACCAGCTCCAACCTCCCCGGATCAGTGGCGGGCTGGGGCCGGGAGTCTCTGGAGATTTGGGCAGAGGGCAGTGGGCAGCGGGCAGCGGGGAGCACTGGACTCCTGACCGTTTCTGGAGAAGGCCCACCGCCCCCCCCCGGGGGTGGCTGTTTGCCAACAGTAAGTATTACGTAGGCGGCAGAGAAGCCGGAGCAGGGAAACTTAGACCGCAGCCTTTTAATAAATTCAGGTTGGTTGTGACATTTTCCCACAGATTAAATTTGACGTTTAATTAGAATAACTGCTCGGAGCAGGGGGCAGGGAGCGCACGGAGCTGAGGGGAGAGGGCAAGGAGAAAGGAGGGAGGAGAGGGAGGGCATGCGGGGGTGGAGGGGGGAAGGGAGCTGGGGGGCTGCAAGGCTGGGGAGGAAGGAAGGGTAAGGTAGGAGGGGCTGAGAAGCTCTGAAGCTGAGGTGGATGGAGAGGGAAGGGGGTGGTGACAGGGGCTGCGAGGTTGGGGAAGAGAAGGGGGAGGTGGGAAGGACTGCGAGGTTGGCGGGGTGGGGGGAATGGGGGGGGGGGGTTGGGAGGCTGGGGGGATCTGCCAGCCTGGAGGGGCTGTGGTGTTGTTGGACTCAAGGATGAATGGACTAGTAGACATCCGAAAGGGATGAAATCAGGCTGCAGGGTGGTCCTCAACCTACTGGTTTCTACAGGCCCTAAACGCCCAAGGGCTGGATTCTGCCCCCGCTCACCTCGGCAACCTGCTCTCCTCCCGGACTGGCCGTGCTGCAGAGCCTGGAGGGGCCTGCACGGGGTGGGGTTGCCGGGGGTAGGGAGGCTGCTGCTCTTCCCCGGGTAACCAGGGAAACACAGATGACTGACACACAGCTGCTTTGCTCCACCGTGATCCTCATGTCTGACCGCCCCCACCCACTCTGTTTCAGGCTCTGCAGCACTCCCCGGAGCCAAAAACCTGGGGAGGGACCAGCAGGACTACACTGCTCACTGAGCAGATGGTCAGTAATAATAATCCATCATGAATAGGGTATTTGTTAAACGTTTACTATATGTCAGGCACCGTGCTAAACGCTGGGGTGGATTCAAGCAAATCGGGTTGGATGCAGTCTCTGTCCCGCACAGGACTCACAGTCTTCACTCCCATTTTACAGATGAGGTAACTGAGGCACAGAGAAGTGAAGTGGCTTGCCCAAAGCCACACAGCAGACAAGTGGCAGAGCCAGGAATAGAACCCACGACCTTCTGATTCCCAGGCCTCTGCTATATCCAGTATGCCTTGCTGCCACCCTAGTCAGAGGACACTGTTGATTGATGGATAGTTTGATTAATTGATTGATAGATGGATTGACTAGGGGCAGTGGGACTAACCGAGGAGGGTTGGGGTTGGGCACGGGAAGGGGCAAAGCTGGGACAACTGCATAATTGGTACTTGGATCTGTGCCCTTTGGGCATTTGATATTTGCTCCACCCTCAACCCTCCACCATTTATGTATAAATTGTATATTATAAATTTTCATACATATTCATATCTGTGTCCCCCTCTAGACTGTAAGCTCACTGTGGGAAGGGGATGTGTCTGCCAACTCTTTTGCATTATACTCTCCCAAGCGCTTAGACAGTGTTTGCACATAGTAAGTACTAAATAAATACCATTGATGAGGGAGGGTGGAGGGGAGTGTGGAAAGGCCAACGTGGTTTGAACCAGCCTGGAGAGTTGGGGGCTCGAGGCCTGAGAGTGCTGGGGGGCGGAGGGGAGAAGAAGGGAGGGACGGGGGAAGTGATCAGATCACCCAATCAGCAACGAGTCCTGAGTGTCAAGAACTTCTTGGTGAGTCTCCAGGTCAGAAATGGGAAGGGTTGGAAGGTGTGGAGGCGATGCCACGACGACGGCAGCTAGAAGTGGTCATTGGACTTTCTGAGATTTGGTGGAGGGAGAGAAACGACTGACCTGCTGACCTGCTGACCTGGGGCTGGGGGTGCTCCAGAACAGATCAAGGAGGACTCACGCCAGGCAGCAATGAACAGGAATCACAGAACGTCTTAGCCGGTAACAGATGGAACATTGAGCTGCTTTAAGGGAAATCTGAAACTCGAACCACAAAATGCAAACATAAGAAATAGCACTGCGGGGCCTGACACACAGTCTACCCTTCCCAGAACTCTGTCTCCAAAAGGGCACCAAGGTGCTTGGAAGATTACATGCCACTGTCCTCTTGGACATGCCCGCCTCGGGGTAAAGTCGTGATCTTCCAACACCCCTGACTCTCCCCTCTCCATTCCTGACTCTCCTCCAGTGACCCAGCAGAGACCATTCAAACCTGCTGGGCTATCCTCTCTCCAACGGCATCTCCATAGGCCCGGACAGGGACTATCCTCTCCACATTTTGGAGGTGAAGATGTCCAGAGAATCACCTGCCCCAACTGATGCTGAGATCGGAAGCCACTGGTTGGGCTCTGTGAGGAAGGTGGTTCGGGGAACATTTGTTACAGTGTTGACTCCGCATTTACTCTGTGCCAACCACTATGGTGAGAGCTGGTGTCAATAAATATTTATTCATTAATTCAATAGTATTTATTGAGCACTTACTATGTGCAGAACACTGTACTAAGCGCTTGGAATATACAACTCGGCAACAGATAGAGACAATCCCTACCCAATGATGGGTTTACAGTCTAATCAGGGGAGACAGACGTACAAAAACAAGACAACATAATTACAATAAATAGAATCAAGGGGATATACACCTCAAATAAATAGGGTAGTAAATATATATACAAATGAGCACAGTGCTGAGGGGAGGGGAAGGGAGAAGGGGAGGAGCAGAGGGAAAGAGGGTTTAGCTGAGGGGTGGTGAAGGGGGGAAGGGGGAGGGAGCAGAGGGCAGAGGGGGAGCAGAGAGAGAGCAGAGGGAAAAGGGGAAGCTCAGTCTGGGAAGGCCTCTTGGTGGAGGTGAGCTCTCAGTAGGGCTTTGAAGAGGGGAAGAGAGTGAGTTTGGCAGAGGTGAGAAGGGGAGGGTATTCCAGGACAGTGGTAGGACATGGGCCAGAGGTCAACGGTGGGATGGGCGTGACCAGGGGACGGTGAGGAGGTGGGAGGCAGAGGAGCAGAGTGTGCGGGATGGGCAGGAGAAAGAGAGAAGGGAGGAGAGGTAGGAGGGGGCAAGGGGATGGAGAGCCTTGAAGCCCAGAGTGAGGAGTTTTTGTTTCATGCGGTGGTTGATAGGCAACCACTGGAGGTTTTTAAGGAGGGAAGTGACAGGCCCAGAGCCTTTCTGCAGGAAGATGATCCGGGCAGCAGAATGAAGAATAGACTGGAGTGGGGAGCGACAGGAGGAAGGGAGGTCAGAGAGAAGGCTGACACAATAATCCAGCCGGGATATTATAAGAGCTTGTACCAGTATGATAGCTGTTCGGATGGAGAGGAAAGGGTGGATTTTGGCAATATTGGCGATATTGTAAAGGTGAGACCGGCTGGCATTGGTGACAGATTGGATATGTGGGGTGAATGAGAGAGTGGAGTCAAGGTTGACACCAAGGTTGAGGGCTTCACTGGACACCGTTCCTGTCCCAAACAGAATTTACAGTCTGGAAGAATAGGAAAGTGGTGATATCATCCCCATTTTACAGATGAGGACACTGAAGTCCAGAAAGGGTATAAGACTTGCCCAAGGTTTCACACAACAGGCGAGGGGCCCAACTGGAGCAAGAACCAGGCTGGGGCGGGCGGGTGGGGAAATGCGGACAGGTACCAACTTCTCTGGGGTGCTCGATCTCGAGGAGCCCACTGAGACAGTGGCAGGTTCGAGATGAAGGAGTTCCCCTTCCCTCCAGGTGGTGAGACGTCCCGACAGGCAGCTTTCTTCTGCCGGGTGGCTGGGACCGATCGACCCCAGGCTGAAGGAGGGACTGGGGTCGGAGGGTTTAGGGGCCTCAGGGGTCAGGGATCAGGGTGGCTGGGGGGTCTCAGGGATGCCGTCCAGCAGGAATCCCGGACACTTGGGCCTAGCCCGTCTCTGGCAAGGCCAGATGCCACTGCATGAGGACAGGGCGCCAAGGGGAAAACAGGATAAAAATAAAACACTCCCACGCCGGCCCCGGCCCCTCCGTGTACGTGGGAGGCCGCTGGTCACCATAGCAACTGCTCGCCCCTTGCATATTAATGACTCTCAGCCCCTCCCGTCAACTTGGGGTTGGCGAGGGGCCGGACACAGGCCTTGCCGGTGACAGCAGGCTTTGGCCCTGGGTCGGACTTACCTCTGGTCTTCGAGGCCTGAAGTAAGGCCAATTAGGTCCAGAGCGGCTTGACTGACTAAAATAAATAAATAAATAAATAAATAAATAAATAAATAAATAAATAAATAAATGGTGGCATTTGTTAAGCACTTACTATGTGCCAAGCACTGTTCTAAGCACTGGGGGATACAAGGTGATCAGGCTGTCCCACACGGGGGTCACAGTTTTAATGAGGTAATAATGATAATAATAATAATGTTGGTATTTGTTAAGCGCTTACTATGTGCCGAGCACTGTTCTAAGCGCTGGGGTAGACATAGGGGAATCATGTTGTCCCACGTGGGGCTCACAGTCTTAATCCCCATTTTACAGATGAGGGAACTGAGGCACAGAGAAGTTAAGTGACTTGCCCACAGTCACACAGCTGACAAGTGGCAGAGCTGGGATTCGAACTCATGAGCCCTGACTCCAAAGCCCGTGCTCTTTCCACTGCGCCACGCAGGTACAGATGAGGTAACTGAGGCACAGAGAATTAAGTGACTTGCCCAAAGTCACACAGCTGGCAAGGGCAAGCAGCGGAGCCAGGATTAGAACCCATGACCTCTGACTCCCAAGCCCGGGCTCTTTCCTTTGATCCATGCTGCTTCTCTGACTAGGCCTGGGTCACGCTGCAGGTCCAGGTGGACCTGGGACTAGAACCAAGGCTCCTTACTCCCAGCCACTAGATGGACTGACCACCAGCCTGGGGAAGCTGTGGGGACCCCAACCCATCACAGGCCTGGGAGTCAGAAGGACTTGGGTTCTAATCCCAGCTCTACCACATGTCTACTGCATGACCTTGGGCAACTCACTTCACTTCTCTGGACCTCATTTCCCTCATCTGTTAAATGGGGATTAAGGTTGTGAGCCCCAAGTGGGACAGGGATTGCATCCAACCTGATTAACCCCTATTTACCCCAGAGCTTATAACAGTGCTTGGCACATAGTAAGTGCTTGGCACATGGTAAGTGCTTAACAAGTACCATTATCATTATTATTATTATTAGGAATCCAAGACCCGGGTGGTCTGGGCCCCGGGGACACTCAGCACCCAAGTCAGGGCTGGCAGGGTGGACTGGCCACCCACTCTGGTCTTGACACTTCACAGTACCTCAGGGAGATGCTCGGCAAAGGTCAAACTTTCCACATTGTGCTGGTTCCCGCAAAGCAGAGAGATGGAAAGGAGAGTGGAGGGGAGGAAAAGAGGGAGAGTGGAAGGGAGGGGTGGACAGAGAGGGGGGAAAGAGGGGGATGGGAGGCATGGGGGGGGGGAAGAAGGGAGAGACCAGAAGGAGAAAGAGTAGAAGGAGGGGGAAGAGAGGGAGAGAAGGAGAAAGAGAGAGTGGAAGAAGGTCTCTTCCCACCACGACCCTACAGAATTTCAGCTGAGCATGGAACTCAGCACTCCGCAGTTACGGGAAGCAGCGTGGCCTAGCAGAAAGAGCCCAAGTCTGGGAGTCAGAGGACCTGGGTTCTAATCTCAGCTCCACTACTTGCCCACTGACTAAATTTGAGCAAGTCCCTTCACTGGCCTCAGTTTCCTCATCTATAAATGGAGCTCTCCCCAAGCTTGGCAGAAGTTCAGCAGGCACATTCCCCTGCCGACAGAGGGAAGAATGGAACCCAGTGTCCCGATTCCTAGAGCTGGGCCCTTCCCATGGGACCGGGCCTCCAGTGGCATCCTGCCGCCTGCCCAGTCTGCCTTGGTCCCGGCTGCTTCGGGAAGGTCCACAAGGTCCCACCCTGCCAATTAATCATTATCAATCGTGTTTACAAAGCTCCTACTCTGTACAGAGCACCGTGCGGAACACTTGGAAGGGGACAATATCTCCATCATTCATTCAATAGTATTTATTGAGCGCTTACTGTGTGCAGAGCACCGTACTAAGCACCGTCCTCAAGGAGCTTACAATCTAGACAAGGAAAGAGACACTAAAGTAAGTTACAGAAGGGAGGAAGAAGAAAAATGAATAGGTAGGAGAGTTAGGATTTCAGTACTAAAGCAAAGCCCAGGAGATCGGGACAGGACCATGGGATCAGATCTGGTTCCGGGGTCAGGGAAGGTGGGGCCGGGCCGGGGTTCTGGCCTGGGGCCCTGCAGGGCGGTGCCCATAGTGCGACGCACTGAGCAGAAGAGCAGGCTGGGAAGAAGCCGGCTCATCCAGAGACTCATGGCCAGGAAAATGAAGCGAAGCCACAGGCGGTTGCTATAGAGACGATCACACACTGGACCCAGGAGAGAGACGGAACAGATTTACGCGTCGGAGAGGTGTGGACGCGAACTGACAAACAGCCCCCTTCAGCTTTGGAATCCTTGTCCAAGTCGCTGCGGATCACAAGCGGAGAGATCCAAACCCTCCATCGTCGGCCGGTGCACTGAGGGGTCGTGGGTGGGGGCTTGATCGGTCCTTGGACTGCCTCCTCTTTCCGATCGACCGGGGCCCGGCCACCCCCACTGCCCAAACCTTCCCGGCCTACAGCACGGGGGTCCAGGCATCACAACCGATTATCAGCAGCCCTTCCTGAGGCCGCTATTCCAGCCGGTCGCACTTGTACCTCTGAGATCTTCTGCCTTCCTTCAGCTCCCACTCGAGGAGGGTGGGCAGGCAGGATGGGAAGGTTGGGCAGGGTAGAAGGGGGAGGATGGGAGGGGCAGAAGGGGAAGAATGGGCAGGACAGGTTGGGAAAGGTGGTGGGAGGAGGGAGGGTGGGCCAGGCAGGAGGGGGAGGGTGGGCCAGGCGGGGAGGGGAGGTAGGTGGAATGGGGTGGAAGTGGGAGAGAGGGGAGGGAGGGTAAATCAGGGCAGGAGGGGCAGGGCAGGAGGGACAGAAGGGGAAGGAAGAGAGGGAGATGAGGAACAAGGCAGGAAGGGGAGAGAGGGGAGGGTGCAAGGGGGTTTAGAGGGAAGGAGGGGGAGGAGAGAGGAGGAGAGGCAGGACAGCAACAGTCCAGAAACCCCAGGAAGAACATGTCTGATCCACAGATTCAATCAGAAACCGTCCTGCCAGGGCAGCGAAGAGAGAGGCGTCGGGGCCTGCGGGGAGTGCAGGCTTGGGGGAACGGGGTGGGGGTGGAGGGAGCTGGGGAGGGGCTCCCCGGGGGAGCAGGGAGCCGACCCCTCAAATCATTTGTTTCCCGGCAGAACTCATTCAGCTTGACCTCCATCTAGGAGTGAATCACTTCCTCGCTGTAATTACTGGCAATTAGCCAGAAAATGGCCAATTATTGTGAATCAACCTAATGGGGCGGCTTGAACAGCGGGTGTGTGTCGGGGGCTCTGGGGTTGAGCCAGGATTGAATCCTTTCCCGGCAGAGCACGCCCTATTCTGTCCCTGGCCAGTTTGGATCAGACCCACTCTAGTCCAGCCCCGCCCTGAACGGTTGGCCAGGGGAACACCCACACCCACACAATCTACCAATCAATACTATTTATCGCACACATATTGTGGGCAGTAAGCGTGGTAGACATGTTTCCTGTCCACAGAGAGCTTTGGGGGGAAGATATAAGAAATTATGGATCGGTACATATATGATGCATATCAAGTGCTTGAAGGGTACACATCCAAATGCAAGGGTGATACAGAAGAGAGGAAGTAGGGGAGACGAGGGCTTATTTGGGGAAAGCCTCTCGGAGGAGATGTGATTTTTAGAAGGACTTTGAAGGTGGGGGATGCTGTGGTCTGTCGCATGTAAAGGGGGAAGACATTCCAGGCCAGAGGGACGACATGGGCAGAGGGTCGGTGGTGAGACAGACAAGATCAGAGTACAAGTGAGTAGGTTGGTGTTAGAGGAGCGAAGCCTGCGGGCTGGGCTGTAATGGGAGATCAGTGAGGTGAGGTAGGAGGGGGCGAGTTGATTGACCTCTTTGAAGCTGATGGTAAGGAGTTTCTGTTTGATGCAGAGGTGAATGGTAACCACTGGAGGTTCTTGAGGAGTGGGGAGATGTGGACTGAACTTTTTTCTTTTTAGAAAAATGATTCAGGCAGCAGAAAGAAGTATGAATGAAGTAGGGAGAAACAGGAGGCAGGGAGGTCAGTGAGGAGGCTGATGCTGAAGTCAAGGTGGGATATGAAAAGTGTTTGGATCAACGTGATAGCAGCTTCTATGAAGAGAAAAGGGCAGATTTTAGCGATGTTGTGAAGGTGGAACCGATAGGATCTGGTGACAGATTGAATATGTGGGTTGAACGTGAGAAATGAGTCGAGGATAATGCCAAGGTTTCGGACTTGTGAGACGGGGAAGATGGTGGGCTGTCTTCAGTGACGGGAAGGATGGAGTTGGGTGTGAAGATGAGGAATTCGGTTTTGGACGTGTTGAGCTTGAGGTGTCAAGTGGAGATGTCCTGCAGGCCGGTGGAAAGGAGAGACTGCAAACACACACACATACACACGCAGGTGAATTGTACATTCTAAGTGCTTAGTCCAGTACCCTACACATAGTAAGCGCTCAATAAATACTACTGAATGAATGATGAGAAAATGAGAGACTGCAGATGGAAAAACACAGGAGGTATTCATTCATTCATTCAATAGTATTTATTGAGCGCTTACTATGTGCAGAGCACTGTACTAAGCGCTTGGAATGAACAAGTCGGCAACAGATAGTGACAGTCCCTGCCGTTTGACGGGCTTACAGTCTAATCGGGGGAGAAGGTAGACCGCAGGTAGCGTGGCTCAGTGGAATGAGCCTGGGCTTGGGAGTCAGAGGTCACGGGTTCGAATCCCGGCTCTGCCACTTGTCAGCTGTGTGACTGTGGGCAAGTCACTTCACTTCTCTGTGCCTCAGTTATCTCATCTGCAAAATGGGGATTAAGACTGTAAGCCTCACGTGGGACAACCTGATGACCCTGTATCTCCCCCAGCGCTGAGAACAGAGCTCTGCACATAGTAAGCGCTTAACAAATACCAACATTATTATCACACCCAGGCCCAGAGGCAGGAGGGGGTGAGGGAGTGCGGGCCCCCGCCCCCGCCCCCGCCGACCTGCCGCGGGACCGCCAGGATCCGTCGGTCAGACGTCGCCCCCTGGTGGTCACGAGGGTGAGCTGCACCAGTCGTTGAGGGGGGAACGTGGCCCTTCTCCCTTCCCTCCCCTCCGCACTGTGTGCTCATTTGCATATATTTTTATTACCCTATTTATTCCGTTAATGAGGTGTACACCCCCTCGATTCTATTTATCGTGATTATGTTGTCTTGTTTTTTCCCGTCTGTCTCCCCCGATTAGACTGCAAGCCCGTCATTGGCCAGGGATGGTCTCTCTCTGTTGTCGAATTGTACATTCCAAGCGCTTAGTACGGTGCTCTGCACATAGGAAGCGCTCAATAAATGCTATTGAATGAACGAATGAATAATCGGGAGAGACGGACGGCAGAGCCAAACAGAACGAAACAAAAACAAGACCACATTATCACGATAAATAGAATCAAGGGGATGGACACCTCACTAACAGAATAAATAGGGTGATAAATAATATATACAAATGAGGACAGTGCTGAGGGGAAGGAGCAGAGGGTGGGGAGAGGAGGGGGAGCAGAGGGCACGGGGGCTCAGCTGAGGGGAGGTGAATAATAATAATAATAATAATAATGGTATTTATTAAGCGCTTCTTATGTGCAGAGCACTGTTCTAAGCGCTGGGGTAGACACAGGAGAATCAGGATGTCCCACGTGGGGCTCACAGTCTTAATCCCCATTTTACAGATGAGGTAACTGAGGCACAGAGAAGTGAAGTGACTTGCCCACAGTCACACAGCTGACAAGTGAAAGGGGAGGAGCAGAGGGTGGAGGGGGTGCAGGGGGAAAGGGGAGCAGAGACGCCGCCTCCATCACCCCTGACTCCGGTCGACGTTCACAGCAGGCCGGGGCCAGGCTCGACCTCGACCTCGGCCTCGGCCTCAACTTCAGCCTCAACCTCAGGCCTCCCCCCTTTGGACTGTGAGCCCGTCACTGGGCAGGGATGGTCTCTATCTGTTGCCCAGTTGTACGTTCCAAGCGCTTAGTACAGTGCTCTGCACATAGTAAGCGCTCAATAAATACCACTGAATGAATGAACCTCAACCTCTAGGTGGGAGGGTTTGTTTTGCGTTCTGCAGGTGGCTTCTCCACGTTACCCTCGGCGGGCGGACCCAGGAGACCCGGCCTCCAGAGGTCCAGCCTGTGGAGGTCCAGCCCCCTGAGATCCAGGCCTCCAGAGGTCCAGCCCCCGGAATCCCAGCCCTCTGAGATCCAGCGCCCCGAGACCTGGCCCAGGGAGATCCAGCCCCAGAATCAATCAATCCATAATAACAATTATCATTATTATAGAGCAGAGTGGCTTAGTGGAAAGAGAACGGGCTTGGGAGTCAGAGGACATAGGTTCTAATCCCGGCTCCGACGCTTGTCTGCTGCGTGACCTGGGCAAGTCACTTAATAATAATGATAATGATAATAACGATGGCATTTGTTAAGCGCTTACTATGTGCCAAGCACTGTTCTAAGCGCTGGGGGGATACAAGGTCATTAGATTGTCCCACATGGGGCTCACAGTCTTCATCCCCATTTTACATATGGAGGTAACTGAGGCACAGAGAAGTTAGGTGACTTGCCCAAAGCCACACAGCTGACTTCTCTGTGCCTCAGTTCCCTCATCTGGAAAATGGGGATTAAAAGTGTGAGCCCCACGTGGGACAACCTGATAACCTTGTGTCTTCCCCAGCGCATAGAACAGTGCTTGTCACATAGTAAGCGCCTAACAAATACCATTATTATTATATTATTATTTCCATAACCTTGGCGTTGTCTTCGACTCATCTCTCTCATTCCACCAACATATTCAACGTCAACAAATCCTGTCGGTTCTATCTTCACCACATTGCTAAAATCCAGACTTTCCTCTCCATCCAAACTGCCACCATGCTGATCCCAGCATCCCACCTGTTATCCGACATTTACTCTCTCCACCATCGAAGCCTTATTATTGGTATTCAATCGAATTTACTGAGCACTTATTGTATACAGAGCCATGTACTAAGAGCTTGGGAGAGGACAATTCAACAATAAACAGGCACATTCCCTGCCCACAACGAGCTTACAGTCTAGAGTGGGAGGAGCCAGACATTGATATAAATAAATAAATTACAGATATGGATATGTGCTGTGGGGCTCGGGGGGGGGGGATGGACAAAGGGAGAAAGTCAGGGTGAGGCAGAAGGGAGTGGAAGAAGAGGCAAGGGGGGCTTAGTCAGGGAAGGCCTCTTGGAAGAGATGTGCCTTTAATAAAGCTTTGAAGAGAGGGAGAATAATTGTCTGTCGGATTTGAAGGGGGGGGCACTTCAGGGCAGAGGCAAAATGTGAGCGAAGGGTCAGCAGTGACATAGGTGAGATGGAGGTACAGTGAGAAGGTTGGCATTAGAGGAGCTATGTGTGCGGGCTGGGTTGTAGTAGGAAGTAGCAAAGTGAGGTAGGAGGGGGCAAGGTGATTGAGTGCTTTAAAGCTAGTGGTGAGGAGTTTTTGTTAATAATAATAATAATAATAATGTTGGTATTTGTTAAGCGCTTACTATGTGCCGAGCACTGTTCTAAGCGCCGGGGTAGACACAGGGTAATCAGGATGTCCCATGTGGGGCTCACAGTCTTAATCCCCATTTTACAGATGAGGTAACTGAGGCACTGAGAAGTTAAGTGAGTTGCCCAAAGTCACACAGCTGACAAGTGGCAGAGCCAGGGTTCAGACCCATGTCCTCTGACTCCAAAGCCCATGCTCTTTCCAGTGAGCCATGCTGCTTTCCAAGTTGCATCAAACAAGTTGCATCTAACTTGTTTGATGCAAGTTTTTGAAGAGTGGAGAAACATGTCCTGAACACTTATGTAGAAAAATGATCCAGACAGCAGAGTGAAGTATGGACTGGAGTGGGGAGAGACAGGAGGCTGGGAGGTCAGTAAGGAGGCCAATACAGTAATCAAGGCAAGATAGGATAAGTACTTGGATTACTGTGTAGCAGCTTGGATGGAGAGGAAAGGGTGGATTTTAGTGATGTTGTGAAGGTGGGAGCAACAGGATTTAGTGATGGATTGAATATGTGGGTTGAAGGAGAGTGAGGACTCAAAGAAAACCAAGGTTATGGGCTTGTGAGAAAAAAAGGATGGTGGTGCTGTCTACAGTGAGGGGAAAGTCAGGAGGAGCACAGGGTTTGGGTGGGAAGATGAGGTCTTCTGTTTTGGACATTAAGCTTGAGGTGATGGGAGGACATCCAAATAGAGATGTCTTGAAGGCAGGAGGAAATGTGAGACTGCAAAGAGGGAGAGATCAGGCCTGAAGATGTAGATTTGGGTATCATCCACATAGAGGTGGAGTATGGCATAGTGGATAGACCATGGGCCTGGGAGTCAGAAGGCCATGGGTTCTAATCCCAGCTCTGCTGTCTGGATCATCTTGTCTGCTGTGTGGCTTTAGGCAAGTCACTTGACTTCTCTGGGCCTCAGCTACCTCATCTGTAAAATGAGGGTTAAGACTGTGAGCCTCACGTGGGATAACCTGACTACCTTGTACCTACCCCAGTGCTTAGAACAGTGCCCGTTGTTGGGTAGAGATTGTCTCTGTTGCCAAATTGTACTTTCCAAGTGCTTACTACAGTAATCTGCACACAGTAAGCACTCAATAAATATAAAGATGAATGAGTGCCTGGCACATGGTAAGCGCTTAACAATACCATAATTACTACTATTACTATTGTTAGGTGAAGCGATGGGAATGAATTAGTTCTCCAAAGGAGTGTGTGTAGATGGAAGGGGACCCAGAACTGAATCCTGAGGGACACCCACAGTTAGGGGGTGGGAGGCAGAGGAGGAGTGCGTGAAAGAGCCTGAGAAAGAGCAGCCAGAGAGATAGGAGGAGAACCAGGAGAGGATGGTGTCTGTGAAGCCGAGGTTGGATAATGTTTCCAGGAGAATTGGATGTTCAACAGTGTCAAAGACAGCAGAGAGGTCGAGGAGGATTAGGATGGAGTAAAGGCCATTGGTTTTGGCAAGGAGACCATTGGTGACCTTTGAGAGGACAGTTTCTGTGGAGTGAAGGGGACAGAAGCCAGATGGGAGGGGGTCAAGGAGAGAATTGGAGGAAAGGAACTTGAGACAGCCCTTGTAGACAAGGGCTCAAGGAGTTTGGAGGGGAATAATAATAATAATGATGTTGGTATTTGTTAAGCGCTTACTATGTGCAGAGCACTGTTCTAAGCGCTGGGGTAGACACAGGGGAATCAGGTTGTCTCACGTGGGGCTCACAGTCTTAATCCCCATTTTACAGATGAGGTAACTGAGGCACAGAGAAGTTAAGTGACTTGCCCACAGTCACACAGCTAAGTGGCAGATCCGGGATTCGAACTCATGATTTCGGACCCCAAAGCCCGTGCTTTTTCCACTGAGCCATGCTGCTTCTCGGAGGGAGTTGGGGCAATAACTGGAGGAATCCGTAGGGTCAAGGGAGAGGTTTTTTTAGGATGGGGGAGATATTGGTTATTCCGCCTGTTCAGCACTGGGTCGGTTTCCCTTGAGGCTGGTTTCGGCCCCCAGCCCAGCTCTGCTCTCCGGCCTCCCATACTTGTCTCTGGGACCTGGGGGCAAGAGACAGGCGGAGGTAGGGCCCGGGGTGGGGGTCTCAGAGCTGCCCTGGGACGTCCTTCCCGCCCCCTCATCCTGGCACTGTGTAGAATGTCCCAGCAGCCCAGCAGTCACCGACGGACAGAGGACACCTTGGGGGCTCCGGGCCCCACAGTGAAGCACATCCAGGGTGTCTCTAGGGAGTAGGAGGCTTCGCCGGCTTGTTGGTCGTGAGGAGAAATGAGGAGGGGCCTCCAGAATGGGAGGGGCTGTGGGGCTTTTAATTCAAGGGCTAATGGCCAGGCAAAAATGCCCCTTCTCCCCACCTCCCCCATAAATGAACTGGGGCTGCGGAAGGGCCGAGAAACGATCGATCCAGCCCCAATCTCCAGGGTTCATCGGTCAATCGATCGATCAATGAATGGTATTCATTGAGCGCTTACTGCATGTAGAGCACTTGGGAGAGTACAATACAATAGGGCCGGTAGATGCGATACCTATCCACAAGGAACTTACAGTCTACGGGGGAGACGGTCGTTAAAATAAATGACGGATATGGGAAATGGCAGAGTATAAGGACACAGATAATATAAGGACATGTATAAAAGTGCTGAGGGGTTGAGGGTGAGTTGGATTTCAAGTCCTTAGTAAGGGTACAGATCCAAATGTAAAGGCAACCCAAAAAAGGGAGGGTGAATATGGAAAATGAGGGCCCAGTCAGGGAAGGCCCCTTGGAGGAGATATGATTTTAGGAGAACTTGGAAGGTGGACATGGGGGTGGACTGTCGGGTATAAGGGGGAGGAAGTTCCAGGGCAGTTGGAGGATGTGGGCAAGGAATCATCCGTGAAACTGTTGAGATTGAGGTAAAGTGAGCCAATTGACATTAAAGGAGCAAGGTGTGCGGACTGGGTTGTAGTAGGAGATCAGCAAGGTAAGTAGCAGCAGCAGAGCTGATTGAGTGTCTTAAAACTGACGGAAAGAGTTTCTGTGTGATGCAGAGGTGGATGGGCAACCACTGGAGACTTTTGAAGAGTGCGGAGACATAGCCCGAAAAGTTTTGTAGAAAAATAATCTGCGCAGCAGAGTGAAATTCGGACTGAAGTAGGATAGGGGCCGGAGGCAGAGAGGTCAGGGAGGAGGCAGATGAAGGAGTCAAAACAGGATATGCTAAGTGAGTCGGAAGATGTGGGTTCTAATTCCGGCTCAGCCACTTATCTGCTATGTGACCTTGGGCAAGCTACTTAACTTCTCTGTGCCTCAGTTACCTCATCTATAAAATGGGGATTAAGATTTGGGATTAGGATTCTTTAACTCCCATTATCTCCTGGACCCCCTCCAATCTGGCTTCCGTCCCCTCCACTCTACCGAGACTGCTCTAAGGTCACCCATGACCTCCTTCTTGCCAAATCAAATGGCTCCTTCTCCATTCTAATCCTCATTGACCTCTCAGCTGTCTTTGACACTGTCGACCAACCCCTTCTCCTCCACACCTTATTTCACCTTGGCTTCACGGATTCCGTCCTCTCTTGGTTCTCCTCTTATCTCTCTGGCCGGTCATTCTCGGTCTCCTTCGCGGGCTCTTCCTCCCCCTCTGTTGGAGTTCCTCAAGGGTCAGTTCTTGGCCCTCTTCTGTTCTCCATTTACACTCACTCCCTTGGTGAACTCATCCGCTCTCACGGCTTCGACTACCATCTCTATGCAGATGACACACAGATCTACATCTCTGCCCCTGTCCTCTCCCCCTCCCTTCAGGCTCATATCTCCTCCTGCCTCCAGGACGTCTCCACCTGGATGTCTGCCCGCCACCTAAAACTCAACATGACCAAAACTGAGCTCCTTATCTTCCCTCCCAAGCCCAGTCCTCTCCCAGGCTTCTCTATCACCGTGGATGGTACGACCACCCTTCCCGTCTCTCGGGCCCGCAACCTCGGTGTCATCTTTGACTCGTCTCTCTCGTTCACCCCACACATCCGATCCGTCACCAAGACCTGCCGGTCTCACCTTTATAATATCGCCAAGATCTGCCCTTTCCTCTCCACCCAGACGGCTACCTTACTGTTAAGGACTCTCGTAATATTCCAGCTAGACTGCTGTGTCAGCCTTCTCTCTGATCTCCCTTCCTCCTCTCTCTCCCCGCTCCGGTCTATTCTTCACTCCGCCGCCCGGCTCATCTTCCTGCAGAAATGCTCTGGGCATGTCACTCCCCTTCTTAAAAACCTCCAATGGTTGCCTATCAACCTCCGCACAAAACAAAAACTTGTCACTCTAGGCTTCAAGGCTCTCCATCACGTTGCCCCTCCTACCTCTCCTCCCTTCTCTCTTTCTACTGCCCACCCCACATGCTCCGCTCCTCCGCCGCCCACCTCCTCACCGTTCCTCGGTCTCGCCTATCCCGCCGTCGACCCCTGGGCCTTGTCCTCCTGTGCTCCTGGAATGCCCTCTCTCCCCACCTCCGCCAAACTCTCCTCCCCTCTTCAAATCCCTACTTAAAGCTCACCTCCTCCAAGAGGCCTTCCCAGACTGAGCTCCCCCCTTTTTCCCTCTGCTCCTTCTACCCCCCCTTCACCTCTCTGCAGCTAAACCCTCTTCTCCCCCCTTTCCCTCTGCTCCTCCCCCTCTCCCGTCCCATCCCCTCAGCACTGTTCTCGTCCGCTCAACTGTATATATCTTCATCACCCTATTTATTTTGTTCGATGAGATGTACATCACCCTGATTCTATTTATTTGCTATTGTTTTAATGAGATGTTCATCCCCTCAATTCTATCTATTGCCATTGTTCTTGTCTGTCCGTCTCCCGCAATTAGACTGTAAGCCCGTCAAAGGGCAGGGACTGTCTCAATCTGTTGCCGATTTGTCCATTCCAAGCGCTTAGTACAGTACTCTGCACATAGTAAGCGCTCAATAAATACTATTGAATGAATGAATGAAATAATAATGTTGGTATTTGTTAAGCGCTTACTATGTGCCGAGCACTGTTCTAAGCGCTGGAGTAGACAGAGGGGAATCAGGTTGTCCCACGAGGGGCTCACAGTCTTAGTCCCCATTTTACAGATGAGATAACTGAGGTACCGAGAAGTTAAGTGACTTGCCCAAAGTCATACAGCTGACAAGTGGCCAAGCCGGGATTCAAACCCATGACCTCTGACTCCAAAGCCCGTGCTCTTTCCACTGAGCCACGCTGCTACTCTAATGAAAGAATGAAAGACTTGGAGCCCCACGTGGGACAACCTGATTACCTTGTTTCTTCCCCAGCACTTAGAACAGTGCTTGGCATATAGTAAGTGCTTAACAAAACCATAACAATAGTAAGTGTTTGGATCAGCATGGTAGCAGTTTGGATAGAGTGGAAAGAAGAGATTACAGAGCTCTTGTGAAGGTAGAACCAGCCGCATTTGGTGACAGATTGAGTATGCAGGTTGAATGAGAGAAATGAGAATGACCTGAGGATAATGCCAAAGTTATGGGCTTGAGAGGACAGGGAAGATGGTGTTGTATACAGTGGTGGAAAAGCCAGGGGGAAGTCAGGGTTTAGCTGGGAAGATGAGGAGTTGTTTTGGATATACTGTTTGAGGTGTCATTGGGACATCAAAGTAGTGATGTCCTGAAGGCAGGAGGAAATACAAGATTGGGAGAGAGGTCGGGACCGGAGAGGGAGAATTGGGAATTGTCCGTGTAGAAATGGTAGTTGAAGCTGTGAAAGCAATTGAGTTCTCTGAGGAAGTGGGTGTAGATGGAGAATAGAAGGGGGCCAGAACTGAGTCTTGAAGGTCCCCTCAATCCCCTCCGATTTTCCCAAGTCATCAGATTTGGTTTCCATACAGAGTCTAAGTAGGAAGAACAGGTACTGAATTCCCATTTTGCAAATGAGGGAACTGAGGCACAGAGAAGTCAAGTGACTTGCCCAAAGTCACACAGCAGGTACATGATGCAGCCAGAACTAGAACTGAGGTACACTGGCTAACTCTGCCAACAGTACTCTTCCATCCTTATCGACTTCCATACCCATTGACCGCACCAGATGTTTCGGACTTTCTGTTCGTTCATTCCCTGCATCCCCTTCAGTTAATTCATTCTTCATTCTCATACCTTATTCTCCCCCTCTGGATGGTAAGCCTGTTCATTCGTTCAATCGTATTTATTAATAATGTTGGTATTTGTTAAGCGCTTACTATGTGCCGAGCACTGTTCTAAGCGCTGGGGTAAACACAGGGGAATCAGGTTGTCCCACGTGGGGCTCAAAGTCTTAATCCCCATTTTACAGATGAGGGAACTGAGACACAGAGAAGTTAAGTGACTTGCCCACAGTCACACAGCCGACAAGTGGCAGAGCTGGGATTTGAGCGCTTACTGTGTGCAGAGCACTGTACTAAGCGCTTGTGTGGGCAAGGGACACGTCTACCAACTCTCTTCTACTGTACTCTCCCAAGTGCTCAGTACAGTGCTCTGCAAGCAGTAAATGCTCAATAAATACGATTCATGGATTGATTCCTCAGCCCTCACAACAAATCATTGAGGGAAGGAGAGGAAGATGTCATCGTCCCCAAATGACAGTTGAAGAAACTGAGATAACAGGACTCGTGGAGGGTCATGTAGCCCTCAAGTGGACATTTGCCTGCTGAATTTTCACCCTCAGGTCCTCACGCAGTGGGGAGGGCACCAGGGTTCGGGGCCTTTGGTCCCAAGCTTGCAGCCTCCAGCCCTGGGGCAGGCACTGCCAGCTCCTAGCTTGCTTTCTTCCTCATGACTTCCTCTTCTGCTGCCTGCTCACTGTTCTCTCTCTCTCCCCCTCCTCGCCTGCCTTCTCCCCTTCAGTTTGTTAGCTTGGGCTAGGGCCATTTAAGCTTGTCCCCTCGCTCTCCACACAAGCACCGACAGGGCCAATTTGCCAGGGGCAGGCCTGGTGGTGGTTGGTGGGGGAGGGTCTTCACATTTTAAACTTTGGCCGCTCCCCCGCAGCAGGACAGGAACCGTTCCCTCCTCGCGTCGCACATCCTGGACCCAAAGAACCTCCCGGGGGCTGTCCCAGTTATCCCCACCCCGAGGCTCCAAGGAAAACAGGATACGGGATCCCAAGGAAGAGGTGCAGGGGGAGCTGAGGGGAAGATTCTCCAAGTCAGTCAATCAGTTGTATTTGTTGAGTGCTTACTCTGTGCACGGCATTGTACTAAGGGCTTGGAAGAGTATAATACCACAATGGACCCATTCCTTCCCCACAACGAGCTTGCCAAGTGCAAGCTCCAGCCCAGCTCAAATAGGCCCATCTCTCTGTGAGTGGCTCTCCGCTGGAGCTGCAGGTGTGAGGAAGAATTTCTCTATCATTCCCCTCTGGTGGCCACCCCCAGGACACTCAGGCCATGATCAGCGGCCGCCCTGGCTATTGCCCCCCCGGAAGGCCGAGCTGCCTCCCAGGCCAGGCTGGTCGCCCCACTGGAAAGCGGCAGTCCCCGATCCACGGCACATGTCGTGGGAAGGTGAAGGAGGGGAGGCGGCAGCCACGCTCGCACAGTGGAAATCCACTGCAGGCGAGGAAATGGCACCAGAGCAAAGGGAGGTCAAAGAGTGGGAGCCCAAGATGCTGCTGTGACTCAGGAGCAGCGAGGGCAGGGGAAGGGGAAAAGAGGAGCGGAAAGGGGAATAGGGGAAGCAGAAGCGGAAAGGGAGAGAGCAAGGTTCCAGGGATGTCCTGGGTGAACTGGAAGGGAGACAGGTGCAAAATGGGAGGAAGACGGACAACACCGGTAAGGACGTGCTGTAGAACCCGACTGAGGCCATCAGCGGAGTCCTGGGGGCAGAGGTCACGGGGCAGACGGGGGGGCATCTGATAAAACCTCATCCAACAATCAACTCTCGATTGACGAGGAGACGCAGCCACGTTGTTCGATCAACCTTAGTCCAGCACAGCCAGGGACCGTGCTGAGTAGGAGGCCACGCTGCCTAGTGGAAGGAGCAGATCCCTGGGAGTCGGGGGACTCGGGCTCCAATGCCGACTTTGCCACTTGCTTCCAATGTGACCCGGGGTGATTCACTCTTTTTCTCTGTGCCTTAGTTTCTGCCACTGAAAATGAGAATTCAATACCTGTTCTCCCTTCCCGTTAGACTGGAAGTCAATGAGGGGCAGGGACTGTGGCTGACCCAATTATTTTGTATCTACCCCAGTGCTTAGTGCGGTGCTCGGCACGCAGTAAGGGCTTAAGAAATACCACTATTACTGTAAGACAGATAATGACACTGGATACAGACTGTGAGCCCTGAATGTGCTAAGGACTAAAGAGGACAGCCATGCAAATCCTCCGGCATTCTGCCATCCTTCCATCAGGATAATCAGATTGGACAAAGCCCTTGTCCCACATGGGGCTCACAATCCTAAACCCCATTTTACAAATGAGATAACTAAGGCACAGAGAAGTGAATTCTTATATACTCTTACATTTTTTTACCTTGGTTGGAATAACCCACCATTCATTCAGTCATATCATTGAGCGCTATGTGCAGAGCACTGTACAAAGTGCTTGAATAATAGTAATGATGGTACTTGTTAAGCACTCACTATGTACAAAGCACGGTTCTAAGTGCTGGGGTTGATACAAGGTCATCAGGTTGCCCCACTTGGGGCTCACGGTCTCAATCCCCATTTTACAAATGAGGTAACTGAGGCAGTGAGAAGTGAAGTGACTTGCCCAAAGTCACACAGCTGACAAGTGGTGGAGCCGGGATTAGAACCCACGACCTCTGACTCCCAAGCCCATGCTCTTCCCACTAAGCCATGCTGCTTCTCATGCTTCTCACCACCCCAGGAAAGAGATGTAAGCGACCCCAAATCTAGACTTCCAGGTTTCTCTTCATTTGGATGTCAAATAAAGATTGCACGTCAGCTAAAAGACCCCCATATTTATTATGTTCGTAGAATGTCTAACCTTTTTCAATTCTCTTAAATTCATTAGGGTTTGAAGGGTACCTGAAGGCTCTTTCACATTACTTACACTTGAGGAGTTGTTCGGCAGCACAGATTCCTGGTTGACTATTGAGCACATCCATTCATTCTACTTTTAAAAAAAAAACCCAAAAACTTTGTATGGTATTTGTTAAGCATTTACTAGGGGCTAAACATTCATTCTACTTGTACAGTTTCTCTCCAGTATGAATTCTCTGATGTTTAATCAGGGTTGAGTGGTGAGTGAAGGCTTTACCGCATTCATTACACTTGAAGGGTTTCTCTCCCGTATGAATTATCCGATGATTGATAAAGTTTGAGCTCATACCGAAGGCTTTCCCGCACTCGGCACACTTATAAGGCTTCTCCCCACTGTGAATTCGCTGGTGGTTGATAAGGGTCGAGTGGTGACTGAAGGCTTTCCCACATTCACTACACTTGTAGGGCTTCTCTCCGGTGTGGATTCTCTGATGATTAATATAATTGGAGTGCATGTTGAAGTCTTTGCCACACTCACTACATCGGAAGAGTTTCTCTCCAGTGTGAATTCTCTGGTGCTTCCTCAGGGCTGAGCGCTGACCGAAGCCTTTCTCGCAGTCGGGACATGTGTAGGGCTTCTCCCCGGTGTGGATTCTCTGATGCCCGACAAGGGCCGAGCGCAGGGTGAAGGCTTTTCCGCATTCGTGGCATCTGTAGGGTTTCTCTCCGGTGTGGATTCTCTGATGCCCGATCAGAGTTGAATGTTGACTGAAGGCTTTTCCACATTCTGTGCACCGATAGGGTTTCTCCCCGGTGTGAACCCTCTGGTGGTTAATAAGGTTGGAGTGGTTACTGAAAGCCTTCTCACATTCACTGCATTTGTAGGGTTTCTCCCCCGTGTGAACTCTCCGATGTTTAAGAAGGACCGACTGCTGGCCGAAGTCCTTCCCACAGTCACTGCACCTGTACGGTTTCCCTCCGGTGTGACTTCTCCGGTGCTTCACGAGGGCCGACTGCCGACTGTAGGCTTTTCCGCAGTCCTTACACCGGTTGGGTTTCTCTCCGCTCCGACTCCTCCGCCGCTCAGTAAGGCCTGAGCGTTGACCGAAGTCTTTCTCTGCAGTGTGAACTCGCTGGTGATTGATGAGATTGGAATGGTCGCCGAAGGCCCTGCCACAGTTATCACACTTGTACGGCTTCTCCCCCGAATGGATTCTCTGATGGGTAACCAGGGTCGAGTGGTGACTGAAGTCTTTCCCGCATTCGGGACATCTGTAAGGTTTCTCCCCAGTGTGAATTCTCTGATGAACAATCAGAGTCGAGTGTTGACTAAAAGCCTTTCCGCATTCGGTACATCCGTAAGGCTTCTCTCCAGTGTGAATTCTCTGATGTTTAATCAAGGCTGATTGGTGGCTGAAGGCTCTGTCACACTCACAACACTTGTAGGGCTTCTCTCCAGTGTGTATTCTCTGATGTTCAGTGAGACAGGAGCTCCGTTTGAAGGCTTTCCCGCATTCACGGCAGGAATACGGTTTCTCTTTTGTACAAATTCTCTCCTGCTCAGCTTTTTCCCGTTCTTCCCGCCTCTTCTCCATGGAAGTTCCCTTCTGGATTTCTTGGAAGCAGGTGAAGCCTCTCTCCTGGTTAGGTAATTCCCTCATCCTCCCCATTGTGGGGACCCAGCCTGGTTCCTCCAGTCTTACCTCGCTCTCGCATGTTTCCCCCTCTTCAGAAGCCATGGGAATATTCTCTCAGAGTCTTGCCAATAAAATCCTCTGTCCTGATTCTCCACAAGTGTCCTGCTCTAGGAGTATTGCCTCCTTTGTCTCCGTTCCTGTTTTACAATCTAAAACAGACAGCAAAGACAAATATCACTCATCAATTCAATGAAATTAAAAAAGTGATCAGCCAGGCTGCATGGGCAGAGTCTCTTCAAAGCCCTGTTTAAAGGGCTGGTGATTGTTTGCTAAACAGTATTTTTTTAAAAACAAAAAAAAGGTGGAGAATCAAACAGAAACTTTGCCTGGACACCTGGCAAAGTAAGAGTTTGCCCAAACAATACAGGCACTCTTTGAACACATCGTTTAGACTGTGAGCCCGTCACTGGGCAGGGACTGTCTCTGTTGCCGAGTTGTACATTCCAAGCACTTAGTACAGTGCTCTGCACATAGAAAGCGCTCAATAAATACGATTCGATGAATGAATGAACTCATCTCAGAGAGTAAAGGGAAACCCATATAGGCTGGGGTAGTTGGTAAAGTCAGGAAGTTGAGAAGCAGCATGTCCTAGTGGACAGACCCCGGACCTGGGAGTCTGAAAGACCTGAGTTCTAATCTCGGCTCTGCCGCTTGACTACTGTTTGGCCCTGGGTAAGTCATTTAACTTCTCTGTGCCTTCAGGACTTGCTGACAGGTCCCTTTATTTGTGGCAGGGGGAGGGCGGGGGGGGCACCTGGAGGCCCTGTTGGTGAAGCTGAAATCCAGCGGGGATGGGAGACCAGATGCTGGCCGCAAACAGAACCAGAGAAGGCCACAGTCTCTGTTCTTAATGTGATTACAACCCAATTAGGAAGACAACAGTTATTTACAAATAGTGGCTCCAGTGGGAGAAATGGAAAAAGCCAGAACATGAGAAGACAAGCAACGGAATAAACAGTACCTACAGGACTCAGTAAATTGCTCCACAAATATGTGCCGGGAGGCCGCTGGGTGCAACAGGCCCAAGGTGGAAGAAATGGAGGAAGGCTTCCTGGGGGAGTTGGAGCTGCAAGCTGCCTTGAAGGTGCAGAGGGCCGAGGTCACGGTAGCGTCCATCCGACCTGTATCCCTTCCGACTGCCACCATCTTAATCATAATATTGATGATAATAATAATATTTGTTGAGTGCTTAGTATGTACCAAGCTTTGTACTAAACGCTGAGGGAGATACAAGGTGGTCAGGCTGGAAAAGTCCTTGTCCTATTTGAGACTCACAGCCTAAGCAAGAGGAAATAGGATTTAATCCCCATGTTACAGATGAGGAAACTGAGGCACGGAGAAGGTAAACAAATGGCCCCAGATCACACAGGAGGCAAATGGCGGAGCCGGGATTATCAATCAGTCGTATTTATTGAGCGCTTACTGTAATATAATAGAGTTGGGAGATACGTTCCCTGGCCACAATGAGCTACAGGGGCTACAGTCCAGATGGGGAGACAGACATTAATATGAACGAAAAAGTGACAGATATGGACATAAGTGCTGTGGAGCTTAGGGAGGGTGAATAAAGGGAGCTGATCGAAGTCCAAGGATGACACGGAAGGGAGGGGGAGAAGAGAAAGTGAGGTCTCAGTCAGAGAAGGCCTCTTGAAGGAGTTGTGCCTTCAATAAGGCTTTGAAGCGTGGGGGGAGAGCAACTGTCTGTAGGATTTGAGGAAGGAGGATGTTCCAGGCCAGAGGCAGGACGTGGGTGAGGGGTCAGCGGAGAGATGGACGAGATTGAGGTACAGTGAGTAGGCTGGCATTAGAGGAGCCAACTGTGGGGGCTGGGCTGCAGTACTACTAATAATAATGATGATATCTTTTAGGCACTTACTATGTGCCAAGCACTGTTCTAAGCTCTGGGGAAAATACAAGTTTATCAGATTGTCCCAGTTGGGGTGCACAGTCTTAATCCCCATTTTCCAAATGAGGTAACTGAGGCACAGAGAAGAGAAGTCACTTGCTCAAAGTCACACAACTGACATGTGGCAGAGCCGGGATTAGAATCCACGACCTCTGACTGCCAAGTCCGGGCTCTTTCCGCTAAGCCACGACCCAAATCCTCTGACCCCCAGGGCCGGGCTCTTCCCACGAGGCCACCCTGTTTCTCAGATGAACTGAAAGACCATAAACCCAGTCACGCACCAGTTACCGCGGGCCGGTTGGGCTTGGGCCCTCCCGCTACGAAGAAGCCTGGGTTCTGGGTTCGCTTCCTTGCCCGTTGGGGCAAGGAGCTGGGAGTTGATCCCCCGGGGGGGGGGGGGGGCGGGAGGCCCAGCGCAGCTCTTCGCAGGAGCTCAGCTCACTCCCACCTGCCCCTCTGGGGCAGTTCCCTGGCGGGCTCCAACCCTCCTCTCCCCCAGGTTCCCCATCTCCACAGGGACCTCCCACCCTCCCTTACTGAGGTCCCGGCGGCAGCTCCAGGGTGACCCTTCTTGCCCGCGTGGGCGTTCCTCTGGGCACTGCTGGTCCAGAAGGAATCTCACACTGCGTGTCCTTGAGAAGCAGTGTGGCCCAGTGGAAAGAGCATGGGCTTAGGAGTCAGAGGTCATGGATTCTAATCCTGGCTTTGCCACCTGTCGGCTGTGTGACTTTGGGCAAGTCACTTCACTTCTCGGTGCCTCATCTGTCAAATGGGGTTCAAGACTGTGAGCCTCACGTGGGACAACCTGATGACCCTGTATCTACCCCAGCGCTGAGAACAGTGCTCGGCATAGTAAGCGCTTAACAATAATGGTGGTATTTGTTAAGCGCTTACTATGTGCAAAGCACTGTACAGATATCAAAAGCAAGCAGTGTGGCTCAGTGGAAAGAGCACGGGCTTGAGAGTCAGAGGTCATGGGTTCGAATCTCGGCCCTGCCACTTGCCAGCTGTGTGACTGTGGGCAAGTCACTTCACTTCTCTGGGCCTCAGTGACCTCATCTGTAAAATGGGGATTAAGACTGTGAGCCTCACATGGGACAACCTGATGACCCTGTATCTACTCCAGCGCTTAGAACAGTGCTCTGCACATAGTAAGCGCCTAACAAATACCAACATTATTATTATTATTAAATTATAAGAATATCATTATTAACTTACTCTCGCACATATTTCATCGAGTGCTCTGCAATGACCCACCGACGCGCACGGATGCCAAGAAGACAGGCAGACACGGAGCTGGCCGGACCGGGGCAGGGCGGGCCTGCAAAGGCGGTTTCAGGATGCGACTAGAACAAAGGTAGGAAAAAGAAAACCCACGATGAGCAGGGATGTCAGCAAAGATGGACCCTCCCAAGGCCGGAGGGGAGAGGTGGGGAAGTAGGGGGGAGACATGGAAATGCGGGGCAACGGGTCTGTCTGTGCACCGAGGTGAGACAGGGGGCGGCGAGAGTGACAGGGACAGTGAGAGATGGGGGGCTGCGACAAGGCGCCCGATCCTGCCTTTCCTCACAACCTTTTGGTCCCGCGTGCCCAGGCCGCCCACTCAAGTCGCTGACTTCAGGCGTCGCAGAAGCAGCGTGGCTCAGTGGAAAGAGGCTGGGCTTGGGAGTCAGAGGTTCTGGGTTCTAATCCCGGCTCTGCACTTGTCAGCTCTGTGGCTTTGGGCAAGTCACTTCACTTCTCTGTGCCTCATTGACCTCATCTGTAAAATGGGGATGAAGACCGTGGGCCCCAAGTGGGATCCCCTCCTCCTCTCCATCCTCTGCTCCTCCCCCTTCCCCTCCAGTCAGCACTGTGCTCATTTGTATATATTATTTATTACCGTATTTATTTTGTTTAGGAGGTGTACATCCCCTTGATTCTATTCATCTTGATGATGTGGTCTTGTTTCTGTTTAGTTCTCTTTTGCTCTGCTATCTGTCTCCCCCGATTAGACTGTGACCCCATCATTGGGCAGGGAGGGCCTCTATCTGCGTGGCTCAGTGGAAAGAGCCTGGGCTTGGGAGTCAGAGATCATGGGTTCTAATCCCAGCTCCACCGCTTGCCAGCTGTGTGACTTTGGGCAAGTCTTTTAACTTCTCTGTGCCTCCGTTCCCTCATCTGCAAAATGGGGATTAAAACTGTGAGCCCCATGTGGGACAACCTGATCACCTTGTATCCCCCAGCGCTTAGAGCAGTGCTTGGCACATAGTAGGTGCTCAATAAATACATACTACTGAATGAATGACAACCTGATGACCTTGTATGTATCCCAGCGCTTAGAGTAGTGCTTGGCACATAGTAGGCGCTCAATAAATACATACTACTGAATGAATGAATGAATGACAACCTGATGACCTGGTATGTATCCCAGCGCTGAGAGCAGTGCTTGGCACATAGTAGGTGCTCAATAAATACATACTACTGAATGAATGAATGAATGACAACCTGATGACGTGGTATGTATCCCAGTGCTGAGAGCAGTGCTTGGCACATAGTAGGCGCTCAATAAATACATACTACTGAATGAATGAATGAATGACAACCTGATGACCTTGTATGTATCCCAGCGATTAGAGTAGTGCTTGGCACATAGCAGGTGCTCAATAAATACATACTACTGAATGAATGAATGCCAACCTGATCACCTTGTATGATCCCAGCGCTTAGAGCAGTGCTTGGCACATAGTAGGTGCTCAATAAATACATACTACTGAATGAATGAATGAATGACAACCTCATCACCTTGTATTTATCCCAGTGCTTGGAACAGTGCTTGGCACATAGTAAGCACTCAATAAATACTACTGAATAAATGAATGCCAACCTGATCACCTTGTAATAATAATAATAATAATAATGTTGGTATTTGTTAAGCGCTTACTATGTGCAGAGCACTGTTCTAAGCACTGGGGTAGATACAGGGTAATCAGGTTGTCCCACGTGAGGCTCACAGTTAATCCCCATTTTACAGATGAGGTAACTGAGGCA
Organism: Ornithorhynchus anatinus; assembly: GCF_004115215.2. NCBI lineage: Eukaryota > Metazoa > Chordata > Mammalia > Monotremata > Ornithorhynchidae > Ornithorhynchus > Ornithorhynchus anatinus. The sequence goes on from NC_041729.1 coordinate 425,010, forward strand.
CAGAGAAGTTAAGTGACTTGCCCACAGTCATACAGCTGACAAGCGGCAGAGCCGGGAGTCGAACCCATGACCTCTGACTCCGAAGCCCAGGTTCTTTCCACTGAGCCACGTTGCTTCCCTGTACCTATCCAAGGGCTTAAAGCAGTGCTTGGCACATAGTAAGCGCTCAATAAATAAATACTACTGAATGAATGAATGTCAACCTCATCACCTTGTATGTATCCCAGCGCTGAGAGCAGTGCTTGGCACATAGTAGGTGCTCAATAAATACATACTACTGAATGAATGACAACCTGATGACCCTGTATGTATCCCAGCGCTTAGAGCAGTGCTTGGCACATTGTAGGCGCTCAATAACTACATACTACTGAATGAATAAATGACAGCCTGATGACCTGGTATGCATCCCAGCGCTTAGAGCAGTGCCTGGCACATGGTAAGCGCTCAATAAATACATACTACTGAATGAATGAATGCTAATCTGATCATCTGGTATGTATCCCAGCGCTTAAAGCAGTGCTTGGCACATAGTAGGCGCTCAATAAATACATACTACTGAATGAATGAATGACAACCTGATGACCCTGTATGTCTCCCAGCGCTTAGAGCAGTGCTTGGCACATTGTAGGCGCTCAATAAATACATACTACTGAATGAATGAATGACAATCTGATCAGCTTGTATGATCCCAGCGCTTAGAGCAGTGCTTGGCACATAGCAGGCGCTCAATAAATACATACTACTGAATGAATGAATGCCAACCTGATCACCTTGTATGATCCCAGCGCTTACAGCAGTGCTTGGCACATAGTAGGCGCTCAATAAATAGATACTACTGAATGAATGACAATCTGATCACCTTGTATGTGTCCCAGCGCTTAGAGCAGCGCTTGGCACCTAGTAAGCGCCCACCAAAGGCCATGGTTCTAACGCAGCAGGCACAAAACTCACCGGGCGAGGCGACGGTCCAATCGTTTCCCTATCGACCCAACAATCGATCGATCGATTAAGCCCTCGGGGGCCGTGTAGGGAGGACTTCGGGGGAGGACTTCGGGGGAGGGGAGAGGGAGAGGAGAGGGAGAGGAGAGGGAGAGGAGAGGGAGAGGAGAGGGAGAGGAGAGGAGAGGAGAGGAGAGGAGAGGAGAGGAGAGGAGAGGAGAGGAGAGGAGAGGAGAGGAGAGGAGAGGAGAGGAGTGGAGTGGAGCGGCTGGCGGACAGATGGGCCCCAGACGCAGACACTTCCGGGGGCGCTCTGGGCCCCGGAGCCTCCGCCGTCTCGGTGGTCGCTCGCTCGCTCCCCCGCTCGCTCGCTCGCTCCCGCGGGCCGCCTCCTCTCCCCTCCCGCCCCGCCCATCGTCCTTCATTCATTCGATAGTATTTATTGAGCGCTTAATAATAATGTCGGTATTTGTTAAGCGCTTCCTATGTGCCGAGCACTGTTCTAAGCGCTGGGGGAGACCCAGGGGAATCAGGCGGCCCCACGGGGGGGGGGGGGGCTCCCAGTCTTCATCCCCATTTTCCAGATGAGGTCACTGAGGCACCGAGAAGTGAAGCGTGGCTCAGTGGAAAGAGCTTGGGCTTCGGAGTCAGAGATCATGGGTTTGACTCCCGGCTCTGCCACTTGTCAACTGTGTGACTGTGGGCAAGTCACTTCACTTCTCGGTGCCTCAGTGACCTCATCTGGAAAATGGGGATGAAGACTGGGAGCCCCCCCCCCCCCCCCGTGGGACAACCTGATTACCCTGTATCTACCCCAGCGCTTAGAACAGTGCTCGGCCCATAGTAAGCGCTTAACAAATACCAACATTATTATTATGAAGCGACTGGCCCAAAGTCCCCCAGCTGACAAGTGGCGGAGCCGGGATTCGAACCCATGACCTCTGACTCCAAAGCCCGGGCTCTTTCCACTGAGCCACGCTGCTTCATTTACTATGTGCAGAGCACTGTACTAAGCGCTTGGAATGTATGATGGCGTCTGGGAAGCGCTGACGCTGTGCCGAGCACCGTCCTAAGCACTGGGGCAGATGCAAGGTGGTCAGGTTGTCCCCCTTGGGGCTCATGTTTTATCATCCCCATTTTACAGATGAGGGAAGTGAGGCCAGAGAAGTGAAGCGATTTGCCCAAGGTCACCCAGCTGACAAGCGGCGGGGGCGGGATTAGAACCCACGACCTCTGAGTCCCCAGCCCGGGCTCCTGCCACTCAGCCGCGCGGCTTCTCTCAATGGCTGGGGGAGGCCGCCTGCCCCGCACCTGATAGGGCGGGGCCGGAGGAGGGGGCGGGGCTCTCCGGCCGCCCAGCCAATGGCTGAGGGAAGCCACCCGCTCCTCACGTGAATGGGGCGGGGCTAGAGGAGGGGCGGGGCCTGAGGAGAGGGCGTGGCCCTCCGGCCGCAGAGCCAATGGCTGAGGGAAGCCGCCTGTCCCGCAGGTGGATGGGGCGTGGCTAGAGGATGGGGCGGGGCCTTAGAGGGCGGGGCCCTCCGGCCGCCCAGCCAATGGCTGAGGGAAGCCCCCTGCCCCGCAGGTGAATGGGGCCGGGCTGGGGGGGGGGGGCCCTCCGGACGCCCAGCCAATAGCTGAGGGAAGCCGCCTGCCCCGCACCTGATAGGGCGGGGCCGGAGGAGGGGGCGGGGCTCTCCGGCCGCCCAGCCAATGGCTAAGGGAAGCCACCTGCTCCTCACGTTTAATGGGGCGTGGCTAGAGGAGGGGCGTGGTTAGAGGAAGGGGCGGGGCCGGATGAGAGGGCGTGGCTCTCCGGCCGCCGAGCCAATGGCTGAGGGAAGCCGTCTGCTCCTCACGTGAACGGGGCGGGGCTAGAGGAGGGGGCGGGACCGGAGGATGGGCGGGGCCTAAGGGGGCGGGGCCCTCCCGCCTCTTTCGGGCCAATAAGCGGAGGAGGGGGGAGGGGGGAAAAGGAGAAGGAGAGGGGGTATTCATTCATTCATTCATTCAATTGAATTATTGAGCGCTTACTATGTGCAGGGCCCTGTACTAAGCGCTTGGAAAGTACAGTGCGGCAACAAATAAAGACAATCCCTACCCAGCAACCGGCTCACAGTCTAGAAGGGAGGGAGACAGACAACCAAAAAAGCAAGTAGACAGGCATCAGTAGCCTCAAAATAAATAAATAGAATTATAGTAATATACACCGTCCTGTCCCTGGCCTGGAACGCGCTCCCTCCTCAAATCCGACAGACAGTGACTCTCCCCGCACTTCAAAGGCTGACTGAAGGCACATCTCCTCCAAGAGGTCTTTTCAGACTAAGCCCCACTTTCCTCATCTCCCCCTCCAATCTGGCTTCTGTCTCCTCCACTTCCCCCAAACTGCCCTCTCCAAGGTCACCCGTGACCTCCTTTTTGTCAAATCCAATGGCTTCTGCTCTATCCTAATCCTCCTCGACCTCTCAGCTGCCTTTGACACTGTCGACCATCCCCTTCTCCTCCACACCTTATCTCACCTTGGCTTCACGGACTCCGTCCTCCCCCGGTTCTCCTCTTATGTTTCTGGCCCTTCATTCTCGGTCTCCTTGGTGGTCTCCTACCTGGGCTCCTCCTCCCCCTCCCATCCACTTACTGTTGGGGTTCCTCTAAGGTCAGTTCTTGGCCCTCTTCTGTTCTCCATCTATACTCACTCTCTTGGTGAACTCATTCGCTCCCACGGCTTCAACTATCATCTCTATGCAGATGACACACAAACTTCCCTCTCCTCCCCTCTTCTCTCCCCCTCCCTTCAGACTCGTATCTCCTCCTGCCTCCAAGACGTCTCCATCTGGATGTCTGCCACCATATCCAAAACTGAGCTCCTTATCTTCTCTCCCAAACCCTGTCTTCTCCCTGAATTTCCCATCGCTGTGGTCGGCACGACCATCCTTCCCGTCTCGCAAGCCCGCAAACTTGGCGTCGTCCTTCACTCCGCTCTCTCATTCACCCCACATATCCAATCTGTCACCAAAACCTGCCGGTCTCACCTTCACAACATCGCCAAGATCCGCCCTTTCCTCTCCATCCAAACGGTTATCGTACTGGTACGAGCTCTCATAATATCCCGGCTGGATTATTGTGTCAGCCTTCTCTCTGATCTCCCTTCCTCCTGTCTCTTCCGGCTCCAGTCTATTCTTCATTCTGCTGCCTGGATCATCTTCCTGAAGAAAGACTCTGGGCCTGTCACTCCCCTCCTCAAACACCTCCAGTAGTTGCCTATCAACCTCCGCACCAAACGAAGACTCCTCACTCTGGGCTTCAAGGCTCTCCATCCCCTTGCCCCCTCCTACCTCTCCTCCCTTTTCTCTTTCTCCTGCCCACCCCGCACGCTCCGCTCCTCTGCCGCCCACCTCCTCACCGTCCCCCGGTCACGCCTATCCCGCCCTCGACCCCCGGCCCACGTCCTCCCGCGGTCCCGGAATGCCCTCCCTCCTCACCTCCGCCAAACTCACTCTCTTCCCCTCTTCAAAGCCCTATTGAGAGCTCACCTCCTCCAAGAGGCCTTCCCAGACAGCTACCTCCTTTACCCTCTGATCCCTCCGCTCCCTCTCTGCTCCCCCCCTTCCCCTCCCCTCAGCTGAGCCCCCTTTCCCTCTGCTCCCCCTCCCCACCCCATCCTCTGCTCCTCCCCCTCCCCCTTCCCCCAGCACTGTCCTCATTTGTATATATTTTTTATTACCCTATTTATTCTGTTAATGAGGTGTACATCCCCTTGATTCTACTAATCGTAATAATGTCTTGTTTTTGTTTTGTTCTGATTTGCTTTGCTGTCTCCCCTGATTAGACCCGTGAGCCCGTCATTGGGCAGGGATGGTCACTATCTGTTGCCGAATTGTCCATTCCAAGCGCTGAGTCCAGTGCTCTGCACAGAGTAAGCGCCCAATCAATACTATTGAAGGAATGAATGTGAGGAGGGAGGGCATTCCAGGTCAGTGGTAGGACGTGGGCCGGGGATCAATGGCGGGACAGGTGCGAACAGGGGACGGTGAGGAGGTGGGCGGCAGAGGAGCGGAGCGAGCGGGGTGGGCAGGAGAAAGAGAGAAGGGAGGAGAGGTAGGAGGGGGCAAGGGGACGGACAGCTTTGAAGTCAAGAGTGAGGAGTCTTTATTTCGTGCAGAGGTCGACAGGCAACCACCGGAAGTTTTTAAGGAGGGGAGTGACAGGCCCAGAGCCTTTCCGCAGGAAGATGATCCGGGCAGCGGCCTGAAGAATAGACCGGAGCGGGGAGAGACAACAGGATGAGAGATCCGAGAGGAGGCTGACACAGTAATCCAGCTGGGATATAATGACAGCTTTGCACCATAGCCGTTTGGATGGAGAGGAAAGGGCGGATCTTGGCGATATCGTGAAGGTGACGGACTGGATGTGTGGGGTGACCGACTCCATCACCTGGCCCCCTCCTACCTCACCTCCCTTCCCTCCTTGTCCATCCCGGCCCGCACGCTCCGCTCCTCCGCCACGCGCCTCCTCAGCGGGCCTCGTCCTCCCCCGTCCCGCCGTCGACCTCCGGCCTACGTCCTACCTCTGGCCCGCGGTGCCCTCCCTCCTCACGGCTGCCAGACCAGCGTACTTCCCCACTTCATCCATTTAATCACCCGGGCCTGTTGAGCGCCGCACTAAGCGCTTGCAATGTACAATTCGGCCTCGGCCCTACTGAAAGCTCCCCTCCTCCAGGAGGCCTTCCCAAATGGAGCCTCCCTTGTCCTCTGCTCCTTCTCCCGTCCCCATCGCCCCGACTCCCTCCCTCTGCTCTCCCTCCCCTGCCTCCCGGCACTTGTGTATACAGGTACATATTTATTATTCCATTTGTTGGATTAATGACGTAGGGGGCTTCCCCTCTAAGGGGGAGGCCGAGGGAAGAAACGAAGGAGGGGGCCGAGCGAGCGACCACCGAGAGGGCGAAGCCTCCGCGCCGGCCTAGAGGAGTCGGAAGTGCGGTGGCGGCGGCGGCGGCGGAGGGACCTTCCGGCCATTGTGGGCCGGGCCTGCTCGGCGGGGCCGCCCCGTGCCCCTCCGCACTCCCCCCCTCGAGCCCCTCCGCACGCCCCGCACACCCTCCGCACTCCCCCCGAGCCCCTCCGCACGCCCCGGGCCCCGGACCCCCGACCCCAACCCCCGACCAGTGCTGCGGGCCCCCGCCATCCTCGGCCCCGCCTTTGCACCTCCCTCCTCCTCCTCCTCCTGCCCGCCCTGCTCCTTCTCCTCCTCCTCCTCCTCCTGCACCACCCGCCGAGAAGCCCGGAGCAGGCGGCGGGGGAAACCAGGCGCCGGGGGGCACCGGGCGGCGGGGGACACCAGGCGGCGGGAGACAGCAGGCGGCGGGGGACACCAGGCTGCGGGGATACCAGGCTGCGGGGACACCAGGCGACGGAGGACAGCAGGCGGCGGGGACAGCAGGCGGCGGGGGACACCAGGCTGCGGGGATACCAGGCTGCGGGGACACCAGGCGACAGAGGACAGCAAGCAGCGGGCACAGCAGGCTGCGGGGACACCAGGCGACGGAGGACAGCAGACGGGGCGGGGACACAGGCGGCGGAGGACAGCAGACGGCGGGGACAGCAGGCGGAGGGGACACCAGGCGGCGGGGGCCATTCATTCAGTAGTATTTCTTGAGCGCTTACTATGTGCAGAGCACTGGACTAAACGCTTGGAATGGACTGTTAGGCAACAGAGTACAATTCGGCAACAGGGCCAGCAGGAGGGAACCCCCTCACTCCCTCCTTTCCGATCCCTGCGGGCCGCCCCGCGGGGATAGGGTCGGGGGTTAGGGGTCGGGCACCGAGGGGGGTCTCCGAGCGATCCAGGGGTCGGCGAGTTGGGGGTCGAGGCCCTTGATCGTCCCCCCCCCCCCCCGCAAGAGTTTGGACTCCTCCTCCGGGATGCCAGAAAACGACTGGTCCCTGGCCTCGCGGGGTGAGTTCCAGAGAGGGTCCACCGGGGAACTAATAATGTTGGCATTTGTTAAGCGCTTACTCTGTGCAAAGCACTGTGCTAAGCGCTGGGGGGGATACAAGACTATCAGGTTGTCCCACGTGGGGCTCCCAGTCTTCATCCCCATTTGACAGATGAGGGAACTGAAGCCCAGAGAAGTGAAGTGACTTGCCCACAGTCACACAGCTGACAAGTGGCAGAGCCGGGACTAGAACCCCTGACCTCTGACTCCCAAGCCTGTCACCCTGAGCCACACTAGCCCTGCTGCCGGCCTCCTCCCACCCCCCGGGTCCACCCCGGGGAAGCCCAGCCGCCGGGTGGGAACAGGGGGTGGTGGTTGGGTTCCCCGGGGAGGACCCCCCCCCGCCCAGCTGGCCTGGCCCGATGCCTCTGTCCCTGCCCCAGGCCCACTCCCCTGTCCCGGGGCATTTCCCTCGAGCCCCCTCCCCTGTGCCGCGGGACCGTCTCCTGCCTCTGCCTCCCGCAGGTCCTGGAGCCGGAGCGGGACTCCGGGAATCTGCGAGGACCGGCACCGACCACCGTTTACCGTCTCTTCCCTCCCGAGCAGGGTGTCCGCTTCCCAAGCCCGACACGCTGTCCCGGCCGGAGGAGGGGTCAGAGCCGTGGGGCCTGGATCTGCCGCCGCGAACGGAGGACTCGGATTCCCTAAGTGATGGCTGCACAGGTGAGCGAGGACCAGCAGCCAGGCCTAGTGGAAAGAGCACAGGTCCGGAAGTCAGAAGGTCATGGCTTCTAATCCCCGTTCCTCCACTTGTCTGCTGTGTGACCTCGGGCAAGTCACTTCACTTTTCTGGGCCTCAGCTACCTCAACTGTAAAATGGGGATTAAGACTGTGAGCCTATTGTGGGATAGGAACTGTGTCCAACCTAATTAGCTTGTATACACCCCAGCGCTTAATGCACTGCCTGCACATACTCAATACTTAACAAATACCATCAAAATAAAAGTCAAAAAACCTCCAGGCCACCGGCACCAGATTTTGCCCCAGCTCACTCCCTTCTTCCCACCTGCCATGGTTGGGGAGGGGCCACCACTCTTCACTCCTTTCAGACTTCTTCGTTCTGTGCCGTGCTCTCATCTGTTCTTCCGACACCCTTATCGTTCCCATCCTCCTGCCGGGAAATTCCTCTTCCTTTACATCTTCTAGATCCGAACTCCCTCCAGCTCTACAGCCCTCCCTAAACCCCAGCTCATCCCGGAAATGATGAGGGCCAGGTTAGGCGAGGGCATCCCAGGGCATCCCACAGCCCCCTCTCATGCATACATACGTATTCCTTTCTTATAAGTCCATCGTGACTTATTCATTTGACCATTCTCTGACTTTTGCCAGTTGTAGCTTTCTTCTCCCTGCTCTTCCTGCCCGGGGATGCGGACTTGGGTGGTGCCTTCAGTACTGGCTGCCGTGCAGCGGCCCGGGGTGGTCCAGAGGGCCCCACGGTGCCCTCCCTGCCTGCCTCCTTCTCTCCCTTCTGCCAGACCCCATCACGGTCGGTCAGGCAGGGCCTGGGGAAAAGGCTGTGTGCAGTTTCTCCAAGGCAGGAGCTGAGAGGAATCGGAGGTGGCCGCCGTGGCCCGGGGCAAGAGAAGGCGGCCGTGGCACCGACTGTTTCTACGGTCCTTGTGGCCGGCGGCCACGAGCCGAGGCGGATGGGTGGCCTCTGACGGGAGTGTGCAGTCAGCTCCTGTTCCCACCGGCACCTTTGGCTACAGCCCTTGGTTTTCTGGACACTATTCGTCTCGCCAATGCCAGTCCAGTCTCTGGGGGGACGAGCCCCGGTTCTGTGTCACTGTCAGGAAGTCGGGGCCCCGCAGATCCCTTCCGTCGTTCTGTTTCTGGCCAGCGCTCGGGCTTCCGTCCAGTCTGCGTCTTGGGTTCCTCGGGGCCACGGGGCTTTCCGGAGAATCACCAAAGTCGGAAATGTCAGAGATCCAACTCGGCAAGTCCTCCCGCCCCACCTCGACTCAGGCTCTGATCTTTCAATCAATGGTATCTCTCGAGCACGTGCATGTGCCAGGCACCGAATTCAGCGCTCTTGGGAGCGCTGCCTGCCGTGGATAGGTTCTTACTATGTGCCAAGCACTGTTCTAAGTGCTGGGATAGATACAAGGTAATCGGGTTGTCCCACGTGGGGCTCACAGTCTTCATCCCCATTTTACAGATGAGGGAACTGAAGCACAGAGAAGTGAAGTGACTTGCCCAAAGTCACCCAGCAGGTGGCGGAGTCGGGATTAGAACCCACGACCTTTGACTTCCAAGCCCGCGCTCTTTCCACTCAGCAGCGTAGCTCAGTGGAAAGAGCACAGGCTTGGGAGTCAGAGGTCATGGGTTCAGATCCTTGCTCTGCCATTTGTCAGCTGTGTGACTGTGGGCAAGTCACTTAACTTCTCTGTGCCTCAGTTACCTCATCTAATAATAATAATAATGTTGGTATTTGTTAAGCACTTACTATGTGCAGAGCACTGTTCTAAGCGCTGGGGTAAACACGGGGGAATCAGGTTGTCCCACATGGGGCTCACAGTCTTAAACCCCATTTTACAGATGAGGGAACTGAGGCACAGAGAAGTTAAGTGACTTGCCCACAGTCACACAGCTGACAAGTGGCTGAGCTGGGATTCGAACTCATGAGCCCTGACTCCAAAGCCCGTGCTCTTTCCACTGCGCCACTCATCTGTAAAATAGGATTAAGACTGTGAGCCTCACATGGGACAACCTGATGACCCTGTATCTACCCCAGCACTTAAAACAGTGCTCTGCACATAGTAAGCGCTTAAATACCAACATTATTATTATTATAGGTTAGCCTGTGGAGCGGAAGTTCTGCACACGAGGGGCCTGCCTCCTGTGGGCCAAGCCTAGTGGAGGCCGGGGCCAGTTCCGGCACTGATCTGGGCCCGATCTCAAGATGGGCTGTGGATTCCCTCTTGAGAATAGTAATGAATAATTGTGGGACTTGTTAAGTGCTTATTACCTGCAAGGCACTGTTCTAAGCACTGGGGGGGGGTAAATTCAAGATAAACAGGTTGGACCGGTCTCAGAGTCCCTGTCCCGCAGAGGTCTCTCAGTCCTAATCCCCATTTTACAGATGAGGTAACTGAGACCCAGAGAAGTGAAGTGACTTGCCCAAGGTCACACCGCAGACAAGTGGTGGAGCCAGAACTAGAACCCAGGTCCTACCGACTCCTAGGTCAGTGCTCCATCCAGAAGGCCATGCTGCTTCTTGATGCGCACCAGACATCCCCGTCACCTTGTCGAGTCCCCATTATCCAGATAAAAACCTTCGGCCGTCATTGTTTCCATGGTATTTAGGGACTGGGAGGAAGGCTGAGAAGCAGTGTGGCCTAGTGGAAAGAACACAGCCTCGGGAGTTAGAGGACCTGGGTTCTAATCCCAGCTCCGACACTTACCTGCTGGGTGACATTGGGCAAGTCACTTCACTTCTCTGTGCCTCAGTTTCCTCAACTGTAAAATGGGGATTAAGACCGTGTGCCTCATTTGGGTCAGGGACTGTGTCCAACCTGATTGGCTCACACCTACCCCAGTGTTTAATACAGCACCCGACACATTGTAAGCACTTAACAAGTACCATAAAAAAAGAGAGGAGGTGATTGGTTCCATAAGGTGTCCCAGGCCTACCAGATGCCGGGTGCCATCTCTGTAGGACGGTTCCCAGGGGCCCGTCTCATCCTTTCCCTGCTAAACTGGAAGATCTTTGAGGGAAGGGATTGTTTCTGTTTATTATATTGTACTCTCCCAAGCATTTAGTGCACTGTTCTGCTCCCATTACACGCTCAAAAACTCCCACTGATTAAGCTAGGGGGCAGGAGGATATGGGGAGTGACGTGTCCGGGTATCCGCAGTCACCAGTCCCGTGGGATGGGGTAGGGGAAGTCAGGGTCCCGGCCCTTGTTGCCATGATCTAGGTTAAACCAGAAGCAGCAGAGTCTAGTGGAAAGAGCACAGTAGGACCTGGGTTCTAATCCCAGCTCTGCCACTGGTCTGCTGTGTGACCCTGGGCAGGTCACTTCACTTCTCTGTGCCTCAGTAACCTCATCTGGAAAGTGGGGATTAAGACTGTGTCCAACCTGATTAACTTCTATCTAACCCAACGTTTAGTAGTGCCTGGTGCATAATAGGCATTTAACAACTACTATGAGAAAAAAAAGGACTCATGGACCCTCCCTCTAGCCTCCATCTACCCTGAGCTAGGGATGGACAGAAGGGCCCCAGCTGGCCTCCCCTGGATGCCAGAGGAAGGAAGGCAGATCGGGTCCTCGGGTTCTTTCAGGGATCTCTTTCCATCAGGGTCACCCGGGGTCCTCATTGGGAGAGTCTGGCCCGTGGGTCTCCAGGACCATCTGCACATAGCAGGGCCTGGCTTGACACCCCCCAGCCTCCCATCAGTTGGTATATTTCCCTCTTTCGACAGACCTCCGCTAAGTTGATTACAGTTTCCTGTCAATGTGAAGCACAGAAAGTTTGAAGCTGGAAAAACAAAATCAAGCCAATCAGTGGTTGATGAATGTTATACAATTGTCTTTGGACGTCCAAGATGACACCGCTGACGTGAAATTCATCCTGATGTGCGTGGGGAGCTGGAAAGCTGATGTAGGACTTACAGTCCCCATCGTGCTGAGTGTCCCACCCCGTCCCCACTTCTTTGTTGTGCTGTTATGTTTGCACTTTAAGAAACGGGTGCTGTTTTTATTTTTACCTCCTTATCTGACAATCCTTTCAAAGCTTCTCTTCCAAAATAGCTGCTGGTCTGTAGGGCATAAGCCCATACAGGTATCATGTTGCCTGAGGCTTTGTCTTTACGTATAGCCTTAAAATACTTTCTCGGTGGACTTAAGGATGGAGAAAATAGACGGCCGGTGGTCAAGCCCCAGACATGCTCATCGGTGACTTCCTTGGGCCAGACCCAGGCTGAGGTGACCAGAGCCCGATCGACACTCCTTCATCCACGCCATTCCCTCACCTGCTGCTGGTGAACTGGCCAGTCCCTTCGGTCATTTGGATGAGCTGGGTTTTGGTAGTCCTCACTGGCTAGCAGCGATTGGCCACTTCTGCCTTCCTTCCCCCACCGTGTGCCCTAAAGATGGCAGCTCAGCCTTTGGCTGTCTCTGAGTCAGTCAGTCCATCGTATTTATGGAACACTTTACTGTGTGCAGAGCACTCTATTAAGGATTTGGGAGCATACAATATGATAGATACGTTCTCTGCCCACAACGAGCTTATAGTCTAGAAAGGGAGCTGCCCAGATCCCTCACATCTAATCTCAGGCGGTGCCCCAGCCTGGGGTTCTGATAGGGGAAACCCAGTTTCTCCTTCCCCTGAGTCCTAGCCCAACCCCTCTCCAACCCAGGCTCTTGGTTTTTCCCTCCATCTCAGCGGAATCAAATGAGGAAAAGAACAAGGGTTGAATGAGAGTTGAGAAGCAATGCGGCCTAGTGGAGAGAGCTTGGGCCTGGGCAGGTTCTGGGTTCTCATGCCACCTCTGTCACCGGTCTGCTGTATGACCTTGAACAAGTCACTTCTCTGTGCCTCAGTAAAATTAAGCTTGAATCCTACTTCCTTCTACTTAAAATGGTGAGCTCCAAGTGGACAGAGACCGTGTCCAACCTGGTTATCTTTGATCTACCTAGAACAGTACTAGTCACATCATAAGAGTTTAACACATACCACTTCAAGGGAGCAGGAAGCTTCTGCCCCAAAAGTTTTTCTTTTCTCTCTCAGAATTGTGCCCCATCCCTACCTGGAGAAGTCCACAGTTGGGAAAGAAAGTGTCATGGTAGAAGATTTTTTTTCTGTCCCCGTACCACCCTCCGGGGCCCTTCCACTCTTCCTCTTGGGAGACAATCAAGCAGCAGTGAGGGAGGAAGAGGCTCCAAAAAAGGGCATCTTTTTGTTCCAGCAAAAACTCCAACTCTGGTCCACCTTTCCTGATTAAGCTGCCTTTTCCCCAGCTCCCTCTCCCTTCAGTGTCATGTCTGCACTTAGAGCTGCGATCTTTGGTAATTTGATATTTGCTCCCCCCGACCCTGAACCCCACAGCACTTAATGTACAAATTTATAAATTATATATTATAAATTACTTCTATTAACATCCAACCCCCCTCTAGATGGTAAGCTTATTGTGGGCAGGGCTCTGCACACAATAAGTGCTCAATAAACATCATTGATTGACGATGATGATGATGATACAGTGTGAACCGAGATCGAGGTGTGGTTGGTGTTTTCTTTTTTTCCAGATTCTAAAATTGGAACAGAAATTAAGGAGTCAAGTCACTTTGGTCACCACTCAGTTCTGTCTGGACAGGAGAGAATTCACACCGGCGAGAAACCGCACCAGTGCAGCGAATGTGGGAAAGCCTTCAAGTGTCGTTCGTTCCTCATTGACCACCAAAGAATCCACACTGGAGAAAAACCCTACAAATGCAGTGAATGTGGAAAAGCCTTCAGCCAGCCGTCAAATCTGAGTACTCACCAGAGAATCCACACCGGAGAGAAACCTTACAAGTGTCACGAATGTGGCAAGGCCTTCAGGCACCACGCGACTCTCATCGTTCACCAGAGAATCCACACTGGAGAAAAACCCTATAAATGCAACGAATGTGGGAAAGCCTTCATTCAGCCTTCAAATCTTATCGAGCATCAGATCATTCACTCTGGAGAGAAGCCCTATAAGTGCAACGAATGCGGAAAATCCTTCACTCGTCACGGAGACTATATTAAGCACGAGAGAATTCACACCGGAGAGAAGCCCTATAAATGTAAGGAATGCGAAAGGGCCTTCAGTCAGCACTCCGCGCTCGTGAAACACCAGAGGATCCACACCGGAGAGAAACCCTACAAATGTAACGACTGCGGGAAAGCCTTCAGCCGCCACGGAGACCACATTAAGCATCAGAGGATCCACACCGGAGAGAAACCCTACAAATGCAACGAATGCGGGAAAGCCTTCAGCGGGCACTCGGCCCGCATGGAACACCAGAGGATTCACACCGGAGAGAGACCTTACAAGTGCAGCGAGTGTGGGAAAGCCTTTAGTCGACCCTCCGCCCTTTCTAAGCACCAGAGAATCCACACTGGAGTGAAGCCCTACCAGTGCAGTGAGTGTGGCCAGGCTTTCAGTAACCACTCAAACTTGGCGGTACATCAGAGAATCCATACTGAAGAGCAACCGAGCGAGTGCGGCGACTCCGGGAAAGTGTGCCGTCACTCGCCCGGTGTCGTTCGTCGTCGGACGGTTCCGCCTGGAGAGAAACCCTACAGATGCAGTGAATGTGGAAAGAGCTTTAGTCACCACTCAACCCTAAGCAATCATCAGAAAATTCACACCGGAGAGAAACCCTACAAATGCAGCGAATGTGGAAAGTGTTTCAGGCACCACTCGACCCTGATCAACCATCAGAAAATCCACACTGGAGAGAAGCCCTACAAATGCAGTGAATGTGAGAAGGCCTTTAGGCACCACTCAACGCTTATCAATCATCAGAGGATTCATTCTGGGGAGAAACCCTACAAATGTAACGATTGTGGAAAAGCCTTCAGCCGCCTCGGCGACCACATCAAACATCAGAGGATCCACACCGGAGAGAAACCCTACAAATGCAATGAGTGCGAGAAAGCTTTCAGTCAACAGTCGGCCCTTATTAAACATCAGAGGATCCACACGGGGGAGAAACCCTACAAATGCAATGAATGCGAGAAAGCCTTCAGTCAACAGTCGGCCCTCATCGAACATCAGAGGATCCACACGGGAGAGAAACCGTTCCACTGTAGTGAATGTGAGAAAGCCTTCAGTCAACACTCAGCCCTTGTTAAGCATCAGAGAATCCACACAGGAGAGAAACCCTACAAATGCCTCGACTGTGAGAAAGCCTTCAGTCAACAGTCGGCCCTTACCGAGCATCAGAGGACCCACACTGGGGAGAAGCCCTACGGGTGCAACGAATGTGGGAAAGCCTTCAGCCAGCAGTCAGACCTTATCAAGCATCAGCGGATTCACACCGGAGAGAAACCTTTCCCGTGTAACGAATGTGGCAAAGCCTTCAGGGGACATTCAGCCCGTATCGAACACCAGAGAACTCATACTGGAGAGAAACCCTACAATTGCGATGAATGTGGAAAAGCCTTCGGTCGCCATTCAGTCCTTATTAAACATCAGAGGACTCATGCCGCGGCCAGAGCTTATCAGTGTAACCCATCATGTAGTTAATGAGGGAAAGCCCTCCGGGGAGTGCTCGATACATCACCAGAGACTCGGCACAGGAGAAAAAGCGGGTCGACGCAGGCACGTCAGAGCGTCTTCAGGGACTTCCCAACCTTTCGGGAATAGGAGAACGCTCACGGTGGGGAGAAACGCTCCAGTTACTCCCAGATTGAGGGCTCCTCCTTGGAAAGGCATCCTGACAAGATTAAAATTCAGTATGTGTTAGACATTGGCTGGGCTGGGTTGGGCTGGGCTGCCGCCCCAGTGGGGTACTCTGGGTGGGTCACATCTGCACTCAAGCCGCTCCTTCTCAAGCAGAAGCGATTGAGGCTTGACGCAGATCAAGAGAGTTGACACGGAACCAGAGGATCCCTCAGGCTTCTCCCAACACCTGTCCCTGGCTCAGAAACATCATCGCTGACGTCTCTGGAGATGGTTTTATTTTATTTGTCCTCCAGATCAGGAACCAAACTGCTCCGATACCCCTTGTTGGTAAGTTTCTGGCAGAGGTCAGAACTCTTCTCAAGTAGGAAAACTGACAGGAACGACCAGGTAAACGGAACGTGATCAACCCACCACTCCCTGCCCAGTCCCTGTTCTTGAAGAGAAAGACCATTAGCAACCTGGGCCATTGGTCCGCCCTGTCCAGCGCTCTGTCATCAAGCAACAGGGTGCTGAGGGGGATCGTGTGAGGAGGCCCCTCCCTGGCCTCCATCCCTGAGGTTAGCTCAATGCCGTCTGACCGCTCAACTCTCCCTCTGCCAACCCTTTAAGGAGCGTGTGTCCAGGCCCCCAACCTAGGCCCCTGGAAAGTTCCCAGATTCAAAGCAATCAGCTTCAAGCCTCTGAGGGGGCCCACTAGTCCTGGTGTGGTGGGATTCGGGGACCAATAGTTCCACACGGCTTGAGTTGTGGCCTTTCTCTTCTCAGCCTTCCTCTTTCCAAACTGACATGGCCTAGCGTGTGTGATGGAAACCGCCAGATGGGGAAAAATAATGTTGACGCCTCAAGTTGGCCAGCTGGAGGAAAATTTCCTTGCTGGGGCCCAATACAGCTCTGGTTCCGGAAGTGTTGGTGCCAATGGGATCGTGGCCGCCGGCCGGCTTTGGGGGGAGGGTGGAGGGCAGAGCTGGGACCAACCTGGTCTTCATCGACCTCATGGAATGTGTCTGTTGTTGTACTCCTCCAAGTGCTTAGTACAGTGCTTTGCACACAGTAAGCGCTCAATAAGTACGACAGTGAATGAATGAAAAGGCCAAAGCCCTGCTGCAGCAGAAGTCTGGCACCACGGCACCCACCCCAGGGATCCTCACGGATACCAGCCCAGTTAACCGCAGAGGAACAGCTGGGTCACAGTGCGCTCCGCACAGGCAGCCAGAGGCACAGGTAGGTGGACAGACAGCCAGCGGGTCTCAGGCCGTGCCGACACCGGAGTTTTGGAGCTAGTGGGTTGGGTTGGGTCCTCCCGGTGTTGGCGAACCACTCGTTCTCCACCCAATCTCGGGGACAGGCTCGTTGCTGCAGCAGTGAGGCAGCGCTGGCAGAGATGGCGCTGGGCCCAGCCGACGAGCCGTGATCACCGTCCCGTAGCCATCTCCCGGTGTTCTCGGCCTCCTACCCGTGGGGACCTAGCCAATGCTCACTCCATCTTCAACACGTGATCCGTCATCCCAGGGGCATTTGTAACCCAGATCAGAAAATCTCGGTTGTGGCCCTGGAGGAGTTTCTGTGGTTGAGCCCCTGGATGTTCTGCCCCATATTACTGGTGGGGAGCAGTGTCTGTCAGGAGAATCATCTCCATTAGAACACAGTAATCAATAAAGACAAAATCAACAGTATCAAGTGACACTTTCTGAGGGGAATGATTGGTTGATCAAGTATCCTAATGTTCCCTTAGGCTTGCTCCGTTCATATGTAAGCTCCCGGTCGGCAGGGCCCGTATCCTCTGGGTCGGTGGTGGGATACATTGCCGGGACTCAGGGTGGTGCCCTGTTGACAGTAGGTAGCAGTAGATCCTCACACTGTTTGACGCACTCTAAAGAGAATAACTCAGGTGCTTCCAGCTCTACTCTTTGGTTTTTGTGCTCACAACTCAAAACTGCTCTTGGCAGCGTCACCAGCTTCTTCACCCAATCCAGCATCACTTCTCTGGCCTCATCCTCTGGATCTCAGTGGCCTTTTGACCGTGCCGGCCACCGTCTCATCACCCTCACCTTGTCTTTCTGACCTTAGTCCCCAGGTCACTATGCTTTCCTGGCCCTCCCTGCCTCTCTTTCCCTCTCATTGCCCTTTCTCCGGCTCCCCAGTTCCCCTCAAACTCAGGGTTTACTCTTGGATCTCTCTTGGTCTTCCTCCTCTGCCAAAATTCACTCTGATGGGAGACTGGCCACTCTCACTGTTCTGTGAAGAGAGCGTGGTTTAGCGCTCTGTGCCGAGCACAAGGGTTGGTACAACATTAGCAGATTGGACACAGTCCCTGGCCCACACAGGGCCTACAGTCTGAGGAGAAGGGCGTGCAGGAGTCTTAATCCCCCTTTGCAATAAGAAAACAGAACCCCCGAGAAGACAAGTGAGACAAACCCCAGGTCTCCTGACTCCCAGCCCCACGCTCTCTCCACAAAGCCACCCTGTCAGGCCTGTTCTCCACAATTCCTTGCTCACCGGAGTCTGGCTACCACCACTCACAGTTCACCGAGAGGCTGGCTGTCAGCTCAACAACAGGCCGGCCGCCACCACTCACAGCTCACCGGGAGGCCAGCTGTCACAGCCCGCGGATCACCGGGAGTCGGGCTGTCACCGCTTACCCAAAGTCCTGTCACTGCTGTCATTGCCGATAGCTCACCGAGAGTCTAGCTGTCACTTCTCACCGGGAGTCCGGCCGACACAGACGGCAGCTCACGGAGAGTCCAGCTGCAATGGCTGATAACTCACCAAGAGTCCAACTGCCACAGCTGACCGCTCACCGAGAGCCCAGCTGTCACCTCTCTGAGAGTCCAGCCAGTTCCCCCCACTCCCCAGGAGTCCAGCTCATCAGCTTTCTTCCCCATCCTTCAATCTCCCAGCAGTTCTAATAATCATCATCATTTGTGTTCATTAAGCGCTTATTAAGTGCCAAGACTGTACTAAGCACTGGAATAGACATGATACAAACAGATCGGGCCCAGTCCATGTCCCACATGGGGTTCACAGTCTAAAAGGGGGAAGAGAACAGATATTTTATCCTCGTTTTACAGATGAGGGAACTAAGGCACAGAAAAGTAATTTGCCCAAGGTCACGCTACAGGTGAACGTCAGACCCGGGATTAGAACCCAGGTAGGCTGACTCCTAGGCCCATTCTCTTTCCACTAGGCCATGCTGCCCCAGCTTGGCTGACAGAAAGGGGGATAGGATCACCCGAGTCTGGCCTGCCTCCAAAAACCACCTGGGCGAAGGTCGGGATGGTATTGGTTCAATTATGGTAGTAATGGATCTAGGAAAGAGAATACATGTGGCTGTTTCCATTGTTTTAAAAATAATACTCTAACCTAGGAATGAAAATACACAAAGGAACAACCAGAAAAGTGGCCACGGGTTTACAGAAATCTGTACCGTGTGAATAAAGTAGCTTAGTTTCAAGTGATTACATTCCCCCTCGTGCGAGTTGTTCAGATGCCGTCTTGGCAGTGTCTGCCAGTTTCGTTGTTCTTGTTTCCGCCTTCTGACTGGGTGCAGAAGAACAAAGAGATGGCAATAGCCAGTCAAATCTCCAAAGTGAAATAAAATGGATTTGTTGTTGATTTCCTTTTTGACTATTTGTTTATTAATACTAATAATAATGAGCAAGCACATAGTACAGTGCTTCGTCCACAATAACTACTCAATAAATATTCATTGATGGGTAATAATAATCATAATGGTATATGTTGAGTGCTTACTACGGGCCAAGAGAGAAGCAGCGTGGCTCAGTGGAAAGAGCACGGGCTTTGGAGTCAGAGGTCATGGGTTCGAATCCCGGCTCGGCCACTTGTCAGCTGTGTGACTTTGGGCAAGTCACTTAACTTCTCGATGCCTCAGTTACCTCATCTGTAAAATGGGGATTAAGACTGTGAGCCCCACGTGGGACAACCTGATTCCCCTGTGTCTACCCCAGCGCTTAGAACAGTGCTTGGCACATAGTAAGCGCTTAACAAATACCAACATTATTATTATTATTACAAAATACTAGCAAATACAAGATAGGACAGACACAGTCCCTGTCCCAGTTGGGGCTCAGTTAAGTGGGAGGGAGAAGAGGGATTCAATTCACATTTTACAGATGAGAAAACTGAGGCCTAAAGAAGTTAAGTGACTTGTCCAAGGTCACAGTAGGCAAGGAACAGAGTCGGGATTAGAATCCAGGTTCTGGCCCCCACGGAGCAGCGGCACGTTTCCCCTCCCCTCCAGGACCTCCAGTGGTTGCCCATCCACCTCCAGATCAAACAGAAACTGCTTACTTATTACTTATTACTTACTTATTGGCTTTAAAACCCTCAGTCACCTTACTTATTACTTATTACTTACTTATTGGCTTTAAAACCCTCAATCACCTTACTTATTACTTATTACTTACTTATTGGCTTTAAAACCCTCAATCACCTTGCCCCATCCTACTTCACCTCACTGCTCTCCTGCTACAACCCAGCCCCGCACACTTTGCTCCTCTAATGCTATCCTCACCGTACCTCGATCTTTTCTATCTAGCCACTGACCACTCACCCGCGTCCTTTCTCTGGCCTGGAATGCCCTGCCTCCTCAAATCCGACCATCACTCTCCCCACTTCAAAACCTTACTGAAGATATATCTCCAAGACACCTTCCCTAAACCGTCCTTTTCTCCCACTCCCTATTGTACTCTCCCAAGAGCTTAGTACAGTGTTCCTTACACAGTAAGCACTCAATAAATAAGATTGAGTGAATGAATGAATCTGCCAACTGGCATCCATGGGGTTCCACATGGGCACCCACAGAGAAGTCGAAGATGATAACGGTATTTGTTAAGTGCTTACTATGTGCCAAGCACTGTTCGAAGTGCTGGGGCAGATACAAGGTAATCAGATTGTCCCATGTGGGGCTCACAGTCTTCATCCCCATTTTACAGATGGAGGTAACTGAGGCACAGAGAAGTTAAGTGACTTGTCCAAAGTCACACAGCTAAGTGGAGCGAGGATTAGAACCCACGGCCTCTGACTCCCAAGCCCGTGCTCTTTCCACTAAGCCACACTGAAGATGCCAGCAGTGGGTTTGATCTGCTGCCTCTCCCCAGCCTAGCTGCTCCAGTCCACAGCCTCATGCTACATGTCCTGCTGATGGGGGAGTGGGGAGCTGGGGTGATGGTAAGTGCCAACAAATGATGGGGCTCGTCCTGAACTTGCTGTGTG
This sequence comes from Ornithorhynchus anatinus, assembly GCF_004115215.2. Taxonomy (NCBI): domain Eukaryota; kingdom Metazoa; phylum Chordata; class Mammalia; order Monotremata; family Ornithorhynchidae; genus Ornithorhynchus; species Ornithorhynchus anatinus. Next base: position 445,553 of record NC_041729.1, read on the forward strand.
GTCAACACCGTGCCAAGCACTGGGGCAGACTCAGTCCTCCCTGTCTCTCACAGGGTCACGGTTCCAGAGGGAGGGAAAGAGAGAGCCCCACTTTACAGAGGTCCCCCAGCAGGCCAGGGGCAGGCAGAGCTGGGCCTAGAACCAGCTCTTCCATTACCCAGTCCGCCCCCCTCCAGAACCTCTCCTCTAGTCCATCCCCATCCCCCACCCACGGTCTGTGTCCAGCTAGTCCAAGCCGCGGGCAGGCAGGGGTGGGCAGGGGCGAGCAAGGCCAGGCAGGGAATTAGGTGAGCGTCTGCAACCAGCAAATAAATCCCCTGGAAGAGCCACTGATCTGAGGCTTTCTGTCGCTAATTGGAGTGGAAATCAATCAATGGTATTTTACTGAGCATTTACTGTGTACAGAGCACTATATTAAATGCCTGGGAGAGTACAATACAGCAGAGTTGGTAGATACATTCCCTTCCCATGAGGAATTTACATGTTAGAGGAAGTGTTCCAACTCAGCAGAGTTGGTTGAAGAATTAAGAGTCATCGTGACCCTCAGATCCAGACAGAGATGGGCCCAGAGAATAGCAGAGCCCGAGATGGCGGCAGAGATAGGGAGACAGAGGCAGGGAGGTGGAAATGCAGACGGAGACAGGGAGACAGAGACAGAGAGACAGGCAGAGAGGGAGAGAGCCATCATTCCCCACCTTCCTCCCGCTCTGACTCCAATCTCTGCCCGGCAGGAATCTCGGGGTCTCAGGCATCATCCCTTCACCCTCTGGACCCCGGGCACCGTCACGGCTACCCCCAAGCAGCAGACAGAGGCCGTGTCCGCTGGACAGCTGACCCCAGGCCGGAGACTGGGACTGGAAAAACCCCTGTCCTGCCCGGCCCGGGGGGGCAAGAGGCAGGGGAGGGAAGCTGAGAGGGTCCTTGACACATCCCTCTGCTGTTCCTGACCCTCTCAGACCAACCCCTCTTTCCCTCCAAGTCCCCACCCCTCCTCCACCAGGCTTCAGGAGTTCATTATACAGTTTGGGGGAGGCTTGGTTCTGGGATTGGGGGCTGGTGGGTCACTCGGGGAAGCATCTTTAGAGTTGGGGAGTTTCAGAATGGAGGAGTTTGACACCCTTCCTCCAGCAGAAACTCCTGCAATGGGCAGCTGGTGGGTAACATGGGTTGGAGCTGGAGCATCGGGCCTGGGTACTTGGCACCTGCCAGAGCCTTTCCAGTCAATCAGTGGTATTTACTGAGTGCTTACTGTTGCAGAGCACTTTACTGAGCAGAAAGCATTGTACTGAGTGCCTGACCACCCCCTGGGGCCCAGCAGCCGAGGCACTGGGAGCCTCCTCCAGTCTGTGGCTGGGGGACAGTCTGTACACCCCTCCGTCCACCCCCCCTTCTTTGTCCCTTCCCTCATCCCCCCAGGTGAGCGTTGGCCTCCCTGGCCAGACAGAAACACCACCCCCGCCCCATTGCACCCAGGAGTGGAGCCGAGCGAGGGGCAGGGATCCGGAGGCTCCCCCAGCCACCCCCCTCTGCAGCCAGAAAAGCAGACACAGTGCCAAGTCCGGCCCCTCTGGCAGGACGAAGACTTTAGGGGTCACTGACCACCTGCCCCTCATCTCCTCTCCTCCCTCCCCACTGACCATACATACAGGGAACCCTGGGGAATCTACCATTAGATGCCCACAGAGATCACACACACACACACATCTTCAAACACCCCCAGGCATAAAGCGCACCCACGAAGTCAGACTCACTGTGCTCTGAAGAAAACCGGCCTCGTCCCCGTTGGGACCCCGGACTCTTGGCTCTGGCAGCCCAGGCCCCGACATGATCCCCAGCCCCTGCCGAATATCAGTCCCACACAAGCGTGTGTCCCTCCCACCCTGTGCCTGCCCCCACTAAAGGAGGAAACATCCAGTTTTGTTCCTTCTCATCTCCCCACCCCCTCCAGCATCTAGCTTCCTTCCTCCCAGTGCCCCTTGGCCCTACCCTACTCCCCCTCCATCTTCTTCCCTGGGGCCCCGCCTACGACAGCCTCTTTATGCAGGACATCATGGCCGGACCCCTGAGTCCCGCTACCCCGGCCCACCGGTTTTTCGGAACCCAGGGAGGAGAGGTTCTGGGAGCCAGTGGGACCCTCCCACTCTCCTCCAACCTGGCACAGAGCAGCCCTGCCCACAACCTACCACGACTCCAGCTGTACTGCCGGGAATCACGCCCATGGGCCGGACATCCACTCTTCCCTCTGCGGGGGCGAGGCAGTGCTGAGCCAGAGGTGCCCATGGGTTTCCTGGGACCCTCCAGGTAGAGCTCCAGCCTGCCATCATGGGCCAGAGCCCAGGGCATCTGTCGCTAGGCTGAACCAGAGCATCCAGCGGGGCTGGGGTCCGGCCCATCAGTGCTGGGTGTGGGGGCCTCCTCCAGCCCCAAGCAGTCCCTCTCCCAGGGCTACGTTGTGGTCGCCGTCCCCTGCCCGGCCCCTCCGACCCTGCTCCGTAGGGTGGCCTCTCATGCGGCGCTGCACCACGGTGACCGTCTGGGGGAGAACCGTTCCGGCTCCATTCTGGGATGGACTTGGGCCAAGACACCCCACTGTGTCCCGTGTTTCTTTCCCTGAGCCGATTTCCCCCTGCTGCATTTCCTGTAGCCAAGCCCTCATTGGAGGAACTGATGCTGGTGAGTACAATAGCTCAACACCCAACCTGTTCCACCCTTCCTGTAATCCCGACTCTGAGTTGCTTCCCCTACCTGTAATTTACTGTAATGTCAAGCCCACTAGACTATAAAACCCCTTGAGGGCCAGGATCATGACTGCTAACTCTCTTGTGCTCTCCCCAGAGTTCAGTCCAGTGTTCTGCACAGAGTAAGCACTCAAAATTACAGTATTTGTTAAACTCTCAGTATGTACCAGGCACTATACTAAGCACTGGAGAAGCAGCGTGGTTCAGTGGAAAGAGCACGGGCTTGGGAGTCAGAGGTCATGGGTTCTAATCCCGGCTCCATCACTTGTCTGCTGGGTGACTCTGGGCAAGTCACTTAACTTCTCTACGCTTCAGTTACCTCATCTGTAAAATGAGGATTAAGACTGTGAACCCCACATGGGACAACCTGATTACCTTGTATTTCTCCCAGCGCTTAGAATAGTGCTTGGCACATAGTAAGCGCTTAACGAATACCACCATCATCATCATACAGGCAAATCAGGTTGGACACAGTCCATGTCCCACATGGGGCTCATAGTCTTAATCCCCATTTTACAGATGAGGTCATTGAGGTACAGGGAAGTTAAGTGATTTGCCCAAGGCCACACAGCAGACAAGTGGCGGAGCTGAAGTTAGAACCCATGACCTTCTGACTCCCAGGCCTGGGCTCTACCCATTAGACCATGCTGCTTCCCACCACACCATGCTGCTACTGACTGACTGATCAGACCGGGCCAATGGGACTGCAAACAGAACTGGAAGGGATTCCAATTTACTGAGCAACTTTCAATGGTCCTAGACTCACCCTGGTGTCCCCCGCCCCTCCAGTCACCCCTGTCCCAGATGGCCTGGGGTAGTGCCGGTAGTGGGGAAGAGGAGCAAGATGACAGGAGGAGGACGATGGGCAGGGGCAGGACCCTGGTGTGGGTGAAGGTGGCCAAGGCCAGGAATGGGTTGGGCTCCAGCCAGCAAAGTCTGGGGGCTCTCAGGGTGGCCCAGGAGGTCTGGGGGCTCCTGTCCTCTGGGAAAGCCCCACGGCTTCCTGCCTTGCCCTCTTGCCCCTCCACTCCCCTCACCCACCCCACACCAGCAACCCACCCCGGGCTAGGGGCAAGAGGTTATGAGTGGGCCAGAGGCTGGGACTTGGGGCCGGGCCGACCTGGCTCCTAGGAAGCCAGTGGGAGCTGCTTCCCGACCCGGAGGTCCAGAGGCTGCAGCTGAGCTCTCCTCTCTCCCCTTTCCCTTCTTCTCTCTGTGAGCATCGGCCTGGAGTGTTCTCTCCCGCTCCCCCAGAGCTCGGTGGATAGTGGACTGGGGGGCCACAAGGGGCAGGGGGTGGGACTCAGGCGTGGAGCCCAGGGGAAATTGGGGGGGCATCTTCTCATGCTCTAGCAAACCCTACTTGTTTCCTCCTCTCTGTCCTCCTTGGGGGATGGGGGATGGGTGGGATAGAGGGATGGACACTGCTTTGGAGGACTGAAGAGGGAGGGAGGGACGCACTGCCAGTCCCGCTCTCTCCCCCCAGGCGCCCCCACCCTCTGTTCCCTCCGCTCCTCACACAGTTTACCACTCCCAGTTCCTCTCTTGTCATCCCACCCCAGTGCTCATCAACCCCACCCCAGCTCCCACCAACCCTACCCCGGCCCTCCACCTTCACTATGTGCCCTCTCCCCTCAGGCTGTCCACCCCCTCCACCCCCTACCGGCCGCCAGCCCAACCTCTGACCTCCGACCTCCACAGTGAACACACTCAGAATGGCCGCCTGACCCCGGCCCCGTCTTTAATGAGGCCTGGAGTGGGGTGTGGGGGAGGGAAGGGTCTCAGGGTCGGGGGTGCCGGGGCCTATCGGCCACATCCAGGTTGGCCAGGGGAGGGAGAAGCTGTGGCAGGAGACAGGGAAGGGGTGGAAGAGATCTCCGTGGCCCAGATCGCCATCAGCCTCTGCTTCCAGGGCCCCTGGCCCCCACAGCTGAACCCCGAAACCTGGGAGCAGCAGCAGAGAGGGGAGGGCTGACCTTGGCTTCTCCCCATTTCCTTCCAGAATCCAGAGAGGTTCGGGCTTGGGTAGCAAGGAGGGGTGGGGGACGGGAGGGGTGGGGAAGGCGGGGGGGCGGGGCGGGGGCTCCGTCCTCACAGGTTGTCGCCGTCCTCCTCGTCTGGGCCTGGCTGTGGCTGGACGGGGCTCAGGGTGGCCCACTCAGGGCCGTGGGCGAGGAGGTGGCTCTGGTTCAGTCGCTGCACGCGGTAGTTTTCGTAGTGGATGTTATGGGTGATGTCCTTGAGGTCCTGCAGGTGGGACCTGACGGGGGCGGCACGGTCCAGAGGGTGGCACAGGCCGGAGGGGCAACCCTTGAATCCCCCTCCCCTCACCCAAGGCCTGCCCCCATGCAGACCACCTCCTTCCTTGGCCTCTGCTCCAGCGGGGCCTTCCGTGTCCACCCCCGCACCCCAGACCCTCACCCTGATGCCAGGCCCCAGCCCTCGCCCCGGTGCCCGGCCTCTCACCTGATGAGCAGGTCTCTCAGGAGGGGGAACTCACAATGGGCCATGTTCTCCACTGAAAGACAAGGCCAGAGATGAGCCAGGGACCAGGGGACAGGACCAGGACTGAGGCAGGATTCCATGGGGCAGGGGGAGGCAAGGCTGAGCTAGAGGCCAGGATGCAGTGTCAGGACTGATGCCAGGACCGTGAGGGGCAGAGCCAGGACTGATGTCAGGACCACACAGGGCGGAAGCCCTTAGAGAAAAGCACGGCTGGGGTTGGATCCAGAGGATGGGCAGAACACCCTGCTCGGATCCGTGGGGCCTCGCACCCCAGAAAGATTGCTGCAGTAATGACGGTAATAATATTTAAGCACTTACTGTGTGTAGAGCACCGTACTAAGTGAATTAGATACTATCCTTGGCTCTTAAGGAGCCCACAATCTAAGAGTCAGGTGGGGAAGGGGGCTGGCACATAAGAATAAAAAAAAAGAGAGAGAACTCAAAGACAGCATAAAACATAAAAATGGGGATAAATACAGAAAGACTTTTAAAAGACATAGGGCCCCGTAGCCAGAAGAGCCAAGTTTCGGGCTTCTCTGCTCAGAGTTCAGTAGTCTCAACCACACTAGCCAGCCATAACAACAAGGAGGAAGAGGAGATAAAGGAGGAGGAAAAAGGAGGAAGGGGGGAGAGAGAAGGGATATGAGGGAGGGAGGAGGAAGGGGAGAAGGTGGAGGAAAGGGAAGGGGAGAGAGAAGAGGGAGGAAGGGAGGATAGATGGAGGGGAGACGGCGGGGATTCCCTTTCCTGGACAGTGCTTAGAGGGAAGCCCAGGCATTCCCTCCACCTGCCTTTCCACTCATTCATTCATTCAATAGTATTTATTGAGCGCTTACTATGTGCAGAGCACTGTACTAAGCGCTTGGAAAGTACAAATCGGTAACAGATACAGTCCCTGCCCTTTGATGGGCTTACAGTCTAATTGGGGGAGACAGACAGACAAGAACAGTGGCAATAAATAGAATCGAGGGGAAGAACATCTCATTAAAACAATAGCAAATAAATAGAATCAGGGTGATGTACATCTCATTAACAAAATAAATAGGGTAATGAAGATATAATGTTGGTATTTGTTAAGCGCTTCCTATGTGCAGAGCACTGTTCTAAGCACTGGGGTAGATACAGGGTCATCAGGTTGTCCCACATGAGGCTCTCAGTCTTAATCCCCATTCTGCAGATGAGGGAACTGAGGCCTAGAGAAGTGAAGTGACTTGCCCTCAGTCACACAGCTGATAAGTGGCAGCACTGGGATTCGAACCCAAGACCTCTGACTCCCAAGCCCGGGCTCTTTCCACTGAACCAAGCTGGAGCTATATACAATTGAGCGGACGAGTACAGTGCTGAGGGGATGGGACGGGAGACGGGGAGGAGCAGAGGGAAAGGGGGGAGAAGAGGGTTTAGCTGCGGAGAGGTGAAGGGGAGGTAGAGGGAGCAGAGGGAAAAGGGGAGCTCAGTCTGGGAAAGTCTCTTGGAGGAGGTGAGCTTTAAGTAGGGTTTTGAAGAGGGGAAGAGAATTAGTTTGGCGGCGGTGAGGAGGGAGGGCGTTCCGGGACTGCGGGAGGACGTGGCCCGGGGGTCGGCGGCGGCATAGGCGAGAACGGGGGACGGTGAGGAGGTGGGCGGCAGAGGAGCGGAGCGTGCGGGGTGGGCGGTAGAGAGAGAGAAGGGAGGAGAGGTAGGAAGGGGCGAGGTGATGGAGAGCCTTGAAGCCTAGAGTGAGAAGTTTTTGTTTGGTGCTGTGGTTGACAGACAACCACTGGAGGTTTTTAAGAAGTCTGTCCTACCCAGCTGCATCGCCCAAGAGATCTCCCACCTCCTATCGACATCTACCTCCCTCCACCAGCGCCATGCCTTCACCCGGTATTAAAACACAGCTCCTTCCCCGACTGCCTTCTTCAACCACTCTCTCCAAAGTCTCCTTCCCCTCAGTATCCAACCCGCCCAAGGGCTCTCGTCCCTCCTCAATCCCCCAGCTCTCCCCAGAACTCACCCCACCTTCCGCCTACCATTCCTGTCCAAACCCCTGTCTGTCTACACTCTCCTCCGACTCTCACCTCAACCTCCTGCGATCCGGCTTCTGTACCCTCCACTCCTCTGAAACTGCCCTCTCCAGAGGCACCAGTGACCTCCGCCTCACCCAGTCTAACAGATTTCTCTCCATCCTAATCCAACCAGATGGGCAGACCTCCTCCTAAGTCCCCGACCCCTGGGGGTCGGGGACTAGCCAGACCCCCTGCCCAGGAGGAGCCCTGGCTCTTCAGACCCATCCATATGATACCGAATGTCCCCTTGAAGGAATGAGAGTTGAGTAGGGACCACCCCCTCCAGGTAGGAAGGGCTATCCGCTACCATTCCCCACATCCCAAACCCACAAAATCCTTCCCCGGGCCAAGGAGGAGGCACCCGCCCCCCCCACCCCACCACCCCGGGAACTGCTCCCAATGGGTTTTACCTTCAATGATTCCCCAGTTGGTCTTCCGGCCCAGAACCATCTTCCCATTCACCTCATACTCACGGTCAGCCCCCACCACGGCAAAGGGGATCTTGGCCTGTCCAGGAGGAGAGTTGGGGGTGAGTTGGGCAGGGCTGGCTGGGCAGGGCCAAGGGGGCAGGGCAGGGCATCCTGGAAACCACAGGACTTTACATAAGAAGAGTTAGTGGGATTCATCAGGTGGGAATGAGGAAGATGCTCCCACCAGCTCAAGAAGGAACAGTGGAGGCCTGGAGGGGTGGGATGGCCAGAGGAGGAAAAGGGGGCTGCTGGGATTTGCCTGCTGCCGAATTGTACTTTCCACCACTTAGTACATTGCTCTGCACACAGTAAGTGCTCAGTAAATATGACTGAATGAATGAATGACTGTGCCATTGGCGGGGCGCGTTGCTGACCGGAGAACTGCCAAGGGTGTTCTATGGAAGGGTGGACAGGTCCAGCGGAAATCCAGAATAACAGTCGGTCGACGTGGGTGGTAAAGAGCGCGGTGGCTGCCGAGGCCCCCGCCAGCCTGGGCCCGGCGCTACGGCCCACGTGGGCACTGTGCTGCCATCAATGGGTCCGGCATGTTTTAGGCCTCTGCGGTCACGTCACCATGAGCTCGCGTCCTCGGGGCCAGTGGGGTCTCCGGCCTCGGGTTCGTCCGAGGAGCCCGGAGGCTCACCCGGATCTTGTCATTGAGGAGCCTGTCGTCCGCATCTTCATCCAGGTTCTTCTGCGGGTACACACTCACCCCGTGAGCTTGTAGGTCCCGCTGGATCTGGGGGTGGCAGAGACACCAGTGGCTCAGGTTACTGGAATTTCCCAGGGCTGGGGATGCAAGTTTAGGAGTGTCCCTGCTCCGACCCCAATCCTGCTCCCCAAGGGGGTCCTTGCTCCCTCCCTTTGGAGTGTGCCTGCTCCAACTCTAATCTGGCTCCCCCAGTGCCCCTCTTCCATCCCCAATCCTGCCCCACCCCCACACCTGCCGCCGGAAGTCTTCCCTCTCATCCAGGGTGAGGCTGTCGGCCCGGGCAATCACGGGCACCACGTTCACCACCCGGCACAGCCGCTGCAGAAACTCCAGATCCAATGGACGAAGCCTGTGTAGCCGAGCCCGCCCGCCGGTCCATCTGTCCGCCCGTCCATCTGCCCACCCAGCCCACCTGGGACATGACCGGAGAGCCAGGCCTCCGGCCCCGCACCCTCCAGCTTTGGGTTCCACGGGCCACCTGGTGCCCCCCATCCCTACCCTCGCTATTCCACGCTTTGCCGCAGGGGTCCGGGACGAAGGGAGGGAGGGGAGGGGCCCGGTGGGCCTCGGAGTGGGAGCCCCCTACCAGTGGCCGGTGGGCGGCACGAAGTAGACGCAGGTGTGGACGCGGGAGTCGGGGATGTGGCGCTGCCTGTTGATGAGAATCTCCTCCCGCAGATACCCCTCATACTGCTGGTTGATAAAGCTCAGGATGGGCTCCCAGCTGGTGGGGGAAGGCCGGGGAGCAGAGGATGGGGAGCCGGAGGGGAAGTTCCACCAACTGTCCCACCCCTCCCCCTGCTGCCCCTATCCCAGCCTCTGCCCCAGCTGCTCATCCTGGGGGCCAGAGAGTGTCTGCCCTCCCCCCCGGCCCCCGCCCCACCTCGCCGCTGTACATCCCCCTAATTGATCTTCATGCCTGTCGCCCCCTCTAGACTGTAATCTCCTTGTGACAGGAATGTGTCTATAAACCTTGTTGTATTGTGCTCTCCCCAGTGCTTAATACAGTGCTCTGCACACAGTAAGTAATAATAATGTGGTATTTGTTAAGCTCTTGGTATATATCAAGCACTGTTTTAAGTGCTAGGGTAGATATAACTAGGGTAGATCCAAGCTAATCAGTCCCCGTCTCACATGGGGCTCACGGTCTTCGTCCCCATTTCCCAGATGAGGGAACTGGGTGCAGAGAAATGAAGTGACTTGCCCAAGGTCACACGGCAGACCGGTGGCAGCGCTGAGATTAGAACGCACGTCCTCCTGACTCCCGGACCAGTGCTCAATCCACTGGGCATGCTGTTTCCCATAAGGTAAGGGCTCAACAAATACCACTGATTGGCCCAGGCCCTCCATCTCTGCCCCCCGCCCCCTCGTGCTCCCTACAGCAGCCCCATACTGAGCTGTCCTACCCCCCCTCCAGTGGCAGGCAGAAGCTGGCCTGGAGACGGGGAGAAGGGAGCTACTCCCCTCCTCCATGCTCTCCCAACCACACCCCGGCCCCCAACTGTTATGCCATCTGGGGACAAGGAGGGGTGTCAAGGGACACATTAGAGTGGAAGCTTCCTGGATGTCACCTCGTGGAGGCAGGTGCTCAGTTCAACGTTCCCACTACCAACCATCTGTCGTTGTTGATCTGGTCCCCGAATCCTGGGGTGTCTGTCACCGTCAGCTTCAGCTTCACCCCTTTCTCCTCAATGACTGCGGGGCGGGAAGCCGAGAGGTCATTCGGGGAGTCAGAATCCCGGAGCCGCCACGTTGGGTCGAGGTCTGCTGGCCACGACTGACTGCCGCCAGAGTTTACCCCTGGCTCTGTCGCCACGGCCACGGGTCCCAGCCCACCGTGGAGGCACCAAGACCCTGCCTCCTCCCCAGCCCCACCCCAACCTCACGGAGTCCTGACTGCCTCCCCATGCCCTCCAAGCCCCCAGAAACCCAGCCCCACGCCCCCATCGCTGGCTTCTCAAGGGCAGGCGGTAAGGGATGAAGCTGCCATCTTGGCGCCATTTCCATCTCTGGCAGGGGGTCGGGAGTCGGAGGGGGAACACTGTCAAGCCGACCATCAAGTGGTGGAGGTTGATTCATTCAATCGTATTTACTGAGCGCTCGCAGTGTGCAGAGCACTGTACTAAGCACTTGGAAAGTACAGTTGGGCAACAGATAGACAATCCCTACCCAACAACGGGCTCACAGTCTAGAAGGGGGGGACAGACAACAAAGCAAAACAAGTAGATAGGCATCAATAGCAATAGGAGGTGAAGCTGACGTCACTGCCGGGCCATCTCCCCGCCCGCAGGGGGTCGGCGCTCGGGGGAGGAGTGGTGATGATGGTCGGGGAGGGATCCTTACCGTGGCTGATGGAATGGATGCACACGGTCTTGGGGATGGGCTGCTGCCGGCCCCCGCTGGAGCTACGCCCACTCAACTTGGACTTGAAGAGCGTGTCCACCATGGTGGACTTCCCCAGGCCGCTCTGACCTGTGGGCAGGAGGGGCGGGTGGAGGGCAGGGGTGTGTGTGCAGGAAACACGGGGGAGTAAAGGGAGGAGGACGAGGATGAGGAGAGAATCCCATCTCCTCCAAGAGGCCTTCCCTGGTTTCTCTCCCATCTCCCCACCTATTGACTCTTCAGCTCTGTCACTTCTGCACTTGGCTACTCCTTCCTCTCCCCCACAGCACTTATATCCTTAATAGGAGCAGACTGCCTAGATTTAAGCTTATTGAGGGCAGGGATCTTGTCCGTTAACTCTATTACACTTTTCCCAGAAGCGAGAACAGTACCCTGAATGGGAGAAGCGCCCAGAAAATACCCTTGCAGGCTATTCCCAGCTCTGTTCCCAACTCCCTGACCCTCTCTGGGCTCCAGTTTCCTCAGACCCCTTGCTCCCCTTCCCTCCTAAGCCTGCGAGCTGAACGTGGGACAGGGTCACTGTCTGATCGGATTATCCTCCATTGACCCCAGTGCTCAGCCCAGTTCTTGGCACAGAGTGCTGCAGGGGGTGAGGGAGTTGGGGGGGTGGTGCTGCCTGCAGCTGGCTGTTAACTGACACCGCAGGACTGGGTGTCGGGGGAGGAGAACTGGTGGGATTGGGCTGGGCTGGGCTGCCCCAGAGCTTGGGATCCTCCTACGTGGGGGATTTCTCTTCCTGGTCCCTGGGAGCGGAGGGACCTCACAATTCCAGGCAGGGGGCAGGGCATGGGCAGAGACGGGCAGCCAGGAAGCTCCAGGGTTGGCAGTGACCTTTGCACCCTGGCATCCTAGGGGGTCCCTTGGGTCCCCTTCCCGGGGAGGGCCCAGACCGAGTGCCTCTGAAACTGCAGGGTCCTCCCTGGCTGGGCCAGCCTCCAGCCCGGCGCCCCAGCGGGACCCCTGCTGTAGGCGGACTCTCTGCACCTGCGGCCCCCCGACTCACCCACCACCATGAGGTTGAACTCGAAGCCAGTTTTCATGGCCTTGACTCGCATCTGATCCAGGACAGCCTCGATCCCCACGTAGCCCAGTAGCTGGTTGCCCGGAGCCGGGGCCATGGGGCTGGGGTCCCGGCCCTGCTCCCTCCGGTGCCGTTGCAGGGGGCCTTCCATACCGGTGGGCCTTTCTGTCCGCCCACGCTCTGCAGAGACACAGGGGAGGTGGGCTGGACAGCCTTCTCACTCACAGCCCTCCCACTCACTGACTTTCCCATCCCTGTAGACAACACCACTATCCTTCCGGTCTAAGCTCATCCTCTAGACTGTAAGCTTGTTACGGGCAGGGAACGTGGCTATTTATTGTTATATTGTACTCTCCCCAGCGCTTAGTACAATGCTCTGCACACACTGCTCAAGATTTACAATTGAATGGACAAGACAGTAACCTTAGCATTATCTCCACTCATCTCTCTCATTCAACCCACATATTCAGTCAGTCACCAGATCCTGTCACTTCTACCTCATTATCACCATCATCATCAACTGTACTTATTGAGCAGTTTACTGTGTGCGGAGTACTGTACTGAGCACTTAGGAGAGTTCAATGTAACAGAGTTAGCAGGCACGTTCCCTGTCCTTCACAAGCTTACAGTCTAGAGGGGGACACGGACATTGATACAATTTATAATATAAAATTTAAAGATATGAACATAAGTGCTGTGGGGTTGAGGGTGGGGTGAATATCAACCCCCCAAACTGTTACCACGTCGCTCCAAGCACTTATCCTACCCTGCCTTGACTATTGCGTCAGCCTCCTTGCCTACCACTCCCCACTCCAATCTGTACTTCACTTTGCTGCCCTGGCCATTATTCAGAAGCAGCGCGACTCAGTGGAAAGAGCCCGGGCTTGGGAGTCAGAAGCCATGGGTTCAAATCCCGGCTCAGCCGCTTGTCAGCTGTGTGACTTTGGGCAAGTCACTTCACTTCTCTGCGCCTCAGTGACCTCATCTGTAAAATGGGGATTAAGACTGTGAGCCCCACGTGGGACAACCTGATCCCTTTGTATCCTTCCCAGCGTTTAGAAAAGTGCTTTGCACATAGTAAACGCTTAACAAATGAAATAATAATAATTATTATTTTTTAAAAAAACTATTCAATTCACTTCTTCCCACTCAAGAACCTCCAGTGTTTGCCCATCCACCTTGGCATCAGAGACTCCTTACCATCACTCGATCCCCTTGCCCCCCCACCTATCCTTGCTAACTTTCCTACCACAACCCAGCCCGTACACTTTGCTCCCCGAATGCCAATTTACTCTCTGTACCTCAATCTCACTTCTCATCCCCTCACCCACATCCTCCCTCTTGCCTGGAACTCCTCCCTCTCGGCAAATGCCAGACTACCACTCTCCCTACCTTCAAAGCCTTATTAAAATCATTTAACCTCCAATAGGCCTTCCCTGACTAAGCCCTCATTTCCCTATTCCCTCTCCCTTCTGCATTCCTCTTGCATTTGAATTTGTACCCTTTAAACAGGCTCACTCTTAACCCCACAACACTCACATATGCAGCAGTAATTTATATCAATGTCAAGCCACCTTCCCCTCCCCTAAAAAATGTAAGCTCCTTGTGGGCAGGGAACATGTCTATCAATTCTGATATATTATACTCTCCCAAGTGCTTAATACAGTATTCTGCACATGGCAAGTGCTCAATAAATACAATTAATTGACTGGGGGTATGGGAAGACAGAGTTGGGAGCAGCGGGTCCTTGTCTATTCCAGGAGCACTAAGAAGGTGGGGAGGAGGGGAAGGCTCCAGGAGCACTAAGAGGGGTAGGTAGGGGGAAGAAGTGGTCCCAGAAACACTGAAAGGGGAAGAGGGGAGGAGGAGGGAGAGGGGGAGTCTTCAGGAGCACTGAGAGGGAAGGGGAAGGTCCCAGGAGCATTTAGAGGGGTCGGAGATGGAGGGGGACTTCAGGCTCATTGAGAAGTATATGGAGGGTGGGAAAGGAGATTACAGGAGCATTGATTCATTGTGGGCAGGGAATGTGTCTGTTTATTGTTATACTGTACTCTCCCAAGTGTTTATTAAGCTCTGCACTGAATAAGTGCTCTGCACATAGTAAGTGTTCAATAAATACGATTGACTGACAGGGGAATAAGAGAGGAAGAGGGGAAGGAAGAGGGGGATGTTCCAGGATCACTGAAATGAGGAGAGAAATAATAATAATGGTATTTGTTCGGCGCTTACTGTGTGCCAGGCTGTATAAAGCATTCATTCATTCATTCAATAGTATTTATTGAATGAATGAAGGAAGCACTAGGGTGGATACAAACAAATCAGGTTGGAGACAGTCCCTGTCCCACATGGGGCTCCAGCCTCAACCCCTATTTTACAGATGAGGTAATGGAGACACAGAGAAGTGAAACGCTTTGCCCAAGGTCACACAGCAGACAAGTGGCAGAGCCAGGATTAGAACCCACGACCTTCTGACTGCCAGGCCAGTGCTCTATCGGTTGTGTCATGATGTTTCTCAGCAGGGAAAGGAGAAAGAAGACAGAGGAGAGGGAGACTCTAGGAGCACCGAGACGTGTGTTGTGCAGTGGGGGATGTGAGGAGGGAAGGAAACTCCAGGAGCACTGAGAAGGGAAAGGGGAGAAAGAGTGGGAGGGCTCCCAGAGCACTGAAAGAGGCAGGGGGACGGACAGGGGGCAGGGTGGCTGCCTCTGATTCCAGTCCCCCAGCAGCTTGGCTCAGTGGAAAGAGCCTGGGCTTGGGAGTCAGAGGTCATGGGTTCGAATCCCGGCTCTGCCAGTTGTCAGCTGTGTGACTGTGGCTAAGTCACTTCACTTCTCTGGGCCTCAGCTATCTCATCTGTAAAACGGGGATGAAGACTGTGAGCTTCATGTGGGACAACCTGATTACCCTGTATCTGCCCCAGCGCTTAGAACAGTGCTCTGCACATAGTAAGCGCTTAACAAATACCAACATTATTACTATTATGAAGCTAAAAGCTGCTTCAGAGAAGCAGCATGACCTAGTAGATAGAGCATAGATCTGGGAGTCAGAAGGACCTGGGTTCTAATCCCAGCTGGGCCACTTGTCTCCTCTGTGACTTTAGGCAAGTCACTTCACTTTTCTGGGTCTCAGTTCTCTTACCTGGAAAATGGGGATTAAGACAGAGTTCCACTGGGACACGGACTGCATCCAACTTGATTAGCTTGTAATAATAATAATGATGAGGATGGTGTTTGTTAAGCACTTGCTATGTGCCAAGCGCTGTTGTAATCGCTGGGGTAGATACAAGGTTATCAGGTTGTTCCACTTGGGGCTCAAAGTCTGGACCAGTGCCAAGGGAGGCCTGGGGAGGGAAGGTTCAGTCCACGGCTCTTCCTCGCCTCTGCTTGTGCATCTGTATGATGCGGGGAGCACTGGAGGGTCGGGGCGGAGGGCCCAGCAGCAGGGATAAAGTGGGCAAGGTCTAGTAAAGCAGATTAGGTGGAGCTTCACCCGATCCTAGGGTTAGACTGTAAACTCGTTGAGGGCAGGGAATGTGTCTGATATATTGTTATATTGTCCTCTCCCAAGTGCTCAATACAGTGCTCTGCACAAAGTAAGCATTCAACAAATACGACTGACTGACTGATAAGGCTGGGCAGGATAGGGTAGGATAAGGGTCACCCAGGGCCAGACAGGACCAGGTAGGGTAGGTAGGGTGGGGGACAGGGCCAGGCAAGGGAAGGCAGGAGTCAGCCAGGGTCAGATGAGGCTGGGTGGGGCAGGGCCCTGGGCCTAAGCTCTAAGAATGCCCCAGCAGGGTCAGAAGTCAATAGGAGAAACAGCCCCCGGCGGGGAGGCAGCTCCCTGCAGAAGATAGAAACAGAAAGCGAGAAGGAACAGAAACAGAAAATGAGAAGAGAAACTGAACTTCCCACTCTCTGTGGCGCAGGCCGGGCAGGGCCACGGGAGAGGAGGGACCAGGGTCGGAGCCCCACACGGTCCCCCACTGGTCCTCTCCGCCGCCCCCCTGCCCGCCAAGGGACAACGGGGCCAGGGGCTTTCCCACTGCCCCAGGCCCTGCCCCTTGAGGAGCTAGGACCAGGCAGAGACAGCGGAGGGACAAGCCGCTTCCGCACCGAGTCAGGATGCAGCCTCCAGCCTCCAGGGACCCTCGCAGAGACTCTTGCCAAAGGCAATGAGGGCAGCGATTTGGGCATCAAATGCAGATGGAAATGAGAGGGCAAGACAGGCCTGTCCCAGCACCCTTGGGCCACAGACTGAGGCAAGTGAGGGTTGTAGCCTTTGACCTCGCTGCACAGATGGGGCTGGGGGCCAAAGAGAGCCCTTGGCCAGGCCCCCGGGTCCCCGCCCAGGCCGTTCTTGCCCGATCGCTGGTGGGGGGGAGGGACTCTCCAGTTGCACCATCACCACACACGCCCGGGCCCTCCAAGGCAACGGGGGCCGCTGGGTCCCTCAGCTTCGAGAGGTGCTCCGGCCACATGGGCTTCTGCAGCCCTGTCCGACCCGTCTTGGGGTCAGACCGCAGACACATGAGAAGCAACGTGGCTTAGTGGAAAGAGCACGGGCTTGGGAGCCAGAGGTCATGGGTTCCAATTCCGACTCCGCCACTTGTCAGCTGTGTGACTTGGGGCAAATCACTTAACTTCTCTGTGCCTCAGTTACCTCATCTGCAAAATGGGGATCAAGACTGTGAGTCCCAGATGGGACAACCTGATAACCTTGTATCTATCCCAGTGTTTGAAAAAGTGCTTGGCACGTAGTAGGCGCTTAACAAATACCATCATTATTATTACAGAGCACAGGCCTGGGAGTCAGAAGGGCCTGGGTTCTAATCCTGGCTCTGCCACATATCTGCTGGGTCACCTTGGGCAAGTCATTTCACTTCTCTGGGCCTCATTTCCCTCATGTGTAAAATGGGGATTAAGAGTGTGAGCCCATGCGGAACAGGGACAGTATCCAACCTGATTAACTTGCATCTAACCCAACACTTAAAACAGTGCTTGGCACATAGTAAGCGTTTAACAAGTACCATAACTATTATTATTATGACCACCTCAGTGATCTTGCCGGCAGGTAGGCCCGCTGGAGGCCAGAGGCTGGGGTCCCAGGACCCATCTCGTGGTTTAGAGGGCTAGGACTCGGGAACTCAAAGCCCAGGCTGGCTTCCTCCCCGAAGATCCCTCTGTGCCCGAGTCAGAGCCCGGACACTCCAGCCTCCCTGAAGGCAACTCTCCTCTGCTGGCCCTGGCCAAGTCTCCACACAGCAGGACGGTGGGTGGCCCAGGAGGCTGGCGGGCAGGCTCGTGCCCAGACCTTTCCCCCTGGAAAGCTGTCCACCCGGCTGCCCAGCAAATCCAGCAGCACCACTCCTGGGGCCTGTGCCCCAGATGCCTTGGGGCCCAGCACCTCCTTGGGCCAACGCGCACTCTGAACCCTGGTCCTCTGGGAACCCGGAGACTCTGCTGAAAAGCCGTATGGCTTAGTGGATAGAACATGGGCCTGGACCTGGATTCTGAATCTGGCTCTGTCACATATCTGCTGTGTGACTTCAGAGTAGACCACTCTGTCCATTCCAGCGATTTCAGACCAGTCCTCCACCTCAGATCCTGTCTATCCACCCGCCTGCCGACCCCCGCCCAACCCAGCTCCTCACCAACCCAGACCCTATTGCGAGGAAGGGGAGGGGAGAAGGGCCACCCACTCAACCAGCGGAGCAAAGGGCGACAGTTAGGACAGTTAGAACAGCCCGGAGCTCCCCGCCCCTGCCCCCTCCCCCAACCCCTTCTGAACTGGAGCAGCCAAGGTGCAAACAGCGATTGTTGAGAGGGGCATCGGGAGTATGGGCCCAACCCAGAGAGAGGGTGGTTACGGGGGGAAGGGTGGTTACCGTGAGTCCAGCTGCAGGTGGTCCTGAGGGTCCGGGAACTCCACTTTCCCAGGACTCACTGTCCCAGGCGGTATATGACCCTGCGAGCGGGAGATGGTGGGGGCAGGGAAGGGCGGGGGTGGGGTGGGGCGGGGGGCTTCCTCTCTGTGGCTTCTCCTTCCTGGAGCCCAGCCCAGGGGACGCTTCTATTTGTCTGTGGGTTGCCATAGGAACTGGGGGTGGGGGTGAGGAAAGGGGATAACTCGTAGGTGTGGGGCACTGTCGGGGTGGGGGTCCATCTGGGCTAGAGGGAAGGGGACGAGGGGCTGGGGACAGGATGGGCCAAGCCGGAACCAGTTAACTGTGCCTGTGATCAGCAACATGGATGAGATTCTTGGCCCAGTTCCCCTTTCTCGGTGACTCTTTCCAAGGCCCTCCCCTCTCCGATGACACCCCCCCCCCCCAACCAAGTTGAGTAGATTGGGGTCTTTCTGCTTTGCTGCTGGACTTGGGGAGGAACCAGTCTTGGCATGGTGGCGCTAGGCCTCTCCTGACTACCCTCCCCCATTCAGTCTTGGGCCAGAGACCCCTCTTGAAGGGAAATTGGGGAGGGGAAAAATAAGAAGCAGGGTGAGGGGAGTGTGAGGGAGAGGGGTGGCAGGGAAGGGTTAGGAGATATGGGATGGGGGAAGGTGGGGAGGGGGACCCCGGGAAGGAGAAAGATCAAGAATCAGCTTACATGGTTTTAACCCCACGTCTCTGATACCCGTTCTACTGGAGAAAGCCTGAGTGAGGGGAGTGGGAATGAGCAACACACACACGCACACACACACATACACCCCTCCCCCCTCCCCGCCCAACTCCTGGGAGCCTGGTAAAGAGGAACCACATTCCTTTTATTGTACTTCTGGTGCCAAGAGAGCTCGCTCCCAGGAGGGCAGAATCCCAGCCTGTGTGTGTTAACCCAGTCTTTCACTCCT
This sequence comes from Ornithorhynchus anatinus, assembly GCF_004115215.2. Classification (NCBI taxonomy): domain Eukaryota; kingdom Metazoa; phylum Chordata; class Mammalia; order Monotremata; family Ornithorhynchidae; genus Ornithorhynchus; species Ornithorhynchus anatinus. The sequence goes on from NC_041729.1 coordinate 464,290, forward strand.
TCCCCTTCCCCCAACCCCTCCTCCCCAGCCTCCTCACCCAAACCCATCCCCCCACCTCCTCACTCCTTCCTTGACCCTCCAGGCTCTGGTCTCCCTCCTGCCTCCCCAGTGGGCCCTGAAGACTCAGGACACTGGTCTTCCGGGTTGACCTTGTGAGGCAGTTGTGGGTCCAGATGGCGGATCCCGACCGCTGTTTCTATCTCCAGCACCGGCCCCTCTCTGGCCCGGCTCCTCCTGCCAAGTTTCGTGTCTCAGATGTGCCCCACAGGGCTCCCGGGGGCAGGGGGAATGGTCCAGCTTCACACAGACCTCGGAAGAAATGACACATTTTGCCCTGCCGCGTGCCCAGAGAGGCATCCACAATGTCACATGTGTCTGTAGGGTATCTACGAGCATGGCCGGCAGGAGAACCAAGCAGCTGCTGTGTGGAGAGCTGAAATTGGGAAACCAAAAGTCAGGAGGGCAGAGGAAGCGTTTTAAGGATGCTCTGAAACCAAGCCTCAGCCTGGTTATAAGATTGGGAGACGGCTGCCACGGTCAGACCAGCCTGGTACACTGCAAGTCTGGAGGGAGGCAGAGACCCCGTGGGGAGGGGAGCCAAGTCCGAAGCTAGGAGTTGGGGTGTAGGCACGGCTTAGCCCGAACACCCCCACCCGGCTCCCGTCAAATATCCAGCTCTGGTTGCGCTACTGCATCAAGCGTTCTACTGCATCAAGTGTCCCTGCAGCGTGGCTCAGTGGAAAGAGCCTGGGCTTCGGAGTCAGAGGTCATGGGTTCGACTGCCGGATCTTTCACTTGTCAGCTGTGTGACTGTGGGCATCACTTCACTTCTCTGTGCCACAGTTACCTCATCTGTAAAATGGGGATTAACTGTAAACCTCACATGGGACAACCTGATTACCCTGTATCTACCCCAGTGCTTAGAACAGTGCTCTGCACACAGTAAGCGCTTAACAACTACCAACATTATTATTATTATCAAGTCCGACCCTCTGTCCTCCCCACCCCCAGTCTCTCCCCACTCCCCTCAGCTTCCTCCAACACTGCTCTGCCTCCCCTGCCCACTTCTCTTTCTCACTCCAAAGACACTCTTGACTTTGGCCTCTTGGTCTCTACCAACTGATTTCTTGCTGTGATGTAGGTCTCCTGCCTCTCACTCCCCATCCCCCAGCTTGAGGCCTCTGTGACCCCCAATCCCTACTCTGGCCTCACACCCAATTATTACGTACCCCATTTCCCCTACTAAAGTACTTAGGTACACATCCTATTCTTCCTCCTACTCCTACTTAGATTATAAGCCCCATTCTGGACAAGGATCAGGTCCAGTGAAGTGAACCTGTATCCACACCAGGACTTAGAACAGCATTTGACACAAGGTGCTTAAAAAAATAGCATAAAAATATCCATAATTTATTCATATTAACGTCGGTCTCCCCCTCTAGACTGCAAACTCGTTATGGGCAGGGAATGGATCTACCGACTCTGTTATAATGTACTTAGTACAGTGCCCTGAACACAGCAAGTGCTCGATAAATACCATTGCTTGATTGATACCTGGAGTGACCCCCGTACTGCTTTTCTCCGAACCAATTCCAGGCCTCAAACGCTTTCCCCGTCCCGTTCTCACCTGGAGGGTCCTCCCCTCTCATCTGTGAAGGAAGCCGTGGCGAAAAGATGATTCTGGGAAAGCTGTCCACTGCTGAGGGGGCCAGTATGAGTTAGCATGGGTCAGCAGCACTACAACCTGGTGCAGAATGGACAATCACCGGGCAAAGGGCCACAAGGTCAATCACAACCCTCCCATGAGCTGTGGGAGCAGAGGCAACCGCTAAAGAGGGAGGAGCATCCCCTTCTGGGGAGAAGGGCCAGAGAGGAAACAGCTGAGGATTGCCAGTGGTCAATAAGGGATTAAAAATAATAATATTTGTTAAGTGCTTATTATACATCAAGCACTGTTCTAAGCACTGGGGTTGATACAAGCTCATCAGGTTGCACACAGTCCGAGTGCCACAAGGGGCTCACGGTCTTAATCCTCATTCAACAGATGAAGGAACTGAGACACCCAGAAGTGAAGTGACTTGCCCAAGGTCACAGAATAGACAAATGGCAGAGCCAGGATTAACATTCTGCCTGAATCCCAGGCCCATGCTCTTTATTCTTTCCCATTCCCCCGGTCTGTAATTTGCCTCGTCCTCACCTGTCCCGCCGTCACCCTGTCTCACATCCTACCTCTGGCCTGGAACACCCTTCCTCCTCAAATCTGTCAAACAATCACACTTCCCTCCTTCAAAGCCCTACGATTAGACTGTAAGCCCGTCAAATGGCAGGGACTGTCTCTATCTGTTGCCGCCTTGTTCATTCCAAGTGCTTAGCACAGTGCTCTGCACATAGTAAGCCCTCAATAAATACAATTGAATGAATACTTAAGGATCACCTCTTCCGAGAGGCCTTTCCAGACTAAGCCCCCTTTTTCCTCAGCTCCCCCCCACCGCGTCACCCTGACTCACTCCCTTTGCTCTATCCTCTCTCCCCACCCCACGACACTTGTGTATATATGTACATATCTATAATTCTTTTTATTTATATTGATGCCGGTTTACTTGTTTTGATGTGTATATATTTATAATTCTATTTATTTATATTGATGCCTGTTTACTTGTTTTGATTTCTGCCTCCCCCCTTCTAGACGACTCTAAGCCCGTTGTGGGCAGGGATTGTCTCTATTGCTGACGTGTATTTTCCAAGCGCTTAGTACACTGCTCTGGCCACATTAAGCGCTCAAAAAATAAATAAAGCCATCCTGACCCAAAGTGGCTTGGCTGGAGGCCCAGACTCTGGGTAGATGAAGGGCGGGAGGAGGCTAAGCTGGGGTTTGGTCTTTTTCACAGCATTTGCCATGGTCAAACTCAGCAAGCAGAGCTGGAGATAGAAACACCCGACACACGGGCACCGGTGCCACGTGCAAGACAGCAGGGGCAGGCCGGCTGGACCCCAGATGGTGACTGTGACTTGAGGCCTGTGGGGTGGCCATGCTGATCAGGGCCTCCCATATCAGTCAGGCACCAATCTCCCGCACAGTTGGGAAACGAGGAGACAGAAGAGCTGCCACTTCCGCCCCCGGGGAACTTGGCTTGCCATTCAGGACCCGAGGGGAGGGCGCACAGAGCGGACATGTGGACTCTCCACCCCTACCTTCAGGACTTGGCCGCTGGGTCTCGGGTCCACTCAATCAGGCCCACAATCCAGGCTACTGACAGAGCCTCACCGGGCATTCGGCTGAGCCCCTGGAGGGCACAGTAGTGGCATGACCTAAATCCATACCCCCAGGGGTTCACGCTGGGGGGAGATGGGCAGAATAATGCTTCCGGATGGCAGGAGCCGGAGGGGCTTGGGCCCCGGGACCGTCTCCTGGATGGGTGCCCGCTGTATGTGGATCGGATCGCACCAATCCGTTCTGCTCCCTCTGGCCTCCTGGGCATGACTCCCCTCCACTGCCCTGCAGAAGCCCACAGGGGTCTGGAGGAGTCTGTAAGACAGTAAAAAGACTCTTGGCCAGCAGGAGCCCAGAGGGGCTGGTAGACTTGGAGGAAAGGCTGCTGGAGAGTTGCTAATCGAAACTCTGGGATTCCCAAATAGTTGATTATCTTTTATGCAGTGAAAATGAGAACTGTTTCTGGGGACTCTGGAACCTCCGCTCTGGAGCTGAGAGCCCGGCCTTGGCCCTCTCCCTCCAATCCCCGACTCCGTGGGCACAGACCCCCCGGCCCCAACCAAGTCGACCAGAAACGATTGCCACACCCCAGAGTCAGCAAACCCTCTCCTGGCATGCCAGACGCCTGGCTAGGCCCCTCCAGAAGACTCCAGCTCCTGTCCCAGCCCAAGGGGCAGCTAAGGCTCCTGGGGCCATTGACCACTTATTGGCCAGCCTGCACAACTCCTGGGACACATCTGTCCAACTCCAGCAAGCCCTACCCCGACCAGACCCTTAGAGACATAGTCCTACCCCACCTCCACCTCACCGGGGAGAGGGGCAGAGGATGAGGAAATGGAGGGGCTTGGAGGGGTCAGGTAGCTGGCCAAGAAGCCCATCCCCATCCAGACTCTCAGTGCGGCACCCCCCCAGCCCCTCTCTACAGAACCAGCCCCCGTCGCCCGGGGCCGAGGGACGCAGCCAAGGGCCCAGGTTTTCCCGGCAGTCATTTCCATTCCCGGTTGGGCCAAAGTGCCACCAGAAGGACGGCCTGGCCCTAGGCGGGGCTGCAAGGAGCGAGAGGAGGAGAGGTAAGGAGAGGGGTGGGGAAGGAAGGGAAGAGCAGGAACACGAGCTGCCCAGCGGTGAGTCGGACCCCAGGCCCAGCAGGAGGGGCCGGAGCGGGGCTGGGGGCGGGGCTGGGGCTGGGACTGTCCATCCCGCTCCCAGGTGCTTGTCCGCAAACAAGGAAGCAGGAAGTGCAGCCTCTCGGGCTGAAAAGAAAGGGGGGGGATGGGCAGAGCCCCTTGAGGGTGCGCGGACTAGGGGAGAAGGGGTCAGGGGCCCCGGTGGTGGTGGAGGGGAGACAGGGCGGGGGGGGAGGGCTGCAGCGCCCCAGACCCCAGGGCCGGAGGGAGAGAGGTCAGGAGCCGCCCCCGAGCCCGAATCCTCATCCTTGCAGCGGAGCGTGAGGGGGGGCGAGGGGGTCAGGCAGGGCCATGGCCGAGGAGCTGCGGGAGGAGGCCGAGGAGCTCCTGGACCACCTGCGCCGCAAGCAGCCCTTCCAGTCCGACTGGGACACGGCCGCCTTCGTCGTCATCTTCGCCTTCATCGGTCAGTGGCCCCGTCCCTTCCCCGGTCCCGCAGTCCCCCGCCTTGACCCTGACAGCCCCCTCGGTGCCCGCTCCCCCGTCTCCTCCCCTTCCCGCAGGCACGGTGCTGCTCCTGACCGCGCTGGCGTTCCTGCACTGCTGCTGCTGCTGCTCCTGCTGCTGCCTCGGCCCCACGGGGGCCACCCGCCACCGCGCCCAGGTACCCCAGGGCCACACACCCTGCCGCCGGACACGAGCTGGAGGGGTGGGGGGTGCCTCACGCCCCCATCCTAACCCTACCCCCCCTTCCGTTTCAGAGGGCAAAGGTCGGTGTGGACAACCTGGGCATGATCCCTTAGCCACCCCAGCCGCGCTTGCCACGAGAAGGCCCGCCGATTCTCCCCCGGGCCCCACCCTGGCACAGTAAAGACTCAGACTGTGACCGGCTGGCTCTTCAGCCCCTCACTCCTCCCCGACCACCCCTAACTCACCCCGGGAAGGGGATGGGGACCAGAAGGGGGTGGGGGGGCAGGACCCCACCCGGGAAGATTCCCCGTCCTGCCTCCCCCTCCACCCCAAATACACACGGATCCTCTGCCCCAGCGCACCAACACACACTCCCGGCAGCCAGCACTGGGTGTAGGGTCTTTATTTCCCAACAGAATCTTGACTGGATAAGAGAAGGAGCGGGTCTCTCCGGGCCCCTCCGCTGGCCCCACCTTCCAGCTGCTTTACCTGCCCGCTGGGCCCAGGGCCCGGGCCCACCCCAGCTGGGGGGTCTTGGCCCCTGGGCTGGGCCCACCACACCTTGGGGCTGTGGCAGAGGCTCGGGGGTGAGAGGGGACAAGAGGAAGAGGAAGAGGAAGTAGAGATATGAGTCCCAATCCCTCCTTAGGGTGTCTACCAAAGGTGAACAGTGCATATGCACACCTTGGGGGGTGGGGGGGAGACAAAAGGGGCCCCAGACCTTCGACATCCACAGTCCCGAGCTGGGGATAGGCAACCTACGCGGCCCTGGAGATCCCAGAGAGTGGAGGTTGGGTTCAGGGCCCCTCCCGGGAAGCCCCAGCGCCAGCCCCCGACTGAGCCCGCCACCACCGGCCTCGGGGCTCCATCCCTGGCATCGGAAGCCGTCACGGGTGCAGACCTGCTTCCCCGGTGTCCCCCATCCCCACCGCACGCCTCGAGAATAGGAAGAAATAAATAATTGTACCTGGCCTCTGCCCTGCTCCGCTGCCTCCTTGCCCCGCTCCCCCCACCTCCACAAACTCACTTTCCCCTGGGGTGGGCAGAGCTGGTCTGTGAGCCGGTGGGGATTGGGGGGAGCTGTTGGGAAAGGGGGATGGGGGGCCTCTTGGGGACGGCTCAGAGAGGTCAGAGTGGAATCAGAGGCTTGAAGGGTCAGAAGGGCCGGTAGCTCCAGTAGCTGGAGAAGACAGAGATCTGGAGGGGGGTTGGGGAGGGGAAGGGAGCAAAGGAAATAGTGGTTGGGCCTGGGACCTCCCAGCCCACGTTGCCCCCTTGTCTCTGCCCAGAAGGTCCACTTCATGCCCAGCTGAGTGGGGCAGGGAAGCCCACAAACAGAGGATGGGACCAACCCCAGGCCTCCACCTTCCTTGCTGAGATACCTCTGGGTCTGGGGTTCCCAGCCCCAACAGCTTAGGCCCCCCGTCCTATCCCAGGGGTTCCCCGCCCTTTGGGGGCCTGACCCACCTTGTCCTTGAGCTGCTGGCACAGCTGCAGGGAGACGGTGAAGAAGACAAGGGCGTCGTTGAGCCAGGGCACCACACACTCCGCCTTGTGCACGTGGCTCACCTCCAGCCGCTGCCCGCCCCACTCGCTGAGGGGAGATGGAGAGATGAATGGGTTGGCCCGGGGGGGTGGATGGGTTAGGGAGAGACGGACAGATGGACAGATCAGTGGGAAACGGATGAACAGGTCAGTGGTAGACGGACGGATGGGTGGATGGGTCGGGGGGAGATTAGACAGGTGTAAGGGAGGAGAGAGGCGGATGGAGACGGGTGCGGGGAGGATGGGAGCATGGGGAGACAAGGTAGGAGAGGGGAGTGGAGCTTGTGGGAGCGGCATCCAGGGGGAGAGCCAGAGGGGATGTGACCAAGGGTCCCCTGGGCCAGCTGGGTATGGCAAGGCTGGCCCCTCGCACAGTAGAGCTCCCTCCAGGTGGGACCACGGGACTGGGTTGAGGGGAACGTCCCCTGAGGTCCGGGCACACTCCCCCACAGACAGCAGCTGCCCCGCCTCTCCAATGGGGCCCCCAGTGGCAGGGGCCGTGGGGCAGCGGACCCTTCCACCTCCTGGTACTTACAACATGGCCCCGGGGTTGTGCAGCACGGCCCCTCCTGCGGGACGGAAGTTCTAGGAGGAGACAGAGGCACCGCGCTGAGCCCAGGTAGCCCTACTTGGCTGCCAGGTGAGTCCGGCCGAGTCAGGTGACCAGTCTCCACACGAGGCTCCGGTCCCTCTCCCACAGTCGCCCCAAGGGACCCAGGGCCCTAAGGACCAGCCGGACGTCCCTCTCCCCACCCAGGAAAGCCTGAAGGGGTGCTGCCGGTGCGGGGGCGACGGTGGGGGGATGGGGCGGGCCGGACGGGGATTACCTTGGTGGAGTTGGGCTGCAGGGCGTGGAGCTGATAGACGGTCAGACACAGCTTATTGAGGTTGATGTAGAAGTTCACCAACAAGTCTGCAGGCAGGGCTGGCGCAAACATCCTCTGGGTGACAGAGCGGGCCGCCGGGGCTCAGACTGGCCACGTCCAGCCCAGGGAGTGGTCGCTCTGGTCCGAGGTCACGATCCTGGGCCCAGGATTCTGTCCGCCCCCCTCCCATCTGCGCACTTGGGCCCACGACTCCAGGGATCCCCGCCCCGCGGTGGGTCGGGGAGTAGAGTGGGTGGTGCGAGTAGCAGTGTTTACTGAGCGCGGTGCGCTGCACTAGGGACTTGGGGAGGTACAGAATAATAAAGAGATAGGTTCCCTACCAACAAGGCGCTTTTACTCTAATGGGAGAAACAGCCTACACCAGGGTTCTAACGTGGGCCTGAAGGAGGATAGAAGCTGGGGCCTCCCGGTCCCCCACCCTCCCCACTCTCACCAGCCTTTGCCAGGGGAAATGACAGAGCAAGGGCTAAACAGATGGCCATTTCCAGTCAGGACCGAGCTGACCCCAGCTGCCCTCCTCCACAGTCTTAGAGAATGGGTGGACAGCTCCCTTCCCACAGGGGCCAGGAGGAAGGCAACCGCTTCCAGAGTAGACGGACGCCCCCTTCCCCGCCATCCCAGTGCCCCACGGCTTCACCAGCCTGGCCGGCTGCCTGGCCAGAGACCATCCTGAAACACCGACCGTCAGGCCACTGGAGGCGATCTCCGGAAGGGTCAGGGTGGCCGGGGTGGTAAGCCGATTGCGGGCTCTGGTGAGCTGCAGCATCACAGCATCCATCAGCTAGGGAAGAAACAACCTTGCGAGAGGGAGCGGGGAAAAGGGCGGGCGGCGGAGGGTGGGGAAGGGGCAGGTGGCAGGATTAGCTTCCCACCCCACCCCAAAGCACTGGGGGCTGCCACAGCCCAGCTCTGCCCCACCTGACAGTTCTCACACGCCAACCCTTGCATCTACCCAGGCCTCCAACGCCCGCCCCCTGCCCTAGGCCCACGCTCGAGCCAGTCCTCAGGGAGAGGGCGTGGGGCTCCTCCACCCCCCGGGTGGGTACCTACCCTCCAACTGCCCAGGACTGACCTTGAGGACCTCAGCTCCGGTTCTGAATTGGTAGCAGTGATCCCGGTTGGCCAAGAGGTAAATGGCTTGGCTCACGTGGTTTCTGGCATCCTGGATCTAGACGGGCCCAGACGGTGGGGTCACGGTGGGGTCAGGGAAGCAACCGCCTGGCCAGCCGATCGCTGGGTCAGGTTCATGCCAGTAGGCAGGCCGTCCTCCCCCCGACCTGCCCCTTTCCCAGCCAGACGGGGCTGGGGAAGGATGAGGGAATCCAGCTCCGCGGTTGCTCTTGCTATGCCCATCCCTCCCAACCTTTTCCTGATCGATAAGGGGTAAGCCTGGGCCGGAGCCAGGGAACAACTGAGTCACGGACGTGTCCGCAGAGTTTCCGTGGAGCCCAGAAAACTCTCCCGTACCAGACGGGAAGCTCCTAGAGGGCAGGCCCGGGATTGTGTCTAATTACTCTATTGTGCTCTCCTGAGCACTCAGTACAGCGCTCTGTTCGCAGGACGTGCTCAGTCCATTCTACTGATTACACGACCTTGGAGCCCCACTGTTCTCGGGGGCCCTGAGAGGCTGAGGCCAGAGGCCCTAGGGCCCCGAACCTCCAGGCCCAGGTAGTGCGGGCTCCAAGAAAACCAACCCCCAGAAGCAGGGAAGCCTGTTGGAAAGAGGTACCAGCGGTTGAGAGTGTCACCTGCTGCAACTTCCACTGCTTGTCTTCTCGGAACGTAAAGTGCTGCAGCTGATTGCTCCTAGGCATCTTCAAATTCACATCCTGGGCATTCAGAACCAACAGGTGACCGGGCTTCTCGCCAGCCTCAGCGGCTCCTGGTGAACACCAGGCCCTGGGACCCGCCTGCTTCGAGGGAAAGCTGAAGGGGCCTCAGGCCCGAGCCTGCGCCAGGGGCAGAGGCGTGGCCCACCGCCCACCCATCACTGCCCACCCCCTAGCTGGGGGAGCCGCTCCCGCACTCACCGCCTGGCTCAGAGCGTCCCCTTGCAGAGTGAGAACTCCTTTCACTTGGTCAGTGCTGCAACACACAAGGGGCGGGGTTGGGGTGCAACTGGAGCAGAGCCAGACCCCCCAACCAGGCCCGGGGTCCCTCGCCAGAGGGGAGCCCAGCACCCAGAGAAGGGCTTACATTCTAGTCCCGCCTGCCGTGTGACTGACCTCCGTGGCCCAGGCAGACCAGCCCTGGGTGGGGGGCGGAGGAGAGCCCGGCAACTCGGACGGACCTTCTGGAAGAAGTTACTTCCTGCTAAGCCTTCCCCCGCAGCCAGGGTTCGAAGTCCCGAGACAAGACCTTAACTGGACCTCCCCAAGGGTCCCCTTCCCTGAGAGGCTCCCATCTGCCTGACCACGGCTCGATCAGAATCTCTCTTCACAAGTACCACCCCATCCCCGGACAGCTGGGGGCAGAAAAAAGTCAAGGGCCCCCGCCCCCTACACCGGGGGATGACTGTGGAGGGGGTTTGGCTTCCCCGGCCCCCCAGGAAGAACAGTGAGCCAATCAATTGATGGAATCTGAGTGTTCACGATGGGCAGCGCTCTATACTAAGTGCTGAGGAGAGTTCACTATGGCTGGTAGACATGATCCCTGCCCTCAAGGTGCTTATCACCAAGTTGGGAGGGACGGATATTAAAATAAATCACAGAAAGGGAAGCATCAGAGTATGAGGATATGGACATAAAGGCTGTGTGGTGACCATCAAAGGGCTCAGGGGTCCCGGACCCAAGCACCTCCCCTTCCCCTCCCCGCCAACCTCTGCTCTTGCCCCTTCTCCTCCCCTCAGCCCTGTGCTTATTTGTATATATTATTACCCTATTTATTTTGTTAATGAGGTGCATATCTCCTTGGTTCTACTTAGCTTGATGACGTCGTCTTGTTTTGTTTTGTCCTGTTTTGCTTTGCTGTCTCCCCATTTAGACTGTGAGCCCGTCATTGGGCAGGGATGGTCTCTATCTGTTGCCGAATTGTACATTCCAAGCGCTTAGTACAGTGCTCTGCACACAGTAAGCGCTCAATAAATACTATTGAATGAATGAATGAATGAATGAATGAAAAGGGAGAACAGGGTGGGGAGATGAGAGGGTCACAAAGAAAGGCCCTGTGGAACGGACATTTCAGTCGGGCTTTGAAGGAGTAGTGTCGGTCGGTCGCATATGAAGGGGGAAGGGGTTCCGGGCAAGGGGGCCCCCGTGAGCGAGGGCTGGACGGTGTGAGACACGAGATCCTGGCACAGTGACTAGGTTGGTGCTAGAGGAGCCAAGTGAGCAGGCTGGGTGGTAATGGGAGCGGGAGCGGGATAGGTAGGAGGGCGTGCTTTGAAACAGTTGGTAGGGAGTTTCTGCTGGATGTGAAAATGGATGGGCAAAAGTCACTGGAGGCTTTCGGAGGAATGGGGAGGCATGCCCGGAAAGCTGTTTTATAAAAATAATCCAGGCAGAAGAGTGTAGCACCCTTTTTGACCCACGTTATTTACCCTCCCTTCTGGGTTGCCGACGTACTTGGATCTGCACCCCTTAAGCAATGATATTCAGCCCACCCCCAAAATATTTAGGTATACATCTATACCCTGATACTTCCCCTCTCTATAATTTACTTCAATGTCTGCCTCCCCCACTGGTTTGTAAGCTTCTCGAAGGCAGGGATCGTGCCTGCCATGTAACCTAGGACAAGTCACTTCACTGCTCTGTGCCTCAATTACCTCATCTGTAAAATGAGGATTTAGACTGTGAGCTTCATGTGGGACATGGACTGTGTACGACCTCATTAGTTTGTATCTACCCCAGTGCTTAGTACCTGGCACAATGTTATGTGCTTAAATACCATAAAAAACCACTACTACGTTGTACCCTCCCAAGGGCTTAGCATGGTGCTCTGAGCACATTAAGCATCTGATAAGTAACATTCACTGATTGCCTCAAACATAGATCGTGAAGGGGAAACTCAGGAGTCAGCGTGGCCTAGTGGATAGAACACAGGCCTGGGAGTCAGAAGGACCTGGGTTCTAATTCCGGCTCTGCCACTTGTCTGCTGTGAGACGCCGCCGCCAACAAAAAAAAGGCAGGGAGGTCAGCAAGGACGCTGATTCCTAGTCGAGGACGGATATGATCAAGAGGCTGCTGCCATAGTCGAGGATGGGTATGAAGGGCCTGGACCAGCGTGGTGGTAACTTGAATGAAGGGAAAGGGGTGGGTTCTAGAGATGTTGTGAAGGTAGAGTGACTGACTGAATCTGTGGGATGAAGGAGAGAGATAAATCCAGATTAAAGCCAAAGTTACAGGTTTATGAGAAGAGGATGGCGTGGTGGTGTCTACCGTGATGGGAATGTTGTCGCGGAAGGGGTGGGCGGGGGGGGGGGTGGCGGCGCTGAGTTTGGTGGAAAGATGAAATGTTCTGCTTGGGCCATGGTGAGTTTGAGGTGTCAGTGGGTCACCTGTAGAGCTGTCCTAAAGGCTGGAGGAAATAATAAGTGTGGTATTTGTTAAGCCCTTTCTATGTGCCGGGCATGGTACTAAGCACTGGGATAGATACAAGCAAATCGAGTTGGACACAATCCCTGCCCCACCAGGGCTAAATCTCAATCCCCATTTTCCAGATGAGGGAACTGAGGCCCAGAGAAGCAAAGTGATTTGCCTAAGGTGACACGGCAGACAAGTGGCGGAGCTGGGATTAGAACCCAGGTCCTTCTGACTCCCGGGCCCGGGCTCTTGCCAGTAGACCGCTTGGCAAATACAAGACTGCACAGGAGGGAGATCCGGGCCGGGGAGGAGGATTTGGCAATCGACCACACAGAGAAGCAGTGTGGCTCAGTGGAAAGAGCCCTGGCTTGGGAGTCAGAGGTCATGGGTTCAAATCCTGGCTCTGCCACTTGTCGGCTGTGTGACTCTGGGCAAGTCACTTAACTTCTCTGGGCCTCAGTGACCTCATCTGTCAAATGGGGCTTAAGACTGTGAGCCCCACGTGGGACAACCTGATCACCTTGTATCCCCCCAGTGCTTAGAACAGTGCTCTGCACATAGTAAGCGCTTCACAAACACCATCATCATCATTATTATTATTATTAGAGATGGGAGTTGAAGCTCTGGGAGCAAATGGGTTCCCAAAGTCGTGGGTGTGGATGGAGTCTAGAAGGGGACCCTAGAACTGAGCCTCGAGGAACTCCCAGAGTTAGAGGGTGGAAGGCCGAGGAGATGGGAAGAGAAGCAGAAGAGGACAGGGTCGGTGAAGGCAAGAAGGCTTAGACACCGTCTCCAGGAGACGTGACTTGTTCATTCCAAGCGCTTAGTACAGTGCTCTGCACATAGTAAGAGCTCAATAAATACTATTGAAATACTATTGAATGAAAGGAGAAGGAGAAGCCCTGGCTTGGGCAGACACTGAGCGCGCTCTCGCCTTGCCCCTCCCCGGCACGCTATACTCACGCGCAGCTGCCCAAAATGAAGTTCTCCTGCTTGACCGGTCCTTCCGCGCCGGCCCCAGGCAGAGTGAACCGGTGCGAGGCCTCCTGGGGGTAAACACGACGCTGCTCGGGCCCGTCCCGAGGCCCGTCCCAAGCCCCCCTTTTCCTCAGTCGCCCCCTCCCATTCCCATGGCATTTATTAAGCGCTTACTGTGTGCCGAGCACCGATTCGCTCCCTTTGCTCTATCCCTCTAGCACCTGTGTATATATGTACATATTTATAATTCTAGTAATATTAATGATGTGTATGGATACTGTGCGACTTTGGGCAAGTCACTTAACTTCTCTGCGCCTCAGTGACATCATCTGTAAAATGGGGATGAAGACTGCGGGCCCCACGTGGGACAACCTGATTCATTCATTCAATAGCATTCATTGAGCGCTTACTATGTGCAGAGCACTGTACTAAGCGCTTGGAATGTACCATTCGGCAACAGATAGAGACAATCCCTGCCCGATGACGGGCTCACAGTCTAAATGGGGGAGAACCTGATCACCTTGTATCCTCCCCAGCGCTTAGAATACTGCTTTGCACATAGTAAGCACATAATAAATGTGATAATTATTATTATTATATCTATATTCTATTTATTGATATTGAGGCCTGTTTACTTGTTTTGATGCCTGTTTCCCCCCTTCTAGCATGTGAGCCCATTGTGGGCAGGGACTGTCTCTATCTGTTGCCCACCTGTAGTTTCCAAGTGTTTCATAAGGTGCTCCACACAAGTCAGCGCTAAATAAATACGACTGAATGAATGAAGGAGGGAGAGGAGCCTCTATCTGTTGCCAAACTGTCCATTCCAAGCGCTTAGTCCAGTGCTCCGCACATAGTAGCAGCGTGGCTTGGTGGAAAGAGCACGGGCTTTGGAGTCAGAGGTCATGGGTTCGAATCCCAGCTCGGCCACTTGTCAGCTGTGTGACTTTGGGCAAGTCACTTAACTTCTCGGTGCCTCAGTTACCTCATCTGTAAAATGGGGATGAAGACTGTGAGCCCCACGTGGGACAACCTGATTCCCCTGTGTCTACCCCAGCGCTTAGAACAGTGCTCGGCACATAGTAAGCGCTTAACAAATACCAACATTATTATTATTATTATAGTAAGCGCTCAATAAATACGATTGAATGAATGAATGGAGGGAGAGGAGTCTCTGTCACCGAACTGTCCATTCCAAGTGCTTAGTCCAGTGCTCCACATATAGGAAGCGCTCAATAAATACGATTGAATAAATGAAGGAGAGAAGGGAGAGGAGTCTCTATCTGTTGCCAAACTGTCCATTTCAAGCGCTTAGTTCAGTGCTCCGCACATAGTAAGCGCTCAATAAATACTACTGAATGAATGAATGAGGGAGAGGAGTCTCTATCTGTTGCCAAACTGTCCATTCCAAGCGCTTAGTCCAGTGCTCCGCACATAGTAAGCGCTCAATAAATACTACTGAATGAATGAATGAGGGAGAGGAGTCTCTATCTGTTGCCGAACTGTCCATTCCAAGCGCTCGGTCCAGTGCTCCGCACATAGTAAGCACTCAATAAATACTATTGAATGAGTGAATGAATGAGGGAGAGGAGGGAGAGGAGTCTATCCGTTGCCAAACTGTCCATTCCAAGCGCTTAGTCCAGTGCTCCGCACATAGTAAGCGCTCAATATATACTACTTAATGAATACAGCGTGGCTCAGTGGAAAGAGCCCGGGCTTGGGAGTCAGTCAGAGGTCATGTGTTCGAATCCCAGCTCCGTGACTTGTCAGCTGTGTGACTGTGGGCAAGTCACTTAACTCCTCGGTGCCTCAGTTCCCTCATCTGGAAAATGGGGCTTAATAATGATAATAATAATAATGATAATAATAACAGCCACGCTGCTTCTTAAGACTGTGAGCCTCATGTGGGACAACCTGACGACCCTGTATCTCCCCCAGCGCTTAGAATAGTGTCCTGCACCTAGTAAGCGCTTAACAAATACCAACATTATTAATGATGAATGACCGAATGAGGATAGGGGGGATGAAGCAGTGTGGCTCAATGGAAAGAGCCCGGGCTGGGGAGTCAGAGGTCATGGGTTCGAATCCCGGCTCTGCCACTTGTCAGCTGTGTGACTGTGGGCAAGTCACTTAACTCCTCGGTGCCTCAGTTCCCTCCTCTGTAAAATGGGGATGAGGACTGCGAGCCTCCCGTGGGACAACCTGATGACCCTGTCTCTCCCCCAGTGCTTAGAACAGTGCTCGGCACCTAGTAAGCGCTTAACAAATACCAACATTATTAATGATGAATGACCGAATGGGGTGCGGGGGGGGGGGGGGGGGGGGGGGGGGGGGGGGGGGGGGGGGGGGGGGGGGGGGATGAAGCAGCGTGGCTCAGTGGAAAGAGCCCGGGCTGGGGAGTCAGAAGTCACGGGTTCGAATCCCGTTGGCTGTGTGACTGTGGGCAAGTCACTTGTCTGCCCCTCCACTCCCTCATCTGTCAAATGGGGATGAGGACGGTGAGCCTCCCGTGGGACACCTGATTCCCTTGTGTCCTTAGAACAGCAGCATGGCTCAGTGGAAAAAGCACGGGCTTTGGAGTCAGGGGTCATGAGTTCCAATCCCAACTCCGCCACTTGTCAGCTGTGTGACTGTGGGCGAGTCACTTCACTTCTCTGTGCCTCAGTTCCCTCATCTGTCAAATGGGGATGAAGCCTGGGAGCCCCACGGGGGAACCACCTGATTCCCCTGGGTCTACCCCGGCGCTTAGAACAGTGCTCGGCATATAGCAAGCGCTTAACCAAGACCAACATTACGATTACGATTAACAGCGCCGTGCACAGGGTAAGCGCTTAACAAATCCCCACATCATTCCGACGAGCCTGGAGGTCCGCGCAGTGGTCCGCGCGCGGTAAGCGCTTAACGGAGAGGAAGATAACGATCACCTGGAGGATGTCCTGCAGCTGGCGCAGCACGGCGTGCACCTCGTCCTGCAGCAGCCAGCGGAACTCCTGCTCCTGCGGCCCGGCCCGCGGACGCCCCGGTCAGCGCCGGCCGGGGGCGCCATCGGGGGCGCCATCGGGGGCGCGCGCGCGCGCGCGGGGGGGATCGGGGGCGCGCGCGGAGGGGAGATCGGGGGGCGCGCGCGGAGGGGAGATCGGGGGCGCGCGCGGGACGGAGCGGGAGCCGGAGGAGCCCCCCCCCCCTCCTCTCCCCTCTCCCCTCCTCTCCTCTCCCCTCTTCTCCTCTCCTCTCACCAGCACGGCTCGCTCGGCCGCCGTGGCCGCCATGGCCGTGGCCGCCATGGCCCCCTCCGTCCCCCCTCCGTCAATCAACAGCGCGGCCCGCCGATTGGTCGCTCCGCCCCGCGGGCCCGCCCCCCGCCGTTGCGCCTGCGCGGACAGAAGCGGCCGGGCTCCCCCTCCCTCGCGCCCGCCCGGCCGGTCTCCTCGCAACGCCGCCCCCGCCCCCCCCCGCCCCCCCCCCGCCTCCCTCCGTCCCTCCCGATGCCATTTAATGATGTTGGTATTTGTTAAGCGCTTACTATGTGCACAGCGCTGTTCTAAGGAGACGCGAGGGAATCAGGTGTCCCACGGGAGGCTCGCAGTTAATCCCCATTTTACAGAGGAGGGCACTGAGGCCCAGAGAATAATGTTGGTATTTGTTTGTTGGTATTTGTTAAGCGCTTACTATGTGCAGAGCACTGTTCTAAGCGCTGGGGTCGACACAGGGGAATCAGGTTGTCCCACGTGGGGCTCACCGTCTTAATCCCCATTTTTTACAGATGAGGGAACTGAGGCACAGAGAAGTAAAGTGACTTGCCCACAGTCACACAGCTGACAAGTGGCAGAGCTGGGATTCGAACTCATGAGCCCTGACTCCAAAGCCCGTGCTCTTTCCACCGCGCCACGCTGACTTGCCCACGGTCCCACAGCTGACGAGTGGCGGCGTCGGGATTCGAACCCGTGACCTCTGACTCCCAAGCCCGGGCTCTTGCCACTGAGCCAGGCTGCCGAGCACTGTTTGAAGCGCTGGGGGGGGGTCATCAGGTCGCCCCACGGGGGGGGCCTCACCGTCTCCATCCCCATTTGACACTGAAGCCCAGAGAATAATAATAATAATACTGTTGATATTTAAGCGCTTACTATGTGCCGAGCACTGTTCTAAGCGCTGGGGGAGATACAGGGTGATCAGGTTGTCCCACGTGAGGCTCACAGTCTTCATCCCCATTTTCCAGATGAGGTCACTGAGGCCCAGAGAAGTGAAGTGACTTGCCCACGGTCACACAGCTGACAAGTAGCAGGGTGGGGATTCAAACCCATGACCTCTGACTCCCAAGCCCGGGCTCTTTCCACCAAACCACGCTGCTTCTCAGTCCTAAAACTGAGTCCTAAGATCTATTCATTCAATAGTATTTATCGAGCGCTTACTATGTGCAGAGCACTGGACTAAGCACTTGGAATGGACAATTTGGCAACAGATAGAGACAATCCGGGCCCGATGACGGGCTCACAGTCTAATCGGGGGATCTAGGTCCTAAGACCCAGGTTCTAATGCATGCTCTGTCCTTGGGCCACTGAGTGACCTTTCACCTTGATGGTGCCTAAATTTCCTCACGGGGAACCAATACCTCTTCTCCCTCCTCCACCTGTGAGCCCCAGAGGGGATGGCAACTGACCACGCTGCTTCTCAGTCCTAAAACTGAGTCCTAAGATCTATTCATTCATTCAATAGTATTTATCGAGCGCTTACTATGTGCAGAGCACTGTACTAAGCACTTGGGAGAGTGCGATCTAACAAGAAACGTTCCTGCCCGGAACAAGCTCACAGTCTAGAATGTGCTTGGTAATGATAATGATGGTATTTGTTAAGCGCTTACACTGTGCCAAGCACTGTTCTACCCCCAGGGTAGATACAAGGTAATCAGGTTGTCCCACGGGGGGCTGAGAGTGAATCCCCATTTTACAGATGAGGTAAAACTGAGGCACAGAAAAGTGAAGTGACTTACCCAAAGTCACACAGCTGACCAGCGGCCAGGACGGGATTTGAACCCATGACCTCTAACTCCCAAGTCCGTGCTCTTTCCACTAAGCCACACTGCTTCACTGGTACAGTGCCTGGCACAGAATAGGCACTTAGAAGTAGCACGGTAGAGTGGATAGCGCACAGAGCTGGGACTCAGAGCCGTGGGTTCCAATTCTGCGTCCACCACGTATCTGTTGTGTGATCCTGGGCAAGTCACTTCACTTCTCCGTGCCTCAGTTCCCTCGTACGTAAAATGGGGATTGAGACTGTGAGCCCCTCGTGGGACAAGGACGGTGTCCAATCCCATCTGCTTGCATCCACCCAAGCGCTTAATGAATACCACAATTGTTATTGTGAAATAGCATCATTATCGCTACCGCTGCCCTCCTGGCTCTGTTCCCTCATCTGCAGAATGGGGATTCAATACCGGTTCTTCCTCCTACTTAAGACCGGGAGCCCCACGCGGGACTATTATTTCATACCCGTCCCAGCACTTGGTAGGGTGCTTGCCAGACAGCGAGCGCTCGACCCACCACGATTATTATTTCCCTTTCTCCATTTCAGCTCTATGTTCGGCAGCTGTTTGGAATCCACTGCCGTAGCTCATCCTCCTCCCGTTTCCCACACTGCAAGACTCTACTGCGGCGAGCCTGGCTTCGAGGCTAGGAGACGGTCACCTGGCCCGACTATGGTGGAACCGCTCAAGGTGCCAGATGGGGATCTTTTGAGTCTGGCCCGCCGGGACCACCCCAGCCCTCGGGGGTGTGCAGGTGGCAAGGTGACAGGAAGGACTGAGAGAGGTGTCGGGTTGTGTGTGTTGCCAGAGGAATGTGATTTTTTTAAAAGGGCCTGGGAGGTGGGGAGTGTGGGCTGGTGGCTGCAGAGGAGGAGGGAGTTCCAGGCAGGAAGGAGCGCGTGAGCAAGAGGGAGGGGGCGGGAGAACTAAGAACAAGACCCAGGAAAGAGGCCGACTTGAAAGGAGCAGAGTCTGCCAAGGGGAAAGGGGTGGGAGAAGAGAGTGGAGACACAGAGGTGGGGAAGACATTCAGAAAGCCTCGAGGCGGACAGGCAGGAACATCTGCTTGCCGCAGAGAGGTGGCCAACCACGATAGGTGTGGGAAGAGGGGGGGAAATTTGTGTACACCACCGTTTTAGAATAGCGATCCAGGCAGCGGCGTGAAGGGGAGACTGGAGGCCAAGAGAGCGGCGGGAAGATCGGCGGGAAGACCGACACCGTAGGAGTCTGGGAGGGACGGGCACCAGACCGGCCCGGGAGCCGGCAGGGTGATCGTGGAAGGGCCACGGAGGCCACGCCACCCGGGTCTGGGGACAGACCTAGCGTGCGGGCTGAAAAGGGGGCGAGGCGAGGATGACGCCAAGGGAGCAGGCTTCCGGATGCGCCGCCCCGGGGAGGCGGGTCGCCGTGGCGGTCCGCTGCCCACGCTCCGGCACAGAGGGGCGTGGTCCGGACTGTTACCAAGAAAGGTTTATTTCTCTTGCAGTAGCTCTGTTAATTGCACAAAAAAAAAAAAATCATTGTTTTGCCATTAAACATCTCACACGATCCTATTCGGGAGGACAAACGTTAATTAAAAACAAAGCAAAAATAAAAATTCACAACCTTAATTACCTAGAGGGTTGGTCAGGGAGGTGTTCGGAGGGGAGGAGGAGAAGAGGGAGAGAGACTGCTTTTCTTACAAGCTTTTCACAAATGTCACATTTTCTTTTTAAAAAGGAGGGACTCTGAACAAAAAGCGAGTTTGCTAAAACAGAAATCGTCATAAAAAGGAACTTTACAGAATTGTCAGCGAGAGTCAGACAGCACAGGCGCACCAGGTGCGCCTCCCCGACTCCCAGACCCCCGCAGCCGGTGGACAGACTCGCCCCTCTCCCCGCCCCTGTGGCCCGGAACCGACAGTTCGGGCCAGGGGGGCGGCCCCGATCCCGCTCCTCCTCCCTTCCCCTGGCCGCAGCCTGCGGGATCGGCCCGAGCCCCGGGCCGGCGTGGATGGGTCCCTGCTGGACACAGCCCCGGCGACCGGGCGCCGCAGCACCCGGAGGGGACCACGGGAACGCCCAAGGCCGGCTCCTCGGAGACGGGGGGGGGGGAAGCCAGCGGGGAGGGGGTTGGAGGTGCGGGGGGGAAGACACTCTGGATCTGACTCAGGATGCACCTTCCAAGGCTGCTTCCTCCTCACCAAGCCCTGGGACCCCTGGGGACCATGGAGGAGTTCGGGGGGGTGGGGGGGGGGAAGGGGGAGGGGAGACACCTTTGAGGCCAGTGAAGAGCGACCGGGAGAAGACCCAAGCCAACATCTCCCCACCACAGCAGCAGCTTAGGGGGGAGGAAGAAGAGAGTGGGGGAGGAGGGGGAAGGGGGGATAGCTGGGCCGTCCGCAGGGGCGGAGCAAACACGGGGAGGGGGTGAAACGTAAACAGAAAGGAGGTGCTGCGCCCCACCACCCCTCACACCTGGAATGCCAATCCAAACGCTCCTTGGGCCCCGCTGGGAAGATGGAGGCCTGCCCACCAAGGACTCAGAGAAGGCCCCGGTGCCCCCCGCCCTCCTCCTCTCCTCCCACACCCTCAACGGCCCGCGCCCACGGCCCCTCTCTCTCCCCCCCCCCGCCCGCTGCCGGTCCGGGGAGCAGTGAGGCAAAGGAAGACTTCCCCAGTCCCGCCCCCAGGACGGCCCCGGCCCCGATGAGACCCTTCCCCAGGACGGGACGGTGCCGACCCCCAATCCTCGGCACGGAGGAACACCCAGGAGGGAGAGGAGCGGGAGAGCCAAGCAGCAGCCGAGGGGGAGCCCAGCGGGGAGCCCGGAGGGCTCCTCGCCGCGCCTCAATTTCCCCGCACGCTAAGCCGGCCGCACCGCCGGGGGCTGCGCCAGAGTCTGTGTGTATAAAAGGGGAGGGGGAGACGGATGGACGAGTCTGGGCCCAGGGTCCCGATCGTGACGGCAGAGTCAGGACCGGACGGCGGAGCCCGAGCTCAGTGGATGTAGGCCCGGTACACGGCCGACATGTCGTTGTCAGACTGGTCCAGTGCCTTGGCCCGCTTGTACACCTGTGGTGGGAGGGGGAGGACGAGGAGGGAGGAAGACAGCAGCTAGTCAGCCCTGGGGTAGACAGTATCCAAGTTACCCCAGCCGCCCGGCACCGGGGGGAGAGGGCCAACGCCGCTCTGGCTGACCCGCGGTGGCCAGAGTCGGGGCAAGGAGGGAGGAGAGGTGCCAATGGGCAGTTCTGTCCCCAGCCGCATCCCCCAAACCGATGTCCCTCTGCCCCTCGCTCGCTCGGGCCCAGGGGGAGGACCCTCACCTCATTGGCGGCGGCAGCCATAGGCGTGGGGTGGTTGACCGAGTCGCCGAGCGCGATGGCTAGCCGCAGGTCCTTCTGGATGTATTTCAGGTAGAAGTCAGGCTTGAAGTTTCCTTGGAGGATGTCTGGGGAGAGCCGGGAGCAGGGGACAGGGCCACGGTTCAGACCGCCGCCACCGTCCCAGGGCTGGGTGCCGCCAGGTTCTCTCCCAGTCCCGCCCTCCGCCCCCGACACCCGGAGTCGACCCACCACCGCCCCCGAGCCCCCGTTGATCGGTATCTTTCCTCGGCCCCGGGGCGCGCCCGTCCCAATCACCCTGAGGCCTGGGGCCGTTTCCAGGCCTGGACCTCATTAGAGCGCGTGCCGCGGCCGGGGAACGCGTCTCAGGCATCCGCTGCCCTCTGCCAGCAGGCTCTAGGTACCCGGTTTTATCGTGACCGTCACCGCTCCTGAGAGGTCGGCCGGGGACCGACCGCTGGGGCTCTGTGCGCCCGAGGCTCGTGAGGCGACTCGGGGAGGGAGGAGGTTGGGGGGAGGAGAGCCCGGGGGGAGGTCTCACTTTGGCACTTCTGGTCCAGGAAGATGCTGGCGAGCTGGCCCTGGTTGAGGATGTCGAGCAGCGTCTGCTGGGACTGGCCCGTCACCTGGGCCAAGGTGAGCCCTTCCGCGATGGTGGCCATGAAGCTCCCCTGGACCATGTTGACGATCAGCATCATCTTGGCGGCGTTGCCGACCTCGCCTGCCGGGGCACGCGGACGGCGCACTAGGCCAGGAGCCCGCCGAGGGCCGGCACCACCGCCCCGGGGAGCCCGTTCCCGCCCCCGGGAGCCCCGCTGGCCCACCCCCCAGGCGCCGTCCGCCGCCCAGCGGTGGTGGGGCCGGGGCCGTGGGGCCAGGCCTGGGCCGTTACCTAGGAAGAAGGAGGTCTTGCCCATGGCTTGGAAGCAGCTACTACAGTCCTCGTAGAGGCCCCGGTCCCCGGCGGCGAGGATGACCAGCAGGCCGTCGTTGGATAGCTGCTGGTTCCCGGACACGGGAGCTTCCAGGAAGCGGCCCCCCCTGGACACGATCACCTGGAGGGCGGGACCACCGTGGGCCACTCAGGACCCCTCAGCCGCGCCCACTCCACAGAAAGGAAGGGGGGGCCGCTGCCGGTAGCCCCACGGGGTGGACCGAGAGAGATGCGCGCCGTCACCGCCCCGCCCCCCGCAGCCACTCCGCCCCTCGGCGGCAGGCGTGGACTCCCGCGGATCGGCCCCCCTCCTCTCCAGCCCCGACCACTCTCTCGTCCTTCCCAGCCCGTCACCCGAGACCTGTCGCCTCCTTTCAAAAATCGACCCCCTCCGCCTTTGCCTCTGACCACCCTCGCTGCCCCTCTTCAACTGCTCGCTCTCCAGTGGCTCCTTCTCCGCTGCTTTCCAGAATGCCCCTCCCCGAAAACGTGCCCTCCGGTTATCACGCCATCTCCCTTCTACCACTCCTTTCCCAGATCCCCTGAACGGACAGACGACAGCCGCCACCTCCACTTTCTCTCCTTCAGCTCCCTTCTTGACCTCTTCCAATCCGGCTTCCGCCCCTTCCCCTCCACCAATGATCTCATTCTTCACGACGGCCCTGCTGCCTCCTCCTGGGAACACCCGCCCCTCCTCCTGGGAACACTGTCCTTTCCTGGTTCTCCTACCTCTCTGGCCTCTCCACGCTCTTTCATCAGCTCCTGCTCTGCCTCTCGCTCTCTAATGTGGCGGCCTCTCAAGGCTCACAATCCATCAATAATCAATCCGCAATCAGCGGATAATATTTGAGGGCTTTCCGTGTGTGCAAAACACTGTACTGAGCACTCGGGAGTGGACGATATTAAATACGACTGATTAAACTGAAGAGGGTTGGTGGACACGATTCCAGCTCTCCGGGTTTTTACAATCTAGTCACCCGGTAATTCGCCAACTAGACCCACTCCCCAGGGGAGCTCACTGCCTCTCGGCTTCAACTGCTTTGTGCGGAGCACTGTATTAAACTCTTGGGAGGGAAGGACAGAGTTGGTGTACACAATCCCTGCCCTTGAAGAGTTTACAATCTAGTGAGGGAGACAGACATTAAAATAGTTTGGGAAAGGAGCAGAGCAGAAAGGTGTGTCCCCGTCTTCACGCCCCCCGCCTTCCCTCCCGCCCCATCCCCCAGCATTTAGGGACTCCTATCTTTCTGCTCTCATCTCCCCACCCTATTTCCCCTACTACGTCACCTACAAAGCTCTAATTACCTGGGCGCTCCCCAACCCCTCACGACACTCACGTTCACATCTTCAAGGGCTGACGCTTCCTCTACCCTCAATTTTAGTGTGTGTCTCCTCCAAAAGATCCTAAACTCTTTAAGGGCAGGAATTGTGTCTCCTAACTCCACCGCCCTCTCCCGCAGTGCTCAGTACACGCTCTACACATATTAAGTGCTCGTCAGATCCGACCGGTCGAACCGGAGGTTCCGGAACCAGGCGGGGTAGGAGTGAGGAGGCTCGGTGGAGGCGTGGGGCGGAGTCCCCCGGGACAGTTGTCTCCACAGGCCCGGCCGTGGGCCGCCCGGCCAAGGCGGCCGTCGGGCTCCAGTGCCGTAGCTCGGGTGGCCACCTCCCCGGTCGGCCACACGGGCCGTGATCGGTTACCTGAGCCAACTCCGTGACCGTGTCGGCGTCCACGGTGGACATGTCCACGTAGCACTTGCCCGGGCGGATTCCCTGCAGTACCCCGCTGGGGCCCAACACCAGCTGTGGGCACACAAGGCAGAAGCAATAGATTTTCTGCTGGGCACCCAGCCCTCAGCACCCACTTGGCGTCGTTTACGACACCGCCACGTGGCTGCAGGTGGGGTCCGGAGCTCCTGCGGCGGGGACGCGGGGGGCGGTGGGGAAAAGTCTTCTGTTTGGACGCAGGGCCAACTGTGCACCTGTCCGCCTGCCCCACAGCTAAGCTGGGGCCTTGGGGCGCTTTTGGCCTGTGAAATGCTGACTCCTGGAGGGGCCACGGAGGGCCATGACCCCAGAACCTGCCCAGCCCGGACGCGGCTCCCAGATTTCAGGCAGTTGGCTCTCGGCCCCGGCCTCTAAGGCAAAGCCCGCGTTGGACGCCGGGTCTCGTAGGGCCGGGACCGGCCGGAGCCCCAGCTGGGCATCTCCAGGAGACAGACGGCCCGGCCTTGCCCGGGGAGGGGTGTGTCGCGTGTGTGTCAGCGGCGGGCGGGAGCTCGTGCTTGGGGGCGAGGGGTTGGAGAGGTCCTTACGTCCTTGGCCGCCTTCGGGTCCGAAACGCAGGCGAAGGTGATGTCACAGGTGGAGACCACCTCGGCGGGGGTTCGGCCCAGGCGGGCCCCCTCCTGGATGAACAAATCACACTGCAAAAGTCACAGACCCCCAAGTCAGCGGCGGGGAGCAGGGGGTGGGGCCCAGCCTCCTTGCAGCCCTGCTCCTGGCCCAGCAGCAGCGGCGGCAACCACCCAGCCTCCCGCCGACAGGGTGGCGCCCCGGGACACGGGACCCAAAGTGGCGAACGGATGGGGTGCCCACTGCCCCTCCGTCCACCGCCCTACCTCTCCACCAGTCTCGTGCAGACCCACCGCCTCCTCTCTGTCTCTCCTCCTCCACTGGCCCTACAACAACAATCCTGTTTCCAACCCTCCTGATCCACCGAGATCCCTCGCTCTAACCACGGTCACTGGCGACCTCCTCCTCGCCGAATCTAACGGGTTCAGTTCGGTCCCCGTCCCGTCGCTTTGGAAACCGAAGCCCGGTCCCTCGGCTTCTCTGACACCCTTCCCTCCCAGTTCTCCTCTCACCTTTCTGACCTCTTCTTCTCAGTTCCTTTCAAGGGCTCCTCCTCTGCTTCCAACCCCTACTGGAAGAGGTCCTTCGAGGCTCAGTTCTGGGTCCCCCTTCTCTTCTCCACCTTCATCCCCGCTCCCAAGGAGGTCCACTCCCTCTCGGAGCTTCAACCACCACCTCTCCGGGGCCTACTCCCACATCTACCTCACCGACCCTGACGCCTCTCCTTTTCCGCCGTCCTGTACGTCCTCCAGCCTTCGGGATGTCTCTGATACGCGCATCACGGCCGGAACTGGATTTCTCCCCTTGTCTCCCTAACCCTTCCCCCTCTGTAAATCACACCATCCTCCCTGACCCAGAAGCCTACAACCTCGGTGTCATCCCCGACGGCTTTCGGCCAACCCGCTGCTAAATCCTGCCGGTTCTTCCTCTCCACACCGACAGCTCCCTCTCGGCCCGTCTTCCGGCTCTCACCACCCCCCGGTGAGACTACGGCGTCGGCCTCCCCCCGATCTTCCTGCCTGTGGCCTCTTTCACCTTAGGGATGCACTCCCACTCTGCAGCTTGGATGACCATCTCCCAACACTGTTCTGTTCACATCCCTCCCCTCCTCAAGAACCCCCAAAGGCTACTTATTTTCCCCTCTCCGCAGCCCTCAGCACAAAGCAAACCCTCAAGAAATACCATTGATAAACATAAAGCCAAACCCTCTCTCCCAGTTTAAAATGAAACCCTGCTCCCCTTCGACTAGACGGGACCAACGACTGTGGTGTCTGTCCGGTGCTTACTCGGCGCCGACCACAGCACCGAGTGCTGGGTAGAAACGAGGTCGTCACGGTCGGACACGGTGCCTGTCCCGCACGGGACGCACACGCTATAAGGGGTGGGGAGACAGATACCGAGCCCTCATTTCACAGATGAGGAAACCGAGGTCCAGAGGGGTAAAGTGACTCGCCCACGGTCGCCCAGCAAACGAGCGACAAAACCAGGATTAGGATCTGGGCTCCCCTGACTTCTCAGGCTGGGCTCTTTCCTCCTCGGGCCCGGTGCTTTTCCGGACAAGTTTACCGTGCTCCCGTTACAGCGCGGTAACATGGGAAATAAGGTGGAGCACTTGAAGCCGAGACCACAGGCATACTTTCCCCAGGCCGGCCTCCTGCCACTGGAATTTCCTCTCATCTCTTTCTCTCTCCCTTCCTTCTTGGTTCTTTGCCCGCCAATCAATCAGTGGTATTTCCTGAACGCCTACAGTGTGCAGAGCTCTGAACTGAGCACTTGGGATAGTACGACAGAGATGGAAGACCCATTTTCTGTCCTGTCCCCAACCTAGCTCCGACCCACTTCCCTCGCTCCCAGGCCTGACTCCGTGGCCTTTCTCGGCCTTGGGCTCTGACGCTCCACTGGGCCACTGGGAGGCTTCGGCCTCTATATGGCCGGTCTCGTTCCCTGGACTTCTGCCCAACTTGTGAGGGGAGGGCAGGGAGGAAGCGGAAGGGAAGGAGATTTCCGGGGTCTCAGTGGCCCGCGTAGCCAGCAGGCATCCAGCCGCCTCGGGTCCAGACTGCAGCCACCACCCTGCTCAAAGCTCTGCTCTGAGGAAAGGGCCGGGGCCGGGCCGGGACTAGGGGAAAGCCGCCCCGATGGTCAGGTGGGGAACGAGGTCCCGCCCAGGTCCCCAGAGGCAGGGCTCGGAGACAACACAGGGAGTTCAGCAAGCTTCCCGCGCTCTCTCTTCCCCCAGCCCTCCAGGGCCACCACCCTCTCAGCCGGCGCCCTGCTCTCTTCCCAAATGACAGAGGGGCTCTGGGCCCTGAGGCCTGAGGGGCCTGATAGAAGCCATTCCAACACCTCTGGCCAAATGCCAGGGGTGGACTTGTCACCCCCTCACTCCTGAGACAGGGGCCCGGGCCCACCTCACCCAGAGCACGGCAGCCTGGACACCACCTGGAGCAGCCACCCCTGCCCGCCTCTCCTCCAGGTAGGGCACAGACCGCATCCCTCCGAGCTACTGGCACCCATGGCACCTGGGAGTGAGGGGTTGGGGGGGAAGGGTGCCCCACCCGTAGCGGGCCCTTACTTTCTCCGCAGTCCGACTCCAGACGGTCACCGTGTGGCCCATCTTTAGCAAGTTGGAGACGATGCCACTTCCCATGAGGCCCAGGCCCAAAAATCCTATCCTGGGGAGGATGGACGGACAAACGGACGACAGAGACAGACAGGAGGGGAGGTCAGTACCGGCCAGGGGGCAGGAGGAGGGGGAGGGGAAGGTGGGGACCATCCGCTCTGATCTCTATAGGACCCAGGGGCCAACGGCCCTGGGGCTCATACTTTTTGTCGGTGGGGGTGATGCTGCCGTTGACGGCGGTGCTGTCCGCTGCCTGGATGGACGTGGAGCCCGTCTCCTGGGGAAATCAAGCAGCCGGTCAGCGGGCCGGGCCGGCCGTAAGGCGGCGACCCGACAGCAAGACGGGACTGTGGACGAGCGGGGGGGAGGCACCTACCTCTTCGCATACTTTGAGTTTCTTGGTGATTGCCTGGTAGCAGACCGCTGGCTGAAGAGAGAGGGCAAAGTGTTCAGGGACCCCGGCTGTGCTTCCCGCCGCTCCCCTCAGCCCTCCAGAGCGGGGATGGTGGGGACCGAGGGCCCATCTCAGGGTCTCCAGGGTTTCCTGACGCTGCCCTCTGCTAGGGACAGGGGACTGCGGGGGGGGGGGGGGGGGGGGGCTCCAGCCGACTTCAGACCCCCCGGGCCGTGGCCGGGGCGGGGCCTGGGGGCTTGCCAGACTCAAACCGAGCAGAACCCAAGACCCTCCCGGGGCCTCCGCCTGATGGTCCACCCAGTGTCCATCCATCCCACTGCCCCCCGGGCTGCCTCCACGCTCAGGCCACGGTTGCCTCGGCTTCCTCAGCTGGACTGGCCTGGGGTGGGAAATATTAATAATTATGGTGGGGGGGGAGAATAATAATAATTATGGCATTTGGTAAGCTCTTACTATGCGTCAGGCACCGTGCTAAGCACTAGGGTGAATACAAATATAAAGTCCCTGCCCCACGGAGGGCTTACGCTCTCAATTCCCATTTCACAGATGAGGTAACTGAGCGCAGAGAGGTGAAGTGACTCGCCCAAGGTCACGCAGCAGACAATTGGTGGAGCCGGGATTAGAACCCATGATCTCCTGACTCCCAGGCCTGTGCTCTATTCCACTACACCACGCTGTAAAGCAAGCGGCACCCACCCACTTACCTTCTCGGTCTGGCTGAGCAGGAAGTGATGAAAGTGGGGGTCGCTGCCTTTCCCGGGCTGAAACCAGAGCAGGCCAGTCAGGGGAAGTCCAGGCCCTCGCCCCTCTCTCTCCAGAGGGATCACAGAGCCACCCCCCGGCCCCCGCACCAGCTTCCGGCCTGACCCTGGTGGTCTCGAGTGTCGCTGCTCAGTACGCCTCCCCCCCGCCAAGGGAAATCCCACTCTAGTTTCCAGTGGAACACGGGTGTGAGGAGAAGGAAGGAAGTTGGTGTTTGCCAGGAATGTGTTGGAAACAAGATTAAGCCCAAGAGAAATGTAGAAACACGGCTGTCCGGAGCTCTCGGGCCTACAGAGCGTGGGGATCAGCGAGACCCGCCAAAATCCGGCCCCGTGCCCCACCCCCTGTGGCGGGGTGGCCCCTGCTCCCCGCCTCACGTTTCCTTGGCGCCTCAGACACAAATCCCCGGGGAAGACTCCTTCCCGCCCGGCCTCTCCACTACAAGCCTCGTTCACTAAGCCGGTCTCGATGACGTCGTAGAGGAGGCCACTCGAACCCCCAAACCCAGAGCGTGCCCCGAGGGGGGCTCGTTAGGCCCCGGCTCCCACAGGCCCCGGCCTCAGGGGAAAGGAGGGACGGAGGAACACAGAGGGTGATTACCTCGCTGACAACACTGGGTGGCCATTTAAACCCAGCCACGCTCCCAGCCGCCAGCCCCTTCACCGTGCTGGACTCAGGGACTGTGAGGTCCTGGAGAGAGAGACAGAGAGAAAAAACAAGAGAGGAGGCAGATCGATTGATGGTCCTTTTCCCGGACGGGCTGTTTCTAGAGGGTGAGAGGATCTGCCCTGCCAGTCAGTGTTATGGACCGAGCGCTTTTCAAGCACAGAGCACTGTACTGAATGCCTGGGAGGGTGCAGCCGAGTTAGTAGAAGCGATTCCCCGTCCTTGAAGAAGGATAACACCCATTGAGGAAAACCGAACCAATCGACAGACTTTACGGCACCACACCGAGGACCTGGGAGAGCACCTGCCAAGCTGGTACACCTGAACCTCCCACCCTTGAGGAGCTCCCGGCCCAGTGACTGGTCAGCGCCAGGGAGACCCCTTTAAGGACGCCCTCGCCCTCCACGGAGCCCGGCCGGACGCCCGACTGGGACCGAGGATTCCCAACTGTAGGCTGAGCCGTCCAAACGCCGGCTCCCGGGAAGGATTGTGGCTTGTCCCCCCAGCGCAGGCCTAACACATCACCGGAAGGCAGATCAAATCCTCCTCCAAGCGATGGTGACACCTTTCTCTGTCTGCTACGGAACGCTGGGCCGGCGAGCGCCGCTCTGGGCCAGGGAGCTCGAGCCAGCTCTGATTAAGGAAAAGGCCCGGATTCTTGCATGACAAAACTGCGGAGGGCCAGGATCGGAGCGGGTGAGGGCACGGCAGCCAGGTGACACAACCTGGCCTTTTCGGGAAGGCTCCTGGCCCGCGCTCTCAGCCTCTTCCAAACCAGTGGCCGGGCCAAGCCCCGGCTCCCCGAACAAGGCACAGAGCTCGGGTGTAGGAGGTGGGCGGGCCCAAGACCGGACTGGTCTCAAATCCTCTCGGGGAAAGCCAGAGGCCGCGAGGGCCACCCGCTTCCCCTCGGGGCCTCGGGGGCCGGCACGGCCAGTCTGGGCGCAGGCCCGCACTGAACACATGCCACCTGGGGAAGAGACGTGAGGGTCCCGCCCGTGCCGGTCGAGGAGCATCGGCCCCGCCGGGCCAACGTCGCTTCGCTCTTCTCACGCTCGACAATTCCGACCCCGCAAGGCCGGGGCAGAGGTCACGGCCGCCGGCTCCCGCGCTCTCCCCGGAGCGCAGGACGGCGCTCTACCCGGGGTAGGCCGAGTCGACGCCACTGAGCTCCTGACCCGAGCCAAGGAGGCCACGCCCACCTCAGCCACGCAACCGGGCTGCCCCACCCCCGCGGCCCGAACTCCCGGGCCCGGCAACCGCTCCCCCCGGCGCACCGACCTTCTCGTCCTTCGGAGGCCGGCCTCGCTTTCGGGGGCTCTGCTCCTGGGCCCGCTTCAGGGGGGACCGGGACCCCCGCTCCGAGGAGCCCGACGAGACCCTCCGCTTCCCCTCACCCGGGCTCTTCTTCACCTTGCCCTCGGCCGTGCCGGCCCGACGCTTCTCTTCGCCCGCGGCCGGCCTGCTCCTGTCCTCGCTCGTGCCGTGCCGGTTCTTCTCCTCGGCGGAGCTGTGAGACGACGCCTGCCCCCCCGACCCGCAGAGCCGACGCCGTCAAAGGGCCCGGTGCCTTAACCCGGTTCTGCCGGCCCCGCGGGCAGACCGTACGCACGGGCCGGGATCGCTCGCCGGCACCGGTCCTCCGGGCTCGGGGTCGGCGGCCCCCCCGGCCCCTCCCCGTCATCCCCCATTCGAGTCCCCCGCCGGGCGGCAGCTCGCACCCGAGCCTCACCTGGTCTTTGCCCTTGGCCTTCCGGAGGAACTCCTCCACAGCGTCAACGGCCTGCTGGAAACGCTTGCCCTTGTTGATCTTGATCATCTCCTCCTTGTGGGGATGATAGGGCTTCAGCTGCTCCACCTTGATCCAAGCACTGGTGGCGAGACCCAGCCGAGACGGTGACCCGCCGTCCGCCCTCCCGTCCGTCACGCCCCCGCACCCAGACGCCCAGCCCTCGCTGAACTGCTCTGGCCCCAGGGGCCCAGGCAGCTTTCCGGTCCCACCGTCATGGGGCACCCGGAACAGACGGCACACAGAGCAACCAGATCCCTCAGAGTCAGCTGACTTCCGGGCCCCCAACCCCCTCCGAAGCAGACGGCCCCCGCCACGCCCCGAAGTTTCATCGGCTTCCACACGCGGGGTCCCGCCGGCCCTCGGCGGCTCCCAGGAGCCAGGATCGAGGTCGGCAACTAGCGTGGCCCTCGCCACCCCCAGGCCGCTGAACAGAGCAGCCGGCTGGCAGAGAGCCGGGCCCGGGGGCTCGAGACACAGTCAGCGGTGAGGTGGGGCCGTCCGGGGAACCTGGGCCGAGCGGACGTCCTGGCGGCAGCGGAGCCCGGTCCAGAACAACGTCCAAACCACCGCCGGATAGGCGGCTGCACAGGAGCGACCAGCGGTCCCACCTCTGCAGGCGGCCGCGGGTCGCAAGAGCCCGAGGCCTCTTTGCTCTCGTGACCCCTGGCCGCCGGGCCCCAGAGGGCACGTTCTGGCGGGCTCTGGCCGGACCAGGCGGCTCGGGGTCCGCTTCCCGGCCGACACGCCAGGGAGGTCCCTTTGGGCGCCGAGGGGAAGGATCGAGCTCGCCAGGAATACAGGTTCCGTCAAAGCGCCCGACGCCGGGAAGGAGCAGGAGCCCCCCCGCGTCTCCTTTATCTGGCCGCAGCTGACCGGGGCTGGACGGGATCGGCCATCACCCCGCTGGCGCTTCCCACTGTTCCCTCCCAACCGGACTCGACGTGCCTCGTGGCCTTCACCCCAGCCCATCTCCAGACCCGCTGGCTCGGAGACTGCTGCGGCCGCCCCCGGCCTGGCGCCCGGAAAAGAGTGGTCGCCACCTAGCCGGGCTCCTCCCCCTTGGCACTGCAGACCAGAAGGGGCAGTATGCTGTGGTCACCGGGCCATGGGTCTGCCCGCTGTTCAGGTCCCTCCACTCGGGGAAGTTCCAGCGCCAATCCCAGCTCCACGGAGGGAGCGGACGTGCCTCCGGTCCACAACCTAATTCCCAACCACGCAGCAACTGGTGGTGGCCGGCCTGTAGGCCCACTGCCACGCCACGATCCCTGGCCTCTCCCCCCGCAGCCAAAATGTCCCCAGGAACGAGACAAACTTGGAACTCCATGGAGCGGCCCAGCCTGAGCCCTTGGCGGGAGCCTGTGGGTGCCCGCGTCACCGAGGGGAGGGAAGCCGGGCTAGGCGGCGGCAGTGGGTTTCCTGGCTCTAGGTCCCGCAGGCCCTCTTTTCTCTGTCCCGCCACCCGCAGGAGCCTTTCCTTCCCTCCGCATTTGACGGCCCGCTCACTAATGCCCCCATTTCCCCACATCCGCCAGGGCGGCAATCAAACCTGGTCCCGGACGGCAGAACCGGACAGGACGATCCTTTCCCACGCCCACCGCCACCCCTTCGCCCCTGCACAAAGAGCTGGGTCTCCTCACCAGCCGGTCTAAGACACACACTGCTGGACACGGGGAGGACGGACCCCTGGAGGTTGGGGGGGAGGGGGGGGGGCGGGGAAACCAACCTTCCCCATCGCTCAGAGCACGAGACTAGCTCAAGCCCCGCTGCTTTTCCCATCTTCCCCCTCGGTCCTCCAGTGACGGTCTCCCAGTGGCGGGGGTAGAGAAGGGACTCCGCCCGGGAGATTTTCTGAACACGACATCTACGCACGTGGACGCAACCACGTCGACGACCTCCATCTAGAGGACCGTTGGCCATCAGAGTTCTGCCTGGCCCCAACGGACCCTCCTCGACTCCGGGCCCTGCGTCCCCCGTGGCTGCTCAGCATCATGTGGACCGAGGAGGGACCTCGGCCACACGGAGAAACTCCCCGACAGAACCAGACTCCGGGCTGGTCCGGCAGCCCACGGACCTTGGCGCGACCAACCCCCCGTGGTGTCTGCAAGACCTAGGGACGATTGGCCAACTTCAGAATTCCCGGGGAGGGGGGTGGAGGGAGAGACGGGGGAGAACACCGATCAAACCTCAGAAACACGTGTTCTCTGCAAATATCCAAACTACGACCAAGGAGCCTACTCCTCCTAGGCGTTTCTGGGAGGGGGCGGCAACGGGCACACAGAGACGACCAGCCATGACATCGAAGAGCCTGCAAGCATAACGGCTTGCAGAGAAACAGTCTCCCGTGGAGGCCACACAACCCGCAGCGGCCTGAGAAAACCACCGGGCCCACTGGAATCAGATGCGCCGGACTGTCCTCCGGCCAGTCAACACCACCGGCACGTCCACCCCTCTGAGGGAAGAGATCTTCTCGGCAACTACCCACGTGAGGTCCGGACCCGGGTTGGGCTGGCATATCTGAATATTGTCCTCCTCCACACAATCCACCCTCAGTCCCCGCTACTGAGCACTAAAGGACCAGCTCTACAGACACACACACACACACACACACACGGCCTTCACAAGGAGAACTCACTGATCTTCCGTTCCAAAAAACTTCACAAAGAAGCACTTCTTCCCACGGGGTTTCTTGAGGTCTTTGGGGGGATTAACAATCTGCGGGGCAGAAAGGAAAGGAGAGTGAGTGATGAAGGGCAGTCGGCAGGGACGTGCCCCACCTCCCAAGAGCCCAGAGGGCTCTACCCCCAAAGCTCCATTGCTCGGGGACAGGATGGGAAAGGACAAGTCACTAAGACCAAGTTGTACCCAAAGGGTCACCTCTGGGAGAGATATGCCCCACAGACACGCTTGCGTATGTATATATGCGTGTCGTGGCTCAGTGGAAAGAGCCCGGGCTTCGGAGTCAGAGGGCATGGGTTCGAATCCCGGCTCTGCCACTTGTCAGCTGTGTGACTTTGGGCAAGTCACTTAACTTCTCTGTGCCTCAGTGACCTCATCTGGAAAATGGGGATTAAGACTGTAAGCCTCACGTGGGACAATCTGATGACCCTGTATCTCCCCCAGCGTTTAGAACAGTGCTCTGCACATAGTAAGCGCTTAACAAATACCAACATTATTATTATACACACACACTCCCGTGTACGCACATGGGAGGGAGTGTTCCACCAACACCCACTTGTCCACTACTAGTCTTGTAACGAGGAAGCCCGGAGCAAAGCCTCCTGGCTCACTCCAAGCTTGAAATCTTCTAGAAATAAAGGATCAGCCAGTCTGCCCTTTCTTGAAGTGTGACTCTGTGGGGTCCTGAGGGTCAGAAGGGGCTAGCCATGCCTACACACAGGTGAGGAAGAAAACTGGCTCCTAGGCAGGCAGCAGCCACAGACCCTAGCTGTCCCGGCCAGCCACGCGGGAGGCTCAGAGCAGGAATTTCTAGGATGACAAATCCTGTTGAAGGAAATCGGGTATCTCTCTCTGCCACGCACCCACAAGGATGGGGAGGGGTACGCCTCAAAGGTTCGCTAGGACACCCAGGAAGGCTTGGAAGTGACCTGACCGTTCCTACTTGGCTGTGCCCGGTGGGGAGAAAAGTAAAGATGAGAGTTCATCAGATTCTCAGCTCGGGGGCGTTCAGGAATGAAATGGGACCGCTCAGAGATGGCACAGGCAGCTGCAGCCGTCGCCAAACTTTCTGCCGGGGATGGGCGAGCGGCTCGTCTGCCGGACGCCTTTCTGCGTGAATATCTTCCCTTTAAGACTGCCCGCTCCTCCTGGTCAGGGATTGGGTCAACCAACTCTATGGTGCTGTAGTCTCCCCAACACTGGTCAAGGGCTCTGCACACAGTAAGCACTCATTAAATGCCACTGACTAACGTGAGAAAGGCCTCCCGGGGAACAACCCACCTAACCTGAAAACGTCAGCTGCGTAGCCTGAGGGAAAGAACCTAGACTTTGTAGAGTCAGAGGGCCTGGATGCTTCTCCCAGCCTCGCCACTCATCTGCTACGAGAACTTGGGGAAGTCACTTGACTTCTCTGGGCCTCAGTTCCCTCATCTGTAAAATGGGGATTAAATCCTACTCCCTCCTACTTGGACTGTGAGACTCACTTGAGACAGGGACTCTGCCCAATCTGCTTCTCTTGTACCTACCGCAGTACATGGTACGACGACTGGCACAAAGTAAGAACTTAAGTACGACAATAACGGCCGCGACGATAATCGGCTGCCACGAGAACCAGCCTCCCGTCTGGACTCACCTTTCCTGGCCACGGCGGGTACCGTCCCAGCTTCCCCCTGAAGGAAGAACAGAGGGATAAGCCGCTCGGCCCCCCAGGAGCGAGTCCCTCCCTTTACCTTCTCGGCCCAGAATCTGCTTCCCAAGCCCCAACTCCCACCCTCGATTCCAATTTCAGATCCGCTTCCCAGGCTAGGGACTCTCCCCGGCGCTAGCGAGGTCAGGCGTATTTATTCTTTTTCTCCCCCGCCGACGCCCGGGTCTGTGGATCCCAGAGAGGACGAGGAAATACAGTCACTCCGACGGCCAAGCAGTGACACGGGCTGGGCCCCAGAGCCTGGGGTAGCTTGCTCGGCTACTTGGGTTGGTGCCACGTAGGCCGGGACCACAGAGAAGCAGCGTGGCTCAGTGGAAAGAGCCCGGGCTTGGGAGTGCAGAGGTCAAGGCTTCTAATCCCGGCTCCGCCACTTGTCAGCTGTGTGACTTGGGGCAAGTCACTTCAGTTCTCTGGGCCTCAGTTCCCTCATCTGTAAAATGGGAATGACGACTGTGAGCCCCACGCGGGACCACCTGATCACCCTGTATCCCCCCTCCCCACTGCAGCGCTTAGGACAGTGCTTTGCACAGAGTAAGCGCTTAAATACCATCATCACCGAGGACATAGGAGGCTCTGGACAGCTCACGCAAATTCCAAGCAGGGCCCCCCTTTCAGGACCCAGCAGCAGGAGCCCAGGGCTGGGCATCAGGACTCCCGGCTGCAGTCCCAGCTCTGCCCCCGGCCTGCCGTGTGACCTTGGGCAAGTCGCTCCACCTCTCCGGGCCTCGGTTTCCTCCCTCTGTTTCCTTCCTGCGAGCCCCGAGTGGGGGAGGTAGGGGCGGGGTCCCGTGGTTCGGAGCCTCCCGCACCTGCCTCCGGGGCCTTTGGCGGGGCTTGGCAGGTGGGAAGGGCCGGACGTTCATTCAGTCAGTCGTATTTATTAAGAGCTTACTCTGTTTAGAGCACCGTACTAAGCGCTTGGGATGTGCAATTGGGCAACAGATAGAGACCATCCCTTCCCAATGACGGGCTCACAATCTAAACGGGGGAGACAGACAGCAGAGCAAAACAGAACAAAGACAACATCACCAAGATAAATAGAACCCAGGGGATGTACACCGCATCAAGAAAATAAACAGGGCAATGGGCATCACCACGGCTGCTCTCTGTACCTCCCCCCAGCGCTTAGAACAGTGCTCGGCACATAGTAAGCGCTTAAGGAATACCAAAATGATTATTATGAGAGAAGCAACTTGGCTTAGTGGAAAGAGCCCGGGCTTGGGAGTCAGAGGCTGTGGGTTCTAATCCTGACTCAACCACCTGTCTGCTGCGTGACCTTGGGCAGGTCACTTCACCTTCCCCCGTCCCCTCAGCTGAGCCTCCTTTCCCTCTGCTCCTCCCCCTCAGCACTGTGCTCAGTTGTATATATTTTTATTACCCTATTTATTCTGTTAATGAGGTGTAGACCCCCTTAATTCTATTTATGGTAATAATGTGGTCTTGTTTTTGTTTCGTTGTTTGGCTCTGCCATCCGTCTCCCCCAATTAGACCGTGAGCCCATCACTGGGCAGCGAGGTCTCTATCTGTTGCCCAATTGTTCATTCCAAGTGCTTAGTCCAGTGCTCTGCACAGAATAAGCGCTCAATAAATACGATGGAACGAACGAACTTCACTTCTCTGTGCCTCGGCGACCTCACCTGTAAAAAGGGGGATGAAAAACGGTGGGCCCCCCGCGGGACCACCTGATCACCTTGTTTCTCCCCCAGCGCTTAGGATAGTGCTTGGCACATAGTAAGCGCTTAACAAAAGCCATCATTATTATTGTAATTATTATTATCGTCGGGGTGGCGGTGGAACTAAGTCTCCTCCCCTCTTCTTAGCCCTACTGAGAGCTCACTTCCTCCAGGAGGCCTTCCCTGACCGAGTCCCCCCTTTCCTTCTGCTCCTCTCCCCTCTCTGTTCTTCCCCCTTCCCCTCAGCACTGTGCTCGTTTGCATGTATTATTTATTACCCTATTTAGTTTGTTAATGAGGTGCACATCCCCTTGATTCTATAGTTCTTGATAACATTGTCTTGTTTTTGTTTTGTTCTGTTTTGCTTTGCTGTCCGTCTCCCCGATTAGACTGTGAGCCCGTCACTGGGCAGGGAGGGTCTCTATCTGTGGCCCAATTGTCCATTCCAAGCGCTTAGTCCAGTGCTCTGCACGGAGTAAATGCTCAATAAATACTATTGAAAGAATGAATCCTCTTGATTCTATTTATTTTGATAATGTGGTTTTGTTCTGTTTTAGTTTGCCGTCTCCCCCGATTAGACCATGAGCCCGTCGTTGGGCAGGGAGGGTCTCTCTCTCTGTGGCCCAACTGTCCCTTCCCAGCGCTGAGTCCAGTGCTCTGCACACAGTAAACGCTGAATAAATACGAGTGAAAGAATGAATCCCCTTGATTCTATTTATCTTGATAATGTTGTCTTGTTTTGTTCTGCTGTCTGTTTCCCCTGATTGGACTGTGAGCCCGTCACTGGGCAGGGAAGGTCTCTGTGGCCCAACTGTCCATTCCAAGCGCTCAGTCCAGTGCTCGGCACAGAGTGAGCACTCAATAAATGCGATTGAAAGAATGAATCCCCTTGATTGTATTTATCTTGATAATACTGTCTTGTTTTGTTCTGCTGTCTCCCCCGATTAGACCGTGAGCCCGTCACTGGGCAGGGAGGGGCTCTCTCTGTGGCCCAATTGTCCATTCCAAACGCTTAGTCCAGTGCTCTGCACCCAGTAAGCTCTCCATCAGTACGACTGAATGAATCCCCTTGATTCTATTTATCTTGATAATGTTGTTTTGTTCTGTTTCTCTTTGCCGGCTCCCCCGATTAGCCCGTGAGCCCGGGGCTGGGCAGGACTGGTCTCTCTCTGTGGCCCAACTGTCCATTCCAAGCGTTGAGCCCAGTGCTCTGCACCCAGTAAGCGCTCAATCAATACGATTTAAAGTATTAATCCCCTTGATTCTATTTATCTTGCTAATGTTGTTTTGTTCTATTTCGCTTTGCCGCCTCCCCCGATGAGGCCGATGAGCCCATTGTTGGGCAGGGAGGGTCTCCCTCTGTGAGTCCAGTGCTCCGCACCGAGTAAGCGCTCAATCAATACGATTGAAAGAACGAATCCTCTTAATTCTCTTTATCTTGATCATGTTGTTTTGTTCTGTTTCGCTTTGCCGGCTCCCCCGATTAGCCCGTGAGCCCGGGGCTGGGCAGGACTGGTCTCTCTCTGTGGCCCAACTGTCCACTCCAAGCGTCGGGCCCAGTGCTCTGCACCCAGTAAACGCTCAATCAATACGATTGAAAGGGTGAATCCTCTCGATTCTCTTTATCTTGATAATGTTGTTTTGTTCTTCAGCCCGTGAGCCCGGGGCTGGGCAGGACTGGTCTCTCTCTGTGGCCCAACTGTCCACTCCAAGCGTCGGGCCCAGTGCTCTGCACCCAGTCAGCGCTCAATCGATCCGATTAAAAGAACGAATCCTCTTGCTTCTCTTGATCTTGATAATGTTGTTGGGTTCCGTTTCGCTTTGCCGTCTCCCCCATCAGCCCGTGAGCCCGTGTCCGGGCGGGACCGGTCTCTCTCTGTGGCCCAACCGTCCATTCCAAGCGCTGAGTCCGGGGCTACGGAGAGGCGGCGCCGGATCGAGGCCATTGAAGGAAATAGTCCCTGTCGGTGGCGGAACGGTCCGTTGCCAGCGCTGAGTCCGGCGCCGTGCGCGGAGTGAGCGGCGAGGGGATGTCGCCGGATGACGGGATGCGCGTCGGGGGCGAGGGCGGGCTCTGGGCCGGTCGGTCGGTCGGTCGGTCGGCCGGTCGGTCGGTCGGAGGGGGCCGCGCCGGCCGCGCTCGGTGGCGTCATCGCTGAGGCGGCGGCGCGGGGAAGCGCCGGCCGGGACGCGGAGACGCTTGGGGGCGGCCGCCCGTCCTCCCTTCCCTTCCTTCCCCCCCCCGTCTTCCCTCCCTCCCTCCCGCCCTCCCTTCCCTCCGCGCGGCCGACACTCACCACACCAGGTCTCCGAGGCGCAGAGTCCCGGCCGCCATCTTAGCCGCCCAGCCGCCCGCCGCGCAGGGCACGCCGGGACCTCCCCCCTCCCCCGGCCCCCCCGCCGCCGCCCATTGGCCGGGCCGCCCCCACGTGACGGGGCCCGCCCGCCGGCCCCCCCCCGCGCCCGCCGCGTCACCGCGCGCGCCCCCGCCCGCCGCCCATTGGCCCGCTCCGCCCCACGTGACCGGGCGGCCGGGCGGGCCCCCCCCGCGCGCGCGCGCGCTCCGCCCCCGACGGTGCCGGCCCCCCCTCCCCTCCCCCTCCCCCCCCCCCCCGCTCGGGCGCGTGATCCCCGAGCGCCCCCGGCACCACCCCGCACCCGCACCCGGACCCGCACCCGGACCCGACCGGCCCCGCCAGGACGCCCACGCCCACGCCGGGGCGGGGGACGCTCGGGCTCCCGCGCCCCACCGAATCGGTAGCGCGAGCGCGCCCGGGGCTCCCCTCCCCCTCCCCCCCCCCGGCCCCGGTGATTGTGTGTTTATATGTGTGAGTGTGTGGGGGTGCGTGCGTGCGTGTGTGTCCCCCCCCGCCTCCCGCGGGATGCTTCCGTCGCCTTCCCCTCCCGGCCGGGCCCGGACCCCGGGCCTGCCTCCGGATCGGTCCTCCCCTCCCCCATCCCTCCTGCCTCCCTCCTGCATCCCTCCTGCCTCCCTCCTGCCTCCCTCCTGCATCCCTTCCTCATCCCTCCCCCATCCCTCCTGCCTCCCTCCTTCATCCCTCCTGCCTCCCTCCTCCATCCCTCCTGCATCCCTCCTCCATCCCTCCTGCATCCCTCCTGCATCCCTCCTGCATCCCTCCTCCATCCCTCCCGCATCCCTCCTCCCGCATCCCTCCTCCCGCATCCCTCCTCCCGCATCCCTCCGCCGTTGCCGGGAGCCCCCGGGGTCCCCCGCACTTCATCCTCAGACCGCCCGTCCCCGACCCCCTCCTCCCCCCCGCGCCGGTCGTCCGGGCCGGCTGACAGCCCGACAGAAACAGCCCTCCGAGCCCGAGATGATGATGATGATGATGATGATGAGGGCATTCCTTAAGTGCTTACTAGGTGCACAGCACTGGTCTAAGCGCTGGAGGGAATGCCTCCCAACCCCCTCCCCCCCCCCCCAACCCCGATCCTCCGGGCCGGCTGACCCTCCGAGCCCGGGATGATGATGATATCCATTAGGCGCTTACTAGGTGCACAGCACTGTTCTAAGCGCTGGGAGGGATACCCCAAACCCGCCAGGGCCCAGAGCTGTGGGGCTGACGCCTCCTGGCTTTAGGCCGGACGAGCGGAACCCGGGCCCCCTATCCCCCCGCCCCTGCTTGGTGACCTTGGGCAAGTCACTTCACTTCCCTGTGCCTCAGTTTCCTCCTGTGTAAAATGAGGGCGAGCCCCCCCAGCCCTCCCTCCCGCGCGGACGGCGAAGGCTGCGCCGGGCAGGGTCCCGGTGCGGTGGCGCTGTCCCCGGCCCGCCCCGGCCCTCGACCCCGGTCTGCTGGGTGACCTTGGGCCAGGCGCTTCGCTTCTCTGTGCCTCAGTTTCCTCATCTGGGAAATGGGGGTGAAGACCGTGAGCCCCACGGGGGCCGACCTGATCGCCTTCTATCTCCCCCAGTGCTTGGCGCTTAGTAGGCGCTTAAGAAATACCGACGTCATTATCACATCGCCCTTGTCGTCGTTCTCCCGTCTAGTTGAACCGGGGACCTCGGGGCCGGGACTCCGGAAGGAGGAGCCCTCCGGAGCGTGGACCTCTGGGAATGGACCTTGACCACCTATGGGCCGCACACCTGTAGGCATGCGTCTCGCCCCCCAGCCGGGCAGCCGGAGCCGGGGCGTCTGGGTCTCGCCCCACCATGAGGACCGCCAACCGGAGGAGCGTGCCGGCCCCAGGCGCGACGCTGGCCCAGAACGGCTCTTGTGACAAAGGTGCGTGGTGCCCCGGGGGCGGCCGGCCCCCCGCCCTGCTTCCTCCGTGCCGCCGAGCGGTTGGACGGAGGTGCCGGCCGGAGCGGTCGCGGCGGGGGGTGTTCGCCGAGCGCCCGAGGGGAGCGGGGCGCTGTGCTGAGCCCCCAAGGGGAGGACGGCCCGCCCTTCTGCGCGCCCTCGCTGGAGGTGGTGTGTTGCGCGCCGTCCTGCTCGCCAGGGAGAGCCGATTTGTACATTCCGAGCGCTTAGTACACTGCTCTGCACAAAGTCAGCGCTCGATAAATACTGTCGAATGAATGAATGAGAGCACGCTAGCGGCAGCGGACGCGGTCCCCAGCCGCGGCAATGGGGAGAGTGACTTCAGAGCGTTTACCGTTAGGGTAGTGAGAGTAAGTCACTGACCAGGTGGGCAGAGGGGGAGTTTATTCTTTCCAGCCTGGGAGGAGGTGATTTTGACTACGATGACGATGGCGACGGGAAGGGCAGCGGGGAAGTCCCCGGGGCCGAAGACCCGGGCCCGGGAGCCGGTTCCGGGTGCAGGGGTTTTGAGCGGCAGAGGAGCGCCGGTGCTGGCTGCGAGCTGGCGGGCGGCCTGCAGATCTTAGTCCTCCTTGGACCGCTGTCTCCGGCCCACGCAGGGAAACAGACTCGCCCACCGGCTCTCTCTTCTCCCGTTTTTGGACACTGGGTGCCCGTCTGCAATCCCGGGGTGTGCCCCCTCCAACGCCCTCGAACCGAGGCCCAACGGGACCCGATCCTCTTCTCGCTCCTAATCGAAGCCGAGCGGTACCCGCCTCCCCGTCTTATCTGTAGCCGTGACGGAGCCCCTCGGGGTCTGTTGTCCCTCTCTCCCAGGCCCCCTGAGCTCTCCGTTCCTGAAGAAACCACGCAAGGAAGACGCCGCCGGAGCAGAGGCTCCCCAGGACCCCGAGCCGACTGCCTCCACCGCCGTCCGTGTGACCCTCACCCTTTTCGAGCCCGATCACAAGCGCTGCCCAGAGTTCTACTACCCGGAGCTGGTGAAGATCGCCCGGGGCAGAGGGAGAAGCCTGCCGCCCGTAGACAAGGTACCCCCGCCCGGCCCCCGTCCACTGACCCAGGAGCACCACAGCCTGGGCTGTGCAAACCCCCCAGCCCTTCCCCTGCAGACAGACACGGGCGGGGAGGTGGTCATCGGCGATCTGGGGGCTGGGGACCCTCATCATCCTCGTGACTGCACCCGCGGGCCGGTCTCCCTCCGCGTCCTGGCCGCTCGGGAAGCCGAGTGCAAGCCCGGGCTAGGGACTGCGCCCCGACTGCAGGAGCTACGCTACGTTGAGCGCTGGGGAGAGGACAGCAGAGCAAGGAGCAGACATGAGCCCCACCCTCAAGGACCTGACGGTCTAGCTAGGGGGAAGACAGACACAAACACAGATTGCATGCAAGGGGAAGGAGGAAAAGGGATGTGGCCAGGGATTTGTCCAGAAACCCCAGGCGAGGAAGCACGTGGACATAAGAAGTGCTGCAGTAGCCTCGGGTGAGGCCCCAGCCTGGGGCCAGTGGACGTTCAGGTAGAGATGAACTGGGGCGTGGGCTGACCAAGGCCCTTTCCCTCGCGACGTAGAGGCAGTCGCTGGGCCCTTGGGCCTTTCGCTCAATCGGGCCACCCACCTGTCCGCTTTCAGGTGATCCGAACATTGACATCCCGGGTCAGCTCCCCAGAGGACCCGGTCTCAGTCCCGAGGCGTTCAGGGAGGGTTCTGAGCGGGCCGGAGGTTGACGGGGGTCCTGTCTTGACTCCTTCTGGGGACCCGTTTCCCCGGCCGTGGGGAATTAAGGGCTCTGGGGAAAGAGGAGCCCCCTAAGGCCGTCCTTAGCTGGGGAGGCGGCGGGGGAACTTGAACCCTACAGCTGGTCCCGACCGACTGACTGCCCAGCCGAGCGCTCGAGAGTGAACAGACCTGTCCATTCCTGGCCCTTAAGTAGCTTTCACTCTGTCGGGGAGAGGCGGGTGGACAGCGCTGATTTACCGGGGAGTCCCTGGCTCCCGAGCAGCGGCCCGGGCTGCGGTGCCGGACGGTGGGCCGGCTGGACGGTGGCCAGACTCTCTACCCCTTTGGTCCGAGCCTCCTTCGCACCGCGAGGTCGGCCGGGGGCCTTCCGTTTCCCATCCAGGCGCTTGGGGCAGCGGACAGCCCAGGGAGAAAGGCACTCTCTTGTCTCTGTTCCACCTTCTCCCCAGCAGAAGAAGGATCTCTCGGACCCTTTCAACGATGAGGAAAAGGAAAGGGACAAGGTGGAAGCCCTGGCCAGGAAGTTTGAGGAGAAATATGTAAGCACCGGATTCCCCTCCCGCACGTTGCAGTGGCTCTCCGGGTTTGAGCGAGCGTGCCCTCTCCGGCCTCCCTTCCGCCCACTGTCTGCTCATCCCAGGGGATGGGGAGGCCCTTCTGAAGGATGAAAGAACAGGCCTTTCTTCACCGTGGAACCCTCGGGAGCTGAGCCGGGGGGAGGGAAGGGAGAGGACGGGCTTTGCGCTCCGTTCTTGCTACTCGCTGCGTTTGGCCAAACTGGGACCGAGTCCGGGCCAAGCTGGGGCTTTTTCCTCGCCTTTCCTGGCTCTTGTCCCAGCCCCACCAGTGTGGAGTGGGGATAATGCCCCAGCGGGCAGCAGTCCTCTGGCCTAGGCTCACAGGGCCACCGGAAGGGGCATGTAATCCATCCCCCCACCCCTTCGCCCGCACTTTCGGAGGAGTCATCTCCGCCAGGCTCCACCTCACCTGCTTAGAGATCCCTCCGAGACGGCTTCCAGACACCCAGCAGCCCGACTCCCGGGGTCTGAGACCCTCGGGCTGGGGGCGGCGCACCCCAAGCCCCGGTAGAGAAGGCCAGAGCTTCATCCGTCTTGTGGGTCCTAGGGCGGGAAGAGGTGCCGGAAGGACCGCCTCCAGGATTTGATCGACATGGGCTATGGCTACGACGAGTCGGACTCCTTCATCGATAACTCTGAGGCGGTGAGTCCTAGCCCGGCTGGAGCCCTGGGCCGGGCCGCATCCTCGCGGGGCCTGGGAGGGGTCGGGGCGGCGGGCAGAGGGGCTGCTAGCGGGGCTTCATTATTCCTGGGTAACCCAGTGTCCCTTCGGCACTTACCCTGTGTCAGTACCATCCGGAGCACCGGGGTGAGTACAGGATTAAAATAGCGGCCGCAGTTCTTGTCCCACACGGGGCTCCCCGTTTGAGGCGGGTGGTGAGGGGTTTGGGAGCCGGGAAAACAGAAAAGCATACTGATACCCAGAGAGGGTAAGTGACTTGTTTAAGATCACACAG
Source organism: Ornithorhynchus anatinus (assembly GCF_004115215.2). Classification (NCBI taxonomy): domain Eukaryota; kingdom Metazoa; phylum Chordata; class Mammalia; order Monotremata; family Ornithorhynchidae; genus Ornithorhynchus; species Ornithorhynchus anatinus. Next base: position 508,747 of record NC_041729.1, read on the forward strand.
CAGGCCGGGAGCAGAGCTGGCTCTCAGCAGCCCCGTGCTCTGTCCAACGGGCCGTGCGGCCATCAGCGGCCCCACTTCTCTCTTCCGTCCCTCCCCCCACCCCCCGGTGAGAACGGGTCCAGCCCTCCGGAAATGGGGCAGGGCCCATCTTAGGAAATGGGCGCTGCCCGGCAACCTCCAGCCCCTGCCCTCTCAGGCCCGGGGAGTCCTGGGCAGGAGAGTCGGCCCCGGGCCATCTCCTTACGGAGTGGGTCTCTCCCAGTACGATGAGCTCGTGCCCGCCTCTCTGACCACCAAGTACGGGGGCTTCTACATCAACTCGGGCACCCTGCAGTTCCGGCAGGCGTCGGACTCAGAGGACGACTTCGTGAAAGAGAAGAAGAAGAAATCCCCGAAGGTGAGGTCCCCCCACCCCCCAACCACCTCCTGCCAGTGCTGGCAATTGGCTCTGCTGAGAAGAAGTAGGATGCTCCGGGAGGGTGGTTGGAGGCGTGGGTAGAAAGTCACCCCCTTGCTCAGGCTCTGCCTGGCTCAACTGTGAATTTAAGAACAGCTTGGACACGGTCCCTGCCCTGCCAGGGGCTCGTCCTCCATCTTGTCTCAGTTGTCTAAGAGAGGAAACTGATGCCCGGAAACTTGGCCGGGGTCCCACAGCAGACCGGTTGCGGGGCTGAGCCTAGCAACCAGGTCTCCCAGCTCTCCTCCGTGGCGCTCCCTGGGAGGCCCCGCCGCCCCCCGGGAAGACCGTTGCCCACACGAGGGCAGCTCTCGGGAGAGGGTCACTTTTCTTCATCGATAACCCTGAGCCAGTGAGTCCCAGTCGTCAGTCCTGGAGCCAGCCACATTCTCACAGGGGCTTCTCTTCTTGGCGGGAGGGGCGAATGTCCCCCCTCCAAACTCACCTGGCCAGAGTTGCCCCGGTGGTCCGGCAGGCTGCTCGGGGTCCGGCCCGGGCCGTGCTGGCGGAGGGCGGGAGGCCCGGGGTTGCATCGTGTGTGAAGGGAGCGGGCGGGTTTCGGAGCTGGGTCTGGGAGCCGGCTAACGTTCCCTCTTCTCTTCTCCCCAGAAACGGAAGTTAAAAGATGGCAGCGAGAAGGTCAAGAAGAAGAAGAAAGATGATGCGCACGACAAGGACAAGAAGCCAAAGAAGTCCAAGTTCCCCAAAGCCGGGTGAGAGTGAGGCCTGGGGCAGCCTGGGGGCCAGGGGACCGACCGGCCCTACTCCCCGCTCCTCACCGGGGCCCTCCCCCACACGCTCCTCTGGGGCCGGGACTCCCGAGTTTCATGGACTCCGCTCCTTCCCTCTCACCTCTCCGGTCCGCTGCTTTCCAGTCAAACGATCTGTCGGTCCGTAGTAGTCAGTCGGCACCTGCCGGGTGCAGAGCCCGGTACTGAGCCCTGGGGAGGGGGACGATATGGTAGAGTTAGGAGACACCGTCTCTGTTCTCAAGGAGCTTTCAGTGGAGAGACACGGCCGGAGTATTTTACCGACAGGAAGGAGAGAAAGGAAAGGGAGAGGTGGGACAGCGGGCGCTTAAACGGTAAAGCGTGTAAGCCCATTTGGGAACAGTGCGCTGGTCTCGCCATTCCACCTCTCCCCTCTCACTGCTCCCCCATATCCCCCGCCTGCTGTTTCCACTTTGCCCTTGAGTTTGTGCCCTTGCTGTCATCTGTGACCTTTAATTTCAGCCCAGCGAGGGTAGCGGCGTTGGTATTTTTTCTTTACTTCCTTCTGCGCTTTCTATGGGGTGGACAGGCTCTGGTGTTGCCCCGGGCTTCCGGCCTGAGAGGGATGGGGGGAGAGCAACACTTGGCAGAGGAGGAAACGGAGGCCCAGATCGATCCCAGAGCAGGGCAGAGCTGGCACTAGACTCCGGTTCTCCTGACTTTCCGGCCCACGGTCCCTCCGCTGGACCCCTCTGCCTCCTAGCCATGAAAAAGCCATCCAACGTTGGCCCTGTGAGGTGGGGTGCCACCAACCTGGGCTAAACGACGTATTTTGGTCTCGGCAAGCAGGATCCCCGTGGGCTGGGGGGTCCGGCGGGGCGGGTCTCCTGGAGCGCCGGGATTCTCCAAGGGTGCCACGGGACCATGTCCCCACTGGACACACCAAAGCGTGACCCCCGGCCCCTCCCTGTCTCGCAGCTTCACGGCCCTGAATGCCAGCAAGGAGAAAAAGAAGAAGAAGTACTCAGGTGCCCTGAGCGTCAAGGAGATGCTGAAGAAGTTCCAGAAGGAGAAGGAGGCCCAGAAGCAGAGGGACGAGGAGCACAAGCCCGCGGCCCCCGCCCTGGCCGACGCGGACGGGGCACCCGACCCCCTGCTCTCCCTCTTCGGCTCCGCCTCCGACAGCGACCTGCTGCAGGCCTCGGGTGCCGCAGACACCCTGAGCGACATGGACTTGGAGGGTCTGCTCAGTGAGTCTCCGGGCGGGAGCCCCTTCCACACCCACGCCTCCGCCCCTGACCCAGACGGTGACTTCCCGGGAAGTGGCGGCGGGGACCTGGAGTTCAAGCCGCCCCCGACCCTTTTCGAGGGGCTCCCGGGCCCACTGGAGAAACGCATCAAGGAGCTGGCACAGGTAGGACAGGCTCGATACGGCTCGGGGGAGGCGAGGGGTCCCAGGGCCCGGTGCCGTCCCCTCTGCCCGGCAGCACCAGAGGTCTTGGGGATGGTGCATCGTTGTCCCCTGTGGGGATAGGGTCAGGTGGGGCAAGGAACGGCTGCAGACGTGAGATTCCAGTAGAAACGGGCGATGCCACACAAAGCCATCTTACTCCAACCGTGACTAGCCACCGCCCGCCCACCAGCCTGGCAACGGAATTCCCTAGTCCCTAGCGCTCTGATAACCCCTGACACCTCTCCCTCCAGGGGCTTCCTCTGCCCCCGACTCGTCTCCCTCAGGCGGATGCCTCCCCTGGCCACTCTGTGCGATCCATCACGGCAGATGCCGGGCAGGGGCAGAACCCGGAGAGAGGCACCGGCCTGTCCAGCCGTGGGGCGGTGGGGTGGACCCGGGGAGGCAGAGCGCCTTCACACCTCGACTGACGCCGCCTGCCTGCACGCGGCTGCTCTTTCCCGTCCCGGTTCTCCCCGGGTCCTCCTGGGACCAGGGGGAAGAGCATTCCCCGAGACTCCCGTCCGGTCTCGGCCCCAGCGACGGGCGGAAGCGCGGGCGAGCGAAAGGGTCGGGGTTGGGTTTGGTGGTCCGTGAGCTGTCCTTATCTGCACGGCCCCGGTGGGCCGGCCCACGGAGACAGAAGTGCTTGGGCCTCTGTTCCGCATTCAGAACGTGTCGTCCGCCAGTTTCAGGGGCGGCAGGAGGAAGTGGTGACCCAAACCCCGCCCGGAGGCGATAGGCGAAGCCTTCATCCCGTTCCCTCCTTCCTGTTCCCCTGGGGAAGAGGGAGTCCTCGGAAGGCTCGCCGCAGCCCGGCTCTTTCCCGCACATCCCCGGTCTGCGGGGAGCAGGCACCTGCGCCACCCATCGTCCCGCCCAGCGTGCTGGAGTTGCCCTCCTACTCACTTCCCCTTGGCAGTCCTGGGTCCTCTCTACCTGCCCCAGTCTGGGCGGCCGGTCGGGGAGGGTGGGCTCCTCTTCTATACGCCCACCGGAGGGACCCCACGGGACGGTGCCACTTAAGACCCTGGCATTAGAATTGATGCCCAGCTGCAGGCAGGGTCTCAGCCGCGTGGCCTCGGGACCGAGGTCCGGCCGGCGGAGACTCCGCGACTGTCGGGAAGGACCGTTGGGTCCAGGTTCCCGACGTCGAGGTGGCCCACGCGGCCTTCGGTGAGGAGCCGTCGGCTGCCACGACGGGTTCTGCCCACAGCCGCCCAGGGCGGGAGCGGAGCCCAGAGTGAGAAGAGGGTGGTGGAAGGCCGCATCTGAGCTTCGCCCCTGCCGGGAAGTGGGCGGGGCCATTTCCTGCATATCGGAAGGGGCGAAACCCACACCTGGCTCCGGGGGGACCCGGGGTCAGGGCAGGACCCCACTGCTTTGACTGTGCCCGCTTGCCAGGGTTTCCAGTGGGCACCCGGGGAGCTGTCCGCCTCGTGGGCAGGGGTCTGGACGGTGTCCGTTTGGCCAAGGAGAGGGGTCGGTGGTTGAAACGTCCGGGGGGTGTCCCCCCGCCATGTTCTCAGCGCGCCCGGCGTCTCGGGTCTGCGCAAGTCTGCATCCACGGGAGTGTGAGCGTGGGCGGCGGGTGAGGGGGGCGGGGGAGGCGGGGCCGCACTCACGGCTTCCTCCCCCTCTCACCATCTGTTGTAAAGCAGGCATCCAGGGCTGCAGAGGGAGATGGCAAACTGAAGATGTTCCCACAGGACATCAACGGCCACCTGCTGGAGTGAGTTTCCCCATCCCCTGCCCACTGCTTGCGCCTAATAATAGAAATCGGAGAAATTACTAAGCACCTACCGTGTGCCGAGCACTGTGCTGAGTGCTGGGAAAGGTACAAGACGGTCAGGTCGGTTACTCCCCCCCGTCCCACATTGGGCCCATGGGCTCCCGCAAAGGAAGAGAAGGTATTTAATCCTCATTTTGCAGATGAGGAAACCGAGGCACAGAAAAGTTAAGGGATTATGCTCTTGAGAAGTCACCGGACAGAGAATCAGAGGACCTGGGTTCTAAACCTGGCTCCACCACTTGTTCATTCATTCAGTGGTATTTATTGAGCGCTTAATGCTTGCAAAGCACTGTACTGAGCACCTGGAAGAGTACAACAGCAGACACGCTCCCTGCCCACGGTGAGCTCACGGTCTAGAGGGGAAGACAGACATTAATATACCAACTTAATAAATAAACTGTGGATATATACACGTGTGCTGTGGGGATGGGAGGGAGGATGAACGAAGGGAGCAAGTCAGGATGACGCAGAAGGGAATAGGAGAGGAGGTGAGGAGGACTCGGTCAGGGAAGCCTACTTGGAGTAGATGGGTCTTCAATAAGGCCTTGAAGTGGGGGAGAGCAATTATCTGATGTGAGGAGGGAGGGCCTTCCAGGCCAGAGGCAGGATGTGGGCAAGAGGTCGGCAGCGAGACAGATGAGATCGAGATACAGTGAGGTCAGCGTTAGAGGAATGAAGTGTGCGGGCCGGGTTGTAGTGGGAGAATGGCTGGTGAGGTAGGAGAGGCCAAGACGATCAGGTGCCTGAAAGCCAATGGTGAGGAGTTTTCGTTTGATGCGGAGATGGATGGAGTTCTTTGAGGAGTGGGGAGACGAGGTCTGAACGTTAATGAAGGAAAACGATCCGGGCTGCAGAGTGGAGTATGGACTGGAGTGGGGAGAGACAAGAGGCAGGGAGGCCAGCAAGGAGGCTGATTCACTAATCAAGGCGGGATAGGATAAGTGCTCGCACAAATGCGGGAGTAGCTTGGATCGAGCGGAAGCGACAGATTTTAGCCACGTTGTGAAGGCCAGTCTCCTGCATGACCTCGGGAAGGTCACTTAATCTGTCCAGGCCTAAGGGGAGATGAACTAAAGTGGCCACCGTTGAACTAAAGTGGCCACCCCTGCCAATCTTTGCCTACCTGACCAGGCTCCCAGCCCAATTTACAGATCAGCACAACCCACTTAGCTTCAGCCGTGACCACTCTGCTCTGTCCCTCAGCATAGAGGTGCAGGCCCGAGCCCCCCCTGGCCGTGCCCCCGCCGGGGCGTGTGCCCACCTCGCCTCCGCCCAGCCCTGCGGCAAGGACTCACTGGCCAAACGCAGTCGCAAGCTCCACGTCCGTGACCAGGTGGGCGGCCTGGGGACCGAGGGTCCGACCTCCCGACTGGCCCAAGCGAGGAGGGGGCGGCTGCGGCCGAGGGGGTGGGGCGGGGGGAGGGTGTGTGGGTCTGGATGTGTCCTGTGCCTGGGGTAGCTAGTGACCCGACATCCCGGTGCACGACGCTCTCAGCAGGGTGGGCGGCTGGTGGAGCCTCTGCAGAAGCTCAGGGAAGCCATTGGCCGGGCCATGCCGGAACAGGTGGCCAAGTACCAGGAGGAATGCCAGGCCCATGCCCAAGCCAAATTCACTAAGTAAGTGGACACCCATGCCCGCACTGACCTGCTCTCGTCCGTGCTGCCGGCCCGATCCTTGGGTTCCTCTGGCAGGGTCCAAGCGGCATCGGGTCCGCCACCCTCTCATCATGTGGGCAGACTGGGGGACGGGGGCGGGAGGGTCTCGCATCGATGGTCCGGAGCGGGCGCAGGGATGGTCTGCGGAGGGCATACCGAGTGGCGTTTAGCAAGCATGAGAATGGTCCGTGGTGGGTGCTGGGGTGGTCCGGGGGTGGTCCGGGGGTGGTCCGTGATGGGGACGGGGACTGTCCAGAGCGGGTACGGGGGTCTCGTCACGGTCCAGGGAGGGTGCGGGGGTGGTCCAGGACAGGCACGGCCATCGTCCGTGGAAGTTTCACTCGGTGGTGGTGGATGGGCGTGGGGATGGTACTGGGCGGGTGCCGGCTTTGGTCGGTGTTTGGTGGGTGTGGGGATGGTCCACGGAGGGCGTCCTCCCAAGTGACGGTTGGCAGTCCATGGCGGGCGCTCCGGGCCCGGGCTGCGGAGGTTTGACGGCATCGGCGCCCTCACTCCGCCTCCCCCTGCCATCGGTCCCACAGGCTGCCCGAAGAAGAGAGAGACAAGGAGTCAAGGGAGCGTGTCTGCTCGGAGGAAGAGGAGGAGGAGGAGGAGGAGGAAGACGATGATGACGAAGAGATGGGGGACCGACGGGTCTCTGGGCCCCGGAAGAAATTCCAGTGGAGTGATGAGATCAGGTGGGTGCAGGGCGGAGCCCCCCGGAGCGGACAGGGCGGCGCAGGGGCCCCCGCATGGGGCGGTGCTGATTCCCGTCTCCCGCAGGGAGCTGCTGTGCCACGTGGTGAAGGCGCGGGTGGACGGCTCTGAGCTGGAGCAGAGCCCGGCCCGGGCCGGCGAGGACTGGGTCAAGGCCTTCCTGGACACTCACGTCAAGCCCCTGTGGCCCAGGGGATGGATGCAGGCCAGGTGAGGGGCCGGGCCGGGGCGGCCGGCCGGGCTCCTCCCCGTCCTCCGACGGCGCAGGGTTTGCGGGGTGCGGGACTTTGACCCCTCTGCGGCCAGCCGCTCTGGGTTTCGGGGTGCCGCTGAGCGGGCGGCGAGCGGGGCGGGCTCCGAGTCAGCCCTGGCTCACGCGCACTTGGTTTCGGGTCCCGCCCCGACGCGGCCGGGGTTCGGACCGGGGAGGGCCGGCCGGCCCGGCCGACGGAGAGGTCGCTTCGGACCTCTCGCCCCTTCACCGCGGTGACCGTAGGCGAGCGAGGAAGTGACCGGACCACATTTTCTCGAGTGGCTGGCGGCACTGCATTTGCACGTGCAGATGCCGGGTGGTGCCACGTGGGAGCCCGGGGCAGAGCCTGTGCCTTTGTTCTGGGCGGGGGCGTCTCCTCCCCATCCAGGCCTGGGGGCCGGCGTTCACTTTGGCCAACGGAAAAAAAACCCCCACTCTCAACGAGGGACTGATCGACACCCTGCACCCCACCCCCCTGACACACACTCTCGGCCACACCTCTGTTCCAGGACCCTGTTCAAGGAGAGCAAGCGTGTCCACGGGCCACTGACGTCTGCCCCGTAAGTGCCCGGCGGTCTCCCCGCCCCCCTCCCCCTCCTCACCTCCCCGTGATCCCACTACAACCCCTCCCCGTGACCCTCTCTGCTACCCTGTGTGACCCCTTCCGCACCCCACCGCGACCCTCCCGTAATTGCACGGTGACCCCTCCACAGTCTCCACCTTTCCCATGACCTTGTCTGTGACTCCTTGGCCTGTTTCTGCCCCCTCCACGCCCTTCCCACGGACTCATGCCGAACATTCCCGCGCTCTCGTCTCCGAACAGAGCCAAGAAGAAGGTCGTGGCCGTGCCCAAAGTCAAGGTGAAGGTGAGCGAGTCTGTCCCGGCTGCCCGGGCCCGCCCTCGTCCCCCCCTCCCTCCCACCTGTCTCCTCACCTTCTCTGGCCACCAAAGGCTTTACCTCTTCAGGCCAGTGTCTGCGGGAGGGGCTGCTCGGGAGGGGTCCCGGGCTCAGTGTGGGCAAGATCCGCCCCGATCCCATTAGGAGAAGAGGTGTCGGCCCCGGGAGCCGGGCTCGTCCCCGGCCGACAGCGTCGGGGCCGACGGGGAGACTGCGTGTTGCCAGGTGCAGTGAGGGGAGGAAAGTTGGGAGAGAGTGTGAGGTTGAAGGGATGGGGCGGGGAAAAGGGTTGGGGGGTGGGGGAGGTCGCTCGCTCACCGGGGAGGGGTGTCACGGGCATCTCACATCCAGTGGAGCGGACATCAGCTGCCCCATCGGGGAGCCTCGCTCTGTGACTCGCCGGAGACCGCAGATGTGGTCCCGTGACTCCTCTCCAACTGCCGGAGCCCCCGCCGCCGATCCGTTTCCGGATCTGGTTTTGGGTCAGGTCACTAGGGAAGCAACGGGGTCGATTATTGAGCGTTACTCTGTGCAGAGCCTTGTACTAAGCGCCTGGCAGAGTCCCCTACGGGCGGGAGAGAGACCAGATCCCCCCGGTCAGCGGGGCTCAGGAGGGCCGCAGGGCCCTTCTCCCGCCGCCCCCACCGCCGACCCGTGGGGTGGCTAGAGGCAGCAGCTGAGGCCCTGCCGCATCAAAGTGGTCAGCTCAGCACGGGTCTGGCTCAGGCTGTGAAGACCACACAGCCTCACAGGAAGCCACAGGCGGGCATGCTGCCCACGAGCCCCCTGGGACCGAGGGCGGGGCCGGAGGGCTCGGTGGCCGGCGCGGGTCGGGACGGGGTCTTGGCCAGGAGACTAGTGGCCACCGCCCTCGAAGCGGTCGGTCCTGGGGTGGGGTCGGTGCGGGGAGGTAGTGGGAATGTACTCAGCAGGGGGGTTTCCACTTTGCACCAGGAGTCCTCCGGGAAGTCTGACAGGAAGTTCTCAGCCCCGGGAGGGCAGCCGGGCGTCCCCCCAGCTCCGGCCCCCGAGCCCACGGGCGCGGGCACGGGTCCCCCGTCTGGCGCTGCGCCCCCTGGTCCCGTCTTCAGCTTGGACGACGCTTCGGACGTGGCCCGCGGCCCTGCCCCCTCGCTGGAGGCCGTGTCCAAGGAGCTGGCCGCCCTGAACAGCCGTGCCCGCGGAAGCTCCGACCGGCCCCTCCCCGCCGGCGGCTCTGACGAGAAACGGGGCGGCCCCAAGCCCGGCCAGCCCCCGGCCCCGGTCGCCGCCGCCGGCTCCCTGCAGGCCCCCCTCGGCTTCCTGGTCGAGCGGCCCCCGGGGCTGGCCGTGCCCGACAAGAGGCCCGACGGCATCGCTCACAAGGACCTCCCGGCCCTGGCCAGCTCCAGTAGGGGCCAACCCACCGCCCACCAGCCCGCCTCTGCCCACCCGCCCAAACAGAAGCACCAGACTCCGCCGGCGGCGGCCCACGGGCCCCAGGCAGCCGGGCCCGGGCCCTCCCCTCCGCTCAAAGTCTTTCATCCGAGTGGCCAGCAGCAGAGGAGTTTGGCCACCCCGGCCCCCTTCGCCAGCCGGCTGCAGGGAGCCAAGGCCGCCCCCGTCCCCCTGCCCCAGCGGGCCCTCCTGCAGCCGGCCAAGGCGTCTGCCAGGGGCCAGGCCTTCCACCCCCCAGTGGTGGCGGTGGCTGGGGTCAGCGCCGCTCCCGGCAGCGCCCACAAGGGCGCCGGCCCGTCGGGGCCTGGCGCGAAGCTCGTGGCCGGCTCTTTGGGGCCACCCTACAAGGCCGCCTTCGGGGCCGGCTCCAAGCACGGGCCGGCCGTGGGCGGCCTGGCCCCCGGAGGATCGACCGGCCAGGGCTCCTCTTCCGGGGGCCTGCCGCCTTCCACCGCGGCCGGCCGGCCGGCCCCAAACCCAGCCGTCAAGAAGCCGCCCGTCTCCCAGAAGCTGACCCTGGTGGCGCCTCCTGGGGGCCCGAATGGAGACTCAGGCGGAGGGACACAGGGGGTGGCCAAGCTCCTGACTTCGTCACTGAAGCCCACTGTGACGGGTGGTACGTCTTCGACCCCGGGGCCGGTGAGTGCCCGTGCCCGCTCCGAGCCGCACTGCCGGCCGGTGAGTGCCCGTCGCGCCGCGGTTCGAGATGGCGCCTGCGGGGGGGAGGGAGCACCGGGCCCTCGGCCCACTCCCGTCTCTGATGGGGGAAGAACCGATCGGGGGTCGGCCCGGCGGTCCCGGGCCCGGGTCTGGCCCCGCCAGGGTGTTCGGCGGAAGGGCGTGGGCCGAGAGCCGCCGTGCCCGCCGGGGGCCGCCTCTCACGGGGGCGCTTCCACTCGCTCTTCCCGTGGCCGGAAGCCTCGGGATGAGGCGGGGGTCTCGGGCACTCCGCTCCGGCTGACCGGCTGGGTTTCCTCCCCAGAAAGGGGCGGGCGGGGCCGTGCTACTGAGCAACAACTCGTCTCTGAGCGTCCTGTCTCCGTCCTTCAAGCCCGGTGGCCCCAAGCTGTCCGGGGGTCTAGGCCCGGCGCCCCTGGGGCTCCTCTCCCCACTGCACCCCTTCCCTCTCCACGTCATCTCCTTCAGCACCGACGCCCCCCCCAAAGCTGCCGGCCCATCCAAGGACGCCATCGTTACGGGCCCTGCCCCGGGCACCTTCCACCACGGCCTCGGCCACGGTGAGTCCCCGGGCCCCCTCCCCCTTCCCCTTAGGTTGAGCCGGCCGCGCCCCTAGGGGGGGCCGACGGGGCGGCTGGGCCGGAGGGCCCCCTCGTTCCTCACCACGGTCTGCAGGTGGTCCGGCGTGATGGCTTCCGCCCCCTCGCTCTCCTCCCGCCCCACGCCCTCTCACCTCCTCCTCTGCCGGTCTTCCGTCCAGGTCTCCTGGCCAGCTTGCAGCCCGGCCCGCCCAGTGCAGCACCCCTCCCCCACGCCGCCTTGTCGAGCCACACCGGGCAGAGCCTGCCAGGTAACCGGCCGGCCACCGTGCCGTCCTTCCCCGGCTGCGGCCCCCAGCTGCCGGCATCCCCGGGGACTCCCGGGTTCCGGGGCCGTTCGGCCCCGTCCCCCTCGGGTTCGCTCCCCGGCTCAGCTCTGGGCGGGCGGGGGGCCCTGGTGAGGGCAGGGGTCCTTCCGAGGCACGGTGTGGGGTGATGACCCCCTAGAGGCACCTCCGGGGGTTCCAGCGAAGGGCCCGGGTCACCTCCTGCTCCCGGACTCCCTCCTCCATCCCCCTCTTTCCTCCGGCCCGCTGGCCGGTCGGGCTCAGCCTCTGACCGCCGGGCTGCTGCCGAGATCCCGAGATGCAGCTGCGTCACCTCAAGCCCTAGCCTCGGCCCCGAACCCCGGCCTCGGCCCCACCCGGGCACACCCCCTCTTACCATTCCCCACATCGCCTGAGTTGCTCCTCGGTGTCCAGAACAGCCAGAAGCAGCCACTGCCCCTTGAGGAAAGCTTTTGTGCTTTTTTATCGTGCGTGGGCCCTCATTGGCCCCAGGCAGAGGCCCCCGGCCTCCGACCCACTTGCCCCGGGCCTGAAGGACCGCGGGGGCCTGCCGAGGCCTCATCTTGGGGGAACGGGCGTCGACGCCTCTCCCCTCTCCCGCTTGTCTTCCTTACAGATACCCCTGTGATCCACGGGAAAGGGCCCAGCGCACCCCCACGAAACCTGTGACCCCCACCGGGCCCCGGCCTAACGGGGACCGGTCAGCGGCGGGTCCACTCTGCCCGCCGGATGCTCCCGCCCCGCAGCTAAGGGTGGATGGCAGCCCGGGGAGGGCGCCGGGGGGGGAGGCGGGCGGTCCCAGCACCTCTCCATCCCTTCTCGCCGGCCTCCAGACGTGGCCAGATCGTGCGGGCTCCCTGCCCGCGTGGCTCCCAGCTGCAAAGAGAGGCTGCCTCCCAGCGCGGGCCCAGTTCTCGGCCCGGTATTGGCACCAGCTCTGAGCCCGCGGGGCGGGCCCCCACTCCCCATGACCAGCGGCCACCCCGGGAGGGTGGCGGACCCGTGGAGGAGAGAGAGACCGCTCCGGGCTGGGGGCCGGCTCGGGTCTCGTCACGGCCGCCGGCCGCGTCGGATGGAGCGGGACTCCTCTCCGGGCCACCTGTACAGGAAGTCAGGACCCCAGTGCCTTTTCGTGGTGGACAGATTTCTACAGCACATCCTTCCCTGCCATCCCCATCCCCGTCCCCGCCCCACGGGGGCAGAGCCACCCAGCTTGCCACCACGGCCGGTGGACCGCCGCCCGGTACCTTCAAAGCTCAGGCCGGGGTCTGGACCCCCGGCCTGTCTTGACCCAAGACTCTGCATCCTGGTGGACGGAGGGAGAGGCGCAGGTCGGGCCGCTCACGCTTCAGGCGGGCCACCGGCTTCCCCCGGTCTGCGAGGTCACGTGTCCGTCCACGGATCCGCGGGTCCAACGTGGGTCAGTGGATCCGTGTCTGTAACCCTCCAGGTCTGTGGGGCCGCTGTCCTTGGGCCCACGGGGCTGGGGGCCCACGACGTGCGCGGGGTCCGTGGATTCACGCCTGAGGGTCCGTGGGTCTCGCCGTCCGTGGGGTCCGCGCGTCTGGCCCGGCACCCGGATGGGGCCCGTCCAGGAGCACTTACCCCAGCCGGGTGACGGCCGGGGACATCGCCCTCCTGCAGCTCCCTGAGCCAGGAGTCGCACTCTGAGAAGGCCGCGCGCCTCGCCCGCGGGCAGAAGCGGGCCCGGCCGACGGGCGCGAGGCCAGTCCCGAGCTGCGGCCGGCGGGGCCGTCGCTCCCCAGCCGCCGCCGCGAGCCCCCCGGGGACGTCCGGCCTCGAGGCTGCTGCCCTCCCTGCCCGCCCGCCCCCCCCCACCCCCCCCCCCGCCGCCGCCCCCACGCATGCCCGGGGACGCCGCTCCCACTCGGCATCCGCCCAGTCAGCCGACCTACCCTCTTCAGCGAGACCCAGGATGCGTGTTCAGTTCCGATGAAGCGACTTCTTTGATCCCTTGGCTGTATTTATTATTATTTCTACCGCAGCTCAGATTTCCAATTGTTTACAGAGAACTAGATCATAGCAGAAGAGCCAAAGACGAGGTTTCTATCGCCGAGCTCACAGCCGAGCAGTCATAGAGGATTCCCCCCCCCCCCCCGGCCCCTGCCCCCTGGGCGGTGGGACCGCCCCGCCCCCCCCCAACCCTTCAGCCCTCCAGCATCCCCTCCCCGCCCCCCTCGCCCCCAACCCCACACCACGGCGGCTAGAGCGGAGAAGCCGTCATGTCTGAGACCCAGCGCTGCCTCTCACCTCAGGGAAATGTTTATTGGGTGGGGGTCCCGGGGACACCCCGTGTTTACGCTTTATTGGCACGGACCGGCCAAGGAACGAACGAACGATGGCTGGACCTAGCGGGAGGGCGGGAGGGGTCGGGGGTGGAGCCAGAGCCAGGGGGCCAGTCCCGGACCCCACATGCAGCATCTGCAGATGTCTCCCGCCGGAGGGATCGGGGGTGGGGGGCGGTGAGCACGGAGCGGGCTTTCTTCAGCGCGAGAGGGGCTTGGGGCGGGGACCGTGGGGGGCTGGGGGTGGAAACTGTTAATCTTGTATAAAGCAACTCAGTAAATTGTTTTGAACTTTCCCAAACCTTTTCCTTGTTTGTTTGTTTCGAAAGAGGTCCTCTTGGGTCTGCTTCTCTCCACTACCGGTACCAGGTGCCGCGACCAGATAGGTCTCGGGACTAGGCCCAGCTTCTTGGGCGGTGCCCGAAAGGAGGGAGGAGCGGCGCGGCTTAGCCGAGAGAGCGCGGAGCTGGAAGACCCAGGTTCGAGTCCCGGCTCCGCCACCAGCCTGCCGAGGGACCCGAGGCGAGTCGCCGAACGGCTCTGGGCCGCGGTTTCCTCTATATAATGGGAATGAGGTCTGTACCCTGCGGCCCTTTAGACTGGGAGACCACCCCCCCCCCCGGCCCCGGGGCCGGGACCGTTTCCGACCTGACCCTCCCGGATCCACCCCGGCGCTCGGCTCGCGGTAAGCGTTGAGCGGATGTCCCGACCGCCGGGGAGGAGCTCGCGAGGGATGAAGGGAAAGATGACGCCGTTGAGAGGTCCGCTCAAGCCACCAAGTTTTTATTTCCGCACTATAAATAAGATTCCCTAGATTTCCCATTTCCGTACACGAGGAACCGAAAGGCAGGCAGTCGGGAGGAGGGCCGGGGCGCGAGGCGGCGGGCGGAAAGCCCCGGCCCCCCGGCCCCGGGCCACCCGGTCGCAGGGAGCAGTGAGAGCGGGGCCGGGGGCCGGGAGGCGCAGCCGCCGGCGGAGACCGGGGCTCTCGGCGATGACACGGTTTCCCCCCTCGGCCGCACCCTGACGCCGGATCCCTCTGCGTGAGCCCGGGGGGGAGGGGGCGCCCCCGTCCCCGCCGGCACGGGGGCTCTCCGGAGGCCCCACGATCCCTGGAAGCAGCGGGGGGAGGAGGGGAGGAGGCGCAGAGCAGGACGGGGCGATAGGCGGGGGACCCCACCCGCCGCAGGCCGGCTGGCCAGCGGAGCCTCTTCTGGCCGGGCCCGGCAGCTCCCGGGGCTACTGCCCCCCGGACACGAGGACGGCCAGCTCCTGGATGGACATCTCCTTGTTGACGTAGCGGTCGTACTGGGCCTGAGTCAGGCGGCCGCACCGCAGGGCCTCCTCGACGGAGAACTTGCGGCCCGACTTGCGGTCGTGGATCTCGGACGAGGCGCCGCCCGGCCCCTTGACCGTGATCTCCTCCCAGTCGCACTCCTGGCCCCGCAGCCGGTCGAACATGGCCCGGTCGATGAGGCCGGCGCCGTGGGCCTCGCCCGGGGACAGCTCCCGGCCCGAGTCGGGGTCGATGACCACGATGGAGCGGCGCAGGTGGTTCTCCCGCTGCTCCCGCTTGACGGCCACGGAGCCCAGGCGCCGCTGCAGGACCTCGATCTCCGTGTCCTTGTCCCGGGCCAGCCCGCGCAGGTCGGCCAGCTCCCGCTCCAGGGCCCGCAGCCGGGCGTCCCGGGCGGCCCCGCCGTCCTCGGACGGGGTCCGGCTCCGCAGGCCGCGGGCCTCGGCGGCCGCCCCGTCGATCTCGGCCTGGAGCCGCTGGGCCTCGGCCTGCAGGCCCTGCCTCTCCAGCTGCAGGGCGTGGTTCTGCTCGCGCAGGAAGTCCAGCTCCTTGGCCGCCTTGGAGTTGTGGAACTCGAGCTCGGCCAGGCGGGCCTCCAGCCGGGCCACCTCGGCGTCCAGCTCCCGCTTGGCCCGGCCCTCCTCCTCCAGCCCGGCCCGCAGCTCCTTGATCTCCTGCTCCGTGTCGCCCCGCTCCACCTGGACGCTCTCAGAGACGACCACCTTCTCGCGGACCTCCATCTTCTCCAGGGCGCGGAGCTTCTCGCCCAGGGCCCGGAGCTCGGCCTCGAGCGCCCGGCGGCGGCCCCTCTCCTGGTCCAGCTCCTGGCGGAGCTGGGCGTGCTCGCGGGCCTGCTGGGGGTCGGGCTGCAGCACCACCTTCTGCCTCAGGGTGACCAGCTCCGGGGCCCCGGGGCCGGGCTCCTGGCGCTCCAGCTCGGCCAGCTCCAGGCCGAGGCGCTGCACCTCCAGCTCGGCCGCCTGCCGGGCCTCCCGTTCCCGCTCCAGCTCGGCCAGCTGCCGCTCCAGCTCGGCCCGCCGCCGCCGCAGGGCGCGCAGCTCGGCCCGCAGGGCGTCGGTCTGCCGCAGCTCCGCGTCCACGCTGTCGGCCAGGGCCCGGGCCTCGGCCTGCAGGGCCGGGTCCTGCTCCAGCCGCACCACCTCCTGCCGGACCACCTTCTCCTGGACCTGGGCCAGCTCCTCCTCCCGCCGCTCCACCCGGGCCCGCTGGGCCGCCCCCTCCTGCTCGGCGTCCACCTGCCTCTTCTGCTCGGCGGCCAGGGCGGCCCGGAGCTCCTCCACCTCCTGCAGGGTGCGGGGGTCCTCGCGCAGCTGCAGCACCTCCTGCACCACCTCCCGGGTCCGCACGGCAGGCGGCGTGGCCTTCCAGGCCTGGATCTCCTGCTGCAGCTGGTAGATCTCCAGGTCGCAGCGCTCGATCAGCCGGGTCTTGTCCACGATCTCCTCCCGCAGACGCCGCAGCTCCCGCTCCGCCTCCGGGTCCGTCGTGTAGCGGATGACCTCCTTGGTCACCTCGCGGACCTCCGTCTGGGGGCCCCGGCGCCGCAGGGCCTCCAGCTCGTCCCGGTGGCCGTGCAGCTGCTCCTCGGCCCCGCGGAAGCGCCGCTCCTGCTCCACCAGCTCCAGGCGCAGGTCGGCCACCCGGCCCTCCGCCCCGGGGTCCGGCCGGACCACCTCGCGCACCTTCTCCTGCACCCGCACCTGGGCGCTCTCCTCCTCCAGGGCCCGGACCTGGCGCAGCAGCTCCGTCTTCTCCCGCTGCCGCCCGCGGGCCCGCTCCGCCTCCTCCTCGTACTGCCGCTTCAGCTCGCCCGCCTCCCTCTCGGCCGCCACGTCCTTCTCCACCGTCAGCACCTCCTTGACCGCCGTCTTGCCCTCGGCCATGGCCCGCTCCCGCTCCAGCCGCTTGAGCCGGTCCTGCAGGAGGCCCAGCTCCTCCTCCTGCCGCTGCCGCCGGGCACCCTCGGCCCGCCCGGCCGCCCGCAGCCGCTCATACTCGGCCTGCAGCTCGGGGTCGTTCTGCAGCTTCACCACCTCCTTCTCCGTGACCGCGGGCCGCTCGGCCGCCGCGGCCGCCACCTCCTGCTCCGCGGCGGCCAGGCGCTGCTGCAGCAGGGCCGCCTCCGCCTCCCGGGCCCCCTTCTGCCGCCGCAGCTCCTCCAGCTCCTCCCGCAGCCGCGCCGCCTCGGCCACCTGCGCCTTGTCCCGCTCGATGCGCAGGACCTCCTTGACCACGTACTCCCGGCCGCCCTCCCCGGCCTCACGCTCCAGCCCGCGCAGCCTCAGCCGCAGGGCCTCCAGCTCCGTCCGCAGGGCCCGGTTCTGCCGCTTCTCCTCGGCCAGCGCCTCCTGCGTTTGCCGGAAGCTCTCGCTCAGTTCGGGGTCCGGCACCCGCCTCAGCACCTCCTTCCTCACCACCGTCTCCGGGGGCGCCCCGTTCTGCAGGGCCCGGACCTCGCTCTGCGCGGCCCGGACCTCGCCCTCCAGCTGCTCCCGGCGCTGCGTCGCGTCGTCCAGCTCCTTCTTCACCTTCCACGTCTCCTCGGCCGGGGGCCCGGGGGGCCCCGGCCGCGCCGCCGCTTCTGGCTGCTGGGAGTGGGAGAGAGGGGGGAGGGGGCGTGAGCGCCCCGCGTTGGGGAAGGACGGCCTTGGCGCCGGTCTGCCCTGAACGGGGGGAGGGGCGTCTCCCCCGTCTCCTGGGGCTCCCCGAGGTAACGGCAGGGCGGCGGAGCGCCTGGAAAGGGCTGGGGAGACCTCGAGATCAGGCGGAGAGCATCTCGCTGGCGCCCGGTGGAGACGGACGAGGTGGCGCCGACGCCCCCAATACGCTGACCTGTGGCCTCCCCACGGCGACTGTACAGGTGCCCCGGCCAAGTGGCTGCTTCCTAAACGGTCGCGCCAAGCGTATGGAACGGACAAGCGCCCGCCAAGCCTGCGAGGTTGACTGGGTGGGTGGACGAGGAAGTGACCCACATCGCTCCGCGCTCCAAGGGGCGCTCCCGCAGGGGACGCTCCCGCAGGGGACAAAAACGGGAGTCCGGAGGCGGGACCTCAGTTCTGCGGGCCTGGGAGGTCCGGGAGGTCTTTGGTCCTCGCCATCCGTGGGGCTGGCGGATGGGCTGCAGAGGGGGCCTCTTCGGCAATAAACTCATCCCCGCTCACGCAACGGGTGAACGTCGTTACTGGAGCTGGAGAACCGGGGGCTGGAACCAACGGGGAGACCCGCTCTGAGCCAAGACCCAAAGTCCACCAGCATTGCTTGAGAATGGGGAACTGAGGGAGGGGTTCTCTTGGGGTCCTGGCCAACACTAGGTCCGGACCAAAGCTTCCTGAGGGCGAGGGTCCCGAGAACAGAATGGAAGCTCTCCGAGGGCAGGGGGTGTCTACTCTGTTTATTGATTGTCTTCTCCCAGGCACTCAATCCGGTGCCCCTCACACGGTGGGCACTCGGAACACATCGGGCCTACCGGCTTTCAAGTGCCGGGGGGACCCGGACCCGCGCTGATCGGATCCCTCTGCCAGAATCCACTCCGGATAGTGTCATTCAACTGCCCCCGGGGCCTCCCTACGCTCCGTACCCACGATGCAGAGGGTCAAGGTGACAGACGCCCCAGTCCCCGAGTACGCCAAGTGGGCCGCTCAGGAATTGCCGTCACGGCCCCGGCTGAGGACGGAAAACCGTACTCTGGCCCCGGGGGTCCCGCCGGGGCGTGGGCCGCTCCCGGGGTTACAGACGTTTCCCATCATTCGGTCCCCGACACCCGGTACCTGTTTGAGGAGGTTCTGAGCAAACTCCAGATTCTGCAGCCTCTGCCTGTTGATGGCGCTCACTTCGGTGAACTTGGCGGACAGGGCAGCTTCCTAGAAGAAAGGCGTTTGGGGAGAAAAATCAGCGGCCAGCTCATCCACCGGACCCTGAGAAAACACAGATGGATCTGCAGGGAGAAGCCAGATGCCTAGAAAGGGCCTGAGTCCGGCAGTCCCTGGAGCGCACGTGAGCCCCGAACACCACCTTCTCCAGTCCCCTGGACACGCAGGAGCCAGGTACACCTCTCCAGTCCCCTGAGCACGTGAGCCAGGTACACCGCTCCAGTCCCCTGAGCACGCCTGAGTCAGGACTATCAGACCCAGCCGCTAGACAAGCACAGCTCTTCCTCAGGCTCTCTGATCCCTGGAATCTGGCAGCCGTAACTTAGATCTTACGCTCCGTCTCTCCCCATTAGACTATAAACTGCCTGTGGGAGAGGAGTGAGTGCAGTTGCACTCACTCAGGTGTTTAGTACGGTGGTCTGCACTTGTAGCTATTCTTATGCCCAGCTCCCCCATTAGTCCGTAAGCTCCGTGAGGTCAGGGGCCACGTGTCTTAATTCTGCCGTCCGCTCCCAAGCACTCAGGACCGAGCTCTGCACTCAGAGGGCCCTCAGTCAGTACCGCTGCTCTTGTTGAGTTGCGGCGGGGACCAAAGCCCCTAGTGAGTTCTCTCCTTCCTTCCGAGCCCAGGCTCCTCCCCCAAATGCCGTTAAGGAATTGGGGATCTGGGGAGCGGTTGAACCCGACTCCCGGGGCCTCGGCTTCTTGGCGAGGATTCGGCTCTGGGTCGATTGATTGGGTGGAGCCACTTTTTCTGTGGTATTTGTTAAGCGGTTACTACGTTTCAAGCACTGTTCTAAGCTCTGGAGTAGATACGAGCCGATCAGGTTAAACACAGGCCACGTCCCACATGGGGCTCGCAGTCTAATTGTACAGCTCATTCTCGCCGCTGGTCAGAGTCAGGCCTGGGACACCGTACCTCCTCCTTCACCCTGGCAGCCGGAGACGCGATCCTGGGTTTCTTGTTGGCGGGGTCATTCCTTCTGTTTTCCAGGTCAAGCAGGGACCTCAGCTTCTCAGCTTCGAGCTCGTACTCCTGGATGAGAGCACGGGCCAGAATGTCAGGTCAATAAGCAGGCGAACACGGGTCCAGGGACCAGGCCAGTCGGTCCACCTGCCCAGACTGCAGATACGGACCAGGTCGCTTCACCTGCCCAGACTGTGGACAAGGACCAAGCGGGCCGGGCCACCTGCCAAGACTGCAGATGCAGACCAGCCCTGTCCACCTGCCCAGACTGCAGATGAAGGCCAAGCTGCCAGGCTACCTGCCCAGGCTGCAGAGACCATCCGGCTGCAGAGACCATCCCCGTTCCCAAGGGTTGCCAGGCCCCGGACTCGGCAACCTTGGGCAGTCAGCCCCAGCCCTCCCCTGCCAACCCCAGGCACTCCCTCGTCAGCATCCCACCGGTCCCGGATGACGCAGACCTTCACAGCCTGCCGGTACTGCTGCGCAGCGGCGGACACCTGCTGCACTTCCTGCTCCCGGCTCCCGATTTCGTTCAGCAGATTCTGGGAGACAACACGGAGGCGTCAAAAAATGGTAGTCCTGGGCCAGGCCGGCTCTGGATGTCAGACCCGGAGTCCCGCTGAGAATGGAAATTATCCTGGCAATTCCGCCCTGGCGAAGGCAGTTCGTCACCCCGAAATGTGGGGTGGGGAGGAGCCTTGGAACCACAGGTTCTCTGGAGAGGAGGCATGTCCTCTCCCGGCTGTCCAATCGCTCTTCCGCCCCCGCCTCAAACTCCAAAGAGGCTGGAAGCTCCGTGGGGGTGGGGAATGCAACTACCAACTCTGTTGTGTTGTACTCTCCCAAGTGCTTAGTACAGTTCCGTGCACACAGTGAGCTCTCAATAAATGTCATGGAAGGATCGACTGATTCTCTGCCTCGTCCTCGCCAAGCGCCCAGTACAGCGCACCTCCTCCAGAGGGACTCGGTCAAAGGTCTCATTGGTCTCAAATGTTGCTACTGACCAAGTTTGGCTGGCACGGCCTCTACCAGACAGCTTGGAAAGTGTCCAAGATTCCTCCTGCCTCTCCTCCCCTCTGCCCCGCCCCTCACTGGGTGCTCAATAGAAGCAGCGTGGCGTAATGGAAAGAGCACGGGCCTGGGAGTCAGAAGGTCATGAGTTCTAATCCTGACTCTGCCACTTGTCTGCTGGGTGACCTTGGGCAAGTCACTTCACTTCTCTGGGCCTCAATTATCTCATCTGTAAAACAGGGATTGAGATTACGAGCCCCACGTGGGACAGGGACTGTGTCCAACCCAATCTCCTTGAATCCACCCCAGCCTTTAGTAGAGTGCCTGGATAGTAAGTGCTTAACAGATACCATTATTATTATTATTTATTACTTGAGCCTGGAGGACGAATACTAGGCTGAAACACTGTTTGGCTGTAAACACCTGGAAGGCAGGGAATGTGTGTCCGCTCTCAAGCATTCGGTGCAGGCCGGGCGCTCAGTAAATGCCACCGATGGATGGCTGCGTCGGCCGTTGGAGTGTAGGCCCCTGGTGTTGCTCCCAGGCGTCCAAGTGTCTAAGCACACCGCCCCACCGCTGGTGTTGGGTAAACGCCGTTGACGGCCTCAGGGGGATGGGCCCCATGGGACCACTGACCCCACCGAGACTGACTTGCAGGCTGCCCTTCCCCCGGTCTTGCCAGGCCTCTTCCTTGGGCAACCACTGCCCCTCCTGTCCCCAGCCCACTCCTGGTGCTATCTAGGGGAAGTGAGGAGCTGCCTGACAGAGCCCTTGTTTCCCCTACCTGCCCACCCCTCCGCATCAACTACACACGTGGCTCTGCCCAGACCCACAGCACTTATGAGCAAATCTTTATTATCTGACCCATCCCCTATCAGTAATCTATTTTAGTGTCTGTTTCCCTCTATAGACCAGAAGCCCCTGCTAGGCAGGGATCGTATCTACCAACGCTTGTCGTATCGCACTCTCCTGAGCGCTCAGTACCGTAGCCTGTGTACGGTAAGCTCTCAATAAACACCACTGCTAGGTTACCTTCTGGTTCCTCAGTTTCGTCTCCACCTGGTCGACGCTGTCAGTCTCCTGGGGCTCGTAGCTCGGGACGTTGGCGAGGAACTGGTTCACTTGGTCACAGCCGCTGCGGTAGCTGGAATAGGCATCTTTTGCCTTCTGCAGACTCCGGGACCTGGATGGGCGGCCAGGAGCCGGCAGTCAGTCAGTCGATCGCATTTATTGAGCTCTTACTGTGTGTGGAACACTGTACTAAGCGCTTGGGAGAGTACACTATAACAATAAACAGACATTCCCAGTCCACAATAAGCTTACAGCCTAAAGGAGCTAGGCTGCCCGCAGCTCTGCAGCTTCCTTCTGCGGGGCTCCTCCCCAACTTTGCACCCTCTGGCCTCTGCTCTGTTAGACTGCAATTGCAGGTAGCCCGTGGCACAGCAGTGGGGGAGAACTAGGGAAGCAGAGCTGCCTAGTGGATAGAGCATGGCTCTGGGAGTCAGAAGGACCTGGGTTCTAATCTCTACCACTTGTCTGCTGTGTGACCTTGGACAAGTCACTTCACGTATCTGGGCCTCAGTTACCTCATCTGTCAAATGGGGATTAAGGCTGTGAGTCCCACATAAGACAGGGACGGTGTCCAACCTAATTAGCTTGTATCTACCCCAGAGCTTAGAACAGTGCTTGACATATAGTATGTGCTTAACAGATACTATTATTATTATTATTAGCTTCATGGCAGGGGTGGTCTGGGCCACAGTGAAGGGAAAGAACTTGGGGCCCTGCAGGGTGGGGTGAGGGGAAAAAACCTCAAAGCTCTTTAGCAGAGGAGAAAAGGAAAGCTTGGAACCCTGTGGGGTAGAGGAGTCCAGGGTAGAGCAGAGTGGGGTGGGAGAGCTCAGAGCACGGTGAGGGGGGTGGGTAAGCCCAGAGCACAGTGAGTGGGGAGAACTCGAAGCCCTGCAGGGAGAGGGAGAGCTTGGAGGGAGAGCCCTGCGGGGTCAGGGAGCCTGGGGTGCGGCCGAGTCGAGTGGGGAAGCTTGGGGCACAGCAAGAGGAGAGAGCTTGGGGCTCTGCAGAGTCGGGGAGCCCAGGATACGGTAGGGTTGGGGAGACAGGGGTGCAAAAATGTTGGAGAGCTCGGGAAACAGTGGGGAGGGGTGGGAGAGCTTAGGGCCCAGCAAAGGGGGGAGAGTTTGGGGCCCCACAAAGGCGGGGGAGAGGAAGAACCATGGGCACAACTTGGAGCCGGGAGAGAGGAGGAGAAGCCCTCCTTCACGCCCACCCCTGGGTCTCCCCAAATCTGACTGAAGCGGCAACAGAAGGCTCACCTGCTATCGATCTGCTTGCCGAGGGCGTCGAATCGCTGCCGGAGCCTGCTGACCTCGGCCTCCTGCCGCTCGATGTCTGGGCAGTGCTCCTGGAACCCGCTGGCCAGGGCGCCGCAGCTCCTCTTGGCCTGCTGCAGGTTCTGCTCTGCCTCCTTCAGGAGGGGCTGCGTGGCCTGCAGCTCTGAGCCCATGGCCTGCCAGAGGACAGACGGACGGATGGTCACGGTCTGCCTGTTATGGCCGGTGGCCTGGGGCCCGTGGGGAGAGCGCAGCAGTGGCCAGAGCTGGCCCCCCGCCGATGGGTGAGGGTAGAGGGAGGACAGGCCGGGCAACGGGTGGACAACAGACAGAAGGAGAGGAAAGGAGGCCCAGAGATGGTGGAAAGAGGCACGATGGTATCAGGAGGGGAATGAGTCAGTACATTTGTACACGAGGAACACTGGGATGGATGCCTGTATGTAGACCAGGAGACCAGAACATGAGAGGGCATGTGCGCCAGAAGAATCCCGGGAGGGGGAAGGGGTGCTTTGTGTGTGTGTGTGTGTGTGTGTGTGTGCACTCATGCATAGAATACCACAATGGGAATGTGTGTGTGTGCCTGCTAGGAGAATTCCAGAATGGGCACATGTGTGGGTCAGGAAAATACCAGAATGGCTGCATGTGTGCAAATGCCAGGAGAATACCATAACAGGCACATGGGGGGGGCGGGGGGGGAGAATACCAGAGGAGGCACATGCCTGTGAATGTGATCGTGTGTGTGTGTGCGTGTGTGTGTGCATGTGTGCCAGGAGAATAATAGAATGGGTGCATGTGGGCAGACCAGGGAATGACCAAAATGTGCACGTGTGTGGATTAGAAGGCCAAAATGTGCACATATGTGCATACCAGAAAATCAAAACATGAGCCAGGGGCCCAGGTGAGAGGACACTCCTGACCAGCTGGTTGCCTCTGTGTCGGGGTAAGAGAATTCAGTCCTACAAGGGAAGGTTGGTGGTCGGTGGAGACCGGCCTGGGGACCGGCCAGGGGGCCGTCCTGACATGGCCCGGCGCAGTGGGCAGGGGCATCCACTCACCGCCAGCTCCTGCTTCTTGTTGTCCAATGCCAGCCCCTCTGCGGGCATGGTGTCCTCCAATGCCAGCTTGTTCTCTACCCGGGCCAGGGACTCTCTCCCCTGCTGCAAGCTGCGCTCAAGCCGATTGGCTCCGTCCACCCTGAGGGTGAGGCCAGTGTCTGTGACCCCCGACCCTCAACACTCCTCCTCCCCGCATGCCCCACTGTCCACATCTCCGCTCTGTCTCTGTCCCCGCACTTACTTCTCCTGAGCGGAGGTGAGGAGCTGCACGAGGCGATCGTACTTGTGGCTGGTGTCCTCTGCCCGGCTGCGCAGCAGGGCGGCACAGCCGCTGTCGGGCACCGCCTGGACAAAGGCCTCGCTCTCCGCCACGCTGCGGGTCTTCTCAGGTTCGAGGCGGTGGAGTCGGTCAGTTGCGGCCTGAAAGGACCCGGTCCCCGCTCAGGGCCCAGATCGGGTGGACGACCCCACCCCGGCCCCTCCACGTGCCTCCCCCGGCTCCGCCTGGCTCTGTCTGGAAGCACGGATGCCCGCTGGGGCATCAGTGCATCCGCCTCTTCCACACTCTTCTTCCTCCTGTCCAAAGTTCACTTTAGCACCTCTCTCCCCGTGACACCGGGAGCTCTGAGCTGCTGGGGCCGTGTCCCTCAGTTACACTCCCTCAGGCTCAGTACAGTGCTCATCCCACAGCACACCTTCAGGTCCCTTTCTCCATTACACTCCCCCATGCTCAGTACAGAGCTTGGCCGGCAATACGACTGATTGACATTACGGGTATCTTGGCCCAAGTGTGGGTCCGGGGGGAAGAGACCAATTATCAGTATTGACTGAGCACTTAATTCATGCAGAGCACTGCACTGAGTGTGTGGGAGAGAACACTGAATCAGCCAACAAGATCTGCCCGCACAAATCCATTGCTAGACAGAGGGGTGGGGCGGTCCTGGTAGGAGCAGAGCCCTAGGAGGCCTGGACAGATTCTGGATGGAACAGGGTAGGAAAGGGCAGGGGGCAGTTTCCCTAATCCTGTCCAGAGCTAATAATAATAATTTGGTATTTGTTAAGCACTTACTATATGCCAAGTCCCGTGCTGAATGATGGGGTGGATACAAGCAAATCGGGTTGGACACAGTTCCTGTCCCACATGAGGCTCACAGCCTTGGGCAAGTGGCGGAGCCGGGATTAGAACCCAGCTCCTTCTTACTCCCAGACCCATAGTCTATCCACTACATCATGCTGCTTTCATAATATTGGTATTCGTTAAGTGTTTACTATGTGCCAGGCACTGTACTAAGTGCTGGGGTGGATACAAGCCAATCGGGTTGGACACAGTCCCTGTCCCATGTGGGGCTCACAGTCTCAATCCCCATTTTATAGATGAGGTAACTGAGGCTCAGAGAGGTGAAGTGACTGGCCTAAGGCCACACGGTAGACAAGTGGCAGAGCTGGAATTAGAACCCATGACCTTCTGCGTTCCAGGCCTGTGCTCTAGCCACTAAGCCATGCTGCTAGTGTGCCCAGTGACTACAGGGTAGTGGGATGGCATCACACAGGACTTCGGAGGACATACCAGGACCTCCTCACCGTCCCTCGGTCTCGCCTATCCCGCCGTCGACCCCTGGGTCACGTCCTCCCGCAGTCCTGGAACGCCCTCCCTCCTCACCTCCGCCAAACTGATTCTCTTTCCCTCTTCAAAACCTTACTTAAAAATCACCTCCTCCAAGAGGCCTTCCCAGACTGAGCTCCTCTTCCCCCTCTACTCCCTCTGCCATCCCCCCTTTACCTCTCCGCAGCTAAAGCCTCATTTTCCCCTTTTCCCTCTGCTCCTCCACCTCTCCCTTCCCATCCCCACAGCACTGTACTCGTCTGCTCAACTGTATATATTTTCGTTACCCTATTTATTTTGTTAATGAATTGTACATCGCCTCGATTCTATTTAGTTGCCATTGTTTTTACGAGATGTTCTTCCCCTTGACGCTGTTTAGTGCCATTGTTCTTGTCTGTCCGTCTCCCCCGATTAGACTGTAAGCCCGTCAAACGGCAGGGACCGTCTCTATCTGTTGCCGACTTGTTCATCCCAAGCGCTTAGTACAGTGCTCTGCACATAGTAAGCGCTCAATAAATACTATTGAATGAATGAAAGGACCTGGAGCGTTCCCGAGCCGTGGAATCCCAGCCAGGGTCAGACTGGCCAGAGATGAGGCTGGGGGCCATCCCGCCCAGAGTTCAGGCAGCCGCCCTGACCCCCTTCAGAAGTCAGAAGCCCGGGCACACAGTGTGGTAAAATCAGGGGCAAATCGGGCCTCCGATTGCTCCCCCGGCCTGGTCACCTTGAGGTCCTGGGCCCTCTCCGCACTGTCCTGTACGGCCCGGCTCTGCTCCAGCGGCGGTCGCAGGTGGGCGGTGATGGCCTTCTCCTGCCGGTCGAGATCGCTGTTCACCTTGTCCAAACTGGCCAGCAGCTGGCGGCCCTGCAGGTCCGGAGCCGCTGCAGCTGGCCACGGGGAAGCGGGTGATTAGAGGTGGCCACAGAGGCTTCAACGATGGGGCAGAGGGGACCGCTGCCCCAGGCCCACCTCCAAGAAGGCTACCAGAAGGGCTGGGCCTGACAGTGCCCCTTGTTTCACCCTTTCTGCCAAGTGGGGGGCAGAGGTGGCACAGGGAGCAGCTGAGGCCAACAGAAGCAGCAGAGACAGTGGAGGCAACGGAGGCCAGCAGAGGCAGCGAAGGCCAGCCGAGGCAGCAGAGGTCAGCAGGGGCAACAGAGGCAGTGGAGGTCAGCAGGGACAACAGAGGCAGAGGAGACTGCAGGGCGGAGTCTAAGCTCTGCGCTGGCATCTCTAGCTTCAGACTTCCTTCGTGCATGGGGCACAAGAGAGCTGTCCCCTCCCTACAGAGTGAAATTAAGCAAGCTGACCACAGTCCCCCTGGGCCCCACAGAGGGGATGTTCGGGCAGGCAAGGGGCCGGGGCAGGGGACGTGGGGGAGTCGCAGCGCCCACCTCCGAGGTTCTCCGTCTTCAGGGCCTCATACCGCTGCTGCAGTGCCTTCCGGCTCCCTGCTGCCTTCTGCTTCACACTCCGGTACTGACTGCTCAGACTGCAGGCAGGGAGGTTTAGGGTCACGGCTGGGGTGAGGGCAGGCTAGAGAGCAAAGCCCCTCCCCACATCCCGAAGCGGCTCCACTGACCATGTGCCCATCCACCCCAAGAAACAGTGGGCTTAGTCGGGGGGCGGAACGGAGATTGGAGAAAGGAAGGTGGCGGGCCCGGGAGTCAGTCACATCCCAAGAGGAGTGGATGCTGATTCATCTCCAAGGACCCAAACCTGAGCCTCCTGTGACTCTTCTCCCTCCGCCCTGCCTAGGTAGTGGTTACAGGGTGGACCTGTCAGTCGGGGCCAGGGGCAGGGCACGGGAAGTGCCGATCAGTCAGGGCCAGGGCCTGGGACTGTCCTGTCTGCCAGGGTCAGGGCCAACGCACAGGACAAGCCCATCAGTCAGGGCCAGGGCCTGGGATGTGACCATCAGTCAGGACCAGGGTGGGGACATACCTGTCAGTCAGGGCCAAGGCCTCTGGGTCAGTGGGGGGGATCATGAAGCAGACCGCGGGGGCAGTGAGCTTGTTTCCGGCACCGTTGGTCACTTCCCAGGTCTCCCCGTTGTTCTTCTGGAGCGTGTAGCGGGCTCCCCGCGACACCAAGCCCTGGGGAAGTGGGGAGGCGGTGGTTGGGGATGGCGGCCGGGGGGTCAGCAGTCAGGGGAGGACTAGCACAGTGCAGGGGCAGTCACCCAGGGACCCTCTGGCCCTGAATCCAGGAGTCATGAGAGACACCAGACACACAGTCTAGTGACGTCACAGGTGCAATGGGTGGAAGTCCATCCAACATGTCCTCACCTGGAGGGTGCCCCAGGAGAGCCCCGATCCTCCCTCGCTCCAGAGACCTGTGTCAGCCACGCTCCCACCCCCATGCCACCCTCCCTTCCCCACCAATCCCCAGGGAACACAGGCTCAGAGTCTGAGCTGCAGCAGAAGGAAGCTGGAAACACGGGCACCCTGAGCTGTGTCCACTCTGAGGCGGGGACAGGCTGACTGGAAGCAGGGGGGTCACCATGGGGTCACAGGAAACAGGTGGGCTCCTGGCCACCCGGCAGGGGGTAGTGCTAAGCTCTCTTGGGCTGCTAGGCAGTCTCCCCGAGACCTCCCGCGGCCCCCTGAGGCTCCCCAAAGCTCACCCCTGCTCACCTGCTCGCCCTCGAAGTCGCAGAGTGCCTCCACGGGGATGGGCTTCAGCGGGGTCTCCCGCCGGAATTTGAGTGGCGCTACCTGCTGTCCACGCTTCTGCAGGGCCCGTACCACGTCCTCATACTTGTCCAGGGCCTTCTCCTGGTCCTGGCAAGGGAGACTGGAGCTGACGCCCGTGGGGCCCGGAGCCGGGGCCCAGAGCCAAGCCCTCTGGGATAGCGGAGGGAGCCGGGCCACGGATTCCAAAGGGCCCTGCCCCGAGATGGAGCTGCCGGGGGTCCCACGGTGGGCGGGGGTGCTGCCCTGGGCCTCAGCTCATCTCTTAGACCATATACTTGTCATGGTCAGTGTAGGGGACCCATGCTGCTACTGTACTTTTCTCGGCACTCTGGGCCCCAAAGGCACTCAATAATAATAATAATGTTGGTATTTTTTAAGCGCTTACTCTGTGCCGAGCACTGTTCTAAGCGCTGGGGTAGACACAGGGGAATCAGGTTGTCCCACGTGGGGCTCACAGTCTTAATCCCCATTTTACAGATGAGGTAACTGAGGCACCGAGAAGTTAAGTGACTTGCCCATGGTCACACAGCTGACAAATGGCCGAGCCGGGATTTGAACCCGTGACCTCTGACTCCAAAGCCCGTGCTCTTTCCACTGAGCCACGCTGCTTCTCAGCATGCTGGGCCCCGTGGGCATTCAGGAATAATGATGATAACAATAATAATGGTATTTATTAAGCACTCACTATATGTCAAGCACAGTTCTAATCCAATTGGACACAGTCCTTGTCCCACATAGGGTTCACAGTTTAAGGAGGATGGGATAAGATCAATTCCCATTTTACAGATGGAGAAATTGCCCAAGGTCAGCAGGCAAATGGTAGAGCTGGGCTTAGAACTCAGGTCCTCTGACTCCCAGGCCTGTGCTCTTTCCACTAGGCCACGCTGCTTCCCAGCAGTGCCCTGGGCCCCGTGGATGCTCAGAACAGCAAGCAGGTCCCCATGGGTGCTCAGTACCGAAGGCAGGGCACTCTGGGTACTCAGTTCAGCATTCTGAGCCCCAGAGGTGCTCGATTCAGCATACTGTGCCCATGATCGTTCAGTATAGCACACTGGGTGCCATAGGCACTCAGTAAATGCCAATCCCACCACCACTGGCCCTCCTCAGTAAGGGCAGGACACTCACATCAAGGTCCCGGAGAAGCGACTCAATCTGGAAGCTATCCTTGAAGTCAGGGCTGTACTTCTGGTCCAAGTCTCCATCCACCTTCCTCAGGAGCTCCTGGGCATCCTTCACGTCTCTGTGGAACTGCAGGGAGAGAGGGAGGTCAACTGGCCCAGTGGCCAGGTAGGAGGCCCTAGGGTGAAGCCTCAGAGGAGGTCAGAATGGTCCTCTGGGTGGTCTCTCCCCACCCAATTGCTTGGGATCTCTGGATCCCGAGCTCAAATGCTCCCCTGGGCCTTGTAGCTGGGAGGCTCTGCAGGGAGAACCCTCCCCAACCCACCTCCCCAGGAAACTGGCTCAGAATCACCCACTGGCCTGACTCAATTCCCACCCAGAATTCCCTACACACAGCCAGAGCCCTACGCTTTGTTTTTTTTAATGGTATTTGTTAAGCACTTACTGTATGACAGGTACTGTTCTAAGCTTTGGGGTAGATACAAAGTAATCCCATTGGAAACAATCCTTGCCCCACATGGGGCTCAATCTCAATCCCCATTTTACAGAGAAGGTAACTGAGGCCCAAAGAAGTGAAGTGATTTGCCAAAGGTCACACAGCAGACAAGTGGCGGAGCCAGGATTAGAACCCTGGTCCTTCTAACTCTAAGACCCGTGCTCTATCCACTACACCACACTCTTCCCAGCTTCAGTGCCTTCTGAACCTCCCTCCACAAGAGGCCTCCTTGATTTCTCCTCCCAGCCCACATCCACCCACCCCAGCGCTGAACTGCTCATTGCCCGCCTCGCTGCATGAGTCAGTTCCCATCCTCTCCTGCTACGTACTCATCCATTCACCTACCGTTTTTCCACTCTTGTCTTCCTCCTGTTGATGACTGGCTTCCCTGACCAATCTCTCCTTGCCCCACTTCTTCCCTGAGGGTTTCTAGCTGCCCCTCTGGGGACTCCTCCCCACCAGTGACCCTAGCTCAGGTGCCCCCTCCCTGACCCCAGTTCCCTTCCCCCAGCCAGGGGTCATCCTCCCTCACCACCCTCCAACCTCCGAGACTCGAGCCAGACCTGGTGGTAGTCCTCCATGTACTTCAGATGGCTCTCCTCACAGATGAGCAGGTTGAGGTACTCCTTCCAGTCAGCATGGACAGCCTCCATGTGAGCCTGCATCATGGCACCAGAGACAATGGAACCCCATCCCCGGAAACCTAGAACCCCCTGGACTCATCATCTGGAGCAGTTTGGAGGACCGGGGGGCTGAGGGAATTCGGAAGGGGGGTGGTCTGTTCCAGAGCCCCAGCTCAGGGCTTCACCTCAGGGAGATGGGAAGTTCACGGGGAGGTCATACAGAACCAGTCGATGCAGAAGCCCCACCCCAAACTGAATTGAAGCAGGGTTGGACAGTTCCCCCCTAGGCTGTAAGATAAACTCTCTGAGGGCAGGTATCGTGTCTATATTTATTCCATTATTAGCTCTATATTAACTCAACAGAACTCCTCTCTTCCCTCCCAAACTCTATCCTCCCTCTGACTTTCCCATCATGATAGGTGGCACACAAGCCCATAATCTTCATATTATCCTTGACTTATCTCTCTCATTCAACCCAGACAGTCAATCAAATCTTGTCAATTCTATCTTAACAATATTGCTACAACCTGCCCGTTCCTCCCCATTTAAGCGGCTACTACACTGATCCAAGCACTTAAATCCTGCCTTGACTACTTCATCAGCCTCCTCACTGACCTCCCTGTCTCCTGTCTCTCCCTATTTCAGTCCTAACTTCATTTGGCTGCCTGGATCATTTTTCCAGAAAAACGTTCAGTCCATGTCTCCCCACTCCTCAAGAAACTCCAGTCGTTGCTCATGCACCTCCACATAAAACAAACTCCTTGCCATCAGCTTTAAAGCACTTAATCAGTTCATTCCCTCTTCTCTCCCCTCCCTGATTTCCTACTACAACCCAGAACACCTGCTTCACTCCTCCCACACCAACCTGCTCACTGAACCTCTATCTGGTCTATCTCACCACTGACCCCTTGTCCATGTCCTTCCTCTAGCTTGGAACGCCCTCCCCTTTCACATCGACAGTCCACCACCCTCCCACCTTCAAAGCCTTATTAAAACCCCATCTCCTCCGAGAGGCCTTCCCTGACTAAGCCCTCTTTTCCCCAACTTCCTCTCCCTTCTGCGTCACCTACGCACGTGGATCTGTTCCCTTTAAGCACTTGATACCCCACCCTCCGTCTCCCAGCACTTATGTACATATTCGTAATTTATTATCACGTTTGTTTCCCCTTCTAAACTATAAATTTGTTATGGGCAGGGAATTTGTCTACACCAACTCTACTGTACTCTCCCAAGCACTTAGTACAATGCTCAGCTGTCATACTGAGAGCTCACCTGCTCCAAGAGGCCTTCCCAGACTGAGCTTCCCCTTTTTCCTCTGCTCCCTCTGCTGCCTCTCTGCCCCCCCTCACCTCCCCTCAGCTAATCCCCCTTCCCCCCTTTCCCTCTGCTCCTCCCCCTCTCCCTGCCCCTCCCCTCAGCACTGTGCTCATTTGTATATATTTTTATTACCCTATTTATTTTGTTAATGAGGTGTACATCCCCTTGATTCTATTTATTGCTATTAAGTTGTCTTGTTTTTGTCTGTTTCCCCTGATTAGACTGTAAGCCCATCAGTGGGCAGGGACTGTCTCTATTTGTTGCCAAATTGTACATTCCAAGTGCTTAGTACAGTGCTCTGCACATAGTAAGCGCTCAATAAATACTATTGAATGAATGAATTGAATGAATGCTCAGCACGCTGTAAATGTTCAGTAAATACCATTGATTATTGTTCTCTCCCTAACACTTAGCACAATGCTCTGCGCAGAGTAGATGTTCAATAAATACTACCAATTGACTGTAATCTGTGTCCATCTACCTCCCCAGCTAGACTGTAAGCTTCTCAGTGGTAGGTATCATGCCTATATCAAGTGTGTTGTTCTCGCCCAAGCACTCAATACAGTGCTCTGCATAGAGTAGGGGTTCGATTGATTGATAGCAATCTGTGTCTGTCTGCTTCCCCAGGTAGACTATCAACTCCTTGAGGGTAGGGATCGTGTCTATTAACTCTGTTCTCTCTCCCAAGTGCTCAGTACAGTGCTTTGCACACAGTAGGCAGGTGCTGAGGTAATGTCACTGGCAGGTTGAGGGGACAAACACAGGGTGGTGTCAGACACTAGTTTGGGGGCAGGTGGGGGGATGGCAAGGTTTGGGATGAGGGCTGAGAGGAAGGGTGTGGGGCAGGGGCAGGGGAATCACCTCAATAGAGTTGCGCCCTGGGTGCTCAGTACTCAGCAGCTGGTCCCCTTCACTGTGCAGCCGGTTGATTCTCTCTTCTTTGGACTCTAGGTTCCGGTTGATGAAATTCTAGGAGAGGCAGGAAAGAGACTCAGGGAGACACAAAACAAAGAGACAATAACCCCATCTCCTTGAACCTCTCCAGCCCCGACCCTTCTCTTTCTCTGCAGCCTCGTATTTTTTCCTGCCTCCAAGGCAGCTCTACCTGAAGTTCTGTTAGGAGCTCAAAACTCAACACGTCTAAAACAGACCTCCTCATCTTCCCTCCTCTGACCTCTCCTCCCACTGACTTTCCCATCTTCATAGACATCACCATCCTCCCCATCTCTCAAACCTGCAACCTTGGCATTATCTTCGATTCATCTCCCTCATTCAACCCCGCATATTAAGCCTGTCACCAATCCTGTCTATTCTTCCTACGTGACACTTCCCAGAATCCACCCCTTCCTGGCCATCTCAATTGCCACCACGCTGGTCCAAGAACTTGTCATATTCCATCTCGAATATCGCCTCAGTCTCCTCACTGACCTCCCTGACTCCTGATTCTCCCCAGTCCAGCCCATACTTCATTCTGCTGCCCAGATAATTTCTCCAAAAAACCATTCCACACACATCTCACCACTTCTTTAAAACTTCCAATCTTTTTTTAATGGTATTTAGGAACTTCATAGATGGCAAGTACTGAACTGAGTGCTGAGAAAGATACAAGATAAGCAGGTCAAAAATGATCCCTGTCTCACAGAGAGCACAAAGTTAACTGATGAATGTGAGGTCATTCATTTATCTCTGCAACAAGAGAAACTCCTCACCATTCTTCTAAGGCTGATATCCTACCAATTTTTAATTCTTTTTGTTGTTGTTGTTACTGATGGTATTTGTTAAGCACTTACCCGGTGTCAAGCACTGTTTTAAGTGTTGAGATAGATACAGGTCAATCATTTTGGACACAGTACCTGATCCACATGGAGCTCCCAGGCTATCAATCAATCAGTAGTATTTATTGAGTATTTACTCTGTGCAAAGCATTCTACTAAGCACTGGGAGAGTACTAAAGAGTTGGCAGACAAGTTCCCTGCCCACAACTATCTTCCAGTCTAGAAGGGAGAACAGGAAAGACCCCAGGACTGGGAGTCAGAGGACTCCTTCACCAATTGTGTGATCTTGGGCAAATCACTTAATTTCTCTGTGCCTCAGTTCCCTCATCTATAAAATGGGAATTCAATACCTGTCCTCCCTTCTACTTAGACTGAGTCCCACGTGGGATGGACTCTGTCCAACATGATTAACTTGTGTCTACCCAGAGCTTAGAACAGTGCCTTACACATAGTAAGTGCTTAACAAATACCATAAAAAGGTATTGAATCTGCATTTCACAGATGAGAAAACTGAAGCACAGAAAAATTACCGGAGGTCACTCCACCAAGTAATCGGTATAGCCAGGATTAGAACCCAGGTCCTCTGACCCCTAGACCCTTTCCACTAGGCCACACTGTGTCCACTATAATCTAGTCCACACACTTCACTCCTCTACACCATCCTACTCACTGTACTTCAATCTCGCTCAACCTCTTGCTCCCTCCCTCCCTTCTGCCTGAAATTCTCTCCCCATTCATATCTGACAGTTCAGCACTTTCCCCATCTTCAAAGCCCTAACAAAATCTTACCTCCTCCAGAAATCCTTCTCCCACTAACCTCTCATCTCCCATCCTCTTCACTCTCCCTTCTGCTTCACCTGGGGAATTGGGTCTGTACCCCTTAAGCACTTTGATACTCACCCTACCCCAAGCCCCACAGCACCTATGCCTATATTTTTACGCTCTGCCATTTCCCCTATCTGTAATTTATTTGAATGTCTGTCTCCCTCTGCAGAATGTCAGCTCCTTGTGGACCGGGATCACGTCTTCCAACTCTCTTGTACTGTCCTCTCCCAAGCACTCAGTACCAAGATCAGACAAGACAGGAACCTGACAGAGTGCCCAGTATGGCTCCCAGTAAATACCAGTGCCCAGTCACGGGATCCCATCAAGAGGGAGGGATCCTGGAAATGCCACCATACACGTGTGGAGGATAGGGGCGAGTGACCCCATGACCCTGCGACCCCTCGGCAGTACCTCGTACTGGCGGCGGCGGCTGGGGTAGTCAAGGTTGCGGTCACTCCAGTCGTACTGCATGCGGCCCTTGGCCTGCTGGTCCAGCCAGTACAGCTCGTTAGTACAGCGTTGCATGTAATCCTGCAGTGAACTCAGGTGCTGCTGCCGCTCCTGAGACCCAGCCTGTGCAGGGACAGATGACAGCAAGAGGCTTCGTCTCAACAGGAACCAGGGGTCACCAGGTCTCTCCGGGGCACCGAACCACCCCGAGGGCACCAGGATTCCCCCCAGACAGTAGACCACCCCCAGACACCAGATCTCCCCCAGGCCCAGGCACTGGGTCTCCCCCAAACACCAGACCTTCCCCAGGCCCAGGGCAGTACCTCCCCAGGACCTCCAGTGCCCACTCAGGCACCTGATGCCCCTTTGCGGACCTGGACATGACAGTTGTATGCTATGGGCTGTATCAGAATTTTGTAGAAATCACAGAATACAGAGTGTGGCCCCGGGAGACCCCTGACCCCCGTTGCTCCAGTTCCCAGAGTCCTTCCTCCCGGTCCCCATGAACACAGGCTCCATGTCCAAGGTACGGGACCAGTGTCAGCACCCACAGGAGAGAGAGGGAGGCGGGCACCGGGTATGAAGCAGCGGGCACATGCAG
Source organism: Ornithorhynchus anatinus (assembly GCF_004115215.2). Taxonomy (NCBI): domain Eukaryota; kingdom Metazoa; phylum Chordata; class Mammalia; order Monotremata; family Ornithorhynchidae; genus Ornithorhynchus; species Ornithorhynchus anatinus. The sequence goes on from NC_041729.1 coordinate 544,065, forward strand.
GTGTCCCGAGCTGGGCCTGGGCTGGACAAGGTACCAGTTGGCCAGCGGCCAGATGACTCCCTGCCCTGACTCTTCTACTGCCCACCGAGACCTCCACCAGGGACCTGCGACCAGCTGCCCTCTGGGAACCCTCCCCCTCTCCTAGGGGAGGGGGAAGCCTGGGGAACTTGGGAGGAGGAGGTGGGAGAAGGAAGGAAGACAGGTGCTTAGGGGTGGAGGTTGGGGGGGGAGGGGGTCCTCACCAGCAGCGCTTGGTACTTGGCCTGTAGGTCAGCATTCTGCTCCTGGAGACAGCACAGACAGCAGCGGCCGCAGCCACCGCCACCACGGAGGTTGGAACAAGAAGGTGGGAGCGCCCCCTCCTCAAACCCTCCCCATCTCCCACCGGCCCCGGCAGGCCCCTACCTTGTCCCCATCCTTGTTGACGTGGGGCCCGATGGCCTTGACCTCATTGTGGAAGATGTTGTGTTCTTCTACCTGCTGGTCTACCAGCGGCAGGTCCGTCCCAAATGTTTGGCCTTTCAGGCTTCCCTGGAGACCGGATGGGCAGGATGAAGTCAATCAGTCAATCATATTTATTGAGCGCTTACTATGTGCCGAGCACTATACTAAGCGCTTGGAATGTACAATTTGGCAACAGATAGAGACAATCCCTGCCCAACAATGGGCTCACAGTCTAAATGGGGGAGACAGACAACAAAACAAAATAGTAAGCATTGTACTAAGTGTTTCGGAGAGCACAATATAACAATATAACAGACACATTCCCTGTCCACAGTGAGCGTACAGGGAAGAGGATAGGCAACGCCAGCACCCTTTCCCCCCCGACCACCCTGGCCAGCTCCCCCACCGGCCTGCCTGTTCCCCCACCCCCACCCTGGTCCAGCCCTGGGTTTCTTGGACAGCTTGGCCGGTGTTTCTGTCTGGGCTGGGAGTGGAGCGGTGACAATAATTCCAGTCCATCAATCGATTGCATTTACTAAGCCCCTACTATAACAATTTTAGTAATAATGATAACAGTAGTGATTATAGTATGTTTTAGGCACTATGTACCAAACACTGTGCTAAGTACTGAAATAGATGAAATACAATCAGGTTGGATACAGTCCCTACCCCATACGGGGCTCACTGCCTAATGGGGAGAGAGAACGTGTGCCTAATTCCCATTTTACAGTTGCGGAAACTGAGGGACAGAGAAATCAAGTGTCTTTGTCTAGGGTCACACAGCAGGCAAGTGGAGAAGCCCAGATTATGACCTAGGTCTCCTAACTCCCAGTCCTGTGCTCTATCCACTAGGGCACATCGATTACTGTGAACAGAACACTGTATTACACGCTTCAAAGGGGTCAGTAGACTCAATCCCTGTCCTCGAGGAGCCTAGAGTCTAGCAGGAAGATGGATGCAAAAATCAATTACCAGGGATTCCCGGGGGCTGGACTGCCCAGGTCCCCTCTCCACCCGCCAGGGCAGGATGAGGGAACCCCAGGACAAACGGGAGGGACTGAGGTGGCAGAGAATACTTCCTAAGCCCAGAACACTGAACCTACTGAAGGGAACCCCTGCTAAGGCCGGTGCAGTCCAGTGGAGAGCGAGACCAGGGTCGGGAGCCAGAAGATCTGGGTTCTAGGTCCAGCTCTGCCCCCAGCCTGCTGGGTGGCCTCGGCCCTGTCACTGACCCTCCCTGGGCCTCATTTCCTCCTCCCTGAAGTGGAGACGAGAACCCTGCTCGTCCTCCCTCCCTCTCATGGCCCCAGGGACCCCGTCCGATCTGATTATCTTGTATCTGCCCCAGTGCTCGAGGTAGTGCTTGGCACAGAGTAAACGCTGAGGGAAAACTAAACCCTGCAGGGAGCTGATCTCCCTCGGGGGGAAGCCGCAACCCCAACTCGCCAGCCCTGACCTTCTGTGGGATCTCAAGGAAGCCATACCAGCTTCTCGTTGACCACCGAGTCCCAGTTGACCGGCGGGTTCACTTCCTTCGCAGTGAGAGTGTAGATCTGGTTGTGCTTCTCCCGCAGGTTTGCCACGCGCCCCTTCAACTGCCGGATACTGGACATGGAGATAATCAATTGATCAATTCATTCCTGTCGGGGATACAGCACTGGACCGAGCCCCTGCTGAGGGCAGAGCCCAGGACCAAGACCCCGCTGGGGGTGGAGCCCAGGACTGAGCCTCTACCGGGGGCAGAGCTGAAAGAAGGGCAGGGAAAGCCACTGTAGGCATCAGGAGAGGACCGAAGAAGTTGGTGAAAGACAAGGAGCCCGGGGGAAGTTGGGGGAGGTGAGGGGAGGCCGGGGGTCCCAGCCCTATGGCAGATGTACTGGACTCAGTCAGCACTCACTCCTCAGTGATCATGTCCCCTTGAGGGTGCTTCATGTGCTTTGCAATCGCCGCGTCAGCCTCCAGGACGTAGAGGAGTTTCTCAGAGTCGGACACCTTCTGGATGGCGACATCTCGGTACTGAGCGGGGCGGCCCTCCTTGATCTGTGCCAGGTCCTGGGGGAAGAGAAGGGGCTTCGTCCAGTGGGAGTCCTTCGAGGACAGGGCTACCACTGTGGCTTCCATGGAGCCTTCCCAAACACCCGACCCCTCCCCTTGCCCACCGCTCCCCGCTGTGCCACTGGCCTGGAACACCCTCCCTTCTCATATCCAACAGACAATGACTCTCCCCTGCTTCAAACCTTACTGATGGCACATCTCCTCAAGAGGCCTTCCCTGACTAAGCCCTCCTTTCTTCTTCTCCCACTCCCTGCCCTGATGCATTCCTTTTATTCATCCCCCCTCCCAGCCCCATGGTACTTATGTCCATATCTGTAATTTATATTAATGTCTGTCTCCCCCTCTAGACTGTAAGCTTGTTGTGGGCAGGGAATGTCACTGTTTATTGTTGTATTGTACTCTTTCAAGAACTCAGTACAGTGTTCCGCACACCTTAAGCGCTTAATAATATGATTGAATGAATGAATGAATGAATGAATGTCATGCCCGAGACAGCCTCTGGACCCACTATAGGCACACCAGGCTGCCTTGTCCCTCCCTGGGATATGCAGCCCACGTGGTGGGGATGTCACCCAGAGCCTTTAGTGGAAATCCCCGTATATGGTACATGATCCTGGGGGGGAACTCCCTGATCCCCTTCCCTGTAGGACCCCCCTCCCAGTTCCCGTGACCACGGGCCTCATGTCCAAGCCTCAGGACTGGGCAGAGGGAGCCGCCGTCGGGGGAAGCTAGTGCTGGACACACCAAAGGGTCCTCATGATGTTTCCATCCCAAGCAGGAGAGGACCGGCCAGGTGAGAGGCCGGCCTGAGGGGCCCTCAAGTCCAATACCAGCAGCAGTCTGTGGGATTCCAGCAGGGGACCATGTCTCTGATCCATCCCGCTACCTCCCAGCAAGACAAAAATGACCCTCCTACTGTCACAGTAAGAGTCTAGACTAGCCATGAAATTACCAAACAGAAAGTGCCCAGAGCTGTGTCCAGACCTGATCGAGGGCAGAGTTATTATCATTAATATTATTATTATTATGACCCGCTGGAGATCAGACAGTCACTTTGGAATCAAACTGCACATGGGCCAGAACTAGGGAGGAGCTGGGACTGGTGAGGGGTTCCCCAAGTCGCTCAGGATCAGCCTGGAGGGAGGAGGCGAGGCGGGGGGTGAGTCCCCGAGTCCCCTGGGGTCAGGCCGGCGGGAGCGGGGGGGGGGGGGGGGCGCTCCGCTCACCGCCTGCATTTTGGCGTCTGTGTCCACAATGTTCTTCTCCACCTGGTCGGCATTTCGCTGCAACTGTTCGATCAGCTCCGACAGCTCCTTGTTGGAGATGCTGGAATGACAGAAAGGAGCCTGAATGAGGGGGGAGGAGGGAAGGGGAGGGAGGAGGAGAGAGGAGGCCGGAGGGCTGTTCATTGCTCTCAACCTTCTTTGGCTCCCAGGCAGTCCCCAGGATGCAGCAAGCTTGGCATCCTCACAGTTAGCACAGCACTCAACACACAGTAAGCACTATATAGATACCATGGATGGACTGATCAATTCTAATCAATAATAATAATAACAACAAAAATAGTGCTTATAGATCACTTACTACATGCTAAGTGCTGGGATGAATCCGCAAAACCACAGCACCAGTCCTGTCCCACCTAGGCCCGTCCCACCTAGGCCCCCAGGCTGAGGAGGCCCGTGGAAACAGGGAGACATGGTAAATGATTGTGCCAATTGGAAAGGCTCCGTAGCTCACAGCCTGGGTTGGGGGAAGGGATCGGGGATGGGGCAGTGACCAGGTTCCTCAAGGGTCCTGACAATCCTTTAGGCAGCACTCTCAACCCTCCCACCTCCATCCTATAATAACAATAATAGTAATAATAACATCATTACAGTACAGCCAAGCCCTGTAATAAGTGCTGGGGTAGATACTAGTTAATCAGGGAGAACACGGTCTAATGGGGAGGACGAACAGGGATTGAATCTCCATTTGACAGGGAGGAAACTGAGGCCCAGAGGAGCGAAGTGACTTGTCAGCCAGCAGGGAAGTGGCAAAGCCGGAATTAGAAGCCAGGACCTCTGACTCCCCAGGTCCAAGTTCTTTCCACTAGGCCACACCACTCTCTGGCTCATGCTATTCCTCCCTCCCCACAGTCAAATCTTAAAATTCCTCCTCTTCCAGGATACCTTCCCAGATGAACTCCCGACACCCCAAGATGCAGCACACACCCCCCGCCACCCCAGCCCCTTTTCACACAAACAGGCATGCATTCATACCCCCTCACATTATTCGAGTGCTTACAATGGATACCCAATTTTTCACTAACCTTCAATAGTGGCTATTCTTCTTGCAGATATTTTAACTGTGTCTCCCTGGCTAGACTGAAAGTTCCCAGAGGACAGGGATCATTTCTCCTAACTCCTTTACGCTGTCCCAAGCGCTCAGCACAGGGCTCTACACAGAGTAGGCGCTCAGCCACTGCCTTTGTTTGATCGCAGCTGGAGATAGAATGAGAACGTAGCTGGGGCCAGAGGCAGCGGGGGACAGGGATGCAGCTGGGGACCCTCTAGGCAGGGATTTCCCCGCCCCCCTTCCCGAGCCGCTCAGAGTGTTCTGGACCCCCTCGCCCATGCCTCGGGGCCCCCCCGACAGGTGACCTTGGTGTGCACCGGCAAACCCGAATCCTAGCCCCAGAGGCGGTGGCTGTGGCTGTTTCCAGCCTGGCTGGGTCCCTCTCCCCCGGGCCCGGACCACCCGAGTGAGCGGGCTGAGTCCGGCCCCCATCCCTCCCACACCTCCCGAGGGTCAGCGGCAAGGGGGACGCGCAGTCCTGGGACAGCTGACCCTTGGAGCCCAGGCGGGAGCGGTGGGTGGTTGATGGGGAGAGGGGTGTCGGGCGGGGAAGGGGCGGCTGGAATGTGAAAGCGGCGAGGCCGGTCCCGGGGCCGGGGAGCAGGAGAACCCGCAGGACGGGCCGTGCCTTCATCCCTCTCCTGGGCTGGATCCGGGCCCGGGGACGCTCCCGCCCGTAGCCCGGGCCCAGCGGATGGACGGACGGACCGATGGATGGATGGATGGACGGACTGGGAGCAGGGGGAAAGGGGAGGCTTCCCAGGAGGCTGGCAGAGCCGGGGCCGGGGAGGACGGTCCGCATGACCCTCAGGGCTCGGGGGTCGCGTTGCAGAGTACCACAGTGTACGCGGCAGGATGTCCCCCACAGAGCATGTACCACAGAGTAAGCGGCCAGGGTGTCCGGTGGAGAGAAGAAGGCCAGCGAGGACCGGGCCAGACCCCGATTTCTGGAATGGGCAGGGTACCCTCTCTGCCCCCGACCTTCTCAAGATCATCCTCCAAGGTGGACTAATGGGAAGCAGAAGAGGCCCACCTGCCCGGGGAAGAGGGAAGAGCTGGACTCGCTTTCTCGGAGGAAAATGGGGAGGGTCCAAACCGTTTTCCCACCAATACAAGCCTGTTTTTCAAGACAGGAGGAAGGAGCCCGAGGTGGCTGAGTCCCCTCCACAGGCCCCCCACCACCCAGGGCCCTGCCTCATCACCCGGCTCTGAGACACGGACAAGCCGGCCAGAATTCTAGCCAGGCCTGAAAGCGAAGGAACTGGGAGAGAACAGCTGCCCCTTTGTCCTCCGAGCCACCTGGCTGAGCAGCCCAAAGGAAGCTGCGATGTCCAAGCAGAGATAAGGGGCCCTTCGTCCCCCCCCGCCCCCCTTCTAGTCTCCCCAGGACTGGCCGGGGAACCTGGGAGCGGGAGGAGGGCAGGCAGCAGCACCTCAGCGCTCCATCCCACCTGGCCTGGGCAGTGGGCTGCTGGGCACGGACACTGGGCAGAGGGTGAGAGCAGCAAAACATAGTGGAAAGAGCACAGGTCTCAAAGTCAAGGGCCGGGGATCTAATCCTCAGCCGCTTACCTGCTCTGTGACTCTGTGGCCAGTCCTTTAACATCTCTGTGCCTCAGTTTCCTCATGTCAAATGGGGTTTGATTTCTGTTCGCCCTCCCTCTTGGACTCTGAGCACCATGTAGGGCAGGGACTGTGTCTGGACTGTTCGTACAGTGCTTGGCACGTAGTAAGAGCTTAATGAATATCAAGTCCTTGGCCTCACTCTCCCCCTCTGACAAGGAACTGGAATGTATTAAAAACTGGGTTGGGGGGAGAAATCTTTCACTTTGCTCCATCATCACCATGGTTCCTTTAACCAGATCACCTCAAAATGGCTTTCTAATTTAGAGAGCTCCTGCATGTGCTTGATTATAAGTGCTAAGCACTGTGTCCAATGCTGAGGTGGATCCAGGAGAATCTCTCCTCAACCCAGGACTCACAGTCTGTGAGGGAAGTAGAGCATATGCCTTAGCCTATTTTCTTAACCTTTTTCCTTCTCTGTAAAATGGGCTTAAGTGAGAACACTTAAGTGAGGTGCCCCGTGTTGAGGTCACATGGGGCAGGTCAGGGTCAGAGCTGGCTCAGAACTAGGACTCTAGCAACCCAATTTCCCAGTCCCAAGCTGTTTGCCTATAAACCCCATTCTAAAGGGGAGGAAATGGAGACCCAGAGAGGTTAAGTGACTTGCCCAAGGTCACCCAGCAGACCAGGGACTAGAACCCAGTCTCCCAGCTCCCAGTCCCTCACTCTTAAAAGCATTTCGTGGTCATGGGTTCTAATACCTGCTCTGTGACTTTACCTCATCTGTAAAACGGGGACGAAGACTGTGAGCCCCACATGGGACAACCTGATTACCCCGTATCTACCCCAGTGCTTAGAACGGTGCTTGGCACATAGTAAGCGCTTAACAAACCCCTTATTATTATTATTTCCATGCTTTTGATGGATCGCCAAAGTGACTCATTCAAATTCCCAGAGGCCTGGCGCAGGACCCAAGCCCTTTCCCTCCAGCTTTCTGCACCAGAGTGGAGGATCCTGGTGATCCATGAACAGAATCTTTTTTGACATCCACCCCTGGGGGTCAATCAATCAATCAATCAATCAATGGTACTTACCAAGCACTTAATTTGTGCAGAGCACTGTATGAAGCTCTTGGGAGAGTACAAACTGGGAGATTATATGTTCCCTGACCACAGAGAGCTTATTCATTCATTCATTTGTATTTAATGAGCGCTTACTGTGTGCAAAGCACTGTACTAATACAGCAACAAAACAGACACAGTCCCTGCCCATAACGAGCTCATGTATAGTTTAGGGGGAAGCCAGGAACCCCATGCATCACCCAAACCCAGCAGGGGACAAACCCCAGATGCCCCCGACCCCAACCCTGTGGTCCCTTCAGCGGTTCCAGGAGAGAGCTGAAGCCCCCTGCCCCAACAGCAAGGGAGGAGAAATCTGGCACCATTAGAGGCCACCTCAGTTCCAACACTTCCTTTTGACCTTTGTTTGGGGAGGTGGAAGGGTGATGCAGCATATTGGGAAGTTAATCGGTGCTTTGGACCTTTGACCTGCAAACTCCTGGGACCCCCTTGCCAGCAGACTCCCTGGCCCAGGGACACCCCTCCCCCCCACCCCGGGGTAGTTCAAGTGCTCAGTACAGTGCTCTGAGTACAGTAAACCCTCAGTGTCATTGACTGATTGATCAAGCGGGTCAGCACCCAAGCTTAAGCCCAGATGAGCCATTTGCCTCTCTAACTTTTCTCCCTTTGCTCCTTCTGAAGCCACAAGGAATGGAAACTATACAGTCAGATTCTGCCAAACCGACAGACGGACGGATGGATGGACGGACAGATGGACAGAGACAGCAGCTGCTTCTCACTGGGAAATTTCAGATGCCCCACCTCCTCCTCTGTCCCTGGGTCCCGTGTCAAACCAGAGCGGGGCTGGAGAGACACAGGCCGGGGGATACGACAGAAAATTCCAAGGCAAGACAGAACAGCTGGCCCACAGTCCCCTGGGTCCCCCAAGGGTGAGCAGGAAGCAGGAGAGGGATTGGGATGAGGGAAATTAGGGCCCATCGGGGCCCTGTGCAGCAGGGCAGTTTGAGTGCACCCACACAAACACTCTCCCCCCTTTTTTATGGCATTTGTTAAGTGCTTACTTTGTGCCAGGCACTGTACTAAGCACTGGGGGAGATACAAGCTGATCAGGTTGAACACAGTCCCTGTCCCACATGAGGCTCACAGTCTTAACCCCTGTTTTATAGGTGAGATAACTGAGGCACAGAAAAGTGAAATGACTTTCCCGAGGTCACACAGCAGACAAGTGGCAGAGCTGGGATTAGAACCCAGGTCCTTCTGCCAGGCCCGTGCTCTATCCAATGGTCCATGCTGCTTCTCTAAGCCCTCCCCCAGGCCCTTTTTCTGTGGGGGGGTCACAGGTCACAGAGGAATGGCACAGCATGACAATCAGCCATCAAAAGTCAGGGTGGCACCTCCCTACTAATGTCAAAAATCAAAGTCAGCTGACCAACAGCCAGGTCAAGGTTAGGATAGGGGTTGGGGCGGGGACCAGAGTCAAAAAGGGGATAAGGTCAAGGGGTGGTCACTTTATCATGTGCTATCTGCTGTGTCACCACCAAACCACCATTCGTTGTTTGAGGATGATGTGAGCAAGAATGGTACTCATTAAGAACTCACTTTGCTCCAAGCAACATGCTGAGAGCCAGGATAGCCAGTACAAGATAATCCTCTTGGACCCGCTTCCTGTCCGGTCCTTCTCCCCACGCTGGGATGGTCTCCCAGTGTGAGAGGGAGGGAGAGCAGAGAGCAGTCCTCCAACCGAGGAGGAAACTGAGGCCCAGAGGGGCTCAGCGCCTTGCCCGAATTCCTGCAGGCCAGGGGCAGTGCCGGGGCTGAAACCCAGTCTCCAGGCTCCCAACCCCACTCTCCCTCCACCGGGCTGTGTGGCCACTTGAGTAGCAACAGAGTCCTGCTTTTCCAAGACTAAAAGCAATGAACAGAGGGAGAGAGGGTGCTCGGTGTGCCCTGCTTCCACCCAGTGGGAGAGACAGAGAGGCCAGAAGCCCCCCTCCCCTCACCAGCCCAGGAGTCTCTCACGAGGGGTCGGTACAGTCATCTCCAGCTCCAGTCATTGCCACAGGGAGGAGCCCAGCACACTGCCTCAGGCCTGTCCCTCTGCAGCTGGAGGGTGGGACAGATTGGGGGTAAGGGGCGGGGGCAGACAGCAGCTTTCACATTCTGCCTGGCCAGGTCCTCTTTGGGGTGGGCTCCATTTTGGGGATCCCCTTGAGACCCCACTCCATATCTCTCCCTATCCTCGATCACCTCTGCTCCTAGTCACAGTAGGAATGGTCCATCCTGAGTGCCCCTTGGGTGCAGAGCACAAGGCCGAGCGGCCCCTGGGTATAAGGCATCATCTTGAGTGCTTGGGAAGGTTCACCAGGAGCCCGCAACACATTCCCTGTCCACAAGCAGACAAAGGGTTTTGACTAATGGTGGAATGTTTCTGTCCCTTAATTTTCTTTGCCGTGACCCCTAGTCCTTTGCCCCGTGCCGACGGACCCCATATGGCCTCAGAAGACACAAGTAGGATGGCTGGTTGTCCAGGTTTATCGCACGGTGCCCTGGCCAGTGTCCGGCTGATCTGTCCCCTGTCTGGTACGGACTGGCCCCGGATGCCCAAGGGGCCAGTGATTCTGTCTCCAACGTCCACTTCCAACACCACAGTTCTGGCTGCTAAATTCCGTAGTTCAGACACGGTGTCTGTGTTCACAGAGACTGGGGGGGTGGGGGGAGCACCTTGGATCTGGAGTGAGGGGTTGGGGGTCCCCGGATGTTCTCTCCCTATCTGAGAGTTTGCCCAGAAACTTCTTGTGTGTGTCTATGTGACCCCAAGCTTGGGGGTGTGATGTTTCAGTAATGGCCAAGATGCAAACACAGTTGTTTGGCATCTTCAGTGACCCCTTGACCTCTAACCCCTGACTCAACTCCAGGCTCCGGTGGGCCGCCAAGGATGCACCCGGATGACCAGTTCTGTCTTCAACAGGCATTTAGATTCCTCTGGCCGTTACCCCTTGGCCCTGGAAGTGCTCATCCCAGACCCACCATCCTCTCAGCCTCGGACTGGAGTCAGGATGAGGTCCCTCTGGAGGCCTTGAGATGGTGCCAGAGATGGCCCATGCAGAGGCTGGGCCTGGGTTAGAAGCCGGGTTTCTAGGGTCTGTTGGAGGGGGAGGACAGGGGACAGAGGCTGGGCTCAGGGGTCAGGGCCAGCCAGTGCGGATGCCAGGGACTGGGGCCTGGGGGAGGACAGAGGCCAGAGTCTGGGGGGGGTTGGTGAGGGGGAGGCCAGAGGCCAGGGGCCAGGGCCAGTTGGTGCAGAGGCCCGAGTCTGGAGGGCAGAGGCAAGGAAAAGGCAGCCGGGCTGGGGTCTGGGCGTTCCATGTAGGAGGGGTGGCGAAGGGTTGTTAGAGGGTTGCTGGGCGGCTCCTGTGGCCCAGCAGGCTGAGGCAGGCAGGGGGGTGGCGAGTTGTCGGAGCGGCCCTGCCGGAAGAGGGAGGGGCTGGATAGTTGCCCCTAATCCCCGTCCGTGTCCGCCCAGAGAACCCGAAACTCATCTGAATCCCCCGGCCCCTCCCCCGGCCCACCTTCTTCCGACATCTGGAGGGGCCTTGGGGGGCACGTCAGGGCCACCCCATTTACCCCAGCCTTCTGCCATTGGCAACCACCGCTCTTCCACCTCCCTGGGGTCTCATCTGGAAAGGGCAGAGTCCCGGCCACCGGGCACCTAGACACCCCTCGTCTCCTGATAGTTTTTCCTCTAACAGCCACCCTTTCTCTAGCAAGAACCCAATTCAAGGTTCCTGGATAATTTCTAGATGGACAGGCCACTGTCTCAGACTACCCCCCACCCCCCACCTGCCTTCAACCTCCTCTACCTGCAGCCCAAGTCCAACCCTAGCCTCCCTCCCTTCATCATCCCCAGTTCAGTCTTCAGAACCACCCGGTGCTACTGGAGGAGCCGGTTCCCTCCGGAATCTGAACCCAAGACCCCGTTGGGCACCCCCTCCGGAGCAGGGCCGGCCCGAGGTAGCTGGGCTCTCCTGCCCCACCCTGACGGGGCCCTCTCCCACCCTACACTGCCCCAGGCACCTGGGCACCGTCCAGGCTACAAAACTATTATTAACAAGATTATTTAAAATTCCAGCAAGAGTGTGTGAACTTCAGTTGAGCCTGATTATGAGTAAGTCCATAGGTAGGGGGTGGGGAAGTCTGAGAGTGTGTATATCTGTGTGAGAGGGAGAGAGAGAAAGAGAGAGAGCAAACCTTGACAGAGAGAACACGAGTATGTGTGTGAGACAGCAAGACTTGACTGTAAGAAAGAATACAAGTACGAGAGTATGTGTGCTGTGTGTGAGAAAGAGACAGAGAGAGAGAGAGAGTAAGAGAGAGAGAGAGAACAAGAGCGTGTGTGGGCGTGTTTCACACCCACCTGCCTGTCTGGCTTCCTTCCCACCTTCTGCCCCGCCACAGGAAGGCTGGGGAGCTTGGAAGGGTGGAGACTTTTTTTTACAGGGGGGAGGTGGACAGGCAAGAGAAGGAACCCTGACAATTTGATCCATAAGCACAAATCCATCTGAAACCCTTGTGTCGTTCCCCGATCCACTCCTCCCCCACACCCCAGTACCAGACAGAGGCAGACCAGTTGAAAAGCAGACTATCCAGTATAACACCAGAGAAATCCCCTCTGTTTCGCTCCCCAGAACCGGACAGGGGCAGACTAGCCGAAAACCAGACGGTCCAGAATAAAACCGGACAAATAATTGCCCAACTCACTAGTCTCTCCACTCCCGGAGCAGGAGTTTCCAGCTCTCCTCCAGGGTATTTCATCCCAACTCGTAGCCTCAGTTTACCCCTCTCAAAAATGGGGCACCGCTCCCTCCTTGCCAGAGCCTGAGACTTGAAATGAGTGGAACAGGAGGCCGCCCTGCCCTCCTCTCGGGCCTCGCCCGCCCCGCCCCAAGATCAAGATAAAATGAAAGCTCTGGGGGCCACTGGCTTGGCATTTCCCTCAGCTCTGAAGGCCCTCAGGAAAGCGGTTAACTTGACAATACTCCCAAGCGTGGGTAGGGGGTTCCCAAACCCTTTCCACAATGTTCCATCCCTGGGCTCTACTGAGGCAGGGCCTGTGTCAGATCTGATTCACTACCCTCAGTAGGGCCTCTTGGCCCCAAACAGGAGGGACAGAGATGTTTTCTCCCATTTGGTAGCCAACAGGTGGGGCATTTCAATTATTCCCCTAGGGTCTCCAAGAGGCCCTTACCCCCAACCCGAGGAAAGGGAGAAGCAGGACCTGGCCTCCCTGCGGCTTCTCCAAAGATCGGAGGCTGGGATGGAACCTCTGACCGGGGCCTGAAGCAGAAAGAAAACAGGACTCCCTCTCCTCTCTTCTTACACACCCTTGTGTATTTGTATTTATTTGTATATTTATTAGTTTGTACTTTCAATTACTGACTCAGCCATTTCATCCTGACCCACCGGCACTGCTTCCCATTGCCTCCTGGCTCTTCACCCCACTCCCACTGTTCATCGGGAACTTGTGTCTCTCCATCTCTCCCGCAAGACAGTAAGCTTCTGGAGGGCAGGGGTCTGCACCTCACTGCTTCTGCACCACCATCCTAAGTGCTTGTGTTGAAGCACCTCACCTTCCCAGGGTGGTCAGTCAGTACCACCAATTGATCAGTTGATTGACTGCCTATTATCCACCCCAGGGCAACTGGTCTCTCCAGAAACTAAGTCAGTCAGCCAAGCCCCCAGTCAGCCCTTCCCTCCCTCACCAGTGGTATGCTTCTCCCCGGCAACTCCGCCACAGCTATCTCTACTCCCAAACAGTGAAGGAGGGAAGAGTGGGGGTGAAGACAGCCCAGGGCACAGGGGTGGTCTTCTGCTCCACTGAGCGGGACCCTGAGTCTACAGGGAAGAATTCTATGTGTTTATATTGATGCCTGTTTACTTGTTTTGAGGTCTGTCTCCCCCCTCTAGACTGTAAGCCCGTTAAGGGCAGGGATTGTCTCTACTGCTGAACTGTACTTTCCAAGTGCTTCATAAGTGCTCTGCACACAGTAAGTGCTCAATAAATACAATTGAATGAATGAAACAGTTTGGGGGTGGGAGGGGAGAGGGGCAGGGAGCCGGTGACAGTGAAGGAGGAGAGGAAAAAGGAGAGAATGGAGAAGAGGGAGGGCCTGGAACAGACTGGAACACTGGAACATAATTCTATTCTAGAAATGGTCCAAACTTCACAGAGATTGCACAACTGTCCCAAGCCTTAATTTCTGAACACGCCAATAAAGGGAGAGTTCTTCCTCTTCCTCTGGCCCTGGGCCCACCGGCCTCAGGAACACTGTGGTCGTCCCCCCCGCACACCCCCTCCCACGCCCCACCGGCCCCAACAACATTCATTCATTCATAAAATAATATTTATTGAGCGCTTACTATGTGCAGAGCACTGTACTAAGTGCTTGGAATGGACGTTTCGGCAGCAGATAGAGACAATCCTTGCCCCACGACGGGCTTAACAACAATGCAGCCCCCCTGGCGCCGGGCCCCCCGCTCCGGACTCCCGGTGCCAGGGGGCGGCAGGGGAAGCCAGGTCAACCAGCCCAGCTCCGGCCCCACCCCTGCGGGAGCCAACCCTGCCTGGGGACGGCTCGGGGCTGGAGCCCCAGCCTGGGAGCCGGGCCGGGGGGGTCGGTCACCCGCCGTGTCCGCGGCCGGGGGGCGGGGGAGGGGTCTCTCCAAGTCCATATCTCTCCAAGCAGGGCTCCCTTCCCGCACAACCGGTCATTACAGGACACCTCATCCCGTGTTTATCAAACCAACGTGGGCCGCCGCTCTCATCCGAACACATCGAGACGTGTTATTTCCCTCTAAATCAGCACTAATGAAATCTTGACAGTTTCGGGGCTGTGCCGGGGGGGCTGGTCCCGGCCTTGGCAGAGGGGGCTCTGGGGGGACTAAGAGGGAGGCGGTGGGAGTTCTGCGGGAGGGGCCCGTGGTGGGAGGGGGCTGTGTAGGCACAGGTGGTTTTTTTGCGGGGGGGTGGAGGGAGGGAAGGGGCGGCCACACCCACGAAGGGCAGATCCAGGAATGTCTCCCGCCTGGGGCTGGGCTGCAGCTGCGGCCGGGTCGGGGAAGGGAGGGAGAGGGGGGCGTCACCCCTCCCGGGGCCCGGCAGGCTTCCAGGTGGCGGCAGGTGGGCTCACCTGGCTCCGAGGGCGGGGCGGGCCCGGCCCATCGCCCCCTCACGCCCCGCGGAGGGTCCCCGCCGGCCGCCCCCGGGCCAGGCCATGCCACCCCCGGGCCAGGCCGTGCCACCCCCGGGCCAGGCCGGGCCGGCTGGGTGGGCGCTCACCTCTTGGTCTGCACGCTGGGGCTGTATTTGCCTTTGTTCCTCTTCCTGAACAGGGAATTCATCGCGGCGACCCGGGTGGTGGGGCCGCGCCGGGGAGGGGTCTGCGCCGGGGACCCCTGCGCGGGCAAAGGCGGGCAAAGGCGGGGACCGAGCCCTGGGACGATGCGACGGCGAGCGGGTCGGTGGCAGACTGCGGGACCCCGGCCCGCTCCTCCGACACTAGTCCCGGGGGCGGGACCGGTGGGGGGGCGGGGCCGGGGGGCGGGGCGAGGGGGGGGTCGCCCTCCAGGGAAGGTGGTGCCTACCTATCCTCCTACCTACCTCCCTGTCCCGGCCGGCCCCCAGCGGGCGGGGCTTCCCTCCTCTCCCTCATTCATTCGTTCAATAGTATTTTTGAGCGCTTACTAGGTGCAGAGCATTGTACTAGGCGCTTGGAAGGTACAGTTATAGTACAGTTACAGGTATAGAGAAGCAGCGTGCCTCAGTGGAAAGAGCCCGGGCTTATTCATTCATTCATTCAATAGTATTTATTGAGTGCTTACTATGTGCAGAGCACTGTACTAAGCGCTTAGAATGAACAAGTCGGCAACAGACAGAGACAGTCCCTGCCGTTTGACGGGTTTACAGTCTAATCGGGGGAGACGGGCAGACGAGAACGATGGCGATAAAGAGAGTCGAGGGGAAGAACATCTCGTAAAAACAATGGCAACTAAATAGAATCGAGGCGATGTACATTTCATTAACAAAATAAATAGGGTAATGAAAATATATACAGTTGAGCGGACGAGTACAGTGCTGAGGGGATGGGAAGGGAGAGGGGGAGGAGCAGAGGGAAATGGGGGAAAAGAGGGTTAAGCTGCGGAGAGGTGAAGGGGGGGGGCGGTAGAGGGAGTAGAGGGAGAAGGGGAGCTCAGGCTGGGAAGGCCTAGGAGTCAGAGGTCATGGGTCGAATCCCGGCTCCACCACCTGTCAGCTGGGTGACTTTGGGCAAGACACTTCACTTCTCGGTGCCTCAGTTACCTCATCTGTAAAATGGGGATTAAGAATGTGAGCCCCAAGTGGGACAACCTGATTACCCTGTATCTACCCCAGCGCCTAGAACAGTGATCGGCACATAGTAAGCGCTTAACAAATACCAACATTATTATTATTATTACAGTTCCACAACAGGTAGAGAGAATCCTTGCCCAATGACGGGCTCACAGTCTAAACGGGGGAGACAGCGCTTTCTATGTGCAGAGCACTGTACTAAGCGCTTGGAAGGTACAATTCGGCAACAGAGACTCCTCTTTCTCCTCTCCCGCCTCCCTCATTCATTCATTCAATAGTATTTATTAAGCTCTTACTATGTGCAGAGCACTGTACTAAGCGCTTGGAATGAACAATTCGGCAACAAGTAGAGACTCCTCTCCCTCATTCATTCATTCAATAGTATTTATTGAGCGCTTACTATGTGCAGAGCACGTACTAAGCGCTTGGAATGTTCATTTCGGCAACACAGACTCCTCTCCCTCTTCTCCCTCCTCTCCCTCATTCATTCATTTAATCGTATTTATTGAGTGCTCACTATGTGCAGAGCACTGCACTAAGCGCTTGGAATGTACAATTCGGCAACAGATAGAGACAATTCCAGCCCAGTAATGGGCTCACACTGTTCTAGGCGCTGGGGTAAATACAGGGTAATCAGGTTGTCTCATGTGGGGTTCACAGTCTCAATCCCCATTTTACAGATGAGGGAACTGAGGCCCAGAGAAGTGAAGTGACTTGCTCAAAGTCACATAACTGACAAGCGGCAGAGGCAGATTCTGACTGACCTCTGACTCCCAAGCCCTTACTCTTTCCACTAAGCCAAGAAGGTAATCAGGTTGTCCCACGTGTAGGTCACGGTCTCAATCCCCATTTTACGGATAAGGTCACTGAGGCCCAGAGAATAATAATAATAATAATGGTATTTGTTAAGCGCTTACTACGTGCTGAGCACTGTTCTAAGCGCTGGAGTAGATATAGGGTAATCAGATTGTCCCACGTGGGGCTTACATTTTTTAATCCCCATTTTTTACAGATGAGGTAACTGAGGCACAGAGAAGTTAAGTGACTTGCCCAAGGTCACACCGCAGACAAGTGGCGGAGCCGGGATTAGAACCCACGACCTCTGACTACCAAGCCCGGGCTCTTGCCACTAAACCATGCTGCTTCTCTAAGTGAAGCGACTTGCCCAAGATCACACCGCAGGACAAGTGATGGAATCGGGATTAGAACCCACGATCTCTGGTTCCCAAGCCCGGGCTCTTGCCACTAAGCCATGCTGCTTCCCATATTTATTCACATTATATCACATTCTATTTATTCATGTTATATAGACCGTAAGCTCATTACGGGCAGGAAGCGTTTCTGCTAAATCTGATGTATTGTACTCCCTCAAGAGTTTAGTGCAGTGCTCTGCACATAAAGCGCTTGCTATGTGCCAGACACTGTACTAAGCGCTCGGGAGGATACAAGCAAACTGTGTTGGACACAGTCCCTGTCCCACGGAGTGTCAATCCCCATTTTACAGATGAGGTAACTGAGGCACAGAGAAGTGGAGTGACTTGCCCAAGGCCACATAGCAGATAAGTGGCAGATTGGAATTAGAATCATGACCTTCTGACTCCCAGGCCCTTGCTCTATCCACTTGCCACGCTGCTCGATCAATACGATTGATTGCCTGCGATCCGCTAGAGAAGCAGCGGGGCTCAGTGGAAAGAGCCCGGGTTTAGGAGTCAGAGGTCATGGGTTCTAATCCCGGCTCCGCCGCTTGCCAGCTGTGTGACTGAGGGCAAGTCATTTAACTTCTCTGTGCCTGTTATCTCATCTTCATTCATTCAATAGTATTTATTGAGCGCTTACTATGTGCAGAGCACTGTACTAAGCGCTTGGGATGAACAAGTCGGCAACAGATAGAGACAGTCCCTGCCGTTTGACGGGCTTACAGTCTAATCGGGGGAGACGGACAGACAAGAACAATGGCACTAAACAGCGTCAAGGGGAAGAACATCTCGTAAAAAAAAATGGGGATGAAAACTGTGAGGCTCACGTGGGACAACCTGATTACCCTGTATCTACCCCAGCGCTTGGAACAGTGCTCGGCACATAGTAAGCACTTAATACATACCAACATTATCCGCTGCCCTCCCGACTGCTGTAGCCCCCGTCCTCCTTTCCCTCGGCCGGTAGCCCCGGGCCCGTCCTGTGCCCTACCCCAACCCCACCTGCGGCCCTTCCCCATTCCGGGTCCCTCCCGAGACCCCCGTCCTGCTCCCCATCGCCCCTCCCTCCCCGGAGGGAGACCCTCAACAGTTTGGACCCCGCCTGCCTAGCGACCGGACAGGACTGCAGCTGGACACACTGGTCCGAGCCCACTGGGAGGAGGGACTTACGAACATTTGACTGGGAACGAATAACAGGCAAATCATATGCAAATAAAACAGAGCTCCACACCTGCATTTTCCGAGTTCTGGTCTCCAGACAGATGAAAGTACTGCTAGAGCGCTGCTACTAGAGCGCCGATGTTCCAGCGCCACTGCTCGAGCGCCGCCCCCGCCTGGCCGTCTTCCCGGTTGGATAGCGGACGGTACACTGTCGGTCGGCCTGCCCCTGGACACCGAACGACTTTTTGTCCGGCATTTCCGATCCCGGACCCCTGCCTCTCTCGGCCGCGGCCCTGGATTCGTCCATTTCGAGTTTATCCTTGCATGATTTGACTCTGCCCTCTCCTCTTCCCGGAAGAATTATTTTTCCATCCTTATTGACGCCCCGTCCATCTCCCTCGTCAGTTGTTCCAGACGTTTCACTGCCTCCTCAGACTCCCTGTCCCCCCATCCCACCCATTCCTTCCCCCCTAATGACCTGGCCACCTACTTGATTAAGAATTGGCACTATCAGGCATAGCGTGGCTCAGTGGAAAGAGCATGGGCTTTGGAGTCAGGGCTCATAATAATAATAATAATAATGTTGGTATTTGTTAAGCACTTTCTATGTGCCGAGCACTGTTCTAAGCGCTGGGGTAGACATAGGGGAATCAGGTTGTCCCACGTGGGGCTCACAGTCTTAATCCCCATTTTACAGATGAGGGAACTGAGGCACGGAGAAGTTAAGTGACTTGCCCACAGTCACACAGCCGACAAGTGGCAGAGCTGGGATTCGAACTCATGAGCCCTGACTCCAAAGCCCGTGCTCTTTCCACTGAGCCACGCTGCTTCTCCAAACTCATGAGTTCGAATCCCAGCTCTGCCACTTGTCGGCTGTGTGACTGTGGGCAAGGCACTTCACTTCTCTATGCCTCAGTTCCCTCATCTATAAAATGGGGATTAAGACTGTGAGCCCCATGTGGGACAACCTGATTCCCCTATGTCTACCCCAGCGCTTAGAACAGTGCTCGGCACATAAGAAGCGCTTAACAAATACCAACAGTATTATTATTATTATTATCTCCCTCAAATCTCTCCTTCCTCTCCTCAACTCTCCCATCTTTCCCAGCAGCTTCGCAAAAGATCTCCTGCCTTCTCTTAAAATCCACCCCCTCCATCTGTGCATCAGACCCCATTCCTTCGCACCTTATCAAAACACTTGCCCTCTCCCTTCTTCCCTCCCTCTTACCTCTTATAGAGAAGCAGCGTGGCGCAGTGGAAAGAGCACGGGCTTTGGAGTCAGGGCTCATGAGTTCTCATTATTATTACCTTAAACTGTTTGTTCTCCTTTGGCCTCTTCCCCACTGCTTTCAAACATGCCCATATCTCCCCCATTCTAACAAAAAATCGTCTCTCGACCCCACAACTCCCTCCAGTTATCACCCTCCCATCTCCCTCCTACCATTCCTCTCCAAACTCCTTGAGCCAGTTGCCCACCTATGTCTGCTGTCTCAAGATCCTCTCCTGCAATTCTCTAATTGACCCCCTCCAATCTGGCTTCTGTCCCCTTCATTGCACAGAAACCACTCTCTCAAAGGTCACCACTGATCTCCTTCTTGCCAAATCCATTGGCCTCTACTCCATTCAAATCCCTCTCGACCTCTCAGCTGCCTTGAACACTGTGGACCATCCCCTTCTCCTGGAAACATTATCCAACTTCAGCTTCACTGGCACTGTCCTCTCCTGGTTCTCCTCCTATCTTTCTGGCTGCTCACTCTCAGTTTCTTTCACAGGCTCCTTCTCTGCCTCCCACCTCCTAACTTTGGATGTCCCTCAGGTTTCAGTTCTGGGTCCTCTTCTATTTCTCGTCTACACCTTCTCCTCTGGCAAACTCATTCATCCCTAAAGGTTCAACTACCACCTCTGTGTGGATGATACCCAAATCTACATCTCCAGCCCTGATCTCTCTCCTCCTCTGCAGTTTTTTATTTCCTCCTGCCTTGAGGACATCTCTACTTGGATGTCATCCTTTCACCTCAAACTTAACATGTTAAAATATAACTCATCTTCCCACCCAAACCGTGTCCTTCCCCTAACTTTCCCGTCACTGAAATTGGCACCACCATCCTTCTTGTCTCACAAGTAGTGATGCTTAAGGAAGCAGCATGGCTCAGTAGAAAGAGCCTGGGCTTAGGAGTCAGAGGTCATGGGTTTGAATCCCAGCTCTGCCACTTGTCAACTGTGTGACTGTGGGCAAGTCATTTAACTTTTCTGTGCCTGATACCTCATCTGTAAAATGGGGATGAAAACTGTGAGCCTCACATGGGACAACCTGATTACCCTGTATCTCCCCCAGCACTTAGAACAGTGCTCTGCACTTAGTAAGCACTTAACAAATACCAACATTATTATTATTATTATTACAAGCCTGTAAACTTGGCGTTATCCTTGACTCTTCTTTCTCATTCAATGATGGTAACCCACACATTCAATCCATCACTTCATCCTGTCAGTTCCACCTTCACAACATCGCTAAAATCCGACCCTTCCTCTCCATTCAAACTGCTACCACCTTAATATAAGCACTTAATTTATCCCGCCTTGATTAGAGCATCAGAGTCCTTACTGATCTCTCAGCCTCCTGTCTCTCCCCACTCCAGTCAGTGCTTCAGCCTGCTGCCCAGATTATTTTTCTAAAAAAAGTTCAGGCCTTGTTTCCCCATTCTTTAAGAAACTCCAGTGGTTGCCCATCCACCTCCACATTAAGCAAAAACTCCTCATCATTGGCTTGAAAGTACTCAATCCCCTTGCCCCCTCCTACCTCACCTCATTACTCTCCTACTACAACCCAGCCCGCACATTTTGCTCCTGTAATGCCAACCTACTCACTGTACCTCGATCTCATCCATCTCATTGCTGACTTCTCACCCACGTCCTGCCTCTGGCCTGGAATGCCCTCCTTCTTCCTATCTGACAGACAATGACTCTCCCCTGCTTCAAAGCCTTACTGAAAGCATATCTCCTCCAAGAGGCCTTTCCTGGCTAAACCCTCTTTTCCTCTTCTCCCACTCCCATCTGCATCGCCCTGACTTGCTCCCTTTATTCATCCCCCCTCCCAGCCCCACAGCACTTATGTATATAGCTGTAATTTATTTATGTGTATTAATTTCTGTCACTCCCTTTAGACTGTAAGCTCGTTGTGGGCAGGTAATGTGTTTATTGTTATAGTGTAATAATAATAATAATTATGGTATTTGTTAAGCGCTACAATGTGCCAGACACTGCAATAAGCACTGAGGTGGATACAAGCAAATCAGGTTGGACACAGTCCCTATCCCCATTTTACATATGAGGTAACCGAGGCACAGAGAAGTACAGTGAGTTGCCCAAGATACAACAGCAGACAAGTGGCGGAGCCAGGATTAGAACCCTCATCCTTCTGACTCCCAGGTCCATGCTCTATCCACGATGCCATGCTTACTCTCCCAAGCGCTTAGTACAGTGCTCTGCACACAGTAAGTGTCAATCAATACGATGGAATGGATGAGTGAAAGCGCTCTAGATTCGGCCGACTCTACGGGCTTCTGCCAAATAGTGTCTGTGACATCGTCGCCCTATTTGGCTTGACTGGCAGGGCTGCGTGTGATGTCCCAATCTCCAGGCTCTATGAGGGCCGCCCCCCTTTCCCTCTATCGCTCTGTGGGTGAGGGCGACTGGCACCAGAGTTGGGGAGAGAGTCCCTACCACTCATTTGGTAGGTTAGGGGTTCAGCAAGAGTGTCATGTACACAGCTCCCACAAGGTGCAGTGCACTGTGCTGAGCACCCCCTGGGTGCAGTTTACTGTATTGACCACTTGGGAAGAGCACAACAGACAATCCATCGTACGAACTGAGCACCCACCTGGTGCAATGCACTGTGCCCAGAACACATTAGCTGCCTGCATGGAACTTACTGTATAGCAGGAGAGACGGAGTGAAATAATAATAAAAATAATAATTATAATGGTGGTATTTGCTAAGCACTTACTATGTGCCAAGCCCTGTTCTGAGTGCTGGGTGGGATACAAGGTGATCAGGTTTTAATCCTCATTTTACAGATGAGGTCACCGAGGCCCAGAGAAGTGAAGTGACTTGCCCAGAGTCACACAGCCAAGAGATAGCGGAGCTGAGATTAGAATCCACGACCTCTGACTCCCAAGCCTGGGCTCTTTCCACTAAGCCAAGCTGAACTGTACATTCCAAGCGCTTAGAACAATGCACTGCACACAGTAAGCTCTCAATAAATGCGATTGAATGGATAACTGTATCCGTAATTTATTTATTTTAATGTCTGCCTCCCCCTCTACACTATAAGTTTGCTAAGGGGATGGAGTATGTTTCCCAGTTCTGTTATATTGTACTATTGTACTCTCCCAAGTGTTTAGTAAATTGCCCTGCACACGGTAAGCGCTCAATAAATACAGTTGATTGAGAGTCGTAGCAATACTAGCAGTAGAAGCAGTATATGTGGTTGTGGTAGAGGCAGAAGATGCAGCAGGAGGAGGAAAATTATTAATAATAATAATGGTATTTGTTAAGCACTTACTATGTGCAAAGCACTGTTCTAAGCACTGGGGGATACAAGGTCATCAGGTTGTTTCACGTGGGGCTCCCAGTCTTCATCCCCATTTTACAGGTGAGGGAACTGAGGCACAGAGAAGCGAAGTGACTTGCTCAAAGTCACACAGCTGACAAGCAGTGGAGCGGGGATTAGAACCCATGACTTCTGACTCTCAAGCCCAGGCTCTTTCCACTGAGCCACGCTGCTTCACCGTGGATTAGTAATTGTAGTAGCGACAGGAGGAGTCGGAAGAGTAGTCGAATTTGAATAGTAGCTGTAACTACAACAGCAGTGGCAGTAAGAGCAGTAACAGGCGTAGTAACAATAACTGTAGCAGTAGTAATAGTATTCATTCATTCATTCAATCGTATTTATTCAGCGCTTACTCTGTGCAGAGCACTGTACTTGGAATGGACAATTGGGCCACAGATAGAGACCATCTCTGCCCAATGACGGGCTTGCAGTCTAAACGGGGGAGACAGCAGAGCAAAGAGAACAAAACAAAAACAAGACCACATCATCAAGATAAATAGAATCAAGGGGATGTACACCTCATTAACAAAATAAATAGGGTAATAAATAATATATACAAAAGAGGACAGTGCCAAGAGGAGGGACGGGGGAAGAGCCCGGGGGGCGGGGGGGCGAGGGGAAGGGGAACAGAGGGAAAAGGTGGGGGGCTCAGTCAGGGAAGTAGTAGAGAAGCAGCGTGGCTTAATGGAAAGAGCCCGGGCTGGGAAGTCAGAGGTCATGGGTTCTAATCTCCCAGCTCCGCCATCTGTGACCTTGGGCAAGTCACTTTACTTCTCTGGGCCTCAGTTACCTCATCTGTAAAATGGGGATGAAGACTGTAAGCCTCTCGTGGGACCACCTGATTCCCTTGTATAACAATAATAATAATAATGTTGGTATTTGTTAAGTGCTTACTATGTGCAGAGCACTGTTCTAAGCGCCGGGGTAGATACGGGGTCATCAGGTCGTCCCACATGAAGCTCGCAGTCTTCATTCCCATTTTACAGATGAGGTAACTGAGGCACAGAGAAATTAAGTGACTTGCCCACAGTCACACAGCTGACAAGTGGCAGAGCTGGGATTTGAACTCATGACCTCTGACTCCCAAACCCGGGTTCTACATTGTTCTTGTCAGTCCGTCTTCCCCGATTAGACTGTAAGCCCGTCAAACGGCAGGGACTGTATCTGTTGCTGACCTGTTCATTCCAAGCGCTTAGTACAGTGCTTTGCACATAGTAAGCGCTCAATAAATACTATTGAATGAATGAATGAATGAATACTCCAGTGCTTAGAACAGTGCTTGGCACACAGTAAGCGCTGTAACAAATACCAACAATATTATTATTATTTGTGGTTGTAGCAGTAGGAGAAGTAGCAGTATGGCTTAGTGGAAAAAGCACAGGCTTGGGAGTCAGAGGTCATAGGTTCTAATCCCAACTCTGCCACTTGTCTGCTGTGTGACCTTGAGCAAGTCACTTAACTTCTCTGTGCCTCAGTGACCTCTTCTGTAAAAATGGGGATTTAAAAAATGTGAGCCCCACGTGGGACAATCTGATTACCCTGTATCTACCCCAGCACTTAGAACAGTGCTCTGCACATAGTAAGCACTTAACAAATACCATAATTTTTAACTCTAGTAGCAGTAATTGTAGCAGCATCACAGTAGAAGCAGCCGCAGTGAGAGTAATAGCGGTAGTAGCAGTAATAATAATAATAACAATAATAATGGCATTTGTTAAGCACTTACTATGTGCCAAGCACTGTTCTAAGCACTGGGGAGGATACAAGATGGTGTATGTGGGGCTCTCAGTCTTCATCTCCATTTTACAGATGAGGTCACTGAGGCCCAGAAAAGTGAAGTAACTTGCTCAAAGTCACATAGCTGGCAAGCAACTGAATGGGGATTTGAACCCATGACCTCTGCCTTCCCAGCCCATGCTCTTTCCGATGAGCCACGCTGTTTCTCTAGTAGCAGTGATAGTATTTTTGACCTGCCCACTGGGTGTAATGGACACTACTCTCTGGATTGACTGTGTAGATTGCCTATCTGCCCCCAAACCTGTTTGTGGGGATCCCCTGGGTGGGGATGGGGTTCAGCCACAGGTCCTAGAGGATACTGCCTCCTTGCTCCATCTGGCCTGCCCTCCATTTTCTCCTCGAAACTCTTTCTGCCCCTCAGCCCCAGCCCACCCCTCCCCCAGCACCAAGGCAGCCCTCTCCAGCTTGCCAGGGCTTGACCTGGACCCCTAGAGCCAGGACGCCCCCAGCGCAGGGCCAGGCCTCCCTGTCAAGATCAGCTCCTTCTGGGGACCCCGCCCTTCCCCGTATTCTCGGGGGAACTCCTCCTTGCTGGGGCCTCCCCTCACCCCCCTGCAGTAAGAATAATAATAATTGTGGTATTTGTTAAGCACTTATTATGTGCCAGGAACTGTACTAAGTGCTGGGGTGGATGCAAGCAAGTCAGGTCGGGGACAGTCCCTGTCTCACGTGGGGCTCAATCCCCATTTTCCAGATGAGGTAACTGAGGCACAGAGAAGTGAAGTGACTTGTCCAAGGTCACCCAGCAGACAAGTGGTGGATCTGGAATTAGAATCCATGAAGTTCTGACTACCAGGTCCGTGCTTTATCCACTAGGCCATGCTGCTTCTCCAACCCACCTCCGCTCTTGGCCTCTGCTGAATTGGGACCCCTGAAGGCTGACCTTGGCTCCTTCCAGACTAGCTGGGGCTGAAGAGGAGAGAAGGCAGGTAGGTGGCACCAAGTTCTCTGACCGGACTAGTGTACAAGCTTCACAAAACCAAACCCATTTGTAGGGTTCAGGAGTCTGGAAACCAAAAGCCTAGAATATGGAACTTGGGACCCACTGGGTCCAAGATACTGTCTCTATGTCCCCCCCTCTAGACTGTGAGCCTGTTGTGGGCAGGGATTGTCTCTCTTTATTGCTGTATTGTACTTTCCAAGCACTTAGTACAGTGTTCTGCATACAGTAAGCGCTCAATAAATATGACTGAATGAAACAATGACTGACTGAACCCAGCATCTGGAGCAGGCACTGGGGTCCAGGTCCCCAGGATATTGCATTCTAGAACTCAACCAACTGGAATACCACCTGCTGCATTTTCATTCATTCAGTGGAATTTACTGAGGACCTCTGACCAAATTCAGAGTCCTTGGGTGAGCCTAGTGAAAATAAAAGACAGGGACACTGGCTCCAAGGAGCTTTCAGTCTAGCAGCAACATGGAGCAGAGTGGGGCAAGGTGTCACACAAGCTCCAGTTTTTTCTGTTGTTGTTTTGGAGTTTTTTTATGGTATTTGTTAAGCCTTTATTATATGCCATGCACTGTACTAAGCACTAAGATAATAATTATTATGGTACTTAAGTGCTTACTTTGTGCCAAGCACTGTTCTATGTGGTGGGGTAGATACGAGTTAATCAGGTTGGACACAATCCCTGCCCCACATGGGGCTCACGCTCTTAATCCCCATTTTACAGATGAGGGAACTGAGGCACAGAGATACAAAGTAGATACAAGTTAATCAGTTCTTAATTCCCACTTTACAGATGAGGTAACTGAAGTACAGAGAAGTGAAGTGATTTGCTCAAAGTCCCAGAACAGATAAATCTTCTCAACCACAAACCTCAACTCACTCCGATCCACTCAACCTAACCCCAGCCACTCAGGCCAGGCCTTTGAGCCGGGGCTCTACTCGGGGAGTGGGGCCGGGCTTGGCTCTCACTGTAATTCCTGTGCAGGTGATAAAGTGCAACAGAGAAGCAGCATGGCCTAGTGGACTGAGCACAGGCCTAGGAATCAGAAGGTCATGGGTTCTAAACCTGGCTTTGCCACTTGTTGGTATTTGTTAAGCACTTACTACGTGCCGAGCACTGTTCTAAGCGCTGGGGTAGACAGAGGGGAATCAGGTTGTCCCACGGGGGGCTCACAGTCTTAATCCCCATTTTACAGATGAGGGAACTGAGGCACAGAGAAGTTAAGTGACTTGCCCACAGTCACACAGCCGACAAGTGGCAGAGCTGGGATTCGAACTCATGAGCCCTGACTCCAAAGCCTGTGCTCTTTCACTGAGCCACACTTGTCTGCTGTGTGACCTTGGGCAATCCACTTCACTTTTCTGGGTCTCAGTTACCTCATCTGTAAAATGGGGTTTGAGACTGTGAGCCCCACATGGGACAGGGACTGTGTCTAATCTGATTTGCTTGAGTCCACCCTGGTGTTTAGTAAGTAATGTGCCACTTACTACCTGGCACATGGTAAGTATTTAACAAATACTATTATTTGTTAATTATTATTATTATTATGACACACGCAGGTAATGCAGTGCAAATGATGCAGCAAAGTGGGTGTTGTGTACTGCAGGGACACAGTTCAGCGTAGCATGAAGACATCGTAAGGACCCAAGAAGACTCTTCCCCTGGTCCTAGAGGAGCTCGTACCCTCCACCTCACACCAGAACTGTGGTGCCCTGCACCGGTCCCCATGAACACAGGTGACACGTCCAAGCCGTGGGACTCGACCACAGGAGCCGCCACAGGTGTGTGGCTGGAACACCGGTGCTGTGGCAGGGTGCAGACCAGATGGATGCCGGACAGTCACCATGAGACCAAACGGGTTCTCCCTATTCAGCAGATCCAGCCACATGCTCCCTGGTCTCCAGCCCCACAGCCCCTTCACCCCGGTCTCTTGCCCTTCAGCCCCTGCCCCTCAGAGCCTCCATCACGACCTCCTTCCCCCCAGCCTCCTGCCTCAACATCTGCTGCCTCGGCCCCCTGTCCCCCAAGCCTCCTGTCCCACAGCATGTTGTCCCACAACCCTTCCACCCTGGTCTCCCGTCCTACAGCCCCTGCCCCCCGGTCCCTCCCTCTCCAGGCCTCCTGCCCCGCCCAGCCCTTCCATCCTAACCTCCTGCCCCCCCAGACCTCCTGTCCTCAGCCCCCCAGCCTCTAGACAGGCTCTGGGTGGAGACCAGCTGAACCAGCTGGGCCTGGCTTGAGCCCAGGACAATTAACAGATCTAACAAGGGATGTGACTCACTCTCCACAGAGAATTTCCCCCCTCACACACCCAGGGGCTGACCTCGGGGACCAGCTGAGCATGTGCGTGTCTGTGGGTGCGTGTGGGTGTGTACATGTGTGTGACCTCAGAGACTAGTTGAGTATTTGCATGTTTGTGTGTGTCTGTGTGTGTGTGTGCATGCTTATAACCTCAGGGACCAGCTGGGCATGTGCAGGTCTGTGGACGTATGAGGGAGTGTGTGTGTATGTTTTGCAGGTGTACGCAGCCATCCCCAGGACACAGACCCTGACAATGGCTCCCAGGCCACTGACTAAGCAAGCTGCTTCTGACCCCCCCAACTTCTCCTCTCAAACTGGCTAGGTATTCAGTATCTGGCTAATGGTTAATCCCATGCTGACTACCCCTACCCGATGATATTTCAAATGGAGACAGCAGTCACTTCCTGTTCCTGGCTGAGGGCCTCTGACACCCTGGGTCCATCAATCAATCCATCAATCTATCAATCAGCAATAATGATTGAGGGCCTGTTGAGCCCAAAGCTTGGCACTAAGGTCTTGGGAAAAGGCAACAAGAGTAAGTTTCGGCCCGTTTGGCAAGGTAGAGGGAAATGATTGATTTGTCAGGATGAGATTGGTCTGTCAGTTCACTCATGCTCCAAAGACCCTCAGTCTCACGGGACCTTGGTAGGTGAGAAGAGCAAGTGAGGGAGCAGAACAGCATTTATGTCCATATCTGTAATTTGTTTATGAATATTAATGTCTGTCTCCCCCAACTTTAGACTGTAAGCTCACTGTGGGCAGGGAACCTGTCTGTTTGCACTGAATGAATGAATGAGGGACTGGTGCATGGAGTAGTTGAGTCGGGAAGATGAGAGGGAACGGTGAGCTGGGCAGAGGAGGGGAAAGTCAGGAGGGAGTTGTGAGGGGCATGTGAGAGGTGCTGCTGAGAGAAGCAGGTGAGAGGAGCAGGTATGGACCCTGCAGTTTGGGGAGGGAGTCCCCGGGCTCCGGGACCCTCTGGAATATTCATTCCGGTCCCTCTGCGCTCAACAACTACGGACTGTTCTCACAGGCAGCAGCAACAGCAGCACAGCAGCGGTGGAAACCCAGAGTTTCCACAGTATGAACCAGTTGGAAACCAGAATCTCCACATTCCCCGAGAGGCTGGAAGAGTGTGAGAGGGAGGGAGAGAGGGAGGGGAGGGTGGGGAGGGGAAAGAAGGCTCCTGATTCTCCAGTGCCTGGCCCCAGGCTCCCCTCTCCCCACCTCTTCCCATCTTCACATGGAGCCTGGGCCAGGACGGCCCCTGCCTATGCCCCCCGCCCCCTCCCTCCCTCCATCTAGAAAGGCCACGGGATGGGGGGAGGTCCCCCCTTCTTCCGCTGAGAGAGGCCGGGGAGTCCTGGGGGAGGTCCCAGGGGCCCTTCGTGGGAGCCGCCGTGGTTGGCAGGGACCGTGGTGGGGAGGGAGGTGGTGGGGTGGGGGGGCCTGGAACAGCTTCCACTGGTGTTTTGCGTTTATTGACTTTCCTTCCAGGGCAATGGGGAGTGGGGTGGAGTAGCCCCGCTGGGGCGAGGCAGAGCCAGCACCACTGACTCATCAAGCCAGAACTGGCAGCCGGACCCCGGGGCCGGGCGCTCTCCCCACTGCTGGGGGCGGGGAGGGGGGGCTTGGAATGAGGCTGAATGTCCAGATGAGTCAGGCCGCTGGAACGACCAGGCCCCCGCCCCAGCCCCGCTCTCGGACCCCGGTCTGGGCAGCTGCCAGCCCCCAAGCCCGGAGACGCTCCGGGAGAGGTCTGGCACTGGGACGGGTAGGTTCTGGCAGGTGGCAGGCAGCACGGGGACCCAATGGCCGGAGCCTCAAGGTGGAGGGCGATCTCCTTTCTCCCCACCCGGCACATTGAGAGAACCCTGACTCCAGGCCAGGAAGGAGCTGCCCTGGTGCCCCTTGAGGGCAGAGAATTTGGATCAGGTTTCTGGTGCCCCCCCACCCATGTCCAGTACTGTGCCTGGAAACAAGGGGGTGCTCAGTAAACACAATGGACAGGTGGCTCAGGGATAAATGGATGGACAGGCAGACAGACAAGTGGATGATGAATGATGGATGGATGGGCTCAGGGACCCATGGACAGGTGGATAGATGGGCAGACAGGAGGATATTGAATGAATGATGGATAGACACATGGACACATGGACAGGTGGATAGGCAGGCAGGCAGGTGAATGGCGATGCATGGATGGATGGATGGATGGGCAGACAAACAGATGGAGTTCTTGGCTGCTTTGTTTCAGGAAAATTCAAGATGCAAGAAGAAATCCAAGAGTCAGTGTGGGAGTGGGGCTGAATGATTGGGGTCAGAGGCCAGTGACCTGCCCTGACCTTTCCCATGATCATTCTGAGAGCACTCCATGATAGTGTTCATGCCAGCAACACACCAGCATCCACCCCAATGAACATGCCATCATTCAAGCCAGAGAAGAGGCCAACATCCACCCCAGTGTGCTTGCCAACTTCCATGCCAGCACACAGGCCAACTGCCCCCCAAGTGAGCATACCAGCACATATGCCAATGTCCACCCCAGTGAACTTGCCAGTCTCATGCCAGTGCACAGGCCAACATCCATCCCAGTGAACATGACAGCCTCCAGACAATGGCACAGGCCAATGTCCACCCCATTGAACAAGCCAGAGTCCATGCCTGCCTCTATCCCAGTGCACGGCCCAAAGTTCACCCCACTGAACGTGCCAGCATCCATGCCAGCATACAAGGGAGCAATCATCCCAGTAAACATGCCAGGGCGCAGGCTGTTGTTGTCCACTCCAGTGAACATGTTGCCAGAGTTCAGGTCAATGCCCACACCGGGATCCAACCCATTGAACATACCAGTGTCTATGCCAATGAACATGCCAGCATCTAGTTGGTCAGCCAGTCAATGTATTTAATGAGTGCTTAGT
Organism: Ornithorhynchus anatinus; assembly: GCF_004115215.2. Lineage (NCBI taxonomy): Eukaryota > Metazoa > Chordata > Mammalia > Monotremata > Ornithorhynchidae > Ornithorhynchus > Ornithorhynchus anatinus. The sequence continues at coordinate 574,864 of NC_041729.1, forward strand.
GTGTGCAGACCACTGTACTAAGCGCTTAGGAGAGTACAATATAACAATATACCTGATACATTCCCTGCCCATGGTGAGCTTACAGTCTAGAGGGGGAGACTGACATTAATATAATGTTGAGCAGGGAGTGTCTCTATCTGTTGCCAAATTGTACATTCCAAGTGCTTAGTACAGTGTGCTGCACACAGTAAGCACTCCATAAATATGATGAATAAATGAGTGAGTGAATGAGTGAATAAATAAATAAATTACAGATATGGACATAAGTGCTGTGGAGCTGGGAAGGGGAACAAATAAATGGAGCAAGTGAGGGTGACACAGAAGGGAGTTGAAGAAAAGCAAAAGAGGGCTTAGTCAGGGAAGACCTCTTGGAGGAGTTGTACCTTCAGTAAGGCTTTGAATGGGGAAGAGTCATTGTTTGTCGGATATGAGGAAGGAAGGCATTCCAGGCCAGAGGCAGGACATGGCTGAGATAGATGAGATCGAGGTACGGTGGGTAGGTTAGCATTAGAGGAGGGAAGCGTGCGGGCTGGGCTGATTTAGTGTTCCAGGCCAGTGAACACAGCCCTGGGCCGGGCCAGCTCCTCCCAGACCATGGGCTCTTTTCCTCATTAGCTGGACCGGCCAGGTGGGCCGTGTCTCGAAACCGCCCTCCGGCTCTGAGCACCCGCTTCCTCCCCCTCCTTCCCCAGCTGGGCCGGGGGACCCCCCTGCTCTTTCCCTGCTCCCACCGGGAAGGGTAGAATCTTCCTCCTGGGGGCGTCGCCCACTCCCATGAGCTCCCCTCCCTTCCCAATCCTCATCCGCCAGCCTCACCCCCCCCCCCCAATCCCTTCCCAACCTCTTCCTTCCTGCCTGCCCTCCTCCTGCCTGGGCCTCGAGAGCTAGTAAGAGTCAGGGGCAGGGGTCGGCTGGCCGGGGCAATGCAGGGGCTGGGGGGAGGAGCAGTTGGATGCCCGCCACTGCCGGGACCCTCCCAGGCAAGGAAACCTGCAATTTCCTCTCGGTGCTCGTCCTGGCCCGCCCAAACCCGGAAACGGCGCTGCAGCGCCGAGGTGGTACCGGTCACCCATCTGGTGTGGCGACTATGGGGCTCTGGGAACTCCCTCCCCAGCCCCACCCAGCCAGGCTCTCCCTGGGCCCGGGACCTGTTCCACCCGATCCCCACTGGCAGACCTGTCCCGCCCCATCTCCGGCCCTTGACCCGCACCCCACGAGTCTGGCCCCGCCCCACCTCTGGGCCTCCACCTGACCCCACGGACCCAGCTCCACCCTGCCCCTGGGCCCTGACCTGCACCCTACGGGCCCGGTCGCAGCACTGCCACAGGACCCAGAGGCCAGGGAGTGGCCAGCTGGAAGAGGTGGAAAGACGGACACTGCATCTGGGCAGAGGGGGATGTGAGAAGGAGGCTGTGTTCCCTTCAAGGGGGGAGTCTTGGGGGCAGTTTGGCGAGGTATTTGGGTGTGAGCAAGTGTGGGTGCGAGGGGCAATAGATGTGTACATGGGAGATGTGTGCATGTGTGTGATTGTATGTGGGTGGGTGGATGCGTGCATTTTGTGTGGGGGAGTAAGAGGTGTATACGCATATGTGTGTGGCCAGGGGATTGGGAGGTGTATGCTTGTATGTGTGTGTATCTGTGTGTAATTGTGTTCATTTAGCTACAAATTAAAAAGTTGATTGCTCATGACTCCTCCCTGGTAATTGGTCTCACTTCCCGCCTCACCCCATCAGGAGGAGGGTCAGAGGTCATGACCTCCAGCCTCTTTCTCCCAACCCATGACTGCGGTGTGGCCAGCCAGTGGATGGAAGCAGGGAGACTTCCAAACCCAAACCAGCGTGGGCCCAGCTTGGGGCAGCAGCAGCCGCTGACCAGTCCTCCCAGCGGCCCCTTCTGGACCAGACAACTGGTCCCCATCGGCCTCCGCCCCGGCCCGGGGAGTGGCCCCCCACCCCCCAGCCCTCCCAAGCCACAGGGTGGACTGGGTGCTCGGGAATGGGGTGGCTGGTCTACCCCAAGAGTGCCCTCTACTAGCCCAGGCCCTCCCTGCCCCTGGGAGAGCCCAGGTGGTGCAATCCCAGGCCAAGTCCAGCCTCGGGCCAGGCCACCTCCATGACCTCACTGTTTCCGGCACTGCTCAGATGGGCACACGTCTGTTTCTATACTTGACGGCCTGGTCTCGAACCCATCTCACTCTGGCTCTCTGCCTCTGTCTCCCTGCCTCTCTGCTTCTGTCTCCCTGCCTCTCTGCCTCGATCTCCGTCTCTGCCTCCCTGTCTCCCTGTCTCTGTCTGCATCTCCACCTCTGTCTCTGTCTCCTTGTCTCTGTTTCCATCTCCACCTCCCTGTCTCTGTCTCCCTGTCTCTGTCTCCAACTCTGTCTCTCTGCTCTGCTTCTGTCTCAGACTCCATGCCAGTCTCTGTCTGGATCTGAGGGTTAACGATGTCCCTTGATCCTTTACCCCTGCTGAATTGGAACATTTCCGCTCCAGCCCGCACCAGAAAACCTTGGGTCAGCGGCTCTTTCAGGGGATTTATTTGCTGGCTGCAGATGTTCGCCTAATCCCCTTCACCCCTGGCCTGCCCCTGGTTTAGAACAGCCAGACTGAGATCTGGGGGTGGGGGCGGGGGCTGGGGAAGGGGCTCCAGTGGATGTCCCTCCTTGGAGTGGGCAGAAATCCCAGCCGGGGGGTTCCTGCCTCTGTCCCACTGCTGGGGTGGCCGCCTCACCCCAACCCAGCCCTGCCCCCACCCAGGGCCACTCCCAGCTTCTCCAGGGCTGGGGGCTTGGGGGACTGTGGGCCAATTTGTCACTGTTTATTGTTGTATCGTTCTTTCCCAAGACCTTAGTACAACGTTCTGCACATAGTAAGCACTTAATAAATACGATTGAATGAATGAATGAACGCATTTCCAGAGAGTTCCTGGGCAAGGACTGTGGGGTCTTTGTGAAGGGGGTTCTGCTGAGGAGCCCACACTGATGGGAGAGATCCCCTTATCCAGTTTGATGGCCCTACCATGTATGGACGAGGTACCGGACGCCTGGATCCAGTGCTGCTGGTTCCAGCACCAATCTCCCTCCACCACAACTGCCAGCGCCAAGTTCTGCAACTTGGAGCCCCTGTTAGAGGGGGCCATGGTGAAGGATGCCACAGCTCTGCACCTTGGGGAGGTGTCAGGGTTCCCCCCACAGACACATTCCAGTTTCCATAGTTTGAAAAGCAGTGAGGCCTTAGAGGAATGTGCACAGGCCTGGGAGTCAGAGGGCCTGGGTTTTAGTCCCGGCTCTGCCATTTGCCTGCTATGGACTTAGACAAATCATTTACCTTTTTTGTGCCTCAGTTTCCTCATCGGGAAATCGGGAATTAAATATTTGTTCTCCCTTCCCTCGGACTGTGAGCCTCATGGAGGATGGGGATTGTATCTGATCTGATTATATTGTCTTACTCCATCACTTAGCACAGTACTTTGCAAATAGTAAACATAAAATTCCACAATTATTATTTCCACAAGAAATTTTTCATACATTGGTATAATAAGAATAAAAATAAATGTGGTACTTAGGAAGCAGCATGGCCTAGTGGAAAGAGCACAGGCCTGGGAGTCAAAGGATCTGGCTTCTAATTCTGTCTCTGAATTTGCCAGCTGTATTACTTTGGGCAAGTAACTTTACTTATCTGTGCCTCAGTTTCCTCATCTGAAATATAATGTTGGTATTTGTTAAGCACTTACTATGTGCAGAGCACTGTTCTAAGTGCTGGGGAAGATACAGGGTACTCAGGTTGTCCCACGTGAGGTTCACAGTCTTAATCCCCATTTTACAGATGAGGGAACAGAGGCATTGTCCCACGTGAGGTTCACAGTCTTAATCCCCATTTTACAGATGAGGGAACAGAGGCACAGAGAAGTTAAGTGACTTGCCCACAGTCACACAGCTGACAAGTGGCAGAGCTGGGATTCGAACCCGTGACCCCTGACTCCCAAGCCCGGGCTCGTTCCACTATATGGGTATTCAATACCTGTTCTCCCTCCCTGTGATACATGAGCTCTGTGTGGACCAGGGTCTGTGTCTGACCTAATTAATTTGTATCTACTCCAGCGCATAGTTTAGTGCTTGGCACATAGTAAGCACTTAACAAATAACACCCTGATATATTACTTATAAGGTGCCAAGCCCTGTATGAAGTGCTGAGGTAGAGACAGGTAGAGACTCCCTCAAGCTACATAACTGTAAGAGCTGAGGGTAAGGAGGGAGGAAAGAGAGGGGAGGAAAGAGGAGCAGCATGACTTAGTGGAAAGAACGTGGGCCTGGGAGTCGGAGCACCTGGCTTCTAATCCCGACTCCACCATGTGTCTGCTTGGCAACTTGGGCAAATCACTTAACTTCTCTGTGCTTCTGTTACCTCATCTGCAAAATGGAGATTCAATACCTGTCCTCCTTCCATTTTAGACTGTGAACCCAGTGTGGGACAGGGACTGAGGACTGAGTTTTACCTGATTATCTTGTATCTCCCTCAGTACTTAGAACAGTGCGTGACATCGTAGGAAGCACTTAACTAATACCACAATAACTATTATTATTATTATTATTATTAGGGAGAGTTCCCCTCGACCCACAACCTTGGTATTCTCCCAGTTGCCCAGCCCTCTTTAATCTAGGCCACGCTACAACCAAACTCAAAGTCCCATTTTGGGTGGACGGTCAGTCCGGGCTTGGTCAGTCAGTCCCCTTCCAAATCCAGCCTCCGAAGAGAATCTACCCATGGATCTGCCTCCCCTCCCTTCACCCTCAGAGGCCCCAGGCCACTTGAGCACCGCCCCTCTGGCCCTCCTCTCCAGAAGGGGAGGCTCCTCCCTCTTCAATGGGGGGCTCTGCTCATGGCGAGGGTTGTGCTTATTGAAGGCCCATCTCCTCCTAATAATAATAATGTTGGTATTTGTTAAGCTCTTACTATGTGCCGAGCACTGTTCTAAGCACTGGGGTAGACACAGGGGAATCAGGTTGTCCCACGTGGGGCTCACAGTCTTCATCCCCATTTTACAGATGAGGGAACTGAGGCACAGAGCAGTTGTGACTTGCCCACAGTCACACAGCTGACAAGTGGCAGAGCTGGGATTCGAACTCCTACAGGCCTCCCCCAACTAGACCCTCATTTCTTCTTCTCCCACTCCCTTCTGGATCACTCTTGCACTTGGATTTGCACTCTTTCATTCATTCAGTTATATTTATTGAGCACTTACTGTCTGCAGAGCACTGTTCTAAATACTTGGGAAAGCACAATATAACAATAAACTGACAACTTCCCTGCCCACAGAGAGATTAGAATTCACCCCTCCCTCAGCCCCACAGAATTTATGTACATACCCGTAATTTATTTTAATGTCTGTCTCCCCTCTAGACTGTAAGCTCCTTGTGGCCAGGGAACATGTCTACCAACTCTGTTATATGCAGCCTCTCAAGCACTTAGTAGAGTGCTCTGCACGTGGTAGGTGTTCAATATACTTGATTGATTTGATTGATTGATTGATTTATCTTGTGCCTGCTTTGCCTGGTGATTGTCCACTCTGTACCTGGTTGTAGTGCTCCTGGCCCACGCTGATTCATCCTGGCCCCTGAGCAGTAGACAACTTTCCCAGAATCGTCTGCTTTTCTCCACAGCTTCCTCTACAGGAAGGCCTGCCTGCTCAAGCCAACCAATAAAAGGGCATTGGTGAGGGTGACCGGGTCACAGGTCACACAGGGGCTTTGATGATGAGCACCCTTTTTTCTGCATCCCAACAAAGAAACCCAAACAAACTCCAAAGTCTGGATATTTAAGCCTGTTTCTTGCCCAGATTTTTTAAAATCTACCCAATTTGCCCACCACAGACTGTGCTCCCTAGAACTTTGCTCCTCTAATGTGCTTCGATCTCATCTATCTCTCCGCGGACCCTTCATCCATATCCCGGTTCGGCCACTTGTCAGCTGTGTGACTTTGGGCAAGTCACTTAACTTCTCTGTGCCTCAGTTACCTCATCTGTAAAATGGGGATTAAGACTGTGAGCCCCACGTGGGACAACCTGATTCCCCTGTGTCTACCCCAGCGCTTAGAACAGTGCTCGGCACATAGTAAGCGCTTAACAAATACCAACATTATTACCCTACTTCTGGCCTGGAACACCCACCCTCTGGACTGTAAACTCGTTGTGGGCTCCCAGCCCCACAGCACTTATGTACATGTCTGTAATTTATTTATTTGTATTGTCTGTATCCCTCTCTAGACTGTAAACTCGTTGTGGGGAGGGAATGTTTCTGTTTATTGTTGTACTGTAGTCTACCAAGCGCTTAGTATAGTGCTCTGCACACAGTAAGTACTCAAATCAATTCGATTGAATCGAATTGAAGCAGCGCCGCCTAGTGGATAGAGCTCGGGCCTGGGAATCAGAGAAACCTGACTAGACTAGACCGGCAAGGAATGGGTCTATTGTATTGTTCTTTCCCAAGCGCTTAATACAGTGCCCCGCACACAGTAAGCACTCAATAAGTACGATTGATTGACTGATTGGTTCTAATCGTGGCTCTGCCACTTGTCTGCCATGTGACCTTGGGCAAGTCACTTCACTTCTCTGTAAAGTGGGGATTAGGACTGTCAGCTCCAAGTAGGACATGCACTGTGTTCTATCTGATTAGCTTGTATCTACCCCAGTGCCTAGTACAGTGCCTGCCACATAGTAAGGAATCGACAAATATCATTAAAAAAACAGTGTAGCCTAATGGAAAGAGGTAAGACCTGGGAATCAGAGGCCTGGGAATCACTTTATGCTGAAGTGACCTCGGGCAAGTCACTTTACTTCTCTGTTCCTCAGTTACCTCATCTGTAAAATGGGGATGAAGATTGTGAGCCCTATATGGGACTGAGATTTTGTCCATCCCAATCATGTTGAATCTATGCCAGCACTTAGTACTGTGCCTGGCACATTGAAAATGCTTAATAAATTCCATAAACAAACCCTGAATTTTAATGTTGCTACTTTGGCTGGTTGGATACCTAGTTTATTATTATTTAAAATTCACTCTTACTGGATCAGCCCCCCGTCAACTGACTGAAAGGTCCTGTATGGGTCAAGCATCCTGACTGATCCTGTCTGAACTAGCAGTCTGGTGTTCCCCCAGTACTCTGCACAGATCCGGGAACATAGTTATCTATTATTTTGCTATAATGGCGTTTTTTAAGCATTTATTAGGTGCCAAGCATTTAACCAAGTACTGGGTTAGATACAAGATAATCAGGTAGGTAGGACATAGGCCCTGTCCCTCATTAGATAGACAGTCTATGTAGGTGGAGAAAAGGTTTTAACCCCCATTTTACAGATGAGGAAACTGAGGTACAGAGAATTTAAATGACTTGCCATATGTCACATGGCAGGCCATCAATCATTCAGTCAATGGTAAATATTGTGTGAAGGGCACTGTATTAAGTGCTTGGGAGAGTACAACACTACCATTGCTAGGCATGTTCCCTGTCCACCAGGAGTTTACAGTCTAGAGTGGGGAGACAGACACTACTAGAAATAAATAAAATACTGATATGTGCAAAAGTGCTGTGGGCTTGAGGGTAAGGTAAATGTTGAGTGCTTAAAGATAGTAATAATAAAAATAATGATTGGGGTATTTGTGAAATGGTTACTATGTGCCAGGCATCTTTCTAAACTCTGGGGTGGATACAAGCAAGTTGGGTTGGACACAGTCCCTGTCCCACAAGTGGCTCACAGTCTTAATCCTCATTTTACAGATAAAGTAACTGAAACACAGAGAAGTTAAGTGAATTGTCTAAAGTCACAGAGCAGACAAGTGGAAGAGCTGGGATTAGATCACAAATCCTTCTGAGTCACAAGCACAAGCTCTATCCACTAGCCTATGCTGCTTCTCTTAAAGATCCACATGAAAGAGTGATGCAGAAAGGAGAGGGAGTAAGAGAAATGAGGATTTAGTCAGGGAAAGCGACTTGGAAGAAATGTGCTTTTAATAAGGCTTTGAATGTGTGGAGACTGGTGGCCTGTCAGGCAAGTGACAGAGGCGGGATTAGGACCCAGGTCCAGTGACTCCCAGGCCTGGGCTCTTTCTACAAGGCCAGGCCGCTCCAGAGACACCAGACACCCCTCTCAGGACACGGGTTAGGCGCAATATAACCAGGTGGCGATGTCAGTGGCCTAGTTAACTGCAATATAGACTGAGAATAATAATGATAATAATAACAATAATGAGGATGATGGTATTTGTCAAGTACTTACTATGTGTCAGACACTGTTCTGAGCGCTGGGTTAGGTACAAGTTTTTCAGGTTGGACACAGTCTCTGTCCCATCTGGGAGTCACAGTCTTAATCCCCATTTTACAGATGAGGTAACTGAGGCCAAGAGAAGTTAAGTGACTTGCCCCAGGTCACGCAGCAGACAAGTGGTGGAACCGGAATTAGGAGCCATGATCTTCTGACTCCCAGGCTTGTGTTCTCCCATAGCTTCAAGTACCATCTCCATTCATTCAATCGAATTTATTGAGCACTTACTATGTTCAGAGCAGTGTACTAAGTGCTTGAAATGTACAATTCGGTGACAGATAGAGACAATTCCTGCCCAGCGACAGACTCATAGCCTAAATGGGGGAGACAGATAACAAAACAAAACAAAACAAAATGCAGATGATACCCAAATCTACATCTCCTCCCCTGGTCTCTCCCTCTCTCCAAGCTTGCATCTCCTCGTGCCTTCAAGACATCTCTACTTGGATGTCCTCCCATCACCTCAAATTTAACACATCCAAAAAAGAGCTCCTTATCTTCCCACCCAAACCCTATCCTCTCTCTGACTTTCCCATCAATGTAGACAGCACCACCATCATTCTGTCTCACAAGCCTGTAACTTTGGTGTTATTCTTGACTCCTCTCTTCCATTCAGTCCATATTAATTCATCACCAAATCTGGTCAGTCTCACTTTCACAATATTGCTATAATCTGCTCTTTCCTCTCTACCCAAACTGCTACCACCTTAATACAATCACTCATCCTAATCCACCTAGATGACTGCATCAGCCTCTTTGCTGACCCCCCAACCTCCTGCCTCTCCCTACTCCAGTCCATATTCACTCTGCTGCCTGGGTCATCTTTCTACAAAAATGTTCAGGACATATCACCGCCCCCCCCTCAAAAATCCCAAGTGGTTGTCTACCCACCTCTGTAATCAAACAAAAACTCCTCTCCATGATTTTAAAGCACTCCATCACCTTGCTCCCTCCAACCTCACCTCGCTTCTCTCCTTCTATGACCCAGCCCGCACACTTCATTCATCTGGTGCTAACCTTCTCATTGTGCCGTGATCTCTTCTGTCTCGCCACCGACCCCTGGCCCACGTCCTGCCTCTGGCCTGGAACACCCTTCCTTCTCTAATCCGACAGACAATTACTCTCCCCCACTTCAAAGACTTACTGAAAGTTGTTTTGTTTTGTTCTGCTTTGCTTTGCTGTCTGTCTCCCCCATCTAGACTGTGAGCCCGTTATTGGGCAGAGATTGTCTCTATCTGTTGCCGAATTGTACGCTCCAAGCGCTTAGTATAGTGCTCTGCACATAGTAAGCGCTCAATAAATACTATTGAATTAATGAATGAAAGACACATGTCCTCCAAGAGGCCTTCCCAGACTAACCCCTACTTGTCTTCATCTCCCACTCCCTTCTTCGTCGCCCCGACTTGCTCCGTTTCCTGTCTCCGCCCCCAACCCCCAGCACTTATGTATGTATCTATAGTTTAATTTATTTGTACCGATGTCTGTCTCCCCACCTCTAGACTGTGAGGTCGTTGTGGGCAGGGATTGTCACTGTTTATTGTTCTATTGTACTTTCCCAAGGTCTTAGTACAGTGCTTTGCACACAGTAGGCGCTTAATATGAACGAATGAATGAATGAATGCTAATGACTGAATGGTCCGGGCAGCGCGCAGGTTAGAGATAGCGCTGGCCTAGCGTCCCTAGGTAGCGATAGCAGGCACCAGATGAACTGAACCAGCCAGAAGCCCCAGTTGGCCGTGGCCGCACATTAGGCAATAGGTGTAGCACAATCCTTGAACCATGAGGTGACAGAAGCAGTGGTCAAATGAGCGAACGACCCAGAATCACCAGATGGAGAAACAGCGAGGCCTAGTGGAGAGAGCGCAGGTTTGGAGTCAGAGGACCTGCTTTCTTTCCCTCTACTCCCCCACAGGCTGCTTCTAACTGTGAGTGTCCCTCAGGGTTCGGTCCTGGGCCCCCTTCTATTCTCCATCTACACCCACCCCTTGGAGAACTTATTCACTCCCATGGCTTCAACTCCATCTCTATGCGGATGATTTCCAAATCTACCTCTCCAACCTTGACCTCTCTCCTTTTCTGCAGTCTCTCATCTCCTCCTGCCTTCGGGACATCTCTAGTTGGCTGTCCCCCGACACCTCAAATTTAATATGTCCTAAACAACACTCATTCATTCATTCAGTCGTATTTATTGAGCGCTTGCTGTGTGCAGAGCACTGTACTAAGCGCTTGGAATGTACAATTTGGCAACAGATAGAGAAAATCCCTGCCCAAAATGGGCTCACAACACTCCTCACCTTCCCACCCAAACCCTGTCCTCCCCTTCTTTCCCTTAATTGTAGACAATACCACAATCCTCACTATCTCACAAGCCCTTAAGCTTGGTATTATCCTCGACTCATCTCTCTCATTCACCCCACATATCCAATTCATCACAAAATCCTGTAGATTCTACCTTCACAACATCGTTAAAATCCACCCTTTCCTCTACATCCAAACTCTGCCCACCATCAAAGCTTTATGAAAAGAATATCTCCTCCAAGAGGACTTCCCCAACCAAGCCCTCATTTCCTCTTTTCCCACTTCCTTCTGCGTCATCCTGATTTGTTCACCCCTCCCTTGACCCCACAGCACTTGTATACGTATCTGAATTGATTTACTTATATTAATGTCTGTCTCCCCATCTAGACATAAGCTCACTGTGGGCTAGGAACGTGTCTACAACTCTGTAATATTGTACTTTTTCAAGCGATCAATACAGTGCTCTGCACACAGTACGAAATCAGGGAACATACGATTCATTGATTGCTGCTGATCCAAGCACTTATCCTAACCCACTTTGACTATTGCATCAGCCTCCTTGCTGACCTCCCAGCCTCCTTTCTCTCCCCAATTCAGCCCACACTTCACTTTGTTTCCCAAACCATTTTTCTAAAAAAATTCAGTCCACATCTCCCGATTCCTCAAGAACCTCCAGTGGTTGCCCATCCAAATCTGCTTTTAAGAGAAACTCCTTATCATCAATTTTAAAGCACTCAACCGTATCTCCTCCATGAAGCCTTCTCTGATTAACCTCCTTTCCCCACCCTATTCTCTCTCCCTCTGTCACCTATGTACTTAGATCTCTTTCCTTTAAATCCTTAATACTCACCCCACCTTCATCCTGTGGCCCTTCTGTCCATATCCTTATACTCTGTGGCTTCATCTAGCTGTAATTTATTTTAATTATCTGTCTCTCCGACTAGGCTGTAAGATCCTTGAGGGCAGGTACCGTGAATACCAACTCTACTATATTGTACTCGCCCATGTGCTTAGTTTCATGTTTCGCACACACTAAATTCTCAATAAATACCATTGATTGATGGACTGATTGGGAGGACGGGGCCGTGGGGAAAGACCAGAGGGCACTGCTGCTTCGGTTTGGCTGGGACGGTCCGCATTCTCCAAGGCCTTCAATTCCATCACCGCAGAGGGGCAAGGATTTGGGGATGGGGGTGGGAAGTGAGGATTAAACTCCTGCAATGTGCTTTGAGGCCCTCCAGCCCCTTGTTCTCTGTGTTTCCCCACGAGAATCCAGGCTGCCAGCCAAGCAGCCACCTGGACACCAGGGAGCCTTTGAGATCCATTGGTGTCATCCTGGGGCTTCTGGAGGGCTCTGTGCAGACCCTCACGGGTGAGCAGGGACCTTCCCCAAACTGACCACCAGCTGGCCTCACCCAGCCTGGGTTCACCCCCTTCTGTCCCTTGCTTCAATCTCCAGCGCCAGCCTCCTTCGGCCACGTCTCCTGCCATCCGGTCCGAAGGTACCCATGTGGCACCCGGAATCATGGGGCTGGGGGAAGGGGACACAGTAGCTCTGGACCTGGGCTCAGGGAGGGAGGGAAAAATGGAGAAAAGGAGGGTGGAAGTGGAGGTGGGGTGGTTGCACAGTGAAGGACACTCAGCTCTGTAACAGTTCCAAGTAGGAAAGAGGCCTTTTTGTGCTCTGCACATAGTAAGCACTCAATAAATACGATTGAGTGAATGAATGAATTGTCCAGTTCTAGAGAGACCCCACAGCACTTGAGTCCATCTCTGTAATGTATTTTCATATCTGTCTCCCACTCTGGATGGTAAGCTCCTTGTGGGTAGGGAAAGTACCTACCAACCCAGTTATATAGTGCTCTGCATACAGTAAGCGCTCAATAAATACGATTGATTGATTGATTGACTGAGAGGTTCTCTATTCCTTCCAAGCCGGCAAAGGGGCATCGTGTCCACCAGAGTCACCTGGGAGCAAAGATGGCTTCTCCCACACCTGAGCTGGCAGAGGGTGAGGAGGTGGGCACAAGTGTTCCCCGTGACCAGGGGGGGAGAGGGGACCTGAAACCCCAGAGGATGAGAGGAGAGCTGGGAGAGAACACAGGACGGGGGGAGGGAGCAAGGGCTGGAGAGAGAGGGCTGGGAGGACGAGGGATCAATAATAATTGTGATATTTTTTTAAGCGCTCACTGTGCCAGGCCCTGTACTAAGTGCTGGGGTAGATAAAAGCAAATTGGGTTGGACACAGTTTCTGTCCCAGGTGGGGCTCACAGTGTCAATCCCCATTTTACAGATGAGGTAACTGAAGTGTCTTGTCCAAGGTCACACAGCAGACAAAGGAAGGAGACTGGCAGAACGAGGGCATAAAGGTTGCCTAGAGCCACATGAAGCTCAGGCCCTCAGCTTCCCCAGCCTGGGGGCGGGGAAGAAAACATTCCAGAATTTCATTCCCGCCACGCCCGGACCAGTGGGGCGGGGGCCAAAGATCTTTTGGAAAATAAGAAGGATGACTACCCCCGGGCATTCCCAAAGCCCTCGAGTCCTCCCCCCAGTCGCCCAACTCTGAGCGCCCCGCAAGACCCCCCCACCCCTTCTGGGCCCGCGGGCTGGGCGAGCAGACCCCCTGCCCCCAGGCTGGGGAAGCTGAGGGCCTGATCAGCCTGGCCAGAACGACGAGTGGTCATTCCCGGAGGTAGCGGCCCTTCGGGGCTTCCACTAGACCCGGCTCTCCACCCACCCCCACTCCCAGTCTGGGCTGGAGAGATCCAGGGGCAGAGGGCGGAGCCACAGCCCCAACCCAGGCACTGCCATCCACCCCCGAGTGATCACAGGATGATGGAGACCGGTGGGCCCAGGGGCCAGGGGCAGCAGAACCAGGGCTGAGAGTCTCGCACAGAGTCAGGGGAGTCCTCCAGGCAGGGCAGGGGTCCGGGGCCTAGGCCGGGCTCCGGATTCAGAAGTCCAATTTGATCTGTTCACGGTCGGTCAGCTCGATGTGGCTGAAGGGCTCGGGGCGGCTGGAGGGGGAGAGGAGGGGATGTGTATGGAGGTAGGGGCTTTGAGGAGAGGGAGGGGAAGAGGAGAGGGATGAGGGGTGCTCTGGAGAGGAAGGGCTTGTTGGAGGCGGAGAAGAAGGGGGAAAGGAAGGGGGAGGAAGGGAGGAGGGGAAGGGGAAGTGGGTGAGAGGGGAGAGGAGGGGGAGAAGGGCCGAAGAGAGGGGAAGAGGAGGGGCAGGTGGGGGCTCTGGGGAGGAAGGGTATGTGGAGAGCTCTGGGGAAGAGAAGGGGGAGAAGGAGGGAGGGGGAAAGGAGGGGGAAATGGGAGGCTTGGTACGAGAACAGGGGACTGGTGGAAGAAGGGGACATAAAGGTTGGAGGAGAAGAGGGAGAGGAGGGCAAGGGACGGGGGGGAAGGAGGGGGAGGAGGGGGCTGTGGGGAGGAGAGGAGGGGAGGAAGAAGACTGTGGGAGGTGAAGGTGTGAGGCTGTGGGTGGTGAGGGGATCGGGAAGGGTTGGGCAGGGGGCGGGCCGAGAGTCGGGCATGGTTAGTTGGGGTCCCTACCGTCTATGCAGGTAACAAAGGGCTCCCAGTAGCGCGAGGACCAGCAGGCTCCCCAAAACGATGAGACTCGTCTCCCAGGCCCGAAGAGAGGCTGCGGGGCCCCAGCGGGGATGAGCGCCCCCGGACCCCGGACCTCCACCCCGCCCGTCCCCCAGGCCTCCAACGCCCTGAATCCCTGCCCCAGTCCGCCAGCTTCCGCCCCCCCAAACTCCGTCCCCTGCGCCGCCAGGGGTCCCCGTCCCCTGCAGCCCACCCACGCTCCCAGCCCCCCAACTCCCGCACCCCCCGCCCACGGCCCCACACCCGGCCACCCCGCACATACCGCGGCTTGGAGCCCTCTCGGTCCCCAAAGCCACACAGGCAGGGCCCGCGCTGGCCCCGCCCTCAGGCGGGAGCTGGGCAGGGAGGTCGGTGTACCAGCCGGACAGTCGGCCCCGCTGCTCAGGGGAGCGGGCCCACAGCTGACCGGACACGCGCAGGGCGGCCGCCGAGCACGAGAAGTGGGTCTCTGTGGCGGGGAGAGAAATGGGTGGCTGTGGAGGGGGAGAAATGGGCATCTGGGAGGAGAAGTGGGTGTCCTTTGAGGGGAAAAGTGGGTATCTGAGGACGAGAAAGAAGTGGGTGCTTGCTGGGGGGAGAAGTGGGTGTCTGTGGAAGGGGGAGACGAACTCCTAGGGACCGGGCGGGCCGGGGGAGGGAGCAGGCTCTCCCCAGGGTCTCGGCTTACCCCGATCGCCCTTCCCACCCCAGGGTCCACCCTCCGGCCAGTCCCAGCTGACCCTTCCGGGGGCCGGTCCCGGGCACCTGGCGGCCGCTCACCTTGCAGGTAGAACTCGGAGATGCCGCAGGAGCAGTGCTGGTTAACTGCGTTCACAAGAGCGCGCTGCGCGGCCGTCACCGTCGGCGCGGAGGGCTGCGCCTCAGCCAAGCAGTCTGGTGCGAGGAAGGGGGTGAGGGGCGAAGGGGGAGAGGGTGGAGGACAGGTCGTCGGGCAAGGGCCGGTCCCTCCTTCATCCCAGCAGCTCCCCTTTCCCTCCCAGCACCCGCAGCCACCCTCCACGCGTCTTCCACGTGCTCCCCACTCCCCGGCTCACTGGGCGCCGGCAGACACAGGTCCAGGGCGAGGGCGAAGAGGCGGGTGGGGCAGCTGTTGACCGAGCCGGGAGTGGGGTCCGAAGAAGCAAAAGCCAGAGCATCGTAGCCGGGCGGGGAACAGCGGCTCAGGGACCAGAGGCTGAAGGACAGGAGTGGGAGCGGGAAGAAGTCGGCTCCATCCAGCGGGGCCCGGGAGGGGAGTGGGCAGAGAGGGTGACCGCGAGGGGCCCAGGGCCATCTAACGGGGGCTTGGCGAGGAACGGGTGGAGGGTAACCCGGAGGGGCCCCGCGCCACCCAGAGGGTCCGGGAGGGGAGCGGGAGGAGGGTGACCGGGAAGGATTCGGCACCTTCTAGCGGGCCCGAGAGGGGAACGGACGGAGGGGGCCCGAGAGGGGACCCCGGCGTAATACCCCATAATAATAATAATAATAATGGCATCTGTTAAGCACTTACTATCACAACCTTCCCCTCATGGAAGCATTGCAGGAGGGGACTAGATTAGACTTTGAGCCCGTCACTGGGCAGGGATTGTCTCTATCTGTTGCCAAATTGTACATTCCAAGCGCTTAGTACAGTGCTCTGCACAGAGTAAGCGCTCAATAAATACTATTGAATGAATGACACTACTACCAGGGTTGGGCGAGAGGCTCAGTCCCCGGCCTCCTGAGAAATACCTTCAGCTCTGTTCCCTCCTCAAAGCCCCAATCCTCTCCCGTGGCTTCTCCTCTCTCCTTCTCCTCTGCCCCCTCCCCCATCCCAGTTCCAGCGGCTCCGCCAACCAGGCAGCCCCTTACCTTCCTCTCTCACTGGCTAAGAAGTGAGTGGGCCCCAGGAGGGCCAGTGGGCCGGGTTCTGCTCCAGCCTCCCTCCCGAACACCACAGCATCCAGGAGCCCAGCCCGAGGCCTCGTCTGGCCCACAACCACTCTGGCCAAGCGGCTGTCGTACACGGCCAGTGCCCCGGACCGTGGCAGGAGCGCCGAGCCCGGCCACTGCTGGTCTGGAAACGGGGGGCGGAGAGAAGGGAGGAGAAAACTGTGAGCGAGGGGTCAGAACCTCAGGTGACCACCCTGCCGACAGTGGGCTGGGACCCCAGAGAGGTCCCGGGGTGGCTGGGCTTGAGGGAGGGGTCAGCGTGGTGACCAGAACGAGAGCCTCCCCCATCCCCCCGCCCACTCAGCTGTAGACCCTGACCTTACCTGGCAGAGGTTCCCCTTCTTTGGGGGCGACGAGGAAGAAGCCGGGGGTCCGGACAAGGCCGCGCAGCGGGAGGCTGGTCTGCACGATGCCATCTGGCCCCAGCAGCGCCAGGACCAGCCCATCCATCCTGGTTCCAGTCTTTCCCCGCAGCTCCACAAACGGAGTGGAGCTCAGCTCACTGATGACCACGGGGGCCGGGGGCCCAGAGGGGCTGGGGACCACGAGTGGGGGGCAGGCGTTCTCCGAGAGAGGCGTCACGCGAGTTAGCTGGGGGTGAGTGGACAGGGAATGTGTCTGTTTATTGCTCTATTGTACTCTCCCAAGCGCTTAGTACAATGCTCTATATGAAGCAAGCTCTCAATAAATACAGTTGAATGAGTGAATGAGTGGGAGGATTAAGATTAGGGTGCGGGCCTTGAGAGTCCCTGAACCAGGTGACCACTCTGATTGGGACCAGACCCCCTCCTCCATCCCGGGGCCCTGCTTGTGCTGTGGTTCCGACCCTGCGGGAGAGAGAGGTGAGGCCGCGCGGATCGGAGCTAACAAGAATAATAATAATAATGGTATTTGTTAAGCGCTTACTATGTGCCAACCACTTTTCTAAGCGCTGGGGTAGATACAAGGTTATCAGGTTGCCCCACGTAGGGCTCACAGTCTTCATCCCCATTTTACAGATGAGAGAACTGAGGCACGGAGAAGTTAAGTGACTTGCCCAAGGTCACACAGCTGACACGTGGCGGAGCCGAGATTAGAACCCATGACCTCTGACTCCCAAACTTGGGCTCCTTCCACTGAGCCACGCTGCTTCTCATGCTTTATCTTTTTTAATGGTCTTGATTTGACTTCAAAGCTCTCCATCACCTAGCCCCCTCCTACCTCACCTCCCTTCTCTCCTTCTACAGCCCACCGCGTACACTCCGCTCCTCTGCCGCACACCTCTTCGCTGTTCCCTATTCACGCCCGTCCTGCCGTCGACCCCTGACCCACGTCCTACCACTGACCTGGAATGCCCTCCCTCCCCACATCCGCCAAACTAACTTTCTTCCCCTCTTCAAAGCCCTACTGAGATCTCACCTCCTCCAGGAGGCCTTCCCAGACAGAGCTCTCCCTTTCCCTCTGCTCCTCCTCCCCGCCCCATTCCTTCTACTGCCTCCCTCTGCTCTTCCCCTTCCCCTCCCCACAGCCCTTGTGCATATTTGTATATATTATTTATTACTCTATTTATTTTGTTAATGATGTGTTTATATCTATGATTCTATTTATTTGGATGATATTCACCCAGACTACTTGTTTTGTTTTGTTGTCTGTCTCCCCGTTTAGATTGTGAGCCCGTTGTTGGGCAGGGATTGTCTCTGTGGCCGAATTTTACATTCCAAGCGCTTAGTACGGTGCTCTGCACATAGTAAACGCTCAGTAAGTACGATTGAATGAATGAATGCCTGACTACTTGTTTTGTCTTGCTGTCTCCCCCTTTCAGACTGCAAGCCCGTTGTTGGGCAGGGATTGCCTCTAACTGTTGCCAAATTGTACATTCCAAGCGCTTAGTACAGTGTTCTGCACACAGTAAGCGCTCAATAAATACGATTGAATGAATGAAGTGACTTGCCAAAGGTCACACAGCGGACAAGTGACAGAATCGGGATTAGAACCCACGTCCTCTGTGTCCCGAGCCCGTGCTCTTTCCACTAAGCCACGCTGCTCTGGAGGAAGGGGCCTCAGAGAGAAGAGGAAGACAGGGACAGGGAGAGTCAGAGAGCCGGAGCCACGGACAGGTCTAGACTGAACTCCGCTGCGGGTCCCTCTGCCAGACCCCTGCCGGTCCTCCCGCCTTGTCCTCCTCCCGGCCAGCCGCGGGTCCTCACCTGGAAGCTGGCCTGGCTGCGGGGCTGGACGCTGTGACAGCGGCTGAGGGACATGTCCCCGAGGCTCTGCTCCGGGCCCTTCTCCAGCCGCAGCTCCTGCCCGGGGGTCAGGAAGTCCAGCAGGCGCTGGGCCCGCTCTCCGGGCCAGGCCGAGGACACCAGAGCGTCCTGCAGGCCTCGCGCGGTGACCAGCTCCCCCTTCTTAAAGGCCCCCGGGGGCCCCCGGAACAAGGCCACGGCGTCGGCCCCGTTCTGCAGCGAGCTCGGGGGCAGGGTCAGGCCGGGGGTCAGCCTCGCCGAGCCGACCAGGAACAGGCCGGCCGCATCCGTGCGCTGTCCCCGCAGGTCCAGGACGCGGTAGGCCCGCCCGTCCCGCCCGTTGTACAGCACCAGCCAGAAGCCGTCCAGGGCCCGGGGGCCCGCCGGGCTCCACAGCTCCACGAACTCGCCATCCTCGTCCACCCCCGGGCTGTCCGCGTTCACCTCATTGATCAGGAGCTCGGGGACTGGACGGGGATCGCCCCCGCCCGACAGACACGGTCAGCTCCAGATCCGGCCGGCCGGGACGCCACCCTCCCGGGGAAGACGGACCCGGCTAAGGGGCAGCCCCCTCCCCCTGGGGCCTCATCCCCCAGGACAGAGCTCGGCTGGCCAGGGCCGGTGGTCACCTGCCTCCTAATCCAGGAGGCCCTGTCCACCTCCCGCGGGGCTAGCGAAGCAGGGAAGAACGACGGGCCCCTGGTGATCCTCCTCCCAACCCCTCGCCGCCCCTGACCACACCGGCTACCTGGCGAGGGTTCCAAGGAACAGGGCGACGCGAGCGTGGCCTTCTTGTCGGTCCCGGCCCACCACGGCTCCGGAGAAGCCAGGACGCGTTTCAAAGCCAAGTCGAGGCCTTGCTGCTGCTCAGAGGACTTGGCGACCAGGAGCGCAGAGACCATCAGCTTCAGGCCCTGGCACTTCAGAGTCCAATCTGGGGAGGCGGCGAAGGGGGCCGGCCAGAGGCAGGTTACTCTATCGGGCCCTAACTAGCCCATTGGCCCTCCCACAGGAGCTCAGGAAAGTCTGTGAGGGGGACAAACTGGCCCCCACCAAAGCCCCCTCCCTCTTCTAATAATAACGATGGCATTTGTTAAGCGCTTACTATGTGGCCAAGCACTGTTCTAAGCGCTGGGGGAGATACAAGGTAGTCCCACGTTGGGGCTCACAGTCTTCATCTCCCCTTTACAGCCTCGCACCTTTAAGATAGGCAGAGGACACCCCACCTCCCCCCGCCGCCCGGAGTCCCGCACCTTTGAGGTAGACAGCGGTGACACCGCAGTGACACTCGGCCTCCAACCGCAGAGCCAGATTGACCTTCAACGTCGATTCTTCCTTTAGCCACGCCGAGCAGTCTGGGAGGGCGAGGGATGTGCGGGTGTAGGGGAAATCGGTGACCCTCCGCCCCGCAGCTTCGCCCTCCCAAAAGGCCCCGCCCCTCCAAAGTCCCCCCCCCCAAAAAACCCCGAGACTTTGCAGCTCCAGTCCCCTTCTCCCCGCAAAGCTGCCGTACTCTCGGCCCCTCCCCTTCAGTCCTGAAAATCTCCCCCAGCTTCACCTCCTCCTCCACATCCCCAGATAGTAATAATAATAATAATAATAGCGATGCCTGTTTACTTGTATTCATGTCAGTCTCCCTCCACCTTCTAGACTGTGAGCCCGTTGTGGGCAGGGATTGTTTCTCTTTATTACTGCACTGTACTTTCCAAGCGCTTAGTATAGTACTCTGCACGCAATAAGCACTCAATAAATACGATTGAATGACTATTTGTTAAACGCTTACTGTGTGCCAAGCACTGTACTAAGCGCTGGGGTGGATACAAGCAAATCGGATTGGACATAGGTCCTGTCCCACGTGGGGCTCACAGTCTTCAGCCCCATTTTACAGGTGAGGTGACTGAGGCCCAGAGAAGTGAAGTGACATGCCCAAAGTCACCAGCAGCTAAATGGAGGAGCCGGGATCAGAAGCCAAGCCCGAGGTTTTGCCACTGAGCCAGCTGCTTCTTCCAAACGCAGACCTCCCTGCCTCCCCGGCCCGTGTCCCGAGCCCCCGAATTCCTTCTACGTCCCCGGCCCGCTAAGCCCTCCCCCGCCCCCGGTCTCCCTGCTGGCGGGTCGGGTGGGGGTCGGGTGGGAGCTTACTGTGGTCGGGGCAGGATTCGGGACACGTGTGGAGGCAGAAGGCCAGCTGCAGGCCGTGGCGGCGGGAGGGGCAGTCGTTGGGCCGCTCGGGGGTCGGGGTCCCCGCGGCGAACAGCGTGGAGTCGCGGGAGATGGAGCAGCAGCTACAGCGGCTCAGAGAGGTGGCCAGGGCGGCGCCGGACCCTGCGAGCGGGGGGCTGGGGGGCAGCAGGGGGGAGGGGAAGGGGAGGCGCACACTGTTGGGCCGGGCCGGGCAGGGTCGGGCCCAGAGACCACCTCTCCCCCGCTCCCTGCACTCACCCGGGGGTGACCAAGGCCGGACGGCCCGGCGTCAGAGCCTCCAGCAGGGAAGCGGGCACGGTGCCCTCGGGACCGTACACCAGGGCGTCCAGCAGGCCGGCAGAGGGAGGGGGCTTGCCCGGCTCCAACCTCTGCCCCGCTTCCCGGTACAGGGCGACGGCTGCGGGGCCCGGGGCCAGGAGGAGGGGCCCGGGGTCGTCGGGGCGTCTCTGATCTGTTTGGGGAAGGAAGAGGTCATGGCGAGGCCTGTCCATCCGCCCTCTCCCACCCCATCCCGCCCCTCTCTGAGCCTCCGAAACCCCAACTCGGGGCTTCCTTCGGGCCCTCGCCCTGCCTGGTGGAGTCAGCGAGTAGTGGGAACCTGGCCGATTGTCCTGGCCCCGGCTGTTTTTTAAAGCCTGCCTCGGTTTCTCCCGAAGACCTGCCCCGACAGAGCCTGGAGGGTTGAGGGCCGTCAGGGTGGCAAGGGGAGAGAAGTTGTCCTCGTGTGAATCGTCCAGCTTCGAAGTGCAAGTTCGGGCTGGACCCACTTGCTTGGAGCAGAGGCTGGTCACTCAGAGACCCCGGACGAGGCTGGAAAGGCTGGTCAATCAGAGGCCCGGGACCAGGTTGGGAAAGTTGGTCAGTCGGAGGCTCTGGGCAGGGCTAGGAAAGCTGGTCAGTCAGAAACCCTGGACAGGGCTGGGAAGGTTGGTCAGTCGGACGCCCCAGGACGGGGCTGCCCAGTAAGGCTGGTCAGTCGAAGGCCCCTGGACCGGGCTGGGAAGACTAGTAGGCCAAGCGGGGGCAGTAAAACCTGGGCACTGTCACCAGCTGGAGTGTGGGGAAGGGCAGCACAGCCCCCGGGACAACGCCCTGCCCCACTCCCAGCCCAGGACCCGACCCCTTTGGAGGGACTGCTTTGGCCCCAAACCGGGAAACACCACTGAGTATGGAGTGGGAGGGTTGTTAAGTGCTTACTTACTTGCCAAGAACTGTTCTAAGCTCTGGGGTAGATACAAGTTAATCAGGTTGGACACAGTCCCTGTCCCACATGGGACTTGCACTCTTATCCTCATTTTTCCAGATGAGATAACTGAGGCCCAAAGAAGCGAAGTGACTTGCCCAAGGTTACACAGCAGACATGTGGCAGAGCCGGGATTAGAACCCAGGTCCTTCTGACTTCCAGGCCCATACTCTATCCATTAAGCCACGCTCAGTACAGTCCTCTGTACACACTGTAAACTCCCGGAGAGGAGGGATCGTAACTACCAACTCTTTTGCATTCTCTCCATCACCCAACACAGTGCTCTGCGCACAGTAGACCGTAATCTCCTCAGGGCAGGACTAGTGCCTGCTAAGGCTTTTGTACACTCTCCATCACTCAAGACAGTGCTCTGCACACAGTAGACCCTAAACTCCTCGAGGGCAGGGATCGTATCTACCAAGTCTTTTGTACTCTCTCCATCACTCAATACGGTGCTCTGTACACAGTAGACTCCTCGAGGGCAGGGGCTGATTGACCTTGCATCTGAGCAACAGGAGGTGAGGTGAAGCCTGAATCCGAGAAGCTGACCCGGAGGGTTGCATCGGTTGGGGATGGGGGCGGGTGGGGGGCGCTACGTTGGGAGCAGGGAAAAGTTTCAGCTGTCGGGGAGTGGAGGGGAGAGGGTGCGTCCCTGTCGGGGATCGGGGTTCGGGGGCGGGCTGGCACCTGTCCGCAGCACGAAGAAGCCGTGGGCGTCGGTGCTGCCGCTGAGGTTGAGGGAGGAGGCCACGGAGCCGGTGCGCCCGTCCACCAGCACCAGCACGGCGCCCCGGAGCGGGCCGAGCGGCGGCCCCTGCAGCTCCACGAAGCCCGGCGCGGCCCCCGCGGGCGGCAGCACCTCGCTGACCAAGAAGGTGGACCGGTTGAGCTGGGCGTACGGGATGCAGGGGTTCTCTCGGCCGGGGGACGGCTCGGCCACTTGGAAGGTCCAGCTCCCTCCCGGGCCGGGGCAGCGCTCCACGGACTCATCCCCGACGTGGAAGGACGCGTCCTCCAGCAGGGGCTCCCGGCCGGGGGTCAGCACCCGGAGCAGCTCCTCAGGCCGCCGCTCCCGCCGCGACGCGTGGACCCAGGCGTCCACCAAGCCCCGGGAGGTGACCGGTTGGCCCTCGCGGCAGGCCGAGCCCCCGCGGTGCAGGGCGATGGCGTCCGGCCCGTTCTGGATGGTCCCGGGGGGCAGCGGGAGGGCAGGAGGCGGCTGCAGGCCCGTCGAGCCGGCCAGGAAGAAGCCGGCGTCGTCGGTGGCCAGGCCGGTCAGCCGCAGCGCCCGGTAGGCCGTCAGCTTGTGGCCGTCGTAGAAGACGAGGCAATAGTCATCCAGCGAGACCCGCCCCCCGCTGCTGTGCCACAGCTCCACGAACTCGCTCTTGTCCTGCCCGGGGTTGTCCGCGTTGATCTCGTTGATGAGTAGGGATGGGGCGGCCGTGGGGTCGGGTCCGGGGGAGGGGGGCGCGGATTCGGGGCTCGGGGAGAGGGTTAGGGAGGAGAGGCCGGGTAGAGGAGCGGGGGGCGCGGGCCGCGGGGATGGGGACGCGGGCTCGGGGAAGGCCAGTGGGAGCGAACACAGAAACAGGACCGTCAGCGGGGCCGCATTCGCCATGACCAGGCCGTGGCGGAGGTGGCTGCAGGCACGGGGAGCTGCCCGGAGGAGGAGGAGGAGGAGAAGGAGCCCCGCTGCCTCAGTCTGGAGAGGGGAGAGCGAAGGAGTCAGAGTCCGTTCCTATCCCGGCCGCCCGAGGAGACAGTCGGTGGGAGAGTCCTGAGCCTGACCCAACCTGCTTCATGTCCTCCCCTCCTCCCCCATCGCCCCCTCACCTGCCCAACAACCCCCCGTCCCAACCCCCGAGAGCTTGTCCTCACTGTCCGCAGGCCCCCCAGGACGGACTCCCGCCGCTGGGTCCGTCCACTCCACCTCGGCCGGGGCCCCGAGCTGACCGGGTCTCAGAAGGGCGGGGGCGGCCGTGACTCAGTGTGTGTGTGTGTGTGTGTGTGTGTCGGGGGGAGGGGGTGCGTGACCAGCCCCTTCCTGGAAAAAGCCCGGACATCTTTCCGGGTCCCGGCCGCCAGCCGTGGGTGACAGATCAAGCCTGGGCCCTGCGACCCCCGCCCCACGGGTCGACAGGAAAGGCGGCCCTTGCCCCCCTCGCCAGGGTGACCCCTCTGCCCTCCCCTCCGGGGGCTCGGCCCTCGCTAGCTGGACAGCATCTGGACAGCAGCCGGCCTCGCATCCTGACCCAGGCGCCCCCCTCCCCGTTTTTCCCCCGGCCCCCCTCGATCCGTTCGGAGTGCTTCACCCGGCGACTGCGAACCTCCCGAGGGTTTGACGGCTTCTCTTTCTCTCAGCCTTAGGGGACGGAGAAGTGGGGGGCTCACTTCTGCCCCACTGGACGCCGAGGGCAGGGCCTGGGGGGAAGAGGGGCAGAAAGTCGAGGGCGGGGTCAGCCACCCGGATCCTGGATTTCTAGAATGGGGGATGGGGGATGCCATCAACTGTGATTTCTTTAAAGGGCCGGGAGGGTTGGGGACGGGCGACATAGTAACTTTCCATTCTCCCCCGGGGCCCCCAGGAGCCGTTGCTAAATCAGGAAGGAGAAAAAAGAGGGGAAGAGATTTCTGCTGGGAAGTAAGACTCACACTCACTTACTCACTCGCTCAGTGCCAGGGAAGTGCTCAGCAAATAGCATGGGTTGATCGGTTCCTGCTCCCTTTCTGGCTGCACTGCCTGCTCACACGCGGGGCATCTGGCTTCGACACCTCCCCACTTCTCCCGGCAGGACACGGTCACTTCTAGAGGGGTCTTCTGGCCGGTGGGGTGGACAGGGCAGAGGGCCACTTGCCAGGGGAACCTGGGCAGAGCTGAAACTAACTGGACACCCCCACAGGAAGTTGCAGCATCCCAGGGGTGGGGTGAGTCTGGATTTCCTGTTTTTCCCTTGGGGCCCTGCCATCCATCCTTCTTCTGGGCAACTGCTTTCCTATCCCTCCCTTCTCCCCCACCCCCTCACTTCTATTGCTTCTTCTCCAGCCAGGGGCTGGGCACTGACCCAGCCTTAGAGGGGCAAGGGGGGGATGGGACAGATGACTCATATGGAGACCACAGCTCTGACCAGGCCTAGGGGATACTATCCACCAGAGCAAGAGGGACAGGAGCTCCCTGTAGACACTCTAAAGGTCCCCACTCAGACACCCTAAAGGTCCCCACTCCAAATAATCAAGCCATGGCATTTCCTGAGCACCTGTGTGTAACACACAGTACTAAGTGCTTGGGAGAGTAAAATGGAGTTAGTAGACACAACCCCTGGGCTCAAGAGGCTTAGTCTAGTCAGAGACAGTAAAATACACAGACTCCTTCATAGACTATGAAGCCGTGTGGCACAGGAACTGTATCCGACCTGATTATCTACCCCATTATGATGCCTGGCTCAAGGTAAGTGCTAAACAAATATCACAATTGTTATTATAACTGAGGTAGAAGAAACCAAAGTTTAAAGATATGTATAAAAATTCAAGTGAGGGTGGATATCTAAGTGCTTAAGTGATACAGAAGTAGCAATAAGCAGGGAAATATTGCATGGAGATGATAGGTTAGTTAGGGGAGGTCTTATGGAGAAGATAAGTAGGGAGGGTGGTCTGCTGGATATGAAGGGGAAGGGAACTCCAGGCAGGGCGTGAACAAAGGGTCAATGATGAAAGAAATGAGACTGAGGCATGGCAAGAAGGTTGGTGTTAAGAGGAGTGGAATGTAGTGGAAGGGCAAATTTAGGTAGAGAGGAGAGCTGATTGAATAAATGCCTTTAAAAAGATGGTTAGTGTCTGTAGGATATATAGAGAGAAATGGGCAGCCACTGGAAGCTTGGAAAGTGTGTGTGTGTGTGAGGGGGTGGGGGAGAAATACTCCCTGCCACTGAGGCTTCACATTGTGCCATCCCTGTGGCTTTGTCTGACCAGGAAAATAGGAGCCTGACCAGGCTGCAGCAGCCAAGATTCCTGGGGGCAGACCGACTAGGCAGCATTGGGACTGCAGGGTGCCTGTCCCTTATACACTGGGCCTGGGAAATGTGTCTGGGGGTCCATGTGGGTGAGCTCTGCCAGCCCCAAGAATGCCATTCACCCTGTAACTCTTCCAGGGGAACAAACTGCCCCAACCCTAACAGGTCCCCTCCCCAGGAGTGGCATAGAGACTTCGCCTCCCTGCTTCCTTCTACCCTGGCCTATGCCAGGCTATGCAATCTTTGACACCTGGGGCCACAGCAACTGAAGAATGACCAGGGTGGGGTTACCGGTCCCCACCAGAGACCTCGTCTCGACCTACCATCCAATCTTTTGCCTCAAAAACCTGACCACAAGCTTTGATAAAATTGAAACCTCTAGGTGTGACCTCCCTAAAATCTGCCCTGTTCCTCTCCAGTCTCTCCCTCCTCATGTCCCTTTCAACTCTCCCATCTTTCCCCACAGTATCACAAAGAGACCTTTCGATCAATCCCACTCCCTGTCAAAATCCAACCCCTCCAACTGTTTCTGACCCCATTCGTTTTGCATCTTATCAAAACACTTGCCCCCTCCCTTCTTTGCTGTGAGTCAGCCATCCTCAACCATTCACTTTCCAAAGGATTCTCTCCTCCACTGCTTCAAAGATGACCATACATTGCCCATCCTAAAAACAAAAAACAAAAAAAAAACCCTTCCTTGATCCCAGTTACTGCCCCATGGCTCTCCTACCATTCCTCTCCAAATTCCTCAAGCAAGTTGTCTACACCGGCTACCTCCCCTTCCTCTCTTCCAATTCTCTCCTTGACCCCCTCCACTCCACAGAAACTGACCCTTCAAAGGTCACCAATAACCTTCTTCCTCCCAAATCCATCAACCTCTACTCCATTCTAATCCTTCTTTACTTCTCGGCTGCCTTCGACACTATGGACTACCCCCTTCTCCTGGAAACATTATCCAAACTTGGCTTCACTGACACTTTTCTCTCTTGGTTCTCCTCCTATCTCTCTGGCCATTCATTCTCAGTCTCTCTCTTGGGCTTCTCTTCTGTTTCCTAACCTCTAACTCTGGGAGCCCCTCAGAGCTCAGTTCTGCGTTGCCTTCTATTCTCCATCTACACCCACTCCCTTGGAGAACTCTTGTACCCATAGCTTCAACTCCCATCTCTATATTGAAGATTCCCAAATCTACCTCTCCAGCCCCAACCTCTCTGCAGTCTCACAATTCCTCTTTCCTTCAGGACACCTCTACTTGGATGTCTCAGCAACACCTCACACTTAACATGTCCAAAATAGAACTCATCTTCCCACTCAAACCCTGTTCTCCCCTTGATCTTACCATCATCACTAACCTCCATCTCATAAATCCATAACCGCAGCATTATTCTCGGCTCATCTCTCATTCAATCCTCTCACCATTCATTCATTCATTCAATAGTATTTATTGAGCGCTTACTATGTGCAGAGTACTGTACTAAGCGCTTGGAATGTACAAATCGGTAACAGATAAAGACATTCCCTGCCCTTTGACGGGCTTAGTCTAATCAGGGGAGACGGACAGACAAGAACAATAGCAATAAATAGAATCAAGTATCTACTAGAAAAGTCATGAATCGGCCCATCCTCCAGAACTGAAGTCTATTTAGAGTCATGGTCCATGTGATTATTGAAAGGGCAAAATGCAACTGGACTCAGGGCCTCTGGGAGTTCCCCCTCAGCAAGATCCAGCCCCGTCATCTGTCTCTCTGGGCAGGATATGACTCTCCTCTTCCTCTTCTTTGTCCTCCAAGACTTCACTCCACTCACTCGAGTGAATCCTTACTCTTGCCCCTGCAGAAGAGTCTGAGGCTCCCTCACACTTCTTTAGGATCCAGCTGGGGGTGAAGCACAGGTTGACTCCCTACAAGGATGAGGGGAAGTCCTATCAGTTCCAGAGGCCGTATTAGACGAGTGGGTCCCAAACGCCCCACCCCGAACTCCACGGGAGGGACAACCAATCCGGACGGCTGTCGGAACCCTCCCAAGAGATGCCCGTGGCCACCAGTCCGAGGGTTTTAACGCCCCAATAATCTAATGGTTCACCGGAAGCACCCGAGCAGTCACCATGACCTGACTGGGTTTCAAGCCCTGGGTAAAAATCCGCTCCACCGAACTGCAAGCGAGCCCTATCTCCTTGGGTGTGGGCAGGACAGTGATCGTGTAGTTTTCGGTTCTGTCTTCACAACATTGCTAAAAATCTGCCCTTTCTACTCCATCCAAACTGTTACTACACTGATCTAGGATCCTATCCTATCCTGCCTTGAACTGCATTAGCCTCTTCGCTGACCTCCCTGTCTCCTGTCTTTCCACATTCCAGTCCACCCTTCACTTTGCTGCTGGCATCGTTTCTCTAAAAAAATATTAAAAAAATAAAATCCACATCTATCTCACTCCACCTCTGCATCAAACAGAAACTCCTTCAACTCCTTATCATCAACTTTAAAGCACTGACTCATCTCTCCCCTTCCTACCATACCACGTTCATCTCCTACTACCTCCCAGCCCACAAACTTCATTCCTCTAACACCGACCTACTCTCTGTAATGCGATCTCATCTATCTTGCCAATGACCCTTCCCCAAGCCCTCCTTCTGGGTTGGAACTCCCTCTCCCTTCCTTACACAAAAGACCATCACTCTCCCCACCTTCAAATCCTTATTAAAATCCCATCTCCTCCAAGGGGTCTTCTCCAACTAAGCCCTCATTTCCCCTATTCTCTTCTCCCTTCTGCATCACCCTAGTATTTGCATCCATTTAAGCCCTTGATATTCACTCCACCCGCTGTCCCCAGCCCCGCGGTATTTATGTCCATATGAGTAATATATTTATTTCTACTAATGTCCAACTCCTCCTCTAGACTATAAGCTGTTGTGGGCAGGGAACATGTCTTCCAACTCTGTTTTATTGTACTCTCCCAAGCACCCAGTACAATACTCTGCACACAAATACCACTGACCGAGTCTCTCTTGGTCTGTTCTGGGTTCTGCCATCTCTGACCCTCAGGGCTGAGCCACCCCAAGAGAGGTGGAGTGAGGGCAGAAGGAGGGAGTGGGTAAGGGGCCTGTTCCCCTCTCAAGGGCCTCAGCCACACCACCCCCATCTCGGACCCTGCCTGCCCTGCCAGGCCCCGTGCAGCCTCCAAAGAACCTGAAGAGACAGACTCCCACCAAGTCTCACAGTGGCTTTTACTGAGCAGCCCCCCAGAGAGAGGCACACACCACTGGGGAAACTGAGGCACAACAGGGATAGGCAGTGCCCAGAGAGGCAGCTGCAAGGGAATTCATGAGTCCAGCTCCCAGCCCCAGGCTGTAGGGTGGAGATCTTCCCTCGCAGGACTCCAAGCTTGCAGTCAATCCGATGGTCAATGTGGCGGTTCCTTGTCAGATCACGGCTGAGCAGGGCCGGGCTCCGAACCTGATCCTCTCCGCCCCAACGCTCAGTGGGCTGAGCCCTCGGGTAGACAGTCCATGCTGCCAACTAGAAGAAGTTGAAACAAAACTCATCCGGTGAGGTGGAGACAGATATTTCAATGGGGCATCTGGGGCCGGGGCCTTGATGTTTCCAGGCGCTGGGTTCCCCTCGTCGCCGGCACACCTGGCCGCTCCTCCTTCGGGCAGCCGTGTCCACTGCCAGCACCCGGGCTGACTTGGTTGCTGAAGAGATGAAGAGGAGAGAAGGGGCAGAAGATATGGGGCAGAACCAAAGAAAGGGGGAAGCAGGTGGAGGGCAGAGCCCAAGGAGAAATAGGAAGGGGGAGGTGGGGGATGAGGGAGAACAAAGGAAAGGCAGAGACAGTGAGCTCTGGTGACAGAATCCCAAGAACAAGCCTGCATCGTCCCCCTTCACCAGCCAAAGTCCTGACACTGGTTGACCCCCAACCTCTGAGCCCCCCTAGACCGCTCCCTTTCCACACCCCCTTCTCCCTCCTCCATCTCAAGCCCCCAATCTGAGTTGGAGACCAAGAAGCTTCCTTCTGTGCTCCCACCCTCAGGCCAGGGAGACGGAGGGTAACCTCTGGCTCCAGGCCCAGTGGGGCCTAGCAGCCCATTGGGCCCAGGCTGAGGTCCACCCACTCCTCTCCTACCTTCTCTGCTGGGCCAATCCTGCAACTTTATCCACTTGTTGCTTCTGTAACTGCCAGGACTTCTCCTCCTCTCTCCACCTCCCCTGGCTGCCCATACCTGGGACTCTATTAACCCCATCGCCGCCCACCCTAGGGGCTCTAGGAAGCCCTGTCTTCTCAATCACTGCTATATACTGAGCATCTGCTGGGGCAGAGCTCCCAGAGAGCTATTAAACACTCCGGTGGGCAAGTGCAAGAGGTGAGATAAGACACCCACTCCCACTACCATCTGCGTTGCCCTGATTCACGTCCTTTACTCACTGTCCCCTCAGCCCCACAGCACTTACATCCATATCTATAATTTATGTATTTATATTAATGTCTGCCTCCCCCTTCTAGCCTGTAAGCACGGTGTGGGCAGGGATTGTCTCTCTTAACTGCTAAATTGTACTTTCCAAGCGCTTAGTGCAGTGCTCTGCACACAGTAAGCTCTCAATAAATACGACTGAATGAATGAATCTACCAACTCCATTATCCTGTAATCTCCTAAGTGCTTAGTACAGTGTTCTGCACCCAGTAAGTGCTCAATAAATATGATTGTCACTCAATTGCTGTTCTCAGAGAGTTTACAATCCCTACTCTCACTTGCTCCTGCTCCCCTCCCCTTCCTGCTACCATTTTCAATAATAATAATAATAATAATAATAATAATAATAATGGTTTTTGTTAAGTGTTTACTATGTGCCAGGCAGGCACTGTACCGAGCACTGGGGTGGATACAAACAAATTGAGTTGGACACAGTCCCTGTCCCATGTGGGGTTCACAATCTTAATCCTCATTTTACAGATGAGGTAACTGAGGCACAGAGAAGTGAAGTGACTTGCCCAAGGTCACACAGCAGACACATGGCAGAGCCGGGATTAGAATCCATGACCTTCTGGCTCCGAGGCCAGTGTTCTATCCACTATGCCATGCTGCTTCAACATTTCACCCCCTGCTGCCTTCACACATGCTCGAGTCTCTCCCTTGTTCAGAAGCCCCAATCCCAGGCCCACTGCCCCCTTCAGCGATGGCCCTATAGCCCTGCCCCACTCCTACCACCCCACTGCCCCCTCCAGCTACAGCCCCAACCTGACCCCATTCTTGGTCCAACTCCTAGTCCCGGCACTTACATCCTCTGCCCTCACTTCCTCATCCCCTGCGCCACACCGAGGCTGCACTCTCCAAGGTCTCCAAGGGGTAGGCTGATGGGTCCTACCCCTTCCTGCTCCCCCTGGACATCTCAGCCATCCGGCGCCGAGGTCCCACCCCCACCCCGGGAGTCGCTGCCGGGCCTCGTGGTTCTAACCTGGTTCTCCTCCTTCCTCACTGAGTGCTCCCACTCAGCTTCGCTCCTCGGCTCCTTCCTCTTCCCCTGCAGCCCCTAAGCATCAGCGGCCCACAGGGCTCCAGTCTGGATCCTCTGCTCTTGTCGCTCTACACTCCCTCTCTGAAAGTTCAACCCCCTCCATAGCTTCTGAGACCTCCTCTATAAGGACAACTTCCATGTCTACCCTGTTCAGTCCCGGCCTCTCTCTTAACCCGCAAACTTGCACCTCCTCTGTCCTCCAAAACCACTCTGCTCAAACTTGAAAGGTCTAGAACAGATCTATTCCTCTCTAACCGTTAAATCCACTCCTCCCCAGACTTTCCCACGTCAGTTGACGCCACCAACTTCCCTGTCCCAAAAGTCCACAACCTTGGTGTCATCCAACTCCTCACTGCCCTTCGCCTCTCATAGTCAGTCCTCTGCCAAATCCTGCTGGTTTTTCCCACCCACTTCCCCCATCTGGCTTTTTCTAATCAATCGTTTTTACTGAGCATTTATAATGAGCACTGTACTATACAACAGAAAGTACAATACAACAGAATTAGCAGACACGCTTCCTGATCATAACAAGCTTAACTCCAGATGCCTCGTACTACCTTAGTCCATGCTCACATCATATCACAGGTTGGCTATTCAATCAACCTCCTTGGCCCTTCTCCTGCCCAGGCCCTGGCTCTGTCAGACAGACAGACCACCGCTTCCCGCCCCACCACCCCCCCGGCCTAGCCCGGCTCAGCTCCGTACCAGCCTGCATCAGCTGCAGCTGCCGCCTCCGCTCCGCCTCCATCTTGGCCCGGTAGTCGCCGAACAGCGAGCGCATCAGCTGCCGCTTCCGGGCCAGCACAGCCTTGTCACTGCGCAGAATGTGCAGCGCGCGCCGGGCGTCCTCAGCTGCGGGGGGACGGCCAGGATGGGACACGCCGGTCAGGCGCCGGGACCACCCGGCCTCACCGACGTCCCCCAGGACCGTGGCCCCTCTCCTTGGCAGCTGCTGCCACAACCCAAACCCCACCTTTGCCCCCCGCCACGCACACATGCACACACACACATGTGCAGGCACACACACACACACACATTCTGGGTGGTGCACACGCCCCTTCCTGCTTCTTACTTTGCTTTGGAGTCGATTTCTGATTCCTCAGTCCCAGTTCCAGCTGCTCCACACACCAGTCCACCTCCCTCTGCAGCTGCTCCTCCAGCTGAGAGGACAGAGGGGAGAAGGGCACTAGCATTAGTGGGGTGGGGAGGAAGGATTGTACATTACCCTGGGATGGGGAAGGGGTAAAGAAAGGCAGGACAAGGATAGAAATAGCAATAACAATTACTGAGCACCTACTGGGTGCACGGCACTGTCCCAAATCCTTGGGGGAGTATAAGACAAACAACATATTCCCTGTTCACAAGGAGCTTCCACCCTAATGGGGGAGGACACATAAGGAGTAATTCAATTAAACGGCTGAGTAAACTCACATAAATAAGCACAGAGATGAGAATAAATCCATAAGGGTTAGGGAGCCAGAAAGGAAAAGAAGCAGGGCAGGAGAAGAGAGCTTTTCTCCTATTGCAGCCTGGAGATTAGGGTCAAAGTGGAGGTCAGGGGAAGGGTCAGGGATGGAGATGGGGCTCAGAGTTAGAGTAAGTGCTCGGGTGAATGAAATACAATTGAATCAATGTGGAGCTCACGATCTAAGTCGGGGGCAGGGGGTAGGATTTAATTTCCATTTTTTACAGATGAGGTAACTGAGAGACAGAGAAGTTAAATGACTTGCTCGAGGTCACAGAAGAAGCTCCTTGTGGGCTGGGAACAGCTCTACCAACTCCTTTGTCTTTCCCAAGCACTTAATACAGTGCTCTGAACCTGGTAAGTGCTCAATAAATACCAATGCCATACCAGGGGGAGGGGCACCCCCAAGTCCTCTGCTTACCAGACTACCTGTACCTGAGGGTCTGGACACTGTGGAGGGGGTGCTGTCTCCAAGCTTGGCTCCCCATGGCTGGGCTGCTTTGCTGGTCTCCCAGGACTACCCAGCTGATGCGGCTGGGGCGGCTGCCGTGATTGCTGGGGCTTCTGGGGCTGCCGTGACTGCTGGGGCTGCTGGGGCTGCGGTCGCCCCACCTCCTCCTTCTTCTTCTTTTTCTTCTTCTTCTTCTGATTTGAGACAGCCACCTCTTTGAGGCCGCCCCCTGCCCCAGGCAGACCACTCACCCCAGGCTGCAAGGCCCCACATTCACCCAGACCGGGCCGGGCCCCCTCTGGGACGAGGACGCCGGTGACAGCTGGGGTCTGTGGTCTCACCGAGGTCCGAGCAGGGGGATCGCTCTGGGTGAGGGGATCCCTGGCGGCAGCACTGTTCTTTTCAAGTTCTTCCGGACAACCGAGCTGGAAGTCACCATTGGTCGTGGCGGGGCAGCAGCTGGAGGTGAAATCAGAACCTGGAGAGGAAGGCATGGGTCAGGGAAGAGGAGAGCTGCAATCGACAGTTTAGACCACCCCCTTCTCCTGAAAACACTATCCAAACTTGGCTTCACTAACCACTGTCCTCTCCTGGTTCGCCTCCTATCCCTCTGGCTGCTCATTCTCAGGCTCTTTCACAGCCTCCTCCTCTGCCTCCCACCTCCTAGCTGTGCAGGGTTCTTCGAGGTTCAGTTTAGGGTCTTATTTTATGTTTTTGGTTTTACGGTATTTGTTAAGCGCTTACTATGTGCCAGGTACTGTATTAAGCACCAGGGTAGATACAAACTAATCAGGTTGAACAAAGTTTCTGTCCCACTCTAGCCTGTAAGCTCACTGAGGGCAGGGGATGTTGTAAATACTCTCCCAAGCACTTAGTACAGTGATCTGAACACAGTCAGTGCTCGGGTGAATGAAATACAATTGAATCAACATGGGGATCACGATCTAAATCAGGGGCAGGGAGTAGGATTTAATTTCCATTTTTTACAGATGAGGTAACTGAGAGACAGAGAAGTTAAATGACTTGCTCGAGGTCACACAGCAGACCGGTGGCGGAGTTGGGATTAGAACGCAGGCCCTCTGACTCCCAGGCCTGTGCTCTTTCCATTAGGCCATAATGGGTCCCCTTCTAGTCTCCATCCATACTCACTCCATTGGAGAACTCATTCACTCCCACAGCATCAACTCCCATCTCGATGGTGACAATTCCCAGCCTCTCCAGCCCTGATCTCTCTCCTTGTCTGAAGTCTCACAAATCCTCCTGCCTTCAGGACAGCATGACTTAGTGAAACGTGCATGGTTTTGGGAGTCCAAGGACATGGGTTCTAATCCTGGCTCCGCCACTTGTCTGCTAGGTGACCTTTCATTCATTCATTCAATAGTATTTATTGAGCACTTACTATGTGCAGAGCACTGTACTAAGTGCTTGGAATGTACAATTCAGCAACGGATACAGACAATCCCTGCCCATTGATGGGCTTACAGTCTAATCGGGGGAGACAGACGGACAAAAACAAGACAACTTAATCATGATAAATAGACTCAAGGGGATGTACACCTCATGAACCAAATAAATAGGATAATAAAAATATATACAAATGAGCACAGTGCTGGGGGGGGGGGAGGAGCAGAGGGAAAGGGGGGAAAGGGGGCTTAGCTGAGGGGAGGTGAAGGGGGGGCAGAGAGGGAGCAGAGGGAAAAGGGTAAGCTCAGTCTGGGAAGGCCTCTTGGAAGAGGTGAGCTCTCAGTAGGGCTTTGAAGAGGAGAAGAGAATTAGTTTGGGGGATGTGAGGAGGGAGGGCATTCCAGGACAGCAGGAGGACATGGGCCAGGGGTCGACGGCAAGATAGGCGCGAACAGGAGACTGCGAGGAGGTTAGTGGCAGAGGAGCGGAGCGTACGAGGTGGGCAATAGAAAGAGAGAAGGGAGGAGAGGTAGGAGGGGGCAAGAGGATGGAGAGCCTTGAAGGTCAGAGTGAGAAGTTTTTGTTTTGTGCGGAGGTTGATAGGCAACCACTGGAGGATTTTAAGAAGGGGAGTGACAGGCCCAGAGCCTTTCTGTAGGAAGATGATCCAGGCAGAGGAATGAAGAATAGACTGGAGCGGGGAGAGACAGGAGGAAGGGAGATTAGAGAGAAGGCTGACACAATAATCCAGCAGGGATATTATGAGAGCTTGTACCAGCATGATAGCCGTTCGGATGGAGAGGAAAGGGCGGATCTTGGCGATATTGTGAAGGTGAGACCGGCAGGTGTTGGTGATAGATTGAATGTGTGGGGTGAATGAGACAGCTGCGTCAAGGATGACACCAAGGCTGCGGGCCTGAGAGACGGGAAGGATGGTCGTACCACCCACAGTGACAGGGAAGTCAGGAAGAGGACAGGGCTTGGGAGGGAAGACAAGGAGCTCAGTTTTGGACATGTTGAGTTTTAGGTGGCGGGCAGACACGCAGGTGGAGACATCCTGGAGGCAGGAGGAGATACGAGCCTGAAGGGAGGGGGAGAGAACAGGGGAGGACACTTGGCTTCTCTGTGTCTCAGTTGCCTCATCTGTACAATGGGGATTAAGACCATGAGCCCAATGTGGGACAACCTGATTATCTTGTATCCACTCCAGCACTTAGAATAGTGCTTGGCACAAAGTAAGCACTTAACAAATATCACAATAATAATAATTATTATTACTTGGATTTCACACCAATATGAGCAGCAGCACGGCGTAGTGGATAAAGCATGGGCCTGGGAGTCAGAAGGACATGGGTCCTAATCCCAGTTCACCACATGTCTGCTGAAAGATCTTAGGCAAGTCACTTCACTTCTCTAGGCCTTAGTTACCTCATCCGTAAAATGGGGATTGAGACGGTGAGCCCCTTGTGGGACAGGGACTGTGTCCAACATGGTTTGCACTTAGTACAGTGCCTGACACATACATGGTGCTTAATACTATTATTATTATTATCTCAAACTTAACACATCCAAATTGGCCTCCTCATCCTCTCACCCAAACCCTGACCTTCCAATGACTTTCACTTCACTGTAACCACCATCAGCAGCTGTTCTCAACTATCCCACCGTCGCCCCCTGGGCCACACCCTCCTATGGTCCTGGAATGCCCTCCCTCCTCACCTCTGCCAAACTAATTCTCTTCCCCTCTTCAAAACCCTACTTACAGCTCACCTCCTCCAAGAGGCCTTCCCAGACTGAGCTCCGCTTCTCCCTCTACCGCCCCCCTTCACCTCTCCACAGCTAAACCCTCTTTTCCCATTTCCCTCTGCTCCTCCCCCTCTCCCTTCCCATCCCTTCAGCACTGTACTCGTCTGCTCAACTGTATATATTTTCATTACCCTATTTATTTTGTTAATGAGATGTACATCGCCTTGATTCTATTTATTTGCTATTGTTTTAATGAGATGTTCATCCCCTCGATTCTATTTATCGCTATTGTTTTTGTCTGTCCGCCCCCCCCCCCCCCCCAATTAGACTGTAAGCTCGTCAAAGGGCAGGGACTGTCTCTATCTGTTACCAATTTGTACATTCCAAGTGCTTAGTACAGTGCTCTGCACATAGTAAGCGCTCAATAAATACTATTGAATGAATGAATGACAGGGCGGGGCTGGGCTGGGGAGTCACGGAGTGGCGGAAGCAGGATGAGAACCCATGACCTCTGACTCCCCAGCACGGGATCTTTCCAATGATCCATGAGAAAAGTGAGGTGGGTGGCAGAGAGGTTGCTGGAGGGTCTCGGGCTGGGGAGAGAAGCAGTGCAGCTCCGTGGAAAGAGCCCGGGCTGGGGAGTCAGAGGTTGTGGGTTCGAGTACCGGCCCCACCACTAGTCTGCTATGTGACCTGAGGCAAGTCACTTCACTTCTCTGGGCCTCAGTTCCCTCATCTGGAAAATGGGGATTCATAATAATAATAATGTTGGTATTTGTTAAGCGCTTACTATGTGCAGAGCACTGTTCTAAGCACTGGGGGAGATATAGGGTCATCAGGTTATACCACGTGAGGCTCACAGTTAATCCCCATTTTACAGATGAGGTCACTGAGGCCCAGAGAAGTGAAGTGACTTGCCCACAGTCCCACAGCTGACAAGTGGCAGAGCCAGGATTCGAGCCCATGACCTCTGACTTCCCAGCCCGGGCTCTTTCCACTGAGCCATGCGACTTCTCTGAGTCTGTGAGCCCCACGTCGGGCAACCTGACTACCTTGTATCTCCCCCTGTGCTTAGAGCAGTGCTCGGCACATAGTAAGTGCTTAATAAACACCAACATTATTATTATTATTATTGTTAGAGAAGCAGCGTGGCTCAGTGGAAAGAGCCCGGGCTTGAGAGTCAGAGGTCATGGGTATGAATCCCGCCTCTGCCACTTGTCAGCTGTGGGACTATGGGCAAGTCACTTCACTTCTCTGGGCCTCAGTTCCCTCATCTGAGCCTCATGTGGGACAACCTGATAACCCTGTATCTCCCCCAGTGCTTAGAACTGCGCTCTGCACATAGTAAGCGCT
Source organism: Ornithorhynchus anatinus (assembly GCF_004115215.2). Lineage (NCBI taxonomy): Eukaryota > Metazoa > Chordata > Mammalia > Monotremata > Ornithorhynchidae > Ornithorhynchus > Ornithorhynchus anatinus. The sequence goes on from NC_041729.1 coordinate 612,619, forward strand.
TAACAAATACCAACGTTATTATTAAGTCACTTCACTTCTCTGTGCCTCAGTTCCCTCATCTGTAAAATGGGGATGAAGACTGTGAGCTTCACGTGGGACCACCTGATGATCCTGTATTTCCCCCAGCGCTGAGAACAGTGCTCTGCACATAGTAAGCGCTTAACAAATACCAATATTATTATGATTACCTGCGGCGGGGCCGGGCCCGGGCCCCCGCTCCAGCTCCAGCCTTGCGATGCACCGGTGCAGCTGGTCCGGGAAGAGGCCCTGGGCGGCCCCGTCCCGACCCCCGGGGCCTGCCATTCGGGGGTGGGTGGGCGGTCGGGGGCGGGGGGTGGGTCCCGGGACCTCCCGGCCGAGCGCACGTGGCCCCGGCAGCGGCTCCGCCCCGGTGCCTCCGTCCCCTCCTTCCCCAGCCTCGGGAAACCGTCGCCCGCAACAATGTTCCGCCAGGACCCACGGGGCCGGGACCGGACAGACGGACAGCCCTTCATCCATTTATTTATTCAGTCAGTCATTTAATCTATTGATTGAGCGCTTACGCTGTGCAGAGCACTGGACTCACCGCTTGGAATGGACAATTGGGCCACAGATGGAGACTCTCCCTGCCCAACGACGGGCTCACAGTCTAATCGGGGGAGACAGTAAAGCAAAACAGAACAAGACAACATTATCAAGATAAATAGAATCAAGGGGATTCATTCTTTCTATCGTATTTATTGAGCGCTTACTCTGTGCAGAGCACTGGACTCAGCGCTTGGAATGGACAATTGGGCCACAGAGAGAGACCCTCCCTGCCCATTGACGGGCTCACAGTCTAATCGGGGGAGACAGCAAAGCGAAACAGAACAAAACAACATTATTAAGATAAATAGAATCAAGAGGATTCATTCTTTCTATCGTATTTATTGAGCGCTTACTCTGTGCAGAGCGCTTGGAATGGACAATTGGGCCACAGAGAGAGACCCTCCCTGCCCATTGACGGGCTCACAGTCTAATCGGGGGAGATGGCAAAGCGAAACAGAACAAAACAACATTATTAAGATAAATAGAATCAAGAGGATTCATTCTTTCTATCGTATTTATTGAGCGCTTACTCTATGCAGAGCACTGGACTCAGCGCTTGGAATGGACAATTCGGCAACAGATGGAAACCCTCCCTGTCCAGGGACGGGCTCACGGTCTAATCAAGGAGACAGCAAAGCAAAACAGAACAAGACATCATCATCAAGATAGAGGACAGCCCAAAGACGGGCTCACGGACTAAGCGGGAAAGACAGATGGCAAAACAAAACAAAACAAAACAAAACAAGACAACATTATCCAGATAAATAGAATCAAGAGGATTCATTCTTTCAATAGTATTTATTGAGCGCTTACTTTATGCAGAGCACTGGACTTAACGCTTGGAATGGACAGTTTGGCCACAAAAAGAGACCATCTCTGCCCAATGACGGACTCAGAGTTTTGCAAAGCAAAACAGAACAAAACAAAACATTATCAAGATAAATAGAATCAAGGGGATTCATTCCTTCAATAGTATTTATTGAGCGCTTACTCTGTGCAGAGCACTGGACTAAATGCTTGGAATGGGAATGTACAATTGGGCAACAGATAGAGACCCTCCCTGCCCAATGACGGGCTCACAGTCTAATTGGGGGAGACAGCAGAGCAAAAGAGAACAAAACAAAAACAAGACAAAATTATCATGATAAATAGAATCAAGGGGATGTACACCTTATTAACAGAATAAATAGGGTAATAAATAATATATACAAATTAGGACAGTGCTGAGGGGAGGAGGAGGAACAAAGGGTGGAGGGAGGGGAAGCAGAGGGAAAGGGGGCTCAGCTGCAGGGATGGGAAGGGGATGTATACCTCATTAACAAAATAAATAGGGTGATAAAAAATATATACAAATGAGCCCAGTGCTGAGGGAAGGGGGAGGAGCAGAGGGAAAGGGGGAAGGGGTCTTAGTTGAGGGAAGGTGAAGGGGGAAAGGGGAGGAGCAGAGGGCGGAGGGGGAGCAGAGGAAAAGGAGGGGAGCTCAGTCTGGGAAGGCCTCTTGGAGTAGGTGAGCTCTCAGAAGGGCTTTGAAGAGGGGAAGAGAGTGAGTTTGGCAGAGGTGAGGAGGGAGGGCATTCCAGGACAGTGGGAGGAGGTGGGCCGGGGGTCGAGGGCGGGATAGGCATGACCAGGGGACGGTGAGGAGGTGGGCGGCAGAGGAGCGGAGTGTGCGGGGTGGGCAGGAGAAAGAGAGAAGGGAGGAGAGGTAGGAGGAGGCAAGGGGATGGAGAACCTCGAAGCTTCGAGGCCTAGAGTGAGAAGTTTTTGTTTCGTGCAAAGGTTGATAGGCAACCACTGGAGGATTTTAAGGAGGGGAGTGACAGGCCCAGAGCCTTTCTGCAGGAAGATGATCCGGGCAGCGGAATGAAGAATAGACTGGAGCGGGGAGAGACAGGAGGAAGGGAGATCAGAGAGAAGGCTGACACAATAATCCAGCCGGGATATTATGAGAGCTTGTACCAGCACGATAGCCATTTGGATGGAGAGAAAAGGGCGGATCTTGGCGATACTGTAAAGGTCAGAGCGGCAGGCGTTGGTCTTCAGAGCACTGGACTAAGCGCTTGGAATGGACAATAATAATAATGTTGGTATTTGTTAAGCACTTACTATGTGGAGGAAGAGCAGCGTGGCTCAGTGGAAAGAGCAGGGGCTTGGGACCCAGAGGTCATGGGTTCTAATCCCGGTTCTGCCACTTGTCTGCTGTGTGACTTTGGTCAAGTCACTTCATTTCTCTGGGCCTCAGTGACCTCATCTGGAAAATGGGCATCAAGACTGTGAGTTCCAAATGGGACCACCTGATGACCTTGTATCCTCCCCAGCACTTAAAACAGTGCTTTGCACATAGTAAGCACTTAAATGCCATTATTATTATTATTATGTGCCAAGCACTGTTCTAAATACAAGGTAATCAGATTGTCCCATGGGAGGTTCACAATCTTAATCCCCATTTTACAGATGAGGTAACTGAGGCACCGAGAAGTGAAGTGACTTGCCCAAAGTCACACAGCTGACAAGCAGCTGAGCAGTGATTTGAACCCATGACCTCTGACCCCCAAGCCCTGGCTCTTTCCACTGAGCCATGCTGCTTCTCTGCAAAACTCAGCAATAAAGAGAGAACATCCCTGCCCACACAGGGCTTAAGAGAAGCAGCGTGGCTTAGAGGTAAAAGCGCGGGCTTGGGAGACAGAGGTTATGGGTTCTAATCCCAGCTCAGCCGCTTGTCAGCTGCGTGACCTGGGGCAAGTGACTTCACTTCTCTGTGCCTCAGTTACCTCTTCTGTAAAATGGGGATTAAGACTGTGAGCCCTATGTGGGGCAACTTGACTACCTTGTATCAACCCCAGGGCTTAGAACAGTGCTTCACGCATAGTAAGCGCTTAACAAATACCATTATTATTATCAGTGCTAAGAAGTGCTTTGCACATAGTAAGCACTTAAATACCATCATTATTATTACAGTCTAGAAGTTGAGACAGACAACAAAACAAGTAAAAAAATCAATATAAATAGAATTATAGATACATATACAGCAAAACAAGTAAACAGGCATCAATATAAATAAATAGAATTATAGGTAGGAACATATATACACAAGTGCTGTGGTGAGGGGAGAGGGAGGTAGAGCAAAGGGAGGGAGTAGGGGCGATGGGGAGGGGAGGAGGAGCAGAGGAAAAGGGGGGCTGAGTCTGGGAAGGCCTCCTGGAGGAGGTGAGCTCTCAGTAGGGCTTTGAAGAGGAGAAGAGAATTAGTTTGGGGGATGTGAGGAGGGAGGGCATTCCAGGCCAGTGGTAGGATGTGGGCCAGGGGTCGGCGGCAGGAGAGGCGGGAACCAAGCCCAGTGAATATGTGGGGTCTGAGGGCTGGGGATGGGGTTTAATTCCTGTCTGTTCAACGTTCACAACATCACTAAAATCGGCCCTTTCCTTGCCATCCAAACTGCTACCACGTTAATCCAATCACAAGACAAACAGAATTGCCACTTTTTTATTGCTATATTGTACTCCTCCAAGCGCTTAATACTGTCTTCAGTACATAGTAAGTGCTTAATAAATACGATTGAAAAAGTGAATGAATGTATCTTCCCACCTAAACCCTGTCTTTTCCTTTCCCATCACTCTAGACGGCACCATCCTCCTTTCTGCCTCACAAACCTGTAACCTTGGTGTTATCATTGACTCCTCTCTCTCATTCAACCCCCATATTCATGGGTTCAAATCCCAGCTCTGTCACTTGCCAGCTGTGTGACTTTGGGCAAGTCACTTAACTTCTCTGTGTCTCAGTTCCCTCAACTGTAAAATGGGGATTAAGACTGTGAGCCCCACGTGGGACAACCTGATGACCTTGTATCCCCCCCAGCGCTTAGAGCAGTGCTTTGCACACAGTAAGCGCTTAACAAATGCCATCATTATTATTACTAAATCCTGCCGGTCCCACCTTCACAACATCGCCAAGATCCACCCTTTCTTCTCCATCCAAACCGCTACCATGTTAGCACAATCACTTATCCTATCCCTACTGGATTACTGTATCAACCTCCTTTCTGACCTCCCAACCTCCTGTCTCTCCCCACTTCAGTCCATACTTCACTCTGCTACCCAGATTATCTTTCCATGGAAGCAGCGTGGCTCAGTGGAAAAGAACCTGGGCTTCGGAGTCAGAGGTCATGAGTTCGACTCCCGGCTCTGCCCCTTGTCATCTGTGTGACTGTGGGCAAGTCACTTAACTTCTCTGTGCCTCAGTTACCTCATCTGTAAAATGGGGATTAACTGTGAGCCTCACGTGGGACAACCTGATTACCCTGTATCTACCCCAGCACTTAGAACAGTGCTCTGCACATAGTAAGCACTTAACAAATACCAACATTATTTCCATAGAAACGTTCTGTTCATGTCACCCCCCTCCTCAAAAATCCCCAGTGGTTGCCTGTCAACCTCCATATCAAGCAAAAACTCCTATTGACTTCAAAGCTGTCCCTCCCCTTGCCCTCTCTTACCTCACCTCCCTTCTCTCCTTCTCCAGCCCAGCCCTCACACTCCGCTCCTCGCTGCCAGTCACCTCCTCACTGGGCCTCGTTGTCACCTGTCCCGCCGTCGATCCCTGGGCCCACGTCCTACCTCTGTCCTGGAATGTCCTCACTCCTCACATCCACCAAACCACCACACTCCCCCCCTTCCAAGCCCCCTTCATCTCCTCCAGGAGGCCTTCCCAGACCAAGCCCCCCTTTTATCAGCTCCCCCTTCCCCCAACTCACTCCCTTTGCTCTACCCCCCTCCCCTCCCCACAGCACTTGTGTATATATGTACCTATCTATAATTCTTACTATTGCCTGTTTAATATCTACAATTCTATTTATTTGTATTGACGCCTGCTTACTTATTTTGATGTCTTTCTTCCCCCTTCTAGACTATAAGCCCAGTGTGGGCAGGGACTGTCTCTATTGCTGAATTGTACTTCCCAAGCGCTTAGTACAGTGCTCTGCACACAGTAAGCACTCAATAAATAGGATTAAATGAATGATTTATTTTAAGGTTTGTCTCCCCCTTTAGACTGTAAACTGATTGTGGGCAGGGAATGTGTCCGTTAAATTGTTAATAATACTTATAGTACTTGTTAAGCACTTATTATGTGCCAAGCACTGTTCTAAGACTGTTCTCTAGACAATACGCTGGTTATGGGCAGGGACTGTGTCTGCTTGTTGCTGTACTGTACTCTCTTATCACTTAGTACAGTACTTTGTACACAGTAAGCACTCAAATAAAATTGATTGATTCTAAGCATTGGGGTAGATACAAACTAATCAGGTTGGACAAAGTCCTGTCCCACATGGGGCTTAATACCATACATTTAATCTCCATTTTACAGATGAGGGAACTAAGGCACAGAGAAGTTAAGTGACTTGCTCAGGGGCACATAGTAGACAAGTGGCGGAGTCGGCATTAGAACCCAGTTCCTTCTGACTCCCAGGCCTGTGCTCTATCCACTAAGCTACGTTGCTTTTACTCTACCAAGTGCTTAGAATGGTGTTCTGCACACAGTAAGCACTCAATAAATGCTCCTGATTGATTGGAGGTAGGGTCTGGGGGCTGCAGGCGGGTTCTGAGGACCCAAGAAGGGGGCTGGGAGCTGGAGTTGGGGCCTAAGGGCCAGACACAGGTTCTGAAGGTTACAGGCAGGGTCTGGGGACTGCCCCCACAAGTACAGATCCATCTGTAATTTATTTTTATATCCGCCTCCACCTCTACTCTGATAGTTCCTTGTGGGCAGGGATCGTGTCTACATCTGTTGAACTCTCTGGAGCATTTAGAACAGTGCCCTGCACTCAGTTAGTGCTCAATGAATACCACTGATTGTTTGACTGAGCCTTATGGGCCCATCTCTGGCCCCAGCCTTCAGAGGGAGCGCTGCTCAGGCACCAATAGCAGAGAGGGGAAATCAGTGTCCCATCACCAGCACAGCCTGTGCAGGAGTTGTGCTTCCAGCAGTGGGGATGGTTTCCTTGGAGCCAATCCACACTCTCATCCAGTCGGCCAGGTGAACAGGTGCTGCCCCTGTGGCCACTGCTGTCTCTGGTATGATAGCACATCCTCATCCTTCTTTCCACTTTCTAGCTGCCCCCCAGTTGGAGCTCTTCTCTTACCTTTTGTAATTAGTTTCTATCTGCCTCCCCTTCTTCCCCCATTAGACGGTGAACTCCTTGAGAGCAGGCCCTGCACTTTCTACTCAATATTCTCCAGAGCTTAGAACAGTGTTTTGCCCACACTAAGTACCCACTCATTAAAGGCCTCTGACTGATCAATCTCCATGTCTCACCTGACCTGGCCCCAGCAAAGGCAGGACCCCTCCCCACTCCCTCCGCCGACGGCTCTCCCTCCCTGTACACACTCCCAGGTGACTCTGCCTCCTCTGCTCGGCCCAAATTGGAGCCCTGCTTCTGCCGGCCTCTTCTCCGGCCATCCTCCCCCGAGCGACCCCGTCCCCTGGCTAGAGCTGTTTGCTGACCACCCCGCTGCCTCCCGAGCACCCAGTGTTTGCCAGCACTTTGTCTCCACCAAGACACTCTCATCCCCCCTCTCAGTCCCAGCTTCAATAAGGAAGGACAACTGGGCCCCTAACTTCCAATGAAAACAACGAAGCTGGAGATATGTGCCCCAGCACGAAACTGTGGTTTTTCCCATCTTATTTGTTTGATTGGAGGGTCAGACCCGGGCACGGGGAGGGACGGTGCAGAGGGAGAAAGGGGGCCCAGCCCCAGGCTCAGTCCCTGGAGCCCAGTTTTGAGCTGGTGCTGGAGGGAAGGCAGATCCCTCAAGCCCCAACCCAGTGACAAGGAGTTGGGCGGAGGGGGAAGGGCAGCCCTCCCATCTGCCCTCTGGGATGTGGACACTTCTCCCTCCCCGAGTTGAGGGCCGGTTCCAGCCCCAGTCCCGGTGGTCCACAGCGGGAGACTGCCTGCCCAGTGGGGGTGCTGGGAGCCTGCTGCTGGAGGCCAAAAGAGTCTGGCCCTTGGGTGGTTCAGGACGAGGCAGAGGCACTGAGCAGGAGGCAGGGATGGGCGAGCAGTCCTGGGGTGGCGTTGGCTCCAGTTTCCCACTTCCAATCCTGGTTCCCAGTGGCCCGGGCAACTAGGAAAACAGTCCGGCTTGGAACCCGTCATCCAAGCTGTCCTGGGGTCAGAGGGCTTGATGGGACTGGAGAACAGACTAGGGAAGGAAGGATGGACAGACACCTAAGGGGTTTCTGAGAAGGGAAGGAAGACCCATTCACACCAATCAGAAGGGATGGGTGGTTTAGGCTGAAGCCTCTAAACCCATGATCCTCTGAGAGAGGAGGATCGGGTCCCAGCACCTGTGCAATGGAGGCCAGTGATTTCGGGGGAGTGGTCCGGCCACTCAGCGTGTCCTCTCATCACCCCCGATCCTGTGGCGGGTGTGGAGTCACCAGTATGTGTATGTGTGGGTGGAGGGGCAGGAGGAGGGGCAGGGGGCGAGACTTTCTCTACAGCAGCATCACCGAGCAGATTCACCAGCTCTCCAGACCAGTTCCCCGGCAATGTAAGTCGCTTGGACGTGCAGGGAGTCATCCAGCATGACGAAATCTGGGAGGGCAAAATATGGAGGACCGGGGGAGTGATGATGGGCGGCTGGGGGAGTGATGACAGAAGGCCCCTTCGCTGTCCCCCAACACCACTGTAGAGCACATCTCCCACCCGTCCCACCAGTGCCCCTCAATGCCCCCCCACCTCGGGGTCTGCTCCCCTCATCCCACAGCCCCCCGGCTCTACCTGCATCGGCGCCATAGTCCAAGGTCCCTTTTTGCTTCTCGATGCCGAGCAGCTGGGCAGGGTGCAGAGATGCAGCCTCGAGCGCCATCTCCACACTGCAACCTGTGGGGAGGAGGGGAGACCCCGCTGGGCTGGGCTCCTCAGCCCCTGCACCGGCCTGCCCCCAGACCACCCCCGCCACCACACCACTCCTTCCACTCGGCCCAAATCAAGCATTAGTGTGAACTGAGGGCAGAGGATCATGGGTCTGGAACACTGCACTGAGCGAGACTCAGCAGGCGGGGCAGGAGCTCCGAGACGCCTGCCCCTTCCCCAGTTCCCGGAGACGCTCGGCTCACCTGAGGCCTCCCGGAAATGGCGCACGCAGGCATCCATGGTGGCCACGCTGCCGCTCAATGTCTTCGTGCCTGGGGGGTGGGTATGGGTTGGGAGAGGGATCAGGGTAGGGTAGGGTAGCAGGAGGAGGAGGGGAAGTGTGAGGGGGGAAACAGTCCTACTTAAGACTGTGAGCCCTATGTGGGGCAGGGACTATGTTCGATCTGATTAACTTGATTTTAGCTGAGCACTTAGAACAGGGCTTGATATAGAGCAAACGCTTAACAAATACCATTTAAAAAAATTTTAAAACAAAAGTTCAGGACGAGTTATGAGGAGAAAAGGAGGACAAGACTATAGGAGAAGAGACAGGGCCAGTTTCCTCAGGGTACATCACCTGGTCCCCAAAATTCAACAATAATCATCATCACTATGGTATTTGTTAAGCTCTTACTATTTGCCAAGCACTGTACTAAGCGCTGGGATAGATACAAGATAATCGGGTCAGCCCAGCCCCTGTCCCACATGGGCCTCACAGTGCAAGTGGGAGGGAGAATGGGTATTGAACTCCCATTTTACAGATGAAGAAACAGACACAAAGTAGTGACTTGCCAAAGACTGCACAGCAGACAAGTGGCAGAGTTGGAATTAGAAGGCAGGTCTACCAACTGCCAGGCCCATGCTCTTTCCCCTAGGCTGCGCAGCTTCTCCTCTGGACTGTAAACCCGTTGTGGGCAGGGAATGTGTCTATTTATTGTTGCATTGCACTCTCCCAAACGCTTAATAGTGTTCTGCACACAGTAAGCGCTCAATAAATACAACTGACAGAGAGGTGAAGAGGCAGACCAATAGGCCACGGGCCACAAACACCCCCACCTCCCACCACCTGAGGCTGCTGTACTACCGAACCCCATCCCCTTCCTCCCCATCACCCCAGCCTCCTCACCAGCCACAAAGGCGGTCAGTCCATCCACTTCAACCACTTGCTGGCCCAGCGTGTGGCGTCCATTGCCCAGACCCATGGCCTGGATGGCATCTGTCACCAACACCAACCCTGGGTAGGGGACACGCCCGCCCCAGTCAGCAGGTCCCCCGACTGCCCCCGTGCCCTGCCCCCCAGCTCTCCCCCGCCTGGCAGCCGGCCCTCACCCCGGGGGTCAGCACGGTGTGCGATGCGCAGGGCTGCGGGGTTGGTGTGGACTCCATCTGCAATCATGCCGTAGAACACCTGCCTCCCGGCTGGGATCCGCTCACTTGTCAGCAGCCCCACGATGCCGGGGTCTCGGTGGTGGAACTGACACGGAGAGACCCGACAGGCAGGGTTGGGGGGACCCCACGGATGGGAAGGGGGGAGGGACCCAGGGCCAGGGTGGGAGGAGGAGGAGACACCCAGGGGCTTGGGGAAACACCCCAAGACCGGCAGGGAGACGCTGGGGAGGGTAAAGCCCCAACAGACAATCTGGGGTGGGGGCCGGAATGGTCAGCGGAGGTCACTCACGGGCAGCATGGCGTTGAAGAGGTGGGTGATGAAAGAAGCTCCCTGCAGCACAGCCTCCTCTGCCTCACGCAGGTTTGCCACAGAGTGACCTGGGGTTTGGGTTGCGGGGGGTGGGGGCGGGGTGGGGGGACTTTCAGGGAGACAGACAAGTCTGCACTTCCTCCTCCCCCAGCTGGAGAAAATTCAACCCTACCAGCTCCACCACGCATCCTGGGGTTGGTCCTGAGGCCCTGATCCTTCCGCCCCACCTTGCCTTCCAAGAAGGCTCCCATAAAAGGGAAGTGGTCCATGAGGCAGCCTCAGGCACCCCACAAATCGCTACCTGTTACCGAGGGAGATTGGCCCACTCACACCCAGTCCCTGCCCATCAACAAAGGAGATTGACCCACCCCACCCAGTCCCTGCCGGTGGTTACCAAGGGAGACGCAGATTCCACGGGTGGTCAGTGCCCGGATGACCTCTCCGCTGCGGTCGAGCTCGGGGGCCAGGGTGATGATGCGGACCGAATCCAGGTTTCCATAGGTGGCCAGCACATCCTGAAGGGCCCCATGGGTGAAGGAGCGGAGGCAGGACTCGGGGTGCGCGCCTCGCTTTTCCCGGCTGATGAATGGCCCTTCCAGGTGCACTCCTGCGGGAGAGGGGAAGGAGGTGGGACCCCAGAGGGCCGGGCCAGATCCCAGAAGGCCCCACGGGTTCCTCTGGCCAGGCCAGCCTGGCCCCCAAAAGGACAGAGGGATTCCCCCATGTAGACTAGAAAGCACACTGTGGGCAGGGAACATGTCTACCAACTCTCTTGTAGGGTAGTTCCCCAAGCACTTACCACAGTCCCTCTAGACTGTGAGCTCCTTGGAGCTTATTTTATTGTCTGTTTATTGTTCTATTGTACTCTCCCAAGCACTTAGTACAGTGTTCTGCACAGAATAAGCGCTAATAAATACAACTGACTGACTGCAGTGCTCTGCACACATAAGCGCTCAATAAATATGACTGATTGAGGGATATTAGGAGCTGCAGCAGGAGAGAGGGAGGAGCAGAAATGGTATTTATGGAACATCCCCTGTGGATGACACATCTGGGAAAGTTCCATATGAAGAGGAGGAGGGGGCCCCATCCCCAGCCTTCAGGCCACTTGTGCTCTGGAGGAGGAGAATCTACTGATGCCTCTCTACTAGTTTTGTTTTATGGTCTGTCTCCCCCTTCCAGACTGTGATCCCGTTGTTGGGTAGGGATTGTCTCTATCTGTTGCCAAATTGTACTCTCCAAGCACTAAGTACAGTGCTCCGCACACAGTAAGCGCTCAATAAATACGATTGAATGAATGAATGGATCGCCAAAGAGGGAGAAGCGAGAGGGGACTGAGGGAGGAGCAGAAACAGAGGGGGTCGTTACCACTCACCAAGGACCCCTGCCCCGTGGGGGCCGCCGCGTCTCACCTGGATCTGAGGAAGCACCTGGAGGTTGGGGGGCGGGGGGTGGGGGAGGCGACAGGGATGGGCAATTACCACCACCAGGGTCAGCTCCCCTGCCCATGAGCCACCCCCTGCTCCCAGGGGACCTTTGAGAAAGCATCACAGTCTAGCGGAAAGAGCCCGGGCCTGGGAGTCAGATCTGGGTTCTAATCCCGGCTCGGGTGACATTGGACACGTCGCTTCACTGGGCCTGTTTCCTCGTCTATAAAATGGGGATTGAATAATAATAATAATAATGTTGGTATTTGTTAAATGCTTACTATGTGTCAAGCACTGTTCTAAGCTCTGGGGTAGATACAAGGTCATCAGGTTGTCCCACGCTGGGTTCACGGTCTTCATCCACATTTTCCAGATGAGATAACTGAGGCACAGAGAAGCTAAGTGACTTGCCCCAGGTCACACAGCTAACAAGCAGCAGAGCTGGGATTAGAACCCACGACCTCTGACTCCCAAGCCCAGGCTCTTTCCACTGAGCCATGCTGCTTCCCTTAATGTCTTGTTCTCCCTCCTACTTAGATTGTGAGCCCCAGGAGGGATAGGGACTGAGCCTGACCTGGTTAGCTTGTATCTACCCCAGAGCTTAGTACAGTGCTTGAAGCATAGTAAGCACTTAAAATACTTTTGGGCTTGTAGGACATTAGCGCGAAGAGAATCGTGGGAAAGCCCTACTCTGAAGAGGGGGAGCTTGGCCCAACTCCATAATCCCAGAACTGAGAAGTGGCCTGGCCTAATGGAAAGAGCATGGGCCTGGCAGTCTGAGGACCTGGATTCTAACCATTGTTCTGCCTCGTGCCTGTTGTGTGACCTTAGGCAAGTCACTTCACTTCTCTGTGCCTCAGTTCCATCATCGGCAAAATGGGGATTCAATACCTGTTTTCCGTCCTACATAGGCCGTTAACCCGATGTGGGACCTGATTATCCTGTATCTACCCCAGCACTTAGTACAGTGCTTGGCACACAGTAAGCACTTAACAAATACCACAATTTTCATTATTGCTTTTGAGCTCAGTGCTGGGGCAGTTTCAAGGTAATCAGGTTGGACACAGTCCCTGTCTCACGTAGGATTCGCAATTGGAGAAGGACAGAAGTGATCTTTTCCCCATTTCATAGAGGAAGAGACCGAGTTCCAGAGAGGTGCAGTGCCTTGCTTGAATCCGGGAGCAGAGCTGGGACTAGAACCCAGATCACCCGACTCCCAGCCGAGGGATCTTTCCACTAGGCAACATTGCCTCTAGAAAGACCTGAAAGGGGAAAACCCAAAAGAAGGAAACCTGGCCAAATGGCTAGGAATCTGCCAGTAGCAGGCCCAGTGACCACCTACTATGTGTGGAGCACTGAGAGAGCACAGCGGAGGGTAGAGACGTGTTCCCTGCCTTCAAAGAGCTTACGTTCTAGTAGGGAAAACAGAGGGCTGGAAATTATTTTCAGTTCATGGAAATGGGAGGAGAATCAAAGATATACCTGGAGTAATTAATCAATCAATGGTATTTATTGAGCACTTACTATATGCAGAGCACTGTACTAAGCACTTGGGGAAGTACAAGAGTTAGTGGACCTGCTCCCTGCCTATAAGGAGCTTACAATCTAGAGGGGGAGACAGACTTTAAAAGAAATTATGGATATTACCAAGAGTGCTGTAGGGATAGGGTAAATATCAAAGGCTTAAAGGAGTAGCGAGAGTAAGGAAAGAAAGAATCAATAAGGAGAGGGACACAGACATTTATTGGTGCTGAAATACAGTTGAACAATTGATCGATTGAAGAGAGCCTGGTGGCCACCAGTGCTAAGAGGGATGATGGTGTTGGGAGGGCCAAGCCAGGAGTGGTAGAAAACCACCAGGGAACACTTCCTGGAGGAGATGGGCTTTTGGGAAGAAGATGGGAAGGGGATCCAGGACAGAGGCTTCTGGGGTCCCCACATTTAGCAGATGAGGAATGGGGGAGAATCCAGAAAGGAGCTGGAGAAGGTGCAGTTGGTGAAGTAGGAGGAAAGCCTTGTGAGGACTGTGTGGGTGAAACCAAGGCTGGACAGGGTTTTCAAGGGGAAGGGGGCCGAGCGACCAAGGAGGACAGAATGGAGCCCCTTGGACTTGGCTAGGAGACAGTCATCAGAGACCTTGGAGAGGGTGGTGTTGATGGAGCAAAGGGGGCCACAGCTAAAGAGGGGAGCTGGGAGAGAAGTCAGCGAGGCAGAGATAATACATCTCTCCACTCTTCAAAATCCTCCCAAGGTTGTCTCTTAATCATCAATCATCATCATCATCATCATCCATGGTATTTATTGAGCACTGTCTGCAGATCACAGTGCTAAGTGCTTGGGAGAGTACACTATGACAGAGTTGTTAGGCATGTTGTTAGCCTGCCCACAATAAGCTTACAGGCTAGAGGTACAGACAGACATTAATATAAAGAAATAATTTATAATAATATATAAGGTATGTACATAAGTGCTCTGGGGCTCCTCTCTCTATCAAATCAACACTACAGATCTTCAGCTCTAAGGCACTCACTCCTTCAACTCTCTCCCTTACTACACCATAAGTTCCTTGAGGGCAGGACTCAGTTTACTGACACTCTCCCACCTACTTATCAATCAATCATATTTACTGAACTCTTACTATGTGCAGAGTACTGTACTAAGCACTTGAGAGAGCACTACAGAAGAGAATTAGTTGAAACGTTCCCTGCCCATAGCGTGCTTCCAGTCTAGAGGGGGAGGCAGACATTAATATGAGTAAATTATTTATAATACATCATTTAAAGATATGTACATAAGTCCTCTCTTCTCCCAGCAGTCCACTCTGGGCTGTACACTTTACTCCTCTCCAAGCAGCCTAATGTTGGTATTTGTTAAGCGCTTACTATATGCGGAGCAGTGTTCTAAGCGCTGGGGTAGGTACAGGGTAATCAGGTTGTCTCACATGAGGCTCACAGTCTTAATCCCCATTTTACAAATGAGGGAACTGAGGCACAGAGAAGTGAAGTGACTTGCCCAAAGTCATGCAGCTGACAAGTGGCAGAGCCAGGATTCGAACCCACGACCTCTGACTCCCATGCCCGTGCTCTTTCCACTGAGCCACGCTGCTTCTCATAGCCTTCTCAGTATGCCCCATCCTCGTCTCTCCTGTCACACACTACTTGCTCACACCCTACCTTCTGTCTGGAACTCCCTCTCCCTGCACATCCGGCTGACTGCTGCTCTCGCCATCTTTCAAGCCTTCCTGGCATCACATCTCCGGGGCAGGGTGAGTGGAGGGAAGAAGAGAAGGTCTTCCCTGATCAATGCTTAATCTCCTTCCCCCTACCCCTTCACTGCCCACCATCGCTTCAGCACTTTCCTGTCACCTAAACACTCGGTTCTCTCACTTTTGTAATGATAATAATAATAACGTTGGTATTTGTTAAGTGCTTATTATGTGCCAGGCGCTGGGGTGGATACAAGCAAATCGGATTGGACACAGTCCCTGTCCCACATGGCGCTCACAGTCTCGATCCTCTTTTTACAGATAACTGCGGCTCAGAGAAGTTAAGTGACTTGGCCAAGGTCACACAGCAGGCAAGTGGCAGAACCGGGATTAGAACCCATGACCTTCTGACTTCCAGGCCCGTGCTCTATCCACTAGACCATGACGCTTCTATTCAGACTCTGTCACCACTTCCTATCTACAATTGATTTCAATGTCTATCATTCCTACTAGATTGGAAGGTCCTTGAGGACAGGGACCTGTTTTCCTAATTCCGCTTAACTTTCCTCAGCACTTAGTACAGTGTTTTGCTCCTAGTAGATGCTCAATAAATATTACTGATAGATTAGCACATAATCCATTTGAGAAGCTTGGAGAAGCAGCATGGTCTGGCGGAAAGAGCACAGGGCTAGGAATCAGGAGACCTGGGTTCTAATCCCAGCTCTGGCAATTTGTCTGCTGTATGATTCAGGACAGGCCATTTCATTGCTCTGGGCCTGTTTCCTTATCGGAAAAGTGGGGGGTTAAATAGCTTTTTGTTGTTGTTTTTAATGGCATTTGTTAGGAGCTTACTATGTGCCAGGCACTGTACTAAGTGTTGGAGTAGGTACGAACTAATTAGGTTGGACCCAGTCCCTGTCCCACAGGGGGCTCACAGTCTTAATCTCCATTAAATGAGGTAACTAAATCCCAGAGAAGTGAAGTGATTTACCAAGGTCACCCAGCAAGCCAAGGGCAGAGTAGGGATGAGAACCCAAGAGCTCTGACTCCCAGGCCCGGAATTTCCATTAGACCATGTGTCTGATCTGATTCTCTTGTGTCTACCTCTCAGTGTTTAGCAGACAGCACTTAAATACCACAGTTATTGCCATGATTATTATGATTATTTTGACGTGGGGCAGTGAAATGAGGTGATAGCTAGAGGGGCCAGTGGGATCCTGACAGGGCTTGTTGGTGAGGGGAAAGAGGCTTGAAAGAGAACAGTTAAAAATGGTGAGGAATCTGTCTACTATGTTGTTGTGGATAGGGAACACGTCTGCCAACTCTGTTGCACTGTACTCGCCCAGGTGCTTGGTACGGTACTCTGCACACAGTAAGTGCTCAATAAGTACCATTGATAATAATGATTGAAAATAGACAAGCCTCCGTGTTGGGATCTTCAGAACGGAGACCCTACGCGGAGGAGTTAATTCTAGTGCCAGTGACTCGCTCACCTTCTCTCATCCCTGCCTGATGTGCTTCCGCTGGAACCCAGGGGGAAACGGTGACTTTAGTGTCTGTCTCCCCTGCTAGACTGTAAGCTCCCTGAGGTCAGGGTTCATGTGTACTAACTTTACTGTCCTCTCCCGAGTGCTTAGTACAGCGCTCTGCACACAGTAGGTGCTCAGGAAATGCCACTGAATGATCAAGAAGATGAGCAGGAGTGGTTCTACTCGAATTGACCAAACCATTTACGACTTGTTGGATATGCTGGAGGTGTGTATGTGTTGGGGGAGGCGGGAAGGGAAGTTTTGAAAGGCTCCTGGGCCCCAGCCCCATAGGAAGCTGGGCTTTTACGCTCTCTCGGACAGAAGCGTGGGTCAGCGCGGACCTTGTTCTTCTTGCCTGCAGAGCCCCCTCTCCCCCAACTGGTGTTCCCACCTCTTCCCCAGCCCGTGGAAGGTCACAGGTGATCAGCCATTTCCTGGCTCCTCCCCAGCCCCAACCTCACCTTGTGGTAAACTTCTGGTGGAGAAGAGACCAGGGTCGGGCAGAAGGAAGTGACCCCATGGGACAGGATCTTGTGGGCAACCAAGGCAACCCCTGACCCCACATCTTCACTGGCCAGAGAGAAGTCCACCCCAAAGCCACCTGGAAGCAGAGACAAGAAGTGACCTCGTACTCCTCAGAACCTCCCCTTCCTTTGGGGCGCCTGAGCCCCCATGCCATACCCTGCTTCTCCCCTGCCCCAGTGCCCAGCCACCCCTCCCCACCAGTGCCCAGCCAACCCCTCCGCCCAGTGCCCAGGTGCCTCCTCCCCCCCAGTGCCCAACCACCTCCTCCCCCCCAAGTGCCCAACCACCTCCTCCCCCCCAAGTGCCCAGCCACCTCCTCCCCCCCAGTGCCCAGCCACCTCCTCCCCCCCATAGTGCCCAGCCACCCCCTCCCCCCAGTGCCCAGCCACCCGCTCCCCCCCCAGTGCCCAGCCACCCCCTCCCCCCCAATGCCCAGCCACCCCCTCCCCCCCAGTGCCCAGCCACCCCCTCCCCCCCAGTGCCCAGCCACCCCCTCCCCCCAGTGCCCAGCCACCCCCTCTCCCCCAGTGCCCAGCCACCCCCTCTCCCCCAGTGCCCAGGTACCCCCTCTCCCCCAATGCCCAGGTACCCCCTCCCCCCAATGCCCAGGTATCTCCTCCCCCCCAGTGCCCAGCCACCCCCTCTCCCTCCCCGCCCCCGATCACCATTGATCTGCACATCGATGAATCCGGGGGCCAGGATGCCGCCCTCACAATCGAGCCGCCGGTCGGCCGAGGCCTTCTCCTCGAAGAAGAGCTTCTCGGGATCCAGGATCCGGCCATCCCGCACCCACAGGTCCTCCCTGCAAGGCAGAGCTCGGCCAGGACCGGCCCTCCCTCCCCGCCCCGGCCCCGGGGCCCCCGCGGATGCCCTCCGGCTGCGCCCCCCGGCCGGACCTGAGCAACGCGTGGTCCCGCAGGATCCTGCAGTTGGTGAACTGGATGATGTGGGAGCCGGAGCCGGGGCCGGAGCCGGGCTGGGGGGAAGGCATCCTGCGGAGGGGGGAGGGAGAGGGGGAGGGAGAGGGGGAGGGGCGCGGCCGGGCAGGCGCAGTCACGTGGCTCCCTCTCCACCTCCCCCTTCCACCCCCGTCACCTGACCAGGGCGGGGCCCCCGACACGTGACCCGGGCCGGATTAAGCCCCGCCCCCTTCGGCGCGGCCCAATGAGCACCCGGAAAGGGGCGGGGACACGGGGCGGGGACATGGCGGGGGATGGCCAGGAGGGGGCGCCAGGAAGGGGGCGGGAGGGGCCGGTAGCTGACGAGAACATTTTGTTAGTGAGGTGTACATTCATTCATTCATTCAATCGTATTTATTGAGCGCTTACTATGTGCAGAGCACTGGACTAAGCGCTTGGAATGGACAAATCGGGAACAGAGACAGTCCCTGCCCTTTGACGGGCTTTATTGTTCTTGTCTGTCCGTCTCCCCCGATTAGACCGTAAGCCCGTCAAACGGCAGGGACCGTCTCTATCTGTTGCCGACTTGTTCATCCCAAGCGCTTAGTCCAGTGCTCTGCACATAGGAAGCGCTCAATAAATACGATTGAATGAATGAATGAATTCTGCTCCCCCGCCCCACCCCCTGCTCCTACTGAGACCTCACCTCCTCCAAGAGGCCTTCCCAGACGGAGCTTCCCCTTTTCCCTCTGCTCCCTCCCCCTCCCCTCAGCTAAATCCCCTTTCCCTCTGCTCCTCCCCCTTCCCCTCAGCACTGTGCTCATTTGTATAGATTTTTATTACCCTATTTATTTTGTTAACGAGGTGTCCATCCCTTTGATTCTATTTACTGCTATTAAGTTGTCTTGTTCCTGTCCGTCTGTCTCCCCCGATTAGACTGTGAGCCCGTCACTGGGCAGGGATGGTCTCTATCTGTTGCCCAATTGTCCATTTCGAGCGCTTAGTCCAGTGCTCTGCCCATAGTAAGCGCTCAATAAATACTATTGAATGAATGAATGAATGAATGCTCCTCCCCTCAGCATAGTGCTCATTTGTATATATTATTTATTACCCTATTTATTTTGTTAATGAGGGATGTACACATCCCCTTCCCCTCCCCTCAGCAGAGCCCCCTTTCCCTCTGCTCCCCCTCCCCACCTTCTGCTCCTCCCCCTTCCCCTCAGCACTGTGCTCATTTATATATATATATTATTACCCTATTTATTTTGTTAATGAGGTGTACATCCCCTTCCCCTCCCCTCAGCTGAGCCCCCATTCCCTCTGCTCTCCCTCCCCACCTTCTGCTCCTCCCCCTTCCCCTCCTCTCAGCACGGTGCTCATTTGTATATATTATTTATTACCCTATTTACTTTGTTAATGAGGTGTACATCCCCTTGATTCTATCTATCGTGATAATGTTCTCTTGTTTTTGTTTTGTTCAGTTTGGCTCTGCCGTCTGTCTCCTCCGATTAGACCGTGAGCCCTTCATTGGGCAGGGATAGTCCCTATCTGTGACTGAACTGTCCATTCCAAGCGCTTAGTCCAGTGCTCTGCACAGAGTAAGCGCTCATTAAATACGATTGAATGAATGAATCCTCTTGATTCTATTTATTTTGATAATGTTGTCTTGTTTTGTTCTGTTTTGCTTTGCTGTCTGCCTCCCCCAATTAGACTGAGCCCATCGTTGGGCAGGGAGGATCTCTATCTGTGGCCCAATTGTTCATTCCAAGCGCTTAGTCCAGTGCTCTGCACCGAGTAAGTGCTCAATAAATACGATTGAATGAATCCCCTTGATTCTATTTATCTTGATAATGTTGTCTTCTTTTGTTCTGTTTTGCCTTGCTGTCTGTCTCCCCAGATTAGACTGTGAGCACTGGGCAGGGAGGGTCTCTATCTGTGGCCCAATTGTCCATTCCAAGCGCTTAGCCCAGTGCTCTGCACAGAGTAAGCATTCAATCAATACTATTGAATGAATGAATGAGGGGATGGGCGGGGGGCGCCGGGAAGGTGACAAGAGGGTCCCCAGGGTCCAGGGGCGGGGGTCGCCGGGAGGTGTTCCCGGAAAGCCCCGAGGCAAGGAGCTGGGGGAGCTGAGCTGGACCGGACAGGACCGGACTTGTCAGCTGTGTGACTGTGGGTAAGTCACTTCACTTCTCTGTGCCTCAATTCCCTCATCTGTAAAATGGGGATGAAGACTGTGAGCCTCAAGAGGGACAACCTGATGACCCTGTATCTCCCCCAGCGCTTAGAACGGTGCTCTGCACATAGTAGGGGCTTAACAAATACCAACATTATCATTAAGAGGGGTCTGGGGGGCGCTTCTTGGGGCTCCAGGGAAGTGGAGGTGGGTGTGGGGTCCGCACGGCTGGGGAGCGTGGGGGCTCTAAGGGGACCGGCCTCCCCGCCCCCGCCCCTTCCCCCCAGGACCTGCGTTTGAAGGTCGCGGATGGGGATTGTCCCCCGCCCGCTCCCATCCCATCCCGTCCTATCCCGTCCCATCCCATCCCGGGCCGGGCCGGCGAGGCCCCGGTACCTGGGCCGGAGCGCTGCAGGGGTCCGAGGGCCGGGAGAAGGGGGTCCGGGAGCCGGGGTCCGAGGGCCGGGAGCAGGGGACAGGGAGGGCAGAGGCCACAGCCGATAAGACTGCGGGAAGGGCAGGGCTGCAGGGCGGTTAAGACGAGTAAAATGCTAATGACCGTGCTATTTTGCGTGAATGTACAACCCGGGCTTGGAGTTTCAGAGTGCGAGGCAATAAAGTTTAATGGGAGGAGGGCGGAGGGCCGGGCCCCTGGAACCAGCGCGAGGGGGTGGGAGGGCAGGAGGAGGAGGAGGAGGAGTTTGGAGAGGCCGAATCCTGTGCCCGGGGGACCTGCCCGACCTTTTCCAGGTCACCCTCCCACCTCCCCCCCAGTCCAGCGCCCCTGGATTTCCCCGAATCACTTCCCAGGACCCTGGACTGTGGCATCCCTTCAGCCACTCGAGCCTTTTAGCTGCTGTGCGACCTTGGACGTGTCACTTCACTTCTCCGCGTCTCCAAAATGATCGACGGATTTAAACCGGAGCACCACCCTCCCCACCTTCCAAGCATTATTAAGATCACACTTCCTCCAAGGGGCCTTCCAGATTAAGCTCTCTTAATCCCAGCGCGCTCTCCCTTCTGTGTCATCTATGCACTTTTATCTATGACCTTTGGGCATTTGATATTTGCCCCAGCTGCACGGGACTTATGTAATAATTATGGTATTTGTTAAGTGCTTACTATGTGCCAGTCACTATACTGTACGTATCTTTAAATGACAAGTTATACTTATTTATATTAATGTTTGACTCCCCCTCTACAGTCTAAGCTCATCTGGGGCAGGAACATGTCTGCTACTTGTTGTACTGTACTCTCCCAAGCATATAGTACACTGCTCTACATGTAACATGCACTGAATAAATACCCTTGATAGGTTGAGCACTTAGTCTGTGCAGAGCACTGGACTAAGCCCATGGGAAAGTGTATTAATTGGTAGACGTGATCCCTGCCTACAAGGAGTTTACAGTCTACAGGGGGACATTTATTCATTCAATCTCACTTATTGAGTGCTTACTGTGTGCAGAGCACTGTACTAAACACTTGGAATGTACAAATCGGCAACAGAGACAATCCCTGTCCAACAACGGGCTCAGGGACACAAACATTAAAGTAGAGATAGGGTATTTACATAAATGCTGTGGGTTTGGAGGTGAGTATTGACACAAAGCCAAATGCATAGGTGATTGCTGGGGGGTAGATAGGGGAATTGAGGGTTTAGTCAGGGAAGGTCTTTTGAAGATGTGATTTTATGAGGGTTTTGAATGTGGGGAGAGTGGTGGACTGTCTGTGAAGGGGGAGGGAGTAAATAGGGTTTAAATACCTATTCTCCCTCAGGCTGTGAACCCTATTTGGGATAGGATCTGATCTGATTATAGTATATCTAGTCCAGTACTCAGAGGTTTTGGCACAGTGTAAGCATTTAAATACCACAATTATTATGCACTTATTTACACCATCCTCAGCACTCTCATATACATATATATACTCTTTTTATTTGTGACCACCCTAATTGTACATGTTTTTATACCGGTCTCCCCAGAATGTAAACTCCTTGTGGACAGGAAACATGTCACTTTCTACTTCCTGAATGCCTACTGAAGGCACCATACTAAGTAGGTACTCAAATACTATTGCTGTGTATATTATATAACTGTCTTTTTTATTTGAAGACACTACAACTACTGACCATGAACTTCACTTATGAGGGCACAATAGTGGTGGTAATGGTATTTATTAAGTGCTTACTAAGCACTACAGAGCACCACATTAGGGGCTGGGAAAGGACATACGACCCCTCCCTTGCAGGGTTCACAATCTATTCTTCATTCAGTTGCTCGGATCATCTTTCTACAGAAACGCTCTGGGCATGACTCTCCCCTCCTCAAAAACCTCCAGTGGCTGCCTATCGACCTAACTCTTCACTCTTGGCTTCAAAGCTCTCCATCCCCTTGCCCCTTCCCACCTCACCTCCCTTCTCTTTCTGCTACCCACCCTGTACCCTCCACTCCTCTGCTGCTCACCTCCTTACCGTCCCCCATTCACGCCTGTCCTGCCGTCGACCCCTGGCCCAAGTCCTACCGCTGTCCTGGCATGCCCTCCCTCACCTCTGCCAGACTCTCTTCCCCTCTTCAGAGCCTTACTGAGAGGTCACCTCCTTCAGGAGGCCTTCCCAGCCTGAGCCGCCCCTTTCCCACTGCTCCTCCTCCCCTACCCACTCTCCCCTCTGCTCTTCCCCCCTCCCTTCAGCACTGTGCATGTTTGTATATATTAATCATCCTATTTATTTTAATGATGTGCATATCTCTATGATTCTATTTATCTTGATGATGTTCTTTTCTTTTGTTCTGTTTTGCTTTGCTGTCTTCACCGTTTAGACTGTGAGCCCGTTACTGGGAAGGGATCGTCTCTGTTGCCAAATTGTAAATTCCAAGCACTTAGTACAGTGCTCTGCACATAGAAAGTGCTCAACAAATACTATTGAATGAATGCATCGAAAAATAAAAATGGGGAGAAGGGATTGGCCACAGACACACAGGAAGAGGTGAAACTAAACACTAAGAAAACAAAGACAAAAACAAAGACAGGTAGAATCCTGGAGCTAGAGAAGAAACCAGGGTCCCCAAAGGTGAAGACCAAACTGGAATGCACAGAACCAGCCACACTGAGCACACAAAAAGGCTGACTTGCTGTCTTCCAACTGGGACACAACACTCTTGCAGCCTTCGTTTGACCGTGGTCTTGAAGCACTTTCTCCACTCCCCTGGGTCAGCCCCAGCCTGATGCCTCCTCAGTGCCTGACCACCTGCTTGAACTGATGAATCTGGAGTGCCAACTTCTCTGCTCTGGGAACCCTCTGGCTAGGGCTTAACCACCAGCCCCATCTCTCAAATCCTGTTCAGGGAGGGCAGGTTGGGAGGCTGGCACCTCCACCGGCCCCACTCACAGGCAGAGATGATCGGTGGCACTTTAATAATGATGGTATTTGTTAAGAGCTTACTATGTGGGAGCAGCATGGCTTAATGAAAAGAAAAAAACAGGTTTGGGAGTCACAGGTCTAGGTTCTAATCCCAGTTCCGCCATTTATCAGCTGTGTGACTTTGGGCAAGTCACTTAACTTTTCTGCACATCTGTAAAAAGGGGGATTAAGATTGTGAGTCCCACATGGGAGAACCCCATTACCTTGTACCTACCCCAGCGCTTAGAATGGTCCTTGGCACATAGTAACCACTTAACAAATACCATCACCATCACCACCATGCGCCAAGTACTGTTCTAAGCACTTTCCATCCAGGCAGGTCCTTGCCACTGCCCTCAGCTTCCCAAGTGAGCCGGACCCAGAGGTGTACGAGAGCAGGGCAGACCAGGTCCTGGGGCCGAGAGGGGCTACCCAGATTGGAGCCAGAGAACGAGCACAACAGTGAGCTTATGAGTGGCCATTCCACAGGCCACTGGCAGGGAGCAGTCTTGGTTTGCTGGTCTGCTCTCTAGCCCCTGACTACCCCAGTTTTCTCAGGCCCCCACGGCAGGATGCATCAGCCATGGGTGTCCCATACAGTGCCTGGCTCTGACCAGGCACATGACCAGATGGGGCAGCAGAGAAAACCCCCAAGTCTTTTCCCTATCTTCCAAGGCCACCCCAACTCCAAAACAGACTCCCAACTCTGCCCCAGCTCTCCCCACTCTCGGGTGGCACAATGCCGTTGGCCCATCACTGTCTTCCCCCGACACTCACCACTAGCCTCCAGCAGGCACCCTGGAAGGTGTAGGGGCCAAATGCCCCAGGGTACAATCTGATTCAGCCCCCACCCCTGAAAAAAAAAACACAACAGAAAGCTCCTCCAACCCTCAGCAGTCTCCCTTCCAAGTGGAAGTGTCTGCACCCAGGATCAGGCTGCTGCTTGGCAGGGCCCAATCCCACTCCTGGCCCCTGGCCTGAGGGGTCGCCCCAGCTCCCCTAGAAGGCTCAGGCTGGACATGTTTGTCACCAGGGCTTCTGGCAGCTTTCTTTGCTCTCCTCCCGGACTCACAAGCCTCCCAGTTGGGGAGGGAGGGGCCGGTTTGGTCCCTCTGGCCAGGCCCCAGACAAAGCAAGGGACAGTCCCGCCCCTGAAGCCCACTGGCAAACATACTCACCTGTACCCCACACCCCCATAACAGGGGCCATCCTGCCCCTCCACCTGCCGCGCAGCTCAGCATCCTGCTGTGGCCACGGGGGGATGACTGACCCCCACGCCGACAAACGCCGAGACCTGCCCCGAAGACCCATGACTGTGCCTGGGCCCCCTGCTGCAAAGGACCCCATGGGGAAGGAGAGTGAGGGGTGCCCCTCGACAGATTGAGGCGTGACATCAGCTGCTCCGGTAATTTAGTGGAGACCTTTATTTGCAAACGTGTTCACGGAGCGGGCTGACGCACTGCACTCCTGGAAATACACACATGAGTGCCCGTACCTTTGCCAGCCAACACCCCCACAGACATGTCCATGCGCAGACACATGCACACATGTGTACGCGCATACTCACACACACACACACACACACACACACTTTTCTTACTCCAACACCAAGACACGACAGCCATCTGGAGTTTCAAATTATTACATCCACGGACTTCTCGGCACTGTACACATCTGTCACCCCACAGCGGAGTAGTCATCTACCTCTAGAGACGGGTAATACAGAGCACGGGAGGGGGACGATCTGGGCTCCATAGGTATATGAACATGGCAAATCTTTATAAATAAACATCCAGTGAAGAGAAAAAAGTGACACTTCTAATTTATCTTTATACATAGAGTACTCGATCGGCAGAATTGGGGGTGAAGGATGCATGACGGCTCGGGCTCCCTGCCCTAGCCCCAAGCAGGCCAAGAAGGGGCGGGACGGGGTGTTGGGATGGAGGGGTGGGGGAGGAGGGACCCTCCCCCACCCCACCTGGGTTTGCATCGGGCTACACAGAGGAGGACGAGTCACTATTGTACACTGCACATTTACGAGAGATTAGCTACCACACTGCCACAACTCTACACATCGTGGAGGCCATTTCCATTCCGGGGGGGGGGGGGGCCGCAAGGGGGGGCGTTCGGATGGGGGTGGGGCAAGTGTGATTCTGGTGGGGGTCGGGGGATGCCCTCTGGTCCGGCGGGGAGGGTTGCAGGTTACTTTGTGGAGAGGATCAGGGCCACGATGAGGCCGTAGAGACCCAGCACTTCGGCGAAGATCAGGATGAGGATCATTCCGACGAACAGCCGGGGCTGCTGCGCCGTCCCCCGGACCCCGGCGTCGCCCACGATGCCGATGGCGAAGCCGGCCGCCAGGCCGCTCAGACCCACGCTCAACCCAGCGCCCAGCTGAAGAAAGCTCCTACAGAGACGCGGGGCGGGGGCAGGGGGAGTCAGGGCCGGAGCGGACAAGGTGGAGGAGGGCCGCTCGTCCCTGGGGGCCCCCGCTGCCAACCCCAGCCGGACCGGGCCCATCCTGCCTTAGAGCCTGACCCTCTATGCTCAGGGTGGGCCCGGGAGGCCCTTGAGGGTCTCTGATGTGGGGGTACGACTGGCCCGGGACTACCAACCTGAGGGGGCTGACTGCGGGGCCA
Organism: Ornithorhynchus anatinus; assembly: GCF_004115215.2. NCBI lineage: Eukaryota > Metazoa > Chordata > Mammalia > Monotremata > Ornithorhynchidae > Ornithorhynchus > Ornithorhynchus anatinus. Next base: position 638,597 of record NC_041729.1, read on the forward strand.
AGCCCAGCGCGGGTCACGGGGAGGAGCCCTCAATTGTTTCCAGGAGTGACTCTGGACACCAGACACCAGGGATCCCGTTACCTTTGTGCTCCCCACCGGGGCCATGGGAAGGAATCCTGAATTATTCAGCCACCATAGCCGTGGGAACGGCAGGCCGGCACCTAGGCAGGTGGGTGGACAGGGCCACTACCCCATCCTGCCCGTGTGAGAGTTAGGTACCTCCACAGGGACACCGCCACTATGGGTGGAAGCCTGCCCAACCGCAAGCTCGGAGAGGCCCTGGCAGAGCCAGCGTCGCCCCACCATCCACCACATGACCACACCCTGGGCAGCCGCTCCCCCGCCGGCCAAGAACACTGTCCGTTCCTGGAATGGATGTCCCGGAGTGCGGTCACCAACAGCTCCCCCGGGCTCCGGGGCCGCTGTGCCCGGGGGTTTGGACGGATCGCCTGCCCACCCGCGTCCCCAGGGACTTACTTGAAGAGAGTGATGTTAGATGTGAGAGAGTTGGCGATGAGGACTGCCACGACTAAGCCGTAGATGGCGATGATACCCGCCATGACCACGGGAATGATGGACTTCATTATCAGCTCGGGCCGCATGACCGACATTGCCGCGATGCCTGTGCCACTCTTGGCTGTACCATAGGCTGCTCCCAAGGCTGTGGAGACAGAAATGGAGAGCCCGGACGGTCAACTTGGATATGACCCCCTTGTACCGCAAGCACGTCAAACTGTGACCCTCCCTGGACCCCCTGTCAACGGGGCAGATGTCCCTCCCTCACCTCCAGTTCCCCTACCTCAGGGGCATTCACACCCCACCCCAGCGGACTCTTACCTCTGACCTCGGTGGCAGCTCCTGGAAGCCATCCTGGCCAGGAGACTCCCCCCGCCAGGACCACCTGCACTCTACACTGACGGGCCATTCGCTGATGCCCGGGAGCGCAAGACACACATTTCCTGCCCTCAAGGGGCTGAGGGTCCAGAGGGGGGATGGACCGACAGGCCAACAGAAAGGGCAGTATCAAGCACAAGGACAGTCCAGGGATGGCCCGGGTAGGTCAGGATTCATTCACTGCATCCTATTTATTGAACACTTACGGTGTGCGAAGAACTGCACTAAGCATTTGAATGCAAAGGCTGAACTGAGTGAGCAAATCTAGTTAAGAGAAAGTGCAACCCGAGAGGGCCCCTGTGGGTCGATTCTCTGCCAGCCCTGATGGAGGAGATGGGGCCGGCTGAGGATGAGGGCTTCCCCCTCCCCGCCCCCTGCTACACCCACTGAAGGACCCCCGGTTCCCTCCCCCAGGGCACAGAGCCCAGTGGCCAGGTCTTGGCCAGGCCACGCGGAAAGGTCTGGACCCTTCAGGAAACCACTGGGCCGAGCTCTGCCCCCGATGCCACCGATACCTGTGCGCTGGCGGCCACGGTGCCCGGGGACCCCCACCCCTGTGGGGAGGGACCGGGGCAAGGGAAGCGAGGTGGAGGTCGCTGAGCACGGTGGGGGTTTGGCAGAAAGACACGCAGAGTCAGAGCTGGGTCAGGACCACCCAGATCACAAGCCCAGACAGACCACAGGTGCCGCCAGAGGCTCCCGGGACCCCGAGGTCACGGACAACGCACCCTGTCTCCAAGGGGCCAGGGTAGCCGCAGTCGGGTCAGTCCAGGCCGAGCACAGGGCTGGGTACCCCAGCCTCTGACCACAAACCACTCCACTCCCCCTCCGGCCCCCTCCGCTACCACCCTGCCCCTCCCTGGACCAAGTTCCACCTCCACCTCATCCTGGGAACTTTGGGCACCGGCAGTTCCCAGGCCCATGGTGCCCCTTCGCCAGGGCAACCACAAAAATGGTAGCTGCTTGATCCGCTGGTCCATAGGAGCAGTGGGTCACCCCAGAGAGTCCCGCCCCCCCCCCCCCCCCGCACACACATTAGCCACACACACACATTAGAGAAGCAGCGTGGCTCAGTGGAAAGAGCATGGGCTTTGGAGTCAGAGGTCGTGAGTTCGAATCCCACTCTGCCACTTGTCAGCTGTGTGACTGTGGGCAAGTCACTTAACTTCTCTGTGCCTCAGTTACCTCATCTGTAAAATGGGGATTAAGACTGTGAGCCCCACGTGGGACATCCTGATTCCCCTGTGTCTACCCCAGCGCTTAGAACAGTGCTCTGCACGTAGTAAGCGCTTAACAAATACCAACATTATTATTATTAGCCCGTTCTTTCCAGGAGGCACAGCGCGTCCTGGCCTCAGCTTACCCCCAGTACCACGGTAGTTATCCACTGACCCATCATTGATTAGATTATCAATCAATGACTATTAACTCGTCGCAATTAAACATTGCTTCAGCACGGCCGACTTGGCCACCTTCCAGCCGGGACGTACCTAAGCCGGCAGCCGTTAAAGAAGCAGCGTGGCGCAGTGGAAAGAGCACGGGCTTTGGAGTCAGGGCTCATGAGTTCGAATCCCCGCTCTGCCACTTGTCAGCTGTGTGACTGTGGGCAAGTCACTTAACTTCTCTGTGCCTCAGTTCCCTCATCTGTAAAATGGGGATTAAGACTGTGAGCCCCACGTGGGACAACCTGATTCCCCTGTGTTTACCCCAGCGCTTAGAACAGTGCTCTGCACATAGTAAGCGCTTAACAAATACCAACATTATTATTGTTCTAGGGAAAGTCTGGGCAGGGAGAGACAACCCACAGGGGAATGCCCTTATTGAAACAGGTCAGCCACCCCCTCAGGTATTTCCCCCATCACCCCTGTCTCCGCTGGGTGGATCCTGACTCCAAGAGGGAGTCAGAGAGAGTCAGAGGTGGCAGGGTCCCACCCAGTCCACGGTCCTGAGCAGCAATGCCAGGCGAGGGGCCTGAGGAGCCACATCCTCTCCTGTTGCCCCCTTCCTGAGAGTAGCGCTGAGGGGAGGCAGCGACCATCCTGGGACCACCCCCCCAGCAAGTCAGGTGGACAGCCAATTCAGCTTCATGCTCCAGCTCCCCACCAACACATCCCTGGGCCACCTCACGGTCACCACGCCCTCAGGGAGGGGGCCCAGAACCAGACTGGCAGGATACCGGCCAGCGGCAGGCACTAGCTGCCAGAAGGCAGGAGAGTTCCGGTGCCGCAGTTTGCGCAGCAGCACTGCCAGGGTCGGCAGAGTCACAAGCGAGACCCCGGTTGATGGGTGGGAGAGGGGGGTGCCCATGGCCAGACCCCAGACCTCCCGCACGATGCCCCGGAGCCCAGAATGGCCCCACCATGGGTCAGCAGGTTTCCCAGCATGTTCTTCCACGTCAGGCACTTCACCTGGTCTCCGTGGAGCGCACAGAGCAGATTGAGTCGGGCCTGGCTCTGAGGCTTCTGGTTCTGTTCGGGCGGCAGGGACAGGCCCGGCTGATGCTCAAAAACCCACTTGGGTTCTGTAGGGCAGGTGAGCTCATTCATTCACTCCCTTACTCATTCATTGGGATTTACTGAGCGCCCCCAGGGGACAATGCACTACACTGAGAAGTTGGGAGGGCCCAAAAGCCGGAAGCGTGGCCCACCCTCAGGGAGCTGCCCCAGGGATGCCCGGGCCCCTCCTTCCTCCTTCCCCAGGGCCCTACACCCAACACCCTCAAATTCCCTCCAGAAACCCAGCACCGCGTGCGGGTCCAGCATGGCTTTGACCAATATTTCAAGCCGACCACAGCTGTAATGTGAGCGTCCCTGGATCCTCGGGTTGTGCAAAGCACTGGGGAAAGAGAAGATACCTCCCGTGGAGCTCAAACCAACAAACACCACTCAGGGACCGGCAACAGGTCCCCGGCCCCAGCGGCTTCCCACTTGGATTAATCCATCGCCTTCTGCTTCCCCAACCGTGCCCCGGCTGCACCTGTGCCACCCCTTCTCCTCCACTGTCCACTCCTCATCCGCCCTCTCTAGACCAGGGAGAATTTGGCAGCAGGGTCCCTGACCTCTCCCACCACCAATGTCGGGGTCGAGGGTGCCCCTACTCCACATCACCCCGGGAGTTCAGCTCCTGGTCCGGACCGCAGGAGCAGGGTGGTGGGACGGGTTCCGTGGCATCAGATTTTAGGGCGGGGGGGCACGACTTGGGCATTCTGGTCACCCCAACCCCCAAACTCCAGGGTCCCGGAGCTCTGACAGGGCTTTTAACCCTTGGGATCCTGCTGTCAGCCTCCTTCACCTCCCAACCCACCCCTGGGGCCAAGGACTCCTTGTCTACCCTACACTGCTCCCTCCCCAGCAGGCAGCACAGTACTCTGTCCCTAGGGAAGCAGTGTGGCCTAGTGGAGAGTCTGAGGAACTGAGGCCCTGGGTTCTAATCCCAACTCTGCCATTTGCCTGTCGTAACCTTGACTAAATCACTTCGCTCCTTGGTGCCTGTTTCCTCAACTGCAAAATGGTGATTCAATACCGGTTCTCCCTCCTACCTAGACCGTGAGCCCCATGTGGGACAGGGACTGATGCCAGCTTGACTAACTCGTATCTACCCCCGCGATTAGAACAGTGCTTGATACCCACTAAGTGCTGAACATATACCATGAAAGCCAACCCCCCACCCCGCCCCTGTGGGGGCTCAGCAAACGACTGCGAAAGAAGGAAGGAACCGGCACGACTGTCGAGGCAGGAGGCAGCGAGTCTGGGCACCGGCGTAGCCGGTCCGGTGACGCCCACAGCAGTTGGGTGGGGCCACCAGGGCCCGGGCAGCTGTGGGAAGACGGCGTGCCCGCCCGGCACCCATGTTGCCAGAGGCACCTAGATGGTAGTCTGCCCCGCCAGAACCTCTCTGCAGCCAGGCAGGGCCGCAAGCCTGGGGAAGGAGACGACTGCACAGGGGGTGGGGAGCAGGTCTCTACCCGCCTGCAGCCCTGGCAGGGGCCCAAGGATGGAAAGGCCACCCCCTACCCGGGCTGTCAGACACAGGGTGGGGACGCCAGCCCAGAGGGGCTCCAGCCAACATCAAACTGCCTGCAGCCCGCCCAAATTCACCCTCGCTCAGTGATGCAGCGGTCAGTGGCCTGGACTGGCCAGGAGTCAGAGTGGATGCCACCTGATGACCAACATCGGAAGCTGGAGTTTGTGGCGATACGCCAAATGGCTCCCCGATCCCGTGCCACCAGGGGGGTCCCACAAATAGTCCCTTGCGACGGCTGGGGACACACACAGCTGGTTCGTGAGACCAAATACCCCCATCCCCAAGATAGCCCGGTCATGCCAGAGATCACCGATCCAACACTGCCCAGCTGGACCCGGGGGCAGTGCAGGGGCTCAGGTTTCCTCCTCTAAAGTGGGGATGAGATGGTTGCTCTCCTCACAGGGGACAGGGCTGGTGTGTGCCCCATGCACCGGGCATCGCGTCAGCCACCAAGTCAACCCAGCCAGATGCCATTGAGGCTCGCAGGGCCCCACAGGCACCGCCACTGCCCCTGCGAGGCGGCAGCCCCCTATCCCACGGCCCCAGGCCCTGGGCAGTTCATTGGGACAGAGGGCAACCAGGTTGGGGGTCAGGACACGCCACGGGGGACTTCACAGCGCTGGTCGAGCAACCTCCTACCGGGAGCCAGACCCACCCTGTTGGGTGGAGTGGTCAGTCACACAAGGGACGGAGCCTCCAGAAGCTCGAAGGGCGCTGGTCGGGCTAGGGGGAGGGAGAGTCACATGCCTTTCCCCAGGAGCTGGGAAGGGGACTGCCCCATGAGGCCCGAGGCGGGGAAAGGCCTCAAGTTCACCTAAGCATCCAGCACACCAGGTCAGCCCCTTGACACAGAGCCCCGAGGGGGAGGTCCCCCGGCATTCATTCATTCAACTGCATTTACTGAGCGCTTACTGTGTGCAGAGCACTGTACTAAGAGCTTGGAGAGCAGGAAGCTGACCGTATTTTGGAGCCAGCAGCGAGGGGGGGGGGGGGGCCTAGGACTGAGCTCAGCAGCCCCACACCCCTCGGCTCTGGGCTACACCTTGGTTCAATTACACAGCCAACGCCTCCTACTCTGCAAATCTACCGAAGACAATGGTAGTTGGCGGTGGGAGTGTATTTACCCTGCATCCACCCCAGCGCTTAGTTCAGGTCTGGGGGCATGGTAGGAACTTGATAATCACATCAGATTCAGGCCCTGCCCCCATAGGACAGAGCAGGGAGCTAATTCCCATTTTACAGATGAGGCAACAGGCCCAGAGGTTAAACTCCTTGGTCAAGGTCACCGTGCAGGCCATGGGCAGACCTGGGCCTAGAACCAGGGTCTCTAGACTGCCAGCCCCAGGCTCTCACCACCCAGCCTGCTGCCTCTAGTCAGTACATGCTCATAGGTCTACTGCCCACATTTGAGTGGAAGCCCCCCGTAGCCAGGGAAAGTGAAAAATGTCTCCATGGGACTCATCCAGGGACTTAATCCAGCGCATCGCTCCCAGGGGTTGCTCAGTACATGTCAAAAAGCAGCATGGCCTAGTGGATAGAGCACGGGCCTCGGAGTCAGGACCTGGGTTCTAGTTCTGGCTCTACTACTTGTCTATGTGACCTTAGGCAAGTCAATTTCTCTATGCCTCAGTCACCTCATCTGTACTATGGGGATTAAGTCTGCGAGCCCCATGTGGGACAGGGTCTGTGTCCAACCTGATAAGTTTGTATCTACCCAGGGTACAGTACCTGGCACACAAGGAGTGTTTACCAAATACTGTAACAAACCAAAAAAAAAAGGGGGGTGGGCATCATGGGTGTTGCTCTACCACTAGGCCCATACTTGGGGTCACTACAGCATGGTGCTCAGTCCTTAAGGAGGGCAGGATCATGTCTGATTCTGTGATTGCTTCCCCCTTCTGTGGGTGGAGGAAGAGACCTAACTCACATGCTAGGACTCAAGATGGGATGTTGAGTCACAATGCAGTGGGGGAGGAGGCGGGCAGAGGAGGAGAGACGGGGCCAGGGTATATATCTGTTGGGGGGAGGAGGAGGGGTTTCCCTGGTCCCACAGTCCAGGGTAAGCAATCAATCACTTTCTCCCCCACCTATTCTTCCTCCTCAGACACCGACCTGCTCCCTGTCTCTCGTCATCAACCCCTCCTGCCTAGATCTCCCTCCCCCTTCAGTCAACAGACCAGATTCTACAAATCTCATCCCTCTTATTCTCCTATAACGACTGTGGAACTTGTTAGGCCCTTACTATGTGCCAAGTACTGTACTAAGTGCTGGGGCAGATACACGCTAATCAGGTTCCACATGGGGCTCACAGGCCAAGCAGGAGGGAGAATGGATATTGAATCTTCGTTTTGCAGTTGAGGGAACTGAGGTTCCTCCCAAAAGTTAAGCGATTTGCCCAAGGTCACAGAGCAGGTTAGTGGCAGAGCTAGAATTAGAACCCAGGTCCTTCTCTATTAATAATGGTATTTGTTAAGTGCTTACTATGTGCCAAGCACTCTTCTGACTCCCAGGCCGTTCTCTTTCCAGTAGATGACACTATACTTCCCCCTAATTTTACTGTCCATCTACACTAAACTGTCAACTCCTTGAGGGCAGGGATTGTGTCTATAGCAGTAAGCGCTCAAATACAATTGGTACTGTACTCTCAGGTGCTCAGAAAAGTGTTCTGCACACAGTAGCCTGCAAGCTCCTTGAGGGCAGAGTCTGAGTCTATCAACTCCTTTGTACTCTGCTAAATGCTTTGCACACAATAAGCTTTCAGACTTAACTGGCTGGCTGGTTGTGACTGAAAACTTCTGAATGAATATCTTGTCGATCTCCCGGGGTGGGGGAGACTGACCACCAGCCGGGGAAAGTGCAAGAGAGAAGAGGGATAAAGCAGGAAGCAAGACAGACAAGTCTGGACTGCACAGCAAATCCACGTTTGAACTTTAATGAGTCCCTGTGCACAAGACCTGGTGTCGGGGGGAGGGAGGAATGTTGGGAACTAGCCCCGGAGGGCTTCCTGGTGGAAGCAGGCTTTCAGGAAGGTTCCGGTCAGGAGGGATTTGGGGATGGAGAGGGGCGCACGGGTCAAAGGACTAGGCGATCCAGGAGAGGTTTGAGAGTGGATTCTGGGGGTGCAGACACCCCTCGGGGTCAGAATCCCCCCGAGTCGGTGGAAGGAGGACCCCACTCCCAATCCCCCTCCCCCCACCCCCCGCCGCTCCGGGGCGTGTCTGCACGTTCCTAGTCGTTCATTCAATCGTATTTATTGAGCAGTTACTATGGGCAGAACACTGTACTAATCGCTTGGAAAACACAATAGAGCGGTAAAGACAGTTATTCCCTGCCCACAAAGGGCTTACAGCCTTGAGGCTGGGCTGCCTCGGCTCCCAGGGAAGAGGCTCCAACCTCCCTCAGAGGGGGGGGGAAGGAAAGGGGGGGAAGGAAAGGGGGAAGGAAGGGGGGAAGGAAAGGGGGGAAGGAAAGGGGGGGAAGGAAAGGGGGGGAAGGAAAGGGGGGGAAGGAAAGGGGGGAAGGAAAGGGGGGAAGGAAAGGGGGGGAAGGAAAGGGGGGGAAGGAAAGGGGGGAAGGAAAGGGGGGAAGGAAAGGGGGGGAAGGAAAGGGGGGGAAGGAAAGGGGGGAAGGAAAGGGGGGAAGGAAAGGGGGAAGGAAAGGGGGGAGAAAGAGGGAAGGGAAGGGGGGGAGAAAGAGGGAAGGGAAGGGGGGGGAGAAAGAGGGAAGGGAGGGGGGGGAGAAAGAGGGAAGGGAAGGGGGGGAGAAAGAGGGAAGGGAAGGGGGGGAGAAAGAGGGAAGGAAGGGGGGGGAGAAAGAGGGAAGGGAAGGGGGGGAGAAAGAGGGAAGGGAAGGGGGGAGAAAGAGGGAAGGGAAGGGGGGGGAGAAAGAGGGAAGGGAAGGGGGGGAGAAAGAGGGAAGGGAAGGGGGGGGAGAAAGAGGGAAGGGAAGGGGGGGGAGAAAGAGGGAAGGGAAGGGGGGGAGAAAGAGGGAAGGAAGGGGGGGGAAAAGAGGGAAGGGAAGGGGGGGGGGGGGGAGAAAGAGGGAAGGGAAGGGGGGGGAGAAAGAGGGAAGGGAAGGGGGGGAGAGGAAGGGGGTCCTCAGGGCCGGGCCCAGGCCCCGGAGCCGCCGCCCCCCTGAAGGTGACCCCTCGGACAGCTCGGCCTCGTTGGAGCACCCTGGAGGCGGCCCTCCCTCCCTCCCTCCCTCCCTCCCTCTCCCACCCCCCGGGGCAGGCAGGCAGGCAGGCAGGCAGGCAGAGAGGCGGGCGGACAGACAGACCGATGGCCGGAGGGAGGACGGGCGGGGGGCGGGGGGCAGACCTGGGGGAGCCCCCCCGGCCCCGAGGCCTCCCCTCCTTTCCCCGCTGCTTCAGGTGAGCCACCGTCAGCCTGACGGCCCCTCCCTCGCCTCTCCCTCCATAATCCTATTTCTTTATTTCTCTGGATCCCTCCTGATTTGCCTCGACGCCTGTCCCGTGCCCCCGGCGAGGCCGGGATGGTGCCTTTATTGCTGCATTGCACTGCCCAAGCGCTCAGCGCAGCGCTCCGCACACCGCCAGCGCCCCACAAATACGACTGAACGGATGAATGAACGGAGGCCTCCCGACCCCCTCCCCGACCCCCCCACCCTTCCCCGCAGTCACGTGACGGGCGCCGGGGGGGGGGGGCGCACCAGCTGGAGCGCACGTCACCCTGTGACGTCACGGCCCCCGAAGCCCGGATGGAACCGCCCCGGGACGCCCTGCCCCCCCCTTCCCCTCCCCCCTCCAGCGCGGGAGCGCGCCCCGATGACAGCGCGCGCTCGTGCCCGCCCCCGCCTTACCGCTGAAGACCATAGCGGCCGAGGCGCCCATGACGGCGAAGAAGGAGGCGTACTCGGGGTTGTTGGGCTCGGCCATGGCGGAGCGGGGCTGCGGGAGGACGGGCAGGACCGGACCGGGCGGCGTCGGTGACGAGCGGGATCCCGTCAGTGGTCCGGCGCGGCGCGGGGCTGCGCGCTAAATATGAGCACCGCAGAACAAAATGGCGGCCGACGCGGCGTCACATGACCCGAGGGCCCCGCCCCCCGGACGGCACCACCTCACCTCCGGGGGGGACCGACCTCTTCCCGGCCGGCGGCCTCCCCCACCGGGCGCCCCTCCGGCTGCGCATCCGCCGAGCCGGACTTTTCCGTCCTTATTCCGTATCCGCGATTTTCTCGATCCGTCCCTCCCGCCGGCGCGTGGCCGGTGCCGTCCGACGGGCCCCCCCGCGCTTCGGGCTCGGTGGACTCGTCCGGACCCGTCTCCGGGTGGGGCCGGGCGACGGCCTCCGAGCGACGCGATTGGCTGCGGCGGAGGGGAGGGGGCGTGTCCAGGCGGCTCGGGCCCCGCCCTCCAAGCGACGCGATTGGCTGCCGCGGAGAGGAGGGGCGTGTCTATCCCGCTCAGGCCCCGCCTCCCGCCCCGGGCCCCGCCCGCGTTGCAGGGCTGGGCCGCCGGCCGGCTGGTCTACCTCGATCTCCATAATAGTAATATTGGTACTTGTTAAGCGCTTACTCTGTGCAGAGCACTGTTCTAAGCGCTGGGGGAGATACAGGGTCATCAGGTGGTCCCACGTGAGGCTCACAGTCTTAATCAAATCATTAATAATTAATAGTTATTATTAATCCCCATTTTACAGATGAGGGAACTGAGGCCCAGAGAAGTGAAGTGACAATAATAATGTTGGTATTTGTTAAGCGCTTACTATGTGCGGAGCACTGTTCTAAGCGCTGGGGGAGATACAGGGTCATGAGAAGCAGTGTGGCTCCGTGGAAAGAGCCCTGGCTTGGGAGTCAGAGGTCGTGGGTTCGAATCCAGACTCCGCCACTCGTCAGCTGTGTGACTGTGGGCAAGTCACTTCACTTCTCTGGGCCTCAGTTCCCTCATCTGTAAAATGGGGATGAGGACTGTGAGCCTCACGTGGGACAACCTGATGACCCTGAATCTCCCCCAGCGCTTAGAACGGTGCCCTGCACATAGTAAGCACTTAACAAATACCAACATTATTATTATCGGGTTGTCCCTCGTGAGGCTCACAATCTTCATCCCCATTTTCCAGATGAGGTCACTGATGCACAGAGAAGTGAAGTGACTTGCTCCCAGTCACACAGATGACAAGTGGCAGAGGTGGGATTCGAACCCATGACCTCTGACTCCCAAGCCCGGGCTCTTTCCACTGAGCCATATAACCCCCTTCCCCTCCCCTCAGCTGGGCCCCTTTTCCCTCTGCTCTTCCCTCTTCCCCTCAGCACTGTGCTCATTTATATATATTATTAGCCTATTTATTTTGTTAATGCGGTGTACATCCCCTTCCCTTCCCCTCAACTGAGCCCCCTTTCCCTCTGCTCTCCCTCCCCACCTTCTGCTCCTCCCCCTTCCCCTCCCCTCAGCACTGTGCTCATTTGTATATATTATTTATTACCCTATTTATTCTGTTAATGAGGTGTACATCCCCTTGATTCTATCTATCATGATAATGTCTTGTTTTTGTTTGCTTCTCTTTTACTTTGCTGTCTGTCTCCCCCCTTTAGACTGTGAGCCCATCGTTGGACAGGGATGGTCTCTATCTGTTGCCCAGTTGTCCATTCCAAGCGCTTAGTCCAGTGCTCTGCACATAGTAAACACTCAATAAATAATAATAATGACGATGGCATTTGTTAAGTGCTTACTGTGTGCCAAGCACTGTCTAAGTACTGGGGGGATACAACGTGATCAGGTTGTCCCATGTGGGGCTCACAGTTTTAACCCCCATTTGACAGATGAGGTCACCGAGGCACCAAGAAGTGAAGTGACTTACCCAAAGTCACACAGTTGGCAAGCAGTAGAGGTGGGATTAGAACCCATGACCTCTGACACCCAAGCCCATGCTCTTTGCACTGAGCCATGCTGCTTCTCTAATACTATTGAATGAATATTGAAGATTTCTTTTCCAGCCGTGGGAATCTCCCAAGCTCCCTCAGCCCTCCCTCCTCAAATCCTACAGACTTCCCCGACCCTTCAAAGCCTTCTCGAAGGCCCATCTCCTCCAAGAGGCCTTCCCTTCCTTTCTCCTTCTCCCACTCCCTTCTCTGTCACCATGACTTGCTCCCTTTATTCATACCCCCTCTCAGCCCCACAATGCTTATGTCATTCGTTTATTCATTCAATAGTATTTATTGAGCCCTTACTATGTGCAGAACACTGTACTAAGCGCTTGGAATGTACAATTCAGCAACGGAGACAATCTTCTGTTGCTGAATTGTACATTCCAAGCACTTAGTACAGTGCTCTGCAAATAATAATGGTGGTATTTGTTAAGCACTTACTGTGTGCAAAGCACTGTTCTAAGTGCTGGGGGAATACCAGGTGATCAGGTTGTCCCACATGGGGTTCACAGTTTTAATCCCCATTTGACAGATGAGGTAACTGAGAAGTGAAGTGACTTGCCCAAAGTCACACAGCTGGCAAGTGGCAGAGCGAGGATTAGAACCCATGACCTCTGACTCCCAAGCCGACTCTTTCCACTAAGCCACGCTGCTTCTCTATAGTAAGCATGCAATAAATACTATTGCATGAATATCTGCAATTTATTCATTTATATTAATATCTGTCCCCCCTCTAGAATGAAAGCTTAGTGTGGATAGATTAGACTGTGGATAGATTAGTCCGATTAGACTGTGAGCCCGTCATTGGGCAGGGATTGTTTCTATCTGTTGCCAAATTGTACATTCCAAGTGCTTAGTACAGTGCTGTGCACATAGTAAGCGCTCAATAAATACTATTGAATGAATTAATAGGGAACGTGTCTGTTTATTGTTGTACTCTCCCAAGCGTTTAGTACAGTGTTCTCTGCACACAGTAAGTACTCAATAAGTATGATTGAATGAATAAATATTCAATGGGATTTATTGAACACTTACTGCGTGCAGAGCACCGTACTTTGTCAGCTGTGTGACTTTGGGCAAGTCACTTCACTTCTCTGTGCCTCAGTTACCTCATCTGTAAAATGGGGATTGACTGTGAGCCCCACGTGGGACAACCTGATCACCTTGTATCCTCTCCAGCGCTTAGAACAGTGTTTTGCACATAGTAAGCGCTTAACAAACGCCATTACTATTATTATTAGTTACAGTACAGTACTTAGTACAGTACCTTAGAGCGCTTGGGGGAGTACGATACGAGCAGAGTAGAAATTTAATTCTAGGCTTATTAGCTACAAGTAAATATCGTAGTGCAGCCCAGATTAGATCCATTCCCATGATCAGCAGCAGGATCCTTCTGGGGACACAGCCTTGCACTGTGTCCTGCCTGGGCTAGGGGCGGCGTCTCCTCCAGCGATATGTAGGCCTGGCCCCCCGCGAAGAAAGCACAGACCTGGAGCTGGGTGGGCGACGCCACTGCTCACTGCAGGCCATAATCACTGCCTGTGTCTTCTTCAGAAGACCCTGTTTCAGGCCCAGACCTCCTGACCAGAGACAGAGGTTGTGAAAGAGCAGAGGACTGTGAGACAGGAGACAGGGGTCTTAATCAATCAATGGTATTTATTGAATGCTTAGCATATACAAAGCACTGGACTACATATTCATTCATTCAATAGTATTTATTGAGTGCTTACTATGTGCAGAGCACTGGACTAAGTGCTTGGAATGGACAATTGGGCAACAGATGGAGACCATCCCTGCCCAATGATGGGCTCACAGTCTAATCGGGGGAGGCAGACAGCAGAGCAAAAGAAAACAAAAACAAGCAACACTATCGCAATAAATAGAATCAAGGGGATGTATATCTTATTAACAGAATAAATAGGGTAATAAATAATACATACAAATGAGGACAGTACTGCGGGAAGGGGGAGGGGGAGGAGCAGAGGGTGGGGTGGGCGGGGGGGGGAGCAGAGGGGAAGGGGGGAGCTCAGTCTGGGAAGGCCTCTTGGAGGAGGTGAGCTCTAGATATCAGGCGCTTAGTATAGTGCTCTGCACACAGTAAGTGCTCAATAAATGCGACTGAATGAATGAATTGAATATTTTAGGAGAGGACGATATAACAGAGTTGGTAGACACGTTGCCTGCCCACAACAACCTACAGTCTAGAGGGGGAGAATCCCTGCTCCACCATTTGTCTGCCGTGTGACCTTGGCCTAATCACTTCACTTCAGCATGCCTCCATTTCCTCAACTGTAAAATGAGGACTGAACACCGGTTCTTCTCCGTCTTGAACTATGAGCCCCATGAAGGGCAAGGACTACGACACTCTGATTAACTCGTATCTGCCCCAGCTCTTAATACAATGGTTGGCGTATAGTAAGCACCTAACAAATACCACAACTGTTATTAGAAAGGAAGCCAGAGACACAGGCCAGAGGCTGGGCCAGAGACCAGACACCTCCCTCTGGGCTTTGAGGTCCTTGACATTCTACCTACACTCCTGCCCAGCCGTAGCCCAGCCCAGAATCCCAGTCGGTCGCCCAGATTTGTGCTGCTCCCTCTTGCCCCAGTGTCAGCTTGACTCCCTTGAGTCCCCACCCCACCACCCTTCCTCACCCCTCCCACACATTCAGGGACCTTGCAATTTCCTTCCTAGTCAAGATGAACAAAGATTTGCTCTGCTCCCCCTCCTGTCCTTCCTTCCTTCCTTCCTCTTCTCCCCCCACCCCCCCGTCTCCCTCCAGACCTGGACCCATGGGGCTGCAGCTCTAAACACTGGCCTGCCCTGCCTCCCCCCTCTCCAATAACTGCTCTTCTCCCTTCCTCTGCCTCAGACCCCTCCCACCTCCTCTTCTATTTCTCTTTTCGGAGCTTGAAATTGGTCCCACCCAGAAGTTGCAATAACAGCCGTAGCAGTAGCAATCAAATACTGTACTAAGCACTCAAGAGAGTACAATACCACAGAGTGTGGAAAACAGAAGCAGCACGGCCTAGTGGATAAAGCACAGGCCTGGGAGTCAGAAGGATCTGTGTTCTAATGCCGACTCTGCCACTTGTCTGCTGGGTGACCTCGAGCAAGTCACTTAACTTCTTTCTGCCTCAGTTACCTACTCTGCAAAATGGGGATTAAGACTGTGAGCCCCATGTGGGACAGGGACTCTATACAGCACGATTTGCTTGTACCTACTCCAGGGCTCAGTACAGTGCTTGGCACACTGTAAACATTTAACGAATGCCCCAATTATTATTATAATTATTATTACAATTGTCATCCCTGTCCTCAAGGAGCTTCCAGTCTAAAGAGGGAAACAGACATTAAAATAAACTACAGGTAGGAAAAATGGCAGAGTGTAAAATTGGGCATGTAAGTGCTGTGAGGCTGGGGATGGGGTGAAGAGCAAAGTGCTTAAGGGGGAGATCCAATTGAAGAGGGGTCACACAAAGGAAGGCAAATAGGGGAAAGGAGGTTTTGTCAGGAAAGGAAGGCCTTTGGAGGAGATGCGATTTTAGTAGGGCTTTGAAGATGGTGAGAGTAGTGGTGGGGCAGTAATAGTAATCATAATAGCATTTGATTACCTACTGAGGACTAGGCACATTATTAAAGACTTGGAAAAGAACAAAAGCATGAGACGTTCCCTGCCCAAAAGGAGCTTCCACTCTAACAGGGAGCCAACATAGAAATGAAACTTCTCCCCCTTTAGATCATAAGCTTGTTGCGGGCATGGAATATGTCTGCCAACTCAGTTGTGTTGTACTCTCCCAAGAAGTGCTTAGTTCAGTGCTCTGTACATAATAAATGCTCAGCTGACTGACTGACTGATGTTCCCCATCATTCCAGCTTCCAACTCAATCCTTCTCCCCATCTCTTCCCTCCAGAATCTACCTGGGATATCTAGGCGGGGGGCAGTGGGAGAGAAGCTGCCTCTGGGAGTGAGGGGGATGATGGGGAGAGGAGGGCAGACTGGTCCCTCTAAGGTAGGTGACCCCACCTCAGGTGGGGAAATTGTGGCACAAAATGGGGACCAGACCCCTTGCTCCCAGCAGGGCAGAACTGAAGTGGAAACCCAGAAAAACAGGTCCCAGGCTGCCGGCCCTTTCAGCCTCGATGGGACCTGGATTGGTGATGATAGCGGTATTTGTTAAGTGCTTACTATGTGTCAAGCACTGTTCCAAGGACTGGATAGGAGCAGGACAGAGAGCGGTTGAGAGAGCAGACCCTCATCTGGGATTGTTGCACAATGAGTGGTAGCCATCAGTGTGCTGCTCGGATTCCCACTTCCTCCATTCTCTGCGGAGTGGGTTGGGGGGGTGGAGGGGCCTGCCCAGAGCTGGGAGAGGAGGGGGGGAGGGGTGCAGGGGAGAAGTGACTGGGCAGCTCGAGGCTTGTAAGTGGTGAGGACGGGTAGGAGGAGCAGTGCAGCCTCTTGGAAAGGGCCCGGGCCTGGGAGTCAGAGGACCTGAGGTCTAAACCCAGCTTGGCCACTTGCCTGCTGTGTGACTTCAGGCACTAATTTCTCTGTGCCTCTGTTTTCTCATCTGTGAAATGAGGGTTAAATACCTGTTCTCCCTCCTCTTTAATAATAATAATAGTATTTGTTAAGCGCTTACTATGTACTGTACAAAGCACTGGGGTGGATGCAAGCAAATAATAATAATAATGATAATGTTGGTATTTGTTAAGCGCTTACTATGTGCAGAGCACTGTTCTAAGTGCAGGGGTAGATACAGGATAATCAGATTGTCCCACGTGAGGCTCACAGTCTTAATCCCCATTTTACAGATGGGCTAACTGAAGCCCAGAGAAGTGGAGTTGCCCACAGTCACACAGCTGACAAGTGGCAGAGCTGGGATATCTTCATTACCCTATTTATTTTGTTAATGAGATGTACATCACCCTGATTCTATTTATTTGCTATTGTTTTAATGAGATACTCTTCCCCTCGATTCTATTTATTGCCATTGTTCTTGTCTGTCTGTCTCCCCCGATTAGACTGTAAGCCCGTCAAAGGGCAGGGACTGTCTCTATCTGTTACCGATTTGTACATTCCAAGCGCTTAGTACAGTGCTCTGCACATAGTAAGTGCTCAATAAATACTATTGAATGAATGAATGAATGAACCCATGACCTCAGACTCCCAAGCCTGTGCTCTTTCCACTGAGCCAGGCTGCTTCCCATAAATGAGGTTGGAAGTAGTCCCTGTCCCACATGGGGCTCGCACTCTCAATCCCCATTTTACAGATGAGTTTACTGAGGTTCAGAGAAGTGAAGTGAATCGTCCAAGGTCACACAGCAGACAAGTGGCGGAGTAGGGATTAGAACCCATGACCTTCTGAATCCCAGGCCCATGCTCTAACCACTACGTCACGCTGTTTCTCCTTAGACTGTGAACCCTGAACGGGGCAGAGACTGTCTGACCTGCCTTATACGGTAACCACCCAGCACTCAGTAAAATAGAGCACTGCTCTAGAATCCATCCCTTCCTTTCCGTCCAAACTTCTACCACACTGATCCAAGCACTTATCCTATCCTGCCTTGATTACTGCCTCTGCCTCTTCGCTGACCTCCCTGCCTCCTCCCTCTCCCACTCCAGTTCATACTTCACTCTGCTGCCAGAGAAAAAATTACTAAAAACCGCTTCATTCCTCAAGAACTTCCAGTGATTGCCATTTACCTCCGCATCAAACAGAAATTCCTTACCAGCATCTTTAAAGCAATCTCCTCGCCCCTGCCTACCTTACCTCCTTGATAATAATAATAATAATAATAATAATGTTGGTATTTGTTAAGCACTTACTATGTGCAGAGCACTGTTCTAAGCGCTGGGGTAGACACAGGGTAAGCAGGTTGTCCCACGCGAGGCTCACAGTCTTCATCCCCATTTTACAGATGAGGTAACTGAGGCACAGAGAAGTTAAGTGACTTGCCCACGGTCACACAGCTGACAAGCGGCAGAGGTGCGATTCGAACCCATGACCTCTGACTCCCAAGCCTGTGCTCTTTCCACTGAGCCACATTGCTTCTGATCTTCTACTATAACTTGGACTGCACGTTTCTCTCCTCTAATGCCACTTTGCTCACTGAACCTTGATCTCATCTGTCTTGTCACGGACCCCTCGCTCTTCTGGCCTGGAATGCCCTCCCCCTTCATATCCAACAGTCTGCCACTCTCTCCACCTTCACAGGCCTGGGAGTTAGAAGGTCATGGGTTCTAATCCCAGCTCTGCCACTTGTCTGCTCTGTGACCCTGGGCAAGTCACTTCACTCTCTGTGACTCAGTTACCTCATCTCTAAAATGGGATTGAGACCATGAGCCCCCCGTGGGGCAGGGGCTGTGCCCAATCTGATTTGCTTGTATCCACCCCAGCGCTTAGTACAGGGCCTGGAACAGAGTAAGCACTTAACAAATGCCATAATTGTTATTATTACTCAAAGCCCTACTAAAATCGCATCTCTTCCAAGAGGCCTTCCCTGACTAAACCTTCATTTCCCCACCCTATTCACCCTCCTACGGCCACTGCTTTTGAGTCTGTATCCCTTAGGCACTTAGGTACTCACGCCCCCCCCAGCCCCATTGTAGTAGTCGTCGTAATAGTATTTATTAAGCACCTCCTGTGAGCAGAACACTGTATTAAACACTGGGGAAGAATACACAGGTGGGAATTAGACAGAGTCCCCATCTCCCAGGGGGCTCACAATCTAAAACACAATCTGCCTGACACATAGTAAGTGCTTAATAAACACCATAATAATAATTATTATAATTGTAAGTCCATATCCAAATATTCTCTCACTTCCTCATCTGTAATTCATTGTAATGCCTGTCTCTCCCTCCATTCATTCATTCAGTAGTATTTACTGAGCACTTACTATGTGCAGATTGTAAGCTCCTTATGGGCTAGGATTGTGCTAACTGACTCTATTGGACTGTACTCTCCTCCACACTTAGGACAGTCCTCTGCACACACTAAGTGCTCAATAAACACCACTGACTGATTTACACATAGTAAGCATTTAACAAGTACCACCATTATTATTAAATACAGGTTTCTCTTTATATCACTTATATGCTTGCTCCCATCTGTAGCTCTTTTTTACAGATTTCTAGTTGTCTTTTGAATTTCAAGAAGACATCACTGAAGGTCAAATTCACCTATGGGTGCCTGTGTAGCCCCGGCCACACTGTGCACACAAAATAGCCTTTGTTGTAGACCCGCTTTTAAAGCTTGCAGCTCCTGGCACTGTTTTCTCTTTTGCCTCCTTGTCTTTCTTTCCTTACGAAGCTTTTGCTCAGAGAGCTGCTCTTTTCTTGATGGCAATATACCAGGCAGGTCTGTCCTCAGCTCTTGGCTCCCAGTTTTCAGTTTTCAGAGTCCCACCCAGCACAGCTGAATTGAGGTGAGTCTAACTATATTCACTTTTGTACTTTAATCAGAACACATCAGCACACCCTCTTACATAGCACAGCGCCTATGTACATAGCTGGAATTTATTTATTCTGTGAATGTTCGTACTGCCCTCTAGACTGTAAGCTCACTGGGGCCAGAGAACGTGTTTACCAACTCTGTTCTACTGTAATCTCCCAAGCTCTTAGTGCAGTGCTCTGCACTCAGTAAATGCTTAATAAATAAATGCAATTGATCAATTCACTGTTATCCCTTTGCTTTCTCCCTCCTACTTCTAATTTATTTTAGTATCTGTCTCCTCCGTTAGACTGAAATTCCTTGAGGGCAGGGATTGCGGCTGCTAATGCGAATGTGTTCTCCCAAGCACTTGGTACTGTGCTCTGCACAAAGTAGAGACTCAATAGACACAGTAGATACTCAATAGATACTACTGGCTGACTGACTGGTTACTCAAATTGAAAGCTCAGTGAAACTTCTCTATTTATCCAAGAGCTGAGGGCTCAGGGTGTAAACAAATGCATAAGTTCTAGAGGCAGAAAACTGGGTGACAGGAGAGCAAGAAGAGCTGTAGCCCAGCCTGGTGGCCAGCTTGAGCCCCCCACCCTGACCCCCCGACCTCGAGGCCCATCTCGGGCAGGCCCTGGATGAAGAGCCTGATACTGCTCTGGGTTGCAGAAGGAATAAGTTCAAAGAGGGCAAGTAAGGTGACTACCAACTCTGTAATACTGTACTCTCCCAAGTTCTTAGTTCAGTGCTCTGCACATAGTAAGCACTCAATAAATAAGATTGATTAATCTGACCCTTCAGAGGAACTTTGGACCACGAGGCGGAGAGACTGAATCAGCCTGAGGAATTCTGAGAGAATTCTGGGAGCCCTGATTGCTCCCTGAGGAAGTCTGAGCCCATCTCAAGGGCTAGGATTTCCCCCCACCACATATCTCCATCCGTGGGGGCTCTGCCTATATCCTGGGGCCCCTCGGTTTTGTTTGGCTGGATGGTGACTGGCAGGACTTCAGGGCCTGCCCTGGCCCCGAGGAGAGGGGCAGGAGAGGTGAGGTGGGGGGGTGTAGGAGAGTGCTCATGGCCTCAGCCCAGAGGTAGAGCCCCCTGGTTCTGGGTGGATGTCAAAGTGACTATGTCCCTGCCTGCCCCCTGCAGATCCCACCAGGGTGGGCCAGCTGGGGGGCTGACCAGCTGGACAATGGTGGCCAGGGCCTGTGACCACAGGAACTGGGACACTATTGTAACAGTAATTATGACTATGGCATTTATTAAGATTTACTGTGTGCTAAGCACTGCAGCAGATACAAGCACTGGGGCAGGGTAGACACAGTCCCTGTCCCCCACAGGCCTCAGAGTCCAAGAGGGAGAGAGAGCAAGGATCCTAGCCCCACTTTACAGAGAAGGAAACTGAGGTCGGAAGAGCATAAGGTACTAGTCTGTAAACTCCTTGTGGGAAGGGATCAACTCTACCAACTCTTCTATGGTACTGTACTTTCCCATGCATTTAGTACAGTGTTCTGCACAGTAAGGTCTCAACCAGTACCACTGACGATTGATAAGTGATTTACCCAAGGTCACCCAGAAGGCCGGTGGCAGAACCCAGAACTTGAGTGCCCCATCACCCAGCCCCAGGCTCTCTATCCCCTAGGCCGGACTGTGTCCCTGGGCTTGGTTGGGTATGAGGGCAGGGGCAGGGGCAGGGGCGGAGGGCACAGGACCTCCCCTGCCGCCCCCACCCCGAGGCCCAGCCTCCCTCAGGGTGCCAGGGCTTGTGAGCCTCGGCCCAGAGGGGGGAGAACGGAGGGCACGGACCGGGCCTAGGGCGGGCCTGGGCCGGGCCGGGCCGGGCCGGACCGGAGAACGCAGTGCTGCGGCGGTGACGGCATCTGCGAGAGACGCAGCTGCAGGCCCAGGGAGGGACCGGGATGGAGAGGCGGTTGCTATGGGAACAGCAACTAGGAATTTCCTGACGTCACATCTCCGATTCGATTCTCCTCGGGTTGCTGCATGTGGGCAGCAAGGCGGCGGTGGCCGCAGACCTGGGGAACAGACCCACGCCATACATATACACAGACATGCACACTTATGGTATACACACTCCTACATGCACACGTACTTCCCCCAAACACCCATCCTTTTGCCGTGCACACTCACGCACGCACACACAACCCTGTGCATTGCCCTGCCGGGCTGGGCCGGGCCAGACAGGAACGGACCGGGCCTGGCCCTTAACCAGCACTACATCTTCTCCAAGCCAGGAGCCGGGGGCTAGGGGGTGCTGGGGTGGTGAAGGCTCCAGGCCAGGGTGGAAAGGGTGGGAAGGGCGAGGGTGGGCTATGCCAGGCCCAGGTGGGACCAGCAGGGAGGAGAGAAGGGCTGAGGCCCGAACTGTCCCCCCATCCCCATCTCTTTCCCAATCCCTCCTTCCTCTTCTTCCTCCTCCTCCTCCTGGATCTCTCTCTCCTTCCTCCTGGGATTGAGGGAACAGGTTGAGGAGGAGGCCTTAGGGACCGACGCCCAATCCCAAATTGGGAGAAAAAGCGTAGGCAAGGGCAGACTCAGCGATCGTCCAGCATCGGGCCCCACAGCCCATATCCCCACTGAAGGACCTGTGTGGAATACAGCTGGCGAGGGGGTGGGGGGTTGTGTGTGTGTGCCCGTGCCTGTGCCCGCCCTTGCCCGGGGGGGCAGTGCTATTGCTCTCAGTAGGCTATTGTCCCTGCCCTCAACCCCCATTTTGGACCATAGTAAGGGCTTAACAAATACTATCATCATCATTATTATTATTATTATTTGGGTCAGTCTTGGGACCATCGGGCATGGGGAGAGTCGGGGGGGTGGTTGGGACAGGTGACCCACTAGCCAAGACACTCTAACCCTTCCCTTCCCCCACTTCCCGTAGACCCTCCCTCCTCACCCCTCCCAACTCTACACATTCTCCTGCCGCTGCCTCCTCTTCCTCCTCCCACTAGCTTCCTCTTCCCAACCCCAGCCTGGCAGTCACGAGGCTTTTCACGGGATGGGCTAGGCTAGGGCACATGACTCTACAGGGAGGGCAGAATAAAGGGACGCCCCTCACCGCAGAGCCCCTGGGAAGAAATCCCGGCTCCCAACCCTGTCTTGGCCCGGAGGGCTGGGGGCCAGAACCCCTGGGTTCCCCTTTGGACTCTGTCCTGCGGGTGGGGGGAGGGCCTGAGCCATTCCTGAGACCTGCAGGGTGGGACCTAGTTGGTGGTGTGTCACACACACGCACGCCCATGTGCATATTTACATGTGTACAAATATGCACACAAACATTCATTCAATAGTATTTATTGAGCGCTTACTATGTGCAGAACACTGTACTAAGCGCTTGGAGTGTACAAGTCGGCAACAGATACAGTCCCTGCCCTTTGATGGGCTTACAGTCACCTACACGTGTTCATATACACATGTACATGGCATGGCGTAATGGATAGAGCACGGGCCTGGGAGTCAGAAGATCACAGGTTCTAGTTCCGTCTCCACCACTCGTCTGCTGTGTGTCCCTGGGTAAGTCACTTCTTTATGCCTCAGTTACCTTACGGTAAAATGGAGATTAAGACTGACTGTGAGTCCCTTGTAGGACAGGGACGGTGTCCAACCGGATTTGCTTGTAACTACCATATCGTTTAGTACAGTGCCCGGCATATAGTAAGCGCTTAACAAATACCACGATTATTATTATTATATTATAATTATTATATTAAACGTCTACGAGTGCACCGGTCACTGTTCCGGGATCTGGCGCTCTGGATCCAGTGCAGGATCTGCTCCTTGCTGCCCAGCAGCTCAGCTAGAGTCAATCGAGATTAGTCCCCTAGGGTCAACTGCCCCCAGCAGGAACCAGCCCAGCTCCCTCCCCCGGCCTCACCGGCCCCTCCTCCCCCACCCCCTCAAACACTCTGCCTCTCTCATTCTGGCTCTGGTCCAGCCCCCAACCCCCCACTTCCCACGGGGCTGGAATCAGTTTCCTGGGGTAGGTCTGGGAAGACCCGCCCTCCACTATTGCTCCTCCGTGCCTGAAGGGACGCAGGAGACCGGGGAAGGGAGGCTGGGAGATGATAGGAAAGGGGGAGAGGGCTGCTTTTTTGGGACCAGCCCAACCCGGCTGGGATCACCCTCCATCCTGAGTCCCTCTCTTCAGCCCCCACTTTCTGGAAGCCTGCCTGGGTCTGGCTGGGAGCCGGAGGGGGGAGAGGGCGGGGGGGTGGGTGGGGGTGATTGTCCATTGCTCTGGTCGGGTCCCTAGAATAGACTGGGCTCAGCCAGTTTGGGGTGGGGGAAGAAGGGGAGTAAGGGGTGGGTGGGGGTGCCCAGACATTTTCATTCTTCTCCCTGGTGGGGGTGGGGGAAGTTTTGGGTAAACAACTCCACCCCAGCCCCTCTCCCAGGGCAAGGGAGGTGCTAGTACCCTCATGAAAAGGGGTAAGGCCCCCAGACTGAGGTCACTTGGAGGAGTCGTGGTCCCGTGACCCCCACCAACCCCACCTTGCCCGGTGTGGATGCACGCGCCTCCCAAGGAGGCAGGACGCAGGGGCTAAGGTTGGAGAGGCAAAGATGGCAGGGGCAGCAGCCCCCTGTTGTTTCACCTCTGGGCTCCTCTCCCTGGGACTTCTGATTCCATAGCTACCAGGGAGTATGGGGAGAATGGGAGGCAGGGAATGGAGGAGGAAGTCCCACCAGGTTCCCCATTGCCCCCCTTTACCCCAAATTCTCCCAGACCCAGCAGGCTGCTCCCTCCTCTATGCCTTCATCTCCCCCCACCTCAGCTTTTTGGCAGCCCCCGCCTTCTTCACCCCCTCCCCCGCTTATCTCCTTGCCACCATCCAGCCTGGGCCCCATCTCTCCTCCCCACCCTTCTCCCTCCCGGCTTTGTTTGGGATTCCAGTCGTGTGTACAGAAAGCAAAGAGCAGAGCCCAGTCTGCCTTAGAGCTGCTAGGACCGGCTGGCCCCACCAGGGTCCTGTCTCAGCCCCCCTTGGGCTTCCTCCTCTCTTCCCTCCCCCTGCCCCTCCCAAGGCCAGGTTCAGGTCCTTCAGGGAAACCAGCTCTGGCCCCCTTGAGCCCTGCCTGCTCTGCTCTGGTTTTCAGTCAAGCAAGCAGTGGCATTTACCAAGCACTGCCAGGGTGCAGGAGCATTGTACTGAGTGCTGGGGAGAGCAATGATATAGGTAGATACAATCCCTGCCTTATCCTTGCTGGGCCTGGGGTCTCCCTCCTATCTCAGGGAATGGGGGGAGGGAAGGAAGGGCATCACTGGGGGTCCTAGCTGGTAAAGGGGCTGGATCCACAGGGTCCTCTATGGCCTCTGCCCTGAGATAGCCCAGACCTCTGCCCTGCCCCCTACATGGAGACGGCCCAGATCCCAATCCAATCCCAATTGAGTCAATCCACTAAGGCACAAGCTTCCATCCCTCCACCCCATCCTAATTTAGGTCCAGCCCAATCCAAAAAAAGGGTTCAGACCAGGATCAACACCCTGCGATCTCCCCGCCCCCCGACCCACAACCCCCCACCGAGTTCAGCAGGCTAGTGGGGAGCCCATGATCTCCCCTGGGCCAGGATCCTGCTCCTCCACCCCAGTGGCCACCCTCCTTCCAACTCTGCCAGCAGACTAGTGGAGAGTCCGAGATCTTCCCTAAGCCAGAACCTTGCTCCCGAGGCTGAGTCTCCAAGGGTGTTAATGTCCCTGTGCAGGGAGAGTGGGCAGGGAGAGCTTGCCAGATCAGGGCTTTGCCCACCTCGCCCTTCCAAACAGGCCCCACGGAGGGTGAGGGGAGCCCGGCCCAGCTGTCAGCTCAGCGCATTGCTCTCAGTGGGGGCTCGATTGAACCCATTACCACTACCACCACCACCGGCAGAGCCCTTCCCTTCTGGGAGTCAGGAGTCCTGGGCCCCAGGCCACTCCTTGGCCCTGTCCCAAGGCCCCCCAAATGAAGCTCCATGTGCTGGGCTTTGCTGCTTAGCTCAGACTGGGGACTAGTGAATGGGGGTTGGGTGGGGCAGGGCATGGTCCTGACGTGGGGAAGCTAGGGGCAGGAAGATGTGAAATTGAGGGTGGGGGAACCGGAGGAACTCTCAGCCTTGGGCTTCAGGGTGGGACATGGACAGGGTCAGAATTGGGCTCAGGAGGAGGGAGGGGTGGGGGACAGGGAGCCAGATCAGAATTCCCCCTCCTGCCTCCCTCCCAGGGCTGACCCACATTCCCCCACCCCATCCCCCAACTGCCTTGGTAGAGGTGGGGAGGGAAGGAGGGAGGAGAGCTGTCTGATACGGAAGGGGGTTGGGGGCTGTCAGACTTCCTAAGAGTCCTTTGGCCAGGGCTATGGGTAGCCCTGCACCGTTAAGGGTGGGGGAAGGGGAAACAGTTGAATGCACCAGCCCAGAGCTGGTCCCAGACACACCTAGTTCCCTTTGGGTTGGAAAGGGTCAGTCTGGGGTTTATAGTAATAATAATAATTACAGTATTTTTTAAATGCTTACTATGTGCCAAGCATTGTTCTAAGCGCTGGGGTAGATACAAGATAGGTTGTCCCACATAGAACTCACAGTATTAATCTCCACTTTATAGATGAAGTAACTGAGGCACAGAGAAGTTAAGTGGCTAGCCCAAGGTCACAAAGCAGACAAGTGGCAGAGTCGGAATTAGAACTCATGACCTCTGACTCCCAAGCCCTTGCTCCTTCCACTAAGCCATGCTGCTTCTCTGGATTCTGAGTTTCTGGAGGGTTTCCGGAGGTGTGTCCTGTGGGCAGAGCCCCCGAGTATTTCAGACCAGCCCTGAGGGGCCCCTTCCCCCACCCCTCCTTCCCTCACAGGCCAGGCCCTGGGGAAGGGGCCAGCAGGCTTGGGCGTTGGAGAACCTGATTCAGAGGCTCAGGGGCCAGGACACTCAGGAGCGGCTGACTGCCGGGATGGGATCGTGGCAGGCCCCAAATAGCTCAGGAGGAAGCTCGGCGTGCGCCCGCCCTTGGGGGAGGGGAAGGAGGAGAAGGGGCCGGGAGGGAATCCCCTCAAGAGAGACAGGCGGGGCGCCTCGTGGCGTCAGAGTCTTGCGGCCCTGGCTACGGGCAGCAGGCCCAGAATCCAGCTTCGTCCCCCCATACCCACAGGTGGATTTCTGTCCCCTTCCCTCCACCCAGACCACCTTCTCCAAGGTCACCAATGACCTCCTGGTAGCCAAGGCCAACGGACTCCATTCCATCTAATCTTCCTCCATCTCTCAGCCACTTTAAACTCTGTGGACCACCACCCCCTTCTCCTGGAAACACATTAAATTTGGCTTCAGTGTCACTGTCCTTTCATTCATTCATTCAATAGTATTTATTGAGCGCTTACTATGTGCAGAGCACTGTACTAAGCGCTTGGGATGAACAAGTCGGCAACAGATAGAGACAGTCCCTGCCGTTTGACGGGCTTACAGTCTAATCGGGGGAGACGGACAGACAAGAACAATGGCACTAAACAGCGTCAAGGGGAAGAACATCTCATAAAAACAATGGCAACTAAATAGAATCAAGGCGATGTACAATTCATTAACAAAATAAATAGGGTAACGAAAATATATACAGTTGAGCGGACGGGTACGGTGCTGTGGGGATGGGAAGGGAGAGGTGGAGGAGCAGAGGGAAAAGGGGAAAATGAGGCTTTAGCTGCGGAGAGGTAAAGGGGGGATGGCAGAGGGAGTAGAGGGGGAAGAGGAGCTCAGTCTGGGAAGGCCTCTTGGAGGAGGTGATTTTTAAGTAAGGTTTTGAAGAGGGAAAGAGAATCAGTTTGGCGGAGGTGAGGAGGGAGGGCGTTCCAGGACCGCGGGAGGACGTGACCCAGGGGTCGACGGCGGGATGGGCGAGACCGAGGGACGGCGAGGAGGTGGGCGGCGGAGGAGCGGAGCGTGCGGGGTGGGCGGTAGAAAGAGAGAAGGGAGGAGAGGTAGGAAGGGGCAAGGTGATGGAGAGCCTTGAAGCCTAGAGTGAGGAGTTTTTGTTTGGAGCGGAGGTCGATAGGCAACCACTGGAGTTGTTTAAGAAGGGGAGTGACATGCCCAGATCGTTTCTGCAGGAAGATGAGCCGGGCAGCGGAGTGAAGAATAGACCGGAGCGGGGCGAGAGAGGAGGAAGGGAGGTCAGAGAGAAGGCTGACACAGTAGTCTAGCCGGGATATAACGAGAGCCCGTAATAGTAAGGTAGCCGTTTGGGTGGAGAGGAAAGGGCGGATCTTGGCGATATTGTAGAGGTGAAACCGGCAGGTCTTGGTAACGGATAGGATGTGTGGGGTGAACGAGAGGGACGAGTCAAGGATGACACCGAGATTGCGGGCCTGCGGGACGGGAAGGATGGTCGTGCCATCCACGGTGATGGAGAAGTCTGGGAGCGGACCGGGCTTGGGAGGGAAGATGAGGAGCTCAGTCTCGCTCATGTTGAGTTTTAGGTGGCGGGCCGACATCCAGGCGGAGACGTCCCGGAGGCAGGAGGAGATGCGAGCCTGAAGGGAGGGGGAGAGGACGGGGCGGAGATGTAGATCCGCGTGTCATCTGCGTAGAGATGGTAGTCAAAGCCGTGAGAGCGGATGAGTTCACCGAGGGAGTGAGTGTAAATGGAGAACAGAAGAGGGCCAAGAACTGACCCTTGAGGAACTCCAACAGTTAAAGGATGGGAGGGGGAGGAGGCTCCAGCGTAGGAGACCGAGAATGATCGGCCAGAGAGGTAAGAGGAGAACCAGGAGAGGACAGAGTCCGTGAAGCCAAGGTGAGATAAGGTATGGAGGAGGAGGGGATGGTCGACAGTGTCAAAGGCAGCAGAGAGGTCAAGGAGGATCAGAATGGAGTAGGAGCCATTGGAGTAGGAGTCCTCTCCTGCTTCTCCTCCCACCTTTATTGCTGCTCCTTCTTCACCTCTTTTGTGGGCTCTGCCTCTGCCTCTCACCCCTGTGAGGGTTCCCCAAGGCTCAGTTCTGGATCCCCTTCAAGTCTCAATAAACACCCACTCCTTTGGGCAGCTTATTCACTCCCATAGCTTCAACTACCACCTGTATGCAGATGACTCCCTCCCTAGCTTCAAAGCCCTCCTGAAATCACATCTCCTCCAAGAGGCCTTCCCTTACTAAGCCTTCATCTCCCCTACTTCCTCACCCTTCTGTGTCACCTACATACTTGGATCTGAGCCCTTTAAGCACTTGAGGTTTACTCCACCCTCAGCCCCAAAGCACCCATGTACATACCCTGACATTTTCCCCATCTGTACTGTCATTTCCCTTATTGTAATTTATTTCACCATTTTTCTTCCACTCGACTAAGTTTCTTGAGGACAGGGATCGTGTTTGCCAACTCAATCAATCAATTGTATTTTTGAGGGCTGTGTGTAGAGCACTGTACTAAGCACTTGGGAGAGTTCAATATCCCTGCCCTCGTTGAGCTTACTGTCTAGAGGGGGAGACAGACATTAATATAAATAAATAAACTTTATGGTATTGTATTCTCCCAAGGGCTTGGTACAGTGTTCCACACACAGTAAGCACTCAATAATTATCACTGATCGATCGACTCCCAAATCTGCTTCACCAGCCCAAACTTCTCACCCAACCTGCAATCCTATATCTCCATCTCTTCTTGCCTCCAAGGATGTATCCACTTGGATGTCCTCAGAACTAACTCCCCTTATCTAAAATACAACTACTTATCTTCCTTCTTAAATCCTCTCCTCCTCCCAAGTTTTCCACCTCCATCGTTGACATTACCATCCTCCCCAACCCAGAATCTTACAACCTAAGGATCTCAAGTGCTTAGGACAGGGCTCTGTATACAGTAGATGCTCAATATATAAGATTGATGGACTGATTGACTGATTGACTGCCTCCTCACTGCCTTTCCACTCTCTCATTCGATCAACTACGAAATCCTCTCGATTTTTCCTACACAACATCTCTCAGATCTGCCCCTTGTTCTCCACCCGAACAATATCCTGGGACGAACTCTGCTTATAGCTCAGCTAGACTTTTGCAGCAGCCTTCTCACTGGTCTCCCTGACTCCAGGCTCTCCTTGCTCCACTCTGTTCTCCTCACTCCACTCTTCCACCTCCGTCCCTTCACTCACCCTGTTTCTTCCCTAAATCCAACAGGCTGCATCTCTCCTCCTACCTGTCTTCATAGCTCTTCTAAATCCCACCTTCTCCAACAAGCCTTCCATCATCATTTTCACCATCTTCAATGGTATTTACTGAGCACTTATTGTGTACAGAGAACTGTACTAAGCATTTGAGGGAGTTTTACTACAGAGTTGGTAGGCATGCTCCCTGTCTATGACGAGCTTACAGTCTAGTCTTGCCGAACACCCAAGTTCATTTGATCGTATTTTTTTAACGCTTACTGTGTGCAGAACACTGTACTAAGCTTGATTCTTGATTCTATTTAGTTGCCATTTTTACGAAATGTTCTTCCCCTTGACTCTATTTATTGCCATTGTTCTTGTCTGTCCGTCTCCCCCGATTAGACTGTAAGCCCATCAAACGGCAGGGACTGTCTCTATCTGTTGCCGACTTGTTCATTCCAAGCACTTAGTACAGTGCTCTGCACATAGTAAGCGCAGAATAAATACTATTGATTGAATGAATGAATGAATGAATAAGCTCTTGAATAGTACAATTGGGCAACAGATAGAGACAATTCCTACCCAACAACAGGCTCACAGTCTAGAAGGGGAAGACAGACAACAAAACTAAACAAGTAGACAGACATCAATAGCAATGAGATAGATAAATGGAATTACAGATATATACACATCATTAATAAAATAGAATAATAAATATGTACAAATATACACAAGTGCTGTGGTGCGGGGAGTGCGTAGAGCAGAGGGAGGGAGTAGTGGTGATGGGGAGGGGAGGAGGAGCAGAGAAAAAGGGGAGCTCAGTCTGGGAAGGCCTCCTGGAGAAGGTGGGCTCTCAGTAGGGCTTTGAAAGGGGGAAGAGAGCTAGTTTGGCGGCTGTGAGGAGAGAGGGCATTCCAGGACAGCGAGAGGACGTGGGCCAGGGGTCGACGGCGGGATGGGGAGAACTAGGCACAGTGAGGAGGTTAGCGGCACCAGAGGAGTGGAATGTGTGGGATGGGCTGGAGAAGGCGAGAAGGAAGGTGAGATAGGAGGGGGCAAGGTGATGGAGAGCTATGAAGCCAAGAGTGAGGAGTTTTTGCTTCATGCGAAGGTTGATAGGCAACCACTGGAGGTTTTTGAGAAGGGGGGTGACATGCCCAGTGCGTTTCTGTAGTATCAACCTACATGTCACCACTAGCACTCAATGCATTCGTTTATATCCAGCCTCCGCACTTGTGTACACATTACCTCAATTGTATATGCATGCATGCAAACAGAATAGGGTAGTATTTAATTGCTCTATTTTCAATAACTCCATATTTGTCTGGAGTTATTAGGCTGCAAGCTCTGTGAGGGCAGGGAACATACATTTTGTTTGGCCTTTCTTTCCCAAGTGCTTAGTATTCATTCATTCAATGACATTTAGATTCAGAGTGTTGTTGCACTCAGTAAAGTGAGAAGCAGCATGGCTCAGTGGAAAGACCATGGGCTTTGGAGTCAGAGGTCATGAGTTAGAATCCCAGCTCTGCCACTTGTCAGCTGTGTGACTGTGGGCAAGTCACTTAACTTCTCTGTGCCTCAGTTCCCTCATCTGTAAAATGGGGATTAAGACTGTGAGCCCCACGTGGGACAACCTGATTCCCCTCTTTCTACCCCAGTGCTTAGAACAGTGCTCTGCACATAGTAATCACTTAACAAATACCAACATTATTATTAAATATTATTATTACGACTGTAAAGACCCAGCTTTTTCACATGTATTCTACGTGAACATTCCATTTATTCTAATTATGCTATTTGTAAATAACATCCATCAGCCTGCTTCCCTCAGTGGATAATAATAATGGTGATATTAGTTAGATGCTTACTTTGTGCCAACCACTGAATTAAGTCCTGGAGAAGATACAATATAAGCAATCAAGAGTATTCATTGAGTACTTACTGAGTGCAGAATGCTTTACTAAGCATGGAATTTAAGAAGATTGGACAGTGCCTGTCCCTTATGAGGCTCACAGTCTAAGTAGGAGGAGGAACAGGTATTGATTCCCCATTTTACAGATGAGAAAACAGGTATAGAGAAATGAATAGACTTGCTCAAGGTCACACAACAGGCAAGTGGCAGAGCCGGGATTCGAGCCCAGTACCTCTGACTCCCTGGCCTGGGCCCTTTCCCCAAGGCAAAACTATAAGCGCTTAGTACAGTGCTCTGTACATAATAAGCACTCAGTAAGTATAATTGACTGTCTCCACTTCTAGACTGTAACCTCATCGTGGGTAGGGAATATCACTACTTCTTGCTGAATAGCACTTTCTAATCACTTAGTACAGTGCCCTGCACACAGTAAGTATTCAGTAAATATGACTGAGTGAATGAATGTCTGTTAATTGTTGTACTGTACTCTCCCAAGTGCTTTGTACAGTGCTCTGCACACAGTAAGTGCTCAATAAATACAATCGACTAACTACTTCTATAAGCCTGGGGACGGTAGGGAATGTGTCTCTTCTCTCTGCTGCACTTTCCCAAGGGCAGTACATATTACAGGCGCTTGATAAATTCCGTTACTCTGCTGGGGTTCCACCCCTGACATGGCTGGGAGCCAAATGGACGGGGAGCAAGTTGCCGGGGGTGAGTTTGGCTCCAGGGTGGGCCCTGGGTTGGGGAATATTGAAGGGCCTGTGAGGGTATATATCCCCTGCTGGGACAACCACCTCTTCCCAAGATTGTACCTAGCAGTTGACTCTTGAACATTTGTGGCTTCACTCTCCCTCAGCACTTCCTTTTCCTAGGACTTAAGTGACCTCTCAGGTCCAGTTCCCCCTTCCTTCTTCCCCATCTGTAAATGGTGTCCACTAGACTAACCTCTTCCAAGGCAGGGATCATGTCTACTAACCCTCCTTTCCCCTCCCCAGCACTCATTACAGTGCTCCACACACTCTAGTACAGTAGTAGGCTGTAAGCTCCTCTGCTGCCCAGATGATTTTTCTACTAAAACATTCAGTCCACGTTTCCCCGCTCCTCAAGAACCTCCAGTGGTTGCTATTCCACCTCTGCATCAATCAGAAACTCGTTACCAGCAGTTTTGAAGCACTCAATCACCTTATCCCCTCCTACCTTACCTCCCTAGCTTTCTACTACAGCCCAGCCCACACATTTTGCTCTCTAATGCCAACTTACTCATTGTACCTCAACCTCCTCTACCTTGCCGCCAACCTCTCACTCAAGTTCTACCACTGGTCTGGATCACCCTTCCTCATCATATCCAACAGGCGATTACTCTCCCCACCTTCAAAGCCTTATTAAAAGCACACTCCAAGAGGTCTTCTCCACCTAAGCCCTCAAGCATCGTGGCTTAGTGGAAAGAGCCCTGGCTTGGGAGTCAGGGGTCGTGACCCCTAATCCTGAAACTGCCACTTGGCAGCTGTGACTTTGGGCAAGTCACTTAACTTCTCTGTGCCTCAGTTACCTCATCTGTAAAATGGGGATCATGATTGTGAGCCCCACGTGGGACACTCTGATTACCTTGTATCTACCCCAGCGATTAGAACAGTGCTTGGTACATAGTAAGCGCTTAACATGTACCATCATTATTATTTCAACTTCTCCCACTCCCTTCTGCATCAACCTTGCACTTGGATTTTCACCCTTCATTCAGCCCTCCCTCAGCCCCACTGCACTTATGTATGTACCCGTATATTTTGTTTAATATTAATGTCGGTCTCTCCCCCTCTAGACTATAAACTCACTGTAGGTATGGAACGTGTCTACCAACTCAATTATATTGTACTCTCCCAAGCATTTAGTACAGAGGTCTGCACACAGTAAACACTCATATTATTGAAGGCAAGCATCATGTCTACTAACCCTATTATCGTCCATCCAGCCCCCTCCCCCCCGCCCCCAACCCAGTGTTTAGTACAGTGCTTTGCACACGAAAGACTGTAAGTTCCTCAAGGGCAGAGGTCATGTTCACTACACTGGTCCCTTTCCCAGTGCTCAGTACAGTCGTCCACTGGTAGTAGGGTGTAAGCTCCTGGACGGTAGGGATTGTTGTCTATTAATTACTGTCCCTTCCCCAGTGCTCAGTACAGTGCATGCTTACCAGACAATCGATTGATTGATTTAGAGGGGCGACGATTACAGGTAGGGGAGAATTTGGGTATTTCAGCGCTCTCAGTCACAGAACAAACTGCAGAGGCCGGCAGGGTGGCGGAAAGCATGGTTGCCCCCGGCCTGTTTCTAAGTCTCCGAGGAGAAGGGGTCGTGGCTTAGACTGTGAGCCCGTCATTGGAAAGGGATGGTCTCTATCTGTTGCCGAATTGTACATTCCAAGCGCTCAGTCCAGTGCTTTGCACATAGTAGGCGCTCAGTAAATACTATTGAGTGAATGAATGGTCGAGGCCTGGAAGGCTCCTGGGACTTCTCCAGGGACTCAGGCCCAGCTCGACAGCAGCCTCTAGTGGCCCGCGACGGTCCCGCAGGTCCCCGGGAGCAATCACGGGACCAGCGAGCAATTAAAGGCGTTTATTGAACGCTTAATGAACACGATACTAAACGCTTATGTTGGTATTTGTTAAGCGCTTACTATGTGCAGAGCACTGTTCTAAGCGCTGGGGTAGATACAGGGTAATCAGGTTGTCCCACGCGAGGCTCACAATCTTCATCCCCATTTTACAGATGAGGTAACTGAAGCACAGAGAATTTAAGTGACTTGCCCACAGTCACATGGATGACAAGTGGCAGAGTCAGGATTCAAACCCATGACCTCTGACTCCCAAGCCCGGGCTCTTTCCACTGAGCCATGCTGCTTCTCCAATATAATAGAGTTGGAACATACTAAATCCAGCACACAAGAAGCTTACAGTCAACAGATGGGAGATGGACATTAAAATAAATTACAGCAATGGGTTGCTCACACCCCTCCCCTTCAACAACTCCATTTATTGAGTGCTTAGTTTCTTCTCAGCGCTTAATACAGTTCTTGGTACATGATAAGTGCTTAACAAATACCATCATTATTATTATTATTCTCAATGCTTAGTACAGTCCTGACACATAGTATTCACTTAACAAATCTTCTTCTCCTTCCACTTATGGTGTGCCAGGCACTGTTCTAAGCCCTGGGGGTAGATACAAAATCATCAGGATGGACACAGTCCACTTCCCGCATGAGGCTCACCAGCTTAATCCCCATTTTACAGATGAGGGAACTGAGGCACAGAGAAGTGAAGTGATTTGCCCAAGGTCACCCAGCAGATAAGTGGTGGAGCCAGAATTAGGACCCAGTTCCTTCTGACTCACAGGCCTGTCCTTTACCCACTAAGATGTGCTGCTTCTCAGTGGCCTAACTGGGACTAGAATCTGTTCTGTAGTTCTTGCTCATTCCACTAGACTCCAGTGCTCCACTAATGCAAGACAGCTACGAGTTAAATGAAAGGGGGAAAAAATAGACTGATTTTATACACAAGGGGCAAACATGGAAGAAGGTAAAAATTAATCTTTAAGTTCATTAAGATGTTGGAATCTTCTGAAGGGCTCTAGTCAGGGGGCCAAGGATCAGATTACATATTCCTTCAGTTGGACTCTTTTTGATCTATATACAGAGTGTAGCAGAAGGTTTTAAATAAGAGGATGGTTCTCTAAATGAAAAGACATTTAGATTAGTGAGGCATTGATATAAACACAAAGGAATGAAAGTAGTCAGTGTGAATAGTTTGCATGGCTTCAACAACCACCTCTATGCGGATGATTAGTAAATCTACATCTCCAGCCCTGATCTCTCTCCTTCTCTGAAGCCTTGCATTTCTTCCTGCCATCAAGACATCTCTATTTGGATTTCCTGCCCTCAGCTCAAACTTAACATGTCAAAAACAGAACTCTTTATCTTCCCAACCAAACCCTGTACTTCCTCTGACTTTCCCATCACAGTAGACAGCACCGCCATCCTTCTTGTCTCACAAGCCCATAACCTTGGCATTATCCTTGACACTCCTCTCTTTCATTCAACCCACATATTCAATCTATCACCAAATTCTGTCAGATCAACCTCCAAACCATCACTAAAATCCATCCTTTCCTCTCCATCCAAACTGCTATCATGTTAATTCAAGCATTTTCTCTATCAGGCCTCAGTTACTGTATCAGCCTCCTTGCTGACCTCCTTGCCTCTTGGGTCTCCTCCCTCCAGTCCATAATTCACAGTGCTCCCCAGATCATTATCTACAAAAATGTAAAGTTCATGTTTTCCCACTCCTCAAGAACCTCCAGGGCTCCCCATCTGCCTCCAGAGCACTGTACTAAATGCTTGGGAAGGTGCAGTAGAGTTAGGTTTTCCTCTCATTACACCTTGGGCTGCACACTTGGTTCTACTAACACTGACCTTGGGCAAGCCACTTAACTTCTCTTTGTCTCAGTCACCTCATTTGTAAAATGGGGGTTTAAACCATGAGCCCCACATGGGACAACCTGATTACCTTGCATCTAACCCAGTGCTTAGAACAGTGCTTGGTACATAGTAAATGCTTAACAAATATCAAATACTATAGGTTACTGTTTCTCTCTCTCATACTTACTCACACCCTCTCCCCTGCCTGCAGCTCCCTTTCCCTTCATATCCAATAAACCACAGTTTCCCCATCAATCAAAACCTTCCCTGACTAGCCTCCCATTTTTCCACCCTATTATTCCTCCCTACAGCATCTCCTATGCACTTAAATTGACAACTTTGCCTGTAATCCTTAAACTTGTTTCCCCCCCCCCCACTCTATTCTCCTTGACCCCCTCCAATCTGGCTTCTGCCCCCTTCATTCCATGGAAACCACCCTCTCAAAGGTCACTAGTGATCATCTTGCTAAATCCAAC
This sequence comes from Ornithorhynchus anatinus, assembly GCF_004115215.2. Taxonomy (NCBI): domain Eukaryota; kingdom Metazoa; phylum Chordata; class Mammalia; order Monotremata; family Ornithorhynchidae; genus Ornithorhynchus; species Ornithorhynchus anatinus. Next base: position 674,807 of record NC_041729.1, read on the forward strand.
GACCTCTACTCCATTCTAGTCCTCCTTGATCTCTCAACTTCCTTCAACACTTGTCTGCTGTGTGAATTTGGGCAAGCCACTTAAATTCTCTGTGCCTCAGTTAACTCATTTGTAAAATGGGGATTTAAACTGCAAGCCCTAAATGGGGCAACCTGATTACCCTGTATCTACCCCAGCATTTAGATCAGTGCTTGGCACATAGTAAGCACTTAACAAGTACTACCATTATTATACAATCTAGTTGGGGGAGGACTTTGAAAGTGGGAGAGTGATGGCCTGCCTGCTGTGAAGGGGGAGGGAGCCCCATGTGGGACATAGCCTGGGAAGATGAGGACCACCCCTTCTCCTGGAAACCTTATCTAACCTTGACTTCACTAACAGAATCCTCTTCTGGTTCTTCTATCTCTCTGGCTGCTCCTCCTCAATTTCTTTCACAGGCTCCTCCTTTGCCTCCTACCCCTTAACTGTGGGAGTCCCTCAAGCCTTAGTTCTGGGTCCACTTCTATTTCCCATCTACACCCACTCCCTTGGAGAACTCATTTCTGGGTCCCCATCTATACCCACTCCCTTGGGGAACTCATTTGCTTGCATGATTTCAACTACCATTTCTATGTAGATGATTCCCAAATCTCTATCTCCATCCCTGACCTGACTCATTCTCTGCAGATTCACATTTCCTCCTGCCTTCAGGACCACTCTATTGGATGTCCCACCACCTCAAACATAATGTGTTATTTAATTATATTTATTGCATGCTGTGTGCAAAGCACTGATCTAAGCACTTGGGAGAGTACAGACACATCCCTTGCTCATAATGAGCTTGTAAGTCTAGAGGACTTTAACAGAACTCCAATGCCCAAACAGAACTCCTCATCTTCCCAGTCTATGTCCCACATGGGGCTCCCTCCCCCTTCACAGCTGGTAGGCCATCACTCTTCCACTTTCAAAGTCTTCCTCCACTAGATTGTATAATAATGATAGTATCTGTTAAGCACTTACTACTAGTAATAATAATAATGTTGGCATTTGTTAAGCGCTTACTATGTGCAGAGCACTGTTCTAAGCGCTGGGGTAGACACAGGGGAATCAGGTTGTCCCACGTGGGGCTCACAGTCTTAATCCCCATTTTACAGATGAGGGAACTGAGGCACAGAGAAGTTAAGTGACTTGCCCACAGTCACACAGCTGACAAATGGCAGAGCTGGGATTCAAACTCATGAGCCCTGACTCCAAAGCCCATGCTCTTTCCACTGCGCCACGCTGCTTCACTTGGCACTATGTGCCAAGCACTGTTTGAAGCACTAGGGTAGATACAGGGTAATCAGGTTGCCCCATGTGGGGCTTACAGTTTAAATCCCCATTTCACAGATGAGTTAACTGAGGCACAGAGAAGTTAAGGGGTTTGCCCAAGTTCACACAGCAGACAAGTGGGGGAGCAGGGATTAGAACACACGTGACTGTAGATTGTATCTAGTATACAATCTCAAACACCTCATTTAAAGCTCTGCACAGAGAAGGCATTCAAGAAGTGACAGTGATTGGTATGTTCAGCACTTACTATATGCCAAGCACTGTGGTAGATACTAGGATAGATACACGATAATCAAGTCAGACAATTCTTTTCAACACTGGGCTTAATTTGTACAAAATGGCTGGCAGGGGGACTACCCAAAAGTTTAGGTGATGAGGAAGTGGTGAAATGGCAGCAGGGAGGGGAAATAGGCTGGGAAGAGGGACTGATCCAGTGATCAAGCTGGGATATGACGCATGCCTGCACCCAGGTAGTGGCTGCGTGAAGGAGGAGGAGGAACAGGTGGATTTCAGAGATGTGAAGAAAGAAATCAACAGGATTTGGCAACAGATGGAATATGAGGGGTTACAAGGGCAAGCAGGGTATGGAAGGAAGAGAAGGAGCCAGGGATAAGGTCAAGGTCACTGAAGGGTCAAACCAGGTCAATTGCCCCCCCCCCCTCGCTGGCCCACCTTCTCTGACCTATTGGTTTGTTGGGTTTTTTTTATAAAGTAGTATTTGTTAAGCACTTACAGTGCCTAGGACATAGTATCAATCAAGCAATTGTATTTATTGAGCACTTAGTATACAGAGAGCACTGTACTAAGTGCTTGGGAAATTACAGTATAGCAGAGTTGGTGGACCCATTCCCTGCCCACAGTGAGCTGTCTAGAAGGGGAGACAAATATTAATGCAGATTAGGGTTATGTACATAATTGCTGTGGGGCTGAGGGAGGAGTGAATAAAAGGAGCAAGCCAAGGCAATGTAGAAGGCAGTGGGAGAAAAGGCCTGTACTCTTTGCCCTAGGCCACATTGTATTCTTTCAAGCACAAGAGCAGGCCACCCACCAGCTTGCTGCTCCTTCCCATTGGGAAGGGGAAGAAAGTGTGACACAGCAGGGAAAAGGCCTTTCAGGATGGGGGTGCTGGCCTGGGAAAGCTTCAAAGGGCTTAGTCAGTTCTGGGATTTGCTGGTGTCATCCCTCTGCTTTGACACACACCTCTCTCTCTTCCCATAATACCCATTCTCCAAAGGAACAGGCTGCAGTAGCCTCCTCAAGCATTTAAGTCTGCGTGTTCTAGAGGAAAGAGTCCAGACCTGGGACTCAGAGGACCTGGATTCTAATCCTAGCTCCACAATTTACCTGCTATGTGATCTTGGGCAAGGCACTTCACTATGTCTCAGTTCCCTCATCTGCAAAGTGACATTTCAACACTTGCTCTCCCTCCTACTTAGACTGTGAGCCCCATTTGGGATCTGATTACCTTGTATCTACACCAGCAGTTACTACAGTGTTGGGCACATAGTAAGATAATGATGATAATAATGAAAATAATGATAATTGTATTTGTTAAACCTGACCAACCTGAGAGTTTCTAGTTGGGGCTGAAAAGACCCAGGACATTGGCATTCCAGCCCTCTTCTCAGCTGCATCCTTATAAAGCATCCGGTGCCTTGTTTGTGCCAGATGGAGGAGACCAGCTGGATGGTAACTGCCATGTGAAACTGAATAAAAGCCATCCACCAAGTATCTCACATTCTGCATTTTATTCATTCAATTTCTTTTGCACAGGGGCAAATACATGGTCAGCTGCCCAGCAGGGCAGGCTCCACTGGTGAGGCAGGCGATACAGCACAGACAAGGAATAGGAGGAGGAAGAGCACCTTCTGACCACCCAGAAAATGGGGGCTGTGTGGTGGTCCCCTGGATCTGGGGAGGAGGGGAGGAATGACTCCCATGCTGGTTTCACACCCCAGATGTAGGGGTAGATATGTGGGTCCCACCCAACCCTGGCACCCCACGAGGAGCCGCCCTGGACTGACACCAGGAAGCAGCAGAGTCCACACAGTGGGACCGCACCCTACGCCACTCAGCAGCGGCACAGCTGGGCACGGGGCACCGGCCGGGACAAGATAGAGCAGAGAGAGGACCTGGCCAACTCAGCCCTGGGGCAGTGGCAGGGCAATCCTGGGGCACAGACAGGCCAACACGAGCCCAAACGCCATCCCTGTGGAAGATGGGGCACCCCACCATTGGAGCTGGGGACATGAGTGGCACAGCCAGGGGGCGAGATGCAGCCTGGAGGCTCAGCCTCCCCAACCCCCGCCACCACGAAACCCTGGGCTTCGGAACTAGTGGTGGGGGTGAGGCCCCCTCACCTCCAGCTGGGGCTCAGATCAGGCAGCGTCCACCCACCCTCACATCAGGGCAAGAAGGCGCAGAGAACAATCCCACGAAAGCTCCCCCAGTGGGGTAGGTGCAGGGCACATGTTCTGAAGCCACTTGCCTCCTCCCGGCCCAGCAGAATACAGGCTGCCCAGGGAGAGAGGGGAGGGGAAGGAAGGGGAGGCTGGTACCTGTGCCGGCTGCTTGTCAGCCCAGGGTCAGGGTTACATTCATGGAGATCAACATCTGAGAAATGCCAACAGCACCTGTGTGGGGTGGGATGGGAGGATGGAAGGGGAGAAGGAGGGAAGGGTCCCTATGCTAATGCTGGCAGGCAGCACCTGGGCAATTACAGAGAAACATGAAGGCTCCAGTTCAGACCCCTGTTCCGTTTCTCAGTATTTTGGCAAGGGTGGACCAGTGGCCTGTGACCAGTGCTTACGCTAGTGGTCAGGACAGGCACGGGGATGGGCCCCAGTACCCACGGCAGCGACGCTGGTCTGGGCCGGTTGCTGAGGGTTTGAGGAGGTTAATCTGCCTGGGTAGCATTCAACTTGTGGACGGCTGGGGACGTTGGCCAGTTACCAGCCAGAGGTGGAGTTTGAAACTCTCCTGAGGAGCCTGTGCTGGCCTCTCTCCTCCCTGCCAGGCTGCAGCTTGGGGAGGGAGGACTGGGTTATCACTGACTGCCCTGTCTTCTCAGAGCTGGGCCCCAAGACTCAGCTGTCAGCCATCTGGTCTGGGTGCCAGAGGTGGGTGGGGCCACACCTGGTGTGCAGCAGCCCCCCCCTTCTCTTATCCCCCCAGGGAGAGGGGAATGAAACTGAAATAAGGAAGTGGGTTGGTCCTTGAGGGACAGGGCTTGGGGTTCACAGTATCACGGAGGCTACACAGCTCCTGAGCATCACCAAAAACCTGACATGAACAGGGCAGACACTAGGGCCCAAGAGCTCGTCCTCCCACAAACCAAGTACCACCCACAAGACAGACAAGTGGCTGATGTAGCCACACCATGTCCAGGCTGACTACCGGACCACGGATGAAGCCGGCTGGAGCCGCCAGCCTTGGCTATTGCACTGGCTGGGTGGCAGGGCGGTCTCTTCCTCGTTGAGCTTGGGGGAGTTGGGGAAATCCCCAAAACAGAGTCATTACTGTGTTCCCTGTGTGACGAAGTCTTTGAAGCCCCACACTTCCATCACGGCAACCTTGAAACTCTCGGAGCACAGGGGTTGATTGTTGAAGGTGTCACAGTGGCTGGTCGTGCCGTGGTTCAGGTCTCCATCGATGTACAAGGCCTGGCCACCGCCACCCCCTGGGTAGAGAGTCCAAAAGGCATCACCACCCCCAGCCAAACAGGAACAATGCCCATTTGCCAGCTGGGGGTGGTGGAGCTGACCCTTCTTACCTCCACACCGGCCCCAGCCAGGTCAGGGTTGTTCTGGGTCCTTAAGTGTGACCACCCCTCTAAGTGTGGGCCCCCTGGATGGTTTGGAGCCCCACCGCCAGAGATCTCTGGAATATAGGGAGAGGCCAATCATCTCAAGGTCCCACCACTGACAGCAGTGTCTCCCTGTGGACGAGCCACTGGCTAGTTTGGCTTCCAACGTTTGGGTCCCTGTTGGGGAGGGGCTGCCTGATGCCCCACATGCCCCCGGGGCCCTGAAAGCTAATGAGAAACTTCTGTCCGGGACATTGAACCAGGCCCAACGGAGGCTGACCTCTCTGGCCCGAGGGTTGGGGACACTCACCCACGATGAGGCAGTCATTGCCGCCAGCCATAAACATGGACTCTGTCTTGGATGGCAGGTTGAAGTGCCGAGTGGCCAAGAAGGGTGACAGGCGGTCTGAGGGATCGAGCCCAGAGGCAGCAGGGAGCTGAGGCGCCGACGCCCCCGGCTCAGATTCGGTGGCTCTGGTCAGCTCGGGGTGCGTGATCACCACCCACTCGTAACGCTGCACCTCTGGCTGCAGCTGTGAGGGAGGAAGGATAGAAAAGGGTGGTGGGAAACAGGGACTCATCACCATGACTTGCTGCCTGGTTCAGGGCCCCATACTGGCAGCCAGAGTAAGAGATGTCATCTCTGCCACGGGGAGCTAGATGGCTAGTGGAGAAGGCTGGACAGAACACAAAAACACCCTGCTTGGAGAAAGAGCCTGGACTAGAGATTTAATTGTAAATTCAGTCAAACATGTCTGTGGTGGGCCAGCATAAGTGCTAAGGGCAACTGTTGGATGGACTAAGCTTGGGAAGGGGGAGCTTTTGTGGGGAGGATATTTGGAGAAAGTGAGATTTCAAAAGGGCCTGGGGGGTGTCTCTCAATGATCTGAGTGTCCCAACTGATTACTGCAGTTTTAGAGAGGACTTGTACTAAGTCATGTACTTGAGGTGTTTGGGTGCTGGGGGGAGGGGGTGTTCTATTCTGGATGAGGTTTCCATTTAGGGGACCCCTGACAATTTGGGGTAGCAGGGAGAGGGGTAGACAGCCCTAGTTCCTTCTGGACCCCTAGAGGTCCCCAGGGTCAGAGAGAGCCAGGGTTCCCTGGCACTCCAGCGGGCAGGACCAGGGCCGCCTCGGCAAGGTTAATGGATCTGTCTGGCCAGCGGCATCTAGGGTGCTAGGGGCATTCAGCTATTGATTCCAACACTTTGGCCTGGAGCATCTGCTCTGCATCCCCACAGGCCACCCCCAGTAGACTATCAGATCCTTGAGGGCAGGGGACAGGCACCTGGCTGCCGGTGTATTTTACCTACTCACAGTCCTTTGCCTCATACTCCGTCAAAACCACAAATCTGCAAAGGCACATGTTCAATCAATCAATAGCTGAGGGAAAAGGCGGGTTGGAGGGGAGGAGGGTACTGTGGGAAAGCTCTGCTACCCTGGAATTCTCCTGTTGCACTACAGTCCCCCCAAAACACCCAATTTTCTGCATCCAGCCCAGGTAGAGCACAGGCCTGAGAGTCAGAAGGATCTGGATTCCAATCCTGACTCTGCCATATGTCTGCTCTGAGACCTAGGGTAAGTCACTTCACTTCTCTGTGCCTCAGTCTTCATCCCCATTTTACAGATGAGGTAACTGAGTCCCACGTGGGATATGGACTGTGTCCCACGTGATTATCTTGTATTTACCCCAGCACCTAGTACAGTGCCTGGCACATACTAAGCACTTTACAAATACCAGTTATTACTGTCATTATTAGCTGGGCAACAGATTTAGTGCCTGTGCCACTGTAGGTAGTGGGGTCATGGAATCAGAGTTGGGGTCCACTCAGAGCACTTGCTCAGTGATGGTCACCTTCACCGTGGCAGAACACCAGTGGTTCCCAGACCCAAGCAGGCCCCCCTGCTTCAGTGGCACGGTCCCATCCGGCCCCTGGGGCAGTCCGGTAGCCAGGAGTACTGCTTGGGGCAGGCTCCCTGCTGTGGGCAGGAGAGGCCGAGGCCACAGTCTCTGCTCTGCCCCCTTTCCCTGCCTTGTGTCCCCAGGGTGTATCAATCACTGCCTGGGACAGGGGAAGGTGCCCCACAGGTCAGGTCAGCTATAATCGGTTTCCCTGCTCACCCATTCCTCCCAAGGTGGCCATTCCCCCGCTCCCCACCGGAGGCTTACTCTGAACACGAAGCATTCTCCAGTGCCAAAGAAGCTCAGTTTTCCCCCAGACTTGTTGCGCTCGCTCCAGTCTGTTGACAAGTAGGCCCCGCACACCTGAGAAGGGAAGGTAGGGTTTGGTCTTGAGGTGGTGGCCCCCAGCCGCTGCCTCTGCCCAGTTCTGGGGCCACTGCCTGAACCATGCAATCAGGGCGCCACGGGGGAGGGAGGCAGCAGATGCAGGAAGGGCCATGCCCTGCTCTGTCACATTAAGATGGCCAGGGTGCTGCAATACAGATTTGGCAGATGCTTAGGGCGATGACTGGCCACTTTGGCTCCTTCAGGCCTCTGCAGGGACGATAGCGCGTGCCTGGACTTCTGTCTGAATGGGTGTCCCGTCCTACCTGACCAAGATTACAGAGCCTTCTCTTGGAGGAGAGCCCATCCTCTTACCCTCATGGCCAGGCTGCCCAGGGGAAGGCCAGGGAGAGCAGGGGCTCAAGCCCTCCTTTCCCATGACACTCCCTCCCCTTACCCTCCACTTACCTCTTTCTCCGTGGTCTTGATGAGCAGCAGGGTTGGCTCATGGCCATCACACTGGAAATAGAATCTGAGGGAAAGATCAACTGTTGGTTAGTGGGGTCTGCTACACCAGTCGCCCCACCCCACCCCTTGGGATTCATCTGACCCACCTCAGCACTAAAGAACAACCCTCTCTCATCAGTTCTCTTAAGGTCAGGTGGACAACTTCCAAGAGGGAGAGAGGGAGGGCACAGCCAAGTCTAACTTTTCCAACAGCCCTTCAAGGTGTTTCATCCCTCCCCAACTCTGGCTGGGAGGGGAGAAGGCCATAAGACCAAACACACCAGTAAGTGTGTCAAGTTTAGGGTAGCGAGGTAGGTTTCCCAGCATGCTGAGCAGTCTGAGAAGGGTCCCCCATGTGATCCAAGTCACAACACTGGGGGAAAAACCGTTTGTCTGGCACTACTTGCGTCTCCATAGCCACATCCTTGCCCAAGCAGAGGAGTAACCAGGTTGGAGGCTGAAGGCCCAGCAGGACTGGTTACTTTTGCACCCAGAGCTAAAGCCAAGTTTTAAGCAGCTATAACCAAGTGCTCCCACCAGCGTGGCACAGGCTGGCAGAAATGGCAGCCCAGCTCCAAGATGTATGGTCCATAGCGATGGAGAGCCGCCGGTTGTGGGAGCATCCAAAGGCTGGCCTCTTCCTGCTGGGCACCTGAGTGAGGCGGGTTGAGACTAATACTCTCTCACCAGCAGACCTGGATTTGGAGCTGGCAAGTCGGATGAGTTTGGGCCACAGGTAACACTGCCAACCTGACAGAACTCTTGACTGGTGGCACAAAAGTGGAGGCTTGAGAGAGTCCTTGGCAGACAGTGGGTCAGGGCGAAGAGGCAGGCTTGGATTGTAAACTCCTCAAAGGCAGTGAACAAGTCTTCCCTCTCTGCCAAACCTTCCCAGGTGCTTAGCACAAGTCCAGCCCCATTGGTTTGGGGGTTATCCTACCCCCTCCCCGGGGCTCATGCTCCACTGGCAGCACCCCAGCAAGGTCCCGGAACTGGGTCCAGGCCCCCTGACCTCCCTCACTGCCAGACAGGTCCGGCAACCCAAGGTTTTCCTGGCAGTGCCAGGCACCCAGTCCTCAGAAGTCCTGCCCTGAGCTTTCCTCCTCCAGATGGACCCCCCCACTCTGCTTGGAGGCACCAATGTTGGGCAACTATGGAGGGGCTGGGGGTGGGGTAATTCCGGATGGTCACTAAGACTTGTTTTCCCGGGTTTGTCTCGCCTGGGTCCCCGGAGCCTGCCACATTCCAGAGGCAAGGAATCTCCTGGAGTGGAGGAGACGGCGGCGGCAACTTTACAAGAGGCTGGCGGCAGAAGACGGATCCGCAAATTCTTCGTGGATTAGACGTGCCATGGACGACTGGCCAGAGAGCAGTGTTTAGATTCCACCGCTGGAGCCATGGTGATCTTTAGCTACTGCAGCTGGGCTGGAAGGGTGAGGGGAGCGGGGAATGGGCAGGCCCAGAGAAACACGAGCCTTCAACTGACCCAGAGAGCCTCTGGACCTAGCTGGGGGTGACCGGGCAGCTCCCCTACGTTGCAGGGAGCCAGAATGAAAGGCAGAATGGCTCAGGCCCCTGCTCAGCTGGCAATCTGCAGCAGAGTCTAAGGCTGAGATGGGACGTAGGCATCCTAGTGTGCCTGAGGCTGCCTTGGCTCAAGAAAAGCATGATCTAGTGGATACAGAATGGGATGTCAGAAGGACATGGGTTCTAATCCTGGCTCTTCCACTTGTCTGCTTCATAATCTCTGGCAAGTCACTTATTTGCCTCAGTTACCTCAACTGTAAAATGGGCATTAAGTTTGTAAGCCCCACTCAGGAGAGAGACTATGTCCAAACTGGCTACCTTGCATCTTCCCCAGCTCTTAGAACAGTGCTTGGCACTGAATAAGTGCTTAAATACCATAAAAAAAGTGTGGGAACAGTGGGGGGCTTGCACCTGGCCCACCCCAACCTCTACTTGTGGGAGCAGAGCACAAACCTGAGAAGGTGATGTAATGATGGTAGTTAAGCACTTACTATGTGCTGATCACTGTTCTAAGTGCTGAGCACTGTTCTAAGTGCTGGGGTAGATACAAGGTTCTCAGATTGTCCCATGTGGGATTCACAATCTCCATTTTACAGATGAAGTAACAGGCAGAAGTGAAGCAACTTGCCCAAAGTCACACAGCGGACAAGAGGCAGATCCGGTATTAGAACCCATGACCTGACTCCCAAACTCGGGCTCTTTCCACTAAGCCACGCTGCTTCTTGTGCTATCAGTTTATCGGTGGGTGGGTGGACTGGCAGGGAACGTGAATACCAACTCTGTTGTACTGTACTCTTCAAGCACTTAGTACAGTGCACTGCACACAGTAAACACTCAATAAATACCACTAATTGATATCAGCAGGACCACCTTCAGGAGTCCACTGCCCCATGTGGCCCTGGGGTGTCGGAGGTACTGACACGACCACCCAGGCCCTGCTACCTCAGCAAGCTCTCAATTCATGATTGACTATGTGCAGAGCACTGTACTAAGTGCTTGGGAGAATACAACAATAGACATTCCCTGCCCACAATGAGCTTACGGGCTAAAGAGGGAGACAGACACTGATATAAGTTACAGATATGAATGTAAATACTGTGGGGCTGGGATTGGGGAGATGAATAAAGGGAGCAAGGTCAAGGTGACAGAAGGGAGCAGAAGAAAGGAGGGCTTAGTCACGGCATTACCTGGTCAGACTGTAGCCGTGCTGCAGGCTGGAGAAGAGCAGCATGGGTTGACACAATGCGAAGCGCTCAGGCAGCCAGGACCAGATATCTCGCATCTCCTTCACGCTGACGATCTCTGACTGGAAGTTCTCTGCGTGGACAGCCAAGTGCACGAACTGCCTACAGGGCAGAGATGCAGGCATGAGAATGAAACCCCGGCTGGAGGGGAATGGGCTGATGGTTACGAGGAGCGTACGGGCATGCTGCTGCCAGTGCCTGGGGACCGCGCTCAGCCCACGTAAGAGGGGACAGACAGGCCACGCGAGCTGTGTGCATGCTGGCACGAGTGTCGGTGCTCAGCCCATGCGGGGGTGAGCGGATGGATGGGCCACGTGGGCATGCCGGTCGGAATGTGGGTGCTTGGCCAACGCGGGGTTGCGGGAAGGGAAGGACAAGGTCCTGGGAGGGGCTGGATCAGCCGGCAGCAATCTCGGCCATGCTACACTTGGGTGCGGTTATCAGCTGACGAGGGTTGGCGTGACTTGGGCATGGCCAGCCAGCACCATCCTTATCCCAGCCACAGGAGCTGGAGTGATATTCCCACAGCATCTGTGCCTGCCAGCTCTGGATGCAGGAAGTGCTCAAAAGACACCTCTAACTGATAGACTGTGAAGACCTGGGGCTCCACCCCCGGCAGCACACTAACCTATTAAGGGAGGTGGGAAGAGAGGAGAAAATCTGCTTTTCTCTGTGGGAAACCTAGTACCAAGTCAGAGGACGAGCTGCTGCCCATGAACAGAACACACCGGACAAGCAGCTCCACGTAGCGGGACCTGGAGGAGGAATTCCAAGCATCCTGGCTGCAATGGGGGCGGGGAGTGGGGCACGACCATCTGGGCACCCAATCAGCCATGAAGTCCCTTCTCTGAGGTGGCCGTTGGCAGCTTGGCAGAGAGGTCCTTGGCCAGGCCCTCAGTGACCAGAGGGACCAGAGTTGGGGGGCGGGGGTGGCTGCTGTCCATGATCGCTACTGGAATGGGAGAGGTGGAGGAGGTGGGTATTTTTCATGGTATTTAGTAGATGCCAGGCACCACATTTGGCACTGGGGTTGATCCAAGAGAACTGGATCAGTCCCAGTCCCTTGTTCCACCTAGAACTCAATGACAGAGGGAGGGGGTGGGGCAGCGGGGATCTCACCCCCATTGTACAGACAGGAAAATGGGAGCCCAGAGGCATTAAAGGGACCTGCCCAAGGTCACAGAGAATGCAGGAGTACAGCGATGATTAGATCTCTCTAGATCATAAGCTCACTGTGGACAGGGAATGTCACTGTTTACTGTTGTATTGTACTTTCCCAAGCACTTAGTACAGTGCTATGCACACAGTAAGCGCTCAAATACGAATGAAGGAATGAGTCCAGGCCGCTGCTCCTCTTATTAGGCCACAGTGCCTCTCCTGCAAGGGAGGGATGTTGCAAAGGCTACGGCTCCCTTAAAGGGAGGTAGGGGTGCGTGTGTGTTGGAGTTGGGAGGTGGGGTGCATGCAGAGGATAAAGAGGAGCCTGCAAGCTGTGAGATGGAACCAAGGGGTTTCAGATAAGAGATGAGAGGGAGCCCCCAAACAAGGGCTGGCCCTCTCAGTACTTTTCCAAGTGCTTAATTCAGTGCTCAGTAAATACTATTGATTGACACAGTGTCCTCTCCCTGGAAGGAGGAGATTCCAGCTCTGAGCCTCCAGCTCCTCTGAGTTCCAGCCCCATCTTGGGTGGATCTGATATCTGGTCACCTTCTTTGGGCTGACCAGCCAACCTTCGCCCAGAAGAGGATCTGTAGCAGCAGCTGGGATCTGTGGCTATCTTGATGGACACTCACTCAACCCTGGGTTGACCGGCCACCCCCCAGTCGCTCACTTAGTTCTCTCCCTGCCTGATGAGTGGGCTCAGGGCAAAAAGGGGTGCAGGTTTGGAGGGAAATGTCAGACACCCAGGTGTTAGCATTGGGTCTGCATGCCCCTGCCAGACACACCCCAGCCAAGACCGCCCCCCTCCCCCAGACCCTCAGGGTCTCAAGCTGTGCAAGGTAAGGAGGCGAGTGGCAGATGGGATGCAGCCTGAGCCCACTGTTTGTTGCCAGGTGTACTGCTGGCACAAGTATCATGGCCTAGAGGATACAGCACAGGTCTAGGTTCAGAAGGACCTGGGTTCTAATCTCAGCTGGGCCACTTGACTGCTGTGTGGCTTTGAGCAAGTCACTTCACTTCCCTGTGCCTCAGTTCCCTCATCTGTAAAATAGGATTAGACTGTGAGCCCTATTATTTTATATCTACACCAGTGTTTAGAACAGTGCCTGGCACATAGTAAGGGCTTAACAAATACCACGATTATTATTATTGTTGCTCTGGGAGTATTTGCCCAGGAGCTCCCAGAGGGCGTGGTGTTGTGGATTTTCTAGGGTTGGGGGGGGAGGAGGAGAGGGGCGTGACTTGTCCCTGCACCATTCTAGACTGGGAGCACTCGAAGGGTGGGAATCTGTCTACCTCACTCCTCCTAATGTTCTGCACAGTGCCCTGGGTCAATAAGTAAGGGATCCATAGGGGATGCTCACGGGATCTGTGGCATTGGTGGTTCAGGGAGGAAGTCCTTCTCTGGGACAGCCCCAAGACCTCCCCCAGCCCTGCCTGGGAAGAGTGGGTCTCCCTGTGGCACACCAGGCACCCCAAGCTTCTTCTCCTTCCCATTAGGACCGTGCTGGCCCTCCCACAGGAGCGTGACCATGTGAAGAAAGCTGACCGGCCAGAAGGGGTAGACGGGCCAGCGTTCGTGCGTTCGTGTTTAGTACTCGGACCCACCTACCTTCTGTAAAGGGACACACTGTAGACAGGAGGGAGCAGTGGGCAGGGAGTGGGCAGAGGCAGCAGAGAAAGAGAGAGACAGGAAAAGAGGTTGGTGAAAGCAGCTTTTACATCTCCATGCCCACCCCTGGAGACAGGAACCAGAACCAGAAGGCCTCACCTCATTCAGCGCACGCTACCTGCACCGTCTGGCTGCTGCGGCCACGAAGCATCTGGCCCCTGACTGCTTGAGACTTACCGGTGTGCGCCTCTGCCGCCCACGCTACCAGGCTCTCTGGGGGACCACGGCCCTTGATAAGGTCCAGGTGGCCAGCACCTCTCCCAGTTGGGGTTACTGAGGGCCAGACCTGCCGCCACATTCTTAGCAGGAGGTAGAGAAAGGAAGGCACAGAAATCCGAGACACACACACAGATACATCCATCCCTGGGGGTCAGCACTTACATACAATTGAGTTCATTTCCTGCTTTCTCCTAGGCCACCCTAAGGGCATTGCGGGTTCATTATTGGGGGGACTCCCAACCTCCAGGCCATGTCTAAAGGACTCAGCCCTACCCTAATTCAGCTACCTTGAACACTGTGGACCACCCCTTTCTCCTAGAAACATTAATATTGGCTTCAGACACTCTCCTCTCCTGGTTCTCCTATCTTCCTGGCCATCTTTCTCAGCCTCACAGACTCCTCCCATGCCTCCCACTCCCCTAACTGCGGGAGTTCCTGAAGGCTTAATTCTGGGTCCCTTTCTGTTCTCTACCTAAAACTGCTCCCATGGCTTTGACAGCTATCTCTGTGCCAATGACTCCCAACCCTCAACCTCTCTCCAAATCTCACATTTCCTTCTGCCTCCAAGATCTCTGCTTGGATGTCCCACCACATGACAAACATAACATGTATAAAACTGAACCCCTCTTCTCTCCCGAATACTTGCCTCCACTTAATATTCTGATCAGAAGACACCAATATCATCCCCGTCTCTCAAACCTACAAGTTGACATTATCGTCAACTCCTCTTTTTCAACCTCCACATTCAGGCAGTCACCATATCGTGTTAAGTTTTCCTTCTCAACAACTCCAGAATCTCCATCCAAACTGTTCCCATACTGGTCTAGCTACCTGGCATCTCCCAAGTAGATCACTGCATCAGCCACCTCAAAGACTTTCCCATCTCCTTCCTCTCCAGGAGTGGATACACTCCACTCTGCTGCCTGGATCATTTTTTTTTTAAACCTCTAGTCCTCTGCACATCAAGCAGGAACTCCTGACCATCAGCTTCAAGGTATTCAATCAGCACTCTCCCCATGATCTATCCATCCTTCTGTCCTGCTGTCTCCCAGTTTGCACACTACTTCTCAATTCAGCATACTCACTGTGCCTTATTCTCTCTCGCCACTAGCCCCTCACCTACACCCTCTCCTGACGAACTCCCTCCCCATCCACACCCAGCAGACGACTGCTCTCTCCATCTTCAGCAGCCCTTTGAAGTCACATTTTTTTGTGGGCAGGGAACATGTCTTAATTCTGTTGTATTATACTCTCCCAAACTCAGAGTACAGTATTCTGTACCCAGTGAGCACTAGACATGACTTGGCTCACTTCCTCACTGTCTCCACGCACCACATAGCCATTTCAGCACTTGCACATTACCCAAATACTTGGGTTCTCACCCCACCTTTGCACTTTATATCCTGTTACTTCATGGTCTTATTTTAGCTTGTCTCCACTAGACTGTAAGGTTCCTTGAGAGCAGAGATAGTGTCTAACTTTTCTCCTGAGCTCTCAGTACAGTGCTCTGCACACAGCAGGTGCTCAGTAAACCCTGATGAATTGATCTAGGAGGAGACAGTGACAAATGGCAAGAGGCAGATTCTGAGAACAGCTAGAGAACTCCAGGGCTGCAGCTACCAATGGGACAGGGCCGAGGGGCCCGTGGGGAGGGGACGAGCTCAGGGCCCAGCTGTTTTAGGTGGGGGTCAGGGAGCGAGTGCCGAGGCGGGCAGGGTCGGGGATGCCTGGCCTCACCTCTTCTGCTTGACGGTGATGCCCTTCTGCTTCAGGGCCTTCTCGTTGGCCATGTGCAGCAGCTGGATCTCCTTGCGGGAGAAGAGGCGGATAGCGAAGGCCTTCTCCAAGAGCTTCTCGGGCGACACGGTCTTACCAATGTCCCTGACGAAGGCCCGGATGTCCTGCTGCACGCGGCCCGGGGCCGCGGCGGTGCCCCCTGCCGGCCCCCCGGCCTTGTGGAAGAACTTGAGGAGTGCCAGGGCCACCCGGTACAGCACTTTGTAGCCCTCCACCAGGAAGACATCAAAGACGCGGGCCACATAGCTGAGGGGCAGCTCCCCAAAAAGCCAGCGCTGCCAGTCCGAGTACACCTGCAGCACGTCCTCGGACAGGGCCACCAGCAGCTTATGGGCCGCCTGGCAGTACTTGTTGACCAGGTCGCCGAAGGTCAGGCAGGACGACTCAAAGGCCAGAAAGCTCTGGTCCAGCAGGCGCCGGCTGGGGTCGTTGCAGGCCAGGATGCGGCTGGCCTGCTCAAAGCAGTCCGCCTCGTCCGTGCTGTAGTGCAGGAGCAAGGCCACCACAGCTGGCAGCGCCGGGCAGAAGGAGATGTCGGGGAACTGGTTGGCTAGGCACAGCAGGATCTTGCGCACAGCTTCGGCGCCCTCGGTCGTCAGGCAGTAGCTGGGCACCAGGCTGCTCTCCACGAACTCGGGCAGGGGGAGGGTGCCGGGGCCGTGCTGGCCCACTATCTTACCCACAATGTCACTGTACACGCTGGCGTCCGGGGTCACCGTGCGGCAGGGGATGGCCCGGATCAGCTTCCGGTATACCTCAGCCCGCAGGCTGTGGCTCTTGGCCCAGTAGCCCTGGCGGGCCAGCTGCTTCAGCTCTGGGAATTCGGTGCTCGCCAGCTCCCTGGGGCCCAGGTCAGGCATCTCGGCCTTCATCTTGGTGTGGTCGACGAAGCGGCTGTAGGCCGGCTCGGCCATGGTGGGTGGGACGAGGCAGGCTCTGCCTCTGTATGGGAAGGAAAAAGATAAGGTAGTAATCATGGCAAGAATGAATGAATGATTGAAGGACTTGGGAAATGCTTTTCATGTGCTGAGTCCTGGGGTGGAGACGAGATTGGGTGGGACGCTGTCCCTGCCCCTTCAACAGGGGACTTACAATCTAAACTGGAGGGAGAGCTGGAACTTAGCCACCATTTTCCAGAAGGGGTAACTGAGGCCCAGAGAAGTCGAGAGACTGGCCTGAGATCACACAGCAAGCAAGGATGTGCTCTGCACACAGTAAGCGCTCAGTAAATACGACTGAAGGATGGACATCCTGTTAGAAAGATGAACCCCTGGGGCTCAGCATTGACAAGCCAACTGGCTCCAGCCTGCCCCTTTAGTAAGCAGGGGCTGGTGATGTCACCACCCAGCACCAAAGGCCAGGTGACTGGGAACTCCTGACCACCCCCACAACCCCAGGGTTGGGGGCTTCAGGAATTCTTAAGGACATCCTAGAACATGCACATGTGGGTGGTCTCAGGTGTCTCTTTGGCTGGCCCCAACCCTGTGGGATCCCTGCACCACTCTGATTTCCAGGCAGCTGCAGGGCATTCCCAGGGTCCAGCTGGACTCGCTCCCCATTCCCACCCACTCCAACAGGAAACAAGTCCACTCTGCAATGACCCTTCCCACCCTCGGTCTGGCTTCGGCTGCTGCCCAGGTGGTCGGCTGACACTTGGGGTCCATATTCCACAGGAAGCACCCACTGTCCTTCAAATCAGGTACTCCCAGTGGCAATGGTATGTACTGAACACGTGGTGCATAAGACCTGCTCCTTGCCCTCAAAGAGTTTCCATGCTAGGGATGTGTGTCCACATTCTCTCTCTCACTCTCACACACACACACACACACACACGATATATAGTGTGAACCTCTCACACATCACTCCATCAGCCTCAGCTAGACAAGCCTCAGAGCAACGCCTACTTACTTGCCCAGTGCACTCTTCCGCCTCCCCCACTCCCCGACACCTTCTCACAAACCCAAAGGAGATGAAGAGCACAGGCTTGGGAGTCAGAGGATGAGGATTCTAATCCCAGCTCCACTAGTCTACTGTGTGACCTTCTCAACTTCTCTGTGCCTCAGTTACCTCATCTGTAAAATGGGGATTAAAAGTGTGAGCCCCACGTGGGACAAACTCATTACCCTGAACAGTGCTTGGCACATAGAAAGTGCTTAACAAATACCATCATTTTTATTATTATTCTCTGGGGGGAAGATTCCACGATGCTGAGGCTCATCTCTCAAACTCCTGCATAGCCGCTGCACACAAAGGGAATCTCCCAACTCTCTTCAGCCCCTGGTGGGGCTCCACTTAGACTCAAATGAAACCTGAGCCATTGAGGCTGGTGCTCTTGACTTCCCTCCATCCGTCAGCTGCCCCTGCAACCCCTTGTCTGATGGCCCCCAGCTTGGTCTTGACCTGAACTCGTTTCTCCCGTCTGTTGCCAAGGCTCCAACAGGTCATGGTCCACCCAGCCGGCACTCTAGTTCTGGAGCCAGGCCCAGACTTTCCATTTCTGCCAGCATTCCCGAGGCTCTAGCCTGCCTCCTCCCAGAGTATCAGGGCTCAGACACCTCAGTCCCAGACAAGCCTCTGCCCCAACACATGGACACATTAGAGAAGCAGCGTAGCCTCGTGGATAGAGCACAGGCCTGGGAATCAGAAGGACCTGGGTTCTAATCCTGGCTCCGCTACATGTCTGCTGTGTGACCTGACTCAGTTACCTCAATTGTAAAATAGGGATTAATAACAATGGTATTTAAACGTTCACTATGTGCCAAGCACTTTAAGTGCTGGGGTAGATACAAGGTAGTCAGATCGTCCCACATGAGAAGCAGCGTGGCTCAGTGGAAAGAGCGTGGGCTTGGGAGTCAGAGGTTATGAGTTCTAATTCCGGCTCCGCCACTTGTCAGCTGTGTGACCTTGGGCAAGCCGCTTAACTTCTCTGTGCCTCAGTTACCTCATCTGTCAAATGGGGATTAAAACTGTGAGCCCCACGTGGGACTTGATCATGTTGCATCCCCCAGCGCTTAGAACAGTGCTTTGCACATAGTATGCGCTTAACAAATACCACAGTTTATTTAATCTCCATTTTACAGATGAGGTAACAGGCACAGAGAAGTTGAGTATGAGACCCCTATGGAACAGGGACTGTGCCCAATCTGATGAAGTTGTATCAACCCCAGTGCTTGGCACATAGTAAGCACTTAACAAGTACCATTATTATCATGGATCCCAGAACCCTAAAGGCCAGAGTCAAAGGATAAAAGACACTGAACATTCAAGCTCTTCCACCCCTTGGGATGAGCAGCAGGAAGCAGTTCAGTGATTTCTACCCCCTAACTCTAAGTCACCTCCCATCCTCAAAGGTCCCCACAGACATTTCCTGCCAATAGAAAGCATAGTCTCTAGAGTAGGGGAGACAGACATCAATAAATTACAGATATGTACATAAGTGGCGTGAGTCTAGGGGATGGGATGAACAAAAGGAGTAAGTCGGGGGATCCAGAAAGGAGTGGGAGAAGAGGAAAGATGGGCTTAGTCAAGGAAGGCCTCTTTGAGAAGTGTCCTCAAGAAGGCTTTGAAGGGGAGAGGGTTGGTAATTGTCCATCAGATTTGAAGAGAAAGGGCATTCCAGGCCAGAGGCAGGACCTGAGTAAGGGGTCAGCAGTGAGATATACTAGATTGAGGCAGTATACTAGGTGAGAAGATTAGTACCGTGCCTGGCACATAGTAAGTCCTTAAATTCTATTATTTTATAATTTATTGAGCACTTAATGTGCAGAGCACTGTACTAAGCACTTAGGAGAGTACAACTGACATTCCCTGCCCACGAGGTTACAGACTAGAAGGGGGAGAGACAGACATTAATATAAATAACTTGTATGTACTTACTGCTGTGGGTGGAGGGAGAGTACAAGGGGAGCATGGGTGTCAGGTGGCACAGAAGGGAGTGGGAGAAGAAGAAAGGGTGGCTCAGTCAGGGAAGGATTATTATTATCATCATCCCATTAATCCTTTCTAACCCAGAAGTGGGGCTGAACCATGGACTATGTCACTGCAAACAAGGGGGATTCCAAGACCCTGGCACTATAGAGTCCATGAACCCAGTGGGGGTGACAACTCTTTACCTTCCACCTTCCTCTCCCCATGTCATCCCCCAGAAACTTGGTGTGCGTCAGCCACAGCAACTACCAGGCAGTTGCGGAACTCAGAGACACAAACCGACCTGGCCACCCTGGAGAGGCAGAGCAGCTTCATCCCCACAACCTATGCCGTCCACCTGGGCACAGCTATTCCTTCCTGCCCGAATCTCCTCCCATCCTCCCAAGACCAGCCAGGGCCAGTGGGGAGGACAGTGTCTGAGGTTTCTGGAAGGTAGGGAAGAGGTGTGCTAGCATAATTAAGGACCTGGGACCGTGAGCCCTGCTCTTTCAGGAGGTCGACTGTCCCCAAAACCCAGCAATCCCAAGGACCCAGTCAGGTTGTGGGGCAAGGAGTGAGGGGTGCTGGTTGGGTGGTGTGAGCCAAGTCTGAAGGGAAATGTGGGGCCTAGGTGCCCCCCCACCCCCATTTTCTCCCCTCTGATCACGTTACAAGGAATCAAAGAATCAGCACCTGCTTGTTATGTGCACACATCCCAACAAAGGCCATCTTCAAGGCCAATCACCCCACCCGTATATAACCTGGGCTACCTGCTCTGGGGATGGAAGGGACTGGAGCCAGATCTGAGGAGCCAAGGCGGTAAGTGCCCAGCACCTCAAGACCAGGCAGAAGGCAGCCAATCGTGACCCAAACTCAGATTCCCCATCTGTAAAATGGGTGTCAGTCAGATCCCCAAACTCTCTCCCTTCCAGTCCGGGCCCGGGTGAGAACTACATCTGATCCGACTTGCCGCAGAGGACCCTGGTTGGTTGGAAAGACTCCCTCCCCCACTACCTGTGCCCCCACGCTTCCTGGTTCTGATCACTGATGATATTTCCTCCACTCTGTGTGTTGAGTGCTGGGTGGATACTGTAAACATTTTGAGGTCAGGGACTGTGTTTGCCAACTCTATTGTATCGTACTCTCCCAAGCCGCTTAGTGCAATGCTCTGCACACAGTAAGCGCTCAAGGAACACTACTGAGCAGTGTTACCTAGTGGAAGGAACATGGGGCTGGGGTATAGAGGATCTAGATTCTCATCCTGAATATGCCACTTACCTGCTCTGTGCCCTTGGGCAAGTCACTTAGATCCTCGTGCTTCACTTTCCTCATCTGTAAAGTGGGGATTAAGTTTTACTCCCTCCAATTTAGACTGTGAGCCCCATGTGGATAGAGACCGTACCCATCCTAACGGGAAGCAGCGTGGCTCAGTGGAAAGAGTCTGGGCTTGGGAGTCAGAGATCATGGGTTTGAATACCAGCTCTGCCGCTTGTCAGCTGTGTGACTGTGGACAAGTCACTTCACTTCTCTGTGCTTCAGTTACCTCATCTGTAAAGTGGGGATTAAGACTGTGAGCCTCACGTGGGACAACCTGATTACCCTGTATCTACCCGAGCGCTTAGAACAGTGCTCTGCACATAGTAAGAGCTTAACAAATGCCAACATTATTATTATTACTTCTCTGTGCCTCAGTTACCTCATCTGTAACACAGGGATTAAAACTGTGAGCCTTATGTAATAATAATGGTATTTGTTAAGGGCTTACTTTTTGCAAAGCACTGTTCTAAGCACTGGGGTAGATACAGGGTCATCAGGTTGTCCCACATGAGGTTCACAGTCTTCATCCCCATTTTACAGATGAGGGAACTGAGGCCCAGAGAGGTTAAGTGACTTGCCCACAGTCACACAGCTGACAAGTGGCAGAGCTGGGATTTGAACCGATCACCTCTGACTCCCAAGCCCGGGCTCTTTCCACTGAGCCACGGGACAACCTGATTACCCTGTATCTCCCCCAGCGCTTAGAACAGTGCTCTGCACATAGTAAGTGCTTAACCAATACCAACATTATTAATCTTTTATCTACCCCAGTGCTTGGCACATAGTAAGCACTCAAGTAATAATCATGTTGGTATTTAAGCGCTATGTGCAGAGCACTGTTCTAAGCGCTAGGGGAGATACAGGGTAATCAGGTCGTCCCACGTGAGGCTCACAGTAAATCCCCATTTTACAGATGAGGTCACTGAGGCACAGAGAAGTGAAGTGACTTGCCCACAGTCACACAGCTGACAAGCGGCAGGGCCGGGAGTCGAACCCTCCGAAGCCCAGGCTCTTTCCACTGAGCCGTGCTGCTGACTGGTTACAGAAGAATCTGATAGGATAAAGACCCAGGGCTCCCAGTCAAGAGGGAGGTGGGACAGGCTTCTCACCCCCATCTTACAGAGGAGGAAACGGGCCCAGAGGGGAGCCACGACTTGTCCGACTGGGACAGAGTGGGGCGGAGGGAGGACCAGAGGCTGGGTCTCCCTGCTCCCTGCCTCGCGCTTGCTGTCCACTAGGCGGCGCTGCCCGCCCATGCTGCCTTCGCTTAACCCAGCACAGCCACCAATCTCTCCTCTCCTTGGCTACTTTGGGGGCCACCTTGAACTGGACTGAGCTACACACCCCCACGTGGACCCCACCCCCCCCAGACAGGCGGCTGCGCTACCCCAGCTCCCAAGTCTCCTACGGTCAGGGAATAATAATAATGGCATTCGTTAAGCACTTATTTGGCAGCTGTGTGACTATGGACAAGTCACTTCAGTGCCTCAGTTCCTTCCCTCATCTGTAAAATGGGGATGAAGACTGAGCCTCACGTGGGACAACCTGATGCCCCTGGATCTACCCCAGCGCTTAGGACAGTGCTCTGCACCTAGTAAGCGCTTCACAAATACCAACATTATGTGCTAGACATTTTAATAATAATAAATAATGTTGGTATTTGTGAAGCACTTACTAGGTGCAGAGTGCTGCTGGGGGCGATACAGGGTCATCAGATTGTCCTACGTGAGGCTCACAGTTAATCCTCATCTTACAGATGAGGTAACTGAGGCACAGAGAAGTTAAGTTTCAAACAGAAGAAGTTTGTGCCCACAGTCACAAAGCTGACAAGTGGCAGAGCCGGGATTCAAACCCATGAATTCTGACTCCCAAACCCGGGCTCTTTCCACTAATATGCGCTGGGGAGGAGAGAGAAGCAAATAGGGTTGGACACGATCAGGGAAGTGGAGAAGGGTAGAATAATAATGTTGGTATTTGTTAAGCGCTTACTATGTGCCGAGCACTGTTCTAAGCGCTGGGGTAGACACAAGGGAATCAGGTTGTCCCACGTGGGGCTCACAGTCTTAATCCCCATTTTACAGATGAGGTAACTGAGGCACCGAGAAGTTAAGTGACTTGCCCAAAGTCACACAGCTGACAACTGCCAAGCCGGGATTTGAACCCATGATCTCTGACTCCAAAGTCCATGCTCTTTCCACTGAGCCATGCTGTAAGGGGGAAATACAGAATGACTTGGACCTACAGGAGGAGCTCAATAAACAGCAACTGGAAGGAGCGGTTGTTCGCAGGTGAGGGGTGTCTGTCGAGGCGGGACATGGCTCTGCCTCCGGCCCTCTGCTCGACCGCTCCGGACAGGCTGGTAGGTGCCTGTGCTGCTACAAGTTTTCCCGTATCCCAAAGCATAAATAGCAGCGAGGTCACCTGTCCCTCCTGCCGGATATTCCGTCATCGTCGCCAGCCTGACGATAACAAGGTGAAGACGGACAGGCCAGATAAGAGACCAGTTCCCCCATGCCTCGCTCTCCCAGGCGGGTGTAAGACATTAAGCTCGTTGTGGGCAGGAAATCTGTCTCATACTATACTCCCCCAAGTGCTTAGTGCAGTGCTCCACACACAGTGAGCACTCAAATACGATTGATTGGATGGCCCCAAGCAACAATATCCTTCCTTCTCTGGTAGAAGCCTCTCTGATACGAGCCCCCACTCCGTGACAGCATCACTGGGACACGACAGCTCCAGAGCTGGGGACTCACCTCTGGGGCTGATCTAGGCTTGCACAGATGTGCCTCAGACGGCTCTGCAGGTCACATTACCCGCAGCCAATTAATTGTATTTGAGTACTTACTGTGTGCAAGAGCACTTTACAAAGTGCTTGGAAGAGTACAATATAACAATTGGTAGAGACATTCCCTGCCCACCCCCAGTGAGCTTCCGATCTAGAGGGAAACAGACATCAATATAAATTAATTACGGATATGGACATAAGAGCTGTGGGGCTGAGGGAGAGGTGAATAAAGGAAGCAAATCAGAGTGACGTGGAAGGGAATGGGAGAAGAGGAAATGAGGGCCTAGTCAGAGAAGGCCTCTTGGAGAAGTGACTTCAATAAGGCTTTAAAGGGTGTGGGAGAGTAACTGTCTGTCGGATATGTAGCTGACATCTACAGGGGCCCTCCCTGGCCCCATTTCCAGCCTCCACCCCACCCAGCTGAGGGGCTCATGGCCAGCTCCCACTTAGCAGCATTTTGTTTTGAAGGGAAAGAAGGAACTTCAAGAGGGTCACGGTGCGATGAGTGTGCCAAGCCCACTGCATCGAGTCAGTCAACTGTATTTACTGAATGCATACTGTGTGCAGAGCACTGTACTAAGTGCTTGGGAGAGCCCAATATATAACAATCTGTGGTATTTTCTGGGTGCTTGATTATACTATAACAGTATAACCAAACACCTGGAAAGTACCACAAATGCTCATGGTTGGTTCCCTGTCCACCAGAAGCTTCTGCCCCAAACTGTTCCTTGACTGGTGGCCACTTGCCAGCTCAAGGCTCCCCTGATGCCCTCCCATGGGCCATCCTACCCTCTGCTGGCCTCTTGCTGCCAGGTCTGAGCCACCCATGGTCAGGCCCACTGACTGAGGCCCATCGCGGCTCAGTGTATGGGGGGGCGGGGAGGACAACTGCCTTCCTTGAAAGGTACACCAGAGGGAGGACCCCAAGGATCTCTGGACCCTTGAGAGATTCTGAGTCCACAGCAGGAGGCCCCCAGTGCTTGGGCATCGTTAGCAGGGGACCTAAGCCACCATGAGCACATACATACAAGGATCATTTTTCTACAAAACCATTCAGTCCACGTCTCTTCACTCCTCAGGAACCTCCAGTGGTTGGCCATCCACCTCCACAACAGAAACTCCTTGACATCGGCTTTAGAACACTCAGTCATCTTGCCCCCTCCTACCTTACTTCCCTAGATTCCCCACTACAACCCAGCCCACACACTTTGCTCTAATATCAGCCTACTCACTGTACTGTGATCTTCTATCTTGCTATTGACCTCTGGCCCACATCCTCTAATGCCCTCCCTCTTCATATCTAGAGGATCACTCTCGCCACCTTCAAAGCCTATTTAAAAGTACATCTCCAAGAGCCCTTCCCCGACTAAGCTGTCTTTCCTCTTTGTCCACTCCCTTCTGCGTCACCCTCGCACCCTTTACTCACTTCTCCCTCAACCCCATAACACTTATGTATTTATATTACTATCTGTCTCCCCTTCTAGAAAGAAAGCTCAGTGTGGGAAGGGAATGTGACTAATAATAATAATTATAGTATTTGATACGCGCTTACTTTGTGCCAAGTACTGTTCTAAGCAGTGGGGTAGATACAAGGTAATCAGGTTGTTCCACGTGGGGCTCACAATCTTAATCCCCATTTTACAGATGAGGTAACTGAGGCACAGAGAAGAAGTGACTTGCCCAAGGTCACACAGACAAGTGCAGAGCTGAGATTAGAACCCACGTCCTCTGACTCCCAAGCCAGCGCTCTTGCCACGAGGCCATACAGCTTCTAAAGTTGCTGCCTACCAATTCTGTTGTACTTTACTCTCCCAAGGGCTTAGTATAGTGCTCTGACCACAATAAATGCTCAATAAATAACTATGATTGATTCTAGGGTGTCGCATGCAGGGCTATAAACATCTCTGGGCTCTGGACCAAGAGGAAGTTGTGACAACCTTCTGCAGACCCAGGCCTGAAGCCAAACTGGCAATTTCTAGGCTCCTTAGGGGCATCTTCCCTGATGGTGGAAGCTGCTTGTGGGCAAGAGACATGTCACTTGACTTTTCCTAGTGACTGGGGTAGTATATCACTCCCAGTGGACGCTCATGTCTACAACTGTCGCCAAAGCTGACTCCTGAACAGGAGGAGGTCTGCCCGGCGAAGTAGTCTGAATGGGAGAGTTATAGGAATCAAGCAGTGGTATTTATCGAAC
Organism: Ornithorhynchus anatinus; assembly: GCF_004115215.2. Lineage (NCBI taxonomy): Eukaryota > Metazoa > Chordata > Mammalia > Monotremata > Ornithorhynchidae > Ornithorhynchus > Ornithorhynchus anatinus. Next base: position 700,480 of record NC_041729.1, read on the forward strand.
AGAGCACTGTACTTATGTGCCAAACACTGTACCAAGTGCTTGGGAGGGTACAATACGACAGATACGCTCCCTGCCCACAGTGATCTTAGAATCTAAGGGATCCGATGGCCTACGGCAGAGGAAGATGTTTTGACTCAGACCCATGGGTTCCAAATTCCAGGTCCACCATTTGCTTGCTGTGTGACCCCTTGCAAGTCTCTTACCTTCTCTGTGTCTTAGTTCCCTCCCCTGTAAAATGAGGATTAGATACATGTACAGCCTACCCTGAACAGTTCTTGGCACATAGTAAGCGCTTTACAAATACCGTCATTATTATGACCCTTTAAGCTGTGAACTCCATGTGGGACTGTACCCAAGTGCTGGGAACACAGTAAGTGAGCACCACAAGTGTCAGCAGAACAAGTCAGTATGCCCTTCTCTGTGCCCCTTTAGACCCCCAGCTCCAGTATGGGTTGCCAAAGCCAGGAGTCAGCACCACTGCCACTGCTCCCTTGAATATGTGGGTTGAATGAGAGAGATGAGTTGAGGACAATACTTGTGAGGCAGGGAGGATAGTGGAGTTGTCTACAGTGAGCCCTACTGAGAGCTCAGCTTCTCTCTCAGGCCTTGCCAAACTGAACCTCACTTTCTCTCTGCTCCCCCTCCCCTCCCCCACCCTCTGCTCTTCCTCCTTCCCCTCAGCACTGTGCTCATTTGTATATATTATTTATTACTCTATTTTGTTAATGAGGTATATATCGCCTTGATTCTGTTTATCTTGATATTGTCTTGCTTTGTTCTGTTTTGCTTTGCTGTCTGTCTCCCCCGTTTATACTGTGAGCCCGTCACTGGGCAGGGATGGTCTCATCTGTTGCCAAATTGTACATTCCAAGTACTTAGTACAGTGCTCTGCATATAGTAAGCACTCAATAAATACTATTGAATGAATGAATGCATTCAGTGATGGGCAAGACAGTGATGGTGGGTCTGGCTTGGCCAACAGGGACTGATACTGCACTGGGCTCATCCCAGGAATGAGCCTCCTGAAGCTACTGCCCACCTTCTGCCTCCCTGTGTGTGGATCTGCAGCAGCTCCCCTTGACCAATTGGGCAACCGGACAAGAGGAGCTGCAGCAACGGATTAGCCAAGGTGGCCCAGTTTGCCAATGTCCTGATGTACCTTCCTTGCATAGTCCAGGGGAGAGTTTGGCAACCTCCTGACTGCAGTTGACTCCTTGTCAAATCCCGGGGGGGTGGGGGAGAACAACTGTCATCCACTAGTCAGGTCCCCCCTCAGGCACTCTGAGGATCATTCATTAGTATTTGAGATCTTACTGTGTGCAGAGCACTGAACTAATAATGATGGCATTTAAGTGCTTACTAAGTACCAAGTCCTGTTCCTAAGTGCTGGAGTAGATACGGAAGTAATCAGGTTGTCCCACATGGGCAGGTGTGGTGGTAGTTAATCCCCTTTTTTCAGATGAGGTAAGTGAGGCCCAGACAAGTGAAGCGACTCCCCCAAGGTCACCCAGCAGACAAGTGGCAGAGCTGGGATTAGAATTCATGTCCTCTGATTCCCAAGCCCACACTCTTGCCACTAGGCCATGCTGCTTCAGAACTAAGTGCTTGGGAGAGTACAACAATAAACAGACACATTCCCTGACCACAATGAGCTTATAAGCTAGAAAGGGAGACAGACATTAATATAAACTACAGCTATGGACATTAAGTGCTTTGGAGCTGGGGATGGGGGCACAATGAATAAAGGGAGCAAGTCAGGGTGACGCAGAAGGGAATGGGAGAAGAGGAAAGGAGGGCTTAGTCGGGGAAGGACCTGCCTCCAGGTCAGCAGTGCATGCAACCCCCCCATCTTCTATCCTCACAGCCAGGCCTAAACCCTTACGCCACTCTCGGGGGAAGGAGGAGGAGGAACTTCCAGTTTAGCAAAGAGAGCCCAGTGACAGGTTGAAGCAGCCCAAGATGGAGCCACAAGTCTGGTCAAAAACACAGTCACTCCAGGATGAAGACCAGTACCTGTGGAGCCTGGCTTGAGCCCCCTCTCTCCGCCTACCCCCCAACCCACCACATACTGCTTTCCCTTTGGCCCCCTACCCCTTGCTAAAGCAGCATGACTGCCCACCCCCATCAGTAATATTAGAGTGCCTACTCTTTGCAGAGCACTCAAGTATATGGGTTAGCCAGGTCATGACTTGCCCCTTCAGCCAAATCACCACCACACTGGCCCAAGCACCACTAAAGTCCGGTCTCAATACTGCATCAGTCTCCTCCTGACCTCCCTACCGCCAGCCTCTCCCCCTTCCAATCTATACTTCACTCTGCTGCCTGGATCATTTTTTCCTCAATCATTCTGGACAGATCTCCCCTCTCCTTTAAAAGCTTCCAATGGTTGCCCTTCCATCTCCACACTGGGTAGAAACTCCTCTCCATCAGCTTGAAGGCAGTCAGCTCTTCTCACTAAAGCATCTTTGTTCTCCTCTCACTATATCCAGCCACACACTTTGCTCCTTTAATATCAGCCCTCCCTCTTGTCTCTCAAAGACCCCCTTGCCCATACCCTCCCTCTTGCCTGGAACTCCCTCCCTCTTCCTAACAGAGCCATGCTCCACCCAACAACAAAGTCTCCCCACTGCACCGCCCCCCGCAAAATAAGTGGCCTCCAGGAAGCCTTCCCTAACTAACCTCACCTAGGTTTCCCTCCTTACTGCATCATTTATTCACTTACGTGCAGTGGTGATGGTGGGAGAACTTATGTACACAACCTTATTCTCTGTTGCTTCTCCTACTTATAGTTTATTTTAGCTCCTACCTCCCTTGCTAGACTGTAAGATCCTTGAGGGCAGGGATTGTGTCTTATTCTACCATACTCTCAAGAGCCTCGTCCAGTGATCTGCACACAGCTAGCCCCCAATACATACCACTGGCCAAATGTTCAGACGTTGTTGACACCATCACCGGCTGTCCCTGCGGCTCCTCCTCAGCAGCTACCCGCCACACACTCCACTGCCTCCATTCAGGCGGCAATGGTGGGTGAGCCCATGCTCTGCCAAGCCACTAGCCTGGCATTCTCCCCTGTCCCCTCCCTGCTTCCCCAGCCCATTCCAATGACTCATTTAAGCCATACTTTCCGTGTGTGTGTATGGGTACCCACATGTGCGTTTCTGCCAGGACACTAGGGGTGGCAGAGACGACGGTGAGGAGGCTCCAGGAGAACCTGAGGCAGAGACGTCCCTGGTCTCATGTTTCAGTGGTTTGGGCACCAGAGGCGGAGGTGCCCAGGGCACCTCAGAACAGCCTGTGAGAACACACCCAGCCTTGGCCAAGGTCCTGCCTTAACAAGACAGGGGGATGGGGCAGCTTGGACACGACTGGTAGGTGACTGTCATCCTTTGCCCACAGTGCCACGAGTTGCTCCCTTGGCCTCAAGCAGTCCCTCCAGATTCATGGGCGCGCAGAGCCTGGTGCTGGCTCCAGGACTGAACAGAGAAGCCCAGGGTCAGGAGAGGGAAGAGCTGAAGCATGCTGGGCTGTCTGGGCAAGAAGGGAGCTCAGGGACCAGGCTGCTGGGGCACAAACAGGGCCAACATCTGCTTTCCCGTGCCAAAGCCTCAGAAATTCTGATCAATGCTTTGTCATCTCAGATGAATTTCATACTTCTTACATACTCTCCTACATCGTCACATCTCCTATTATCTGCTGGTCTGTCCCACTAGACAATAAGCTTAAGGGCAGAGGGTGTGTTTAAACTACTGTATTCTTCGAAGGGCCTCTACAGCACTTGGCAAACACTTGATTAATAATGATGGTTATTTAAACACTTACCGAGACAATCACCATGTAGATGCAATTTTAAACAACAACAACAACAAAAAAACCCCAACAAATAGTCCCTCTCCCATACAGGAATCTCAGTCCAAGAGGGAGGGAGAGCCCTGATCTTATCACCATTTTTACAGAGGAGGAAACTGACCCAGAGTTTAAGTGGCTTGCCCAAGATCACACACCAGACTAAGAGCAGATCCGAGTTTAATTCCTAACCTTGTGCTTTTCCCCTAGTCCACCCTGCCTCCAATGAACTCCAAGAGTTCTTTGGAAGACCACGGAGTACAAATGGAATTTGTCCCGAGGCCTTTGAGGAGAGACACTTCCCAAGTTTCCTCCAAGCTTTTCCAGGCTGGAGAAAACTATTTTTCACCACAACAATAATTCCACTGAAAGGAGACTCCAAGCAGCCTCATGGATCTGGTTTCTCCCCAGTCCCGTCGCCTCTCCCGGAGGCCCGGGGCTAGCTCGAGGAGGCTCAGAGAGGACTGGCCACAAGCTTCACCAGGACAAGAAGAGCCCGGCTAGGTGCTCCCAGGGACTAGAGAACCCCTCCCCACAGAGAGGCCCGAGCAAGTGAGAGACCGGGGCCTCTACAGATAACAGGGACAGGAGGAGACGAAGGGCTTGGCCGAACGGTCCACTTGCCGCAGCTCTGCGGTGAGCATCATGTGGGGTAGCAGCCCTGGCCAGAAAATTTTCACACAGACAGCTGGAAGGGTGCACTCGGACAGCCAGGAGGAGATTGTTACCCCATAATCGATCCCTCAGCTCCACTTGAGGATGCGGTAGAGGAGGATGCCAGCCAGAACTGTCGACCAGGAATCAGTCCTAGGGCCCCGAGAGGGCATGCTGGCTGGCATGCCTTTAGGGCAGGAGGATTCATTCAATCCAATTGTATTTGAGCGCTTACTGTGTGCAGAGCACTGTACTAAGCACTTGGGCGAGTGTAATACAATAAACCGTCACATTCCCTGCCCACAATGAGTTCACAGTCTAATGGAAAATTCAGTGGCCCGTATGGTGAACGAATCTGCGACCTGGGAGGTGGCGCTGGGGACTGGTTGCCACCGGATTAACAGCAGACAACCAGAGGGACCTGAGGCACTGTGCTGGGCACAGGTGCTAATACCCCCAAAACCAGCCACACCTTGGGTCTGCCAAGTTTTGGGTGGGGGCTGGGGGGAGAATTGCACACTTCCAACCAGATCCTAGGGTCTCCCAAATGGAAGAACTGGAGCCAAGGAGGCACCCTTTCTCAAAGAGGGAGCACTGGTCTGGTGGGGATTAAGGGTGTCAATTGGACCCCAATCTTAGTTGGCCCTGTCTCCACTCTTCAAGCCAACTTTCTGGTTATGCTTCATCCTCACCTCTCCCACTGCATATTACTCACACCCTCCTCCACTTCCTATCCAGTAGACCACCACCACCACTCTCCCCATCATCACCATTCAGAGCTCACATCTCCTCCAGGAGGCTATGTCCCATATTGATTTCTCTCTTCTGGCTTCTCTCCTTCCCCACCAACTGCCATCGCCCCCCAAACACTTGGCTAACTGCGATTGTCAGACTCCCGTGCAGATCTGATACACCCCATTTCCTAAACACTAGCTGAGGTACTCATCTCCTTTTCCTTCTTCATATTTAGACTGTAAACGCAAGGAGGGAAAGGACAAGGTCTAGCTCTGCCCCCAAGAAATGTTCAATCACATTTATTGAGCGCTTAATGGGGTGCAGAGCATTGTACTAAGCACTTGGGAGAGTACAGTATAACAACAGACACAAAACACGGGCCTAGGAGTCAGAAGTACCTGGGTTCTAATCCCGGGTCTGCCACATTTCTGCTGTGTGACCTTGGGCAAGTTGCTTCACTTCTCTGGGCCTCAGTTACCTCATCTGGAAAATGGGGATTAAGACTGTGAGCACTATGTGGGACAGGGACTGTGTCCAATTCAATTACCTTGCAATCATTTAGTGGTATTTATTGAGCACTTAATGTGTGCAGAGCACTTGGGAGAGTATAATATAACAAACATTCCCTGCCCACAGTGATAGTCTTGCATCTACCCCAGCCCTTAGTACACTGCCTGGCACACAGTAAGTGCTTAATATAATTATTATTAGAGGGTTCAGTCAATGCAATGGGTGGACTGACTGGAGGACCCTTCCCACTTCTGGCAGACCCTTACAGGTGGTCAGCTAGACAGGAGATCACACTCTCCAAGCAGCTGCACCCTGCTCTCCTCCATTAGAGCAGGGGCTCTTTGAGGGGGCAGGAAACCGGTATGGTGGTCCCATCCAATTCTGCCAGCATCCAGCCCAGCCCCTGGCGTTCAGGACATACTACGGCTTTCTGGCGGAGAGCAGGGCACAGTCGTCTGCAGGCTCCAGGGCTCCCACCTGACTTCGGGGAAGGAAGGTCACTGTCCCAGAGTCTCCGATTCATTCTTCCCCAACCCCACATGAGCATTTTGCGGTGCTGAGGTATTAAGGCATAATAAGGTCGTGAGGAAGTTGCAACATGTTCACCAATTAGTGGTCTAAGGCTTTCCGTAACTTGGCGCCGAGTCACCTCTGACTCAGCGCGATCCGACTGGAGGCTGCAGATACCAGTCTGATCTCAGCTGTGAGCCCTCACCTCCACTTATCACCTTCTCAATCTACTCCACGTGGGGGAAGCCGAGGAAGGGGGCGGGGTGGCCATCCAGCCTCCCAAAGAGGTCACTGCGGGCAGCATTGGGCTTCCAGGTTGTGGCCTAGCAGGAAGATCTAGTGGAGCCCATCTTCAGACTGTAAGCTCATCCTGGGCAGGGAATGTTTGTTTATTGCTGTACTCTCCCAAAAGCTTAATACAGTGCTCTGCACAGAGTAAGTGCCTAATAAAAACAACTGCAAGTCACAACTTCTCTGTGCCAGTCACCTCATCTGTGTTAAAAAAAAAAAAAAAAATGGGGATTAAGAATGTGAGCCCAAGGTGGGGCACCAACTGTCCAAATGGGGATTAAGAATGGGAGCCCAAGGTGGGGCACCAACTGTCCATCTTGATTAACTTGTATCTACCCCAAAGCATAGAACAGTTCCTGGCACATAGTAAATGCTTAAAAAGTACTATAATTATTAATTCATTAACTGACTCAGAGTGGGGGAGGGAGAGAAGTGAAGCCTTGGAGCTACATGTCTTCCCCTCTTCTGCCTCTGAGGCAAAGCAAATGAGCCTTCAGAAGTCACCATCAAGCTCTCAGGCTAGTAGTGGTGTCTACCAATCAGTGGAATTCAATAATAAAAGTAATAATGGTATTTGTTAAGTCCCTACCATCTGCCGAGCTCCGTTCTACGCTCCGGAGGAAGACAGAAGATAATTGGGTTGGACACAGTCCCTTTCCCACACAGAGCTCCCAGTCTTAATTTTTCTTTGACTCAGTTCCCTCATCTGGAAAATGGGGATTAAGTGACTTGCCCAAGGTCACACAGATAAGGGGCAGAGCTGGCTAAGAACCCAGGTCCTTCTGATTCCCAGGCCTATGCTCTATCCACTAGGCCATGCTGTTTCGATGAGTGCTTACTGTGTGCAGAGCACTGAATTAAGCACTTGGGAAAATGCATTAACATAGGTAGACATGTTCCCTACCTACAAGGGGCTTGCAGTCTAGAGAGCAGCTACTACTGAGTGCAAACCCTGGAGTGAGCACAATGGAGGAGAAAAGTTTCCTGCAATCCAGGAGCTCACCCATCTCACACTGCCCCACAGCACTCACGTCCACATCTATAGTCTGGTTATTTAATAATAATGATGTTGGTATTTAAGCGCTTACTAGGTGCCGAGACTGTTTTAAGTGCTGGGGGAGATTCAGGGTAATCAGGTTGTCCCACGTGGGGCTCACACACTTTTAATCCCCATTTTACAGATGAGGGAACTGAGGCCCAGAGAAGTGAAGTGACTTGCCCAGTCACCCAGCTGACAAGTGGCAGAGCCAGGAGTCGAACTCATGACCTCTGACTCCGAAGCCCAGGCTCTTTCCACTGAGCCACGCTGCTTCTCACCCATTAATGTCTGTCTCCTCCTCTGGACTGTAAACTCATTGTGAGCAGGGAATCTGTTATATATTTATAGTGTACTCTCCCAAGTGCACGGTACAACGTTCTGCACACAATAAGCACTCAAGTACCAAGTGGCTTGGTTTCATCAGAAGTTTCCAGAAGAGGATGTCAAGCTGGTATCAGTCTCTCCGTGGGCCTCGTCTCCCGGCTCCATGTTCCTGCTGGCATCTGGCCGCTGACCAACCCCAGCCGAGGAGCCAACCTGGGAATTTTACCCAGATCACCACATCTTGGTTGCCATGGGGGGGGACCGGCAGTCTGAACACGAGGCCTCGGATCTGTTGCTCAACCTGCTGTGTGTGCATACTCTTCTCACCCTTGCCAGTGTCTGTGGGGTTGGGGGGTGGGGGGAGGGGGGTGCAGACTTGGAGGCTGCCATCCCAGGAGAACTTGGAAGAAGTGAGGGATCCACAGAGAATACAGATTTCCCCACTCCCCCTTTAGGAGTAGTGCCGGGCAGCTCATCTGGCAGATAGAGCATCTGCTGTGAGGGGGCCGGCACTACCCCGGGACCCATCACAGAGCCAATGGGTGAGCAGAATAATAGTGAGAGACTACTAATTTATTTACTGAGAAGAAGCCTGGCCTAGTGGAAATAGCCAGGGCCTGGGAGTCGGAGGTCATGGGTTCTAAACCTGGTTCTGCCACTTGCCAGCTGTGTGACCTTGGGCAAGTCGGTTCACTTGGGGCCTTGGTTACCTCACCTTTAAAATGGGGATTAAGACCTACAGCCCCATCTGGGACAACCTGATAACCTTGTATCTCCCCCAGCGCTTAGAACAGTGCTAGGCACATAGTAAGCAATTACATGCCATTATTATTACCACCTCATCTGTAAAATGGGGATGAAGCTCTTGTTCTCACTTCCACTTGTATTGTGAGCTTCATGGGGACAGGGATTGTGTCCAACCTGCTTAACTTGTACCTAACCCAGGTTTTGGAACAGTTCTTAATAGTAAGCACTTAAATGCTATTACTGTTATTATTAGATCACTTACTCTATGCCAACCACTGCATTGAAGGGTGGGGTAGGCACAGAATAATGAGGTCAGCACAGTCTCTATTCCACATGGGCTTCCGGTATAAAAAAGAGGAAGGCAGGGAAAGCAGGGGTTTTATCTGCTTTATAGAGCAGCAGACTGAGGTCCAGAAAGCTCCAGGAACTTGCCCGTCATCCAGCTAATTGGTGACAGATCCAGGACTAGAAGCTGAGTCTCCCGAACAGTCCCAGGCTTACTCTCCTAGGCTCCCCAAAGACTAGCAACAGTAAGAAGAATGGACAGGGAGGGGTTCAGAAGGACTGTGCCCAGGTGATGGAATAATAATAATAATGGTATTTGTTAAGTGCTTACTATGTGTTATGCACTGGTATAGATACAAGATAATTGGGTTGGACATGGTCCCTGTCCTGCAGTCTAAGTAGAGAGAACCTTACTGTCAACTTTAAAGCACTCAATCACCTTACCTCCCCGATTTCTTATTCCAACTCAGTCTGCTCACTTTGTTTCTTTAATGCCAACCTACTCACTGTTCCTCGATCTCCTACATTTCTCATTGCCGTCCTCTCGCCCACATCCTGCCTCTGGCCTGGGGCATCCTCCCTCTTCATATCTTACACTCTCCCTACCTTTAAACCCTTATTCAAGGCATCTCTCCAAGAGGCCTTCCCTGACTGGATCCTCATTTCCATAATTATTTATGTCTGTCTCCCACTCTAGACTAAACTCACTGTGGGCAGGGAATGTATCTATCAACTCTTATTTGGAACTCCCAAGCACTTAGTAAAAGCACTCCGCACACAATTAGTGCTCAATATAATCGAGCAGGAGTTAAACTCCATTTTACAGATGAGGAAACTAAGGAGCAGAAAAGTTAAGTGATTTGCCCAAGGTCACCCACAGGCAAGTGGCAAGAGCCAAGTTTAGAGCCCACATCCTGGCTCCAGGGTCAGTGTTCTTTCCACTAGGCCACACTGGTTCCCTGGGAACCAAACCAGGGCCCCCAGGTGGAAACATGTCGACAGACGAGCCAAGCCTCGGAGAGGGCAACCTGGAGCCTCTTTGGATCAGATGTTCCCTGCAGAAGAGAAGGTGAGAAGAGGACAGATGGAGACAGAAGAGGGAAGCTCAGAAGATTTGTGCTGCTCAGGGCAGACAAGGCCCTGAGGCTACTCCTATTCAGTCTTCCTTCCCCTCTTTGACGTTCTAGAGAGGAGATTGCAGAGTCTCTCACCTACTAGACACTCAGTTCCCGGAGGGCAAGGAGTGTATCTAAGACATCTATTGCACTTTCCCCAAGCAGTCAATATAGTGCTCTGCATACGGTGCTCAATAAAATCCACTGATTGAAATTCTGCACAGTCAAGCAACCCAGAAGAGTTGACCCCTTTTCTCTGAGTCACAGGGTCAATTAGATTCAGGTTTAGATTTAAGAAGGTTTTCAAACTTCCCTATTCCCCCATGTCCCTCATCAAGTTGGCCTGGGGCTATTTTTTTGTTTTTCAGAGGAAAGAACTCCAATCCTGCAATGATGCTATCACCCTAGCAACCCATGGAGGATTAAAAAATAGGGGTGTCACAGCCCACTCCTCCCAGCCATAGCAGAAGAGGGCACAGCTACTCCAAAGGGATGCAGGAAGAGAGTCGCAAGCTGCAAAATCTGGAATTTGAGAGATGACCCAAAGCTGAGACAACAGGTGGTGGTGTCTTCCCCCTTGCCCCAACCTCTGGTTTGAGACAGTCACAGAGGGGACACTGGAGCAAGTCACTTCCTGGGCCAGCACTTAGTTGAGAGCTAAACAGACCAAAGTGGCCTCAATGAGAAGTTCATGCTTGAGAGTCACAGAGCAGCTGTTTGAGAGCTTTGCACCTGTTCAAGTCAAAGCTAGAAAGAGCACAGAGGAGCACAGAGGCTAAGCCACACAGGCACATGCACAGCCCAGGGCTTTCCAGAGCACCGAGAAATTCAAGTCTCGGCAATCCCACCGTATGCAGTCCCAGTATGGAGTCAGATCTGAAGCACCTCATGCCTGGTCTAATCAATCATACTTATTGAGCAAAGCACTGTACAAAGGGCTTGGGAGAGTACAATGAAGCAGAATTAGCAGACATCCCCTGCCCATATGAGTTTACAGTCTATAAGACTGTATTCCAGCTCATTGTGGGAATGTGACAGTTATATTATCCTCTATTAAGTGTTTATTACACTGCTCTGCACACAGTAAGCATATGATTGACTGGCTTGGCTGGGATCTGCCAAGGGGCAAGTAAGGAAGTTTCAGTAAGAAAGGCTATGGAGGAGCTGGATGAGTCACTGTTTAAGTTCACCCTGCTCCCATACCTGGTCATCCCCTCATGAACTGAAGTTTACTGTTCCACCTGTTGATTGTTTCCTTCCGCCCCTTTCATTAATGTCTTTCTCTTGAGATTGGAGACCTCAGGGGCAGCTAGTCCCCAGGTGAGGGCTCCACAGCCCCTGTCAGTCAACTGGGCTGCTGAGGGCTGCAGAATCCGTCCCCAGACCACTTGTTCTGCTTATCCCATGCCTCCTTGACCCATAGGCTCCTCTAAAGGAAAGTGATGATGGTGGTTTTTAAAGTAGCACATACTCTGTGCCAAGCATTGTACTAAGATACAGGTTAGATAGAAGATAATCAGATTGGACACATCCGCAACCCACACTGGGCTCAGAGTGTGAGGGAGGGAAAGTAGGTATTTTACAGAGAGGAAAAGAGTCTTTGAGAGGATAAGTGACTTGCTCCAGGTCACAGCAGGCCAGGGGCAAAATTGGGACTAGAATATTTAGTGACTCCCAGTTCCATGGTCTCTCCACCTCTTAAACTCCTCTCACCATCTCCCCAAGAATGTTTCAAGAGGTTATGCTTTTCCAGCTTTGAGAAAAATTTTCAACTGAAGTTAGCAAAAGTGGTCTTATCCGCTATCAGGTCTACTGAACATTACCATACCTATTCAGAATTTTAGTTTACGTAGATTTTTTGGTTAATGCTGCTTTTAAAGCAAAGTGAGCCCATACCACAATTACTAGAGGAAGGAATCACTCAATAATAGGGCTTGAATAGCTAGCTCTTGAACTATGTAATTGGTAGAATGCTATATAGAATGGGGGGTACTGAGCTAGGGAATGTCAGTAAGCTTCCTGAGCATGGGAAGCTCATCTAACTATTGTATTCTCCCAAAACCTTAGTACACAGCTCTGCCCACAGTAGGTACTTGGTCAATATGATTGGCGGGGGGGGGGGGGGGGCACACAGCACAGAAAAGGAGCAGGGGAAATGGCCTAACCCTTTGATTGCCCCAAAATGGAGCCAAGCCAGATATCTGACTGGAGGCACTAGCTGCTGGAAATATAATGATTATAGTATTTAAGCACTTACTATGTGCCAAGCAATGTTCTAAGCGCTGGGGTAGATACACAGTAATCACGTTGTCCCACATGGGGCTCAGTCTTAATCCCCATTTTACAGATGAGGTCACTGAGGCACAGAGAAGTTAAGTGGCCTGTCCAAGGTCACACAGCAGACTAGCGGCAGAGCTGGGATTAGAACTGACAACTTCTGACTCCCAAGCCTGTGCTCTTTCCATTAAGCCACGTTGCCTCTAAGCGAGTCCTGGCCCAGGGAGTTGCAGAGCAAGCTTCGGTTTGAGCCTCTCTTATCTTGACCCAGCACAGAACACTCTCCAGTTAGTGATCGGAGTCTTTCAGGAAGACACTGCAGGCCGGTCTTGTAGGTTTCGTGGAGGAAAGTCCGCAGCTAGGCTCAAAGTGCACAAGAGCACATGAGGTGGACATGAAATGCGCATGCAGGTGGGGCATGAACTGGAGGAGAAACTCACCCCCCCGCCCCAGTCTGTGGACCAGGGCGTGTATGGGTGTGTGTGTTTGCGTGTGCATGGGGGGGGTGGGGGGGGGGGGGAAGAGAGAAGGAGAGAGACAGGGAGCCAAACCCACTCTCAACCTCCAAAGGGAGCAATTCACAGCAAAGCTCCTGCTCCATAGGGCTCACGGGGATTGGGCTCTCTGTTCCCATATGTGCCATTTTAGATCTCTCCCCAACCCCCAAACAGTTTTTCAGTAAAACAAGAGCTCAGTCAATGGGACACCACAGGAACCATAGCTAAGTCTTGACTAAGGTGTGGACTTTGAAGATGGGCTACTGGACTTCCTGGCCACTAAATGCTCCTGTCTTGAATCACAGTCTCCTGAGTCAGAAGCCCGTGGAGCCTCGAGGAAGTAGCGAGATGGAAGCCCTGGGTGTGCGACTGCTAGTCAGGTTTTGGTGATTAACAGCTGCCACTTGCTTGTTTGCTTTGAGCAAACTTAGAGCTCACAGCTGTGTGTATGCCTGCCACGGCAGGTGGTCATCCCCGGGACAGACAACACTCTCAGATTCAGATAGGTTGTTAAGTCCTGAACAGTTATTTCACATTGCTAGAACCTTTTCCCATTTGGCCAATTAAACCCAACACATGCTATAAACATCCAGGTATTTGAACATCAAGCCCTTGCTTGTCATGTGTGTTTCCCCAACAGCCGCTCTAACCGTTAACAATTCATAGTATTTTGACAACATCTGAACCATTTGACCACCAATCCAACAGTTAACAGCAGGAGCTGCCATCCCCACCCCTGGCTAGAGAGGACAGCGAGACCAGTGTACTCTTGTCCCTCTCCCTCCTTCCTGGCCTCTAGGCCATTCACCACACAGTCCACCCACCCTAACACTATCGCACCATATCTGTCTGCTCCGCCCCCCCCCCCCATCCCCTTTATACTATAAGCAGCATGGCTCAGTGGAAAGAGCCCAGGCTGGGGAGTTAGAGGTCATGGGTTCTAATCCCCACTCTGCCACTTGTCAGCTGTGTTACTTTGGGAAAATCACTTCACTTCTCTGCACCTCAGTGACCTCATCTGTAAAATGAGGGTTAAGACTGTGAGCCTCATGTGGGACAACCTGATTACCCTGTATACCCCAGCGCTTAGAACAGTGCTCTGCACATAGTAAGTGCATAATACCAACATTATTATTATTATTAAAATGGGGGTTAAGACTATGAGCCCCATGGGGGACAACCTCATCACCTTGTATCCCCTCAGCACTTAGAACTGTGCTTTGCACCTACTAAGTGCTCAACAAATACCATCATTATTATTATAAGCTAATTGCCAGCAGGGAATGTATCTATTTTACTGTACTTTCCCAAGCACTTAGAACAGGGTTCTGCACACAGTAAGTGTTCAGTTAATGACTGATTGACAGATCCTTCTAGTTCCCTAATTTACCCCTGGCTACCTTCACCACCACTCCTCCCCCGCACACACCAGTCACCCCCCAGGGCCCAATATTCATTCAGTAGTATTTATTGAGCACTTACTATGTGCAGAGCCCTGGACCAAGCGCTTGGAAGGTACAATACCCCTCTGAACATCACCCTCTCCCAGGTCCTCACTGCCCCACAAGCAGCACCCCACCTGTCCCCCTTAAGAGCCCCCCTCCCCTCCCACTTCAGACCACCAGAGCCCCCACCGCCCCCAGGCTCCTCAAACCCTTCCACCCCCCTGCCACCCCCAAGTCCCTCCTCTGCAAACTCAGTTTCCCCCTCTCCCCAAGTCTCCCATCATCACCCCCCAAACTCCCCCAGGCTCTGCCCCTCCCTGACCTCCCTTAGGTGACCCCCCCAGGTCCTGAGCTAGCCCCCTACACCAATGCCTGTCAGCCCCTCCTCCCAGGACCTGCAGCCCCCTGCCTCCCGACGGGGTGGGCGTGAGAGCACCCCAGGGGGGCGGCCTGCAGACCCCCCTGCCCCCCTCACCTGGTCCGGCCCGGCCTGGACGGTCAGGACGCTGCAGCGCAGGCTGGTCAGCAGCCTGACAGGCCGCGCAGGCGCACTACTTAACTGGCGCCACCGCCCCCCCCCCCTCCCGCGCGCCACGCACGCGCCGGGCCGCCCAGCCCCGCCCCTCCCCTCCTCTCCTCTCCCCTCCCCGCCCAGCCCCGCCCCTCGCCTTATCCCACACGCAAACGAGGCTCTGCTCGGAGCCCGACCCCCGGCCGCCGGCTCCCGCGCATGCGCCGTCCGGGACCTCTCGGGGCCGGGGCTGGGAGCTTGGGAGCATGCGCAGGGAGCCCAGCCACCTGCTGCGGGGAGACCCCCCGATCCAGCAGAGAGCGGCGCTGCAGCCCATTCATTCATTCATTCATTCATTCATTCATTCATTCATTCATTCATTCATTCATTCATTCACTCACTCAGTCACTCACTCATTCACACACTCATTCACACACTCACTCACTCACTCGTCTTTAGAGGAGCAGCACGGCCTAGTGGAAAGAGCCCAGGCTGGGGGGTCAAAAGTCATGGGTTCCAATCCCGGCCACGCCACCGATCAGCTGTGTGACTTTGGGCAGGTGTCTGAGCCTCAGTTCCCTCATCTGTTAAATGGGGATGAATAATAATAATAATGATGATATTTGTTAAGCGATTACTATCACTGTTCGAAGCACTGGGGGGACTACAAGGTGATCAGGTTGTCCCCCATGGGGCTCACAGTCTTAACCCCCATTTTGCAGATGAGGTCACTGAGGTGCAGGGAATAATAATAACGTTAGTATTTGTTAAGCACTTACTACGTGCAGAGCACTGTTCTTAGCGCTGGGGTAGACACAGGGGAAGCAGGTTGTCCCACGTGGGGCTCACAGTCTTCACCCCCATTTTACAGATGAGGTCACTGAGGCCCAGAGAAGTGAAGTGACTTGCCCACAGTCACACAGCTGACAAGCGGGAAGTAAAGTCACTTGCCCAAAGTCACACAGCTGACAAGTGGTGGAGTGGGGATTAGAGCCCATGACCTCTGACTCCCAAGCCCGGGCTCTTTCCGCTGAGCCACACTGGTTACAGTGTAGTGTAGTATAGCCTTATAGTGTAGACTGCTCACAGACTTAATCTCCATTTTACAGATGAGGTAACTGAGGGCCAGAGAAGTGAAGTGACTTGCCCCAAGTCACACAGCTGACAAGTGGTGGAGGTGGGATTCGAACTCATGACCTCTGACTCCCAAGCCCGGGCTCTTTCCATTGAGCCACACTGCTTCTCGTGATGATGAAGGATGAAGACTGAGGATGAAGTCTCATGATGATGAAGGATGAAGACTGTGAGCCCCACGAGGGACAGTCTGATTACCTTGTATCTACCCCAGCGCTTATAACAGTGCTTGGCACATAATAAGCACTTAACAAATGCCATCATTATTATTATTATTATTGTTATTGAGCACTTACTGTGTGCAGAGCACTGTATTAATCGCTTCGAAAGTACAACTAGAGAAGCAGCATGGCTCAGTGGAAAGAGCGCGGGCTTGGGAGTCAGAGGTCGTGGGTTTGAATCCCGGCTCCGCCATTCGTCAGCTCTGTGACTTGGGACAAGTCACTTCATTTCATTCATTCAATAGTATTTATTGAACGCTTACTATGGGCAGAGCACTGGACTAAGCACTTAGAATGTACAAATCGGCAACAGATGGAGACCATCCCTGCCTAACAACGGGGTCACAGTCTAAATGGGGGAGACAGACATCAAAGCAAAAGAGAACAAAACAAAAACAACATCATTACGATAAATAGAATCAAGAAGATGTATACCTCATTAACAAAATTAATAGGGTAATAAATAATATATACAAATGAGCACAGTGCTGAGGGGAGGGGAAGGGGGAAGAGGAGAGGGTGGGAGGGGAGCTCATTCATTCCTTCAATCGTATTTATTGAGCGCTTACTATGTGCAGAGCACTGTACTAAGCACTTCCAAAGTACATTTGGAGAAGCAGCATGCCTCAGTGGAAAGAGTGAGGGCTTGGGAGTCAGAGGTCCTAGTTTGAATCCCGGCTTTGCCACTTGTCAGCTGTGTGACTTGGGGCAAGTCACTTCACTTCTCTGGGCCTCAGTTCCCTCATCTGTAAAATGGGGATTAAGGCTGTGAGCCCCATGGGGGGACAACCTGATCACCTTGTATCTACCTTAGTGCTTAGAACAGTGCTTGGCACATAGTAACCACTTAACAAATACCATCAGTATTATTGCAATTCAGCAACAGAGACGATCCCTGCCCACAATAGGCTGTGACTAAGAGTGCTTCATTTCTCGCTTCAAAAATAACCCACCAATTTTCGTGTTAATATGTAAAACAATATCCAAATGCACCGATTTTCATCCCAGATCCTTCGGCCCCTGTTTATTAATAATACTAACAATAATAATAACAACAGTAATTAATAATTGTTCATTCATTTCAATTCGATTCAATCGTATTTATTGAGCGCTTTATTGAGCGTATTTATTGAGCTGTGTGCAAAGCACTGTAGTAAGTGCTTGGAAAGTACAATTCGGCAACAAATAGAGTCAATTCCTACCCAACAACAGGCTCACAGTCTAGAGGGGGGAGACAGACAACGAAACAAAACAAATAGACAGGCATCAATAGCATAATATAATAGCATCATATCAGACAGATAAGTGCTCTTCCTCACTTCAAAACCTTATTGAAGGCACAACTCCTCCAAGAAGCCTTCCCTGGCTAAGCCCTCCTCTCCTCCCACTTCCTTCTGCGCCACTCTGACTTGCTCCTTCATTCATCCTCCCTCCCATCCCCACAGCACATATGTATATATCTGTAATTTATTTATTTATATTAATGTCTGTCTTGCCCATTAGACTGTGAGCTAGCTGTGGGTGGAATGTGTCTGTTTATTGTTATATTGTAGTATCCCAAATGTTTAGTACAGTGCTTTGCACATAGTAAGCACTCAATAAAGACGATTGAACGAATGAACGAACTTGGGTTAAGGCTGTGGTCAGAACAGATAGGGCAGGAAGAACTGTCCGCAACCTGCCACTCATCTCGGGGGTGTCCAGACGGTCTGTCCCCTGCCTGGGATGGACATGGCGCACAACTGTAAGCTCACTGTGGGCAGAGAATGCGCTGTTATATTGTATATCATACTCTCCCAAGTGCTTAGTACATTGTTCTTCACACAGCAAGCGCTCAATAAATACTATTGAGTTGAACTGTAGCTGGTGTTTTGATCTCCAGAGTCCAGCCTCCCTCTGCCACCAAGTCCAGTAGCACTGCCGTGTAGTCCATGTTCAGAGGGCCTGGGGAGGGTTTGGGTTACACTCTAGACTTGAATGATCTAGGACTGACTTCTATCAAACTGCAAGTGTGATGTCATCCACAATTTGACACCACTGATGCCTGTTAACTTATTTTGTTGTCTGTCTCCCCCTTCTAGACTGTGAGCCCAATATTGGTGGGTAGGGATTATCTCTATCTGCTGCCAAATTGTATTTCCCAAGAGCTTAGTACAGTGTTCTGCACACACTAAGTGCTCAGTCATGCTCCACTGCATTTCCGCTGAAAACTGGAGGGAATCGTTGAGGCAGACCTGCATGCATGGCGTCATGAAGGGAGTGGCCCAGGAAGTGAGTAGCTTTCCTTGAGCAAAAGATTCACATGGAAAAAGCAGAAGCAATGTGGCCTAGTGGATAAAGCATGGACCCAGGAAAGGGCAGAACCTAGATTTCAATCCCGTCTCTGTCATGTATCTGCTGTGTGACCTTGGGCAAGTCAAAAACTCCTCACTTTTGGCTTCAAAGCTCTCCATCACTTTACCTCTTCTTACCTCACCTCCCTTCTCTCCTTCTACATCCCAGCCCGCACACTCTGCTCCTCTGGTGCTAACTTTCTCACTGTCCCTCATTCTCACCTGTCCCACCGTCAACCCCTGGCCCATGTCCTACATCTGGCCTGAAATGCACTCCTTCTTCAAATCAGCCAAATAATCATGCTTCTCCCCTTCAAAGTCCTATTCACCTCCTCCAAGAGGCCTGCCAAGACTAAACCCCCCTTATCCTCAACTCTCCCTCCCCTTTGCATCGCCTTAACTCACTCCCTTTGCTCTACTCCACCTCCCCACCCCATATCTATAATTCTATTTATTTATATTGATTCCTGTTTACTTGTTTTGATGTCTGTCTCCCCGATTCTAGCCTGTAAACCTGGTGTGGGCAGGGATTGTCTCTCTTTATTGCTGAATTGTACTTTCGAAGCGTTTAGTATAGTGCTCTGCACACAGTAAATGCTCAATAAATACAATTGAATGAATGAGAAGCAGCGTGGCTCAGTGGAAAGAGCACGGGCTTTGGAGTCAGGGCTCATGAGTTCGAATCCCAGCTCTGCCACTTGTCGGCTGTGTGACTGTGGGCAAGTCACTTAACTTCTCTGTGCCTCAGTTCCCTCATCTGTAAAATGGGGATTAAGACTGTGAGCCCCACGTGGGACAACCTGATTCCCCTATGTCTACCCCAGCGCTTAGAACAGTGCTCGGCACATAGTAAGTGCTTAACAAATACCAACATTATTATTATTATTTTAATGAATTGAACTTCTCTGTGTCTCAGTTCCCCATCTGTAAAATGGGGATTAAGACTGTGAGCCCCCTGTGGGACAGGGACTGTGTCCAACCTGATTGTCTTGTATCCACCCCAGAGCTTAGTACAGAGTCTAGCACAAAGTAAGTGCTTAACAAGCACCATAATAATAATAATCGTTATTATTGTGTCTACCCCAATACTTAGTATCCATTCATTCATTCAATAGTTTTTATTGAGCGCTTACTATTTGCAGAGCACTGTACTAAGCACTTGGAATATACAATTCGGCAGCAGACAGAGACAATCCCTGCCCAATGAAGGGGCTTACAGTCTAACTGGGGGAGACAGATGGACAAAAACAAGACAACATAATCACGATACATCGAATCAGGGGAATGTACACCTCATTAACAAAATAAATAGGGTAGTAAAAATATATACAAATGAGCACAGTGCTGAGGGGAGGTGAAGGGAGAGGGGGAGGAGCAGAGGGAAAGGGGGCTTAGCTGAGGGGAGGTGAAGGGGGGAAGGGGGAGGGAGCAGAGGGTGGAGGGGAAGCAGAGAGGGCGCAGAGGGAAAAGGGGAAGCTCAATCTGGGAAGGCCTCTTGGTGGAGGTGAGCTCTCAGTAGGGCTTTGAAGAGGGGAAGAGAGTTAGTTTGGCAGAGGTAAGGAGGGAGGGCATTCCAGGACAGCGGTAGGACGTGGGCCAGAGGTTGTCGGCGGGATAGGCGTGAACATGGGAGGGTGAGGAGGTGAGTGGCAGAGGAGCGGAGAGTGCAGGGTGGGCAGTAGAAAGAGAGAAGGGAGGAGAGGTAGGAGGGGTGAAGGTGATGGAGAGCCTTGAAGCCCAGAGTGAGAAGTTTTTGTTTCGTGTGGAGGTTGATGGGCAACCACTGGAGGTTTTTAAGAAGGGGAGTGACAGACCCAGAGTGTTTCTGCAGGAAGATGATCCAGGCAGCGAAATGAAGAATAGACTGGAGTGGGGAGAGACAGGAAGAAGGGAGGTCAGAGAGAAGGCTAACAATAATCCAGCCGGGATATTATGACAGCTTGTACCCGTAGGATAGCAATTTGGATGGAGAGGAAAGGGCGGATCTTGGCGATATTGTAAAGGTGAAATCGGCAGGCATTGGTGACAGATTGGATGTGTGGGGTTAATTAGAGAGTGGAGTCAAGGATGACACCAAGGTTGCGGGCTTGAGAGACAGGAAGGATGATTGTACCGTCCACAGTGACAGGGAAGTCAGGAAGAGGACAGGGTTTGGGAGGGAAGATAAGGAGCTCAGTTTTGGACATTTCCTTGGAGTTCACCAAAGAAGTGAGTATAGATGGAGATATGAAATGACTTGCCCTAAGACACACAGCAGACAATTGGCAGAGCTGGGACTGGAACCCAGGCTCTCTGACTGCCAGGCCCATGCTGTACCCACTAGGCAACACTGCTTCTCAATCCTCTTGGGTGCACTCTGTGGATGGAACTGTGGATCCTACATTGCCCTTTTCAGCTATACATGCTCTCACAGCTGAACTTCACTGACAGTGGCTTCTTTTTCAAAAACTAAGGACAACTATACATATAAATCCGCATGCCCGCTGGCTTGCATTGGATGTCACATGTGTCTGCATGTCCAGTGACTATGAGAGCCAACACCGACACCCCAAAACTGTCCAGTAATAATAATAATACTAATGTTGGTATTTGTTGAGCCCTTATTATGTGCCGAGCACTGTTCTAAGCGCTGGGGTAGATACAGGGTAATCAGGTTGTCCCACGTGAGGCTCACAGTCTTAATCCCCATTTTACAGATGAAGTAACTGAGGCACCAAGAAGTTAAGTGACTTGCCCAAAGTCACACAGCTGACAGGTGGCAGAGCTGGGATTAGAACCCATGACCTCTGGCTCCCAAGCCCATGCTCTTTCCACTGAACCACGCGGATGGGCTGAAAGGAATCTGGCTATATACAGGACCATATTTCTCTAGAGAAATAAAAATTCATGTACATAAAAAAACTGTACAACACCCCTAAAGGTTCATGAAATTTGCCCTATGGCCTCTTTATCCTTGTTGAGAGAGGATAGGAACTCTTTAGCCTGTAAGCTCATTGTGGGCAGGGAATGTGTATTATATTGCTACATCGTCTTCTCCCAAGAGTTAGTACAGTGCTCTGCACTCAGTAATATGATTAATAATAATGGTATTTGAAGCAGCATGCCCTAGTGGCAAGAGGATGGGTTTGGGAGACAACGGACCTGGGTTCTAATCCCAGTTCCACCACATGTCTGCTGTGTGACCTTGGGTAAGTCACACAGCTTGGAGAAGCAGCGTGGCTCAGTGGGAAGAGCAAGGGCTTGGGACTCAGAGATCATGGGTTCGAACTCCGGCTCTGCCGCTTGTCAGCTGTGTGACTGTGGGCAAGTCACTTCACTTCTCTGGGCCTCAGTTCCCTCATCTGTAAAATGGGGATTAAGACTGTGAGCCTCATGTGGGACAACCTGATTACCCTGTATCTACCCCAGCGCTTAGAACAGTGCTCTGCACATAGTAAGTGCTTAACAAATTCCAACATTATTATTAAGTCACTTAACTTCTCTGTGCCTCAGTTACCTCATCCATAAAATAGGAATTAAGAGTATGAGCCCCATGTGGGGCAGGGACTGTGGCAACCTGATTACCTTTGATCTACCCCAGTGTTTAGAACAGTACTTGTCATATAGTAAGTGTTATTTCTATTGTTCTTGTCTGTCCGTCTCCCCCGATTAGACCGTAAGCCTGTCAAAGGGCAGGGACCGTCTCTATCTGTTACCGATCTGTACATTCCAAGCGCTTAGTACAGTGCTCTGCACATAGTAAGCGCTCAATAAATACTATTGAATGAATGAATGAACAAACCATAATAATTATTATGTGCCAGGCCCGTACTAAGTGCTGGGCAGGTACAGGTAAATCAGGTGGACCACAGTCCACGTGGGGCTCACAGTCTCAATCCCTATTTTAGAGATGAGATAACTGAGGACCAGAGAAGTGAAGTGACTTGCCCAAGATGACACAGCAGACAAGTGACGGAGGTAGCATTAGAACCCATGACCTTTTGACTCCCATGCCTGTGCTCGATTCACTGACCCATGTTGAACGACTCACGGACTGACACGGACTGAAATGTTTCTTGTTTTAGGTCCCCTTGGGACTCGCGAGTTCTGGCCAGTGGGAGGGGGATGGGGTGCGGGGGCCCAGCTGCTGGGCGAAGCGCTGAGAGGCAGCTTCAACGGGGAGGGCCGAGGACGCCCCCCAGCTACGCGGACCGCCTCCCCCACCCACCCAGCTGGGGAGGAGTCGGAACCCGAGCCCACCCCCACCCCTTCCCCCGCCAGGCCCGGCCGACCACACATGGAGAAGTCCCACACTCCAAACTGCGCAGATTCTTTAAAAAATATTTTCACGTTGGAAAAAAAAAGTTTCCGAGAATTAAATAACACGAAAGTGCATGAAATACGATGTAGAAAATCCCCCACCCGCCTCGGCCCCCGCCTCTCTGCAGTCCCATCTGAAGTTAATTTGGGTCCGGAGCTGGACGGGCTTTCGCAGGGCGGGTAAACATTGGCGGGAAGAGTGTAAATAGCGTTCTCAGACAAAGCGGCAGTTCAAAGAGAATTGTCCCTGGGCAAGGAGCCCCGGGTGGGAAGGCCTTGGGGCAGTGCAGGCTGCCCCGGGAGCGGCTGGTCCCGGAGGGGAACCGGCTAGGGAAGGTGGTAGCCAGACCGGTGGGTGGTAGCCGGTCAGTGAGGAGGATGGGCTGGGGTGGGTGGCAGCCGGACAGGGTGGATGGTACCAGTCAGGGTGGTATCCGGGAAGGGGTGAGTGGTAGCCAATCAGGAAAATGGGCTGGGGTGGACGGTAGCCAGACAGGGGCGAGTGGTAGCGGGTCAGTGAAGGGATGAGTGGTAGATGATCAGTGAGGAGGATGGGCTGGGGTGGGTGGTAGCTGAACAGGGTGGGTGGTACCAGTCAGGGTGGTAACCCGGAAGGGGTGAATGGAAGACAATCAGCGAGGAGGATGGGCTGGAGATCTGGTCAGTCAGGGGTGGGTTGGAGGGGCTGGAGGAGTGTGCCCACCCCACAGTGAGAGGCGAGTCCCCAGGTCTGTCCGCCCAGACCTCACCAAGAGGCCGGACCGACGGCCAGCCTCCCGCTGGCGACTCAGAACAGCCGGCCTCCCACCCTGCTTGGAAGTCCGTTTTCCCCTCCCCGAGGCCTCGGTTTCCCCAGGTCTGACCCTCGGATTGCAAGGCTGAGAACCCTCCTCCCCTCCGAGCCCCCTGGCTCAGCCCCCTCCACCGGAGTGGCCGGAGTCTCGACTCCAAGACCTGCAGCGGCTCTGCTCCCCGCTGGGCCCCTGCTCTGCCCTGCCTCTGGCCTCCCCACCGAGGCTCACCGCATGGGCCTAGGCAGCTGGCATCGAGCCTGAGCTCTCCCCTCGGGCCAGGAGTGGCCACTTGTCTCCTGGAACGTCAGACCGGCAAGGAGGCCTGGTTGCCTTATTCCCTTTCCCCAGGGGTGGTGGGGGGAAGATGATTCTCCAACCCGGTGCCGTAACAGGCCGGGGCTCCCCTCCGCCCCCAACCCAGCAGCCTTCTCCTCCCCCACAACCATCCATCCTTCCCACGTCAGACCCTTCGTCCTTCTCTCCTGAGGAGTCAACTGGCAGGGCGAGAAGCAGACCCCCGGGAGGGGAGGGTGAATGGCCAGGACCGGATGCCAACTTTACTGCTGTGCCCGCCCCACACATGTGTCTGCACGCGTGTGTCTGCACGAGTGTGTGTGGGGGGGGGAGGAGTGGGAAGGGGGTGGCCCTGGAGGGCTGGGCGGCCTCCCAAGGCCCTGGCTGCATAGCTCCTGGAACACGTGACGGTTGTCCTGGCAACGCGGCACATTGGGGAATCACAGCCTTGATGCCACTTGTGTAAACGATTACCAGGGGGTCAGAGGTCAAGCGCAGCACATGTGTGGCATCAATTAGCAGCGCAGGGAGGTGGGGGGAGAGGGGTTTGGTAGAGTCTCTGCCCCAATCACATTTAACCTCTTAGCTGCTGGAAGCAGCTTGGGCGGGGGGCTGAGGGGGGGCGGCGGTGGGGAACGGGATGGCCCGATGAGGCCTACTCTCTGCCTAGAATCCCCAGCCGGCAACAGCTCCTCCCACCCCTCTTCTCCCATTCAGGATGGATCCAACCCAGATGGCTGCCACAGTCAGGACCCAGGTCTCTGGTTCCCGGAAGCTTCTCTCACTGTTTGCCAGGGCCACCAGTCTGGCTCAATAGTGGGGCTGTCATAGATTCAGAGAGATTCCCCAAGTGACGGCAGGGGTAATGACTCGAAACTCTTCAGTGTGCTGAGTCAGTACTATTAGTTGGTATCATGGAGATCAGATTGGGGCCTATCTCAGTCAGTCAATTGTATTTACTGAGCGCTCACTACGTGCAGAGCACTATACTAAGCACTTGGAGAGTACAATATAAGAATAAACAGACATAATCCCTGCTCAAAATGAGCTTACAGTTTAGAGGACTATCACCACATTTCAGACCACACTGCCCTGGGCTCCCCACTACAGATAGAGAGTGTGTACAGCAAGTGTGTACAGGGTGTACGTGTGTGTAAGCGAATGCATGTGTACGCAGGAGATGTAGCGCAAGTGTATGCAGGAGGAGGAGGAGGTGCAAGTGAATGCATGTGTGTGCTGGGGGTGCATGTGCGAATATGTGCAGGAGGAGGAGGTGCAAGTCAATGCATATGTATGCACATTTGTGAACACTTGGGAGAGCTGCTCTTTGCACATGGAGTAGAGTTAGAACCTGACTTCCCTGGTCACAGATCTGATTCCTTTCAGGCTTTACCTAATTAAAAAAAAATGTTGGTATTTGTTAAGCGCTTACTATGTGCAGAGCACTGTTCTAAGCGCTGGGGTAGATACAGGGTAATAAGGTTGTTCCACATGAGGCTCACAGTCTTCATCCCCATTTTACAGATGAGGTATCTGAGGCACAGAGAAGTTAAGTAACTTACCCACAGTCACAGAGCTGCCAAGTGGCTGAACTGGGATTCGAACCCATGACCTCTAACTCCCAAGCCGGGCTCTTTCCACTGAGCCACGCTGCTTCTCTAGTAAGACAATTAGTAAGACAAGTATAGTGCCTGGCACATAGCATTTAACAAATATCATTAAAAAAAATCAGCATCCTCCAGTCTCCAGGCTTCAAGACCTGTGTAGTGCCTGGCACTTAGTATTTAACAAATACCATTAAAAAACAAATCAGCATCCTCCCGTCTCCAGACCTCGGCGCCTCTTTGTGGCTGTGTCTCTGAGCATGAGCAGCAGGTGTCTCACCAGTCCAGGCAGGCAGGGATCTGGTCGAGGGCTGAGGAGGCCCCAGCAGTCAGAACCCTGGAGGAGGGACCGGTCACTGTTGCGCTCCACGGCCTTTCATGATGCCCTAGTTACCAAATGGGGAGAGCATGGGAATGGGAGACCAGGGTTCTAGATCCAGCTCTGATCCTAACTTGTGGTGCGTCTTTGAGCAGATCACTGAATCTTTCTGGGCCACAGTTTCTTTATCTGTAAAACGGGCATAAGAGTTCTGCTCTCCCTCCCT
This sequence comes from Ornithorhynchus anatinus, assembly GCF_004115215.2. Lineage (NCBI taxonomy): Eukaryota > Metazoa > Chordata > Mammalia > Monotremata > Ornithorhynchidae > Ornithorhynchus > Ornithorhynchus anatinus. The sequence continues at coordinate 726,487 of NC_041729.1, forward strand.
CTTAGATTTTGAGTCTGTACCTGTGGAACAGGGAGAATTTATCTGATCTGAATCTCCGCATAGCCTAGTGAAAAGAGCAGGGGCCTGGGAGTCAGATGACCTGGGTTCTAATCCCACTATGTCATGTACCTGTTGTGAGACCTTGGACAAGGCACTTAACTTCTCCGTGCCTCAGTTCCCTCATCTGTAGAATGGGGATTCAATACCTGTTCTCTCTCCTACTTAGACTGTGAGCCCCAAGTGGGATGTGATTATCTTTTACCTGCCCCAGAACTTAGAACAGTGCTTGGTACATAGTAAGCACTCAAAAAATACCACAATTATTATTACTGTTACATCTTCCATGGTGTTTAAGACAGCGCTTGACACTTAGTAATGCTGAATAAAAATCGTAATTCTGGCTGCAGGAGGTGGTTGGCTTGGGGTCCAAGAGGATGGGGTCGGGGAGAAAGGACTCTGTCTGAAGAGTTTGCAATCCAGAGGTGGGAGGAGGAGGGAGGCCTTCCCAGTTCCCTTCTGAAATGCAGCCAAGATTCCACTTCTCCAAACATGATCTGTAGGTTGACCAGTACCCCTTTCCCTTCCTCGTCCCACTGGGCCCATGGATGGGGCCTCTTCCATAGGTAGGGACTCAAACACACTCCTTGCAAAATCACACTGATCCACTCCTGAGGCCACCTCTGCCTTAGCAGGGGAAGCGTGATAATAATGGTACTTGTTTAAGCACTACTTAACAAGTGCATATTATGTGCCAAGCACTGTTCTAAGCACTAGGGTAGATACAAGTTAATCAGGTTGGACAGAATCCCTGCCCCACTATGGGCTCACTCTTAATCCCATTTTTTACAGATGAGGTAACTGAGGGACAGAGAAGTGAAGTGACTTGCCCAAGGTCACCCAGCAGACAGGTGGTGGAGCTGGGATTAGAAGCCATGACCTTCGGACTCCCACTCCCATGCTCCATTTACTCATGCTGCTTTCCATTATAATAATAATAATGGCATTTTTAAGTGTTTACAATGTGCAAAGCACTGTTTTAAGCGCTGGGAAGGATACAAGGTGATCAGGTTCCCTCAAGTAAGGCTCACAGTCTCAATGCCCATTTTACTGATGAGATAACTGAGGCACAGAGAAGTTAAGTGACTTGCCCAAAGTCACACAGCTGGCAAGTGGCAGAGCAAGGATTTGAACCCATGACCTCTGACTCCCCAGCCCGTGCTCTTTCCACTGGGTGGAGTTCTAGAAGGGATAGAGTCTGATCCCTGCCAGGACCCAGACCAGAACCAGGACCAGGACCAGGACCAGGATGATTCCTTGGAATCTGAGACAGCTGGTGTGGCAGGCCAGTGAGAGGGTCCTGCCAGGCCCCCTGCAAGCCTGGCCTGTTCCACCAAGGTCCTCAGGCTTGAGGACCCTGTAAACTGTAATCTCCTTGTGGATAGGGATGATGTCTACCAACTCAAATGAATTGTACTTTCCCAAGCGCTTAATACAGTGCTCTACACACAGTAAGCGCTCAGTAAATGAAAAACAACTTGGCTTAGTGGATAGACCACAGGCCTGGGAGTCATAAGCACTGAGCTGCAAATCTTGGTTCTGCCACTTGTCTGCTGTATAACCCTGGGCAAATCACTTAACCTCTCTGTGCCTCAGTTACATTCTTCTGTAAAATGGGGATTAAGACTGTGAGCTCAATGTGGGACATGGATGGTGTCCGACCTGATTATTATTATTATCTTGTATCAATGCTGCGCTTAGTACAGTGCCTGGCACTTGGCATGTGCTTAGTACCATTAAAAAATAAATAAATACCATTGATTGATTGATTGACTCTGATCCAGTAGCTGGAAGGGCAGATGGGGTGGCCAGCCAGCCATTTGCCTCCCTTGGTTCTGCTGCTGTCTCCCACAATGCTCCCTAATCTCAGCCCACCTGCCCCCCCCATCCCCCACCTCCAGTTCTGTTCCCTGTAATAATAATAATAATAATAATGTTGGTATTTGTTAAGCGCTTACTACGTGCCGAGCACTGTTCTAAGCGCTGGGGGAGACACAGGGGAATCAGGTTGCCCCACGTGGGGCTCACAGTCTTCATCCCCATTTGACAGACGAGGTAACTGAGGCACCGAGAAGTGAAGTGACTTGCCCAAAGTCACACAGCTGACAAGTGGCCGAGCCGGGATTCGAACCCATGACCTCTGACTCCAAAGCCCGTGCTCTTTCCACTGAGCCGCGCTGTAGCCCTGCTGACCTTCAGACGGAAGCCCGGCAAGCACAGCCTCCTCTCGCCTACAGTCCTAAAGGATACTAGGAGGGGCTATAGACTAGAAACTGCGTGTGGGAAGAAATCGTTTCTACCAACTCTAATGCATTGTACTTTCCCAAGAGCTTAGTACAGTACTCTGCATACAGTAAGCGCTCAACTAATACCACTGATTCATTGATTGATTGATAGGGGAGAAAGAGGTCTTTCACTAAGTCCTGTTGGTTTTTCTTTCACACCATCTCTAGAATCTGACCTTTCTTCTCCATCCAACTGCTTCCATGGCTGGTCCAAGCACTTATCCTGTTCTGCCTCAACTACTGCATCAGCCTCTTCGCTGACCACCCTCCCTCCAGGCTCTTTCCACTCCAATCTCTATTTCATTCTGCTGGCCGGATGATTTTTGTGCATAAAAGAACAGTCCATGTCTCTCAACCCCTCAAAAGCCTCCCACGGTTGCCCATCCATCTGAGTTTAAAAAAAGCCCTAATCATTTGTTTGAAGGCTCTTATCAGCCCTGCCCCTCCTAGCTAAAGTCAGGAATCTACTATAACCCAGCCTAGATAATTTGCTCCTCCAATGCCAACCTGTTCCCTGTACCTCAATCTCCTCTCTTACAACCCTAAGGGATACCAGGAGGAGGCTGTAGACTAGAAACTGCCTGTGGGCAGAAATCATTTTTGCCACTTCTATTATATTATACTTTCCCAAGAGCTTAGTACAGTCCTCTGCATACAGTAAGTGCTCAACAGATACCATTGATTCGTTGATTGATAAAGGAGAAAGAGGTCTGTCACTAAATCCTGTTTGCTCTTTTACACCATCTCTAGAATCTGCCCTTTCTTTTCCACCCAAACTGCTTCCATGCGATCCTCTGCATTTATTCTCCCTTTACCCTGGAACTCTGTTCCCTTTTATATCTGACGGATGACCACTGTCCCTATCGTCAAAGCTCCTCTGAAATCACACCTCTTTCAAGAGATCCTCCCTGGAAATACCCACCCGATTAGTCCTCCCATCTGTGTCACCTCCCTTCTGTGTCATCGTTGCTCTCTACCCCTTAAAGTGTATTCATACTCACCCCATCCCTGGCCTCATAGCACTCCTGTTCATACCCTTATACTCTACTATTTCCCCTAGCTGTAATTTATTTTAATGTCTGCCTTCCCGGGTAGTCTGTCCGTTTTAGTGGCGGAGGGGTTGTGGGAGCGGAGGCCCTGCTGGGGGTGGGAGACGTGGGGAAAGTGAGAGTGAGGGTCCCTGGGGTTGGCGGGGAGAGGGCTGGGAGCCCTGAGAAGCTACGTGCCACGGCTTGGGGAGGAGGAGTTGGGGGGGGGGGGTCTGGGGCCGTCTCCATGGCAACCATTTGGGCCTTCTTCCAGTGGCTACCATCTTGGTTCCTTGCAGGTGGTGGGGGGAGGGGGAGCGCCCCTAAGCGACTGGGGTCCGGTTTGGAGGAATGACTTTTTGCCACCAAGGAAAAAGGCCGGACCCGGGGGTCCTAAACGGGGCGGGGGGGCAAAGGCTTCGAAGGGGCTAGCGCTGCCCCCCACCCGGGCCTATTTCTCTCCCTCCCCCTTCCTCTCCTCCCCGCGACCCCCCGGCCTCGGCCCGCCCCCCTCTCGTCGGGGAGAAAGGCGGCGGTGATCGATAACTGGACACAATGTCTGGGGCGGGCCGGGGGCTCCCTCATGAATAAAGAGGAGCCGCGCCGGCCCCCCCGGCGGCCTCGGCGGATAAAATGGGGCCGATTGTGCGGGGCCGCTTAGCATTCCGGGGGTCTGCGCCCCCCGGCCGGGACTCCCAGGACCGCTTGTGTGCGCGCTTTGTCTCCCCTGGGCGGCCCCCGCTGCGAGCCGCCCCCTCCCCGCTTTGTCTCGGCCCGTGACCAATGGCCCACAGGGGGGTCGCCGTGAGAACCGGGCAGCGGCCCCGGGCGGGAGGGAGGGATGGAGGGATGGGTGGGTGGGTGGGTGAGTGGGTGGGTGGCGGAGGGGAGGGCCGGGAGGGGAGAGGAAGGGGAGGCCTTTTGTTCCTGACTCGGGGGCGGGGGGCTGCGACACTCGGGAAGGGGCAGGGGCTGGAGGAAGGGCTAGGACGGCCCTGCCCCTCGGAGAGCCCCCCGGGAGTTAGGTCCCGTCCCTAGGGGACCCCCGGAATTCGGCCTCGTCCCTCGGAGCCTCCCCACCCCAGTCCCAGGACTGGGATGGGGAAGGGGTGGGATGAGGGCGGGAATAGCGTGGGAACGGAGAGTCGGTCAATCGCATTTACGGAGCGCTTACTGTGTGCACAGCACTGTACTAAGCGCTTGGGTAAGCGTCATACAGCAATAAAGAGAGACAATCCCGGCCCACAACGAGCTCACAGGATGGGATGAGGAAGGGGATGTGGGGATTGAGGATAGGATGAGGGTGGGTTGGGGCTGGGAATGGAGACTTGGGTGGATGTGGAATGTGATGGTGCAGGGCTGAGGTGGGTGAGGTTGGTGGGGTGAAGATCCTGTAGGGAAGGGGCAGGAATGGGTGTGGAGGCTGGGTGAGGGCATGGCGGAGAGGGTCCCCAAATCCTTCATCCTTTTTCCCTTGGAGCCCCCCAGTAGTGGTCTGGCCTAGCTCCGGTCCTTTTATGGCATTCCTCAGCTCTGGGTAGTTGAGGTCTGGAGGAGGTGTGCCCGGTGGTCCCTGGGGCACCATAGTACTGGTGCCTGGCACACAGTAGGGGCTTATTTATTATTTTTATTATCATTACTATTACTGGGATGGAATGCCTATCACCCAGAGTGGGAAGATGGTCCAATAGCAGAGTTTCCTGAAGGAACGTATGTTCTGTCCTCCCAGTTCCCAAAGAGTTATCTGCCCTTTCCCTGGGGAGGGCTACCTTGGGGGTCCCTTTCTCCCCCTGCACTTATGCGTGTGCGTGCATCCACGCACACAATGCAAGCACACCCATCTCCACCTAATCCTATCTGGCTCCTCTTTCATCTGCAGGCTGGCCTCCTCTCTTGTCTCTTCTCCTCCCCATCTCTTGTCTCTGTTTCGGTCTCTTTCCATCTCTGTCTCTCCCTCCTTCCCTCCTTCCCAGCTGTGGGCTCCTCAAGGCCCCTTTGTGGTCCTAATCAAACCTTGGTGAGTGAAGGCTGTCCCGGGGCGGGCAGGGGGCTGTGGGGGAGGTGCCGTCTCTTTGTTCTCCTCCCCAGAGCTGCAGGTGTGCCCCGTGGGTGGCGGCCGGCCCTGCAGGGGGAGAGGGCTGGGAACAGCTTCTAGAGGGGAAATGGCCTCGTGGGGAGGGGGTGGGGAGCTATTCTGGTTTCCCCACTTTCCGACCCTGAGAAGTGGGGCCCCTCTGGCCCTTGAGCAAAATCCAGACTTTTCCCTTGCTCTCTTGTCACCCCTTTCCCTTCTTTTTTTAAAAAAATGCGATTTATTAAGCCCTTCCTATGTGCCAGGCACTGTACTAAGCAATAGGGTAGGTACAAGCTAATCAGGTTACCATATATCCAGGAAATGTGGGTTCTGCTGGAGGGGAGGAAGAAGGGTGACAAAACTGGGAAGGGACGGTCTGGGACTTGAGAAGGGAATGGGGGAGAGGGGACACCTCTGGATCAGAGGAGAGAGTGGGAAAGGGATTGGGCCAAATGCCCCCACAGGTGGCCTAGATTCTTTGAGTCCGATCCCTCCCTGCCTGCTTCATTTTCCTCATCCAGGGCTGGGGGTAGGGCTGGGAGGAAGGTCTTCTTTTTGGGTAGGAAGATTTCTGGAGCTGTAATATTGTAGGGGCAACAAGAAGATTTCTAGGGTCATTAAAGTGTACTCTCCCAAGCGCTTAGTACAGTGCTCTGCATACAGTAAGCACTCAATACATTTGATTGAATGAATGAATGCATGCATGCATGCATGAATGAATGAATGGTGTTCAGACAAGGGAGAAAGAGGATTCAGATTTGGGCAAACTCCCCCATCCACCCCGGACAGCTTCCCCAATTTCTCTGGCCTTCAGCCCCTTCCAAGGGCTGCTGGAGGTTGGGGCTGTGATTGGGCTGGCCCCTGGATTCTGTCCCTCAGGCCCAGGCTCGTTAGCAATTTGGGCTCAGTCAGCCGTGACCCAGCCCCTGGGGTGGGATATTGGGGGTGGGGGGTTCGGTGGACTCAGCCACCAGCTGCTCATCTTCTTCTGTTCGGAGGCCAGTCACTCTTCCCGGCTTCAGGCTCCCTCTTGCCCTCCCCACCTATCAGCCAGGACCCCAGCCCAGAGCAGGGAATCAGAAGCTAGTAACTGGAATTTTCAGGGGATGATGGGTTTTGGGGGAGCAGGGAGAGAGAGGGAAGCTTGACAGCTTGTGGAGACCATTGCGTGGAGGGTCAGCACAGAGTCAGATGGACAGTGTGGGCAGGGAGCAGGGGGCTCAGGTCCATGAGGGCCTGAGCTGCATGGGGCTCAGGTGGGTCCGGGAGTTAGAGGACATGAGTTCTAATCCCAGCTCCAGTACTTGTCTTTGTGTGACCTTGGCAAGTCATTTCATTTCTCTGCCTCAGTTACCTCATCTATAAAATGGTGATTAAGACTGTGAGGCCCATGTAGGAGAAGAACTGTGTTCGATCTGATCCAGCACTTAGTACAGTGCCTGGCACCTAGTAAGCGCTTACCAAATATCATAATTATAATTATTATTATTAGCTTATATCTACTCCAATGATTAGTACAGTGCCTGGCATATAGTGGGAGCTTAACAAATACCATAAGAAAATATATGAAAAAAGGAGACCACAACCTTGGGTGCGTGTGTGGGGGCAATATTGGGAGGGGGGATGGCATTGGCATGGGTAGCTTGGGTAGGGGGCTGGTAGGACCCCATTGCGGGAGGACCCTCCACCCTTAGGCCAGGGTAGCTGTCTTTGGGGGTGAGCCAGGAGGTTGGGGCTACAGGGGAATGGGCATGTCAGTGGGGACCAGAGGAGGACTATTAGCCTAGCATGTCACCTGAAGGGCTGGGGCTTTGGAGAGGAATGATGTGGCAATTTTACCAGGAAAAAAAAACCAACCCAAAAGCTTGTCTATGAATTGTCCAAAGTCTCTGAGTGTATTTTTTCTATTCATTCAATCATATTTATTGAGTGCTTACTGTGTGCAGAGCACTGTACTAAGCACTTGGAATGTTCAATTCACAATAATAGTATTCATTAGAAGCGCTCAGTATGTTTCAATTGCTATGCTGAGCCCAGGGAAAGATACAGGATGATCGGGTTGGACACCGTCCCTGTCCCCTGCAACTGGGCTTGCGGAGGGAGGGAGAACAGGGATCTGATTCCCGGTTTACAGATGATTAAATTGAGGCCCAGGTGGTAAGTGACCTGGCCAAGGTCACACAGCAGGCCAGGGGAGGAGTTGGGAGTAGAAGCCAGGTCTCCTGCCTCTGAGCCTTGGACTCTCTCCACTAGACCTCCATGCCTCCTGCTTTGCACTGTTCACCCACCACAGGCACTGGGCCACAAGGATTATGGTTTGTCTGTGGCACCCGGTGGGTTTTCTGGGACTATGGGAGATGGATCCTGGGGAAGTGACCTCAAGGAAAAGCAGTATGGCCTAGTGGATAGAGCACAGTCCTGATAGTCAGAGGTCCTGGGTCCTAATCCCAGCTCCACCACTTACCTGCTGGATGACCTTGAGCAAGTCACTTCACTTTTCTTTACCTCAATTCCCTCTTTTGAAAAACAGGGATTAAGACTGTGAGACCCATGAGGAACATGTACTTTGTCCAACTTGATTAGCTTGTATATACCCCCAGCGTTTAGTATAGTGTCTGGCACATAGTAAGCACTTGACATAAAAAAGAGTAAGGCAGAAGGCAGAGGAATTAGGTGAAAGTTAGGATGGAGGGATACTGACTGAAGTCTTCCTGACCATCTCTGAATGAAAGACTGAGGTTGGGCTGGGGACGAGCCTGGGTTCACCTGGAAGAAGTATATATCCATAGAGCGGCTTAAAACTTTCCAATGAAAGGGAGATCTGGGTTCCAGTTCCAGCTCTGCCCACGGCCTGCTGTCCTACCTTGGGAAAGCCACAGAACCTCTGTGGGCCTCATTTCTGTCTCTGTAAAATGTGTATAAAATCCCTGCTCCCCCTCCCTTTCAGGTTGTGAGCCCCCTGGGGGATAGGGTCTGTGTCTGATCTGATTATCTTGCCTCTACCTCAGCATTCAGCATAGTGTTTGGCATCCAGTAAATGCTTAATAAATATCATTGTAATTTCTAGTAGCAGTAATAATAATAATTATGATACTTGTTAAGCACTTACTATGTGCAGGCACTAAGTGCTGGGGTGGTCACAAGCAAATCAGGTTGGACACAGTCCCTGTCCCACATAGGTCTCACAGTTCTTAATCCATTTTACAGATGAGGTAACTGAGACACAGAGAAATTAAGTGACTTGCCCAAGGTCACACAGCAGACAAGCGGCAGAGCTGGGATTAGAACCCATGACCGTCTGACTCCCAAGTCCCTACTCTATCAACTATGCCAGCAGAACTAGGGGACCAGATGTCAGAGTGTGGCTGACTCAGTGCAAACCATCACCACTATCACAAATGTGTGATTTAATGGGAGCCCTGAAAAGGGGCAAGATGCACTCTTTATTCACCCCTCTCTCAGCCCCACAGCACATATATACAAACCCGTAATTTATCTTTTTATATTAATGTCTGTCTCTCCTGCCCCCACTGTATACTGTAAGCTCCTTGTGGGCAGGGAACATGTCTACCAACTCTACTATATTGGCCTCTTCCAAGGGCTCTCCACATGGGCCTGGGAGTCAGTACCTCATGGGTTCTAACCCCAGCTCCACCACCTGTCTGCTGTGTGACCTTGGGCAAGTCACTTAACTTTTCTGGGCCTCAGTTCCCTCATCTGTAAAATGGGGATAATAATAATAATGATGGTATTTGTTAAGCGCTTACTATATGCAAAGCACTGTTCTAAGTGCTGAGAGATACAGGGTGATCAGGTTGTCCCACCTGGGGTTCACAGTCTTAATCTCCATTTTACAGATAAGGTAACTAAGGCCCCGAGAAGTTGTGACCTGCCTAAAGTCACACAGCTGACAAGTGGCGGAGCCGGGATTAGAACCAATGACCCCTGACTCCCAAGCCAGTGCTCTTTCCACTGAGCCACACTGCTTCTCCATGCCAATTAAGATTCTGAACACTGTGTGGAATAGGGACTGTGTCCAGCCCAATTATCCTGTATCTACTCCAACACTTAGAACATTGCCTGACACATAGTAAGCGTTTAACGAATACCATAAAATACATGCTCAGTGCCTACAGGTGGTGGCGAGCCAACCCTTGGGCAGGATTGCCCAGAGGACCAGACCTTAACACCCATCCCCTCCCTCCCCCAGGAAAAGCAGCAGAAATGGAGCCAGGGCAATGTGAGGGGGGCCTGGGGATGGGCCAAAAAAGGCCAGAAACAACCGTGCAGGCTACCACTCCTGCCAGAAGACTGAGTCTGACCACAGCCCTGATGGACTCACCCATCTTCCGTCTTGCACCCCTCTGGCCACCCTCTGCCTCCCGGTCCCCCTACCAGCCTTCTTCCCCTCTGCCTCCACCTGCTCACCTGTCCCCCAACCCTCCTCTGCCCGGCCCAGGAAGCCACTGTTTTCCCTGAATATCAACCACCTGGCTGATTAAGCTTATCACCCCTGGAGTGTGGCTAGGAGCAGTGGAAGGAGGAGCTGGAGAAGCAGTCAGTTAGTTGTAGTTATTGAGCACTTACTGTGTGCAGAACACTGTACTAAGTGCTTGGGAGACTATAACATAACAATAAACCGACGCATTCCCTGCCCATAATGAGCTTACAGTCTAGAGGGGGAGATAGACATTAATATAAATAAAATTACAGATATGGACAAAAGTGCTGTGGGGCTGGGACGGGGGATGCATAAAGAGAGCGGGTCAGGGAGACACAGAAGGGAGTGGGAGAGGAGGAAAAGAGGGTCTAGTCAGGGAAGGCCTCTTGGAGGAGATTGGCCTTCAATATTGCTTTTAAGAGAGGGAGATTCATTGTTGGATATGAGGAGGGAGGGAGTTATAGGCCAGAGGTAGGAAGAGTAGCCAGAGGAGGAACTGAAGAGGCTGCGGGAGGGACAGCTAGAGTGGGAGCCGGACTCTACTATTTAAGCACTTCTTTCTCCTCTCTGTGATTTATTTTAATGTCTGTCTCGCCAGCTAGAGTGTAAGCTCTCTTTGGGCAGGGATCACGTCTACCAACTGTTGTATTGTACACTACTAAGTATTAGTACAGTGCTCTGTCCACAGTAACTGCTCAATAAATACCAATGATTAATCAATTACCAACTCTATTGTACTCTTCCAAGCACTAAGTACAGTACTCTGCACACAGTAGGTGCTCAGTAAATTCCACTGATTGATTGGTTCAGATCTGGATCTCCTGCCTATCCCCTTAAAACAGTATGGCCTAGTGGAAAAATACTAATTAATAATGATAGTGGTGGTACTTGCTAAGTGCTTACTATGTGCCAGGCACTGTACTAAGCACTGGGATGGATACAAGAAAGTTGGGTTGGACACGCTCCCTGTCCCACGTGGGGCTCACAGTCTCAATCCCCATTTTACAGATGAGGTAACTGAGACACAGAAGGCAAGCAAACAACTGGCAGAGCCGCAAATAGAATCCATGACCTTCTGACTCCCAGGCCTGTGCTCTGTCCACTATGCCATGCTGCTTCATGGAAAGAGTCAGAGGACCTGGGTTCTAATCCCTATTCTCTGCCTCTTTCTTGCTCTGTGACCTTGGACAAGTCGCTTCATTTCTTGGTGCCTTAGTTTCCTCAGCAATAAAATGGAGATTAAACACCCTTCTCACCCCCTTCTTAGACTCTAAGTCCTATTTAGGACAGGGATTGTTTCTGACCTGATTGTCTTGCATTTCAGGCAGTGCTTGACACATTGCAAGCACTTAATAAATACCACAATTATTATTATTATTAGAGTCACCCTCACTCCTCTGACCATCCCTCTCTCTCCCTCACCCTGTGCCCACCCTCTCTCCCATTCCCACTCTGCTGACAGCCTCCAGCCCACTGACCACCCCCTCCTCCCACCCCCATCCTTCCTACAAGATGTAGTTGTTGCTGAGGAGGTCTGGATAGAGCAGAACTCCTGGGCTAGAAGATGGTGTCATAAGCATGTCAGTTGGGGATCTCCAACCCTCCCACCCCTCCCCACAAGACGACCCAGCCTCCAAATCCAGGATCATCATCAGCCCACACACTTCGCTCCTCTAACGCCAATTTACTCACTGTACATCGATCTTGCCCATCTTGCCACCCACTTCTTGCCCATGTCCCGCCTCTGGCCTAGAACACCGTCCTTCTTCATATCCAACAGACAATTACTATTGGCACCCTCAAAGCCTTGTTGAAGGCACATCTCCTCCAAGAGGCCTTCCCCTACGAGGCCCTCATTTCCTCTTCTACTCCTTTCTGCTTCGCCTTGTTCTTTGACTTGCAAGCAGTGTGGGTCAGTAGAAAGAGCCCGGGCTTGGGAGACAGAGGTCATGGGTTCAAATCCTGGCTCTGCCGCTTGTCAGCTCTGCGATTTTGGGCAAGTCACTTCTCTGTGCCTCAGTTACCTCATCTGTAAAATGGGGATTAAGACTGTGAGCCCCATTTGGGACAACCTGATGACCTTGAATCCTCTCCAGTGCTTAGAACAGCGCTTTGCACGTAGTAAGCGCTTAACAAATGCCATCATCATCATCACCACCCTCTATTCACCCCTCCATCAGCCCCAGAGCACTTAGGTACATAGCTGTAATTTATTTATTTATATTAATGTCAGTCTGCCCCTCTAGACAGTAAGCCTCTTGTGGGCATGGAACGTGTCTATCAACTCTGTTATATTGTACTCTCCCAAGTGTTTAGTACAGTGCTCTGCCCACAGTAAGCGCTCATTAAATAAGATTTGATTGATTGATCAAGAGCATTTATTGCACACTTACTGTGGGCAGAGCATTGTACTAAGTGCTTGGGAGAATACAATATAGCAGAGTTGGTAGAGCCATTCATTCATTCATTCATTCATTCATTCATTCTCAGACTATATACCTTCTCTCTCAGACTGTATAGCTGTGTACAGTTTCTCATACTGTGTAGATTCTCAGGCTGTGCCTTCTCTCTCAGATTGGGTACCTTCTCTCAGACTGTATCAACTCTCATCATCTGTGTCATCCCTAACAATAATAACTATAAAAATACTTATGGCACTTGTTAAGCAATTTCCATGTGCCAAGCCCTGTTCTAAGCGCTGAAGTATACACAAGTTAATCAGGTTGGACACGGTCCCTGTCCCACATGGGGCTCACAGTCTTATTCCCATTTCACAAAAGAGGTAACTGAGGCACAGAGAAGTGAAGTGACTTGTCCAAGACATGTGGTGGAGCCGGGATTAGAACCCAAGTCCTTCTGACTCCTAGGCCCATGCTCTATCCACTAGACCACACTGCTTCTCCCAGCTGTGTATCTTTTTTTCTTTAAGATTGTGTATCTTCTCTCTTGGGCTGTATACTATCTCTCAGACTGTGTGCCTTCTCTCTTGGGTTGAGTACCGTCTCTCTCAGACTGTGTGCCTTCTCTCTTGGACTGAGTACCATCTCTCTCAAACTGTTTACCATCTCAGGCCATGGACCTTCTCCCTTAGACTGTAGACCATCTGTCTCAGGCTGTGCGCTTTCTCCCTTAGACAGTATACTATCTATGTCATGCCGTGCACCTTCTCCCTTTTACTCTCTATCTTCTCTGGGGCTGTGTACATTCTCTCCGGGGCTGTGTACATTCCCCATCGGAGGGAGCCGTTTCACCCATTTATCTCCCTCTGGCTCCTGCTTCTGCTCTGTAAATCTCTCCCGGAGGCCTGGCACCTTGCCACCCAGCCCGCCACCCACAGGCACCCCTTAACCCTCACCATGCCATAGCTTTTCTGCTGCCCTGATCCTGGGCAGTGCCGGGAGATGGGCAAAGCAGCAACTTGTCTCCTGCCCCTCCTTCTTCACCCCTTGCCCTCTCCCCTTAGGATGGTGGGGTGGCAGGAGGAAGATGCTTCCAAGAGACCCTAATTCCTGTCCACCCTCCTTTCCTTTAGGCCTCTCTCGTATCTCCCCCTGCTCCTCTCCTCTCTGCTCTTTTCCTCTCCCCTCCTCTCTGCTTTTCTCCTCTCTGCCGTCTCCTCTCCGCTCCTCTCCTCTCCTCTCCTCTCCTCTCCCTTCCTTTCGACTCCTCCCCTCCCCTCTCCTCTCCAGAAAGTGGGGAGGGATCCCCTGAGAAGGCGACGTGGGGAAGGGGCCAGGGTGACAATGCGGTGAGAAGGGCTCCACTGGAAGGGGCCAGGGTGAGAGGGCAGCAGGAGGGTGAAAATGAGGAGGGGTCCGCGGGGAGGGGTCGGTGGTTGAGCAGGGAGAGAGAGTGCCGGGTCCGGGGGCGGGGGCGCCCACCTGCCAAGCCTCGAGACATTGCTAACATATTCTGCCGCCAGCGCCAGTTCCTGCCTTCGCTTTAGCCCCGCCCGCGGCCGGCCGAGTTTGTTTTCTTTCGGGGTGGGCCCTGGGCTGGCGAGAGCCAGATATTTCCTGCCTCCGGCCTCCCCCCGCTCCCCAAGAACACGTGGGGGTGGGCACCAGCTGTCCCTCCATCCCTCCGTCCGTCGGTCCATCCTGGATCTCCCACCCACCTTTCCCTCCCTCCTCCTTCCTCTCTCAACCTCTCCCTCTGTCTCCCTTTCCCTGATTGCCTTTCTGCCTCTGTCTCCACACGTCACTTGGTGTCTCTCTGCCTCTCTCCGCTTGTCTCTGTTCTCTCTGTCCCCCTTCCAAGGTTAGGGTGGCTGGCTGGGGCTATAGTTTTGTGCCAAGTAATCAATCTCTCAGTGGCATTTATTGAGCTTCTTCTGTGTGTAGGGCTGTACTGAGAGCTTTGGAAACTATAACAGAGTTAGTAGATGGAGGTCCTGTCCTTAAGTCAGTCAGTCAGTAATCGTATTTCTTGAGTGCTTACTGTTGTAGAGCACTGTACTAAGCACTTGGGAGAGTACAATATAACAATAAACAGATGCATTCCTTTCCCACAATGAGCTTACAGTCTCGAGGGGGAAGCAGATGTTAAACCTCCGGTATGGACATTAGTGCTGTGGGCTGGGAGAGGGGATGAATAAAGGGGGCAAGTCAAGGTGATGCAGAAGGGAGTGGGAGAAGAGGAAAGGAAGGTTCGGACAGCGAAGTCCTCTTGGAGGAAATGTGCCTTCAGTAAGGCTTTGTAGACGGGGAGAGTCATTGTCGGAGGAGCTTACAGTTTAGCAGATCTGTCCAGCCCTGGCCCTCCCCAGCTGGGACCACCTAGCTCTGACCCTTGTCCCGCTCTGACCCTTTTCCCAAGCCCTGACCCCTCTAGCCCTGAGCCTTTCCAACCCAAACCTCTTCCTAGCCTTGACTCTTACCTCTCCCCTGTCCCTCAAACCGTGTGGTCCCCCCCATCCCCACCTCTCTTGTCCCTAATGACCTGGTCACCTACTTCATTGAAAGCATTAGACATGGTCCCCCTAAAATCTTCGTTGCTCTGCTCTAATCCATCCTCCTTCAGCCCCATCTTCTACTCACCTATCCTTCCCAGTAACATCTCAAGAAATCTTCCACCTCTTCTCAAATTCAATCTCCTCCACTGTGCTTTTGACTCCATCCCTTCTCATCTCATCAAAGCAACTGCCCCCATCCCTCTTCCAACCCTGACCACCAATTTCCCAATGGCTCCTTCCTCACTGCTTTCAAGAATGCCCATGTCTCCCCATCCTAAAAATCCATCCCTTGACTCCATGGCACCCAGTTATTGCCTCATCTCTCTCCTACCATTCCTCTCCAAACTCCTTGAGCAAATTGTCTACAACCTCTTTTTTATGGTATTTGTTAGCACTTACTATTTGCCAGGAACTGTTTTAAGCACTGGGGTAGATACAAGCTAATTGGGTTGGGCACAGTCCAAGTCCCACATGGGGCTCACAGTCTTAATCTGCATTATATAGATGAGAGCACTGAGGCCCAGAAAGTTGTGACTTACCCAAGGTCACCCAGCAGACATGTGGCGGTCAAGGTTAAAACCCACTTCCTCTGACTCCCAGGCCTGTGCTCTATTCACTAGGCCATACTGTCTCCCTGCCTCCACTTTCCTTCCTCCACCTTTTTCTCCTGCAATCTGGCTCCCACTCCCTCTATTCCATGGACACCACACTCTCTAAGGTCATAGATGACCTTCCTCTTGCCAAATCCAATAGCCACTACCCCATCCTAATCCTCCTCAGTCTCTCACTTGTCTTCAACACTGTGTATCACCCCCTTCTCCTGGAAATATTATCCAACCTTAGCTTTCATACTCACCCCATCCCCACAGTACTTCTGCAAATATTCTTATACTCTACTATTTCCCTTATCCCTAATCTATTTTAATGTCTGTCTCTACTTCAGACTAAGATTTTTATGGGCAGTAATCACAACTTTCCCAAGTGCAGGTACAGCGCTCTGCACACATTTAACACTGCCCAAAACATAACTCATCTTCCCAACGAAACCCTGTCTTTCCCCTACTTTCCCATCACTGTAGACAGCACCACCATCCTCCCTATATCCCAAGCCTGTAACCTTAGCATCATCCTTGATTCATCTCTCTCATTCAACCCACATATTCAATCTGTCACCAAATCCTGTGGTTCTACCTTCATGACGAAGCTAAAATTTTTCCTTCCCCCTCCTCCAAACTGCTACTACGTTCATTCAACAACTTCACCTATTCCACCTTTACTATTACATCTGCCTCCTCACTGACCACCCTGCCTCTCATCTCTCCCTATTCCAGTCCATACTTCACTCTGCTGCCTGTATCATTTTTCTTCAAAACTGTTCTGTCCATGTTTCCCCACTCCTCGAGAACCTCCAGTGGTAGCCCATCCACCTTGGCTTCAAACAAAAACTCCTTCCCATCAGTTTTAAAGCACTCTCCTTGCACCTTGCACTCTTCTACCTTACCTCCATGATTTCCTACTACAACTCCAACTGCACACTACACTTTTCTCACACCAACTTACTCACTCTACCTTGATCTCATCTATCTTGCCATGGACTCCTTTCCCCCATCTTCCCTCTGGCCTGGAACTCCCTCCCCCTCCAAATACACCAGATCACCACTCTCCCCACCTACAAAGCCTAATCAAAATCGTATCTCCAAGACAGGTCTTCCCAACCAAGCAAGGTTTCATTTCTTCTACTCCCTCTCCCTTCTGGTCATCCTTGCACTCGAGTGGGTACCCTTCAAGCATCTGATGTTCACCCCATCCTCAGTGCCACAGAATTTATGTACATATCTGTAATTTATTTTAAAGTCTGCCTCCCCCAGTAGACTGTAAGTTCCTTGTGGGAAGGGAACATGTCTATCAACTCTTGTTATATAGACCCCTCCCAAGCACTTAGTTCAATGCTCTGCACACAGTAATTTCTCAATACACATGATTGATTGATCCATCAGTGAAAATTATTGATTTGTTGATTGAGCCCCTGGCCTGAACCTCCAGCCCTGACCCCTCCCCCAGATGGACCCAGGCCTCAAGAACATCCCCATCCAACCAGGCCCTGATCTGGTCCCTCGTCTTCTCAACACCAGTCTCATCCTACTGCCTTCCCTGGGGCTCCTCGGTCCCCCTGTGAACCGGGGCCAGGGAGAATGAGCCACAGGGAGTGTGGGGGTGCACATTGGAGGGACTGCCAGAGAGTCCATCTCTGGGACAAGTCCCTGCATTGGGGGGCTCCCAACTGGTCTCAGGAGCAGAAATGCGTCCCTGTAGATGGGTGGGAGCTGGCCCTCTCCCTTCCTCCCACCCTGCTGGGCTGAGGGGGAAGACACCGGCTCCGGCTGCCGCTCCTGCTCCGGCCCACCCCCAGTTTCCTGCTTCCAGGTCGGCCTGCCTCTGCTCGGATTGGTGCGGGGCTCCCGTCCATCCCCGGGTTCTGGCCGGGTCCCCAGCTCCCCGCGCCCCACTCCCTCCTGCCGGGACCTGGATCCTGCTCTGCCCTGGCCTCTGGCCAGCTCCGGGCCTCTGCTCCACTTCCCACAGACCGCTCCAGCAGGCTGCTTCCACCCACTGCTCCCATCAAATGCCCCCTCAGACTGCTCCCCCAGACTGCTCCCTCAGACCTCTCATCCAGAACCACTCCCACAGACTGCTCTCCTAGACTACTCCCACCAACTGCTCTCACGGACTGCTCCCAGACTGCTTTCCCAGACTGTTCCCCTTTAGACTTCTCCCTCAAACTGATCCCTTAAATTACTCCCACAGACTGTTTCCACAGACTGCTCCCCCAGGCTGCTCCCTCAGACTCCTCAGCTCCAGGCTGCGAATGCTCTGGGGTAAGGGTATGGAGAAGCATGGGGAGAAGGAGAGGAAGGAAGAGGAGGAAGGAGAAGGAGGGGGAGCCCCCTCAGGGAGTCAGTAAAGGCCCCCGGACTCAGGTCTGGGGACAGGCATCAGCTCACCCCTTGAGTTAGGGGCTGGAGCCCGAGTTCCCCATCGCTTTCTAGCCCCGTGCTGGGTCTAGACGCCCGCCGCCCCCCACCTCCGGGGCCACCCTGCCCCCACCCAGGTCCTGGGCTGGATTCCAGGGGGCCACGCCAGGGGAGGGAGTGGCCAACATCTGGACAGGGAGCCTGTGCCTTCCTTAATAGCAACTCCAGATGTTCCCAGGGCCTTTCTTTCATTATTTTGCTTCTCTCGCCATCCCCCCTTCCCCATGAGTCAGCAGAAAAGGGGGAGGGGCGAAAGTGCTTACCGCCCCCCTCCCCTGCCCAAGAGATAGAGTGAGTCCCTTACTCTTAGCAAACAGGGTGGGGGAGGGGGGCTCGTGCACTAGGGGCCAACCCCCCATCTCCACTGGGACCCCAGATCACGGAGGGGGAGGGAGAGGGGCCAGGGAATCGGGAGGAAGACTCCTTGAGCTAAGGGCTCATACCTTTGCCCCCCCCCCGGAAGCTGGGGATCCCCAGAGCAGCAGCCATACTGCCCTTCCCCCACCCCTCTTACTTTTAGGGCCCCTCCCCTGATCCCAGGAACGGAGAGGGGTGGGAAATCCCCTACCCTGGTGAACTGGGGAAGGGGGGTGGGAAATGTGAGGGCAGGGGCCGGACCTAAAGTCCTGGAGCATCCACCCACCCCAGGGGGGCATGGGGGAAGAGCAATGGGGGAGGGGGGGCGGTACAGAAGCGAGGTAGCCATCAGGATCCGGGGGTGGGGAGGGTGATTTTGGGCAGCTCCTTCTCTGCTTAGCGCCCCCAACCCTCTCGCCCTGCCTCCACTGTCCGAGCTCGTTGGGAGAAGGGTCCCTGCCAGGGCCGCCCCCTTCCATCCCCCGAGAGTCCATCAGACTCTCCATCCTGGGTCCCCTAGGGCCGAGGGTCTGAGGGTCTGGAGCCAGGAGCCTCGGGGAAGCAACGGAGTCTAGGGGAAAGAACGCAGCTCCTAGAAGTCAGAGGACCTGGATTCTGATCCCGGCTCTACCACTTACCTGCTGTGGGACCTTGGGCAAGTCACTTCACTTCTCTGTGCCTCAATTTCCTCATCTGTAAAGTGGTGATTCAATACCTCTTTTCTCTCCTCAAACTGTAAGCACCATATGGGCCAGAAACTGTCCGACCTGATGGCCTTGGATCTACGCCACTACTTGACACATAATAAGCACTTTTTATTGTTATTATTATTATCATTACTCCTCAACCCAGCTTGACTGCTACAGTAAATCTCTCCCCCATCCGCTCCCTCCAACTCCGAGCCCCGACGGGGTTTTCCCCTCACCTCCTGAGACCGCACCCAACATCCCCTTACCCGGGCTGAAGAGACAGGTGCAGGAACGAGTTTTGTGGGTTTTATTTTTAATTTATTGAACGAGTTAAAATGATTCTCGTGTCGGGGGAGGGGACTGGAGCTAGCCTGAGGAGAGGACGTCCTGTCAGAGCGCCTGCCCCGCCGTCCGCCCGCCCCCAGCCCCCGCCCGGCCCCGTCCTGTGGACACACCGGTCCGGCGCCCAGCGCCGGCTGCAGAGATGGGGAAGGAAGGGGAAAGGAGGGAAGGAAAAAGGAGGGAAGGAAAGAGGAGGGAAGGGGAGGGGAGGGGATAGGCCGGCCCCCGCGCCGCTCAGTGTCCGACTCTCTGGTTGGGGTGGGGAGAGGGATGGAAAGGGTCGAACGACCTCTGGGCCCAGGTCCCCGCCAGGGCTCGGAGGTGGGGAAAGTGGCTGGGGGATGGGCGGGGGGCGGGGGGCGCGCGGGTCCCTGGGGGCCCCAAATCTGAATGTCAGGATTGGGGTGAGGCCACGAACGGTGAAGAACCTGTGAGGGAATTCAACCAAGTCCCCGAGAAACCCTCTCCCCCACCCCCTCGCTGAGCTCCCGCCTCCACTCCTCCCTGACCTCCCACCCTAATTCCAGCGGCCCTCAGGACCACGAGACCGAGGTTGGGGGCGGGGGAGGCCACAGAGCCCCTTCCCACGTCATTGGGACCCCAGGACGGACCCTCTGTGCGGTCCCCACCCAGGGATCCGGGGAAAAAACAGACGGAGAAACTGCAGGGAGAGAGACGGGGCGGAGAGAATACTGGGTGGGTGGGAGGCCGTTCCCCAGTTATGGGGTGGGACGCAGCGACACCCCCAACCCCCCAGCTCGGGAAACTTCGCGGATTGAGCCGGCCAGGCGCGATTAGACGTGTTATTAAAATAATAATAATAATAATAATTAATAATAACAATATCAATAATAATATCAACAGCAACAGGAGAGAGCCGCAGCCCCCGACTCCCTCTTAGTGCCCCTCGTTAACCCGCCTTTGCCCCCCTCAAGTACTTTCCCCGGGTCCCCCACTGTGGTACTCCAGGGGGGTCCGCAGGGGAATGCCACTCCTGGGGTGTTGGAGTTGCGGGGGGAAGGGGATGGGGGAGAGGACAGGCATCTGGCTGGGAGGGAGAAGGGCAGGAGGAGCAGCAGGAGGAGGAAGAGGAGGAGGAGAAGGAAGGGTAAGAGATGTCTAGAGAAAGAGGGAGAGAATGGGAGAGACGAGAGAGACAGAGAGAGGAAGAGAGAGGGAAAGAGAGAGAGGAAGAAAGAAAGAGGGGGGAAGAGAGAGAGGAAGAAAGAAAGGGGGGGAAAGAGAGAGAGGAAGAAAGAAAGAGGGGGAAGAGAGAGAGAGAAAGATGCCCGATTGCTCTCCAAGGTCCTGCTCGCTCCCTCCCTCCCTCCCTCGGAGCCTCCTTCCCCGTCTCCCCGGAAGCAGGAGGCGGGGCGGGGCGAGGGGGTACCCTGCGGGCCTCGGCCTGGTCGGTGCAAGTGGGCAGCCCCCCTCCCCCGCGGAGAGAGCCCCCTCCTCACTTCGGTCTCCCACTCAGGGCTGGCGTGACCCCGGACTCACAGACGCAGCCCCACCCGTCCATCTGTCCACCTGTCCATCCGTCCGTCCCCCAACCCTCACCCTGTGAAGTCTTCGCTCCTCATCCCCCCCCCGGCCCAGCCCCCCGGCCGGGGTCGGACAGTCCTCGCCCCCCCCCCGCCCCGGGGTCCCCCTCCCTGCCCCCTCAAGGCTTCTGACACTTGCCCTTGCGTTCGCGCCGCTGCAGTTTCCTTAGGCGCCGCGTCCACGCGTCCCGCCACGGGATGGCCAGGCTGTTCTTGCCGGCCGTCAGCCCCGGACGCTCCCCGGACGCCTCGGCCGCGCCCATCAGCAAGTAGCGGTGTCCCAGCTGGAGGCGCGGGCAGCGGCAGGCCAGGTCCTTCATGGGCACCCACAGCCCGCTGTCCCCTCGCCGGACCCGCTCGTCCCGGCTCTTGTAAACCGTCAGCACCGACACCGTGAACCGAGCCCAGCTGCCCGCCGCCTCCAGGGCCAGCACGTTCACCTGGACCACTGCGGGGAAGGGGCGCTCAGCAAGGGGGTCCCGGGAGGGAGGAAGGAGGTCCCAGGGGGCGGAGGACGGTCCTGGGGAGGAGAGGGGGCCCCGGATTCCCGACCCCTGGAGCGCGGGATAGTGTTGGGATGAAGCTGGAGGCGGGGCGGGGGTCCGGGCCGCGAGGGAAGAGGGCAAAGGTCGCCGAGGGGGCAGGGAGCCGCGTTAGGTACCGTAGTCTTTTTTGCAGTATTTCTTCAGATTAATCTTGTAGTTCCCTTTGGCCGGTTTGCAGTAGGACTCACAGTCTGCAAGAGATGGAACGCGGACAGCGTTGGGCCGACTCATTCGTTCATTCATTCGATCACTCATTCAGTGGTATTTTTTGAGCGCTTACTGTGTGCAGAGCAGTGTACTAAACACTTGGGAGGGTATACTACAACAATAAACAGACACAGTCCCTGCCCACAGCGAGCTTACAGTCTAGAGGGGGAGACAGACATTACTATAAATAAATAAAATAACAGATGTATACATCAGTGCTGGGGAGCTGGGAGGGGAGATGAACAAAGGGAGAAGCAGCGTGGCCTAAAGGATAGTTCACGGGCCCGGGAATCAGAAAGTCATGGGTTCTAATCCTGACTGCCACTTGTCTGCTCTGTGACCTTGGGTAAGGCACTTCACTTCTCTGTGCCTCAGTTACCTCATCTGTAAAGTGGGGGTTGAGACCGTGAGCCCATGTGGGTCAAGGGCTGTGTCCAATCTGAGTTGCTCGTATCCACCCCAGCACTTAGTACAGTGCTTGGCACATGGTATTTGTTAAGTGCCTACTATGCGCAAAGCACTGTTCTAAGCGCTGGGGTCGATACAAGGTAATCAGGTCGTTCCACGTGGGGTTCACAGTCTTAATCCCCATTTTACAGATGAGGTAACTGAGGCACAGAGAAGTTGAGTGACTTGCTCAAAGTCACACAGCAGACTAGCGGCAGAGCTGGGATTAGAACCCTTGACTCCTGACTCCCAGGCCCGGGCTCTATCCATCACGCCATGCGGCTACAGTGCTCCGCACGCAGTAAGTGCTCAATAAATACGATCGATGGATTGATTGATGGGAGAAATGGGGGAGAAACGCAGTTCGTCGTTCTCCTGAGACTTCTCCCCCATCCGAACCCACGACCCTCTTTCTGGTCCCGGGGTCTGCCATGTCCCCCTTCCGCCCCCCACCCTTCACGACCATGTGACACTCCCCACCCCCCACCCCTGACTCAGCGGGCCCTGGCAGGCTCCCCAACCTCCCCGTCCCCCGGGCCACCCCCCAGGCCTCCCCCCAACAGGCAGCCCCCCGTTCGACCGTCCCGAGCCCCCTCCCCGCTCTGCCTCCCGCGGCCCTCGGACCCACCGGCCGGCTCCTCGGTGCTGGTCACTGCGGCCGTGGGGCTGGTGGCCGGAATCTCTGGGGAGGCGGGGAGGGGAGGAAATGCCTAAGGATGGGAAGGTCCGGCCTCCCGCCCTCTTCCCACCCCCGCCGGCCCCTTCAGGCCCTCCCCCACCACGCCGCGGGGATGACCTGTCCTTCCCGGGCAGGCTGCGAGGGGCTCGGGAAACAAGCCCAGATACTGAAGCCACGGGGCCTTCAAGTCATTGCGTCCTTGGGGGAGCCGGGGCGGGGGAGGGGTTGCGGCGGGAAGGCCGGGGGGTGTGAGCAGGGGGCGGGGAGAGCACTCCAGGACCCAGAGCGGGGGTGGAGGGGCATGGGGAGCGGGGCGCTCAAGCAGAAGAAGCGTGCAGGGGGGAGCGGGGCCGGATACGGATGGAAGTCGGGAGGCGGGGGGCATTCTCTGATGTTGCTGGGGCGGGGGTCACTCTGCTGCAGGGGGCAGAGTCACTCACGCAAGGGGGCAGGGGGAGCGGGGCCGGGGGGACTGATTGATGCTGCAGGGTGAGAGGGGCGGGGGTCACTCTGCTGCAGGGGGCAGGGTCACTCACTGATGCAAGAGGGAAGAGGGGATCGGGGGCGGGGGGACTCTGATGCTGCAGGTGAGGGGGCGGGGGTCACTCTACTGCAGGGGGCAGGGTGAGGGGTCGGGGGTCACTGATGCAGGGGGCGGGGGTCACTCTCCTGCAGGGGTCAGGGTCACTCACTGATGCAGGGGGCCACCGGAGAGCGGCTCTGCTGGAAGCCCTTGGCGCAGCGGTTGCAGGTCAGGCCGGTGACCCCGTCCTTGCACGGACACTGCCCGGTCGTCTGGTTGCAGGTCTTGCCGGCGGCTCCGACAGGATGGCAGTCGCAGGCTGCGGAGAACGGGGAGGGACGGGGCGGGAGGGAAACTTTCCAAGGGTGCTGGGGCGGGGGGCGCGTCCCGGGGTGGGCGTTTGGAGCCCGAGGCCAGAAGCGACGCTGCAGTGGTCACCGCGGCCCGGCGGTGTGGGTGCGGTGGGGGGGTCCTGAGAGGGCCTGGAGGGTCGTGGGGGTCCCGGATGGGGGGGCGACGGCGGCAGCTCACCCTTGCAGGCCCGGCGATCGCTGACGGGGCGGGCTCGGTCGCGATAGTAGCCCTCGCGGCAGTAGTGACAGTGGCGTCCGGCGGTGTTGTGGCGGCAGTTGAGGCAGACGCCCCCGCTGCGGCGACCGGACAGTTTGTACAGCTCCATGTTGAAGCGGCAGCGGCGGGCGTGGAGGTTGCAGGAGCAGGCTGCGGGCAGACACGGGGGGGGTGGGGGCGGGTCATCGGGCTCGGGTGGGGGGGCACATAGAGCCACACGTCATGTGTTCTAACCCCGGCTCTGCCACTTGTTCTCTGTGTGGCCTTGGGCAAGTCACTTCACTTCTCTGGGCCTCGGTTCTCTCATCTGTAAAATGGGGATTAAGACTGGGTGCCCCAGTGGGGGACAGGGACCGTCTCCAACCTGATTTGCTCGTATCCAACCCAGTGCTTAGTATAGTGCCTGGAACATAGTAAGCATTTAACGAATACCACAGTTGTATTATTATTATTATTATTATTAGAGGAGTTACAGGCTGGGGGCAAAAGTTGGGGGGACATGGGTTGAGGTAGAGAAAAGGGGGTAATGGGCTGGGGGAGGCCACAATGTGGAGGGGGTCACAGTCTGGAGCAGTGGGCAGAGAGGGGGTCAGGGCAGAGGGGGTGACAGGCTGAGGCGGTGGGAAGAGCATAATCACAGGTCGGGGGAAGGGGGGACTACAGGCTGGGGGACAGATGAGGGTCACAGGTGGGAGGGTGGGGGGGACACATTTGGGGGGCAGAAGGAGTCTCATCCTGGGGCAGTGGGCAGTGGGGTCACAGGTGGGGGGTAGAGGCGGTCACAGCCTGGGCAGTGGGCTGGGAGGACACAGGAGGGGGTCAGAGGGGATGGCAGTCTGGGGCAGTGGACAGACAGGAGGTTACAGGTTGGAGGCAGAGGGGTAATAGATTGGGGGACAGAAGGGGGTCAAGCACTTAGTACAATGCTCTGCATACAGTAAGCGCTCAATAAATAAGTGAGCAGAGAGGGGGTCACAGGTGGAGGACAGAGGGGATCATAGGCTTTGGGGAAAGAGGGGGTCACAGACTGGGAGGCAGAGGGTGTCACAGAGACCGTAGTAGGAGCAGGTGTACACACCTGCTGACTTCATTTCCCTTTCACCCACTCTTTTTGACCCCCTTCAATCAAATTTTTGACCCTTCACTCCATCTAGACTGCCCTCTCAGAGGTCTCTGATGACCTCTTGATAACCAAGGCCAAGGGGTTCCCTCGCAAACATACCTATCAGGTCATGACCTATTTATTTTGTTAATGAAATGTACATCGCCTCGATTCTATTTAGTTCCCATTGTTTTTACGAGATGTTCTTCCCCTCAACTCTCTTTATCGCCATCGTTCTCATCTGCCCGTCTCCCCCGATTAGACTGTAAGCCCGTCAAACGGCAGGGACTGTCTCTATCTGTTGCCGACTTGTTCATCCCAAGCGCTTAGTACAGTGCTCTGCACATAGTAAGCGCTCAATAAATACTATTGAATGAATGACCTCTCACCGCAGCGGCACTCCTGCAATTCCTCTTCCCTACAGGACCTCTCTCCTTGTGGGATGCCCCGGCCCCCATCAGCACCTCCAACTCAGCTTATCTAAAACTAAACTCAGCTTGCCTCCGAATCTTCTCCTGCTCCCAACTTCCCATCTCCGCTGATGACATCACCATCCTCCCTGTCCCAGAACCCCTCAACCTCAGTGTCATCCTTGACGCCTGATTCTCAGTCGTATTTACAGGGCACTAATGTGTGCAGAGCACTGTTCTAAGAACTTGGGTGAGATTGGGCAGTTAGTTCAAGGAGCTACAGTCGAGAGAAAAAGGCACCCACAAATTACTGACAGGAAGAAGGAATGGAGTATGAAAATATATATATCTATAATAATTATGGTATTTGTTAAACGCTTACTATGTGCCAAGCACTGTTCTAAATGCTGGGATAGGTATGAGATTATCAGTTTGGACATAGTCCCTGTCCCACATGGGGCTCAGCCTTTACCCATTCTATAGATGAGGTTATTGAGGCACAGAGAAATTAAGTGACTTGCCCAAGGTCACCCAGCAGACATGTGGCAGAGTCAGGATTAGAACCCAGGTCCTCTGACTCCCAGACCTGAGCTCTTTCCACTAGGCCATGGTGCTTTCCCAGGGGACAGTTACATATATAACTGGTAGGAAGGTGTGAGGACCCAACATGACCACCAACTTGATGATACTGTCCTCTCCCAAGCACCTAGTATGGTGTAATTTTATTTATTTATATTAATGTCTGTCTCACCCTCTAGACTGAAAGCTTGGTGTGAGCTGGGAATGTGTCTGTTGTATTGTTATATTGAACTTAGTACAGTGCTCTGCACACAGTAAGTGCTCAATAAATATGACTGATTGACTGCTCTGCACACAATAAGCACTCAATAAATACCATCGTTTGATTGATTGTTGGTGCATAAGTGGCAGTCTAGGGGGAGGCATCCCTGGGGCACATGGGGTGAGGAGATGAGCGATTGATGGGACAGGCCTCTCTGGAAGGAGATCTGAGTTTGGAAGGATTTTGAAGAGCAGTGGTTTGTCAGGGGTGAAGTGGGAGGGAGTTCTTTGCAGAAGGGAGTGAGCCAGAGGTGGACAGTGAGCAAGATGAAAGCAAGGCACCGTGAGTAGGTTGGCATGAGAGGAATGAAGCGTGTGAGCTGGGGTGGAGTGGGAAAGGAGTGAGGATAAGTAGGGGAGAGTGAGCTGATGGAGGAGCCTTAGAGTGGACATTGAGAGTTTCTGGTTGATGTGAAGAGGAATGGGTCACCACTCAAGGATCTGGGGGAGATGGGAGAAGAATGATATCTTAGCAAAAACAACTGGGCACAGAGCAAAGTACAGACTGGAGAGGGGAGAGTCTGGAGGCAGGGAGGTCTGCAAGGAAGCTAATATGGTCGTTACATTGCAACTGCTGCCCAATCCTGCCTGTTCCTCCTACACAACATTTCCAGATCTGCCCCTTCCTCCCCACCCAACCTGCTCCCCCGGGTGCACTGCCTCCCTGTCCCCCACCCCGGGACAGGTTCTGACCTTGTCACAGCCAGACTCCAGTCCCCCCTACCTCTTGCTCAGGCTGGTCCCCGGAGTGCTCCATCTCTCCCTCCCCAGACCAGACAGGCCCCAGCTCTCCTCACCTTCAAATCCCACCTCCTCCAACAAGTCTTTCCTACTTAACATCCAAGACCTCAGGTGACAGTCGACCCCTCAGCCATCTCTAGCACTTACATTTTTACTTATTTTATACCCTCCCTCAGCACTTCCATACATATGTATGGTTGATGGCATGGGCTAGTTATTCTAATTACCGTATTTGTAAATATTCTGTTGCCTACCTTTCCTGTTGGAGGGGAAGCTCTTTGTGGGCAGGGAACAAGTCATGTGCTTCTGATATATTTCCCCAAGTTTCCAGTAACAATAATAATAATTAATAATAATAATAGTAGTATCTGCTAAATGCTTACTATGTGCCAGGTACTGTACTAAGCGCTGGGGTGGATACAAGCAAATCAGGTTGGAGACAATCCCTGTTCCACACGGGGCTCTCAGTCTCAATCCCCATTTTACAGATGAGATAACTGAGGCACAGAGAAGTGAAGTCACTTGCCCAAGTTCACACAGCAGACAAATGGTGGAGTCAGGATTAATAATAATAATAATAATGTTGGTATTTGTTAAGCGCTTACTATGTGCAGAGCACTGTTCTAAGCGCTGGGGTAAACACAGGGGAAGCAGGTTGTCCCACGTGGGGCTCACAGTCTTCATCCCCATTTTACAGATGAGGGAACTGAGGCACAGAGAAGTTAAGTGACTTGCCCACAGTCACACAGCTGACAAGTGGCAGAGCTGGGATTCAAACTCATGAGCCCTGACTCCAAAGCCCATGCTCTTTCCACTGCGCCACGCTGCTTCTCAATTAAACTCACAACCTCAGGATTCCCAGGCCCCTGCTCTATCCACTAAGCCATGCTGCTTCTCGCAGCAGTACAGAGCACTGTGCCCAGGAGGTGTTCAGTACACTGCTGCTGCTACTACTACTGAAGATCCAGGGAAGTGGTGCGGTGGGGGAGCGAGGGTCATAAACTAGAGAAACAGAGAGGAAGGGCTACAGACTCGGAAGGAGTCTCAGGATGGCTGGGGTGGGCAAGGAGGAGAAAGAGGAAGAGGAGGAGGAGGAAAAGTAGGGGGAGAAGAAAGAGGAGGAGGATTCAAGGCTGGGAAAGCAGGATGTAGTGGCAGCCTGAGAGCTAGGGAGAGGAGCTGCAGATGGGACGGAAGATGGAGGGGGTGGAGATGGAAGTGAATGGGGAATAAGCATTAGGATTGGCCAGAATAAGGGGGGGGCAGGGGTGTAGAGGGGAAGAGGTGGAGGTCAAAGTAGAAGAAGAGGGTGCCCAGGCTACCCGGGCCACTAGGGATCCTCAGCGGTAAGCAAAGGGACCCGAAAATCTGAAGCTGTCTTCATCGCTCACAGCTTCTCCTGACACCCCACCTCCTCCAACAAGCCTGAAGCAAAGGGACCCGAAAATCTGAAGCCGTCTCCATCGCTCACAGCTTCTCCTGACACCCCACCTCCCCCAACAATCCTACCCCAATCCGACGGCTGCCTCTACCACTTATGGCTTCATTTATTTATGCCCAGTCCTCAGCACTTGGGCATATATGGCTATGGATTGAACATTCCATTTCTGTATTCTGATTTTCACGGCTTGTAAATATTTTTACGGCTGTCTCCCCTTTTAGAGCGCAAGCTCCTCGCAGGCAGCTTTGTCTCTGGCATGCTTTCCCCAACGCTTAGTGCGGTGCGAGGCACGGTGCAGCTGGAGCCTGGTGCACAGAGGCACTGCTAGTATGCAGAGGGACAGTTTGCATCATGGGATTACGACGCCAGGGAGACACTGATGCCAGAGGAATGGCAAAGTTGTGGGGGGAGGTGCTGCAGGGCTACTGATGCCAAAAGGGCAGTGGGAGGGTCTGGGGGGACAACACCAACATTGCAGGAGCATCACCGCCAGAAAGACCACCAACCCCAGATAGACACCGACCCAGGAGGGCGCGGGGGTGGGGCTGGGCACTGGGGGGATGCGAACACTGCAGAGTTTTCTGCACATTCGCCCTCTCCCCTAAAGAGAGTGAGGACTCACTTCCTCCAACAGGTCAGAATCACTGGTCAGAGCGCTCCTGCTGCAGCTGATGAGCGTGGGCCCTGCCCCCTCTCCAGCCTCCCTCACCCCCGCTGCCACCCCATCCCCTCTCAAGGGACCTCTCTGCCAGCTTCCCTGGGCTCACTGGCCCTCTGGGCCCAGTTCCTCCGTATTCCAGGCCGTCATCCTCTCCCCCAAGGCTCCCTGGCCCCCTAACCAGGCCCTGGGGGACCTCACCTTCCCTCCCAGGCCCCCCTCCAGGTCATCATCATCATCATCCCCTCCCCCACCAGGACCCTCTCTGGGCAGAGCTCACTATCCAGGCACTCGTGGACTGGCCCCAGGCTGGGCCCCACTCCTCATGCCAGGCCATCATCCCCTTCCCTCCAGCCTCCCGGCCCCCCACCTAGATACTCTTGGGCCTCACCTCCGCTCACCTCCGTCCTCAGACCGAGCCATCATCCCCTTCCCCAGCCCTGCTCCGCCCTTGTCACCCCCCACCCCGCGGCCCTCGGCCGTCGCCCCCCTACCCAGGCACTCGTGGGCCTCCCGGGCTGTGGCGCGCTGCCAGGGCCGGTCGTGGTGGAAGGGCTTGCAGCGCTCGCAGTCGGGGCCCTCAGTGCCGTGCTTGCAGTCGCATACCAGCCGGCCCTCGCGGTCCCTCACGCAGCGGGCCGCGTGCCCGTTGCATTTGCAGCGTCCGCCCACCTGGAACTCGCCCACGGCGTAGGCGTAGGGGGCCACCGTGGCCCCTTCCTCGCCCACGGGGCCGGTCTCAGAACCCCCGCCGCCTCCGCCCCCTGCCCGGGACCCCAGGTGGGGCCGCGTGAAGACCACCCGGATGTCCGTGGCCGTGACCCAGTCCTGCAGCACTGGGCTGGCGTCCAGGTCCTGGGCGCTAGGACGGCCATCTTGCGTGCTGAAGGCGATGAGCCCGCCAGTCAGTGGGTACAGGTCCGTGTGGCCGTCCGAGCACAGGGCCTCCTGCTCGTCCTGTCGGCTGACTGCCGCGCGGCTGGGCCGACCATAGACCCGCCGGCACTGGGAGGAATAGTACTGCAGTGGCGTCCAGCTGTGCCCGTGGTCCATGGACTTGAGGATAGCGGCCGACTCGGGCCGTGGCGAGCAGAACTGCAGGCTCACATAGACCACCTCGAAGGCCTTGCCCAGGGGCAGGGTCAGCGTGACGTTCAGCGGGGCCCGGGTCAGTGTCTCTGAGCGCCAGCAGGTCAAGTTGGCGGCCGTGTTCAGGTCAGTCAGGTAGGCGGGGGGGTGGGCCCGCCGCGGGTCAGCTGCATCGCAGAGCCGGGTGGCCGGACGGCCGCAGGTGCTGGACGCCTGCACCTCCCGCCCGAAGGCCGCATTCACAAACTCGGGGATGCAGCGGCGGGGGGCCCCCGTGTCATCATAGCAGGGGTCTGGGGGGGCCTGCTGTCCGGCAAAGGGGCCCAGGGGCTGGGCCGGGGCCGGGGGCCAGGTGGCCCAGAGAGGCAGCAGCAGCAGCAGCCACAGCGAGGGGTGGCCCGCCATGGCCATGGCCCCGAGGAGGCCGGTCACCTGGGAACAGAGCAGAGGAGAGGTCAGGGAGAGGTCATCTCAGGGCAGGGGGTTGGGGTGGCAACCCAGCAGGAGAGCCCAGTAGTCATCGGGGAGGTCAGACCCCAGGATCGGGGCAGGGGCGTGGTGTTCTTACAAAGGCACCCCCCCCCCCAATAGTCAGTCAGCCCCTGCGACTCTGGACCACCTCCCCTTGCCCCATGGCTCCCCTCAGCGAGCCCCTTCAGATAGGCTGGTCTGGATTCCGCAGAGAAGCTGAGGCCCTCAGGTCTGGGCTTCCTTCTCCTCTCCCTCTGCCTCAGCCCCTGGCCCTACCCTGGCAGGGGCTGCCCCTCAGGGTCACAGTCAGGGGAACCACAGCTAGAGAGATAGTAGGGGAGGTGGGGGGAGGGAAGCAGTTGTTGCCTAGTGGAAAAAGGATGCCCAGGTTCTAGTCCCAGTTCTGTCCTGATGTCAAAAGAGAAGCTGCATGGCCTAATGGAAAAAGTATAGGCCTGGGAGTTAGAGGATCTGGGCTCTAATTCCAGCTCCACCACTCATCTGCTGTGTGACCTTGAGCAAGTCACTTCAATTCTCTGTGCCTCAGTTACCTCTTCTGTAAAATGGGGATTAAGACTGAGAACTCCATGTGGTACAGAGATTGTGTCCAACATGATTAGCTTCTATCTACCCCAGTGCTTAGTGCAGTGCCTGGTGCATGGTAAGCACTTGACAAGAGTTATTTAAAAAAAAGAATGAGAAAGTCTCTGGGCCTCAGTTTCCCTATCTGTAAAAATGAGGATTCAATCATTCAATACCTGGTCTCCCTCCCCTTTAGACTGTGAGCACTATGTAGTACAGAGATTCTGTTTGACCTGATTACACTGTATCTGCCCCAGTGTTTGCACAGTGCTGGGCACATAGTAAGTTCTTAATAAATACTACAGTGGTCATTTCCATGCTCTGGAGGTAAAAGTAGGAAAAGAGACCTCCCCACCACAGACTCACTCACACACACACACACACACACACCTGAGCCCCTTCCACCAAGGTCAGCAGAGTGGAGGCACGGCTTGGGGAGGGGGAAAGGGAGGGGTCTCGGTCTGGGGGCCAAATGGCGGAGGGGTCTCGGGAGTATGGGGGCTTTCCTGTCCAAGTCTTCTCTTCCCCCTCACCCTTTCTAGTCCAGGCCTGCCACTGGCACCCAAGGGATCGAGGTGGAGCGGGGCAGAGCCAGGGCTAGGCTGGGCAGGCCCTACTCCCTGCCCTGCCCTGTCCCCGGACCAGGGCTCTCCAACCCTGGCCCTCTCCAGCCCGGCCCACCCTTTGCCCCTCCGGCCCTGAGCTCTGCCCCCTCCGCTCTCTGCCCATATGCCCTCCACCTCCCTGCCCGGCTGTCCCGGCCGGTCCTTCCCCTCCCCTCCCCTCTCCTCCGGCCCGCCCCGCCCCGCCCCGCCCGCGGGAATCGGAAACAAGCAGCAAACCCAGCGGCGTGAGGCTGCAGCCTGAGCCGTGAAAGGATTTAAACAGGAAATAAAACGGAGAGAGGAGGGCGGGGGGGGGAGAGAGAAAAAAATCGGGGAGACACCCACCCCGAGAGAAAGGGAGAGAGCGGCCAAGACTCGGGGACGGAGCGAGAGACTCGGGAGACTTTGGGAGGGAGAAGAGGCCGGGGGTTGGGGGCTGCAGGCTGGGGGCTGCAAGCTGAGACTGACTGGGAGGCTGGAGGCTGGAGGCTGAGTCTGGGGGCTGGGGACTGGGGACCGGAGGCTGGGGGAGGGACTTAGGTCTGGGGGCTGGAGGCTGGGGCTGGGGCTTGGGTCGGGGGGGCTGGGGCAGCTGTGGAGCAAATGAAAAGTTTTTCCTTCTCGGCAGAGCGTCCGGGCCCTCTGACAGGAGCGGCCAGTGCGCCTCCCCCCGCCCCCCGCCCCCAGCCCCGCCGGGCCCCGGGGGCCGGTTGGGGGGTCTCACCGGGCTGGATGGAGCGAGGACGGTCCTGCCTCCCGGGGCCGGCGAAGGGGAGGCGGCGCGGGACCCCCCGGGCCGGGACACCCCCCCGGGCTTCCCGCAGACCGACGGCGGTGGCCCCGGCCCCACCCGTTTCCGAGGACCCGGGAGGGGGCGGCGGCTCCGGGGGCTGCGGGGGCTCCGGGGGCTGCGGCTCCGGCTCCGGCTTCTCCGAGCTGCCCCAGCCCAGCTGCGGGGCGGGACGGACGGACGGACGGAGGGAGGAGGAGGAGGAGGAGGAGGAGGAGGAGGAGGGAGGAGCGCAGTGTGTGTGTGTGTGGTGGTGGTGTGGGGGGGCGCCGGGGGCTGGGGGAGCCCGGCCTGGCTGGGCGGCGCTGGGGAGGAGGGAGCAGGACTGGGGAGGAGGAGGAGGAAGAGTGGGGGGAGAGTGGGAGGAGGAGGAAAGGTTGGGGGGGAGTGAGGGGAGGAGGGGGGGGAATGAGGAGGAGGAGGAGGAAGAAGGGGAGGGGACCGGGCAAGGGCCGGGCGTTGGCGGCTGCTGCTGCCGGCGAAGCAGGGAAACGGGGCTGCGAGAGGGGAAGCCGCCCGGCTCCCCGAGGAAATCAGAAGCAGATTTCAGACATTTAATCACAGGCGCGGGGGGCTGGGGGGGGGCGCGGGGGAGGGGGGCCGCCTCGCCCTCCCCTCCCCTCTCTCCTCCCCGTCCCGCTCCCGCCCCGTCCCGCTCCCGCCCAGGACCTCCCTGCTTGTCTGCTTGGCGGGGGCTCAGCCCCAGCCCCCAGCGCCCAGCGCCCAGCCCCCAGGCCCCAGCCCCATCGGGGAGGGGGGACCCGCCGGGGGGAGAGGGAGGAAACCGGGGGCTGAGATGTGTCACCGAGAAAACAGCTCCTTCCCTCCCTCCCTCCCGCGGGGGCTGCGGGCCGGGCCGGGGGGCGGGGGTCTGCGGGCGGGGGGCCAGGAATGCGGAGCGGAGAGGCCGGGCGGCCCGGTGGGCGGGGGCGCACGGAAGGACTGGCGGGGACCGAGGCAGGTGTGCGGCCCCGGGAGGGAGAAAATGCAGCTGTTTGGATGTGGGGGGCGGGGAGGGGGAGGGGGCGGGGGAGGGGGAAACCCACCCAGCCGGGCACTCGGACATCGAGAGGCAAACCCCGCGGCCGGGGGGGTCCCGGGGCACGGTGGACCCCTCAGCTGGGCCGCCTCCGGGATGGACCCTCCAAGGCTCCGGGCGCGGGGGGGGGGGGCCCGTGGGACAACCTGACACCCTCCCCTCTGACCCGGCCCGCCCCCGGGGAGGAGGGGTCCACACCAGCGTTCGTGGGGAAATCGGTTCCGCCCAAGACCCCCGGACCCCCGCCACCACACACGCGCCCTCAGACAAAAATGAACCTTCCGCCCTGACCACCTCAACGGCCCACGAGAGAGAGACCGGTGGAAGCGAGTTCCCCAGGGGCAGGGATATCCTGACCTCTAGCCTGCCGGGTGTCGGGAGTGGAGAGGTGGTGAAAGCAAGAGGATCGCAGGGTCAGGGGGTCAGGGTCTCCGGGGTCAGGGGGTCTTGGGGAAGGGTCTCAAGGGCTGGGGGTCTCAGCTGTAGCCAGCAGGTGGCAGCCCCTGGATGGTCTGTCCGGACCCAGAGTCCAGACTTGGGTGGGCCCGAGGGGAGAGGCGGGAGGGGACCTACAGAGATCGGGTCCCGGGTTCAATTTATGACAGTCGGTGGGCGGGGAAATGGGCGGGGGCACAACTGTCAGATGGGCAGATGGGCCTGGGCCAGTCTGGAAAGCAATGAGACTGGATCAGGGGGAGTGAGGGTGGGGGGTGGGGCGACAGGAATAGGGGCAGACTAGGTGTGCTGGGTCTGGCACCGTGTCTGGGAGCGAACTGGAGGGAGAGTAGGCCAGGCTAGGGGACTCGGGTAACAATAAAAACCTGTGTGACTGGGCAAGTCACTTAACTTCTCTGTGCCTCAGTTCCCTCATCTGTAAAATGGGGATTAAGATTGTGAGCCCCATGTGGGACAACCTGATTCCCCTGTGTCTACCCCAGCGCTTAGAACAGTGCTCTGCACATAGTAAGCGCTTAACAAATACCAACATTTTTTTTTATAAAAAATAATAATGGCATTTGTTAAGCGTTTACTATGTGCCGAGCACTGTTCTAAGAGCTGGGGTTGATACAAGGTAATCAGGTTGTCCCACGGGTGGCTCACAGTCTTAATACCACAATTATTATTATTATTACTATTAACCCCCATTTTACAGATGTGGTAACTGAGGCACAGAGAAAAGTCAAGTGACTTACCCAAAGTCACTCAGCTGATCAGTGGCAGAGCGGGATTAGAACCCACGACCTCTAACTCCCAAGCCCGGGCTCCTCTCACTTCCCCCGAGCTCGCTGGGTGGCTCTCCTCTCCTCTGGTCTGGGAACTGTGCGTGGGAGGTTCCTGTCAGGTCAGAATCAGGGAGCTGAGCTCTGGGGATTCCTTGCCCTCCCCAGGGTTGATCCCAACGCCGCCACCCTCACATCCTTAATCAATCAATCGCATTTACTGAGCGTTTACTGTGTGCAAGGCAGCGTACTAAGCACTTGGAGTGTACAATATAAGAGTTAGTTGAAAAGTTCCCCTCTCA
This sequence comes from Ornithorhynchus anatinus, assembly GCF_004115215.2. Classification (NCBI taxonomy): domain Eukaryota; kingdom Metazoa; phylum Chordata; class Mammalia; order Monotremata; family Ornithorhynchidae; genus Ornithorhynchus; species Ornithorhynchus anatinus. The sequence goes on from NC_041729.1 coordinate 761,551, forward strand.
CAATGAGTTTGAGGAGACAGGGGTGAAAGGAGTCAGGAAGTGGGGACACAGGTGCATCTGGCCATTACCTCCTCAGCCCCTCAACTGGGAGTGAGGCCAGGGCAGAGGGTGTAGGGTGCACAGAGATGGGACTGGAACGTGGCTTAGTGGAAAGACCACGGGGTTGGGAATCAGAGGACGTGGATTCTAATTTCCCCCTCTGCCACATGTCTGCTGTGTGATGTTATGCAAGCCACTTAACTTCTCTGTGCCTCAATTACCTCATCTGTAAAATGGGGATTAAGACTGTGAGCCCTACTTGGGACAATTTGATTATCTACCCCAGGGCTTAGAACGGTGCTTGGCACATAGTAAGCGCTTAACAAATACTATAATTATTAAGAGGGAGAGTCTGGGTGAGGGGTTAAAGAGAGGGGAGGAGGCCTGTCACAGGCTCAAAGTAAGAGCAGGGGACCATGAGGGGGAGTGGGGAGAGGCTTGCCCCATTACTGACGCGTGCGGCAGGTCAGAGGTCAGCCCTGCATCCACCCCGCCCCCGCCCAGCTCACCTGTCCACTTCCATTAGTCTATGTCTTTTTCACTGCGGGTCTCTGCATTCTCTTAGTAATAATAATAATTATGGTATTTTGTTATGTGCTTACTATGTGCCAAGCACTGTGCTAAGCGCTGGGGTAGATACAAGATAATCAGGTTGTCCCACGTGGGCTCACAGTCTTCACCCCCATTTTACAGATGAGCCAACTGAGGCACAGAGAATTTCCCCCGTTCACCCCCCCCCCAGCTAAGTCCCCTTTCCCTCTGCTCCTCCCCCTCTCCCTTCCCCTCCCCTCAGCACTGTGCTCATTTGTATATATATTTTTACTACCCTATTTATTTTGTTAATGAGGTGTCCCTCCCCTTGATTCTATTTATCATGATTATGTTGTCTTGTTTTTGTCCATCTGTCTCCCCCGAATAGCCTGTGAGCCCGTCATTGGTCAGGGATTTTCTCTCTCTTTTGCCGAATTGTCCATTCCAAGCGTTTAGTCCAGTACTCTGCACAAACTAAACGCTCAATAAATACTATTGAATGAATAAAATGGCTTGCCCAAGGTCACAGCGCAGACAAGTGATGGAGTCGGGATTAGAACTCACGTCTTGACTCCCAAGCCTGTGCACTTTCCACTGCGTCAGGGTCTCGGTCTGTTCGCTGATGATGTCTGGAAGCCTTTGAAAATATTGTCGATATTTGTTAAGCACTTACTATGTGCAGAGCACTGTTCTAAGCGCTGGGGGAGATCCAGGGTCATCAGGTTGCCCCACGTGAGGCTCACAGTTAATCCTCATTTTACAGATGAAGTAACTGAGGCCCAGAGAAGTGAAGTGACTAGCCCACAGTCACACAGCTGACAAGTGGCAGAGTCGGAATTCGAACCCATGACCTCTGATTCCAAAGCCCAGGCTCTTTCCACTGAGTCACGCTGCTTCTCCCAAAGACGTTGCCTGTTCCCCTGCCTTGCCCCCTTCCCCTTCCAGGACTGGGCAGCCCAGGACAGCCCCCCGAGGTGCCACTCGGGACCCTCTGCTGTGCCCTCCGCTCCGCCCAGCCCTTTCCCTCCCGCCTCACCCCGGCCGTGATCATGGTACACGGACTCCGCGCCCCCTCCGGTGGCCACCAGCGGTACTGCAGGGACCCTCCGTCAGCGGAAAAACTCCCCCCGTACATTCATTCATTCAATCGTATTTATTAATAATAATGTTGGTATTTGTTAGCGCTTACTATGTGCCAAGCACTGTTCTAAGCGCTGGGGTAGACACAGGGGAATCAGGATGTCCCACGTGGGGCTCCCAGTCTTAATCCCCATTTTACAGATGAGGTCATTGAGGCACCGAGACGTGAAGTGACCTGCCCACAGTCACACAGCTGACAAGTGGCAGAGCTGGGATTCGAACTCATGACCTCTGACTCCAAAGCCCGTGCTCTTTCCACTGAGCCACGCTGCTTCTCTATTTATTGAGTGCCTACTATGTGCAGAGGACTGGACTAAGCGCTTGGAATGGACAATTCGGCAACAGATAGAAACAATCCCTGCCCAACAACGGGCTCACAGTCTACACCGGGGAGACAGACAACAAAACAGAACAAAACAAAACAAGTAGTCTGGCGTCAATATCCTCAAGATAAATAGAATCATAGATATAGTGACACCATTAACAAAATAGAGTAATAAATAATATACACAAATAATAATAATGATGGTATTCGTTAAGCACTTACTCTGTGCAAAGCACTGTTCTAGGCACTGGGGGCCTACAAAGTGATCAGGCTGTCCCAAAATGGGGATGAAGACTGTGAGCCCACGTGGGACAACCTGATTCCCCTGTGTCTACCCCAGCGCTTAGAACAGTGCTCGGCACGTAGTAGGCGCTTAACAAATACCAACATTATTAATCCCCATTTTACAGATGAGGTAACTGAGGCCCAGAGAAGTTAAGTGACTCACATAGCTGACAAGTGGCGGAGCCGGGATTCGAAACCATGACCTCTGACTGCTGACCTCTGACTGCCAAGCCCGTGTTCTTTCCACTGAGCCACGCTGCTTCTCTCTATGCACATTCCTGTGAGGAGGGGAAGGGGGAAGAGCAGAGGGCGGGAGAAGGGGGAATGGGGAGGGGAGGAGGAGCAGAGGGAAAGGGAGAACTCAATCTGGGCTCAGTCAGTTAAACGCGGCCTTGGGAGAAGAGAGGGGAGAAGGAGGGAAAGAAACGGGGGAAAACAGTGTCTCTCAGGTCCTCGGGGAGACCGAAGGTCAGAACGGGGGAAGGGCAGCAGACGGAGCCGCTCACATTCGGGGGCTCGAGTGACTTTGTCTTCACCCACGCAGGACCTCCGTCCCTGCGACGAGCGGAAAAGCAAGCAGGAGTGAGGGCAGACTGAGCGCGGCTCGAGTCCGTCCGGGGCAGGGAGGGAAGCAAGATGGGCAGCGCCGGGAGGGGAACGGGTTCTCCGAAGGCAGAATAGCTGGAGGCCGAAGCAGCACCCGGCCCTGCCCACCCGCAGCCGGACGCCGAGCAAGGGGGACGCGGCCGGGGATCCCTCCCCGAGAGCCGACCTCCACCCCAGCCCCATGTGGGGAACGAGGATGAAGCAGCATGGCTTAGTGGAAAAAGCCCGGGATGGAGAGTCAGAGGTCGTGGGTTCTAATCCCGACTCGGCCACTTGTCTGCTGTGTGACTTTGGGCAAGTCACTTAACTTCTCTGTGCCTCGGTTCTCTCATCTGTAAAATGGGGATGAAGACTGTGAGCCCCACGTGGGACATCCTGATGACCTTGTATCTCCCCCAGAGCTTAGAACAGTGCCTGGCGCCTAGTAAGCGCTTAACGAATACCAACATTATTATTATTATGAAGCGGGGCGGGAACCAAGACCGAACGGGCAAGGGTGGGGCGGCTGAGAGCTCCTGGATCCCGCGGGCAGAGCCCGAGGAGCCACTTTAACCTCGAACGTGTGCGTCGCCCCCGCCCCGTCAAAAAGCGAGAAAGTATCTATCGACCGCTCTTGTGAGATCTTGGTGCCGGTGTCCACTAGGCAAGCTGTGGCCACGTGGCTGCCCCAGTTTCGGGCCCTCCACTGAAAGATGTGCGCCACACTTACCCCCACCCAAGCCTTGGCACTAAAATGGGAGTGCCTTCTCTATGGTTCTAATTTGTTACTCAGTATTGAGTGTCCACTGGGTGGGGTCCACTGTACTGACTGCCCAGTGGGTCTAGTGGACTGTCATGAACACCCACTGACAGCAATTCACCGTTCTGAGCTCATGATGATGATGTTGGCTGTCCCACATGAGGCTCACAGTCCTAACCCCCATTTTACAGATGAGGTAACTGAGGCACAGAGAAGTTACGTGACTTGCCCACTGTCAGCTGACAAGCGGCGGAGCCGGGATTCGAACCCATGACCTCTGACTCCCAAACCCCTGCTCTTTCCACTGAGCCACGCTGCTTCTCTAAGATGTACTCATGAGAGTACAGCAGCACAAAATCCATCTCCTTAACCAAAAGAAGCTTCCACTCCAACACGGAAGTCAGACATAAAAATATTAAATGCTCAGACATCCACAAATGCTGATCCTTGGACAACGAATGATCTGGCGGGGACTGGAACCCGGCGGCTAAAATGGACCAGACACTCAGGCTTTTAGGGCAGCAGGGCTTCTCTCCCTCCCTTTTTGCAGTGGTGGAAGGAGCCACAGCCACACCTGTGGCTAGCATGGTGGAAAGGCAGAAAGGTCAGAGGAGGGTCAGATCAGCTTGTAGGTCAAATCTTCCCGTTGGTCCAGAAACGACCATCAGTGGCTACCCAATCCAAGCTGTAAGGATGCTTGCTGGCAGCCCTACAGTTGCGAACATTTTACCATGTCCTGTGGACCTGTTCTGATAATTGCAGTAATTATTAAGCACTTACTACGTGCCAGGCTAAGTGCTAGGATAGATAGGAGACAATTAGGTCAGACCTCTCTGCCTCATCGGGGCTTTACAATCTAAGGGGGAGAGAGATCAGGTGAGAAAACACAGCAGTCAAATGACTTGCCTGAGGTCTCACAGCAGGCAAGTGGTAGAGCTGAGATGAGAACCCAGGTCTCCAGCCTTCCAGTCCTGTGCTCTTTCCACATTGGACCACATTGTTCTGACCTTGCCCTTCCTGATGCTTTCACTGTGTGTAAATAATTTGTGTCTGACTGCCTACCCCACTAGAGTGGAAGTTCCAAGGGCAGGGAACATGAGTCTGGATATTGCAGTAATCTTCCCAGTTCTACAATACTAGAGAAGTGGTGTGGTCTAGTGGAAAAAAGCCTTAGAGCTGGGCATCAGGAGACCTGGGTTCTAATCCTAGCTCTACTACTTTCCTACTTCTTCCTACTTTCTACTACTTCCTTGGGCAAGTCACTTAGCTTCTCTGAGTCTCAGTGTCCTCATCTGTAAGATGCAGATAAGATACCTGTTCTCCCTCCTCTTTAGACTGTGAGCCCGAAGTGGGACAGGGAACTGTGTCTGATCTGCTCATCCCCCATCTACTCTAGCACTTAGTTTAGGGTTTGGCACATAGTAAGCGTTAAACTATTACTATTATTATTATTACTACTATTATATAGTGCAGTGCCTGGCAATCAGTAATCTCCCTTAGTGCTGCTGCCGTATGGATGGATCTTTATCTTTAATTCATTCATTCAATCATATTTATTGAGTGCTTACTGTGTACAGAGCACTGTACTAAGAGCTTCGGAGAGTAAAATATAACAATAAACAGACATACTCCCTGACCACAACGAGTTTACAGTCCAGAGGGGGAGACGGACATCATGGCTCGGGGGAAAGAGCCTGGGCTTCGGAGTCAAAAGTCATGGGTTCGACTCCAGGCTCTGCCACTTGTCAGCTGTGTGACTGTGGGCAAGTCACTTAACTTCTCTGTGCCTCAGTTACCTCATCTGTAAAATGGGAATTAACTGTGAGCCTCACGTGGGACAACCTGATGACCCTGTATCTACCTCAGCACTTAGAACAGTGCTCTGCACAAAGTAAACGCTTCACAAATACCAACGTTATTATTAATATAAATAAATAAATTACAAATCTGGACCTAAGTGCCTTGGGGCTGGGACGGGGGACGAATAAAGGTATCAGGATGCCTTTCTCATTAGAGTGTAAGCTCCTGAGGGCAGGAAAACTGGGCTGGAAATGTTGGAAGTGGGTGTTCCGAGGAGGGGGGAGTCTGGGGGCGCTGGGACCCAAGGCGGGGCAGCGGGGTCTTCACCCGAGACATCTGGCCGAACCTGGGTTGGCGCGGGTCTAACGCCAGGCCACCACTAGGTGGCGGCATCGCTCCACGTTGTTAATTGCCACTGATCGATTGATTGACTGGATGACAGAATAAAGACACTAGAATAAGAATAACAATTATTATGGTATTTGTTAAGCGCTTACTGTGTGCCAGGCACTGACCTAAGCTCTGGGGTAGATATAAGGAAATCAGGTTGGACACAATCCCTGTCCCACATGGGGCTCACAGTCTCAATCCCCATTTTACAGATGACATAACTGAGGCACAGAGAAGTGAAGTGACTCGTCCAAGGTGATACAGCAGACAAGTGGCGGAGCCGGGACTAGAACCCATGACGTTCTGACTCACAGGCCCCTGCTCTATCCACTACAACATGCTGCTTCTCATGAATGGGAGAACAGCACAGAATGACAACATAGTGCCCGTCCCATGCACCTCATAATAATAATAATAATGGTATTTATTGAGTGCTTACTTTATTCCAAGCACTGTTCTAAGCACTGGGGGGATACAAGATGATCAGGTTGTCCCACGTGGGGCTCACAGTCTTCATCCCCATTTTACAGATGAGGGAACTGAGGCACAGAGAAGTGAAGTGACTTGCCCAAAGTCACACAGCTGACAAGTGGCAGAACGTGATTAGAACCCATGACCTCTGACTCCCAAGCCCGGGCTCTTTCCCCTGAGCCACGCTGCTTCTCAATACATGCTGCTGAAACCCCAGAATCTCCCTCCGCATATACAGCGGAAGTGGGGTAAAGGGGGGGGACAGAGATGGAGGTTCTGAGCTTCAGGGGGTCCAGCCTATGGTCCCATGGTGTCCTATCTCCCTGGGCGCCCCCCACCCCACCCCGGGGGGTCTTGGCAGTGTCTCCACCGCCACTCTCCATCCACCAACGCTCCAGGCCCTGGCTGGAAGGGGGTTCTGTTGAGTTCCCTCATTTGTAAAATGGGGTTAAGACTGTGAGCCCCATGTGGGGACTGGGACCATGTTCAACACGACTTGTTTGTACCCCCCCCCCCCAGCTTAGAACAGTGACTGGCACATAGTAAGTGCTTAACAATTACCACAGTTATTATTAAAATTTTCATTATATCCCCAGGGGTCATTCAGGCAGCCTGGGCTGGCCTGATCATTTTACTTTCCTGATCATTTTATTCCAGGGACCTCCTGCTTCACCTCACCAACTTGGACACATGCTGGATCTCTTCATTTCTAATCACTGTACGATCTTAAACCTGACCAACTCTGAAGTTTCACTCTTCAACCACAACTTCCTCATCTGCCTTCTTTCCCCTCCCCACCAAACTATCCTCCCCCTTCCCCCACTCCCCCATAGTATTCTTCTAGCTCTCAACCCCCTCCACCTATTCGGGGCTTGCCCCATTTCGTTTTCTGCCCAAATCCACATCCTAAACTTCTCCCTCTCTGTAGAACTCAACTCCTCTTTACCCTTGCTCCCCCATTCATCTTGCACCACCAACCCCCATATCTGTGTCCCTTCCTCTGTGTGCTTTGATAATGATAATGATAATAATAATAATAGTGGTATATGTTCACTGCTTATTATGTGCCAAGGACTGTATTTAAATACAGGATAATCAAGTGAGATTCAGTCCCTGGCACACAAACTCAATACAGTGTTCTGCACATAGTAAGTGCTCAATAGATACAATTGAATGAATAGATGAATGAACATGGGGCTCATAGTCTAAGAGGGAGGAAGAACAGGTATTGAACCCCCATTTTACAGCTGATGAAACTGAGGCACAGACAAGTTAAATGATTTGTCTAGGATCACACAACAGGCAGAGCCAGAATTAGAACCCAGGTCTCCTGATTCCCAGCGCCGTGCTTTTTTCACTAGGCCATGTTTCTTCCCATTGCCCTGCTGTGGGCCACCGTGGCTGGTGGAAAAACGGACAACAGGCTGGCTCTCTCTAACTCATCCTCACCTGCTATTGTTTTTGTCTGTCCGTCTCCTCCTATTAGACTGTAACCCCGTCAAAGGGCAGGGACTGTCTCTGTTACTGACTTGAACATTCCAAGCGCTTAGTACAGTGCTCTGCACATAGTAAGCGCTCAATAAATACTATTGAATGAATGAATGAATGAATGCTATAACTCTGCCAAGCAACACTCCTCTCTAACAAACTCTTATTTGCAATGCCCATTCCTGACTTTTAACTTCTTTTCAAGCCTCCAGCTATCCCAATTCCCCCATCTCTTGCCCCTGATGACCTGGCCATTTACTTCATTGACAAAATTGAAAGCAGCCAGGCATGAACTTCCCAAATCACCCCCTCACTTGCCCAGCTCTCTCCAAATCCCCCATCCACTCTCTCATCCTTTAGAAATATCCCCCAAGAGGAGAACTCCCACCTTCATTTGAAATGTACTCATCCCCACACACCTCCAACCCCATCCCTCTGCATCAAATTTAAATCCCTGCCCCCTCTTTTCTTCCCTCCCCGACCACCATCTTCCACCACTCACTCTCCAAGGGCTTCTTCTCCCCTACTTTCAAACAAGCTCACATATCCCCAATCCTGAAAATATCCTCTCCACCCCACTGCACCACCCAGCCAATGCCCCATCTTCCCCCTACTGTACCAACACAAACACTTCGAGTGAGTTGTCTCCACCTGCTGCTTCCATTTCCAATCCCTTTCTCAGCCCCATGGTTGGGGCTTCCTGCCCTTCCACTCCCCTGAAACTGCCCTTTCCAAGGTCACCAATGACCTTGTCCTCCTCACCAAATCTAACAGGCTCTACTCCATCCTAATCCTCTCAGCAGCCTCTGAACCTTTGAACCACCTCCTTTTCCTAGGAACCCCACAAAGCCTTGATTTCTCTGATACTGTCCTCTTCTGGTTCTCCTTCTACCTTGGCTTCTCTTTGGTCTCCACCGCTGGCTCTTCTTCTGCCTCCCAACCCCTAACTCTGGGTGCCTCTCAGAGCACGGTTCTGAGTTGTCCTGTAGTCTTTATTTTCACCCACTCTCTTGGGGAGCTCATTCACTTCCTTGGCTTTAGTTACCACCTCTATCCAGATGATTCCCAAATCTACCCCTCCAGCCCCTACCTCTCTCTTTCTCTACAATTGCACATTTCCTTCTGCCTTCAAGACATCTCTACAAGGTTGTCCTATCACCATCTCAAACTTAACATGTCCAAAACTGATCTCATCTTTCTTCCCAAACTCTCTCCTCCTGGGAGTTTTCCCATCACTGTAGGCAACACCCCCATTCTCCTCATTTCACAAGCCTGCAATCTTGTCATTAACCTGGACTCTTATCTTTTCTTCAACCAGCATCGTCAAATCCAGTCGATTCTATCTTACCAATTTCTTTAGAATCCGTCCTTTCCTCTCTATCCAAATTACTCCCATGCTGCTCCAAGCACTTGTCATAACCCATTTTAACTACTTCATTAGCCTCCTTACTGACAGCCCAGCCTTGAGCCTCTCCCCTCTGCTGCCCATATCATTTTTTAAAACACTCTTTACAGTATTTGTTAAGCACTTAAGTTTGCACTACATGCTGGGGAAGGTACAAATTAATCAGTTTGGATATAGTCTATGTCTTACATAGGGCTCACAGTCCAAATCCCCATTTTACAATTGAGACATCTGAGGCATAGGGAAGTTAAGTGACTTGCCCAAGATCACACTGTTCTATGCACATCTGTGCAATGAGCTTCTCCATCCAAACTCCTACCACGTTAAGACAATCACTGATCCTCTGCTGCCTGGAGGACTGCATCAGCCTCCTTGCTGATGCCCCAGTTTCCTGCCTCTTCCCGCTTCAGTCCATACTTCACTCTGCTGCCTGAATCGTTTTTCTACAAAAATCTTCAGAACATGCCACCCCACTCCTCATAAAACTGCAATGGTTGCCCATCCATCTCCTCATCAAACTAAAACTCCTCACCATTGGCTTCAAAGCACTCAACCACCTTGCTTCTTCTTACCTCACCTTACTTCTCTCCTTCTACAAGCCAGCCCACATTAGTGCTCTAGTGCTCACTCTGCTAGTGCTAACCTTCTCACTGTGCCTCAATCTTGCCTGTCTCACCACCGACCCTTAGTCCATGTCATTCATTAGTATTTATTGAGCGCTTACTGTGTGCAGAGCACTGTACTAAGTGCTTGAAAAGTACAATTCAGCAACAAATAGAAACAATCCCTTCTCACAACAGGCTCTCAGTCTAGAAGGGGGGAGACAGGCATCAAAACAAGTAAACAAGCATTAATAGCATCAGTATAAGTAAATAGAATTTTAGATACATATCATTAATCAAAATAGAATTATAAATATGTACATATATACACAAATGTCCTGGCTCTGGCCTAGACTGCCATCCCTCCTCAAATCTGATAGATGATTAGTCTACTCTCTTCAAAGCTTTATTAAAGGCACATCTCTTCCATGAGGCTTTCCCAGACTCAGCCTCACTTTTCGTTACCACACACTCCCTTCTGCATCACCCTGACTTGCTCCTTTTGCTCTTCCCCTCCCCCAGTCCCGCAGCACTTACGTACATATCTGTAATTGTATTTATTTGTACTGATGTCTGTCTCCCCCACTCAAGACTGTAAGCCCATTGTGAGCAGGGAATGTGTCTAAAATATGTATACATTAGGAATGTGTCTAATATATATATGTGTTCTGGGGGTCAGAAAGACCTGGGTTCTAATAATGACAATAATAATGGCATTTGTTAAGCGCTTACTATGTTCAAAGATCTGTTCTAAGCACTGGGGAGGATACAAAGTAATAGGTTGCCCCACATGTGGCTCACAGTCTTAATGCCCATTTTACAGATGAGGTAACTGAGGCACAGAGAAGTTAAGTGACTTGCCCAAAGCCACACAGCTCACAAGTGGTGGAGCTGGGATTTGAACCCATGATCTCTGACTTCCCAGTCCGTGCTCTTTCCACTGAGCCATGCTACTTCTCTCCTGGCTCCATCACTTGTCTACTGTGTGACTTTGGCCAAGTAACTTAACTTCTCTGTCCTTTGGTAACCTCATCTCTAAAATGGGGATTAAGATGGTAAACCCCGTGTGACACATGGATATGTTCAACCTGATTAGCTTGTATCTATTCCAGTTTTAGAACAGTGCCTGACATATAGTATTGCCTTTGACACTGCTGACCATCCCCTTCTCCTCCACACCTTATCTCACCTTGGTTTCACGGACTCCATCCTTTCCGGTTCTCCTCTTATCTCTCTGGCCGTTCATTGTCGGTCTCCTTCGCAGGCTCCTCCTCCCCCTCCCATCCTCTAATTGTTGGTGTTCCTCAAGGGTCAGTTCTTGACCCTCTTCTGTTCTCCATCTACACTCACTCCCTCGGTGAACTCATTCGCTCTCATGGCTTCAACTATCATGTCTATGCAGATGACACACAGATCTACATCACTGCCCCAGTCCTCTCTCGCTCCCTTCAGGCTCGTATCTCCTCCTGCCTCCAAGACGTCTCTACCTGGATGTCTGCCCGCCACCTAAAACTCAACATATCCAAGACTGAGCTCCTCATCTTCCCTCCCAAGTCCTGTCCTCTTCCTGACTTCCCTATCACTGTGGACCATCCTTCCCGTCTCTCAGGCCCGCTACCTCGGTGTCATCTTTGACTCTGCTCTCTCGTTCATCCCACACATCCGATCCGTCACCAAGACCTGCCGGTCTCACCTTTATAATATCGTCAAGATCCACCCTTTCCTCTCCACCCAAACGGCTATCTTACCAGTACAGGCTCTCATGATACCCCGGCTGGATTATTGTGTCAGCCTTCTCTCTGATCTCCCTTCCTCCTGTCTCTCCTCACTCCAGTCTATTCTTCATTCCATTGCCCAGCTCATCTTCCTGCAGAAACGCTCTGGGCCTGTCACTCTCCTTCTTAAAAACCTCCAGGGGTTGCCTATTACCCTCCGCACGAAACAAAACCTTCTCACTCTAAACTTCAAGGCTCTCCATCACCTTGCCCCTTCCTACCTCTCCTCCCTTCTCTCTTTCCACTGCCCACCCCGTAGGCTCCACTCCTCTGCCGCCCACCTCCTCACCGTTCCCCGTTCTCGCCTATCCCACCATCAACCCCTGGGCCACATCCTCCCACGGTCCTGGAATGCCCTCCCTCCTCACCTCTGCCAAACTAATTCTCTTCCCCTCTTCAAAGCCCTACTTAGAGGTCACCTCCTCCAAGAGGCCTTCCCAGACGGAGCTTCCCCTTTTCCCTCTGCTCCCTCTGCTGCCCCTCTACCCCTTCTTCACCTCCCCTCAGCTAAGCCCTCTTTTCCCCCTTTCCCTCTGCTCTTCCCCCTCTCCCTTCCCCTCCTCTCAGCACTGTGCTCATCCGCTCAATTGTATATATTTTTATTACCCTATTTATTGTTTTAATGAGATGTACATCCCCTTGATTCTATTTATTGCTATTTTTTTTGTCTGTCTGTCTCCCCCGATTAGACTGTAAGCTCCTCAGTGGGCAGGGACTGTCTGTATCTGTTGCCGATTTGTACATTCCAAGCGCTTAGTACAGTGCTCTGCACATAGTAAGCACTCAATAAATACTATTGAATGAATGAATGAATATGCTAAACAAATACCATTAAAAAAAAATCTCCCCATTCCTCAAACACCTCCTGTGATGCACTGAGAAATGGGCAACCAAACCCATACTCCTCCCCTTCGTCTTTAAGGCATTCAATCAGTTCTCTCCCCTTCACTTATCCTTGTTCCTCTCTTACTACAATCCAGCACACGTTGCTCCTCTAATACCAACCCCCTCAGTCAGCTAGCCAATCGTATTTATTGAGCGCTACTGGGTGCAGAGCACTGTACTAAACACTTGGGAGAATACAATATTACAACAGACACATTTCCTGCCCACTTTGAGCTTACAGTTTAGAGGGGCACTCATTGTGCCTTACTGTACTCTCTACCGTCATCAATCCCCCGCTCATCCCTTCCTCCAACCTGAAGTTCTGTCCTCTTTCCCTTCTGACAGATCACCGTTCTCCCCAGATTCAAGGCCCTTCTGAAATCACATTTCCTTCAGGAGGTCTTGCCTGATTGTCTCTCATCTCCTCACCCCATCTCCCCCCACCCCGATTGCATCACCTTTGACCTTGAGTCCTCACCCCCCAAACACTTGGGTAATCACCCCACCCATTCCCTCGACAGTAGTTAGGTAGGTCTCTGCTGCTTCCCTTACCTGTAATTTATTGTAGTGTCTGTTTTCCTTGCTAGATGGTAAGCTCCTTGAGGGCAGGAATCATCACTACCAACTCTACTGTTATCTTCCCAAGCACTTTGTCCAGTGTTCTGCACACAGCAAGGCTCAATAAATTCTATCGATGGATTTATTGACTACTTACCAATCCCCCTGACCGCAGGGCTGTGGAGGTTGAACATCATAGAGGGAGCCCCCAGAGGGACCCCTCCCTGCAGCCTCAGCTTCCAGTTCTGGACCTGCAATCCTGCTCGCCCAAGCCCCGCCTTGGTGTGACCCTCCTCCGTCCCCCCGGTCCCCAGAATTGGCCCCCTTCCTCCCCCAAACCCCACCAACTTTCTCTAATTTCTTGCCGCAGCTGCTCAGTCTGGCAAATTATCCTTTCTCTCAGCCTGGAGACCCCTTCCGAGCATGGCTACCCACCTCGTTATTCCCGTCCTCCTCCCCCCGCCAATCCCCAGGCCTAGAAGGCCCCTGGCCCCACGGAGGCTGCAATCGCGCTATTAGACCCTAGATGATGATGATGTTGCCCATTGACCTCCCTGGGGAGGGCGAAGAGCCTGACACCGCCTCCCCATACCTCTCTCCATAGACTCGGTCACCTGGGTTCGGTGCGTCCCGGGCAGCACAGTCCCCTGGAGGGATAGGGGGAGTAAACCTGGTGAAACTGTGGGAGTTTGGCTTCACACCGGAGTTGAGCCCCGGATCACAGGCTGAAGTCAAGTTTATTCTTTCCCTTCCCACTTCGTCCGTCCTTCCATCCTCTCCTCGGTCCTCCCTCCCTTCCCGACCTCCCCTCCACCCCTCACAGTCGCCCCGAGTAGCCCCAGCTTCCGGGTGGGCTCTAATCCAGGGTGGGGGCCTGTGACGAGGAGAGGGGGGTAGTTCCCTACCGAGGCCGACCCCAACTAGACCCTCATTTCCTCTTCTGCCACTCCCGACTGCGTCGCTCTTGCACCCTTTATTCACCATTTCCTCGGCCCCGCAGCACTAATATCATTTAGTTATTTATAATAATAAGCGCTTACTATGTGCCAAGCACTGTTTTAAGCGCTGGGGTAGATACAAGGTAATCAGGGTGTCCCAAGTGGGGCTCACAATCATAATCCCCATTTTACAGATGAGGTAACTGAGGCACAGAGAAGTGTGCCTCACGTCCTACCGCTGTCCTGGAATGCCCTCCCTCCTCACATCCGCCAAAGTAACTCTCTTCCCCTTTTCAAAGTCCTACTGAGAGCTCACCTCCTCCAGGAGGCCTTCCCAGACTGAGCCCCCCTTTCTCTCTGCTTCCCCTTCCCTCCTCTCCCCCACCCCACCCTCTGCTCCTCCCCCTTCCCCTCAGCACTGTGTTCATTTGTATATATTATTTATTACCTATTTATTTTGTAAATGAAGTGTACATCTCCTTGATTCTATTTATCTTGATGATGTTGTCTTGTTTTTGTTTTGTTTCGTTTTGCTTTGCTATCTGTCTCCCCCTTTAGACTGTGAGCCCATCATTGGGCAGGGATTGTCTCTATCTGTTGCCGAATTGTACATTCCAAGCGCTTAGCACAGTGCTCTGCACATAGTAAGCGCTCAATAAATACTACTGAATGAATGGAAGTGAAGTGACTTGCCCAAAGCCACACAGCTGATAAGTGGCAGAGCCGGGATTAGAACTCACGACCTCTGATTCCCAAGCCCGGGCTCTTTGCACTAAGCCACCCTGCTTCTCGAATATTTATATTAAGGTCTGCCTCCCCCTCTACACTGTAAACACGCTCTGGGCAGGGAACGGGTCTACCAACTCTTATTTTGTACTCTCCCAAGCGCTTAGTACAGTGCTCTGCACGTAGTTAGCCCCCAGTGGAAAGAGCCCCGGCTTGGGAGTCAGACGTTATGGGTTCGAATCCCAGCTCCCCCGCTTGTCGGCTGTGTGACTTTGGGCAAGTCACTTCACTTCTCTGTGCCTCAGTTACCTCATCTGTCAAATGGGGATTAAAACCGTGAGCCCCATGTGGGACAACCTGATCACCTTGTATCCCCCCAGCGCTTAGAACAGTGCTTTGCACATAGTAAGCGCTTAATACATACCACCATTACCATTATTATTAAATACTGTTGATTAGTTGATTGGTTCCAGCCTTTTCTGGTGGAGTGAGGGATGAGAGTGTCAGTTTGAAAGTGTGTGTTCGTCCTGAATACAGGGACGGGGGCAAGGGGTGGGGGAAACGTGTGTGTGTGTGTGTGTGTGTGTGTGTGCGTGCGTGCGATTGAAGGACCGGCGATGGGTCCGGGGTGGTGGCCCGTTAGGGCGCCCAACGGGACTGTTTCCCTCCATGCCTCCTCCCTCAACCGACCCTGGCCCCACTAGGGGGCAAGTGGGAAGGGGCAGTGTCACTCCGGGGGGACGGTGCCACAGTGGGGAAAGGGCAGGGGGATTTGTGAATGGGAGCGGGAGAGCCCCCCCATCCCCCCGCCATCCCCCCGACTTACACACACACACATACATTTCCTTATCGTTGGCCTGAGCTGGACTCAACAACACCGGCGGGAGCCGGCGGACCGGTAGTGTGAGGGTGTTCGGGGCTGATACTCTGGGGCAGTGTAGACGCGGGGTGGGGGTGGGGGGTGGACAAGAGGGTGGACAAGAGAAAATGTATGTGTGTGTGTGTGAGTGTGAGAAAGAGAGAGAGCGAGCCTGGGGTTTTTAGGTGTTGTGAGGGCAAGCACGCAGAGACCCGGATATAAATGCGTGGCTCAGTGGAAAGAGCCCGGGCTTGGGAGTCAGAGATCATGGGTTGAAATCCCGGCTCTGCCACTTGTCAACTATGTGACTGTGGGCAAGTCACTTCACTTCTCTGGGCCTCAGTGACCTCATCTGTTAAATGGGGATGAAGACTGTGAGCCTCACGTGGGACAATCCGATGACCCTGTATCTACCCCAGCGTTTAGAACAGTGCTCTGCACATAGTAAGCGCTTAACAAATACCAACGTTATTATTATTATTACCCCAGCGCTTAGAACAGTGCTCTGCACATAGTAAGCGCTTAACAAATACCAACGTTATTATTATTAAAAGGCCAAGGCAAACGGACAAAGATGCCCACGGGCCCTGTCTGCCCTCGCTCCTCCCGGCTGCGACGGGCTGGGCGTCGGTAAGAGAGCGGGTCCGGGGCCGACAGCCGGAAAACCTGGGACAGAGGTGGGAGGTGAGAAGCAGCGTGGCTCAGTGGAAAGAGCACGGGCTTTGGAGTCAGGGCTCATGAGTTCGAATCCCAGCTCTGCCACTTGTCGGCTGTGTGACTGTGGGCAAGTCACTTCACTTCTCTGTGCCTCAGTTCCCTCCTCTGTAAAATGGGGATTAAGACCGTGAGCCCCACGTGGGACAACCTGATTCCCCTATGTCTACCCCAGTGCGCGGCACATAGTAAGCGCTTAACAAATACCAACATTATTAGGTGAGGGTCCCGGGCTTCTCCCAGCCCCTGGCTCTGTGCTGCCGGTGACGGCGGCGGTGGTGACTGTGTCCGAGGGCGATGGTGTAAACCGAGGGGCGTCGTGGGTGGCTAGGCGGTGTCACCGTCTGGGAGTGTGTGACTGCGACAGTGCCGGGCTGCGGCGGGCTGCGGGCGGGGGCCGCGCCGCAGCCTGCGTGGGCCGAGACCGCGTTGGCGTGGGCTGCGGCCTGAAGGCGGCCGGGCCGGGGGACCGGCTCCGGGAGGCTGCCTCTTCGGGCCAAGGCGGGACTCCCGGCTCTCCAGGGGGTCGCGGAGGGCGGGAGAGGGGGCGCCCGGGGATGAACCGGGGGTGGGAGAGGGGCAACACGAGCCGGTGAGGGTCCCGGGCCCTCCCACCCCAGCCGGGGCCAACCTTCCCGGGCGTCAGATTCGGGCTTTGGGTCGAGCCCCGTCGTCCGCGGTTTTCGGGTCCCAAGCCGTGGGGGAGGGGAAGGGGCTGGGGGAGGGGGCGGAACGGGGGGCGGGGTCTGCAGGGTTTCCGCCCCCTCCCCCATACTCCGCCTCTCTCCAGGGAAAGAGCGGGGGAGGCCAGGCCAGGCGAGGGGGTGTCCGGACCTGGGACCAGGAGCGAGGCCTACCCGCGCCCTCCCCGGGCAGCGGTCAATCCCGCCCTCCCGGGGCTCTCCGCGAACGATGCCCTTGCCCTTTTCAACCTGGAGGGTCCCCTCCCTCGTCCCCCCGTCCCGTCTCCAAGGCCTTTCCAGGGGGAGGGGGGCATGGTCCTCCGCTCCCGGGTCTGGCCGGGTGCCCCTTTTCAAAGGGACCCCCTTCCCTTTCCCCGCGCTCAATCTCTCCGCCTCGTCCCCCCACCCCCTTGGGGTCGGGACGCCCGGAAAAGATAAATCTGCACCTTATTTCCATTTAAAATCTCTCTATTGCGCAGCGGGCGGCTGGGCTCGGTGGAGGGGGTTGGTGTTGTGGGGGGGGGGGCTCCCTCCCTCTCTCGGTATAAAAATAAACATCTGGGCGGCGCGGGCGGGCGCGCTGCGGTCCCTTTAATTTCTCATATTTTCCTCTCGTTTCGAATAAAATAATAAAATAGTCAAACAGGACGCGGGCGGGGAAACACTGAACACATTCGGAGCGGCTCGAAGGGTCCCGCTGTGTCTTGTCTTTCCGCCTCTGATGAGGATGAGGCGCCCCTCCCCTCCTCTCTTCTCCTCCCACCCCAGGCCGAGGCCGAGGGGGGGTCCCGGGAGGGGAGGGGGGTGTGTCGGCGGGCCGGAGGGGGTCCCGGGGAGGGCGTGTGGGGGGCGGTGCCGTCAGCAGGAGCACTTGCACTCGGAGATGACCGGGTACTGGACGGGGATCCAGGTGCAGTACTTGTGGCGCGCCCAGCCCTGGCAGTGCCAGCGCAGGAGGGTCTTGGGGACGGAGCGCGCCGGCCGGCAGAACATGCCCTGGGGCAGCGAGCAGGAGCGCTCGGGCGGGCAGCTGCCCTCTCGCAGGTAGCGCGGCCAAAAGCGCAGCCCCAGGTCCTTCCAGGTGTACACGACGGGACACGAGGTGTACGCCCACAGCCACTGCGCCAGCCGGCGCCGCGCCTTGCGGCCCAGCTTGACGCGCGCTCCGGCCGGGCCCTCGCCCCAGTCGAGCCTCCGCAGCTCCCCGGGCACGGCCGCCGCCGAAGCCGCCCCCCCGCCTCCGTCTTCACCGCCTCCTCCTCCTCCTCCTCCTCCTCCTCCTCCTCCTCCTCCTCCGCCGCCGCCGCCGCCGCCGCCGCCTCCGGGTCCCCCCGGCCTGGGCAGCGGCTCCGGGCCGGACGCGTTGCCCTGCGACGGCGGCGCCGCCACCGACATGAAGCCGGGGTCCAGGTGGCTGCCCAGCCGCTTGCGCAGGGCGCGCTCGTCCAGGTCCTGCTCCTTGGGGTCGTAGTCGGGGTCCGGGTGCTCGATGATGTCCTTGACCGGAAGGCTGTCGCTGGGGGACGGCCGCAGGCGGAGGTAGGGCTGGCCGGACCCGGCCGGGGCCAGCGCCATGTAGGAGCAGAGCAGCAGCGCCCCGGCCAGGGCCATGCTCCAGCGCCCGGGGGCACGGACGGAAGGACGGACGGACGGACGGACGGAAGGACGGACGGACGGACGGACGGATGGACGGACGGGGGGAAGGACCGACCGGGGATTCAGGCGCGGGGGGCGGCCCGGAGGCGGCGGCCGGGGCTCAGGCGCATCCGGCGGTCCCCAGGCGCCGCTCCCGCATCCCGCTCGCCCCGCCCCGCCCCGCCCGGCCCGGCCCGCTCCCCGGCCAAGCCTCCCGGCCAAACCTCCCGGCCGCCCCTGGCCCGGCCCCGAGGGGCATAAATAGGCGGCGACGCCGCGGCGGGCCGAGGTGGGGGGTGGGGAAGGGGGCAGCCGGGGGGCGGGAGGGAAAGCCGGGGGAACCGGGGCTTTAAATAGCTGCCCCCGGGGCGGGAGGACGGGACGGGAGTCGACCGGCCCCCTCCTCCTCCTCCTCCTCCTCCTCCTCCTCCTCCTCTGTCGGGCCCCGGCGGGTCGGGTGGGGTGGGGTCCGGCGTCCGCCTCTCCACCCCCCGGGCGGGAATCCCGGGCGGACGGGCGGGGGCGGGAGGGCTGACCGCTCCGAAAGGCGGAGAAGCCCCCGACCCCTCACCCCTTCCCGCGCCGCCCCCGCCCCTTCTCTCTCTCTCTCTCTCTCTCTCTCTCTCTCTCTCTCCTCTCTCTCCAAAAAAATTCAGCGCGGCCTCGGCTCCATCCCCATGGTGACAGCTGCGCTCAGACCCACGACAAGTTGTCTAGACTCTGACAGGGTTTGGCGTGAGACCGGAGCCCGGGAATAAAACCTCTTTTATGGACGCGCCGAAGAGAGGGGGAGCGCGGGCGGCGGCGGCGGCGGCGGCGGCGGCGGCGGCGGCGGGGCGGGGAGGGGGCCGGGGAAGGGGCCGGGGCCGGGGGTCGGGGCCGGGGCGGGGGTCCGGGCCGGGCCGGCCGGGGAGCACGCGGGACCACGCGGGACCACGCGGGAACGGGAGAGGATGGCGCCGCCCTGCGGAATCCGTCGGTGCGCGGCCTGAGGGAGCCGGGTGTCCGAGAATGCGGAGATCCAGGGTGCGGAGGCCGAGGCTGGGGGGTCCGACGGGCCTGGGGCGTCGAGCCCGGGGGTCCTGGGGTCCGAGGGGCCTGGGGTGTCGAGCCCGGGGGTCCTGGGGTCCGAGGGGCCTGGGGTGTCGAGCCCGGGGGTCCTGGGGTCCGAGGATCCTGGGGTGTCGAGCCCGGGGGTCCTGGGGTCCGAGGATCCTGGGGTGTCGAGCCCGGGCGTCCTGGGGTCCGAGGATCCTGGAGCGTGGGGTCCGAGGGTCCCGGGGTCCTGGGGTCCGGGGGTCCTGGGGCGTCGAGCCCGGGGGTCCGGGGGCCCGGGCGTCCTGGGGTCCGAGGGTCCTGGGGCGTCGAGCCCGGGGGTCCCGGGGTCCTGGGGTTCGAGGGTCCCGGAGTCCGAGGGTCCGAAGGGCCAGAGGTCCGAAGGTGCGGGGCGCGAGCTGGGGCGCAGTCCGCAGTCAGAGCGGGCCCGAGGGCGGCGGGGTTGAGCGGCCCCAGGAGAGAAGCAGCGGGTGACCCGGCCGGCGGGCGCGGCGGTCTGCGGGTCCTGCGGGTCCTGCGGGCCCAGGACCGGACCCCGCACCCCCGGCGGGGCCCTTCGGGGCAGGCCGGACTCGGCTCCCGCAGCGGCGGCCCGGCGCGGGGGCGGGGACCCCCGGTGGATTGGCCCCGGGGCCGGGGGCAGAGGGCAGGGTCGGTGGGTCCTGTCCGGTGCCAACCTCCCTGCCTCCGCCCCGGCGCTCTGGCTGCCGCCGGCCGCTCTGCCGCTCCGCCCGCGCCGCACAAGTTAAATATCTCGGCAGCCGGCGGCGGTGGTGGCGGCGCCGTGTCCGCGGGCGGGGCGGGGGGGCGGGGGGGGTCCCCCTGACTGACAGCCCGCCCCCGCCCCGCCCCAGCCCCGCCCCGGAGCCCCGCATCGCCCTACCGTCCGACGGCCCGCGGCGGGCCGGGAAGCCCAACGGGAGGCGCCCCGCCCCCCACGACCCCCCTCTGGGAGGAGGGTTGGGGGGCCCGGACAGCTGGGTCCGGGGCCGGGGGGAGGGGGGCGAGCGGGGAGGGGAGGACGGAAGGAAAAGTGAGACCCGACCCCAGGCGAAAGGGAAGAGAGCCCGGGCGGATCCTTCCGCTGAGGAGCCTGAGCCGCCGGCAGGACAGATCAAACATCAAAGGGGAAGAAGCGCAGCGGATCTGGCTTTTTACCAGAAGTTTTTAAAGGTCTCCTCCCCCCCCCCCCCCCCGCCTTCCTCTGCCCCCCGCCCCCTTCCCCCAGTTCCCAGGACCTGTCGGTCTCCGGCCCCCACCCCCACCCCACCCGGAGGGGCGGGGACGATGTGGGAGAAGGAGCCCCCTCAGCCCGCGACCCCACCCCCAGTGGGGGTGGGGGTCCTCAGAAGCCCCAGGGCCCTCTCCAGCTCTCCGCGGACCCTGGCCGGCCGGAGGTCCGCTGGGGTCAGGCATAACCCGTCCCCCACTCCCTCCGGACTCCAGTTCTCCGGGCTGGGCTCCGTCCCTCAGTCGGCCATCGCCCCCTCACCGTCACCGTCACCCTCACCCTCGCCACCTCCGGGCATCCCTCCCCGTTGACATCAGCCTTGAATGGGTTCCAGCGATTGGACACACGGCTAACTCCCGGCTGAGGATAGTACGAGCTGTCCCCTCCCCCTGACCACCTGGGTCTCCTTCGGCCCCCTACCCCGGGGCCTGCCTCCCGCCCCCCGGGTCTGCCTCCAGACCCAATCCGGAGTCCAGGCATCAACGTGGAGCCCTCCAGGGGTGCTTTCTGCCACCCCTCTGCTATCCCAGGCTACCGTAGACTCCGTTACCTGATCCCAGCCAACCCCAGCCCTTCACGGAGCCTTTCTCCTCAGCTTCCACGGACACACCCGACAGAGGCCCAAGGTCGGCGGCCTGGCATACATTCATTCATTCAATCGATCGTATTTATTGAGCGCCTACTGTGTGCAGAGCACCATACCCGCGCTTGGGAGAGTACAGTAGAACAGTGGACAGACGCATTCCTTGCCCACAACGAGCTTACAGTCTAGAGGGCAGGGACAGGGTCTGGAGAGGTCCCGTAGGCGGCTGCCCGAACCTTTTCCCCCTCTGCTGCAGTGTGAGACGACGGGGAAGGACGAAGGGGAGGGAGTTTGAGTGACATCCTTCCCCCACAGAAACTCGCGCATCCGAACAAAGACCGATCTGGGCGTCGCATCGGGGTCTCGCCCTGACCCTGAGATTCAGTCGGCTCCGGGTTGGGCCAGAGAAGGGAGTGGCACAGACATTGAGGAGGCCCGAACTCCTGAGCCCGGTTCCTCGGAGAAGACGGGAATGTCTAGACTGTAAATCCGTTGTGGGCAGGGATTGTTTCTCTTTATTGCTTAATTGTACTTTCCAAGGGCTTAGTACAGTGCCCTGCACGCAGTAAGTGCTCAATAAAAACGATTGAAAGAATGAATGAATGAATGTCGGGGTGGGGGAGCTAACTCTGCCACTGCCCTCCCAACAAGATACCTGTCTACTTGTTTTGTTTTGTTTTCTGTCTCCCCCTTCTAGACTGTGATCCTGTTGTTGGGTGGGGATTGTCTCTATCTGTTGCCGAATTGTACATTCCAAGGTGCTCTGCACACAGTAAGCGCTCGATAAATACGATTGAATGATCAAGATGACCCGGAGCGCAGTGGACCCAATCCTTGGACCACCGGACGCCGGCGGAAGCAGATAACCGCTGGGGGGCGCTCTGGCGGAGTAACAGACAATCCAGGCTCGGAGCTCACGGCCCAAACAGCGCCGCCTGGTGGCGGGGGTCGGGGGAGGGAACGGGGGAAACCGCTGCTGTTACGGTCTGGGCCGGACCGGGCCCGGATCGGGACCAGAGGCCCGGTGGACCAGATTGGCGCGATTTCCACGTTGGAGGAGAAAACCGAACAGTCCGGGGAAAAAACGGTCCCGGCCCCTCCAAGCTGCTGCACCCAGAGCCCTACACGCGGCCCCGGAGGGCTGGACGTTGGGGGCAGCGGGGCGCGAAGGCCCCGCGCGGGGGGGAAGGGGCAGGTCTCCGGACCGTGTGAGCTGACCCCTCTGATGCCCCCACTTCCCTAACTCCCTTCCAGCCCCCTTGAGTTAGGGCCAGATCCCGAGGAATCTCATTGTCGGCACGTGCGCATGGGTACCAAATGTCTGGCTCTTTCATCACTCTCTGTCTCTGATTCTACAGTCTCTCCTTCTCGGGTTCCGTCTCCTCTGTCTTTCTCTGGTTCTCTCTCTGGTTCTCTCTCTCTTTTTGTTCTTGTATCTCTTCTGTCTTTTTCTATCCTCGTGTCATCTCTCTCAGACTCTTACCTTTTCTATCCTCTCTCTTCCTATCCTTGTCTGTCTTTTCTCTTTTTCTATCCTTGCTCTCATCTCTCTCACACACTTTCCTTTTCCATCTCCTTTTCTATCCTTGTCTCTCCTCTCTCTTTTTCTATCGTTGCTCTCCTCTCTCTCTCATCCTCTCTTTTTCTATCCTTGTCTCCTCTCTCTTCCTCACATTCTCTCTTTTTCGATCTTTGTCTCTGTCTCTGTCTCTGACTGTATCGGGACACTTGTTCTGTCTCTGCCTCTCCTTTCCGGGCTCTGTCTCTCGCCGCCTCTCACGGTCTCCGTCCCTGCCCCGCGCCCTCATTTCGTGCGGCCTCGCCTCCCGCTTTGCTTCCGTCCCCCCCGCCCCCCCGCCGGGCCCGGAGTCCCGACTGATGAGATTTTTCGACCCGATTGAGACGCCTCCTCGTCGGGCCGGAGCCGGGGCCCGGGGCCGCAGGGTCGAGAAGGTGGGAAACGCTTGGTGACCGGCCCCGGCGTCGCCGGCGCCCTCCGCGCCCGCTGCCCGCTGGGCGCCTTTGTTGCGGCGGCAGGAGAGGGGCCAGGGCCCAGCTGGGGGGCTCCCGCCCCGCCCCCGCCCCCTCCCCAGCTGGGCGAGAAGAATGGCTAATTAAGAGGTCTCCGCGAGGCCGAGCTTCATTCAGCCAGGGGGAGGGGGCACGACCGGGGGAGGGGAGCAGGGGAAATGAAGGGGTGGGGGCGGCCGGAGACCATGACATCACAGCTCTGCGGAACCCCAGCCGAGGACGCTTAACCCTTTCCTGACCGCCCCCGGGGCCTGTCGAGGGGCGCTGGAAGACAGAGTCCCCTCCGGCCTTTCCAGCATCTTCTGGAGCCGGCATGGCCTGGGCGTCACTCCGGCCCACCGGTTCCCCGCTGGCCTTGGACCCGGCCTCCCCCGGCCCTCCCCGTGCAACCTTTCCTCTTTAATCCCGATGGAGGGGAAACGGTCATTTTCTAACCCTCGCCCCCCCCCCCAACGGCGGCCCGCTTCGTCCTCTCTGCCAGCCCCTGCGGCCGCTAGCCCTCCTGTGCGAGCCTCCGCCTGTCACTCGGGGCTCCCAGACCCCGCTCCTACCCTCCAGCTGTCACTCAGGACTCCCAGTCGCCCCCCCCCGCCCCCCGCCGCCGAGCTGTCACCCAGGGTCCGGGCCCCTCCCTCGCACCCTGAAAAGATAGAATCTCCTTGTGAGCTGGGAAATTGGCCTGTTTATTGCTGTACGGTACTTTCCCCAACGCTTAGTACAGTGCTCTGCACACAGTAAGCAGAAGCAGCACCACACTAAGCAAAAGTAAGCAGGGAAGCAGCATGGCGTGGCGGACAGAACACGGACCTGGGAGTCAGAAGGTCATGGGTTCTAATCCCGGCTCCGCCACTTGTCTGCTCTGTGGCCCTGGGTAGTCACTTCACTTCCCTGTGCCTCAGTTCTCTCATCTGTAAAATGGGGATTAAGACTGTGAGCCCCACGAGGGACATGGACTGTGTCCGACCTTATTTGCTTGGATCCATCCCAGCGTTTAGTACGTTGCCTGGCACATAGTAATCGCTTCACAAATACCACAGTTAGTAGTAGTAGTAGTAAGCCCTCAATAAATACGAAGGAATGAACGAAGCGGCTATCGTGCCCACCCTCGCACGCTTTCAGACCCCGATCCCCAGACGAAGACCTGCCGAGCTCGCCCCTCTGCCCCTGGCCGTCCTCTGCCCCTCGATGCTCCTCCGCTCAGCCCTTCCAGCCTATGGACAATCCTCACCCAAGCCTCGCCCACAGGTCGATCCCTCCCCGGGCCACTCTCCCCGACTCCGGGATTTCTCCTTCTGTCCCCGCCCGCCCCCACCAGACTCTCCCCTTCCCTCCAAGCCTCCTCCCCTCGCTTCGCTCCCAGAGCTGCTCCCGGGAGCCGTCCTGGGGGAGGAAGCCGCCTGACCCGACCCGACCCCATCTAACGAGGTCACTCTGTGGGCCGGTGTCATTGCAATTGGTTGGAGCGTGCGGCCACCGCCCAGGAAGCCAGCGACTCGTCCCCCGCCCTCCCCTGACCTGCCAGCTGACCTGCAGAAAGACTCTGCATCTCTCTGGGACTCGGTTTCCTCAGCGGGCTGAAAGTGGGGGAGGGGAGCCCCTCATTCCTCCCGGGATGGGGTGAGGAGGCGGCAGAAAACTGACGAGGATGCACTCTGCACTTTTATTTTGCCCGGTGTTTATCCAGTTGCCCGTATGTTCCCCCACATGCCCAACAGCATCAGCTCTGCCTGTCTCGTATTTCGAGTCAAAGATCCCTTCCCCCCGCAGTCCGGACCAGAACTGTCCACTTCCAATTCTGAGATTGAATCCAGGGGGCAGAGACCGAGTCTGCTTCCCTTACTGGGCCGGCCCGGGCACGGGTTGGTGCTTACAGGAAGACAAGCTGGAAGAGGCCTTAAGTGGCCCAAGGGAACCTGGACAAGCCGCCCGTATCCAGGCTGCTAGTCCTGGGTTCGGGCCCGCGAAGGCGGAGCAGAGCCAGCCACCGACTGTCCAGGCCCCAGAATGAGTAGGACCAAGGAGGGGAAGGGCAGAGCTGCAGCGCAACTCCAGTGGGCAAGGGGAGAGTGGGGCCCCAGGGCAACCACTGGACTGGGGGTGGGGGTGAAGGGGTTGACTGGGCTCTAACTCTTGGGGTCATGGCCTCCAGCAAGGCCAGCAGGGACAGAGCAGGGGGCAAAATGGGCTCTTTCCCTTCCACAGAACCAGGGGTGGGGATGTGGGAAAGGGTGTTGGGGAGGCAGTAAGACGGCAGGGAGGGCGGGGGGCCAGGGGCCGGAGTTAGCCTTGTCAGACAAGGATTTCCAGGGCTCCTCCCGCATTTTACCAGGTTTCATGGTTCCTTAGCGATCAGATCCACTTGAGACAACGGCTTGCCCTTAGCAGCGTGGGGAGCAGGACCGGGGCTCGGGGGTGTCTCTGCTCACCAGTCAGCACCAGCCCAAGCCCCATGGGACAGAGGGGCACCAAGCTGGGCCATGGGATTGGAACCTCAGCCCCGACCCCTGCAACCTGAAGCCTCTCCTGTTACCCACTGTGAGGCGCGGCACTGGGCCTGGGACATCTGATCCCACAGATGTGGGGATTGTCATTTTAGGGATCCTTCAATCCTTTAGCCCACCACCACTAGGTCACCTCTCTTCAGTTCCCTCTTCTCCCAAGACATGGACCCCTGAGACCCCATCCGCATGCTGCAGCCCCTGAACTCACTTTTCTATTTCATCGGGTTTTAATTCTATTTAAGTAGTTTGAAAAATGATTGCCCAGAGCTTGAGCACTAGGGCTGGCCAGGAATGGGAGTGGGGTGGGCCTGGAGATGGTCAGTAGTGGGAGCAGAGTGGGCCTGGTGGTGTCTAGGGCCGGGCAGGTGACACCTTTCTGGTCCTGCTGCTCCTAGAATGCACCTGAGACACGACTGGGGACAGAGGCTCAGGGGTGGGGCAGTCAGGGAATCCCCAATTCGAGATGACTTTGGCCTACTCTGATCGGGAGACAGGAATGTCAGGGGGTCTTTCTGGGCTCAAAGATGGCAGAGGCACCTTGCCCCCTGTCCAAGCTGTAAGACCCTTGGGGGGGAGAGGCAGGGGTTGGGGGTCCTGAGAGGGGAGGAAGAATGGGAGGCTCAGGGGGCCTCTGGGACAGAAAAGGACAGGAAGTTTGAGGGCAACCTCTTGCCCCCACCTCTACCAGCCTTGCCCTGGGACAGTTGCTATTGCTTTGAGCACTGCGTGCTTTGGGATGAGGGCCGGGGGCAGGCTGGGGCTTGGGCAGCCCCCGCTTTCATCCTGGGACAGTGGCAGATGGGGCTGGATGGTTCCTTCTAGCTGGGAGGTGATGGGTGGAGTGGGGAGCCCCCCCCAACCCCTAGCTGGCTCCATCCCCTCTTTCCTCCTGACCTTGTGACTTCATCTCCTCCCTCCTTCCTGAACTTTCTGGCTTCACTTCCTCTCCCCGTCCTGGACTTGCTGGCTCCATCCCCTTTCTTCCTCCTGGGCTCGCTGGCTCCACCTCCTCTCTCCACCCTGGACTGGTGGCTCCGTATCCTCTCCCCATCCTGAGCTTGCTGGCTCCATCCCCTCTCCCCCTTCTGGACTGACTGACTCCATCCCCTCTCTTCTTCCTGGGCTCACCTGCTCCATCCCTTCTCTCCCTCATCTGGGCTCACTAGCTCTCAGTGCTGTCGAGGGAGAGTGGTTGAGGGAGGTGTGATCTACAAAGCTCCAGGAACTCTGAATTCAAGGGCTTGAGTGGCACCCCAAAGTACCCCCCCCACACACACCTGCTTCAGGCCCCCCTCCAGATTCCAGGTTGGGCCCTTTTCTGTCCTGCTCTGTTCACCTTCTCCCTCTCCCAAGCCTGAGGTCTGAAGGGGGGAAAGGCCCAGGCCACTTTATTTCCCTCACCACTGCAAGGAGCCTCCAGTCCTCCCCCTCTTCCAAGTCATGGGGGGCCGGGGGCTCTAGGCACCGTCGGGAAGGGCGGGGCCGGTGCCTGGAGTTGGATGTGAGGGGTGGGCCGTCGGGGCAGACTATAGGGCCATCCACCCCTCCCCACTCCCGACCCCTACCAAAGGCATTCTCCTCAGAGCTGCCACGTCCCTCCGTCTCTGCCCTGGGGGCACCCCCACTGGCACCGAAGAAGGGAGGCCCCGGCCGTGACCCCATCAACAGCGCAGCCCTTAAGGTGACCCGTGGTGGGCTCAGACGGTGGTGGCCGGCCCAAACTGGAACAGCAGGGGGGAAGTCTCCCGGATGCGAACGAAGAAGTGGGCTCTGCTGGCGTCCTCGGGGCGGGCGAGGGGCTGGGCGTCCCCAGGCAGCCAGTGCTCCTCCCCGCCGGCCTCCAAGACCAGCGCAAAGTGGCCCAGCAGCTCCTCCCCGTAGTGGGGCGTCGCGCCCGGGCCGCCCTCCGCTAGGCGCTGTGCCGCCGCGTTGGTCTCCAGCACGGCCAGGCGCACCATTTCCGCCGCCGTCGTCCGCCTGCTCACCTGCAGCTGCCAAGCACAGAGCGGCCGTTAGCGACCCCTGCCACCCGCCCACCGGAGCAGGAGTCCTCCCCCAACCCCCCCGCCCCGTCCCTTCCCCCACCGTCAGCCTGCTTCCCAGGAGCTTGGGGCAGGACTCCCGAGCCTCAGGGATTATAATCATAATAATGATGGTATCTGTGAAGCCCTTACTATGTGCCCGGCACAATTCTAAGCGCTGGGGTAGATCAGGTTGTCCCTCGTGGGGCTGACAGTCTTCATCCCCATTTTACAGATGAGGGAACTGAGGCCCAGCGAAGTGAAGTGGCTTGCCCAAGGTCACACAGGAGGCAACTGGCAGGGGCGGGATTAGAACCCAAGTCCTCTGACTCCCAAGCCCGTATTCTTACCCCTAAGCCACGCTGGCTAAGGGCACTGGGGAAGGGGGAGGTGCTACAGGGCTGGCGGCAGGGGGTGGAGCGGGGAAGGGGGAGGTGCTTACAGGTCTGGTGGCGGGGCAGAGGGCGAGAGGTCGGAGCAGGCCCCCAGGGTTGGGGCAGGAGTGGCGGACTAGGGTAGGGGTGGGAATGTAGGGCTGAGGCAGGAGTGGAGAGAAATGGGGATCCTGGGGTGGGGTGGGGCGAGGATACAGAGAAGCAGCGTGTCTAGAGAAGCAGCGTGGCTCAGTGGAAAGAGCACGGGCTTGCGAGTCAGATGTCATGGGTTCGCATCCCGGCTCTGCCACTTGTCAGCTGTGCGACTGTGGGCAAGTCACTTAACTTCTCTGGGCCTCAGTTACCTCATCTGTAAAATGGGGAGAAAGACGGTGAGCCCCTCGTGGGACGACCTGATTAGCTGTATCTACCCCAGCGCTAGAACAGTGCTCTGCACATAGTAAACGCTTAACAAATACCAACATTATTATTATTATTATTATACCGGGCTAGGGAGGGGTCGGGGCGCGGGGCTGGGACTGGAGGGCAGAAGGGTAGGAGGCAAGGCTCCTGGGGCTCAGCGCCTCCCAGGCCGGAAGGGCAGGTAGGCGGCGGGGGCCAGGGGCCAGGGGCCAGGGGCCAGGGTGGAGACGATGGCTAAGACCTAAGGGGCAATGCCAGCTCAGGCGCCTTCCCTCCCGGCTCTCTGAGCGCTGGGGGAGGGAACCGGGGCCCTGGAGCCTCCCCGTGCAAGGGGGAAGTTAATCATCATAGGAATTCAGGTATTCGTGAAGCGCTTACTATGGGCCAAGCACTGTTCTAAGCGCTGGGGGAGATACAAGGTTATCGGGTTGCCCCAGGTGGGGCTCACAGTCTTAACCCCCCTTTTACAGGTGAGTAGCTGAGGCCCAGAGAAGTGAAGTGATTTGCCCAAAGTTGGAGGGAGCCCGGGCTGCCTGGCGGGGGGCGGGGGGTGGGCGGGGGTCTCGGTGGTGAGGGCTCAGAGGGCGCCCGGCTGGAGGGACCCGTCCGGCCGCCGGCCCCCTACCTGGACGCTGGCCCCCCTCGGCAGGCCGGATTCGTACTGGGGACAGACGGTCAGCGTGGTGCTGGCGCCCGGTCTCCGTCCCGCCTTGCGGCCCGCCGGCTCGGGCGGCTCCGGGCCGCCGGGGGTCCAGGCCGCTGGCCTGGGGGCGAGCCCGCGGGGGCGGGGGCGGGGGCGGGGTCCGGCCGAGGCCGCCCGGGGAGGGGCGGGGGCGGCGGGGGCGCGGGGCAGGTCCAGGCTGCTGGTGCGCACCGTGTAGGCCCGGCGCTTCTCCGTGATGCGCAGCAGCTCGATCTGGCGGCTGGGCAGGACGAAGTCCGGGTCGGAGAGCTCGGGGGCCGGGCCGGGGCTGGGGCCGGGGGCCGGGCCGGGGCCGGGGGCCGGGGCCGGGGCGGGCTCCCCCGGGGCGGGCCCGGCCGGCCAAGGTGACTCGTGGTCCGGCAGCACGTCGGGGGCGGCCCCCTGCGGCTCCCCGGGCCCGCACCGCCCCGCGCCCTCGGGGCTCACAACGTCGGGCTCCCCGCCGCTCGGGGCCTCCTCACGGTGCGCGGCCGGGAAGACTTCTGCGGAGCCCTCCTCCTCCTCCTCCTCCTCCTCCTCTTCTTCCTCCTCCTCGCCCTCGCCTGTCACCACCTCCACAGCCCCTCTGCCACCGCCGCCGCCTCCTCCTCGTCCTTTGAGGGAATCTGCAGAGGGAGTCGAGCCCTGACGACCACCGCAGCCCCCTGTTCTCGCGTCCACGCCCCGTGACTCCAGCCCTCGCCCGGGGACACCTGCTCCGGTCTCTACTTTATCTTGGGATCCCGGCCCACTCCCGCTAGCCTGGAAGCTCCTTGAGGACAAGGATTGTGTCCCTGTCTACTCTACTGTTCTCTCCCAAGCTCTCGGTACGGTGTTCTGTACACACTAGACTGAAAGCTCCTTGAGGGCAGGGATCTTGTCTACCAACTCTATTGTCCTCTCCCGAGTGCTCAGTGCAGTGCTCTGCACACACTAGACTGTAAGCTCCTCTATATCTACGCACTCTACCCTCTCAAGTGCTCGGCCCAGTGGTCTGCACGCAGTGGACTGTAAGCTCCTTGGAGGCAGGGATCACATCTACTAATTCCCTCGTACTCTCCCAAGCACTCAGTAGGCAATCGATCAACAGAGTTGATGGAATGATTGGGGTGGGGAAGCAACGACCCACAGAGCAGGGTGGGCTCTGAGGGGAGCCCCTTCCGCCCAACAAGACGTGCCCCATTCTCCAGCTCAGTACCCTTTTCTGTCTGCCCGGTGCCCAAGACCAAACTCACCGCCAGAGGGGGAGCGCAGGGGGCTGGGGGGCAGGATGCCAGGGTTCCAGTCCCAGTTCCAATTCTGGTTCACTGGATTAGTCAGGGACCCCCAACTAGGCACCTCAGGGTCCCTTTCTGAAACGGGAGAAAAAGGGCCAGGGGCCAGGGTTATCTGGATGAGGGGGTTTCCATGGGAATGGAGACCCCTACAGGGCTCCTTGGCTTTCTGCCCCCCCAAGGGGTCCCTCATCCCTTTTTTAAGTCCTGGCTTCTCCCAGCCCCCAGTGCCACAGCCCCTGCCCCTCCCTCCCCAGTCTCTGTCCCTTCCCATAGTGCCCCCAGCCCAGAAAAGTCAGCGTTCACTGACCCAGTTTGAGCATTGATTGGGCTCCACCTCATTTGCTCCCGTGGCTTCAATTACCAACCCCGGGTGGATGATTCCCAAATCTCCCTCTCCTTTGCAGTCTCGCATTTCCTCCTGCCTTCAGGAAACCTTTTTGCGGATGTTGGTATTTGTTAAGTGCTTACTATGTGCAGAGCACTGTTCTAAGCGCTGGGGTAGACACAGGAGAATCAGGTTGTCCCACGTGGGGCTCACAGTCTTAATCCCCATTTTACAGTTGAGGGAACTGAGGCTCAGAGAAGTTAAGTGACTTGCCCACAGTCACACAGCTGACAAGTGGCAGAGCTGGGATTCGAACTCATGACCTCTGACTCCAAAGCCCATACTCACACCTCAAGCTTAATAGAACTCTTCATCTTGCCACCCAAACCTTGTCCCTCCAGCATCCCACCGCCTTTCCCATCATCCTAGACAGCACCACTATCCCCCAGTCTCACAAGCCTGTAATCTTGGCATTATCCTCGACTTATCTCTCTCATTCAACCCAAATATTCACCTATCACCAAATCCTGTCGATTCAACCTTCACAACATCGCTACAATTCACCCTTTCATCTCCATCCAAACCACTACCACCTTGGTTCAGGCACTTATCCTATCCCATCTGGATGACTGCATCTCCCTCCTCACTTTTCTCCCAGCCTCCCATCTCTTTCCACTCCAGTCCATACTTCACTCTGCTGGCTGAAGCGTTTTTCTAAACAAAAATTCAGTCCCCATCTCCCCGTTCCCCAAGAACCTCCACTGATTCCCCAACCATCTCCATGACAAATAGACACTCCTTGTCTTGTCTTGTGCTCTTTATCATTGCCTTTAAAGCACTCAATCAGATCTACTCGTTTCACCTCATTCTGATCTCCTACTACAACTCAATCCATACACTTGGCTCCTCTAACCCCAACCTACTCACTATACCTCAACCTTGTCTATCTCACTGCCGAACCCTGGTCCTCATCCTCCTGTTGGCCTGGAACACCCTCCTCCTTCATAATCTACAGACCATAACTCTCCCCATCTCAAATCCTTACTAAACCTATCAACTCCCGGGAGCCATCCCCGACTAAGCCCTCACTTCTCCTATTTACTCCCCCTACTGCATCACCTACACACTCGCCCATAACTATTTTGATACTCACCCCACTTCCAGCCCCACAGCACTTATATCCATATCCTTATACTCTACCACTTCCCCATCTGTCATTGATTTTAATGTCTGTCAATCAATCGTATTTATTGAGCACTTCCTGTGTGCGGAGCACTCTACTGTGCACTTGGGAGAGTACAGTATTAACAGAGAATTGTTGGACACGTTAACTTCCCAAAATGAGCATACAGTCTTTGAGGGGGAAACAGACAGAAATATAAATGAATTGTGGGTATGTATATAAGTGCATGCAGTGCTAAACAAATACCAGAGTCCCCAGCGGGACAGGTCCCGGGTCTAATTTCCAACTGTGCATTCTTTTCCAGGGCTTAGTACAGTGCTTGTGCACACAGTAGGCCCTTAATAAATACTACTACTACTACTACTATCATTCATTCAGTCATCCATTCAATTAATGAATGAATAGTAGTAGTATTTATTATTACCATTACTACTACTATTACTATCATCATCCTTGATTGACTGGTTGATCTCAAGAGTCCCAGTACCCTGTACTCGTGTGGATTCTCGAAGGCTACCAAAAATCCTGCCGCTCACCACCCCTGGCCCCCCTCGGCTCCTTCCAGGGGGAGGACTGGGCATCACCTGAAAGAGGGAGGAGTGCCCCTTCCCCCTCCCCGCTCTAGTCCTAAGACACTGCCCTCCACCCCCACCACCGACCCTTCCCCAGCCTTGCTGGGTCCAGCACTCACCATGGAGGGTCCGGCGGGGAGTCCTGGGGGAAGGGGTGGGGGAGGGCAGGAAATCAGGTGGGGAGGAGGCCCTGGTGGTGGGGTGCTCTCCCCTGGCAGCGGGGCCTGTTGGCATTGGCGGCGGAGGCAGGAGGGCAGGGAGGGGGATACCACTGGGCGGCTGCTTGTAGCGGGCGTGCTGCAGGGCATCCACCAACCAGCGCTTCTCCCGCCAGATCTCCTCCAGGCGCTGCAGCCGGCCGGGGCCGAGGGGAGGCAGGCGGTCCTCACCCTGTCCCCCCCACCCCCCCGCCCCCAACCAACTCCACATTTTCCCCTCCCCACGTCTCCCCCTTCCCAACCAGGTCCAGCCGGGGGCCCCACCCCCCTCCCCAGCCCCTGGGGGCCCCTCCCAGCCCCAGGCCGCCTCCGCTTGGCCCCGGGCCGGCCAGACCTGCACATGATCCTGCAGCCGCCGGTGCCGCAGCTTGGCGCTGGCCAGCTCGGCCTCAGAGAAAGCCTCGCGCAGCTTCTGCTGGGACAGCAGCACCTCCAGCTCGAGCAGGGCTGACACACGGCAGTACGGGCCCAGGAATGGCCAGTCGTAGGCCAGGAAGTGCACTGGGGGACACGGTGGGCCGACGGGCAGATGGCAGGGCCTGAGGGCAGGCCGGGGACCGCCTCCCCGAACTCTACCG
Organism: Ornithorhynchus anatinus; assembly: GCF_004115215.2. Lineage (NCBI taxonomy): Eukaryota > Metazoa > Chordata > Mammalia > Monotremata > Ornithorhynchidae > Ornithorhynchus > Ornithorhynchus anatinus. The sequence goes on from NC_041729.1 coordinate 795,200, forward strand.
CCCTCTGCACCCCTAAGTGCTCAGGACAACGGGTGCTAGACACCTACTACAGACTGGCTGGCTGAATGACTGACTGAGGGATTGACTGATTGGGGGCCAGGCACAGGGGTTGAGGGAGCAGTGGGGTGGAGGCTGGAGAGAGGCAAGGAGGGAATCGAAGTGTTAATGGGGCCGTGGGATGGAGGGTAGGGGCTCCAGGGGAAGAAGAGTGGGCCAAAGGAGCCTGAGGAGGCTCAGCCGTGGGACGGGGGGCTGGGGGAGCGGGGCGCCGCAGGGAGTCCATTGGCCTCACCCTGAACACCAGCCTGACCTCCCCTCGACCCAACCCCTCAGGGGTCAACTCCCTGCTACCAACTTCCTCACTGACTGCCTCTGCCAATCCTGGCCCTACCAGCTGGGTGCCCTGTCAACTCTCTCTTCCTCTCGGCCCCCTAAGCCAGTCCTCGGCCTCCTCCGGTGCCCCCATTCCTCCCTCTAGCCTCACTCTGGCACCCCAGCCCTCCACCAGTCCTTCTCCAGCCCCCCAGGACTCCCTCCAGGTCCCCAGCCCTCCCAACCATCCTTCAGTCCCCTCCAATCCCCCCTCTAGTGCTCTCCGAGCCCTCTTCAGCCCTCAGCTCACCCAGCTCGAACATCTGGAGTGGGAGAGTCAGGAAGCCAGAGCTGGGGGCGTGGGGTGGGATCTGCCCCGGGGCGGTGCATACGCCCTCCGATGGGGGCAACAGGAGCAGGAAGGAGACCTGGCCCCCGAAGTCCAGCACCTCCTGGCTGTACAGTCGGAAGTCTTGGGCCTGGAATCAGCAATAGGCCTTGGATCAGGGAAACCGGGGCTGCCGGCCCTGCGGCCCTCCTTTCCACCATTGTCACTGTCATCTTCCTCACCCACAACCGCACCACTGTCATTGCAGAAGTGATTCAGGATGGACTGGGTGCCAAGCAGTATGCTGAGCACTGGGGAAGATCCAGAATAATCAGATAGGACACGGTCTTTGTCCCACTCGGGGTTCGCAATCTTAGAGGGAGAATGGAGATCCTATCCCCATTTTACAGCGGAGGAAAATGAGGCCCATAGAGGTTCAGTGACTTATCCAAGATGACATAAGCAACTCTCTGAGCTGGGCAGAGAGTACAGCTGTGGCCCAGCTGACAGGATCATATCCCAGCCCCAAGGCAGAAAGCTGACCCACTCCACCAGTCTCTGGCCCCTCGGATCTTCAGTAGTGCTAAAAGGAGGAGAAGGAGGAGGAGTGACAGCAGCATTTATTAAGCAGCCTCTTGGGGGAACTAGGTGTTTGAGAAATACAGAATAACTGACACAATCCCTGCCCACAAGGAGCTTCTGCTCTAATAGGAGAGACAGACATCAAAATATCTATAGCTAGAATGACAAGTAAATGGAGCAGATGTATCTTTGTTTATACTATATACATGTATATGTATGTATGTATATCCATGCATGAGGGCTGAGAGGGGTTCAATCAGTTCATGAGTCTTGGCATCAGCTTGAAGGGGTGATATGGTTCAGGGTGCTGGGAGAAGAATCTGGGAAGGCTTGTTGGAGGAGGTGAAATTAAGGAAGGATTTGGAGGTTGGCAGGGCTGGGGTCTGTCTGATGTGGGGAGGGAGGGAGCTTCAGGTCTGAGAAGAAGCACGAGCAAAGGGATGGAAGCAGGAGAGTCGGGAAAGAGGTACGCTAGGAGATGGGCTTGGAAAAACTAGGACAGCGGGTGGGGGAACTGCGGGAGAAGAGAGAAGAGGTGTCAAGAGGGGCCAGGTGGCTTTCGGCCTCAAAGCCGATGTGAGGAATTTCTGTTTGATGTGGACAGGCATGGGGAGCAGGCAGAGGGTTTTGAGGACAGGAGAGTTGTAGATCGAGCGAGGCCTCGGGAAGATGATCTGTGGGTGAGCAGTGGGGAGTGTACATTGGAGGGAAGGGAAGCTGGAGGCAGGGAGGCTGATTTGCTCCCTTTCTTTCACTCCTCTCTCAGCCCTGCAGCATTTATGTCCAATTCCATAATTTATTTATTTACATTAATATCTGTCTCCCCCTCTAAACTGTAAACTCGTGGGCAGGGAACGTGTCTGTTACATTGATATACTGTGCTCTCCCAAGTACTTAGTGTGGTGCTCTGCACACAGTAAGCACTCAAAAAATACAATTGATTGGTTGATTGACTGATGCAACAGTCTAGACATGGAAGATCAAAGCTCGCACCCGGGAGGGGACAGTTGGGGTGGAGAGGAAGTGGTGAATTCGGGAGATGGTGTGCGGGAAGACAATTCCCAACCCCCCAACGTTATCCTCCGTCCCCAAGTCCAGGCCATTTTACCACCCCCACAGCCCCTACCGCACCACCGGATTCTCACCCCCAAACCCCCACCCGGTGCAGCCTCTCTCCTCAGGTGCCCACCTCCTGCAGAGGGACGTTCACGATGTCGACGAGCTCCCTGATGGCTCTGCGCAGCTCCTGGAGGAGAAGGTCCTGGCAGCTGTCAGGCTCCGGAGGGTCTGGGGGGCCTGGCTGGTCGGGGGCAGCCAGGGCCTGCAGCCATGCCCACTCCTCCCTGGAGGAGAGAGGGGTCGGTGCTGGGGGAGAAGTCAGAACCGTGGCGAGAGACTGCTGGGCGTGGCCCTGACCTGGGCTGCGGGAGGACCGGGGGGAACGGGGCTGGTGTGTGGGACGTCCCAGGAGGTCCAGGTCGGGACCGCCCACCTGGAGACATGTGGGTTATCCCGCACAGGGACGTGGCAGAGCATGCTGGGATGTCCCTCGGGCACCAGGACGCGGAGCTGGTCCACAGCGCTGCACAGCTTCAGGTAGCCCAGGTAGAGCCCGGGGGCCAGGGCCTGGCCGCTGCACCGGTCGAACGCCAACTTCTCCTGGGGGCCGGGGGCTGGGCTTAGACCGGTCTGCCCCCAAGTCGGGGGCCCCACGGCCTCAGGTCCCACCCCCCTGCCCCACCCCCGCACCTGCAGGGTGAGCAGCAGCTGGTCCAGCGCGCTGGGTTCATCGGGGGTGGACACAGACCTGCGGCCGCCCTGCAGCTTGGTCAGGGGCAGCCAGCGGGCGGGATCTCCGGACAGCGGGCCCTCCACCTCCCGCAGGGTCACCACTAGCACGTTACCTTGGCGGTCTCTAATGGGCTCAATAAACAGGCGTCCCAGGTCCTGGGTACCCAGCAAGCCCTGGTAGGGGAGGAGCGAGATCTGGGATCAGTGCCACCCTGGGTCCCAGGATCCCAGCCCTGCCCAGCCCCGGCCCACCACCCATGTCCCCTTCCTGGTTCATCCCGTATCCCAACCTCCAGCCCACCACATCCCCAGTCCTGCAAGACCCCTCGACCTCACAACACAAGCCCCATCTCCCACCCCACTGCAACCACCCTCAGCCCCTCACTCTTGGCTCTCCACACCCAGACCCATGGCCCCAGCCCTCCACCCCCTGGCCCCTCGGGCTCTGACCTGCATCTGGGAAACGGCCAGCAGCATCTTGGAGCGCGTCTGCAGGACGCAGGAGCAGGAGTTTGGGGAGTCAGGGAGGCATTGCCGGAGCCATGGCACCTCGCCCCACACGCAGGACACCTGCCACAGAGAACCCGGGGCCGCGACCCATGGTTGCATGGCTCAGTGCCCTCTCCCTGTCCCCCCTTCCCCAATGTAGGCAGAGCATCGAGTCTTCCTCCCTCCCCACCTGAAAACAGTTTCAGTGATGCCTCCCCAACTAGACCATCAGCTCCTTGAGGGCAGGGACTGTGTCTACTAACTCTTCTGCACTCCCCCAGCACTTGGTACAATGCTCGGCAAACAGCAGGCTGTGAGCTCCTCAAGGGCACTTTAAACAGAAACTCACCATCACCATCAAATCAGCTCTCCCACCTCACCTCACTGATTTCCCACTTCAACCTAGCCTACTCACTTGGTTCTTCTAATGCCAACCTACCCACTGTACCTCGATATGATCTACATCACTCCTGACCCTCACCCACGCCCTTCTTCTGACCTGAAACTCCCTCCCCATTAAAATCAGATAATCACTCTCCCCACCTTCAAAACTCTGCAATAATAATAATAATAATAATGTTGGTATTTGTTAAGCGCTTACTATGTGCAGAGCATTGTTCTAAGCACTGGGGTAGACACAGGGGAATCACGTTGTCCCACGTGGGGCTCACAGTCTTAATCCCCATTTTACAGATGAGGTAACTGAGGCACAGAGAAGTGAAATGACTTGCCTACAGTCACACAGCTGACAAGTGGCAGAGCCGGGATTCAAACCCATGACCTCTGACTCCAAAGCCCGGGCTCTTTCCACTGAGCCACGCTGCTTCACATCTCCTTCAAGAGGCCTCCTTAAGCCCTTCGATACTCACCAAGCCCTCACAATGCTTATGTAAATATTTATATACTCTACTGTTTCCCCTATCCCTAACCTATTTTAATGCCTGTATCCTCCTCTAGACTGGAAGCTCCTTGGGGGCAGGAATCAGGCCTACCAACTCTGTTGTATAGTACTTTCTCAAGCGCTTAGTAAGTGCTTAATAAATACCATTGATTGAAAGGCATGGATCGTGTCTGCTAATTCAACTGTATTTTCCCTAATGCTCAGTGTGGTGCTCTGCATACATCAGGTGCTCAATAAATACTGATGATGGATGGATCAGGACAGTTGGGTCTGTGGGGCTGGGTGGTCCACAGAGGAGGGTACCAGGGTTTAGGATGGTGTCAGAATGAGGTCAGCTGGGGGCGATTACTTTTCTGGGGTCAGGGTGGGTTCAGGGAGAGGTCATCCAGGCTTCAGGATGGGGCCGCTAGGGGTCATGGAGAGGTCAGGACCTTGGTGGGTCATTGAGGGTCATGATAGGTCTGTCGGGGGTCATGGAGAGGTCAGGATGGGGCCATTGAGGGTCATGGAGGGTTCTGGATGAGATGGTGGGGGAGGGTCTTGGAGGGGTCAGAATGGAGCCATTGGGATCTTGGAGAGGTCAGGCCTGGGGCATCACAGGGCATTGACAGGTCAGGCTGGGGTCATGGGAGGTCATGGAGAGGTCAGGTGAAGTTATTGGGGGTCATGGAGGGGTCAGGATGGGATTTTGGGGGTCATGGGGGGTGAAGACAAGGCTGTCGGGGGTCAGGAGGGTCTGAGATTACTCTGGGCATGTCACTCCCCTCTTCAAAAACCTCCAGTGGTTGTCTATCAACCTTTGCATGAAGCAAAAACTCCTCACTCTTGGTTTCAAAGCTCTCCATCCCTTTGTCCCCTTCTACCTCACCTCCCTTCTCTCCTTCTATAGCCCACTCTGTACACTCCGTTTCTCTGCCGCTCACTTCCTCACGGTGCCTCATTCTCGCCTGTCCCACTGTCGAGCCCTGGCCCACGTCCTACCACTAACCTGGTATGCCCTCCCTCCTCACATTTACCAAACTAACTCTCTTTCCCTCTTCAAGGCCCTACTGAGAGCTCATCTCCAGGATGCCTTCCCAGACTGAGCCCTCCATTTCCCTCTGCCCTTCCTCTCCTCCCCATTCCCCCTACTTCTTCCCTCTGCTTTACCTCCTTCTCCTCCCTACAGCACTTGTGTATATTTGTATATATTATTTATTTATCTATTTTTTAATGATGTGTCTATATCTATGATTCTATTTATTTATTTTGATGGTGTTGATGCCTGACTACTTGTTTTGTTTTGCTGTCTGTCTCCCCCCCTTTAGACTGTGAGCCCGTTGTTGGGCAGGGATTGTCTTATCTGTTGCCTAATTGTACATTACAAGCGCTTAGTACAGTGCTCTGCACACAGTAAGTGCTCAATAAATACAATTGAATGGATGAATGAATGAATGAATGAGGGTGGGACCTGGACATGGCCAGCAGAAGTCCGAGAGGAGTCTGATGGTCAGAGGGGTTGGGGCAGGAGGATGCGGACCAGTCCCCACCTTCGCGAGCCACAGGAAATCCTGCAGGGGGAGGGTGGAATCGTTGTCATCCACTTCAAGCACAGGGATCTGGTCATCAGCTGTTACCAGGATGTGGCTGTCTTTGTAGAAGACGGAGGCCAAGTGCAGACCCCTGTGGGGAACCGGGCAAGGGGTGGGAGTGGGGGTCATCCCCGGTGGGGTGTGAGGCAGGGGAGGAGTTGAGGGGGACAACGATCCCAGGATGGCCTGAAGGAGACTGGGGGCACAGGAGGACAAGGAGGGGGAAAAACCAAAGCTCCAAAATGGGAGGTTGAGAAGGGGGTCTCTGGAGGCCCCATGAAGAACACTGAAAATCCAGTGGAAGGGAGCAAGGAGCAGGGCAAGGTGGAAGGGTCATGGTGGGGTAAAGCCCACGGAGTTCCCTGGGGTAAGGAGGAGGAGAACACCCCCACTCCTCCCTGACCCTCCCCCAGCTGGCCCCTGCCCCTGTCCTCTCCCCTGACCTGATCCACCTCCTTCCCCACCCACCCTTCCCCTCCCCACTCTCCCCTCACCCTCCCCTCCCTAACCTCTTGAGGGTTTTCAGGAACTTGGTCCCGGGGTGGAAAAGGTGCTTCAGGCTCTTGGAAACGGAGTGTTTGCGGCTCTGAGGCTGTGGCTGGCTGGGCTCTGGGGCAGAGGGGAGGGGGCATCAGCCAGGCTTCCAGCAATGATGGTAGGGAGGGAGTGGGCAGAGGACAAGTGAGAGAGCTGGGAGGTGGCAGCCCCCCATAACCCTTCCTCCCTCTGGGGCAGGAGGTAAAACATATCGCCCCCTCCCATCTCATCCTGGGCACTGCCCCTCCCCCTTGGGGACTGCTCCCTGCCCCCACCCAGGGCACTGTCCCCCACCTCCTCTCACTTTGACTGCTCCCCGCCTGATTCCCCTCTGCCCCAGGATCCCCTTGGGGCTGCTGACCGTGGCATGTGCAGTGCTGGTGTCCAGCCTTGACCTGGGCGAACAGCTGATCCAGATCCTGCAGATGACCCCTCTGCCGTGGGGGCCGTCCATCCCACTCCCGCCAATCTGAGGGGAACCAGGACATGGCGAGCAGCCCCGCTGTCTGGCCCAGACTGGCCAAACTGCCCAAACACTCCTCTCCCCAACTCTTGGTCCGCTCCCGCTCCATCACTCTCTCCCAGGCCGCCCCCAAACCGGCACCCACACAGATGGAGGGGATGCAGCGGGACAGACAGATCCCCAAGGAACCCCCAACCCCACCCACACTCACGAAGGGGATGCAGAGAGAGAAACAGACCCCCAAGGGATCACCAACCCAACACCCACATTCACAGGGCAGAGGAGGAGGGACATGGGGGTGAGAGACAGACCACTGGGGGACCCCCAACCTAGCACCCACACTCACTGGAGGGGACGGCAGAGGGAGGGACAGACCCCCGGGGGGGCCCCCAGCCCTTCATATTGTAGGCAGAGACCTGGATGTAGTAGCCGGTGCCCTGTGGGGGACACCTAGAGGTCACCCTCTGCCCCATGCCACCCTCAATCCCGTACCACCCTTGGCCCCAGAACCCCATTGGCCACCGGCATCCACAGCTACAGGTCACTCTCGACCCTGGACCACCTTCAGGCACAGACGATCACGGCTACAGGTCACCCTTGGCCTCGGGCCACCAACAGCCACTGAAGGTCACAGCCATGGGTCACCCTCAACCCTGGGCCACCCTCAGGCATAGGCACCCACGGCCACAGGTCACCCTCAGCCCCAGACAACTCTCGGCCATAGGCTCGTTCCCAAGCTTACTCATTACCGAAGGTTTCAGGGGCCCCATGGTCTCCACACCCACAGCCCAGGGGTCCCCAAAACTCTGTCAGACAAACATCTGGGAGATCTTGGTCCCTGAGGGGCCCTATCACTCGTGACCATGGCCAGGGACACTCCCTTGCTGTCCCCAGCCCAGGAGGACTTGGCCTGGAGGGGCACATCCCCCCCATAGCCTCTCTGGCAGACCCCTCCACTCCAAGGCCCCAGGAAGGGTCTTGAATTGGAGGCAGTGGGAGAGGGTCTTAGGAGGAGGGTGGGGGTGGTGACTCACCGGGCTCAGCCCCTCGATGGTGCAGTCCAGAGTGTGGAGCTGGTCGACAACTGTCTCACCCAGGACAGGGTGGAAGGATGGAGAGAGACTCCACTGCACTGTGGGGAAATGAGGGTTGCTGGGATCAGCCAGGATGAGGGGCGAGATGGGGGGTAATGGGGGCTTCTGAGGAAGGAGAGACACAGGTCATGGGGGTCGGTCAGGTTGGGGGAGGTGGAGAGCTAAGGAAGGAGAGACAAGGGTCGTTGGAGTTGAAGGGAATAGGGTGGCTGAGAAGGTAGCAGAGCTGTCTGGGGTATGAGGGCTGTAGGTCCAGGGCCGAGTGGGGACAGGACGGATGGATGGATGTTCATTGGCCCATGCCACTTCCTCTCCACATTGGCTGTGGTTGGCTCTGGAACTGAGGAGCCCAGGGAATCCGTCTGCCTCTGGGTTCAGGGCCGGGTGTGGGTAATCATTGCCCCCAGGGTAGTGCTGTGTGTATGTGGGGTGGTGAGTCCCTCAGCTCTACCTGCTCAGACCCTGGGGGAGGTAAGGTGGGTTGGTGGAAAGGTAGAGGGCCTTGCCCAGGGTCCCACCTATGGGGCTCCACTTCCAAGAATCCCAACTCCAGGAGTGAGCCCAGCACGGGGTCCCTTCACCAGAGCACCATCCCCAGGATATCGGAGCCCTGCCCCAGGGCAGTGGAGCCCTGTCCCCCAGAGCCCCGCCCCCTGAAGCTTATCCCGAGAAGCCCTGACTTCTCAGGCACAAAGTGGCCAGTTGCCCGCTCCCCTGAGGGCACTATGTCAAATCCCTGGGGGAGCCAGGGGTCCCGTGAGCATCACTGACCTCGGTACTTGGTAACCACAGCAGAGTTGATGCTGAGAGGCTCTTGGAAGGTGACCTTAAGTGTGGAACTGCTGACCACAGATAGCCGGACACAGGAAGGGGCGTCGGGGACTCCTGGGAAGAGAGCAATTGGGAAGGGTCTGCCCCAGAACCCTAACTTGCCCAGACCTCTCCCTGACTGGGTACCTGGCCCATAGCCTGCAGCTCTGCCTCTCCTCCACCCATTTCCCTCTCAGTGTCCTCCTCCTAGATCCTCCTCCCTTCTCATCCCCATCTGTGTCCTCTTTCAATGCCCTTATCCTGTGTCTCTTCTTCGTCTCTGCACGTGTTCCCCTCATGCATCCCCCTCCTGTATCCCCATCTGTGTCCCTCACTCCCAACTCCCCCCAGCCCAAGTCTTTCTCCCATTACCTGTGCCCTTATGTCCCCCGACTCTCTCCTGGCTGCCAAACTCAAGCCTGAGCTCAAATTTGCCTCTTCCCCGGCCCCCTCCCCAGTCCTGGGTCAATCAGCCAATTAGCCCACAGATCAGTCAATCGGTCCCCCGACCCCTCTCCCAGCCTCGCCCTCACGCGCGTGCTCGAAGCCGGCTTGCATGCGCTGGTACAGCCGCTGCCTCCACGTCCAGCCGCTCAGCTGCTTCTCCCGCTCGGCCCCGTCCGGCCCAGCGGCCGCGCCTGTTCCCTGGGCGGCTAAATCCTGGACACGTTGCCCAGCTTCTCGCACCAAAGTGGCCAGATGCAGGGCTCTGCTCTCCAGGCTCACAACTGGTGGTGGGGGTGGGGGTGGGGGGGAGGAGGAGGAGTCAGAAAAGGGAGAGGTGGTGAGGGCTGTCCCAGATGAACTCAGAACGGCCAGGGATTCTGAGGGTCCTTGGGGGAGGGTCAGTCCCAAAGGAGTCATTCGTAAAGGAGGGGTCTCGGGGGTCAGGTCCAGCGGGGACTCTTGGGGGAGGTCACTCACAGCCAGGGCTTTCAGGGGCCACACATAGTAGGGGTCTCGTGGGTCAGTCCCAGTGGGGGCTCTTGGGGTTCGGTCACAGTGGCGGCTCTCTGAGGTCACTCATAAAGCGGTGGCCCTTGGGGGTCAGTCCTAGTGGGGGCTCTAGGGGGTCAGTTCCAGCGGGGTCCCTCAGGGGTGACTCACAGTGGGGGCTCTCTGTGGCCCCAGCCTGGAGCAGGGCACGGGCGATGGGCGCATTGTTGGTCATTAGTGCGATGTCCAGAGGCTGGAGCCCCTCGCTGTTGGGTGTGTTCAGATCCAGGTCGTCGGCGCTGTGTGAGGCCAGGAGTTCCCTCACCCCCTCCAGATCCTGCTGCTCCACGGCCTCCAGCAGCCTCCCACTGCCCGCCACCTGGGGGCGGCGGGGCCCGAGGGTCAGTGCAGCACAGGCTGGGGAGCTAAGGGGGCCAGGGCAGACTCGGGGTCGCCAGGGTCGGTGGGTCCTGTCACAGCGGGGCAGGGAGCAGAGGAGACCACGACAGGGTTGGGGGGTGGGGGTTCGCAGGGTGGAAGGGTCCTATCAGAGGAGGATCAGGGGAGTGGAGGAGGACAGCTGGGGGTAATGTATTTATTTCTATGAATGTTTCTCTCCCCCTCTAGACTGTAAGCTCGTTGTGGGCAGGGAATGTGTCTGTTTATTGTTATATTGTACTCTCCCAAGGCGCATAGTAAGCATTCAATAAATATGAATGAATGAATGATCGAGTGTAAGGGAGCCTGGGGTCAGGAGGGGCAGGCTCTGAGATGGGGATGAAGATGGTCTAAAGGGCAGGGAAGGTGCTGGGGAAGACACCCAGAGGAGCCTGGTAGAAGAGGGTGGGGCCCCGACACAAACGGAGGAAATGGTTGGCAATGAGCCCCGGCCCCTCCAACCTCGCACCGGCACATAAACTACCGGCAGGAAGCAGGCTGGGGTGGCCACCCTTGCTGGTTCTGTGCCCTTTCTTTCGGCCCCCCCATGCCCACTCACTGTGGGGGGCTTGTGGAGTCGGTCCCGGTCCCTGTCGCTGCGGCCGGCTGCGCTGCCCTCGTCCAAGGACACATAGCTGACCCGGAACTTGCCCGAGAGGTTGCGGTACAGACGCTTGGCCGCGTTGGGAGAGGAGGGACCCAGAGGCTTTCTGGCTGGTGCCAGTGGCAGGTCCCGCATCTGCTGGGTCATTCTTGGGGGTGATGACCTGGGGCCAGGGAGGACAGTGAATAGGGGGTTGGGGAGAATGAGATTCCTGATCATCAACTTTAAGACATTCAATCAGCTCTCTCCCTACCTTACTTATCCACTCTCTTCTCCCACAAGATTCCCAGCCCACGAGATTCATTCTTAATGGGGGAGGGGGAGACCGTGTGGACTCCCATAACCATTGCCCTTATTAGTTTTAAGTCCCACCTCAAACTCCCTGTCCCCTGCCCCTCCATCTCTTGCCCCCAGTGACCCGGTCACTTCACTGATAAAACTGAAACCATCAGGCATCTTCCCCTAAAATCTCTCCTGTTTCTCTCCAGGCCCACCCTCCTCCTGACCCTTCTTCAACTCTCCCTTCTTTCCCAGCAGTATCTCAAGAGATCTCACTCCTCTTCTCAAAACCCACCCCCTCCACCCGCACCTCCGACCCCATCCCTTCACATCTCATCTAAGCACTCGGCCTCGCCCTTCTTCCCTCCCTGACTGCCATTTTCAACTGTTCATTCTCCACCGGTTTCTTTTTCACTGCTTTCAAACACGCTTATGTCTCCCTTACCACAGAAAACCTTCCCTTAACCCCATGACTCCTCCCAGGTATTGCCCATCTCCCTTCTACTACTCCCCTCCAAACTCCTTCAGTGAATTGTCTATACTCTCTGCCTCAAGTTCCTCTCCTCCAATTCTCTCCTTGACCCCTTCTAATCTGTCCTCTGCCCTCTTAACTCCACCAAAACTGCCTTCTCAATGGTCACTAATGATGTTCTTCTTGACAAATCCATCAGCCTCTACTTCATCCTAATCCTCCTTGACCTTTCAGTTGTCTTCAACACTGTCGACTATCGCCTTCTCCTGGAAACATTATCCAATCTTGGCTTCGGTGAGACTGTCCTCTCCTGGTTCTCCTCCTGTTTCTCTGGCCGGTCCTTCTCAGTCTTTTTCATGGGCTTCTCCTCTGTCTCCCACCCCCTAACTGTAGGAGCCCCTCAGGCTCAGTCTGAGCTCCCTTCTATTCTCCATCTACACTCACTCCCTCAGAGAACCCATTTGCTCCCATTCATTCAATAGTATTTATTGAGTGCTTACTATGGGCAGAGCACTGTACTAAGCACTTGGAATTTATAATTTGGCAACCGATAGAGACAATCCCTGCCCAATGATGGGCTCACAGTCTAATCGGGGCTCCCATGGCTTCAACATGGCTCTATTTAGATGATTCCCAAACCCACATCTCCAGCCCTGATCTTTCTCCTTCTTTGAAGTCTCGTATTTCCTTCTGCCTTCAAGACATCTCTACTTGGATGTCTCACTGACTCCTCAAACTTAACATGTTCAAAACAGAACTCACCTTCCCACCCAAACCCTGTCCTCTCCATGACTTTCCCATCGCCACAGACAGCAGCACCATCCTCCTTGTCTCACAAGCTCCTTTTCTCAACTCAGCTTTCTCATTCAACCCACACATTCAATCTCTCACTAAATCCTGTCAGTTCTACCTTCGCAGCATCACTAAAATCTGCCATTTCCTTTCCGCCCAAATTGCTGATCCAGAGCACTTATCCTATTCCGCCTTGACTACTACATCAGTCTCCTCGCTGACCTCCCTGCATCCTGTCTCTCTCCACACTAGACCATAGTTCACTATGCTGCCGGATCATTTTTATTAAAAAAAGTTCAGTCCAAGTTTCCCCACTCCTCAAGAACCTCCAGTGGTTGCCCATCCACCTCTGCATCCAACAGAAACTCCTTACCATCAGCTTTAAAGCACTCAATCACCTCTCCTTTCAGGGTCACCCTCGCACTTAGAACTGTACCCTTAAAGCACTTGATATCACCCTACCCTCATCCCCATAGCACTTATGTCCATATTCATAATTCATTTCAGGGTCTCTCTGCCCATCTAGACTGTAAGTTCCTTCTGGGCAGGGAACATGTCTACCAACTCTGCTATATTGTACTCTCTGAAGTGTTTAATATCATGCCGTGCACATAGTAAGTCTCAGTTGATTGATTGATTGACTGGGTGGGGGTCTCAGACCAACGGGGCAGAGGAGAAGGGGAGACCTTGGGTGGTGGTGGCAGACTGCACAGAGGGGAAGGGAGAAGGAGACCTTGATGGGAACAAGGAGGGAGTGATAGGGGAGACAAGTGTTGTAGGTGGGGAGACCAGGGAGTGGGATTAGGAAATGGGGGAGACCTAGAAGGGTGAAGGGGTGGGGACTAGTTTTCTTTTGGCTAAGGCCCTGTCCCAGGCCGGTCCAACCTATTCCCGCCACCCCCTGTGCCCCTCCCCCAACATCGGTGCCCCGCACTCTGCGCTCTGGACCAGGCCTGGGTGGAAGGAGGGAGGGTGGCCCAGAGCAAGGAGCCCCCCAGAAGCCAGGAGTCAGCAGGAGTGACCTCTTTCTCGCTCTCCCATAGTCCACTCACCATTCAATGCTCAGAGAGCGGGGGCGGAAGGCAGATGAAGGCGAGGGGGGGCCATGGGATGGAGGGGGCCCCACCCCCTCAGCTCTCTTCCTCTTCTCCTGTTTCTGCTTTACCAAAAGCCGATAGGCAAACCTGGAGAGACCACCGTCAGCAACCCTAGGGAGATGGGACAGAGGCAGACAGAGATGGGGGCTGAGACAAGGGTTCAAACAGGGGGTGGGAAAGAGGGGGCAGACACAATCAATCAATTAATTGTAGTTATTGAGCATTTACTGTGTGCAGAGCACTGTACTAAGCACTTTGGAGAGTACAATACAACAGATTTGGTGGACACGTTCCCTGCCCACAAGGAGCTTACAGTCTAGAGTGGGAGACAGATATTAATATAAATAAATAAATTACAGATATGGACATAACTGCTGTGGGGCCAAGGTTTGGGTGAATAAAGGGTGCAAATCCTAGTACAAGGGCAACACAGAAGCGAGTAGGAGTAGAGGAAACAAAGATTTAGTTGGGGAAGACCTCTTGGAGGAGATGTGCTTTTAATAAAGCTTTTAAGGCAGGTAGGGTGATGGTTTGTCGGATATGAAGCGAGAGGGAGTTCCAGGCCAGAAGCAGGATGAGGGTGAAGGGTCGGTGACAAGACAGATGAGATTGAAGTACAGTGAGTAGGTTGGCGTTAGAGGAGGGAAGCCTGCAAGCTGAGTTGTAGTAAGAAAGCAGAGAGATAAGGTAGGATGGGGAGAGCTGATTGAGTGCTTCAAAACCAATGGTAAGAAGTTTCTGTTTAATGCGGAGATGGATGGGCAACCCCTGGAGGTTCTTGAGGAATGGGGAAACATGGACTGAAGGGTTTTATAGAAAAATGATTCAGGCTGCAAAGTGAAGCATGACTGGAGTGGGGAGTGACAGGAGGCAGGAAGGTCAGCAAGGGGGCTGATGCAGTAAACAAGGTGGGATAGGGTAAGTGCGTGAATTAACATGATAGCAGTTTGGATGAAGAGGAAAACAGATAGAGAGACAGAAACAGAGATGGGGCAGAGGCAGGGGGCAGAGATCGAGGTAGGTAGGGAAAAAGATTACCTTCTCAAGAACCATGGAGTAGGGGGGTGAGGGGAAGCAAAGGGAAGATGGAGGGTGAGGGTGTACACACACACACACACACACACACACACACACACACACGCATCTTCCAGAGAGAAAACAGGTTACGGGGCTGTGAGATCAAGTTAGACTGGGAAACCCATGTGGGACAGGGACTGCATCTCAGGTCATTAACTCGTATCTCCCTTGATTAATTTGTATCAACCCCAGAGATTAGAACAGTGCTTGATGCAGAGTAAGTGCTTAACAAATATGGTAATAATTATTATTAGAAGTATTAGTAACAATAATAATAATAATACTAGTAATAGTAGAAGGATGAAGAATTCCTATTCTTTGTGCCATATCCTGGACTAGTCCCCCAAATCACCAGATTCGAGACCAGAAAGGTTCTAGCCAAGTTATGTGTTCCAGCCCCTATCTCCAAGTCTGAGAAGCTCAGTGGAAAGAGCACGGGCTTGGGAGTCAGAGGTCATGGGCTCGAATCCCAGCTCTGCCACTTGTCAGCTGTGTGGCTGTGGGCAAGTCACTTAACTTCTCGGTGCCTCAGTTACCTCATCTGTAAAATGGGGATTAAAACTGTGAGCCCCACGTGTGATAACCTGATCACCTTGTATTCCCCAGCGCTTAGAACAGTGCTTTGCACATAGTAAGCGCTTAACAAATACCACCATTTATTTTATTTTTGTGATAATATTCCCCATGGATTGCCGCTCTGACCACTCCAGCTTCATAGCCCCAAGCTGGGCTGTAGGAGAGGAACAGAGAGGAGGGGAAGGGTGAGGAGGAAAAGGGGGGGGGAGGGGGAAGGGGCAGGGGGAAGGGGAAGGAAGGAGTGGGAAAGGGAAGGAAGGAGAGGGAAGAGGAAGGAAGGAATGGGAAAGGGAAGTGATGGGAAGGGAGAGGAGGGGAGGTAGCGGGGCTTGGAATGAGGACCGAGGTCAGCGGTGGAGTCCTGGTAAGGGGTTTGATCCAACAGGTCCTCATTTCAGGGCAGGTCAAGATAAGGGGAAGTGGCAGAAGGGCAGGGGGCAAGGCTGGGGAGAAGCCAGGGCAGACTGAGGGATTGGCTGTCGGGGAGGGAGAGAGGGGCAGGCAGAGGGAGACTGAGACCCAACGAGTCTGTCCCTGGGGAATCACCACTGCCACAGAGGAGGGTTTGCCCCGCCCCCACCCGAGCCCCACTTGGAGAAGGGGGTGCAGGGAAGGAGCAGCCTGCCCCACACTCCCATCCCCCCTCCCCACCCTCCGGGCCCATCTGAAGGAGGGAGTTCAGGAAAGGAGTAGCCTGCCCCCTGCCCTAACCCCATCTGGGCCCACCTGGAGGGTGCAGGGAAGGAGCAGGTTGCCCACCCTCGTTCCCCTCCCATTCACTGAAATGCCAGAGGGACTAGTCGTGGGGGTACGCGGGATGGGGACACACACACACACACACACACACACACACACACACCCCCTCTCTCTCAACCATTCCCCTGATTCAAAGCCTCGGGGCGTGGACACACAGACAGAGTGACAGACCCCAGGGCTCTGGGGGCTTGGAAGGGCGAGTAGAACCCAGAGTGGCAGGGTGGCTGGGGGTTGTGGGCCCAGGGGGTTAGAAGGGCAGGCTGGCAGGGCTCCAGCGGGCACAGAGCAGCAACTCAGGCCCAGACCCAGGTCTGCTGCGGGGAAGCCCTCTGACACCAGGGTGCACCCGGCCCCACCCCCTAAGCACCACCCCCCCACTCCCCGCCCCAGGCCGGGGGATGGGGGAGAAGGGATTTTCCTGTGGGCTCACTCCCCGCCCCTCTGCACTGTACTCCGCTCCCGCCCCGAAGCTAGCCAGCCCCCTCCTTCGTGACCCGGCCCTCCCCTCCCACGGCCCACTCAGCTGTGGCCAGCAGAGCCTGGAAAGCCCCCTGGAGGGGAGCTGCAGGGAGGAGGAGGGGGAGCAAAAGGGGAAGGGAGAGGAGGGGTGTCAGGCAGGCCCTTTCCCTCTCCCTCCCTGCACTCACCTGTGGTGCCCCGACACCTCTCTCGGGGGCAGAGGGGCAAAAGGCTGGACCTAGGCCCCCTCGGGCCAAGAGCGGCAGGCTGCAGCCTGTCCATCTGTCTGGAGGCCCGTCCGCCCTGCCCCTTCCTCAGTCTCCACCTCCGGACCCCTCAGCACCCATCGTGGCCCCCTCCCACTCCTTCCCTCCCTCCATCCTCCCGGCCGGTCCTCCCTCCCCGTACTTCCAATCTTGTTTCTATAGAAACCAGATTAGCAGCGGGGGAATCACACACAGACAACTTGAATTCCAGCGCTTGGCAGGGCTCCCCGTCCCCGCCTCACCTCGCCCCCGTGCCGCCTGCCCGTCCCCGAGGCCTCTCCGGCTCTCCCTGGCCCTGTCCTCGGTTCTCCCGAGCCCTCGTCTCCCGGACCCCCTCCACCATCCCCTCCATCCTCTTCTCCTCCCTGCCTCTCCTCCTGAGGGGGCTCTCCCACTCTGTCCCACTCTCCCTCCCCTCTCTTCTGTACGGGGCAGTGTTCTGCACACAGTGCTCTCCTGGGACAGAGGGGTGGCCCCCCGGATTGCAGTATGCCCGCTGCTGTGGCAAGGGGGAGCCGCCGGGAGAGCGGTGGGGCCCTGGTGGGGGTGCGGGTGGGGGTTGAGGGAGGGGGCACTGCAGGGGGAGCCGCAGGGGGCAGCTGCTACAGGGGGAGCCTCAGGGAGAGCCCCAGTGGGCCCGAGTCCAAGCTGGGCTCTGGGTGTATTTTCCCAAACGCTTAGTACAGTGCTCTGCACACAATAAGGGCTTAATAAATACGATTGAATGAATGAAATCAGCTCTTTGGCTAAACCTTCCATCACTCCCAAGCAGTATGAGGCTCCATAGGAGTCTCGTTGCTTCTGGAAGGACCCTGAGACCCCCAGCAGCCATCCAGAATGGCGGAGTGGGGGTGGGGAGGAAGGTAGAAGCACGGCAGTCTTTCCAGCCCCAGTGGGAGGAGACTTGGACACCCTGGGAGACTGTTGGCAAAATGGGGGGAGGGGCTCCACTGCAGTTTACAAGGTAGTCCTGGAGACTCCAATTCAAAGCTCCTTGGCTGATTGGACTCCTAGAAGGCTGGAAAGCAGTGGAAGTGCTGGAGGTGGAAAGGATGGGAAGACTGGGGGAGCTGGAAAAGGGAAGGGGCTGGGAAGGATGGGGTTGGAGGGCGGGGACGGGGGTGGTGGTGGTCCCAGGGGTTAGAAAGAAGAGCAGGAGCTGGAGAGCATTTAGTCTGGAACTGATGCTTTCCTTTGTGACTTTTTCCCACCCCAAGCAGCTCCCGCTGGCACTTCAACTCGTCAACCTGCACCGGCCCCAACCCAGCCCACAGCAGGCCCCGCCCAATCACCCCCAGCCTCAACTCCAGCCCCCAGGAGGCCCCACCCCAGCCCTCCACCAAGCTCTAACCCCAGGCCCCAGCCCCCTACCTAGCCCAATCCCAACGCCCAGCAGGCCCCGCCCCAGAGCTATTCCAGCAAACAAGCCATAGGACAAACTCTTTCTTCTGTATGCATGATTCCCACATCTCTCTCTCCAGCCCCGAACTCTCTCCTTCTCTGCGATCTCACATTTCCCTCTGCCTTCAGAATATCTTTACTTGGATATTCCGCTGACACCTCAAACCTAATGCCCAAAACAGAACTCCTCATCTTCCCACGTAAACTCTGTCCTTCGCCTAACTTTCTCATCACCGTAGACAACACCACCATCTTCTCTGTCCCAAAAGTTTATAACTTTGGCAGTACCCTTGACTCATCTCTCAATCTATCATGAAATCCTTTCAGTTCTCCTTTCATAACATCTCTAAAATCCATGCTTCCCTCTCCATCCAAACTGCTATCTTGCTGATCCAAGCACTCAACGTTGCCTGACTTGACTATTGCATCGGCCTCCTTGCTGACTTCCATCTCCTGTTTCTCTCCACTCCAGTTCATACTTAGCTCTGTGGCCCATGTCGTTTTTCTGAGAAACCATTCAGTCCACATCTCCCAATTTCTCAAAAACCTCCAATGTTGCCCATCCACCTCTGCAACAAACAGAAATTCCCTACCATCGGCTTTAAGGCACTCAGTCAGCTTTCCCTCTTCCTACCTTACTTCACTGATCTACTACAACCCAACCCACACACTCCATTTCTCTTACATCAGCCTCGTCTATCCCACCACTGTCCCCTCGCCCATCACTTCCCTTAGGCCTGGAACTCCCTCCCTCTTCATATCTGACTCTCCCAATCTCCAAAACCCCCCTAAAATCACATCTCGATTCAATTGTATTTATTGAGTGCTTACTGTGTGCAGAGCAAGAGCCCTTCCCTAAACTCTTATTTCCCCTATTCGCCCTTTCCTCTTCATTGACTATTCATTTAGCTTTCCCAAGTGCTTAGTATAATGCTCTGCACACAGTAAGTGCTCAGTAAATACAATTGATCGATTAACTGGACAGGAGGAAATAACAGTATTTAAGACCTTGTGAGCAGAGGGCTGTACTGAGCACTGGAAGAAGAGGATAAAGAAGGGTATGGGCAGGGTTGGGGGGAGGCAGAGGGGTTCAGCATGGGAACGGGAAGGGGTGAGGCCAGTTGGCAAGGGCAAGAGAGGATGAGCTCATGGGGTAACCATCTGCCCTGGGCCAGGACCCACTCACTACCTGCGAAGGTGTGGTTGAGGAGGGCTGTGCCCAGAATTCATTCTGCCCTGGAGCAAGGAAAAGCCACGAAAGAGGTGGAGGGGAGCTCTTGGGAGCAGTGAGGGGTGGAGGTGGGGGTAAGATTGGCTAAAAGGCCAAGGGAGAGCTTCAATGAGTAGGAAGGAGAGAGGACAGGTCAGAGAAGAGGCTCAGGAGGGGGACAGAAGAGGCCAGGGGAGAGCCCCAAGGAGAATGGGAGTTTGAAGGCAAGAGAAAAAGCCAGGGGAAAACTTCAGGGAGTAGGAGGGCAAGGACAGGCCAGGGGAAACCCTCAGGGAGTATGAGGGTAAGAGGGAAAAGCCAGGGGAGATTTTCAGGGAGCAGGAGGGCAAAGACAGGCCAGGGGAGGGCCTCAGGGAGCAGCAGGGTGAGCGGAAAAGCCAGGGTAGACCCTCAGGAACTGAAAGGAGAGAGAACAGCCCAAGGGAGAGTAGGAGGGGAGCAGAACAGGGAGCAGGGAGCAGGACAGTCCAAAGGCTGGCGAAAGGATTACCAAAGTCCAGGCACAGTCCAGTCTTACAATGTGCCACAAACCGGTCTAGCCACAAGACCCCGGAGAGCTGAGCCAGGTTGGGGGGCGGGGGGCAGTTCTGGTTTGATCCCCAAGACCTTTCAGTGCTGACAAATTTGCCTCCATCTAGGCTGCCCCAACCCCCTAAAAGCCATTCTCGCTAGGTCACTGTGGCCCCTCGAGCTGCTATCCCACCGGGCACGCTAACTCCCCACATGCTGATTTCTGCCCACCCCTGAGTCCTCCCCTCCCAACAGCTCCCAGCCCCGCCAAGTCCCACCAGGCCCTCCGCCGTGCCCTCCGCCCCCTCCGGGAGAGCCGCCGGGATACAAAGACGTGGTTTTGCTTGTTTCCTGAGGTGGCACATTCTCCCGGTTTGAGGGCTGGCAGGCGGCGGCTGGTCGGGCGGCGGCTGGGCTGGCAGGGGCTGGGCTGACAGGCGGCGGGGAGCAGATGGGGGTGGGACACAGGGCTGGAGGGTAAGGGCCTTGTGGTCTCAGCTCTGGGAAGGACCCTCAGACCCTAAGAGAAGAAAGAGGAGCTAAGAGACTGGACAACTTCTTCATTACCTTCAAAACGCAGAGAAATCCCCCAGCTCTTCCTCCACCCCCACACTGCCCCAGCCCTTGCGCCCTTTCCAAGTGTCCTCAGCTTCTGTCCCCTTATTCTCTAGTACCCCAGCCTCTGCCCCTCTCTAATTACCCTCAGCTAGTGCCCCCCATCCCTAGAGCCCCAGCCCTTACCCCAACATTGCCACCAGCCCCCACCCCTTCTCTTGGTGAACTGGGCTAAAGGCACCGGCGCAGAACAAGGAAGAGGGGTTGATGGAGAAGGGAAGGGGACGGAGGGGAGAGGGAAGGGAGGAAGAAGAGGACAAGGACTCTGCACCGGTAAGAGCTCCAAAAATGCCATCGATTGACCGACTGATCGATAGACAAGGAAGAAGAGCAGGGTGGGAAGAGAAGAGAGGAGGAGGGAGGGAGGGAAGAAGGATGATGGTGGAGGTAGGAGAGAGAAAGAGGAGGTAGAGTCAATCAATCAATGGTCTATTGAACATTTACTGTGTGCAGAGCTCTGCACTAAGCCCTTGGGAGTGTACCATATAGCCGAGTTGGTAAGCACAATCGCTGTCCAAAAGGAGTTTACAATCTACAAGTCAGTCAGCCAGTCAATCGCATATATTGAGCCCTTACTGTGTGCAGAGCACTATACTAAGCGCTTGGGAGAGTACGATATAACATAACAGACAGTCCCTGCCCACATCGAGTTTACAGTCTAGAGGAAGCGACAGACAAGGAGAGAAAGGCACCAAAATAGATTAGAGATTGGGGAACTATTAGCATGTACAACTACCGACATGAACACTGAGGGGCTGGGGTAAGTAACCAAGTGTTTCAGGGGTGCACAGCCCAGCTCGTGGTGCACGACCAAGTTTCTTGAGTCGAGGGGCGGCCGGGCTGAGCGGGCCGGGGCCAAGGGGAGAGGGCGGGGAGCTGGTCCCGCCCCGCTCCGAGGGGCCGAGGGGCCCGGGCGCCCTGCTTTGCTTGGACGGGACCCGGGCTGCCTCCCCCGCGGGGAGCCGCGTGGGCAGTCCTGGCCGCCAGGGCCCAGGAGAAATTCCCGGAATCGATACGGGGGCCGGCCAAGGCGAGCTCACAAGGGGGGGCGTGACCGATGGTGACCGATGGGGGGGGCGGGGTTGACAAGGGGGGGTGACCGATGTGAGTGTGTGTGTGTAAGTGTGTGTGTTGGGGGGCGGGGCCGTGCTGATTGGGGAGAGTAAATTGGCCAAGGTTTGGGAATCACGACGCTCGAAGTGATGTCAAGCCTTCTGGGCAGCCAAAAACTTATGCTGTGACTAGTCTCTCCCCTCACACCCCCCACGCCCCGATGCTTTCTTGAAAGAACATAAGTAGTGGGCTGTCAATTACCACTGAGGTGGACGAGGTGGTGGAGGGGCAGTGAGGGGAATGTTTGCACACAGAGGACTGGGTCCCCTCCATAGAGAAGCTGCGTGGCTCAGTGGAAAGAGCCCGGGCTTGGGAGTCGGAGGTCAGGGGTTCTAATCCCCACTCTGCCCCCTGTCAACTGTGTGACTTTGGACAAGTCACTTCACTTCTCTGGGCTTCAGTTATCTCATCTGTAAAATGGGGATTCAGACTGTGAGCCCCACGTGGGACAACCTGATTACCCTGTACCTACCCCAGCGCTTAGAAGACTCGGCACATAGTATACCAACATTATTATTATTATTATAACTGAGGGGCTCACAGTGGGCGAGCGTGGTACTAGCAGGGCCACAGCTGCGGAGAGTCAGAGCGTTACAAGGTGTAGCTGAGAATGAACTATAAACTCGTCTTCTAGACTACAATAATTCATTCGATCGTATATCCTAAGCACTTACTGTGTGCAGAGCACCGCATTAACCTCTTAGAGTCTAATAATTATAACTGTGGTATCTTTTAAGCCCTTACTATGTGCCAGGCACTGTACTAAACTCTGGGGTGGATACAAGGAAATTGGGTTGGACACAGTCCCTGTCCCACGTGGGGCTCACAGTCTCAATCCTCATTTATAGATGAGGGAACTGAGGCACAGAGAAGTGAAGTGACTTGCCCAAGGTCACACAGCAGACAAGTGGCAGAGCCGGGATTAGAACTCACGACCTTCTGATTCCCTGGCCCGTGGTCTATCCACTACGGCATGCTGCTACCAAACTCGTCCTCTAGACTGACAGTCTATTGTGGGCAGGGAATGTGTCTATTGGTGGATCGTAATTTCCCACGCGCTTAGTACAGTACTCTGCACGCAGTAAGTGCTCGATAAATACTGAAGTGAACCCTCCAAGCCCTTAGTACAGTGCTCCACACAAAGTGCTCAATAAATACGATTGAATGAATGAATGAATAAGAGGGGCAAATCGCGGGGCGGGGCTGATCCTGGGGGCGGGGCCGGTTGGTAGAAGGGGCAGATGCTGGGGCGGGGCCGGTTGCTAGGGGGGACTGATGCTGGGGCAGGGCCGGTTGCTAGGAGGGGCTGATCCTGGGGGCGGGGGCGGTTGCGGGGCGGGGCCGAGGGTGCCGAGGGACTGTGGGCGTATTCATTCATTCAATCGTATTTATTGAGCGCTTACTATGTGCAAAGCACTGTACTAAGCTCTTGGAGTGTACAATTCGGCAACAGAGACAATTCCTGCCCAACAACGGACTCACAGTCTAGAAGGGGGAGACAGGCATCAAAACAAGTAAACAGGCATCAATAGCATCAATATAAATAAACAGAATTATAGATAAATACACATCACTAATATAAATAAATAGGTACTTATCTGCACAAGTGCTGTGGGGGGGAGGGAGGTAGAGCAAAGGGAAGAGAAGCAGCGTGGCTCAGTGGAAAGAGCACGGGCTTGCAAGTCAGAGGACATGGATTCTAATCCCTGCTCCACCACTTGTCTGCTGTGTGACCTTGGGCAAGCCACTTAACTTCTCTGTGCCTCAGTTACCTCATCTGTAAAATGGGGATTAAACTATCAACCTCATATGGGACAACCTGATTACCTTGTTTCTACCCCCAGTGCTTAGAACAGTGCTTGGCACATAGTAAGCACTTAACAAATACCATAAGTACTATAATTATTAAAAGGCGTGAGTTGGGGCAATGGGTAAGGGATGGGGAACAGAGGAATAGGGGGGATT
The DNA here is from genome assembly GCF_004115215.2 of Ornithorhynchus anatinus. NCBI lineage: Eukaryota > Metazoa > Chordata > Mammalia > Monotremata > Ornithorhynchidae > Ornithorhynchus > Ornithorhynchus anatinus. Next base: position 818,665 of record NC_041729.1, read on the forward strand.
AGTCTGGGAAGGCCTCCTGGAGTCTGGAAAAGTTCTCCCGGGCTGGGGTTCCAACTAGCCAGCCTGTTCGAGTTGTCCTTCGACAGCCGGATAATTCGTCGCCACCTCCCCGAAGCCCTAATTAGCTGGGATAAACGTTTTACACTAAAAGTGCTCATTTAGGACACTGCCCCTTTCCAGCCGGCCCAAGCCAATGGCAGCAGCAGGCAGGCAGAGGAGAGCTGGCGGGCAGGCCTCTGTTTCCGATTCTAGGTCATGGGTTCTAATCTCCACTCCACCACTTGTTTGCTGGGAGACCTTTGGTAAGTCACTTCACTTCTCTGGGCCTCAGTTACCTCAGACTGTGAGCCCCACGAGGGGCAGGGACTGTGTCCAACCCAATTTGCTTATATTCACCCCAGCACTTACTACAGTACCCGGCACATAGTAAGCTCTTAACAAATACCATAATTATAATTATTATTATTCTGGGCACTGTCAAGGGGCTGCTTCTGGCTCTGCACAATGGAAAGCAACAGAGTGGCCATCTGAGCCCCCAGCTCGCACTTGGAGTTCAAATATTGATGGCTTCAAAGTTTCTTTTCTTTCCCCTCGGGGCCCGGCCCCGCTGGCCTTGGGGTGGGGGTGGGAGTAGGAATGGGTGCGAGCTTCAGGGGAGAAAAGAGAGCAGGGCCTGGTGGAAAGGGTTCGGGCTGGGAGTCAGGAGTGTGGGGTTCTAGTCCCGGTTCTGCCACTGCCTGCAGTGTGACCTTGGGTAAGTTACTTAATCGTAATGATAATGATGATAATAGTAATTATGGTATTTGTTAAGCGCTTACTATGTATCAGGCACTGGGATGGATACAAGCAAATCGGGTTAGACACAATCCATATCCTACAAGGTCCTCACAGTCCTCATCCCTTTTCACAGATGAGGGAACTGAAGCACAGAGAAGTGAAGTGTCTTACCCTAGGTCACACAGCAGACAAGTGGGGGCTCTGGGATTAGAAGCCAGGTTCTTCTGACTCCCAGGCCTGTGCTCTATCCACTTGGCCAAGCAACCTTTCTGTGTCTCAATTTGCATTTGGATTTGCACCCTCTATTCACCTCTTCCTCAGTCTCATAGCACTTATTCATTCATTCAATTGTATTTATTGAGCTCTTACTGTATGCAAAGCACTGTACTAAGTGCTTGGGAGAGTACAATATAACAATAGACACATTCCCTGTCTGGAGGAGGAGACAGACATTAATATACCTAAATAAATACATATACAGATATATACATATGTATCTTTAAATCTTATATTATAAATTATTTATTTATATTAATGTCAGGGAACGTATCTGCTAATTCTGCTGTATTGCATTTTCCTAAGCACATAGTATAGTGCTCCACACACAGTAAACGCTCAAATACCATTGATTGATTGATCCATCTTTTATTTATATTAATGTCTGTCTTCCCCTCTACACTGTAAGTTCCTTATGGGCAGGGAACACGTCTACCAACTCTGTTACATTGTACTCTCCCAAATGCATAGTACGGTGCTCTGCAAATAATGAGTGCTCAATAAATACAATTAATTGATTGATTATTCTTCATCCATGTAACAGTGTGAGCCCCAATGTGGGACAGGGACTGTGTCTGACCTGATTATCTTGTTTTTATCCTTGGCACATAGTAAATGCTTAATAAATATTAAAATCATTATGTCTATTTTTATTACAAATGTGGGGGAGGGGCGTGATGGGACCAGGGCATGGGTGTGTGTGTGGGGGGAAGCATTTATTTCTCCAGTTCCTTGGGATCCTCTCTAACCAGCTCCCTTCAGTCTCCCAACTCATTCCCCTCATCCTAGGCCTCCTACCTCCTCCTCAGTCCCCCCACTACCCTCAACCCACTATTCTCCCCAGCTCCCCAGCTCCAAAGTGGAGTGTGATCTACTGAAAACAGCACGGAGTGGGAGACCCAGGTACTCGCCCCAGCTCAGCTATGTGACCTTGGGCAAGTCACTTACTCTCTCTGGGGCTCAACTTCCTCTTCTGTAAAATGGGACTAAGACCCTACTCTCCCTCCCTCTTAGACTGAGAGCATGCTGAGTCAACCCCAGAATTATTGTTGGGAATAATGGCGGCAAGGGCAAAAAGCTCACCGATGGGGCCCATCACCTCCCAATGACCCTCTGCTCCCCAGGACACCCCTGGCTTTAAGCACTGGGCCTCTCCCTTCCAGAGCAGAGCACAGCTGTGGTCAGTGGCCAGCTCTATTCTCCGCTGCACTGCCCCTGCTTTCTTCCAGCACCCCCTCGACTGGTAAGCAGAGTTCCAGCCCTTTTGGGAAGCCACCGCCACAGGGTGGTCCCGGTGGCTGGCGGGGACAAAGCAGGGAGGCCCTGTCCCTTTAACAACCAGGGTCTGCATCGCCAGCTAGGCCTCCAGCCTGGACCAGCTGTGGCTTGGCCTGGCTCCCAGGATGTCCTCTCCAGCTGCCCGAGACCCCACACACCCCTCAAGCCTCCAATGCCCGCCAACCTCAGGGACTGGCCTAGGACCTGTCCCCAGAGGCCAGACCCGGCACGTCCCACGGCAGGCCCCCGCGGCCCTGTGGGAGGGGGGTTCCACCTGCTCATCCTTCCCCACCCTTCTCAGGGAGTGGGCTCCAGTCCAACCCTCCCGCTGGCCTGGAGTCACTCCACTTGCTTGGTTCCACAAGTTCCTCTGGCTCCATCTTGGGTTCTAAAGCAGCAGGCCCAGGGCCAGGATGGAGAGGGGCTGCAGATGCCTTCTTGGGCCCCAGAAGGGTCTCACTCCCAGACCCCATTCCATGAGGCAGCTGCTCTTTCCCTCGAAGTCTGCCTCCCTGCAGACAAGTCTCCGTCTGCCTCCCTGCCTGTCTATCTCTTTGCCTACCTGTCAGTCTGTCTGCCTGCCTCCCTTCCCACCTGTCTGTCCACCTGTCTACCTCCCCACCTGCTTGCCTGTCTGTCTACCTGCCTGTCTACCTTCCTGCCTCCCTGACTGCCTGTCTGTCTCTGCCTGTTGGCCTGTACTGGAGGTAGGTGAGGCGAGATGGTGGAGGTGTTGGAGGGAGGGGTTGATGGAGGATTCATTGCAAGGCAATGTTAAAGGTTCAGATGCACTCATGAGAGAACCAGCATGGTCTCGCAGAAAAAGCACAGCACGACAAGTAAAGAGACCTCAGGTCTAATCCCGACTCCACCACTTGCCTATGTGACCTTAGGCAAGTCACTTTGCTTCTCTGTGCTCAGTGTCCTCATCTGAAAATGGGGATTCAATATGTTATGGTATTTGTTATGTGCTTACTGTGTGCTAGGCAGTGGACTAAGCAATGGGGTAGATACAAGATACTCAGGGATAATCAGGTTGAACAGAGTCCCTGTCTCACAAGAGGCTCGCAGTCTAAGTAGGATCAATCAGTTGAAGGTATTTATTGAGCGCTTACTGCATGCAGAGCACTAAACTAAACATTTGGGAGAGCACAATGCAACAGAGTTGGTAAACATGTTCCCTTCCCACCGTGACCTTACAGGCTAAAGGGGGAGGCAAACATTAATATAAATAAGTTACGGATGTGTACGTAAGTGCTGTAGGGCTGAGGGTGGGGTGAATATTCATTCATTCATTCATTCAATAGTATTTATTGAGCACTTACTATGTGCACAGCACTGTACTAAGCGCTTGGAATGTACAATTCGGCAACAGATAGACAATCTCTGCCCAATAACGGGCTCACAGTGTAAACGACCCAAATGCACAGACAGCACAGAAGGGAGAGGGAGTCGGGGAACAAAGGGCTTAGTCGGGGAAGGCCTCTTGGAGGAGATGCGACCTTAATAAGACTTTGAATGAGCGGAGAGGGGTGGCCTGGTGAATACGGAGGGGAAAGGAGTTCCAGGCCAGAAAGAGAGCGTGGGAAAGGGGTCGGTGGTGAGATAGACAAGATCAGGGCAGAGTGAGCAAGCTGGCACTAGAGGAGCTAAGTGTGTGGGCTGGGTTGTAGTAGAAGATCAATGAGGTAAGAGAGGAAAGGGTGAACTGATTGAGTGTCATTAAGCCAGTTGTAAGGAGTTTCTATTTGATATGGAGGTAGATGGAAGTTCTTGTGGAGTCGGGAGACGTGGGCTGAATTTTTTTTAGAAAAATGATCTGGGCAACAGAGCCAAGTGTGGACTGGAGTGGGGAGAGGCAGGAGGCAGGGAGGTCAACGAGGAGGCTGATGCAGTTGTCACGGTGGGATTGGTTAAGTGCTTGGATCAGTGTAGTAGCAGGAGAAGAAACGGCAGATTTGTTGACAGATTGAAAGAGAGAGTCAATGCCAAGATTATGGGCTTGTGAGACAAGGAGGATAGTGGTGCTATCTACAGTGATGGGAAAGTCACGGGAAGGACAGGGTTCGGGTGAGAAGATAAGGAATTCTATTTTGGACATGTTAAATTTGAGATGTCAATGGGACATCCAAGCAGAGATGTCCTGTAGGCAAGAGGAAATGTGAGACTGGCTAGAAGAAGAGAGATTAGGGTTGGAGATGAAGATTTGATAATTCATTCATTCAATCGTATTTATTGAGTGCTTACTGGTGCAGAGCACTATACTAAGCGCTTGGAATGCACAGTTCGGCCAAAGATAGAGACAATCCCTGCCCAACAACGGGCTAACAGTCTAAAAGATGGGCTCACAGTCTGAAAGACTCATCTGCAGAAAGATGGAAGTCGAAGCCAAAGGAGTGAATGAGTTCTCCAAGGGGGTGGATGTAGGTGAAGAATAGAAGGAGACCCAGAACTGAGCCTTGAGGGACTCCCATAGTTTGGTGGGGGGGAGGCAGAGGAGAAGCTTGCAAAAGACCCTAATCCCCATTTTATAGATGAGGAAACTGAGGCCCAGAGAAGTGAAGTGACTTGCTCAAGGTCATGCAGCAGACAAGAGGCAGAAAGGGGATTAGAACCCAGGTCCTCTGAATCCCAGCCCAGGCTTTTTCATTAGGCTGTACTGCTTCCTACTGTTGTCCCTCCCCCATAGACTGTGAGCCCCACATAGGACAGAGACTATGTCCAATTTACTTATATGTATCCTGGTGCCTAGTAGAGTGCTTGGCACATATTCATTCACTAATTCATTAATTCAATTATTCAATTATATTTATTTAGAGCTTAATGTATGCAGAGCACTGTACTAAGAGCTTGTGAGAGTACAATATCACAATAAGCAGATACATTCCCTGACCTCAATAAGCTTACAGTTCAGAGGGGGAGACAGACATTAATATAAATAAGTAAATGACAGCTATGGACATAAGTGCTGAGGGTCAGGAGGGGGGCAATGAATGAAGGGACAGAGTGACAGAGAAGGGAAAGGGAGAAGAGGAAAGAGGGCTAAATCAGGGAAGGCCTCTTGGAAGAGATGAGCCTTCAACAGGACTTTGAACGGGGAGAGGGTCATTGTCTGTCGGATATGAGGAGGGAGAGTGTTCCACATCAGAGGCGGGATGTGGCAAGAGGTTGCTGGTGAGATTAATGAGATCGGGGTACAGAGAGAAGGTTAGCATTACAGGAGTGAAGTGTGTGGGCTGGGTTGTAGTAGGAGAGGAGAGGTAAAAGGGGGCAAGGTGATCGAGTGCTTTAAAACCAATATTGAGTTTTTGTTTGATTCGGAGGTGGATGGGCAACTACTGGGGTTTTTTGAGGAGTGGGGAAAAATGCCCTGAAAGTTTTTGTAGAAAAATGATCCGGACAACAGAGGGAACGAAGTATGGACTGAAGTGGGGAGAGACAGGAGGCAGGGAGGTAAGCAAGGAGGCTGATACAGTAATCAAGGTGGGGGAACCATTACTATTATCATTATTATTACTATTGTTATTTCCATTGTCTCCCTGCCCACTCCCAGGACCCATACACCATAGCAGCCCCCACCCTATCCCATGGCTTTTTGCTTCCTCTTCTAACTCTCTCCCCGCCAACAGTCCCTGCTTCCCTCCTCACCCCCTACATCCCATAAGGCATGCCACCTGCACAACAACCTGAGCCATTCACACTTGGGAGAGAGATAACTAGGTTGTCTCCAGTTGGCTCCAGGGTCCACTGGGCTTTGTAGTCGCCACAACTGTAGGGGCAGCTGTGAGTAGCACTGTGAAGTCATAACCCCCCAGAACGGTTGGTCACTCAGATGGCCAGGCCCGGCCGGTGCCTGTGCGTTCACTCGCATCCAAGGCTGACACCAGGGCATCTCGCCACCACACCTCTGCAAGTACTCACAAACCCGCTCACCACGGCCAGCCTGCCCAGCACGCAAACCCACGTCTACATGTGGCCATCGGCCGGTGCCCAACCACAGCCCCTGCCCCTTCCAGTGTGGGATGGAAGATGGAGGAGTCTGGCCATTGGCTTGGGAGGCGGGGGACCACTTTACCTGGACTGATAAAAGTCTTTCCTCTCAGCAGAGCCCAGACTCTGAAAGACAAACAGACAGACACGGACCGCTTAGTGTCGCCTGACCCGGAAGGCCCCCAATCGGGAGCCGGCCGGTTGGCGGGGGAAGGTAGCCCGAAGCTCTAAAGGCACGAGGAGGCAGGAAGAACTGGGCTCCGGACCAAGAAGTGGGCGGGCGGGACAGTCTGATCCAGGACTCTCCACACAGCAGAGCTCAGTAAACATCACTGATTGATTGATTGATTGGTTGTCTAAGAAGCCGGGGGGAGCGAGGAACAGTGCTCAGGGAGGTGCTGAATGGAGTCCTGGTTACCCACTCTGCCCTCCTCCCTCTCCCCCACCCGCCCCCCGGGCACCTCCCCACACCCCTTTCTCCAGCTTCCCTCTGCCCGGGCTCCTGATGCCAAACCCACGGCGCCGGTGATGGCAGGATTGGGGTGGGGTCGCTGGGAGGGGGACCCTGCTGGGAGGGGGACACCGGGAGGGGGACGCGGCAGCTCTGGAGTTGGGGAGGGGGTGTCTGCAGTTCCGAGGGACAAGCTCCAGGTTGTGCCTACCCCCTGGGTCTGGCGTGAGACCATCACTTGATGACTGGCAAAGGGGAGACCAGTATCAGTGAGTGCCATTATCACCCCAGCACCAACCCCAGGCCTGACTGCGCCATAACTCTAGGGTGCCCCACCCTAGCCAGCCCCTCACCCTCGCCCCTTCCCTGCCCCGGGGACCCCGACCCCGCCTTGCCTCCCAGGCCCTTCCACTTCGCCCCTCCATCCTCGCCCCCACCCCCAACCCTGCCCCCCCGGGATAGGGAGGAGGGAGGAGGGTGGGACAGAATTCCCTCTGTCTTTCACGGGTCAAGCCAGGGGGTGGGGTTTGCCCGGGAGCCCCAGGGACGGGGCCGGGGACCAGAGAGCCTTCCCTGCCCTGGCACAAACCGTGCCCAAGAGCCCGGGGCGGAGAGGACGGACGGACGGACGGACGGACGGACGGACGGACGGACAGAGGGGGGCCGGACCAAACCTCAGCTTTCTCCGCGAGACGCTGTGCTCCCCGGTCGCCCCGCAGCAGGGGGAGGGAGCCCGCGGGCAGCGGCCGGACGAAGGGGTCGTGGGTCCGGGGGTCCGGGGAGGACCGTGTAGCGGGGAGGGGAAAGGCGGGGAGAGTGGTCGGGGCCGGGAATGGGAATGTTGTAGTTCCCAGGGTGGTTGCCAGGCGATGACCGGATGTCCACCGGAGCCGGCTCGGCCGGCCGGGAGGCCCATCCCAGCGTCGAGTGGCCAAACGGACAGGCAGGGGGAGGCGGCCAGCGGACAGGGGCAGAGGGCGACGGAAGGGGTGGCGGCCACTGGACAGGGGGCAGCGGACAGCAGTGAGGGGCAGGGGGCAGAGGAGGGACAACGGGCAATGGGCGGGGGCAGCGGCCGGCAGTTAGGGGACGGGGGAAGCTCGTGTGGGCCAGGGAACGTGTCTGTTTATTGTTGTATTCTCCGAAGTGCTTAGTACAGTGCGCTGCAAACAGTACGCGCTCAATAAACAGGACTGAATGAATGTATACCAACTCTGTTATCTTGTACTCTACCAAGCACTTAGTACAGTGCTCTGCACACACTAAACACTCAATAAACCCGATTGATTAATTGGCGGGGGCAGCAGATTCAATTCAATTCAATCGTATTTACTGTGTGCAGAGCACTGTACTAAGCGCTTGGGAGAGTACAATACAGCAATAAAGGGAGACGATCCCTGCCCACAAGAGCTCATGGGGGTAGGGGGAATGGACGGTGGACAGTGGACAGTGGGAAGGCCCCGAGTAGCTTTTGAGCAGCGAATTCTCACAGCTCTCTGGAAGAGGGCATCCCTGCTTCTGTTAGGATAACCGGGAGCCGGCCAGAGTGACCCTTCACCCTCCGCCCCCCACACATACACATCTCTAGAGGCTACGAGGGCAAGTAGTCAAGGGGAAGGCTGGGCAGCCCCAGGCCCCTGGGCTTTGACTGCCCAACCCGGGAGGGTACCATTGGTGATGGCTGTTGAAATGTGTGAAGGGGTGAGCTCCTGAGACCCTGAAGCAAGAGCTGCTAGGATGAACGGGATGGAAGCTCTTCCCCACATCCCACCTATGCCAGGTCTGAGGGGCACCCCCACAAACAAACCCCGAACCCCAGAGGGGGGCTCCAAGTCATCCCCAATTTCTCTCCAACTCCCACCAGCAATGCTTCTGATTCCAGGACCCTGGCGACCAAGGAAGAGGCCAGGGGAGCAAACGGGGGTGTGTGTGCGGGAGGTGTGGTGTGGAGTGGTGTGGTGTTTGTGTGTGTGTGTGTGTGTGTGTGTGTGTGTGTCTGCAGCACGTGTGCACCCAGGTGCAGCCCCCCCCCCAGCCACACGCAGAGTAATCACAGACTATCACAATGGGTGGGAGGGGCCACAGTCTAACACAGCCACTCCTACACCTATTTGAGAGCCAATCAATGGTATTTACTGAGTAATAATAATAATAATAAAAAGATGGTATTTGTTAAGCGCTTACTATTTGCGAAGCACTGAGTACTTATTGTGTATATAACACAGTACTAAGTGCTTGGGACAATACAATACAATTGGCAGACATGGTCTCTACCTGCGAGGAGCTTAGCATCTAGAAGGGGGACCAACATTAAAATGAATTACAGCTAGGGGAAGCAGCAGAATTTTGAGGAGACGGACGGAAGTGCTGTGGGGCTGGGGGAAGGGTGAGTACCCAAGTGCTCGAAGGACACAGGCCCAAGTGCCAGAGCTCCACTTGATGCTCGATTCAGTTGTGGATATATGCTCCATCACATAGAGTCACAGTGGGTCCCCCAGGGGCATATGCAGAAACTCTGTGTGTGGGGGGGGAGGGGGGGTGTATGTGTGGGTGTGTGTGCGAGTGCGCACGCCTCAACATCCTTCTCTCACTTGAATCTGATATGGCTCTGGAATTTTGAAAATGGTAAACGATACTTTAATTCCCTCAAAATTCTACAGCAGTTACAGCAGTCATAAATGTAGGGGGAGACACACACATGCTCCTCTCTCTTTCACACACACTCTCTCTCTCTCTTTCTCTGTCTCACAGGTACAGACACACACAGACACCCAAAGGCCACCAGAAAGTTCTTCCTTCAGCCTGACCACGATCTATCCCGCTACTGCAGTCCCAACTTTTCCTCCTGTCCGGTCTCCTGAGGACCAGGGGAGTGACCCGTCAGCCCCACAACAAGAAAACGCTGTCTTCCTCAAAGGCAGTTCCCCAACCCATCCTGGTCCCCCTCCTCCTCTGGCCTCCATCCTTAGGCTTTCCCAGAGGTCCCTTTTTATGGTACTTGTTAAGTACTTGTTGTGTGTCAAACACTGTTCTAAAAATTGGGGAAGGTACAAGTTAATTAGGCAGACACAGTGTCACTGTCCCTCATGGGGCTCAGAGTCTCGGTAGACCCCATTTTCCTTCCTGGCTATGACTGTAGAGTGCAGCGACCTGGGGCACAGGGTCTGTAACAGTAGGTAACATATCTCGGGCTCCTACGGCCCATTCCCAATTGTGGTACACTGCAATTTGCTTCAGGGGCGCTCAGCACACATCACCACTGCTGCTAAGAGTGACATTCATTATAATGCCAATTTAGGGTCAGTTTCTGTTCCAGTCTGCCTCCTAGATGTTTTTCCTCTTTTCCCACCAGTCCCTGTGCCAGATTTTGCCACCAAATGCACTCCTTGGCCCTGACGAGGGCTGCTGTCAGGAGGACCTTTTGGTTACGTCACCGGGGATCACATTCCACCCACCTGAGGGTTGGCCACCTCCTGGCTCAGACTGCTTGCAAATATGGCCCGGTCTATGAGGCCCGAGCCACCATTCAGCCCCTAAACAGGGCCCATTCTTTTGGAGGGACGTTGCTCCATGGGACCCCACCTGTCTCAGCCCTCCAGGTTGGCACCAATCCCCCCACCCTCTGCTCATTGGCCCAAGCAGTGGGGTGGCCAGGCCCCTCCTGCTTCCTCTGGTCAATGGTGGTGGTCCAGAGTGGCAGGATGAAGGGCCTGAGTTCAGAATGAGACCCCACAGTTTCTCCCATAGCCAGAAGTGGACCACACCCCTGACAAAAGAGAGAAGATAGGCTGGGTCTTCTCCCTGCCCCTGAGCTGGGCTGCCCCCGAGCCAGGCTGCCCAGAGCCAGGCCTGGATGCTTCTAGGCCCTTCTAGGAGTCTGTCCATCTCACTGGCTGGGTATTTGTGGGTAGAAATTCTCCCGTCCCTCTCCCCCAACCACCAACCCACCCCTTCACCAGGTACACGCCTATGCTAGTGCTGGACCGGGAGCTTCTAGAGGGCAGGGGCCATGTCTAACAACTGTACTGTGCTCTCCACAATAATAATCAATCAATCCATGATATACATATTTTTTAATGGTATTTTTTAAGCACTTACTATGTGCCAAGCACTGTACCAAGCATTGGGGAAGATATAAGATGGTTGGATTGGACATAGTCCATACAGATGAGGTAACTGAGGCACAGAGAAGTTAAAGAACTTGCCCTAGGTCACACAGCAGACAAGTGCAGAGTCAGGATTAGAACCCAGATCCTTCCTGACTCCCAGGCCCATGGTCTATCCACTAGGCCAAAGTGCTTCTCAAGGGCTTACTGTATGCCTAACCCTGTACTAGATGTTCGGAAAAGAACAATACAATAGAGTTGACAGACACAATCCCTGCCCACAAGGAACTTAGAGCTAGAGAGATATATAATCATCATCATCATCATGATAGTGGCATTGATTAAGTGTTTCCTAGGTGCCATACACTATGCAAGTGCTGGGCAGATCAGACTCAGTCCCTCTCACATATGGGGTTCAAAGTCTAAGAGGGTGGGAGATCACATATTTTATCTTGGCGTAGTGGATAGAGCATGGGCCTGGAAGTCAGAAGGCCATGGGTTCTAATTCCAGCTCCATCATTTGTCTGCTGGGTGACCTTGGGCAAGTCACTTCACTTCTCTGGGTCTCAGTTACCTCAACTGTAAAATGGGGATTGAGACTCTGAGCCCCACACGGGACAGGGACCGTGTCCAATTTGATTTGCTTGTATCCACCCCAGCGCTTAGTACAATGCTTAGTACAATGCCTTAGTAAACGCTTTAACAAATATCATCAGATGAAGAAACTGTGACAAAGAGAAGCTAAGTGTCTTGTCCAAGGTTGCAAAGCAGGCAAGTGAAAGCAGGCAGTACTCTAGACGGCAAGCTCATTGTGGGCGGCAAATCTGTCTACCAACTCTGTTATGCTGTACTCTCCCAAGTGCTAGTACAGTGCTCTGCACACAGTAAGCGCTCAAAAAATACAATTGATTGACTGGAAGTGATGGACCCAGGATTAGAATTCAGGTCTCCTATCTTTCAGTCCTGGGCTTTTTCCACTAGACCATACTTACCAAGGTTACGGATTAGGGCAGAAGACAGGATGTTCTGGAGTAAATATATCCAGAGAGTCGCTATGAATTGGAAATGGCTCAGCACTTGATAATAATAATACTCTACCCAGGGCTTAGTACCATGCTCTGCAGCCAGGAGGCACTCAGAAAATGCCATCAATTTCCCATTAGACTGTAAGCTCCCTCTGGGCAGGGACTATGTCTACCAACTCCACCGAATCTATCAATCACTGGCAATTATTCATTCATTCATTCAATAGTATTTATTGAGCGCTTACTATGTGCAGAGCACTGTACTAAGGGCTTGGGATGAACAAGTCGGCAACAGATAGAGACAGTCCTTGCCGTTTGACGGGCTTACAGTCTAATCGGGGGAGACGGACAGACAAGAACAATGGCACTAAACAGCGTCAAGGGGAAGAACATCTCGTAAAAACAATGGCAACTAAATAGAATCAAGGCGATGTACAATTCATTAACAAAATAAATAGGGTAACGAAAATATATACAGTTGAGCGGACGAGTACGGTGCTGTGGGGATGGGAAGGGAGAGGTGGAGGAGCAGAGGGAAAAGGGGAAAATGAGGCTTTAGCTGCGGAGAGGTAAAGGGGGGATGGCAGAGGGAGTAGAGGGGGAAGAGGAGCTCAGTCTGGGAACGCCTCTTGGAGGAGGTGATTTTTAAGTAAGGTTTTGAAGAGGGAAAGAGAATCAGTTTGGCGGAGGTGAGGAGGGAGGGCGTTCCAGGACCGCGGGAGGACGTGACCCAGGGGTCGACGGCGGGATAGGCGAGACCGAGGGACGGTGAGGAGGTGGGCGGCAGAGGAGCGGAGCGTGCGGGGTGGGCGGTAGAAAGAGAGAAGGGAGGAGAGGTAGGAAGGGGCGAGGTGATGGAGAGCCTTGAAGCCTAGAGTGAGGAGTTTTTGTTTGGAGCGGAGGTCGATAGGCAACCACTGGGGATTATTATTGAGTGCTTACTGTACTAAGCATTTGGGAGAATACAATACAGAAGAGCAGGTAGACACGATCCCTGCCCTCATGGAGCTTATAGTCTAGGAGGGGAGGCAGACCTTAAAATACATTATAGGTAGAGGAAGCAGCATCCATACTCTCTGAAGAATTCAGTTCAGGGCTCTGCACACAGTAGGTGCTCAGCGAATACTACTGATGATGAATGTTCTTTCCAGAATTCACACTGTGTCTGGACACACCGCAAGTAAGTGCACACAGGCATAGGTACCAGCCCTGCCATGTCCACATGTACACACTTGTGCACAGTGTGAGCATGCAACCAGCCTGCCCACCACACCGCAGGTCCATGCCATGGCTCCAAGGACCGAGGCCCTATGAGTCGGAGGCTGCAGGGGGTGTTGTGATTGACCTGAGCTCCTCTTCACTTGGCAACGCAAAGTAGATCATGAGTCTCAGACAGCTCAGTACACTGCTCATGGTGGGGGGCGGGGAGAAGAGCTGATGAGCCCAACCTTAAACTCCAGCCCAGCCTGCACGTTCTGTGTCTCTCACCCCAACCCACTCTGTACCTTGAACTCATCTGTCTCACCACTGACCTTTTACCCACATCCTTCTTCTTGCCGGGAACTCTCCCGCTTCATATCTAACAGACCACCACTCTCCCCACCTTCAAAGTGTTACTAAAATTACATCCCCTCTGAGAGGCCCTCCCTGACTAGGCCCATCATTTCCCCTCTCCACCCTCTGCTCTGGGTCGACTGAGCACTTGGCTGTGGACCCCTTAAGCACTTTGATGCTCCCCCTATTCCCCCAGTGCCTGTCTCCTCCTATAGACCATAACCTCCTTAAGGCCAGGGACTGTGTCTACCCACTCTGTTGTATTGCACTCTCCTAAATGCTTAGTATACAGAGTGCACCCAGTAAACACTCAATAAATACCACTGACTTATGGATAGACTAATCCCATTTTGTGGCTGGGCAGACTGAGGCCTCTGGGGAATGCACTCCCACCCGTGGTTTCAGCCTTCTCGGGAACTTTCAACACATCCCAGACAACCTCAAGTCCAAGTGAGTCCACTTCAGCAGGCCCAGGGCACTGCCAAACCATGCCTGGGGCCAGAGAAACTGGGTTGGGGCCGGGGGGTGGCGGGGGCAGTCATGTGGCCTTGTGAGAACAGCATAGGCTGGGAGTTGGGAGACCTGGGTTCTGGTGTCAGCTCTGCCCCCAGCCTTCTGGGTGACCCTGGACAACTCTCTGAACCTCTCTGGGCCTCAGTTTCCTCCTCTGTCAAATAGAGATCAGTGCCTCAGTTTCCTCCTCTGTCAAATAGGGATCAGTTCCCTGCTCTCCGTCTCTGGGACGTGAGCCCCATGTGGAACTGATGGAACTGGGCCTGTGTCCTATCTGATTCTCCTGCACCCTCCAGCACCAAGCAGGGATAAAGTGTGAAAAGAGTACCGTAACTATCCAAACACCAGGGCTTTCTTGGTTCCCACATCCCCAGACCTCGGGGTTCCCCGACCCCTTGGTACAGAGCTGAAGACTGAGCCCAGCTGCCCCCGGGGCCCTCCTCTCCTCCACTGTCCTTCCGCCCGTCCACCCGTCCTCCCTGTGCTCCTCCCTTTCACACGGGCTTGCCCCCGCCCAGTGCCCGCCCAGCCGGCCGTGCCCACCTGCTGCAGCTGACACAGGCGCTCGGACGGCTCCCAGCTGCCGGTCCTCCGCCCCCCAACCCAGCACACACCGCCTGCGGGATGGCAGGCCAGGCCACGGCCTCCCTTTCCATGAAGTTGGGAACATGACGTCAGGGGCTGGGGGCTGGGGAGATGGCGGGTGGGAAGCCGGGGAGCAGGGAGAGATGGGAAAGGACCAGGGGGCCCCTCGGGGAGGGACTGTGGGAAAAGGGAATCTCTCCAGCCGGGTCCTATGCTTCTCAAGGACCTGAGGCCTGAGTCCCCAACCCCATCTCACCCTCTGTGCCCCCATCCTCCCCACCAACTTGTCCCAACCGTGTACCCCTGTCTCCTCCTCCAACCTCGTGACCCTGTCTGTCCGTCTCCTCCTCTGGCCTTGTCACTCTGTCTCTCTGTCCATCTTCTCCTCCAGTTCTCTGCCCCTGTCTGTCCATCTCCTCTCCAACCCTCTGCTTAACTCCATCTCCTCCTCTACCTTTGTGACCCGTCTGTCTGTCCTTCTCCTCCCCGAGTCTTGTGCCCCTTTCTGTCCATCTCCTCCCCAGACCTGTGCCCTTATGTCCTTTCCTCCTCCGGCCTCCTCCTGGGCTCGGCGGGGATGGGAAAGGGGCTGCTGGAGTAAGGGGAGGAGTCTGCGGGGCCCGGTCAGGGGTGGGATGGTGGGTCGGAGCCGGGGGTCTTTCCCGCGCTTGGGAGAGTGAGCTAGCATTCCTGGGAGCGTTGGAGCTGGGGAGGGGAGGCGAGAGGAGAGGAGGGGTCCTCCATGAGGGGGGGCCGGGGGGAACCAGGGGGCTAAAGACTGAGCTCAGGTGGGAGCTATCCCCGGCTGTCCATCTCCTCTGTCTATCTGTCCATCTGTCTATCCATCTCCTCTGCAGCCCTGTGCCTGTATGTCCGTCTCCTCCAGCCTTGGTACCTTATCTGTCTGCCTGTCTTTTATAGCCTTGTGACCCTGTCTGTCCCCTCCTCCAGTTCTGTGACTGCCCCCCTCTGTCTATTACCTCCCCAGGTCTGTGCCCCTGACAGTCCATCTGCCCCTACAGATCTATGCCCCTGACTGTCACTTCCTCTTCCCCCAGCCCTATGTCCAACTGTCTATCTGTCTCCTCTTCCCCCAACCTTATGCCACATCTGGCTGTCTCCTCTTTCCCAGGCCTTGTGCCCAAGTCCGTCTGTCTGGCTCCTCCCCCAGCCCTGTGCTCCTGTCTGTCCGGGACTCCTCCCCCGGGCCTCAGTGTACAGAGCACCCGGACTTATGGAGCACCCAGACTGCCTCAGCAGCAGCCTCAGCACTTGCATAGATTCAGTTCTCCAACTGGGTTACTCGGGAAACAAGCTTACGCTGGTCTCCCCTGTTATTGCACTCGGGCTTCCTTAGCGGCAGTCTCAGCACTTATGTAGGTTCAGCTCTCCAATTGGGTTATTCAGGAAACACATTTATGCCGGTCGCCCATTATAGCGGAAGCTCCCTGAAGGCAGGGAACGTGACCCCGACTTCTGCAGGATTTGCCCGGCACTCAGCCCATTGCTCTGGCCCCAGCCACCTGCTACAACAGGGGCACCCCGGGTTATGTTAAAGATGTGAGACGTGTGAAACGTGTGTGGCACTTCCCGGGGTCCTCTTCTCCCCGTCCAATCCCTGCGGGGTGGTCCCACAACCCCGTCCCTGCCCCGGGAATGGGGATGACCTCTGAGGTTCCCAGTTTATCTGGCACTCCCTAGAGAACTCGCAGCCCAGCTCCTGTTGACACGCCCACCTTACAGCCTGCTCCCGAGCCCCCCGGGATCTGCTGAATCCTGATCTCCAAACTCCTCGGCTCCATCCACCACTTGTCTGCTGTGTGACCTTGGGCAAGTCACTTAACTCTTCTGGGCCTCAGTTACCTGATCTGTCAAATGGGGAGCAAGACTGTGAGTCTCATGTGTGACAGGGTCTGTGTCCAGTCCAATTTACTTGTATGTATCCACTTACAGCGATTAGTACAGTGCCTGGCAACTAGTAAGCGCTTAACAAATACCACTATTATTATTATTTATTATTATTATTCCCAGATCCCTCCTCCTCAGATACTCCAGGAAGCCCCAGGCCCATTTCCCCACCTTCTTGCAGGCTCAGGGCATCGGGGCTGCTCCATGAACTTGAAGGAGATGCCACCACTGGCCTTTCTCAGACACTGGAGCCCAGGAGGCATGAGCCCATGACTGATCCATCCATCAGTCAACCAATCGATCAATCAATCAACCAATGGCACAATGGTCCCGTCCCAGTGTGGTCCTGTTCCAGTGTGTCCAAGGGTCCGGGATCCAGATGGTGCCTCAGGGTGCAGGTCAGAAAAGACGCTGGGGGGACTGTCACTCCTCCCCAGACCTCCTCTTGGCCCCCGGAGCCCCGGGCCGGTGGGGCAGGCCACCCCCTCCCCTGGCCCTTGGTTGCGAGGGGAGACGCGCGCCCCCCGGCCCCTGGCCCCTGGGCCCCCCGGACGTTAACTCAGGAATGCGTGGAAACAACGACAACTGCGCATAGCTGGGACCAGAGCCGGTCCTGGGCCGCCCCGATCACCCGCATGCCGGGGATAGCTCCCGCCTGAGCTCAGTCTTTAGCCCCCTGGTTCCCCCCGGCCCCCCCTCATGGAGGACCCCTCCTCTCCTCTCGCCTCCCCTCCCCAGCTCCAACGCTCCCAGGAATGCTAGCTCACTCTCCCAAGCGCGGGAAAGACCCCCGGCTCCGACCCACCATCCCACCCCTGACCGGGCCCCGCAGACTCCTCCCCCTACTCCAGCAGCCCCTTTCCCATCCCCGCCGAGCCCAGGAGTGTGGCTTAGTGGCAAGAGCCCGGGCTTGGGAGTCAGAGGACGTGGGTTCTAATCCCACCCCCCCACCACTTGCCTATTGTGTGACCTTGGGGAAGTCACTTCGCTTCTCTGTGCCTCAGTTACCTCATCTGTAAAATTGAGGATTAAGACTGTGAACCCCATGTGGGACAACCTGATTACCTTGTATCTACCCCAGTGTTTAGAACAGTGCTTGACACATAGTAAAGCACTTAATAAATACTATAATTATTAGTATTAATAAGCACCGCCATGCACTGGTCCATCGATCCCCAGCCCACTGAGCGAGCCCCCGTCCGCTCTGTGCTCTGAGCTCTGCAGGAACCCGCCGGGCAGGGACAGGCACAGGGATGGGCACAGGGATGGGGAGGGAGGGCGGGCGGGCGGGCGAGCCCCCAAGGCCAAGCTCAGTCCCACCGTCTGCGATGCACTGGGTTCTGTGCTGGCGGATGCAGGGGATAGTAATAATAATAATAATGGTATTTGTTAAGCACTTACTATGTGCCAAACACTGTTCTAAACACTGGGGTAGATATAAGGTAATCAGGTCGTCTCACGGACCCGCTGGGGGATGCCACCTCCCTTCCCAGCCCTCCGAGGCCACCTCCAGCACATACACAGTCCTCACTCCCAGAGCCGTGCAAACTGAGGACACCCTGCACACTGCATAACAGGCCCACCTCCAGCATATACACAGCCCTCACGACCAGAGCCATGCATACAGACACCTTGCCCACGGCCCGGACAGCTCATCCCTGAGCATGAACACAGGTTTCCCTCCCAAGGGGGTGCATGCAAACCCACTTCCTGACGCACTGCATCCCCCTCTCTGGTCCCATGAACACGGACACCACGCCTGAGCCGTGGGAAGGAAGGCCAACCTTGACCACGGGTGCCCAGACAGCTGAGTTGTAAGGGGTCCAAGAAGCCAAGAGGCCAGAGATCGCCAAGTCTGGGTAGGGGGCACATCCCTAGCCAGCAGGGGCCGAGCAAGCTCCCAGACAGACCCCTTGAGCATTCCCTTGTAACGGGCCACATTCCTCTCCCATTCCTCCCATCAAGGCCCTTCTGGCCATCTGACCATCCAGATGCTCCAAACCCTGACCTCTCTCTTGGGCACAGACAGATGAATTTGGCTGACAAGCAGGGGTAGCAGATACGGACAAACTTTGGACTAGGCTGTAAACTTGTTGTGGGCAGTGAATGTGTCTGTTCATTGTGGTAGTGTATTCTCCCAAGCGCTTAGTACAGTGATCTGCATGCAGTAAGCGCTCAATACAGTTGAATGAATGACAATCCCAGGCGTTGCACTTCATCTGGCGAGGTTGTGGGGTACTGTTGTAGGGGAAGCAGCGTGGCCTAGTGAACAGAGCACGGGCCCGGGAATCAGAAGGACATGGGTTCCAATCCCAGCTCTGCCACTTGTCTGCTGTGTGACCTTGAACAAGTCACTTCACTTCTCCGTGCCTCAGTTCCCTCATCTGTAAAATGGGAATTAAGACTTGGGAGGCCCATGTGGAACAGGGTCTGTGTCCAACCTGATTATCTTGTATCTTCCCCAGCACTTAGAACAGTGCCTGGCATATACCATAATTGTTATTATTATTATTGCTGTGGAGACTCTCCCTGGAGAAGAAGGTGATTCAGTCCAGAGTGAGTGTTCTCTCATCTGGAGGCCCCTCCCCTCCCCAATCCACCCCAGGTGAGGGGACCTGTGCTTGATAATAATAATAATAATAATGTTGGTATTTGTTAAGCGCTTACTATGTGCAGAGCACTGTTCTAAGCGCTGGGGGAGACACAGGGGAATCAGGTTGTCCCACATGGGGCTCACAGTCTTAATCCCCATTTTACAGATGAGGTAACTGAGGCCCAGAGAAGTTAAGTGACTCGCCCACAGTCACACAGCTGACAAGTGGCAGAGCTGGGATTCGAACTCATGACCTCTGACTCCAAAGCCCATGCTCTTTCCACTGAGCCACGCTGCTTCTCTTCCCAGCCCAGGGAGACTCTGGGGTCCCTCTTCCTTCACAGCTTCGGTGGCCCCTGTCTCTGTCCCATGCTGGAGCGGGGGGTGGTGGGGGTGTCATGCTAACAATAATAATAATAACAATAATAATGTTGGTATTTGTTAAATGCTTACTATGTGCAGAGCACTGTTCTAAGTGCTGGGGTAGATACAGGGTTGTCCCACATGAGGCTCACAGTCTTAATCCCCATTTTACAGATGAGGTAACTGAGGCACAGAGAAGTTAAGTGACTTGCCCACAGCCACACAGCTGACAAGCGGCGGAGCCGGAATTCGAACCCAAGACCTCTGACTCCCAAGCCCATGCTCTTTCCACGGTGCCACGCTGCTTCTCTAAGTGGGAGGAGGATTGGCAGACAGGATCCCCGATCATGAGGCTGAGGAGGGCCCCGGGCCCAGACACCAGTACGGGTCCTGGTCTTCCCTGGCTGAGACATGTGGCCAGCTCCCTCTCCCTGCCCTGTGATCCCACACAACTCTGTCCCAGACACTCTAGTCCAGGGTTGGCTCAGCAGGTTAGAGCTGGGCCAGCCTGGGCCCTGACCACGGTAGCCTGGGCCGCCTGATTGGTTGCATCTTCCTCTTGCGGTGACCTGAGGACTGGCAGGGGCAGGGAGTATGTGTGGGGGTGCAGTTCCGGTTCTAAACAACAACACAGAGCCCCACCCCCCCAGCTCCCTGGGGTTGCATCAGCCCCAAGCTGATATTTATAGCTAAATTTTAAACCTGATACTCCCCTTCTCGGTTCTCTGAGGGTCGGTGTGGGAAGAGGGGAGGGGGGGCGGTGTACCCTAGCCAAGCAGCTGCTTGATAGTGGGAGCCCTATGAAAGGAAGCCGCCCGCTCCCCCACACCGGGTCACGACTCCTCTCTCACCCGCAAAAGAGGCCGGGGGCCGAGGCTGTGAAGGAGACCCCTGCTCCCTCCCCAGCTAGTCCCCGGAAGAAAAAAATCTCTTTTTTAGTTGGCTGTCTCCCAGGCCCCTTCTCCCCAACACATATTATGTGTCCACCACTTAGGCCCCTCCCCATGCCTAGGGCCTCCCCTACCCCCTGCCCATACAAGATCTGGTGTGGCGGGAGAGGTAAGTAGGGGTGCAGACCTTGAAGGGCACGGTGGGGTGAGCGGAGAGGCACATGGAGGATCCAGTCCAGCCTCCTTCCTGCAGGGAGGGACTCAGCAGCTGATGATCCCTCACTGACCTCACTGACCTCCCTGCCTCCTGTCTCTCCCCTCTCCACTCTACACTTCACTCTGCTGCCCGGATCACGGGTCTAAAAAAAAATCTTCAGTCCATGTTTTCCCACGCCTCAAGAGCCAATCAATCAACCAGTCGTATTTACTGAGCACTTATTGTGTGCAGAGCACTGTATTAAGGGCTTGGAAGAGTACAGTATCACATAATTTGTAGGTAAGTTCCCTCCCTCAAAAAGGTTAAAGTCTAGAGGGGGAGATATTAATAGAAATGAATAAATGACAAATACGTACACAATTGCTGTGGGGCTGAGGGAGGGGTGAATGAAGTGTGCAAATGCAAGTACAAGAGTGATGAAAAAGGGAGTGGGAGAAGAGGAAATGAGAGCTTAGTCGGGGAAGGCCTCTTGGAGAAGATGTGCTTTTAATAAGGCTTGGAAGGAGGGGAAAGTGATAGTCTGTCGGATATGAACAGGGAGGGAATTGCAGGATGTGGGCGAGGGGTCGGCGGCGAGACGGATGAGATCGAGGTACAGTGAGTAGGTTGGCATTAGAGGAGCCAAGTAATGCAGGCTGGGTTGTATTAGGAAATCAGAGAGATAAGGTAGGAGGGAGCATGGAGATTGAGTGCTTTAAAACCGATGGTAAGGGGTTTCTATTTGATGAGGAGGTGCATGGGCAACCACTGGAGGTTCTTAAGGAGTGGGGAAACATGGACTGAACTTTTTTTAGAAAAATGATCCAGGCAGTGAAGTATGGACTGAAGTAGGGAAAGACAGGAGGCAGGGAGATCAGTGAGAAGGGTGATGCAGTAATAAAGATGGGATAGGAAAAACACTTGGATGAACTTGATTGCAATTTGGAAGGAGAAGAAAAGGGTATTTAACCATGTTGCGAAGGGTAAACCGTAAGGATTTGGTGACCCAATGGGTTGAATGAGAGAGATGAGTCAAGAACCATTATGGCTTGTGAGACAGAGGGGATGGTGGTTCTGTCTATAGTGATGGGGAAGTCATGAGGACAGGGTTTGGGTGAGAAGACGATGAGTTCTGTTTGGGACATGTTAAGTTGGACGTGTTGGTGGGACAACTAAATAAACATGTCCTGAATGCAGGAGGAACTGCAAGCCTGCAAAGAAGGAGAAAGATCTGGGCAGAAGAAGTAGATTTGGGCACCATCCACATAGAGATGATAGTTGTAGCCACGGGAACGAATGAATTCTCTGAGGGAGTGGGTGTAGATGGGAGAACAGAAAGGGACCCAGAACTGAGCCTTGAGGGACTCCCACAGGTAGTGGAAGGGAGGTAAAGGAGGAGCTGGTGAAAGAGGCTGAGAATGAGTAGGAGAGAGTAGGATTTAAATCCCATTTAACAGATGAGGTAACTGAGGTGTTGAGAAGTGAAGTGTCTTTCCCAAGGTAAGAGAGTAGACAAGTGGCAGAGCCATGATTAGAACCCAGATCCTCTGGCTCCCAGGCCTGAGCTCTTTCTGCTAGGCCACGCTGCTTCTCTTGTAGGCCATCCCTCGCTCCTGACTATCTCACCTCCATCCCCCCACCCATACTGCTCTCCCGACCTGGAGCTCCCTCCCTCCTTCCCCACGCCAGACAGACCCCAGCTCTGTCCATCTTTGAATCCCTCCTAAAATTCCACTTCCTCCAACAAGTCTTCCCTGATTCATTTCCCAGCACCCTCCACCAAATCTTTGTGTCTTGCACTGATGAACTTATTCCTATATAGTTGGGCTTCGGTTTCAAAGAAAACACCACTGATGGTGACATTCACCTCTGTGTGAGTCTGTGGCTGAAGAGGCCACCGTGGGGCCCCCAGTCCCAGCTACACGGGACATGGAAAAAGGATGTCCCTTGTTGGGTTATTGAATTTAATGCTTGCATTGCCAGGCTACACCCTCCTAAGCACCCTTGAATAAACGTGTACTCAATTGTTATTTTTTATGGTATTTGTTAAGCACTTATTATGTGTCAAGCGCTGTTCTAAGTGTTGGAGTAGATACAAGATAACCAGGTTGGACACAGTCCCTGATCCACATAAGACTCACAGACTAAGTAGAAGGGAGGAGGATTTAATCCCCACTTCACAGATGAGGTAATAATAATAATAATAATAATGATACTTGTTAAGCACTTACTATGTGCCAAGCACTGTTCTAAGCGCTGGGGTAGATACAAGTTAATCAGGTTGAACATAGTTCCTGTTCCACATGAGACTCACATTCTTAATCCCCATTTTACAGATGAAGTAACTGAGGCCCAAAGAAGTGAAGTGACTTGCCCAAGGTCATACAGCAGACAAGTGGTGGAGCTGGGATTAGAACCCATGACCTCTGACTTCCAAGCCTGTCCTCTTGCCACTAGACCATGCTGCTTATACTGAAGCACAGAGAAATTAAGAGAAGTGCCCAAGGTTATGGAGCAGACAAGTATTTTAAAAAGCAGCGTGGCCTGATGGAAAGAGCATGGGCCTGGGAGTCAGAGGGCCTGGGTTCTCATCCTGGTCTGCCAAATGCTGGCTGTGTGACCACAGCCAATTCCCTTCACTTCACTGTGCCTCAGTTTCCTCAACTGTAAATTGAGGATTCAATACCTGCTCTCTCACCCCCTTAGACTGTGAGTCCCGTGTGGGACAGGGACTGGGCCTGACCTGATTAATTTCTATCTAATCCAGAGTTTGGAACAGTGCTTGACACACAGTAAGCGCTTAACAGATACCCTAATAATAACCAGAATAATAATTACCACTCTTGGTGTAAATCTTTTTATGTTGGTCTTCCCGGCAAGAAGGAGTTCAGCAGGCAGGGAGCCATATCACTTCATTATTTTCTAATGTTGGTATTTGTTAAGCGCTTACTATGTGCAGAGCACTGTTCTAAGCGCTGGGGTAGACACAGGGGAGTCAGGTTGTCCCACGTGGGGCTCACAGTCTTAATCCCCATTTTACAGATGAGGTAACTGAGGCACAGAGAAGTTAAGTGACTTGCCCACTGTCACACAGCTGACAAGTGGCAGAGCTGGGATTCGAACTCATGACCCCTGACTCCAAAGCCCATGCTCTTTCCACTGAGCCACGCTGCTTCTCCAAGTGCCTAGTACAGTACACCGCCCTAGTTGATGTTCAGTAGATGCTTCCACTACCACTTCCGGAAGGGAACCAAGCCCACTCCTCCATCCCATCAGGCCTCCCCACCCCTCACAGCACCCCCCACCCGCAACTGGCCACTCATGCCCCGACACTCCCATCATTCGCAGGACAGCTTTCCCAGCTTCCCAAGGCCACAGAGTGCCAATAGCAGCATGGCAGCAGGGTCTATTGAGCGCCCATCAACTGTGGTGCGCTGGACTGAGTGCTTGGAGCAGTTGACCTTGGGGACCTGGATCTAAGAAGAAATAACCAAGGCTGCACACTCGGTCAGTGTGTGTGTGTGTGTGTGTGTGTGTATTTATGTGTGTGTGTTAGTGACTGATATACACCTGGTGCATACACTGGGCAGGTGTGAGTGTGTCTGGCTGCCTCTGTGTTGGTGTGTGTTCTAACCCCTGGGGTTGGAGGGGGTGGTGTCTCTGACTGGGTCTGCGATATGAGAAGGGAATGCATGCTAGCTGTTTGCAGAACACTGTACTGAACACCACTTCCCCTACAGTTCCTGCCTCCTGAGGTCCAGCCTGTGGTTCATGACCCCTGCCTGGCTGGCATGAGCCGGAAAGCATGGCTGAAACCTCCCAGGGCTGCTTTGCCCAGATTGAGGGATACAGGCTGCCCCACCCCTCACAGTGGGGACCCCGTCGGACCCCGGTGCATGGCAGGCTGTCGGGGAAAAGGGGCACTGGAGAAGGTGGGGAGGCATGAATTGTGGAAGGGGGCGCAGGAGGAGTGGATGGGGACTGGGCCGGGAGAGGAGCGGGCGGGAGTCCCATGACGGGATAAGCCGCAGGTGGGAAAAACTGCAAGGCTGCGGAGATTAGTGATGGCAATTTGGTTATAATTCTACAGCAGCACATTTGCATGTATCTTTGAACTCAATTGCCTCCTCCTACCTGCAATTTAATAATAATAGTGGAATTTGTCAAGCACTTATTGTGTGCCAGGCACCATACTCAGCGCTAAGGTCAATACAAGTAAATCGAGTTGGACAATGTTATCATTAATAACAATGAAGGCCCTTGGAGGGATGATGGCACCTGAGTCTGGCGGCGATGCCAGTGCAAGGAAAAGGGGGTGTGGCCTGATGGTGGAGGCCCACCATCACCCTCTGCCCTACTTCTTGAGCTCTGCGCCTCCTGCACCCCAGTGACATAATAATAAAATAATAGTGGTATTTGTTAAGCGCTTACTATGTGCCAAGCACTGCTCTAAGCGCTGGTAAATAAAGGGTAATCAGGTTGTCCCACGTGGGGCTCACATTTTTAATCCCCATTTTACAGATGACATAACTGAGGCACAGAGAAGTTAAGTGGCTTGCCCAAGGTCACACAGCAGACAAGTGGCAGAGCCAGGATTAGAACCTAAGACCTTCTGACTTCCAGCCTGGGCTCTTGCCACTAAGCCACGCTGCTTCTCTGCATCACAGGCGGCAGTCAGTGCTCCCCGGGCCCCAACCTGAGGTCCTGCTGGCCCCTCAGAATCAACAGGTCCCAAGCTGAACTCTTCATCTCCCCTCCCAAATCCTCCTCTCCATCTGACTTCCCCGACAACATCACCACCCTCTCCTTCTCTCAAGCCTTCCACCTTGGGATTCTTCTTGACTCCTTTCTCTTTCAAATCCCATATTGTCAGTTCTTCCTCCACCATACCTCCTAAATCAACTCCTTCCTCTCCCTCCACACAGCCACCACGTTGATCAGACACTTGGCCTGCCTCCTCTCTTCTATGCATCAGCCTCCTCACTGACCTACCTGCCTCCAGTCTCTCCCCCTTCCAGTCTATATTTCGCTCTGCTGCCTGGATGATTTTCCCAAGACATCATTCGGCGTATATCTCCCTACACCTCAAAACCCCACAATCGTGGCCTATCTAACTCCACATCAAACAGAAACTCTTGTCCATTGACCTTAAGGCACTCAATCCTCACTTCTCTCCCACAAGACCCTAGCTTATATGCTTCATTCCTCTCCTCAACTCAATCTACTTGCTGTGTCTTGCTCTCCTCTCTCTC
The DNA here is from genome assembly GCF_004115215.2 of Ornithorhynchus anatinus. Lineage (NCBI taxonomy): Eukaryota > Metazoa > Chordata > Mammalia > Monotremata > Ornithorhynchidae > Ornithorhynchus > Ornithorhynchus anatinus. Next base: position 844,422 of record NC_041729.1, read on the forward strand.
ACCGACATCTTGCTTCCTCCCTTTCCCCTGCCTGGAACTCCCTCCCCCTTCCCATCTTCCAGACCTTTCTGAAATCACATCTCCTCCAGGGGCGCTTCCCTGATTAAGCTGGTAGTCGTAGTAACAGTATTTATTAAGCGTTCACTACAAGTCCGCACCAAACTCTGGGAAAGAACCCCGGGTGGGAATTAGACATGGTCCCAGTCCCTCAGGGCTCGCAATCTAAGAGGATAAATGGAGGAGAGGGGACTGGAGACAGACACATCATGAGTAATCAAATAAACAGCATAAAAGACAAGGAGAGATACACAAAATAAAAACAAAAACCAGCAGGGTGCTGGGGCTAGAGAAGAATGTCAGGCTCCTCGTGGCTCAGAGTCCAAGCCAACCCAGAGCCACAGTGTCTGCCTCCCTGAGGTTTTGTGAGGCCTCGTGCTGCAGGTGCTGTTCTCTTTTACTATGCCAGGACTTCCAGCCTTACTCTTGGGTATTCCCCTCCCCACTCCCTCCTACCTGTAATTTATTTTAGTGTCCATCTCCCCCTCCTCTGCCTGTAAAATCTTGAAGGGCAGGGATTATGCCTAGTAACTACTGTTGTCTCCTAGTTACTACAGTGCTTTGCACACAGAAGATGCTCAGTAAATACTATTGATTGACAACCAGGTGGTCCCCACAAAGCTATAGACTTCACAGATTCCAGTCAGCCAGCTCTGAGCAAGCATGGGGGACGGGGGGCGGGAGAGAGAGGGAGCAGATAGGGACAGGGAAGAACGAGAAGGGGAGGGTGGTCGGGGAGGAGAGAGGGAAAAGTGGAGGGAGGGAGGGAAGGAGAAAGAAGGGGAGGGAGAACTGGAGGAAGGAAGGGAGGGAGAAGGAGGGGAGGGGGAAGAGGGTGGAGGGAAGGAGGAGAAGGACAAGCACAGGTGCGGCGGTGGCCGAGGGGACACGAAAGGAAGGAAACCCACCGTCGGCGCTACTGAGAGATTTGGGCAGCGGGGGGGCGAGGAGACCGGACACCCGGCCCCGAGCCCCCGGCCCCGAGCCCCCAGCCCGACCCGGGGTGGGAGGAGATGGTCACCGTGCCCTCGCTTTATAAATAATGTTCCAGTAAAACAGCAGCAGCATTATTTCTGGAAGGCCGTCCCCAAGCCCCAGCCAGCTCCGGTCCTGGGGTTATAGTGAGCCGGACTATTTATACCGGTCACCTTCCCCGCAGGAGCCCCTCCCGTGGGCTCCCCCCGCCCCACGTCCTGCAGACCCTCTGCCCACAGGACGCCCCCCCGTCCCCGAGAGTCCCCCCTCCCCACCCTGCGGGTCCCCCCGGCCCCCTGCCGCCCCCAGGATCAGCGCCACTGCCGCAGCTGCCAAGGAATAAGGAGGCTCAGCTGGCTGTCCCTGCCCCGGCCCCCTGCCCCATCCCCCTGCCCCATCTCCAAGGGGGTTTGGGGATGCCACGCGGGGCTTCCGGAGACCAGACGGTCCTGTCCGGGAAAGGGGAAGGGGAGGGCCTGAATGGCAGCCTGGCCGACCCCATCCCCCACCGGGGAGGAGGAGCTTCCCCATCCTGGACAGGCGTCCAGCACCCCCGCCCCCTGCCCAGCACCCCCGCTGGACCCTGGGACCCTAACAGCAGAGGCTGCCGGCTCAAAGCCTGCCACACAAAGACCGTGGGGTCAAAGGTCATGCTCCCCTCCCCACCCCATTCCCACAGAAAACCTGGTCTGGCAACGACCACTCGCTCCCACTCCCACAGTCCCTTTCCCTAGTCACACTTCTCCCTGTGCCCCTCAAACCAGAAACCCACTTTTCTGGTCCCCTAGTCTAGTCTGGCTCTTCCTCTCCCCCGGCCCGCCCCCCAACGCCCCCCCCCCACACACACACCGAAGTCAGGTCAAACATCTCGGAGCAGCAGGAGACAGATCCTTTGACCCCAGTACCTTGCCTGTCCAAGGGTGCAAGCCAGGACCCTTGCCCTTTCTCCCTCTACACTGGAAGCTTCTTGGGCAGTGAACGAGCATGGTATAGTGGATAGAGCACAAGTCTGGGAGTCAGAAGGTTGCGGGTTCTAATCCTGGCTCTGCCACTTGTCTGCTGTGTGATCTTGGTCAAATCACTTCACTTCTCCGTGCCTCAGTTTCTTCAACTGTAAAATGGGGATCGAGACTGTGAGCCCCACGCAGGACAGCAACTTTGTCCAAGCCAATTTGCTTGTATTCACCACAGCACTTAGTACAGTGCCTAGCACATAGTAAGCTCTTAATAAATACCGTAATTATTACTACTACCAACTCTGTTCTGTTGTACTCTCCCAAGTGCTTAATAGAGAAGCAGCATGGCTAGAGAAGCAGCATGGCTCAGCGGAAAGAGCACGGGTTTGGGAGTCAGAGGTCATGAGTTCGAATCTCAGCTCTGCTACTTGTCAGCTGTGTGACTGTGGGCAAGTCACTTCACTTCTCTGTGCCTCAGTTACCTCATCTGTAAAATGGGGATTAAGACTGTGAGCCCCACGTGGGACAACCTGATTCCCCTGTGTCTACCCCAGCGCTTAGGACAGTGCTCTGCACATAGTAAGCGCTTAACAAATACCAACATTATTATTATTATTATTAGTCTGCATTCATTCATTCATTCAATAGTATTTATTGAGCACTTACTATGTGCAGAGCACCATACTAAGCGCTTGGAATATACAATTTGGCAACAGTTAGAGACAATTCCTGCCCAACAATGGGCTCACAGTCTAAACGGGGGAGACAGCAAAGCAAAACAACAAAACAAAAACAAGACAACATTATCAAGATAAATAGAATCAAGGAGATATATACCTCATTAACAAAATAAATAGGGTAATAAGTAATATATACAAATGAGCACAGTGCTGAGGGGAGGGGAACGGGCAAGAGCAGAGGGTGGGGTGGGGGAGGGGGAGCAGAGAGACAAGGGGGGTATTGTGTCTGCACACAGTAAGTGCTCAATAAATACGATTGATTAATTGATCCCAGCCAGGCTTGCTAGGTCCAAGGCTACAGCCCCGGATGGAAGGCCCAAGACCTGCAGCCCACCCTGGGGGGCGGGGGGAGTGGGAGAAAGGTCAGACAGAACCTGAATCCTGAGGGGGTGCGCAAAAGGAACTGCCCTGCCTGCGTTCCATGCCATAGGCCTCCCTGCCCATGCTCACCGGGAGCTTAGGTGGCCCTGCAGGAGCCCAGGTGGGCATGGATGGTTACCTCTCCCCAAATGGGAGGGAAGGTTTGGGTGTCTCTGAATGGGGTGCGTTGAATATCTCTGAGTGGGGTCGGTGGGTTTCCCTGAATGGGGAGACACTAAGTCTCTCTGAATCGGGAGGCTATGCCCCTCAGGCCTTCCATGAGTGAACAATGACATTATTTGCCCCACAGCCTGGGTGTCTGCCAGGCGGAACCTGCCCCCACCCCCACTCCAACACCCACTATCTCAAACAAAGGGGTGGTGGATGGCCAGGAGTGATGGAAGAGGAAGCAGCCGGGGCAGGGAGGGAAAAGACGGAGGAAGGGGATGGCAGGATAATAATAATAATGTTGGTATTTGTTAAGCGCTTACTATGTGCGAGCACTGTTCTAAGCACTCGGCACAGTGAGGGAGGCTGAGGTCACTTCAGTGTTTCTTCTGCCCAAGGAACAGCAGAGAGGGGCAGAGGCTGGGGCACCGGGGGAGAGGGGCAGGGGCTGTGGCCCTGCAAGAGGGGAGGGGCTGGAAGCAGGGGGCCAAAGATCGAGAAGATTGGATCTCCCCTCTAGACTGTAAGCTCCTTTGGGGCAGGGAATGTGCCTACCAACTCTGTTATATTAGACTCTCCAGCTCTTAATATAGGGCTCTGTACATGTGAGTGCTCAGCAACTGCGATTGATTGATTTACTGAGAGGAAAAAGACTGGGCTTGGGAGGAGAAGCAGGGCCTGGGGGGAAGGGAGATACTGGTTGTGGGGAGGGGCAGGAGCTGGATGTTGCAAAGTGAAAGACAGAGACAGACAGGGACTCCTGTGCATTGATGGTATTTATCAAGCTCTTACTGTGTGCAAAGCACTGTACCAAGCACTTGGGAAAATGCAACTCAACAGTTAGTAGACACAATCCCCGCCCTCAAGGAGGAGCTTACATTCAACCAGGGGAGACAGATGGAAAAGGGAAATGGCAGAGTGTAAGGCTATAGAGCTAAGTGCTGTGAGGCCGGGGGAGGAGGCTAGAGCCAGGACAGGGTGCTCACTGGGCAGCCCTGGAGCGGCACCTGCTTGGCCCTTCACGTCTGACTGGGGAGGTGACCAATCCTAGACTCAGCTAAGGAGGAGGAGGCTCCAACCCAGCTTGCCTCCTCCACACCAAGTCTTTCTGACAACTTGATATTTCCTGAGCCTAGTTAGCTCCTTAGGGAATCACAGTGGGGGCAGTCAGGATGGATTTACCCTCCACCACCGGGAAGGGGGATGTGTTGTGGGGGAGAGGGAAGAAACAGGACTGAAAAGGGCTAATAATGAAAAATGACGGCATTTGTTAATGTGCCACTGTACTAAGTACTGAGATAGAAACAAGATAATTAGGTCTTACATAGTCCTTGTCTCAAATGGGGCTCACATTCTAAGGCGGAGAGAGGACAGGTATTGGATCCCCATTTTACAGGTGAGGAAACTGAGGTTCAAGGAAGTGAAGTGACTTGCCCAAGGTCACCCAGCAGGCAAGTTCTAGAGCCAGAAGTAAAACCTAGCTCCCCTGACTCCCAGACCCGGGTTCTTTCCAGGAGGCCACATTGCTTCTGGAAGGGTCTCTCCTCACAGCTGGGCCACAGGCTCATGGGACTCAGAGACTCGGGGGAAGGGGAGTGGTAATCGCCCATGAACTGGTGAGATCCCAACCAGAACATGGAATTTAGCTTAAAAGCAGAGGATGCTGGAGAGATTTTCAGTCACATAGAGTGGAGCGAGGGGGAGCAGTCAGGGTCTCCTGGGGGATACTCTCTGGGGACAGGGAACCTGACTGCTAATTCTGTTGTACTGGACTCTTCCAAGTGCTTAGCACAGTGTTCTGCACACAGTGCTCAATAAGTACCATGGATTGACTGACTGAAGGACTTGGCCAGGGAGAGAGGAAGCCAAATCAAGGGGAAAGAGCAAAAGTGGAGGAAAATTAGGAGAAAGAATGGGAGAGCTTGAAGAAGGGAGAGAGAAATGAAGGAAGTTAGGGCAGGAGAGGGCTGGCTGGGAGAGAGGGAAGAGTTTTGGGATGGAAGTGGTGGGAGGAACGGTTGAGTCCTGGAATGGAAGTAATCCAGACTGGGAGGGAGGGATGAGTCCTGGGATGGATGTAGTCCAGGGTGGGAGGGAGGGAAAGATGAGTCCTAGGATGGATGAGATGTGTGGTGCGAGTGTGATGTTTTAAGTCCGAGTTAACATAAGGGGCCTGGGACTCATCGGAAGCAGTTTGGGGTAGGAACACAGGATAACTGCTTTTACACTTTGACCCCATGGTGACCATTAGTCCCCTGTCCAGGATGGACATGACACAGGACACCTCTGTGACCGGTGTTTTATCTCTAGCACCAGCCTCCCTCCACCATGGTTCCTCCTGCCGAGTTTCACAGCTCGCTCAGATGTGGTGCCCATGTTCATGAGACTGGGAATAAAATAGCTCTCCATCTGAGGTGGAGGGGAGGGGGAATACAATAGTTCTGCATCTGGGGGTTGGGGGAATCCCCCAGGGACACCTCTAATTTGACAGCTTCATATATGCTTCCCTAAAATGGCACAGGTGATGTCCTCACGCATGATCAATGTAGCCCAGGTGATACTATGTGTATCTGTGTGTCGGGTGCCTGCGAGGACCAGCCATGGCCAACCTGGGGCCTCACTGTGTGGGAGCAGTGAATGCCCCCTACAGATGGGCCAACTTGAGCCCTCGCCCTCTCTGCCACCATAGCCCCTTCCTGTAATGCTCAAAGAGAAGCTGACGCCCCTACCCCCCGCCCCCTTACGCCTGCTGCCTTCCAACTTCATAATAATAATAGTAATAATGATATTTGTTAAGTGCTTACTATGTGCTGAGCACTGTTCTATGCGCTGGGGTAGATACAGGGTAATCAGATTGTCCTATATGGGGCTCACATTTTTTAATCCTCATTTTCACAGATGAGGTCACTGAGGCCCAGAGAAGTGAAGTGACTTGCCCAAGGTCACACAGCTGACAAGTGGCGGAGGTGGGATTAGAACCCACGACCTCTGACTCCCAAGCCCGGGCTCCTGCCACTAAGCCACACTACTTCATAAGGAACATAACTTCCATACATAACATAACTTCATAAGGAACTGCCTTTCTCCCACCCAGAATCATCTACGCCTGGTTCCTCGCCACCCTCATCTCGGAGCCGGGAGCATGTGCCCATGTTCTGGAGGTGGGACAGTTGCCCATTTCCACATCTCTCTGGCTGGACCCTCTCTGGCAGCTCGAGGCTACCCCAGACCTATGATGCAGGAGGCTAAGAGTCAGGGTATCAGGGAGTCAGGATTCAGGGAGTTGGAGGGTTGGGTGTCAGGTGTGGTGGGAGGGTTCAGAGGCTCTCGGGGAATTCAGGGGGTCGGGGGGTCTTGGGGAATTAAGGGGTCAGAGGGGTGGTCGGGGAGTCAGGGGGTTGGGGACTCGGAGGGTTTCTGGGAGATGAGGGTGGGGAAATCAGAGGGACTCGGTAAGTCAGGAGGTTGGAAGTGAAAGGGATGGGGAGGTCGGAGGGTAGGGAACTCTGGACACCTGGTTTGTGGACAAGGGCAGGTCCCCATGGCCGCCTGTCTCCCAGAGGCCAGAAGCAGGCCAGCGCCACCGCACTCCCTTCGGGGACCTGCTCCTTCCCATTTGAAAAACCACCACTCACCTAAAGCGTCTTTTTTGGAAGGGGAAAATTTGTAGACAAATAGGCCGATCCCCGGGCCGATCCCTCCGACCTCGTCGGGGAGGAGAGTAGAAGGGGGGACCCCCACCTGTCCCGGTGGTTCTCTCGCTCATTAGGTTGGGGGGCGGGGATTTCTCCCCGGCCTCCCCCAATTAACATTCCAGCGGCGCCGAGCCCCTCCCGCGTCCCCTCCGGACCCCGGGGACAATCCCGGGAACCTGCCCGCCCTTCCCCAGGGAGCCGGGGGGAAGGGGAGTTCGGGGATGGATAAGGAGGGCGGGGGGCCGGGGACGTAACCGCTCAGTCGAAAGAGCCCGGGCTAGGGAGTCAGAGGTCATGGATTCGAATCCCGGCTCTGCCACTTGGCAGCTGTGTGACCGTGGGCAAGTCACAACTTCTCTGTGCCTCAGTTCCCTCATCTGTAAAATGGGGATGAAGATTGTGAGCCTCACGTGGGACAACCAGATGACCCTGTATCTGCCCCAGCGTTTAGAACAGTGCTCTGCACATAGTAAGCGCTTAACAAATACCAACATTATTATTATAATTATTATTATTATTATCCTGGGGACCGGGGACCAAAGCCGGAGGAGAGGGGAGGGGGAACAGGGGCGGGGGTGGGGCGGATAAGGGGACTGTGATGGGAGAGGGGGGAAAACAGAAGATGGGGGGCAGGGGGTGGAGGACCAGGGGTGGGGATGGAGACAGGAGTCTGGAGTCTGGCCGGTCTGCCCTTCCTGCCTGAACCGTTCGGGCAAGAGACCAGAGTCCAGAGGAGCGACAGGTCCAGTGTAGAGACTGGAGGGGTGGGTGCAGAGACATGGGCTAGAGACCCAGACACCCAGAGACAAGGCAGCGTAGTTCAGTGGAAAGAGCTTGGGAGTCAGAGGGCAAGGGTTCGAATCCCGGATCTGCCACTTGTCAGCTGTGTGACTGTGGGCAAGTCACTTCACTTCTCTGGGCCTCAGTTCCCTCAACTGTCAAATGGGGATGAAGACTGTGAGCCTCACGTGGGACAACCTGATGACCCTGTATCTGCCCCAGCGCTTAGAACAGTGCTCTGCATATAGTAAGCGCTTAACAAATACCAACATTATTATTATTATTATTAACCGCAGGGCAGCAGAGTGGCTCGGACACCCAGGCCAGAGTCACCAGGCAGGTCGGTCAGTGATCAGCATTTATTGAGCAGCCCCTGCAGGCAGAGCCCCGGACTAGGAGCTGGTGGGAGGGGAGCTGGTACGACAGGGGTGGTCCAGAAGAAGACCAGGACAGGACGACGACAGGACGACGACAACTGATAACAGCAGGGTACCTGCCCCTAGCCAACTTACACTCTAATGGCAGCGACAGGACAACACAATACACAAACAAGCAATAATTCTTACGAGGCAACACGGATTTACCGGAGGAAGAGAGGCGTCAGAAACGGGAGAACTCTTAGTTCTGTTGTGTGTACTTGCCTGTGCATGCCCACCTGTCCACACAGAGGGTTGCAGCATGGTGCAGTGGCTAGAGCCCGGGCCTGAGAGTCAAGTCATGGCTTCTAATCCCTGCTCTGCCACTTGACTGCTGTGTGACCTTGGGTAAGTCCCTTAACTTCTCCGTGCCTCAGTTATGTAATCTGTAAAATGGGGATTGAGACTGTGAGCCGCACATGGGACAGGGTCTCTGTCCAACCCAATTTGCTTGTATCCACCCCAGCACTTAGTACAGAGCCTGGCGTATAGTAAACGCTTAACAAATACCAGAATTATTATTATTATTACTATAATTCCCAAAATGAGACCAGTCAGGTGAGTGAAGGTGGGGCAGGCAGCGGACAGATGCAGGTCCTCACTGGGGCCCTCCTCCGGCCCCTGCCACCCCGGGCTCGGACTTGAGCAGGGCGGAGCGGGCTGCCCCCCTTCCCTCTATTCCCCCTTCTCGCCCCACCACCCTCTGCTCTCCCCTTCCCCTCCCCTCAGCACTGTGCTCATTTGTATATTTTATTACCCTATTTATTTTGTTCATAAGGTGTATATCTCCTTGATTCTATTTATCTTGATGATGCTGCCTTGTTATTGTTTTGCTCTGTTTTGCTTTGCTGTCTCCCCCGTTTAGATTGTGAGCCCATCATTGAGCAGGGATTGTCTCTATCTGTGGCTGAATCGTACATTCCAAGTGCTTAGTACAGTGCTCTGCACATAGTAAGTGCTCAATAAATACTATTGAATGAATGAAAGAATGCTCTGGTGTCGAGGTAGATTCCGGGGACACTACAGGGCCGGGAGTCCTAGCTCGGCCGCTCCGCCAACGTCCCTCCCATCCTTGGTGTGGATGGGAGAATCCTTATTATTATTATTATTATTGTCATCATTATTATTGTTATTATTATATTTGTTCGGCACTCACTATGCATCAAGCACTAGCCTAAGCGCTGGGGTAGGGCCACGTTAATCCAGGGAGACCCCTTGCCTTGCCCGCTATGGGACTGACGAGGGGTTAGGGGCGGGATCCAGCGGAGGCAGGGGGGTGCGCGCTCCGGGGGTAGGGGTGGGCCCTGGAGGGGAGGAGGAGAGTGTGGCGAGCAGGGGCCGCACAGGGGATGGAGAGAGATGGAGGTCAGAGCTGGCTGACCCTGCCTCGGCCCCGCCGCCCACCTATATATACGTATATATGTATGTATTTGTTGAGAACCAGTGTGGCTCAGTGGAAAAAGTATGGGCTTGGGCGTCAAAGGTCATGGGTTCTAATCCTAGATCCGCCACCTATCAGCTGTGTGACTTTGGGCAAGTCACTTAACTTCTTGGTGCCTCAGTTACCTCATCTGTAAAATGGGGATTAAAACTGTGAGCCTCACGTGGGACAACCTGATTACCCTGTACCTACCCCAGCGCTTAGAACAGTGCTCGGTACATAGTAAGCACTTAACAACACCAACATTATTATTATTCTTCTTATTAAGCGCCTACTGTGTGCAGCCTACTGTTCTAAGCGCTGGGGTAGATACAAGGTAATCAGGTTGTCCCAGTGGGGCTCACAGTCTTCATCCCCATTTTACAGATGAGGTCACTGGGGCACCAAGAGTGAAGTGACTTGCCCAGAGCCACACAGGTGACAGGTGGAGGAGCCGGGCTCAGAACCCCTGACCTCTGACTCCTAAGCCCGGGCTCTTTCCACTGAGCCACGCTGCTTGTCTCGGTCCGCTGTCCCGGGACCCCTTTGGCCTCGACCCCTGAGGCCTCGACCCTGCGGTGTGCGTTGCGGTCAGCGGCCCGGGCCCGCACTCGGCTCGCCCAGCCGCCCCGTCCCTGGGCTCAGAGCGCCCTCTAGGGGCGGCTCTCTCCACCGCCCAGCGCCCCCCCCCCGCCCCGCCCCCCACCCCATTATTAATAATCATGTTGGCATTTCTTAAGTGCTTACTCTGTGCCAAGCACTGCTCTAAGCGCCGGGGGAGAAATAAGGTCATCAGGTGATCCCACGGAGGGCTCACAGTCGTCATCCCCCCTTTTCCAGAGGAGGTAACTGAGGTCCAGGGAAGTGAAGTGATTTGCCCAAAGTCACGCAGCGCACAAGTGGCGGAGGCGGGATTAGAACCCACGACCTCTGACTCCCCAAGCCCGGGCTCTTCCCACTGAGCCGCGCTGCTTCTAGTATTACTGTAGCATTTATTAAGCGCTCACTATGTGCCAAGCACTGTTCTGAGCGCTGGGGTAGGTATGAGGTCATCAGGTTGTACCCCGCAGGGCTCCCAGTCTTTATCTTCCCCTCCCCCCACTCTTCAAAGCCCTTCTGAGCTCACCTCCTCCAGGAAGCCTTCCCAGACTGACGCCCCCTTCCCTCTGCTCCTCCTCCCCTCCCCTTCCCCCCACCTCAGCACTGTGCTTATTTGTATTTATTATTTATTACCCTATTTATTTTGTTAATGGGTGCATATCTCCATGATTCTATTTATCTTGATGATGTTGTCTTGTTTAGTTTTGTTCTGTTTTGCTTTGCTGTCTCCCCCGTTTAGACTGTGAGCCTGTTATTGGGCAGGGATTCTCTCCGTGGCCAAATTGTACATTCCTAGCGCTTAGTACAGTGTTTTGCACATAGTAAGTGCTCAATAAATACTAATGAATGAATGAATGGAAGGTCACTGAGGCAAAGAGAAGTTAAGTGTCTTGACCAAGGTCACACAGCTGACAAGCAACGGAACCGGGATTAGAAGCCATGACCTCTGACTCCCAAGACCAATCTCTTTCCACTGAGCCACGCTGCTTCTCAGAAGCGCTTACTATGTGCCAAGCACTGTTCTGAGCGCTGGGATAGATACGAGGTAATCAGGTTGTCCCACGTGGGGCTCCCAGTCTTCATCCTCATTTTACAGATGAGGTCACTGAGGCAAAGAGAAGTTAAGTGACTTGCCTAAGGTCACATAGCAGACAAGTGGAGGAACGGGGATTAGAAACCACTTCCTCTGACTCCCAAGCCTGTGTACTTGCTACTAGGCTATGCTGCTTCTCATGCTGCTTCCCAAACCCCCGCCCAGAGGGCACTGGGCCAGAGGCTCCCCCAACCCACCCAGGGGCCTGTAGCCCCAGGCATTCTGAGCCCAAACTTGCTTCGGCTGCAGGGCCATCAACCGGCAGCTGAAGGGCTGATGCTCCTGGGGAGGGGGGGCGGGGAGGGGAGGAGGAGCTATTATTATTATTATTATTATAATCATTATTATGCCCTTTGGTCCCCCGATCATTGAGCCTACAACTCCCCGAGGCCCAAGTGAGACCTTTAATTCCACTTCTCCCTCCAGCCAATGCTTAGCGAGCTCCAGGGAGAGAGAGATTCCCAAACCTCCCTCATTAACCCCTTCCCTCAACTCTGACTCCTCACAGTCCAATTTGAATCCCTCATGCTGCAGTCAGTTGGTTTCTAGTCCCAGCTCTGCTGTCACTGGCCTACTCTGGGAGCTTGGACAAGTCATTTGCCCTCTCTGGGCCTCAGTTTCCTCATCTATAAGGATGCTGTGCAGATAAAATGAAATACTTGGTGTGAAAATGCTTTGAAAAAGGAAAAAATAGAGCACTTCACAAATTCAAGACAAAAGTAAGAAAGGAGACATTCAGCTGACCTCATCCTCTCATCCTGGGCCCACCTGATCACTCTCTCTCACCAAGCAACAAGACAGCAGGGTCCCGTCCCATAAGGCGGGGAGTGAGCTGTGGGAGATGGGGACCTCAGCTCATCCTGCCCCCTCCTCCTGAACCATGCCGAGTCCCAGACTGCACACAGACACAGGTGGTATTATTGTGTCAGCCTCCTCTCTGATCTCCCATCCTCCTGTCTCTCCCCGCTTCAGTCTATATTTCACTCTGCTGCCCAGATTATCTTTCCACAGAAATGCTCTGGGCATGTCACTCATCTCCTCAAAAACCTCCAGTGGTTGCCTATCAACCTTCACATGAAGCAAAAAGTCCTCACTCTTGACTTCAAAGCTCTCCATCATCTTGCCCCCTCCTACCTCACCTCCCTTCTCTCCTTCTCCAGCCCACCCAACACATTCCACTCCTTTGCCGCTCACCTCCTCAGGGTGCCTCGTTCTCGCCTGTCCCGCCGTCGACCCCTGGCTCATGTCCTACCACTGACCTGGAATGCCCTCCCTCCTCACATCTGCCAAACAACTCTCTTCCCCTCTTCAAAACTCTATTGAGAGCTCATCTCCTCCAGGAGGCCTTCCCAAACAGAGTCCTCCCTTTCCCTCTGCCCCTCCTCCCCTCCCCAATCCCCCTACTCCCTCCCTCTGCTCTACCCCCTTCCCCTTCCCACAGCACTTGTGCATATCTGTATATATTATTTATCACTCTATTTTAATATGTGTCTTTATCTATGATTCTATTTATCTGTTTTGATGGTATTGATGCCTGACTACTTGTTTTGTTTTGCTGTCTGTTTCCCCCGTTTAGACTGTGAGCTCATTGTTGGGCAGGGATTGTCTCTGTTGCCCAATTGTATATTCCAAGCGCTTAGTACAGTGCTCTGCATACAGTAAGTGCTCAATATATACGACTGAATGAATTGAATGAATGGTATTCCCATTCCACAAAAGGGGAAACTGAGGCTAATAGTGGGATTGCCTCATGGGCCGAGCTGCCTCATTTCCACCAGGAAACCTCCCTCTCCCCCCATTTCACAGATGGACTTCAGTCTCCCTAAGATAAGGGTGGAGTCAGGAATGGGAAACAGGTCAGTCAGTGAATCAATGGTATTTATTGAGTACTTACTGTGTGCCGAGTACGGTATAACAGAGTTGGTAGACATGCTCCCTGCCCACAAAGAGCTTACAGCCTAGTGCGAGAAGCAGTGTGGCTCAGTGGAAAGAGCCTGGGCTTCGGAGTCGGAGGTCATGGGTTCGAATCCTGGCTCTGCCACTTGTCAGCTGTGTGACTGTGGGCAAGTCACTTAACTTCTCTGTGCCTCAGTTACCTCATCTGTAAAATGGGGATTAACTGTGAGCCTCACGTGGGACCACCTGATTCCCCTGTATCTACCCCAGCGCTTAGAACAGTGCTCGGCACATAGTAAGCGCTTAACAAATACCGACATTATTATTATTATTATTAACTAAGGTTCCCAAGTTTTCCACTCTCCCTCTGCCCCGGCGCTGCCACGGGGTAGTACCAGGCACATTTCTGCCTCACCCAAGCCAGCGACTCCAAAAGGACCCTGCTCCCTTCAGAAAGTGGATCGGGCTGGGCTGGACTGGGCATCAGGCTTGGCCGGGGTCGGAGGGTCAGCTCGGGGAGGACACAGTTCATCCTGGGTCAGGCTTGGTGGGGCTCAGACCCAAAGAGGCTGGGTTCAGAGACTACTCTCAGAACCATTCTCAAAACAGGTTGTCAGGGACTCTTTATGGAAATAAGACTATAAGCTCCTCCTGGGTAGGGAACATTTCTACCAACCCTATCATATTGTACTCTCCCAAGACTAAAATCTATGTGTGTGTGTGTGTGTGTGTGTGTGTGTGTGTGTGCGCTTGCATGCATGTGTGCGGTAGGCACCCTTCATAAAGACAGAGCAAGGTGCAGAGACACACAGAAAGACATGGAGAGACGGAGATGAAAAGACAAAGGCAGAGAGCAACAGAGCAGAGAGAAGGAGAGAGGGAAAGACAAACAGAACTGTGGGCAGGCAGGAGGGAGGGGGAGCAGGTAGGGTACAGCCAACTCAGGGTAGAGTTTGCCCCTTCAGGGTCTTGTGCTGGGGTTACTTGGCCCTTCCTCTTGCCCCCTTGCTCAGCACTGCCCCCAGTACCAGCCTACCTCTTGCCCTTCCTCACCCCAGGTCACCCCTGCAATTCAATTCATCTGTGGGGACAGTGGATCCCCTCACAATGCAGCCCCCTTGGTCCAAGAAAGAAAGCCCGGGTGCCAGGACTCCTGAGTCACCTCGGAATGTCCATGTCCCTGCCTCTTCCTCAGTTTCCCCATCCAGTGCCGCCTCTGAGGCCTCTGGAGTAGTCCCAGAGTTCCTCAGAGGGACAGTCTCTCACTAGTGCTTGAAAAGTGGTTGGAGATGACCCTGTGACAGGGCAGGGGGTGGAAGGGGAGTGGGAGAGGGGAGGAATGAGGGGAGGGAGGAGGCAAGCAGGCAGAGCAATATGACGAACCCAGTGACTGCCACTCAACTGTCAAAACTGAGTTCCCTCCCTCAGACCCCACCCCTTAGACATGCCCCTTCAGGCCCCCTCCTCCCAAGCACTCAGCCCCAGCTACTCTGGCCCGACCCCTCAGGTACAACCCCTCAGTGTCGGCCACTGGCAGGCCCCACTCCTCAGGCCCCGCCCTTCAGTTGCTGCCCCTCACCCAAACCCCTCCGTCACGGTCCCTAAAGCAAACCCTCAGTCACTATCCCTCAGGCCCCCCACCTTAGCCTCTGTCCCTCCTCAGTCACCATCCCTCTGGCGCCTCCCCTCAAACCCCTGGGTCACAGTCCCTCAGACCCTGTCAATCAAGAAAACATTTATTGAGCGCTCACTGTGCATAGAGCACTGTACTAAGCGCTTGGGAGAGTACGATACGACAGAGAGTATGTTCCCTGCCCACATGGAGCTTACAGTCTAAAAGGAGAGACAGACAATATAAATAAACACCTTACAAATATGTACACAGGTTCTGTGAGGCTGAGGGTGGAGTAACTATCCAGTGCTTAGAGGGCACGGATCCAAGTGCGAGGGTGATGCAGAAGGGAGTGGGAGTTCCATTCCCCTCAGACCCCCTACCCTGCAGGACCCACCTTCTTGACCCTCAGAAACCCCTCTCAGGTCCTGCCCTTCAAGCACTGTCCACTGTGGCCAGCTGATTCACTCTACCCCCCACCCCATAGCCCTGACCTCTGAGCCAGTCCCAGGCTGCAGCCCAGGACCCTTGGCCCTTCAATATCCCCATCCCTTCCATGCTGCCTAAGCCTCCGACTTCTGACCCAGAGAAGAGGATGCCCAGGGCAGTCCATGGCCCTCGGGAATTTACCGGACCTCCAGAACCTCATCTTGATCCCCCCCCACCCCCACCAACCCGGCCCCACTCCACATCCCCAGCTCAGACCGGCTCCACCCCATCTCCCCCAAACCCCTGTCACCTCATTTCGAGTCCCCTCTGCCCCCTCTCCATGGCTCTCGATCAAATTCCCCACCTCCTCTCCTCCGGACCCCAAAACCCCACCCTGAGCTCCTCCCCTCTCCAAGGCCCCACTCAAACCTGTCCCACCTCCTCTCCTCCAGACCCCCCAAAACCCCACTCTGAACCCCTCTGTCCCCTCCCCTCGACCCACAACCCCACTCAGACCTGTCCCACTTTCTCTCCTCCAGGCCCTTAAAATCCCATCCTGATCCCCTCTGCCCCCCCCCCGACCTCATGGCCCCACATATCTGTCCCTCCTACTCTCTTCTGGACCCCCAAAATCCTGCCCTGAGCCCCTCCAGTCTCCCCCATGTCCCGCTCAGACCTACCCCCCCGCCACACACACACAGACCAACCAACCCTGGCCCTGACAACCCCGAGCCTAGCTGACACCTGACCCCACCCTACATCCCCAAGACCCCCGACACCCAACCCTGAGAACCCTCCAGCCCCTCTCTATGATCCTGGCTCAAACCTGCCCCGCCCCCGCTCCTCGGACCCTTCCCCAGGCCTTGGCCCCCTGCCAAAAGAGGCAGCACCTGTGTTGTGTGGGTGGCAGCCGCCGCGGGCAGTCCAAACAACACACAAAAGACAGAAACCAGAACCTAAGCACCAACACACAGCCTGGCTCGGCTAGGGAAGGGCGGGGGGCACACTAGGGTGCAGACCACTGATCCACTCCCACTGCAAAGGGACAGTCCCAGGCTCTCATTACTCCCCACTCTCACCCGCCCTTCTGCTCCTCAGAAACCCAGACTGGACCCCTTCACCCATGGGCATCCATGAGCACACACCTTAGGTGCCCCTGAAAGGCCAGGGCAGCAGGCACCTGCACAGACACCCCAGGGCAGCCTAGAGGCACATCTGGGGGCCCAAGAGAAGGCAGAGACCCCAATCAGCCTTCCCCTCCACCTCCACCCCTAGCTGGGGTGCCGAAATCCCTGTGCCAAGCCTGTGCTGCCAGGCTGGGCCCATGGTCACGGAGAGGGATGGAGAGGGAAGGAGTGGGAAGGGAAGAAGATGTGTGGGGCAAGGAAGGAAGGAAAACGAAGGAGTGGGAAGGATAGAGAAGGGGCTGAGCTGAGCAGTCCTGTTCCTTACCCGGGTGAAGTCAGTGCCATATGCCCGGGCCCCGGGTCGGTCGTCCCGTCCCAATGTTGGGAGCTCCCTGGCTGGAAAATGGCTTGGCCGCCCGGCCCAGTGTTGGGAGCTCCCCGGCTGGTGCCTGGCAGCTCCCCGGCTGGCGACTGACTCGGCCGGCCCGTCCTGGCTCTGCCAGCCCCAGCGCGGAGGTGCTGGGCGTGATTCACCGGGCTGGGATCTGCATGGCCCCATAAACGGCCCCAGCCCCGGCCCCGGCCCCGCTCTAACAATAAACAGAGCAGGCGCTGAATAGGACGCCGCCCGCGGGCCTCCCTGCCAGCCTGCCAGCCACCCACCCCCCACCCCCCCCACCCCCTTGCAGGCAGGAGAGATGCTAGTGAGGTGGCACGAGTTGGGGAGGAGAGAGGACTCCTGGCCACCCACCTGCCCACTTCCTGAAGCCCCTCAGGGCAGTAGGGCCAGCTGACCGGGAGAGACCCTTGCTGAACCCCACCCCTCCCTGGCTTCTCCCAAGCCCAGGGAGCAGGACCACAACGGGGGTTCATCCAGTCCAACTGCCCCGGGGGAGGATGGACAGGCGTCCAGCACTGGGCCAGGTGGGGAGCAGGCTGGGGGCCAGGCCCTGATCCCCGCCCCTCCCACTCCACCCCCTTATCTGGGGGCCCCGTCTGCCTTATCTGGCTGTAAGCTCAGGGTTGGGTGTCACTACCCAGACACTGGAGCCTCTCATTAGCCACTGGGCAGGTAATGAGCGGGCGGCGGGCGGACAGCCGACCGGGCTATCCATGTCCCTATCGGATGTCTCTGGCACAGAGCTGGCTCTTCAAAAGGAAAAGTGCCGGGAGACACGGCAGCTCTGAGGTCTGCCGCCGGCTGGCCGGCCTCCAACCCACCTCTGCCTGGTCCCACCAAACCCACCTCCCGGCCCTGGAACACCCAGGACACGCCAACCCCCGTAGTGTGTGGTGGGAATTGCTGGGCTGAGGGGACACAGCCTGGACTCAGCTTTGCCGTTGGACAGCTGGACACAGTCAGGTGGGCTGTATGCCCCTTCATCACTTCTCCTCCCTGGAGAGCCTCTCTTCCCCACCTCTGCCCCAGGAACAAGCTGAGGGTCCGGGCCCCAAATCCTGACAACCGACAAGCCCTGCCCCGCCCCACAGCACTCCAGGGATGCTCACTTCCTTCGCAGGAGCACGGGGGTGGGCAGCGGACAGGGGCTTTGGGGGCCCTGGAGTCCCCGCCCCCTGCCCCAGCTGCACCCAGCCCGCCCCAGCACCCTCGCCCTACCCGGGCGCCGTGCCCACGCCCAAGACTCCCCCAACCTGGCTCCGCCGCAGCCTTGCCAAGCCAGTTTCCCTGAACCAGGTCAGCCGGCCGCCAGGGCGCCTCCGTCTCTGAGAGGGTGGGAGCCTCCGGGGGGATCGCCTGGAGAGTGGGGAGGCGGGAGTTGGCAGGGCCGAAGGCCCGCTACCGAGAAGGTGAGAGAGACTCAGCTTCCCAAATGGAACCCCAAGGTCGGCCTAGCTCCCAGCCAGCACCCCTCTCCTCTACGGTCTCACATCTCCTGCCGCCAGGATATCCCTCTGCTTGGATGTCCTGCCGTCACCTCAAACTCAACATGTCCGAAACGGAACTCCTCAACTTCCCACCTAAACCCTGTCCACCCTCTGACTTTCCTATTACTCTAGACAGCACCTCCATTCTCTCTGTCTGATGAACCTGTAACCTAGATATTATCCTCAAATCAACGCTCTCATTCAACCCACATCTAACAATAATAATGATGATAACTGTGGTATTTGTTAAGTGCTTACTACGTGATGAGCACTGTACTAAGCGCTGGGGTAGAGAGACGATAATCAGGCTGTGCACAGTCCCTGTCCCCACATGGGGTTTCACAACATGACTAAAATCCTTCCTTTCCTCTCCATTCAAAATGCAGCTACACTGATCCTATCCCACCTGGATTACTGTAACAGCCTCCGCAATGACCTCCCTGCCTCCCGTCTTTTCCCACTCCAGTCCTTACTTCACTCTACTGCACAGATTTTTTTTTTTAAACTGGTCAGTTCACATCTCTCCACTCCTCACGAACCTCTGATGACACCCCATCCGTCTCCGTATCAAACAGAAACTCCTTTCTGTCGGCTTTAAGGGACTCAATCAGCTCACTCCCTCTTACTTTACCTCCCTGATCTCCTACTATGACCCAACCCGCACACTTGGCTCCACTAACGCCAAACTACTCAATGTACCTGGATTTTGTCTGTGTCACCACCGACCCCTTGCTCACTTCCTCCCTCTGGAACCCCTTTCCCTTCAAGTCAAACATATTTATTCAGCCTGCACTGTGTTCATATATAACAGACCACAAATCTCCTCACCTTCAAAGCCCTATTAAAATCACATCTCCTCAAGAGGCCTTCCCTGACTATGTCTAATCTTGTTAAAGTGCTTGTTAAATGCTTATTCTGTGCCAAGCACTGTACTAAGCACTGAGGTAGATACAAGATAACCAGATCCCACATGGAACTCACAGCCTAAGTAGGAGGGAGGACAGGTATTGAATCCCCATTTTGCAGATGAGGGAACTGAGGCTCAGAGAAGCTAAGTGACTTGCCCAAGGTCACACAGCAGGTAAGTGGTGATGAGGAATTAGAATCCAGGTCCTTTGACTCCCAGACCCATACTTTTCTCTATAGGCCATGCTGCTTCCCCTCACTAAGCCCTCCCTCCCTTCCCCTATTTTGCCTTCTGTAATTCATTTTCATGCCTGTTTCCCCTTCTAGACTGTAAACATCTCCACACAGGGATCATCTAGACCTACTCTTTTATATTGTACTTTCCCAAGCCCTTAGTACAGTGCTCTGTTCAATACTATTGATTGATTGATTGATTGATTGATTGAAGGATTTTCACCTAGGAAGAGATTGAGGCCCAAAACCCAGAGCTCCCTCTCCCTCAGTCCCCCTCTCCAGTGCTTGGCTGCGAGAGGCCCCATCTTCCATCCATCGGAGCTGCTCCTGCCCCCCCACCACACTGTCACCTCCCCACCCAGTGAGCCCCGCCAATGCTGTCCCTTCCTGACATGGCCATTTCCCCAGACTGCCCCCTCCCCACCTAGTCACCCCTCAGACTGCTCCCTCCTTACCTGGCCACCAGCCCCCAAACTCTGTCCATCCGTCAGCTTTGAACGAATTCCCTCTTCAGCGCTGCTCTCTCCCGCTACACCCACCTCAGAGCCCCAGCACCCCCCACCCCCCCAGCACTCCCCCCACTGGCTCTCCCCCTCCAGCTCTCCTCTGCCCTCAAGCGCCCCGTGGATCCTGGACTCACAAACTGCCTGCAGAGCTTGGTTTTCCCCCGCTGGTCCTTGGCGTGGGCCATGTAGTCGGGGCAGCCCAGGGAGCCCAGGTGGTCGTCCACGGAGATGCTCTTGCACATGCGCTGGGAGCCGGGGCGGAGGGAACAGAGGGAGAATCCTTCCCTGCGGGGGGATGCCTGGGCCGAGGCCACCACAGGCTCCCGGAGGTCATCCTCCAATCTCCAGGTCTCCTCTGGAAGGGGAGGGCGGGCAGAAGAGGAGACAGAGATAGAGACGACAGCCCCATCAGCCTGAGCCAGACCCCGAGGTCATTCCCATCTTGGGCCTCCCCTCCTTCTCTCCCTCTGCTGTTTCTCATCCAAAACCAAGTGGGGGAGGGAGTATTGGGGGGGGGGCAGTTCATGGAGGCAAGGTCTCAGGGGATTCAGGAGGCACGGAGGGGCCACTCTATGGTTCCTAGAGGTCCCTAAGGGGAGGAGAGTATGGAAGAAGGGTCATATTGTCACCCCAGGGCCTGGAAATCTATTAATGGGATTTAGTCAATGCTTACTATGTGCAAAGCCCTGTACTAAGCACTTGGGAAAGTACAACTCAATCAAGTGGTAGATGGGATCCCCGCCCACAAGGAGCTTACAAGCAAACTTGTTTCTACACTATAAGCTCGATGTGGGCAGGGAATGAGTCTGCCAACTCTGTGTGTTCTCCCAAGCACCTAGTATATATGGTAAATACTCCATAAATATCACTGATTGATTGAAGTCTTCCTCTAGACTACAAGCTCCTTGTGGACAGAGAGCACCTCTACTAATGCTATTATATTGCACTCTCTCGAGGAGTCAATACAGTGTTTTGCACACAGTAAGCGCTCAGTAAATACAAGTGACTGATTGATTCCAGATGGGCACAGGGCCACCTTGTGCCCACAACATTGGCTTTGACCCAGATGAGGCCAGGGTCTTTGGTCACCTTCCCCTCTGTCAGAGTGTAAGCTCTTGGTGGGCAGGGGCCCAGTCACTGCTCTGTTCATCCCCAAGTGCCTAGTACTGTGCACTGGGCCCAGGGGGGTGCTCAGTAAGTGTTAAAACGGCTGCTGCTCCTGGACACGACCGGTCGGAGGGGGAGGGAAGGGAAGGTGTCTCCATCGAAGCTTCCCCCGCCTGGCCAAACTTCAGAGCCCCCAAGGGTGGTGGGGGGGAGAAAGGGGATTCATTCATTCATTCAATAGTATTTATTGAGTGCTTACTATGTTTAGAGCACTGTACTAAGCACTTGGAATGTACAATTTGGCAATGGGTAGAGACCATTCCTGCCCATGAACAGTCTAAATGGGGGAGACAGACAGCAAAGCAAAAGAGAACAAAACTAAAGAAGACCATATCATCAAACAAATAGAATCAAGGAGATATTCATTCACTCATTCAATAGTATTTATTGAGCGCTTACTATGTGCAGAGCACTATACTAAGCGCTTGGAATGTACAATTACACCTCATTAACAAAATAAATAGGGTAATAAATAATATATGCAAATGAGCACAGTGCTGAGGGGAGGGGAAGAGGGAAGAGCAGAGGGTGGAGGGGAGGGGGAGCAGAGGGTCGGGCTGATGCCGGAGGAAGGAGGGAGAAGGGAGGAGGGAAGAGGAAGGAAGACTGTGTCGTTTAGACCGTAAGCCCGTCATTGGGCAGGGATGGTCTCTATCTGTTGCCAAATTGTCCATTCCAAGCACTTAGTCCAGTGCTCTGCACATAGTAAGCGCTCAATAAGTAGAAGCAGCTTGGCTCAGTGGAAAGAACATGGGCTTGGGAGTCAGAGGTCATGGGTTCAAATCCCGGCTCAGTCGCTTGTCAGCTGTGTGACTTCGGGCAAATCACTTAACTTCTCAGTTACCTCATCTGTAAAATGGGGATTAAGACTGTGAGCCTCATGTGGGACAACCTGATCACCTTGTATCCCCTCCAGCGCTTAGAACAGTGCTTTGCATGTAGTAAGCACTTAACAAATGCCATCATTTTTAGAGAAGCAGCATAGCTCAGTGGAAAGAGCATGGGCTTGGGAGTCATAGGTTATGGGTTCAAATCCACACTCTGCCACTTGTCAGCTTTGGGACAGTGGGCAAGTCACTTAACTTCTCTGTGCCTCAGTTCCCTCATCTGTAAAATGGGGATGAAGACTGTGAGCCTCACATGGGACAACTTGATGACCCTGTATCTCCCCCACGTCTTAGAACAGTGCTCTGCACTTTAAGCGCTTGACAAATACCAACATAATAATTATTATTATCCCGGCTCCGCCACTTGTCAGCTGTGTGACTGTGGGCAAGTCACTTCACTGTGCCTCAGTTCCCTCATCTGTCAAATGGGGATGAAGACTGGGAGTCTCTCGTGGGACCACCTGCTGACCCTGTATCTCCCCCAGCACTTAGAACAGTGCTCGGCACATAGTAAGCGCTTAACAAATTAATTAATTCATTCATTTAATAGTATTTATTGAGAGCTTACTATGTGCACAGCACTGTACTAAGCGCTTGGAATGTACAAATCGGTAACAGATAGAGACAGTCCCTGCCGTTTGACGGGCTTACAGTCTAGTCGGGGGAGATGGACAGACAAGAACAATAGCAATAAAAAGAATCAAGAGGAAGAACATCTCATTAAAACAATAGCAAATAAATAGAATCAAGGTGATGTACATCTCATTAACAAAATAAATAATAATGTTGGTATTTGTGAAGTGCTTACTATGTGCAGAGCACTGTTCTAAGCGCTGGGATAGATACAGGGTAGTCAGGTTGTCCCACGTGAGGCTCACAGTTAATCCCCATTTTACAGATGAGGTCACTGAGGCCCAGAGAAGTGAAGTGACTCGCCCACAGTCCCACAGCTGACATGGGGCAGAGCCGGGAGTCGAACCCATGACCTCTGACTCCCAAGCCCAGGCTCTTTCCACCGAGCCATGCTGCTTCCCTGTAAGCTCCCCCAGCGCTTAGAACAGTGCTCGGCACGTAGTAAGTGCTTAACAAATACCAACATTATTATTACAGCGCTTAGTATAGTGCTCTGCACATAGTAAGCGCTCAATAAATACGAATGAATGAGAGAATGAATGAATGAGTGAATGAGTGAGTGAGAATGAGTGAGTGAGTGAATGAATGAGTGAGTGAATGAGTGAGTGAATGAATGAGTGAGTGAGTGAGTGAGTGAGAATGAGTGAGTGAATGAATGAGTGAGTGAGTGAATGAGTGAGTGAGTGAGTGAATGAGTGAGTGAGTGAGTGAGTGAGTGAGTGAATGAGTGAGTGAGTGAATGAATGCATGCATGCATGCATGCATGAATGAATGAATGAATGAACGAACGAACGAGGGAGGGAAGGGGAGAGGGCGGAGGGGCGGCAGGGCCGCTACTCACCGGCAGAGGGCGCGGCGCGAGTCTCCGGAGGCTCGGGGGCGGGGCGTCCTCGGGGGCGGGGGCGGGGGCGGGGGTCCTCCATCGGGTCCGCCGGTGGGGGGTCGGGGTCCCGCGGCGGGAGCCGCCCGAGGCCCGGGGACTGCGGGATGCTGGGCAGGGTGCGGGCCTTGCTCAGGACCGGCCTCGGCTGCCTCCGCTCCAGGGACCTGCGGGGGCGGGGGGGGGGTGGGGGGAGGGGAGGGGAGGGAGAGAGGGGAGGGGGGAGGCGCGGGCACGTGACGCGGGGCCCGGCGCGCGCCCCCGCCCCACCCGGCGCCGCGCCGCGAGCCCCCGCTCCCGTCCCCATGGCAACCGGGGCCCCGCCCCCGCACTCCGTTTAACCGCCGCCCAGCCCCGGACCTGCTTCGAAAACGATAATAAGAATAATGTTGCTATTTGTTAAGCGCTTACTATGTGCACAGCACTGTTCTAAGCGCTGGGGGAGATCCAGGGGCATCAGGTGGTCCCACGTGAGGCTCACGGTTAATCCTCATTTTCCAGATGAGGTCACTGAGGCCCAGAGAAGTGAAGTGACTTGCCCACAGTCCCACAGCTGACAAGTGGCAGAACCGGGATTCGAACCCATGACCCGGGACAAGTCCCAGGCTCCCAAGCCCGGGCTCTTTCCACTGAGCCACGCTGCTTCTCGATAATAATAATAGCATTCGTTAAGCGCCTACTATGTGCTAAGCGCTGGGCGGGGGATACAAGGTCATCGGGTGGTCCCCCGTGGGGCTCCCAGTCTTCATCAGAAGCAGCGTGGCTCAGTGGAAAGAGCCCGGGCTTGGGAGTCAGAGGTCGTGGGTTCAAATCCCGGCTCTGCCACTTGTCTGCTGTGTGATTGTGGGCAAGTCACTTCACTTCTCTCTGCCTCAGTTTCCTCATCTGTAAAATGGGGATTAACTGTGAGCCTCACGTGGGACAACCTGATTACTCTGTATCTCCCCCAGCGCTTAGAACAGTGCTCTGCACATAGGAAGCGCTTAACAAATACCAACATTATTATTCATCCCCATTTTAAAATAAATGTTGGTATTTGTTAAGCGCTTCCTATGTGCAGAACACCGTTTTAAGCGCTGGGGGAGATACGAGGTCATCGGGTGGTCCCCGTAGGGCTCCCAGTCTTCATCCCCATTTTAAAATAAATAAATGTTGGTATTTGTTAAGCGCGTACTATGTGCAGAGCACCATTCTAAGCGCTGGGGGAGATACAGGGTCATCAAGTTGTCCCACGTGAGGCTCACAGTCTTCATCCCCATTTTCCAGATGAGGGCACTGAGGCCCAGAGAAGTGAAGTGACTTGTCCCAAGTCACACAGCTGACAAGTGGTGGAGCCAGGATTAGAACCCATGACCTCCTGCGAGCCGGTCACTGGGCAGGGATTGTTTCTATCTGTTGCCGAATTGTACATTCCAAGTGCTTAGTACAGTGCTCTGCACATAGTAAGCGCCTGGCCCAGTGCTGTATGTTAATTAAAGCTGGTATTTGTTAAGCGCTTACTATGTGCCGAGCACTGTTCCAAGCGCTGGGGTAGATACAGGGTAATCAGGTTGTCCCACGTGAGGCTCACAGCCTGAATCCCCATTTTACAGATGTTATGTTCTGGAACATCCCTGATCCTACTTCCCATGTGGGTTTTTTTATGGTATTTGTTAGCCAGGCACTGTTCTAAGCACTGGGGTAGGTACAAGGTAATCAGGTTGAACACAGTCCCTGTCCCACATGGGCCCGCAGTCGTAATCCCCATTTCATAGGTGAGGTGATTGAGTCACAGAGAAGGGAAGTGACTTGCCCGAGATCACACAGCAGATAAGTGGCAGAGCTGGGATCCTAGAATCCAGGTCCTTCTGACTCACAGGCCTTTGCTCTATCCATAAGCCACACTGCTTCTCCTATTCTGGGAATCACCTGTCCCTCTCCACGTTCCGCCTACCCCAGGTTCCCCGAGGGGCTGAGTAACCCCAGGCTGGGTCAACTTTTATGGCTGCGGCTGCTGCTGTCGGCAGCACGACTGGGCACGCCCACAGCGGAGCCATCAGTGGGGCCCTCAGTGCAGCCCTGGGCAGACACCTCAGTGGAGCCCACAATGGGGCCCACAGGGGGTCTTCAGTGGAGTCCTCAACAGAGCCCACAGCAGGACCCCCAATGGTGGGCACAGCAGAGCCCTCGGCAGGGCTCTCTCAGGGGCCCATAACTTAGCCCTCAGTGGAATGGTCCAGGTAGTCTCCGTGGAGCTCTTAGCAGGGGCCTCAGTGGAGCCACAGTGGACCCTTTAGCCGAATTCTCAATGGGCTCTTAATGAAGCCCTCGGTGGAATCCACAGCTGAGCTCGCAGCAGAATCCTCAGCAGAGTCTACGGCAGAGGCCCTGAGCACAGCCCTCAGTGGGATCCACAGCGGAACACACGGCGGAGATCTCAGTGGGGCCCTCCGTGGAGCTCTCAAGGGCCCTCAACTGAGTCCTCAGCAGAGCTTTCATATAATAATAATAACAGTAAATAATAGTATTTGTTAAGTACTTACTATCTGCCAAGAACTGAACTAAATCCAGGGGTAGATACAAGATAATCAACTTGGACACAGTCCCTGTCTCACGTGGGGCTCACAGTCTAAGTAGGAGGGAGTAGGATTTAATCCCCATTTTACAGATGAAGAAATCGAAGCACAGAGACATTTAGTGACTTGCCCAAGGTCACACGTAGACAAGAGGTGGAGCCAGGATCAGACTCTGAGTGCTCTGACTCCCAGGCCTGTGGTCTTTCCACTTGGCGACAGTACTTCACTTGAGGCAGGGCCCTCAGTGGAGCCTTTGGTGGAGTCCACAGCGGATCTCTCGGTGGGGCCCGCTGAGGAGCTCCCAGTTGGGCACTCACGGAGCTCTCAGCAGAGCTCAGGCGGAGCTTTCAGCAGAGCCCACTGCAGAGCCCTCAGCGGGGCTCTCAGTAGAGCGTTCAGAGAGGCCCTCAAGCAGAGCCCACAGCAGAGCTATCCCTCTCTGCTTTGAGGATAAGGCTGAGTCCAGCCAGCCTGGGTCTGGGTGCTCAGTCCCCCCGCCTCCCTTTCCTCCACTCTCCTCAGCCACTAGGGATGGGGTTGACTGACTAGAGCTAGGGCCTACTTAGTTCCCTGGCTTGGCAAGTCAGTCACGGGCACTTGGATGAGGCTCAGCTAATAAGGATTTGTTCAGGACTCTTCTGCCAAAGCACTTTCCTCTCACTGATCTCCTTGGGGTTCCCACAACATCCCTTTCAAGGAGGAAGAGTAGGATCTGATGAACTCCATTTCACAGATGGGGAAATTGAGATCCGAGAGGTTCAGCGATTTGTCTAAGGTCACCTGGCAAGCAGGGGGCAAGGCTGGGACTCAAACTTGAGTGTCCTGACACCCGGCCAGGGACCCTCTCCATGCTTCCCCAGTGGCTGGGCAGAGAGACCCATGACCAGGGCAGGGTGGAGATTTAGCTGATAAGGGTGAGAACCCCTGAAGCGAACCTACCAAATCCCAACTGTTGGAGAGCAACAAGGTGCTTTCTATTCCTCTTCCTCCTCCTCTTCCTCCTCCTCTTCCTCCTCCTCCTCTCTATCCTGCCCCCTGCCCCAGTGCCCCAGTCCCCTGCTGCTGGGAATTGGCAGATTGTGAGGGAAGCCAGGCAACTGCTAGGAGGCTCAGTGGGCAGGGGAGCAGAGGTTTAGAGGGGAAAAGAGATGGGGAGAGGAAGCTGGTGGGCTCAGGAAGAAGGAAGTAGAGCCAGGGATTGGAGGCTGGCCCTAGCTCAGGACAGGGTCCCATCCTCACCGCTTCCAGCCAGCCAATGGCAAGACCCTTGGGTACCCAGTCAGAAAAATGGGTCAGCAGAGCATGCACATGCACGCACACACACATGCAGAGGCAAACACATGCCAGCAAGCATGTGTTTAATAATAATCATTATTGTTAAATAATTAATAATAATAATAATTGTGGTATTTCTTAAGCTCATTCTATGTGCCAGTCACTGCTCTAAGCACTGGGGTAGATACAAGATAATCAAGTTGGACACAGTCCCTGTCTCATATGGAACTCACAGTCTTAATCCCCATTTTACAAATGAAGTAACTCAGTCACAGAGAAGTGAAGTGACTTGCCCAAGGTCACATGACAGGAGGCAGAGCCAGGATTAGAACCCAGGATCTTCTGATTCCTAGGCCTGTGCTCTATCCACTGGTCCACGCTGCTTCTTTACAGGGCACGTGTAGGCACTCAGAAGCATGCAGGGAGACACATACTCGGCCACTGGCCTGCTGTGTGATTTTGGGCAATTCACTTAACTTCCCTGGGCCTCAGTTTCCTCATTTGTAAAATTATTGTTCTCCCTCTTAGACTGCAAGACCCATATGGGACAAGGACTGAGTTCAATCTGCTTATATTTGTATTTACCCCATGCTTAGTACAGTGCTTAGCCCAGAGTAAGTGCTTAACAAATACTACAACTATTCTCATTATTACAGCTGTGCACACACATCCAGGTAGGAGGCAAGAAGCCTCTGAAACCAGCAAGCCCCTGGCCCAGGAACAAACAGCCTGCGCTTATGAGGGACAAGAAGGGTAACTGACTGCCAAGATGGCGACTGGTCATCCAGGATGGACTCTGATGCCCCTCATGAATTCTAGGCATGCAGACACGTGTGACAGCCCGTGTGTCATGCCGGGCGACATGTGGCATAATGTGAGGACTTCACCCTCACCATTTTGTGGAAATTTCAATTTCGGTGGTCCTGGAGCATAACCCTGGGGGACTCCCTGCCCCCACCCCTCGCTCCAGAGCCACTGTGTCTCCCTCCTCCCGGCCCCCTCCAACCTGGGCACCGCATCCAAACTGCAGGACTTAGAAGCATGTGCTATGGCAGAGGGGGGCTGGCCCCGGAAGTAGAAACACCTGGGAGACAGGTGTCCAGAGCCATGTTCATCCCAGGCAAGGGACAGCAGACTGGCCAGACACAGACAAAAGAGGCAGCATAGTCTAGCAGAGAGAACTCATGGCTGGCATTCAGGGGACCTGAATTTTAGTTCCAGATCTTTACTTTACCTTGTGTGACCCTGAGTAAGTCACTTACCTTCTCTGGGCCTGTTTCCTCTGCTATAAAACAGAGATACGATCTCTGCTCTCCCTCGATCTCATAGTCTGAGACAGCCACTATGGGACAGCAACTGTGTCTGACCTGATTCTCCTGAAGCTACCTCAGTCCTTAGCACAGTGCTTGGGAGAGAGTTATTAACCACTTAATGTTGTAATAAACACCTCCTCATCCACCCTATGGACATCTGAAGATCAAAAGAGGATCCCTCTAGATTCTAAGCTTATTGTGGGCAGGGGCTGTGTCCACTAACTATGCTCTATTGTAGTCTTCCAAGCGCTTAGTTCAGTGCTCTGCGCACTGTAAGCACTCAATAAATACATTTGATTGATTGATAAAAGGGAAAATCATCATGGTTGGACAATGACCAGTTCCCTAAAGAGTCTTCAGTATAAAGAGCACAGTGTGAACAGTGAAAATCAGGTAACCTGAGACAGAAAAGATAAGACTGAATAGTAGTTTTGTAAGAGGAAACAAACAAATCATGCATGGAAGTCAAAAGAGATACAAGGGTAATATTGTTTTTTAAATAATACCTAGTCAGTTTATCAATAAATATTTATTGAGCATCTTCCGTATGCTATACTAAAGCTTATGTTGGGCCACAGGCTGGAGCAACTATAGGAAAATCAGTGTAGACACAGTCCCGGTCTAGCAATAAATCAATCATTCATATTTATTGAACACTCATTTTGTGTAGGGCACTGTTCTAAGCTCTTGGGCTCCACACAGAGCTCTCCATCTACGAGGGAGCGAGGGCAGGAATCCTATTCTCATTTTACGATGGGAAAACTGGGGTCCCAGATAGGTGACCTGGCCTACTGGAAAGAGCCCAGGCCTAGGAGTCAGGAGGCATGGCTTCTACTCCCGGCTCTACCGCTTGCCTGCTGGAGGACCTTGGGCAAATCACTTAACTTCTCTGGACCTCAATCAATCAGTGGCATTTACTGAGCACTTACTGTGTACAGAACACTGTGTGGTATTGAGGCAGGAAAAAAGTCCTCCCTTGATCTGACAGCTCCTTCTGCCCCACCTCCCTCCTACCATTCCTCTTCAAGCTCTTTGAGTGAGTTGTCTACACCCAAGACCTCCACTTCCTCTCCATTTCTCTCCTTGACCCCTTTAAATCTGGCTTCCATCCTCTTTGCTCCATGAAAACTGACCTCTCAAAGGTCACCAATGACCTCCTTTTTGCCAAATCCAGTGGCTCCCACTCCATCCTAATCCTCCTCAATCTCTCACCTGTTTTTGGCACAATTGATTGATTGATTGGATCATGCCCTACTCCTGGAAACGTTATCTAACCTTGGCTCGCTGACATTGACTTCTCCTAGTTCTCTTCCTATTTGATATCTCCTTCTCAATCTCTTTCATGGGCTCCTCTTCTGCCTCCCATCCCCTAACAGTAGGAGTCTTTCAAGGCTCAGTTCTAGGTCCCCTTTTATTCTCTATCTACACTCACTCCTTTGGCAAACTCACTCGCTCCCATGGCTTCAACTACCATCTCTAATGCAGTTGATTCCCAAATTTACATCTCCAGGCCGATCTCTCTCCTCTGCAGTCTGGTACCTTCTCCTGCCTTTGGCCATCTCTACTTCATTCAATCAATCAATTTTATTTATTGAACACTTACTGTGTGCAGAGCACTGTACTAAGTGCTTGGGAGAGTACAGTACAACAATAAACAGACACATTCCCTGCCCACAGTGAGCTGACAAGTCTCGAGGGGGAGATAGACATTAATATAAATAAATTACAGATGTGCACGTAAGCACTGTGGGGCTGGAAGTGGGTCGAATAAAGGGAGCAAGTCAGGGCAATGAAGAAGGGAGTGGGAGAATAGGAAAGGAGGACTTAGTCAGGGAAGGCCTCTTGGAGGCTTTGAATAAGA
The DNA here is from genome assembly GCF_004115215.2 of Ornithorhynchus anatinus. Lineage (NCBI taxonomy): Eukaryota > Metazoa > Chordata > Mammalia > Monotremata > Ornithorhynchidae > Ornithorhynchus > Ornithorhynchus anatinus. The sequence goes on from NC_041729.1 coordinate 874,850, forward strand.
CTTTGAAGTGGGGGAGGGTAATTGCCTGTCAGATTTGTGGAGGGAGGGCTTTCCAGGCCAGAGGCAGGATGTAGGCAAGGGGTCGGTGGTGAGATAGATGAGATCAAGGTACAGTGAGAAGGTTGGCATTAGAGAAGCGAAGGGTGCGGACTGGTTGTAGTAGGAGAATAGCGAGGTGAGTTGTTGGGGGGGACAAGGTGATTGAGTGCTTTAAAGCCAATGGTGAGAAGCTTTTGTTTGATACAGAGGTGGATGGGCAATCACTGGAGTTTCTTGAGGAATGGGGAAACTTAACCTGAAGGTTTTGTAGAAACAGGATCCAGGCAGCAGGATGAAGTGTGGACTGGAGTGGAGAGAGACGGGAGGATGGGAGGTCAGCAAGGAGGCTGATACAGCAATCATGATGGGATAGGATAAGCGATTGTATTAACGTGGTAGCAGCTTGGATGGAGAGGAGAGGGCAGATTTGAGCGGTTATGAAGGTGGAACCATCAGGATTTAGTGATGGATTGAATAGGTGGGTTGAATGAGAGAGAGGAGTCAAGGCTAACGCCAAGGTTACAGGCTTTTGAGTCAGGTAGGATGGTGGTGCCATCTACAGTGATGGGAAAGTGAGGGGGAGGACAGGGTTTGGGTGGGATGTTCTGCCAACACCTCAAACTTAACATGTCTGAACTAGAACTCCTCATTTTCACAACCAAACCCTCTCCTCTCCCAGTCTTTCCCATCAATGTAGACAATACCACTATCCACCCATCTCACGAGCCCTTAACCGTGGCATTATCCTCAACTCATCTCTTTCATTCAACCCACATATTCATCTGTTATGAAATCCTGTCTTATTCTATCTTCACAACATCGCTAAAATCCGTCTGTTCTATCTTCACAACATTGCTAAAATCCGCCCTTTCCTCTCCATCCAAAACTGCTACTATACTGATCCAAGCACTTATCATATCCTGCCTTGATTACTGCATCAGCTGCCTCACTGATCACTCTGTCTCCTGACTCTCCCCACTCCAATCCAAAATTAACTTTGCCATCCAGATCATTTTTCTAAAAAAACCTTCTGCTCACAACTTCCCATTCCTCAAGAACCTCCAGTGATTACCCATGCATCTCTGCACCAAACAGAAACTCCTCACCATTGGCTTTAAAATTCTTAATCACCTTGTCCCCTCCTATCTTACCTCACTGATTTCTTACTGCAGCCCAGCCTGCACACTTATCTCCTCTAATGCCAACTCACTGAACCACTATCTCGCCTACCTCACTGCTGACCCCTCGCCCACCTCCTGCCTCTAGCCTAGGGCTTCTTTCCCTTTCATATCCGACAGACCATCACTTTCCCCATCTTCAAAGCTTTATTAAAATCATATCTCCTCCAACGGGTCTATTTCTAATAAGGCCTCATTGTCTTCTACTCCCTCTCCCTGTGTCACCCTTACACCTGGATTTGTACCCTTTATCGGCCCCTCTCCCAGAGCCAAAACACTTCCAATATGTAATTTATCCATTTATATCAATGTCTGTTTCCCCCTCTAGATCGTAAGCTCCTCTAGGCAGGGGGTGTGTCTACCAGTTCTATTATATTGTACTTTCTTAAGAGCTTACTTAGTACAGTGCTCTGCACACAGTAAGTCCTCAATAAATATGATTGATTGACTGATGCAGAAGGGAGGGTGAATAGGGGAAATAAAGGGCTTAGTCTGGTGATGACAGTCCAGTTTCCTCATCTGTAAAAATGGGGATTAGATGGAAATGATAATGAAATGATTAGATGGAAGCACTTACTACGTGCCTAACACCATGCTAAGCACCAGAGTAGATGGGAGATACACAGAATGGGCCCAGATGGTGGGTTCCCGCTGGGCACAGAGCACAGCAAGTAGGGAGGTGGGCATGGGACAACATCAGGAGGCTGGCGTCTTTACCAAGGCCCTGATGGGAACTAATCTACATGGAGATCAAGGAGCCCACAGGCAATTCTAGACCTAGTGAGGCTGCTCACACACATCATCAAAGAAAGGAGTAAAAGTCTAAATGAGGTCGATCCATGGAACGAAGGCATTTCACAAGCAGGCCGAAATTCATTACAAAAGACTGGGTAGGGCCAATTCCAGAAGAACAAGACCTCATCTCACCTCGCTACACTCCTACTACAACCCAGCCTGCACACTCCGCTCCTCTAATGCCAGCCTACTCACTGAACCTCCATCTCATCTGTCTCACCGTCGACCTCTCGCCCACATTCTGCTTCTGGACTAGAACACCCTCCCTTTTCATATCCGACAATAACTCTCCCGACCTTCAAAGTCTTACTGAAGGCACATCTCCTCTGAGAGGCCTTCCCTGATTAAGCCCTCATTTCCTCTTTTCCCACTCCCTTCTGTCACCCTGACTTGCTCCTTTTATTCACCACTCCATCCCCTCGGCCCCACAGCACTTATGTACATATCTGTGATTAATTAATTTATGTATTAATGCCTGTCTTCCCCTCTAGACTGTAAACCTGCTGTGGGCAGGAAATGTGTCTGTTATATTGTTGTGTTGTACTCTCCCAAGTGCTTGGTACAGTGCCCTGCACACAGTAAGCACTCAATAAATACGATTGACTGATTGACTGATTGAGGGCCAGAGTAGACCACAAGTGGGATGGGTGTCTTCTGGAAAGGGCCAACAAAACTCTCGAAGCATCAGAAAAAATTGGCCTCACAAATATCAGCCCACCCTGTTCAGCCTCTGAACTCCTCTGAGAATAATAATAATAATTGTGGTATTTGTTAAGCACTTACTATGTTATGCACTCTACTAAGTGCTGGGATAGATACAAGTCTATGACTGCCACGCCCCTATCTGAGCCTGTTAGAGTCTCTGACCCTAGCTTCCCCCCTCAAACAGTCAATTACTAACATTTACGAGAGACTGCTGTGGGCAGAGAGCAGTACTAAGCACGGAGAGAATACAGTAAGAAGTGGGAGACAAGGGCTCTGCCTTCAAAGAGCTTAAGGTCTCATGGAGAATCTATTACTCCATTACTGAGTGTGTACTGAGCGTCTACTGTGTGCAGAGAGCACGGTACAGAATCCTGGAGAGAACAGGATAGTTGGAGGACATGATCTCAGCCAAGGGGCTTCCAGTCCTTGTCCATCCAGTCGTGGGGTGCCCAGTCCCCAAGACTGGGACTTGGGACCCCCAGACCCCACTCAGACCCCAACCCCAAAATAAGAGTAAGAAAAGGGGTGTCTGCTCTCTGGTGGTCGGCCCCCCTGGACCCAGAGCATCGGCTGGATGGAGAGTCTCCCCCCGCTTCACCAGATCCCCTAAGGGCAGCTCCCCACTCCCGCCCCCCACCCAGGGTCTTCGGAGAGCTGAACCATCTGGAGCGTCTCCCTCCAAACCAGATCCGACCCCGCACTCTGTGGTCCTGGGAGATCAGCAGGTTCTGTGGTGACCGCCCCTCCCCAAATACCCTCTGTTCTAGGGCCCCCGATGGTGGGGTGCAGGGGTCGCCCTGGATGGGGACCAGCTAGGGATAGGGAGCCGTTTCCGATCGGTCCGGGGGAAGGGGCTCGGAGGCCGCCCGACCCCGCACACGGTCTGTGAGCCCCCGCCCCGCATCCCCGGCCATCCATCAGGCCTCCCCTCCCGGGTCCCCTCCCCGCGCTCGGTACCTGCCCTCGGTGATGCTACGGCAATAGCTGCCGCTCCGCCGGCCGGTCCTGCGGGGTCCCCACGGCTCAGGACGGCCGGCCTCCCGGGGCCGCCCCAGCCTGAAGAAATCGGTCAACTTCCCAAACGCGGCCATCGTGTCCGGTGGGGGCCGGGGGTTGGGGAGGGGGAAGCCGGACTCGTGGGGAATCTGGACTGACCCTGGCACGGCTCGTCCCTGCCACAGTCGTCCAGCGTCCCAGGCGGATCCCCGGGGCGAGGGGCTGGAGGGGGAGACCGCCAGACCAGTAGACCGGCAGGCAGGCAGGCAGGCAGGCAGAGAAAGAGCAAAGCAGAAAGGGTTTTCACTGGGGCGGGCTCTCTCTCTCTCTCTCACTCTCTCTCTCCCTCCACCCCCAGGTTGGGGGCCGAGGGCTGGGGGCTAGTGGCTGGGAATGGTGGCTGGGGAGTGCGATCTGGGGGGTTAAGGACTCGGGGTGCTGGTGGCCGGGGCCGGGGGTTGGGAGCTGGAGGAGGAGAGAAGAGGCCAGGGATGTGGGGCTGGGGGCTGGGGGTTGGGGGTTAAGGACTCGGGGTGCTGGTGGCCGGGGCCGGGGGTTGGGAGCTGGAGGAGGAGAGGAGAGGCCAGGGATGTGGGGCTGGGGGCTGGGGGCTAGGGCTGGGGGTGGGGGTTAAGGATTCGGGGTGCTGGTGGCTGGGGCCTGGTGGTTGGGAGCCGGAGGGGGCAGGAGAGGTCGGAGGCCTGGATCTGGCGTCCGGGGGCCGGGGTCTTGAGGCGGACCGAGGAGCACGGGGAGATTATTACTTTCCTATTCATCAGTGAAGAGGTCGGTACCTGAAGGACGGGACAGTCCCGGGTTGGCGCTGCTGCTGCAGCTGCTGCTCTGTGGCCCCGGGCCCAGGGAAGGGGGCGGGGTCCGGATGTGGGGTCCGGGTGCGGGGCGGGAGAGGAGCCCCCCGGCAGGGCTGCAGCGGGGCAGGCCCGGGGGTCAGCAGAGAGACAGATCTGGGCAGGGGGAGAGCCGGGCTGGGGGGCAGGATCCCCCGATGGGGGCATCTGGGAGGGGCACTGGGGAGGGCAAGAGGAAGGGGGAGCGGACGGCGACCACCACCCCCGCCCCCTGATACTAGCCGGGTCAGCTGACAGCTGCAGAACCTTGCCCGGCCCACCCCCCTCCCTGCAGGCGGTGACCCCCGCGCCCTCCCCACTTTCCCACGACCTAGGGGTCGTCCCCCTCTCCGACCTCCCTCCCCTCCCCCAAAGCCCTAGGTGTGTGTGGGGGGGAGGCAACCCCCTCCCAAACCAGCCCAGGAACCCAGGACACACACAAACACACACATACAGTACCAGGCCTATACACACAATGGCACACACATTCTGCATCCCTGGCCCCCACCCCCGACCACGTTATAACGGGGCGGGGGGATCCCGTCTCCCCCTCCCCTGGCTCAGCCACGACACGTCGAAGCAGCCTTTTGGGGTCGGGGGGGAGAGGAGGAGGAGGGAAGGGGAGGAGGAAGAGGAGGAAGAGGAGCCCTGCAGACCCCGGCCCCGCTGGCCCCTCCGCACCTGGCAGCGCGGTCCGGCCGGCGTCGCCCCCTCCCCCGAGCGGCCTCTGCGGGGTCAGCGGAGTCCCCCCCACTCCCGCCCCCAGAGCAGGTAGGAGACGCCCCCCGAGCCGTCCCCGGGTCTGAGGACCAGGACCCTTCGCCCCCCAGGTCCTCTCCTCCGCTTCATCCCCTGCGGAAGCCCCTCCCCACGGCGGGTGCGGGTTTTTCTGAATTAATTTTGTCCCCGGAAGCCGGATGGAGCCTCTCTCTCTCTCTCTCGCTCTCTCTCTCTCTCCCCCCGCCCCCGTCCCCCGTTTGTCGGTCACCGAGTCTAATCAGTAATCAGACGGAACGGAGTGGAGGCGAGGGCGGGGGGTCACCCCCAGCGCGCGCGCCTGGGGACGGCTCTGCCCCGCACTGCCGATGACCTCCCTCCGTCCGGGACCTCTATCTAACTCGGGGGGTGGGAATGGGGATGTGTGTGTGTGTCTGTCTGTGTGAGATACACAGTCTCTGACCTCCGTGTGTCTCTGACCTGTATCTAACTCTGATGTGTGTGTGTGTGTGTGTGTGTGTGACACACACGGTCTCTGACCTCAGTGTGCCTGTGACCTGTATCTAACTCTGGTGTGTGTGTATGTGTGTGTGTGTGACACAGTCTCTGACCTCCGTGTGTCTGTGACCTGTATCTAACTCTGATGTGTGTGTGTGTGTGTGTGTGTGTGTGACACAGTCTCTGACCTCCGTGTGACTGTGACCTCTATCTAACTCTGGGTGTGTGTGTGTGTGTGTGTGAGACACACAGTCTCTGACCTCCATGTGTCTGTGACCTGTATCTAACTCTGGGGTGTGTGTGTGAGAGACAGAGACACACACACACACACACACAGAGTCTCTGACCTCCAGGTGTCTGTAGCCTGTATCTAACTCTGGGGGCGGGGGGGGAGGGGTGCGTGTGTGTGTTTTTGTGTGTGACACACAGTCTCTGACCTCCATGTGTCTGTGTCCTGTATCTAACTCTGTGTGTGTGTGTGTGTGTTCTGCACACAGTAAGTGCTCAATAAATACGATTGATGATAATGATGATGATGATGATGATGAACTATCTCTCCAGTGCTTCCAAGTCACTTTACCTTGGGTACGCGAGAAGCAACGTGGCTCAGTGGAAAGAGCATGGGCTTTGGAGTCAGAGGTCATGAGTTCCAATCCCGGCTCTGCCACTTGTCAGCTGTGTGACTGTGGGCAAGTCACTTCACTTCTCTGGGCCTCAGTTACCTCATCTGTAAAATGGGGATTAAGACTGTGAGCCCCACGTGGGACAACCTGATTCCCGTGTCTACCCCAGCGCTTAGAACAGTGCTCTGCACATAGTAAGCGCTTAACAAATACCAACATTATTATTATTATAAGTTAACTGGGGCACAGAGAAGTAAAGTGACTTGCCCAAGGCCACGCAGCAGACAAGTGGTAGAGCCAGGATTAGAACCCATGACCTTCTGACTCCCAGGCCCATGCTCTATCCACTATGCCATACTACTCCTCATGTTCTCTACCCACAGTAAGTGCTCAGTTAATGCCAATGATTGATTGACTGATTGATTGATTGACCACACCAGTGATCTACCAGAGGTTGTGTCCTGTGGAGCCCTATTGACTAGTTTCCTTCCTGGGCCTTACTCCTGCCCCTCCTCCATCCACTGGACTCCCCTTTCATCTCTCTCCCCACCCCCCCAAGGCCCAGCCCCCACCACTGGACTCCCTTTCCAAGGCCCCATGCCCCAACATTCATTCGTTCAATCGTAGTTATTGAGCACATACGTGTGCAAAGCACTGTATAGGGGCTTGGGAGAGTACAATGTAACAATAAACAGACACATTCTCTGCCCACAATGAGCTGGACTCCCCTACAAGGCCCCAGCCTCCAACACTGACTCCCTTCCAAGGCCCCAGCTGCCACCAATGGACTCCCCTCAAAGACTCCAGCCTCCCCACCAACCAACACGGGACTCCCCCTCCAAGTCCCCAGCTCCCCCACCGCTGGACTAAACTTCCAAGACCCCAGCCCCTTTCCCAAAAAAACTTAACACCATTCCCAGCCCTCAGCCTTTCGGCCCAAGCGCAGGGAAAGCTTCCCTCTGCCCGAGTGGGTGCATGGTGCCGGAGTTCCCAGGGACTGAGGGAGGGGATTCAGTGGCCCTGGAGTGAGGAAGGGGTCAGAGATTTCCTGAGAACATGCTCTAGATTCGGGAGTCTAAATGGACCGAATGGCACCATGAGACATAATGACATCATATAGAAAGGGACAGGGGACAGGGCAGGGATGAGAGGATCCTGTTGGGAGCCTGGGTTTGAAGGACTTGCCTGCTCCAAGTCAGATCCCAGATCTGGTTAGAGAAGCAGCGTGGCTCAGTGGAAAGAGTACGGGTTAAGGAGTCAGAGGTCATGGGTTCTAATCCTGGCTCCACCACCTGTCAGCTGTGTGACTTTGGGTAAGTCACTTCACTTCTTGGTGCCTCAGTTCCCTCATCTGTAAAATGGGGATGAAGACTGGGAGCCTCACATGGTACAACCTGATTACCTTGTATCTACCCCAGTGCTTAGAACAGTGCTTGGAACATGTAAGTGCTTAACAAATACCAACATTATTATTATTATTATTATTATTATGGCTCAGACCATGGCTCTGGACAGCTCCAGACCCCTCCGTGCTCCTTGCACCAGCAGGGGGTGGAAAGAGAACAGAGCCCACGATGCACCTGTGGACAGCTACAGGGCCAGGTCCCCATCATACTCCCCCAGCAGCAGAAGGAAGAAAAAGACTGGAGCCCATGATGTACTGCAGACAACTGCCAGACCAGACTCCACTGTGTTCCCCAAGGGGTGGAAAGAGACCAAAAGTCATGATGCACTTGTGGACACTTGGCCAGACCCCCACTGTGCTTCCCCCCACCCCAGAAGAGGGCAGAAAGAGACCAGAGTCCACAGTGCACTGCAGACAGCTGCCAGGCATAGACCCCCCCCCCCGTGCTCACCACCCAGCAAGGGGTGGAAAGAAACCAGACCCCCCCCCCCATGATGCACCTGTGGACAGCTGTGGGGTCAGACCCCATCTGTTCTGGAATCATTCTTAGACTACAAACATACAAACCACCCTAGCCAGAACCCATCCACCCACCACACCCATATACCCATTCAGACATTCACAAACCACGCCCTCCCACAAACACACATGCACACATACCCACACACACCCATGCCCCGCCCCCCCACAGAGACACATTCACATAGTCACTCTCTCTAATGCAAGAGACAAGGCAGTCGATGGATGCGTCTCCCTCCAGCTTCCCGGCACCCCACCCTAAGGAAACAACTGGGCTGGGGGCAGGCTCACAGCTGCTCCTCCACCCTCCCTGCGAAGATGGGGACAGATAGAGACAGAGACCATGATAGAAAAGGATATACATACACACACACACACCGATGGAGTCGGAGAGCCAGGAAGATGAGACAGTGAGAGACCAAGGGCAGAAGGAGAGGGAGACAGAGGGGCACTAAAGAAGAGGCTGCTTGGGATCCAGGACTGATCTTCCAGCTAGAAACAGAGACAGGACTCATGGTGCCAGAGTAATGCTCTCGTTTGCATATATTTGCATACATTTGCATCTTGAATTAGAGGGATCTGGGCTCTAGGAATATGAGATGAGTTGGAGCCTTCAGGGTGAGCCGAGGCCCAGAGTCTCCCTCCTCTCTTGTCTAGCTCGGGTCCCTGGACCCAGGGTCCTCTGGACAAGGGGCATTTCTGAAATCCTGGTACAGCCAACATTGAGGGCTCCCAACACCCTCTGACCTCCACACTGGGCACCCCCCCTTCCCAAATACATACCTTCCCTGCCATTCTCCGTCTAGACTGTAAGCTCCTTGCGGGCAGGGAATGTCTGTTTTTTGTTGTATTGTACTCTCCCAAGTGCTCCATACAGCACTCTGCACACAGTGAGCGCTCAATAAATATGGTTGATTGATTCCAACTTCTCAACCAAGCCCCCATCCCCCACAAGTTCCCACACTTCTTCCCATTAACCACCTCCCAGACTCCCTCAGTTGTTCCCTTCCTGGGGCTCGGGGGGGGGATTGGGAGAGCCTCCCTATGGACCCAGGTCCAGGAGAGCAGGACAGTGGGCTGGGAGGGTCATTGTGCCCTGCTCCCCGACACATCCTGGGAGAAACTGAGCTCAGGGTGGGCCAGGAGGAGTCCTGGCAAACCACCTCCCAGGGGGGCAACTTCCCCTGCAGAGCAGCAGCCTCCCCACCGACATGGGGAATTGGAGGACAGACACATGACTTCCTCCCTCCCCAACCCCACCTCAAAGTTCCATCTGTTGTTGGGGGAATCCAGGGAGAGTCACAGCCTGCTCACTCCCCCAACATTCCCTCTGCCCTGTCTGTCTCAATTCCCCCACCGACGTCCTCTCCCGGCTCCTGCCCCTCTCTCCAGGGGCACAGGGGCTCGGGGTGGCAGCCCCCTCGCCTCCTCTGGGAATGATGGAAGACGTCACCCCAGGAGGGAGGCAGGGATGAGAACTGGGGAACAAGAGATCCAGACCAAATGCGTAGCACAATGCTTCTGTCGGGGATGACCTGTCTCTCCAGATTCTCAACACCTCTTATTCACCTGCTACACTATCAGATCCCCAAGAGCACGAAAAGTGTCTTCAAACTCTTTGAACTCTCCCAAATGCTCAGTACAATGCTGAGCCCACAGTAGGTGCTTAATCAATAGCACTGATGGATCGACTGACGGGTTGAGTGACTGAGGCTCTCCTCATGTCTCTGGGAAAAGCTTAGTTGGGTCCTGCTGCCCAGAAATTTCTTCCTAATAGCTGGGAACCTGGTCAAGGCCAGGACTGGGGTAAGGCCCAGGGTCAGGGTCAGGATCTAGGGTTTGGGAGCCCCCCAGGGATGAAGATGAGGAGTGGAAGTTGGGGTGTGGGGGATTCAGGGATGGGGGAGGGGGATTAGGAGGTGGAGCAGGGTCACCGGAGCAGATGTTGCCAAGTAAATAAATAAACCAGATTGTTTCTCCTTAAAGGGAAATGAGGTGGAAGGGTGTGAGTCTAAAGCTAAAAAAGGAGTAAAAGCCTCCCCCGATCTGAGCCTCCCCCACCCGAGCCTCTCCAGATCCGAGCCTCCCCCGACCCGAGCCTCTCCCGATCCGAGCCTCCTCCCACCCGGGGCCTTCCCCGATCTGAATATCTACCCCAGCCTTTACAACAGCGTTTGGCACATAGTAAGCGCTTAACAAGTACCATAATTATTATTATCCCCCGATCCGGGCCTCCCCCACCTGAGCCTCCCCCGACCCGGCCCTCCTCCATCCGAACCTCTCCACTTCGAGCCGCCCCCCGCCCCAAATCTCCAATTATCCCCCGAGTAGAGGCGGTGCCAGCCTCCTCTGTGGCCGGGACTCCTCCCTAGCCCGTCGCCCCCGTCCCCTCGGGCCCCCCCGAGCCGGGGCCGCCTGGTCCTCTCTCCCGGGGGAGCCCAGAGGGAGAAGTTACCTGGGGACGAGGGTCGGTCCGGGGGCGACCCCCGGGCCTGTCTTCTACACGGACGGGGCTGGGGGACCTGCAGGAGCCCCAGGGCAGGCGTGCCGACCCTGGGCACGGCCACTCCGGCCTGCTCGGTCCCGCTCCTCCTCTTCCTTCTTCCCTCCTCCTCCTCCTCCTCCTTGTCCTCGTCCTCTTCCTCCTCCTCTCGGCCTCCTCGTCCTCGTCCTGCTCCTCCTCCCCCTCCGCCCAGCCGTCCGGCCGTCCGGCCGTCTTGGCATCGGGACGCACTTCCTTCCCCGCCCGGGGCTGGACGGATCCAAAGGGGTCTCCCGAGGCCCCACCTCCCGCCCCCATCCTCCCTTCTTTGGAGGAGGCTTCGATCGGGCCGGCTCGGCTCGGTCCGGTCCGGTCCGGTCCGGCTGGTCCCCGAGGCTGCGGTCCGGGCGGGGGGGGGGGCGGGGGCTGGAGACTGGGGGCTGGAGGCTGGGGGCTGGAGGCTGGAGGGCTGAGGGCTGGGGGCTAGGGCTGGGGGCTGGAGATTGGAGGCTGGGAGACAGAGGGCTGGGGGCTAGGGCTGGGGAGCTGAGGGCTGGGGGCTGAGGAGCTGAGGGCTGGGGGCTGGAGGCTGGGGGCTAGGGCTGGAGGCTGGGGGGCTGAGGGCTGGGGGCTAGGAGGCTGGGGAGGTGAGGGCTGGGGGCTGGGGAGCTGAGGGCTGGAGGCTGGGGGGCTGAGGGCTGGGGGCTAGGAGGCTGGGGAGGTGAGGGCTGGGGGCTGGGGAGCTGAGGGCTGGAGGCTGGGGAGCTGAGGGCTGGGGGCTAGGGCTGGAGGCTGGAGGGCTGAGGGCTGAGGGCTGGGGGCTAGGGCTGGGGGCTGGAGATTGGAGGCTGGGAGACAGAGGGCTGGGGGCTAGGGCTGGGGAGCTGAGGGCTGGGGGCTGGAGGCTGGGGGCTAGGGCTGGAGGCTGGGGGGGGCTGAGGGCTGGAGGCTAGGAGGCTGGGGAGGTGAGGGCTGGGGGCTGGGGAGCTGAGGGCTGGAGGCTGGGGGGGCTGAGGGCTGGGGGCTAGGAGGCTGGGGAGGTGAGGGCTGGGGGCTGGGGAGCTGAGGGCTGGGGGCTGGGGGCTGGAGGCTGCGGGGGGGGCTGAGGGCTGGGAGGCTGGGAGCTAGGGCTGGAGACTGGGGGCCTGGAAAGTGGAGGCTGGAGGGTGGGGGGTTGGGGGCTGCGACTGGAGACTGAGACTGGGGGCGGGGGCTGGAGGCTGGGGGATGAGGGCAGGGGCTGGGGGGAGTGGCTGGGGCCCGCCGCCCTCACACCCCACTCTCCCCCTCTCCCGCCAGAGGGGGCCAGGGACAGAGCCCGTTGTTGGGTAGGGATTGTGTCTGTTGCCGAATTGTACTTTCCAAGCGCTTAGTACAGTGCTCTGCACATAGTAAGCGCTCAATAAATACGATTGAATGAATGAGGATCTACGGCACAGGTCACACGCTCACACACACATACAGACGCAAAGACACACACACGGAGAGAAGGTCCTCGGCACAGATCAAGGGTGGCTTAGTGGGTAGAGCCCGGGCTTGGGAGTCAGAGGACGTGGGTTCTAATTCCGACTCCTCCACTTGTTTGCTGTGTGACCTTAGGCAAGTCGCTTCACTTCTCTGGGCCTCAGTGACCTCATCAGGAAAACGGAGATTAAAACTCTGAGTCCCACGGGGGACAACCGGATTACCCTGTATCTACCCCAGCGTTTAGAACAGTTCTTGGCACATATTAACTGCATAACAAATACTATAATAATAATAATCAACATACCTACAAACACACACACACCGAGAGGTTCTCGAACCAGATCTCTTTCTCTCACATACATACACAGACACACACTCACACACACTCATGCACGGAGAAAAGGTCATCAGCATAGCTCACACACACACACCCCAGCAACAGCTGGCCTGTCCCTCCAGAGGACCTCGGCATCCAGCGGGGTCAGAGGGGTCGGACAGTCTTGCAGCGGGGGTGGTGTGGACTAGTGATGGGGTTGGGTGGGGGTGACCCCTGCTCGGTCCCCAAGCCCTCCCGCCTCGGCCGCGTTGGTGCCAGCTCGGGGAGCCGGTCAGGCAGCCGGACAGGGGCCGGACAGAGGCCGGGGGCCTGCGAGCGGCCCAACGGGAGCCCCTCAGCTTTCCTGGACACAGGGGGCGGCCTCTACGGACCTGCACCTTGCCCACTGACCCCTGCATAGGGGACTCTCGACGGACCGCCTCCACCCGTCCGTCTGTCTCCATCCCTGCAGCCAGGACCCCCGGCTGACCCTGGGGGGCTGACCCTGGGGGCTGACCCTGGGGACAGGGTGGGAAAGGCCAGGAAGCAGCTGTGGGGGCAGGGTTCCTTCGGGGATTTGGGGGGGAGGGGAAGGGAGAAGAAGGAGGAGGACATCTAAAGAAGGGAATTAGAGGTAATAATAATAATAATGTTGGTATTGGTTAAGCACTTACTATGTGCAGAGCACTGTTCTAAGCGCTGGGGTAGATGAGGGCAATCAGGTTGTCCCACATGAGGCTCACAGTCTTAATCCCCATTTTACAGATGAGGGAACTGAGGCACAGAGAAGTAAATTGACTTGCCCACAGTCACACAACTGACTAGCGGCGGAGCCGGGATTCCAACCCATGACCTCTGACACCCAAACCTGTGTTCTTTCCACTGAGCCACACTGCTTCTTTAGGTAGGAGCCGAGATTGGGATTAGGGGGTGGGACTACAGCTAGAAAAGGGGACAGGTGGGGTCGGGAAGTTGGGGCGGGGAAAGAGAAGGGAGGAAAGGGGATGAAGAAACAGGGAAGAAGGGGAAGTGGAGAGTGGGAGGAGCAACATGGACTATTGGAAAGAGTTGGGGTTCGGGAGTCGGGGGCCTGAGTTCTAATCCCCAACTCCACCATTTGCCCGCTGTGTGACCTTGGATGAGTCACTTAACTTCTCTGTGCCTCAATTCCCCCATCTGTAAAATGGGGATTCTTGTTCCCCTTCCCCTTCAACTGCGAACCCCATGTGGGACAGGGACAGTGACTGATGTGATTACCTTGCCTCTTCCCCAGCACTTAGTACAACAGTGTCTGGCACATATCAGTCAATCAGTGGGATTTATTGAGCACTTACCATGCAGAAAGCACAGATTTGATAGCCACATTCCCTGCCCACAGTGAGTTTATGGTCTAAAGGGTGAAATACACCAAAAAGGGAAAGGGTAGATTGTAAGGTAATAATAATAAATAATAAAAATAACTGTGGAATTTGTTAAGCGCTTACTATATGCCAGGCACTGTACTAAGTACTGGAGTAGATATAAGCAAATCTGGTTGGACACAGTCCCTGTCCCTCCTGGGGCCCACAGTCTTAGTCCCCATTTTACAGATAAGGGAACTGAGGCATGAAGAAGTGAAGTGACTTGCCCAAGGTCACATGACAAACAAGTGGCAGAGCCAGGACTAGAACCCAGGTCCTTCTGACTCCCAGGCCCGTGCTGTATCCACTAGGCTATGCTTGAGTGCTGGGGAACTGAGGGTGGGATGAATATCTATTGCTTAAGTGGTACATATTCATTCATTCATTCATTCTCAATCATATTTATTGACCACATTCAGTGTTACACAGCACTGTATTTAGTGCTTGGGAGAGTTTAATGTAACAAGAAACAGAGACACATTTGCTGCTCACAACGAGCTTACAGTCTAGAGGGGAAGACAAACATTAATAAAAATAAATATTTTGGATTTATACTATAAGTGCTGTGGGGCTGGGGATGGATGAAGGGAGCAAGTCAAGTTCATTCATTCATTCAATTGTATTTATTGAGCACTTACTTTGTGCAGAGCACTGTACTAAACTCTTGGAATATACAGTTCGGCAACAGATAGAGACAATCCCTGCACATTGATGGGCTTACAGTCTAATCAGACGGGTTTACAGTCTTCTGACCTGTAACACAGAAGAGAGGGCTTAGTAAGGGCAGGTCTTTTGGAGGAGATGTGATTTTATGAGGGTTTTGAAAGCAGGTAGAGTGGTGGTATGTCGGATATGAAGAGGGAAGCAGTTCCAGGATAGAGGGAAGATGCAGATGAGGGGTTGGCAGAGAGACAGTTGAGATGAAGGTACAGTGAGTAAGTTAGAGTTAGAGGAGCAAAGTGTTAAGTATGCTGGGTTGTAGTAGATCACTGAGGTTAGGCAGGAGGGGGTGAGCTGATTGAGTGCCAGAGTAAAGTGCCAATTTTTAATAGTATTTGTTGAGCACTTACTATATGTCAAGCAGTGTCCTCTACTCTGTAAACTCATTGTGGGCTGAGGATGTGTCTGTTTATTGTTATATTGTATTCTCCCAAGCGCTTAGTACAGTGCTCTGCACACAGTAAGCACTAAGTAGATACGATTGAATAATTGAAATGCTGGGGAAGAGACAGGTTTATCAAGTTGGAAGCAGTCCCTGCCCCACCTGGGGCTCACAGTCTAAGCAGGAGGGAGCTCAGGTACTAAATCCCCATTTTACACAGACATGGCACAGAGAAAGTAAGTAGTAACAGTATCTATTAAGTGCTTACTGTGGGCAAAACATTATACTAAATGCTAGGAAGGAATACACATGGGAATTAGACATGGTCGTGGTTCAGGTCCCTTGGGTGGCTCACAGTCTACCAGTGCCACAAGTACCATAAAACGAACAAACAAAGAAACAAATAATCTAAAAGGTCACCCAGCAGACAGTGACAGAGCCTGGGTTTGAACCCAGGTCCTGTAACTTAATTAATTAATTTATATCAATGTCCGTTTTGTGGGCAGGGAATGTCTCTGTTTATTGTTCTGTTGTACTCTTCCAACCGCTTCCTACAGTGCTTTGCACGCAGTAAGGGCTCAATAAATATGATTGAATGAAAGAATAACTCCCAGGAGGGTGTTCTTTTTTTAAAAAATGGTACTTATTAACTGCTCACTATGTGCCAGGCACTGTATTATGTCCCGGAAGAGATGCAAGAAAAGCGCGTTGGACACAGTTCCTGTCCCACCTGGGGCTTCGGGCCCACATTTTTTCCGCTAGGCCTCACAGCTCCTCACAGTCTGTGGCCTCGTCCTGGGGACAGAATCATTTTCAGACAGAAGTGCTCGAATCGGGGCCTATGGTCGGGACCCAAAGGTGTCTGTGCCCATCCCGACTGCCTCCCGGTCACGGGGAGCGGGGGTGCCCCTTGCAGGCCTCCCCCTTGCCCACGCCCCCCACCCCCGGCAGTGACCCGGAGCAGGCCCTCCTCGCCCTCCCGCCTTGCTCGGGGAACACAGCAGGCTCACTGTTTCTGAAAGGACCCAGGGCGACTGGAGGCAGATGGTTCGGCAACCCTTCCGCCAACTTGCAGGTTTTCCAGCTCCCCGAGCCCCTGGGGTCTCCCCATCCAGTCCCCAGCTCCTCCCCGCATCCGGCCTGAGCTGACTCACCCTTCTTCTCCAACAAAGCGCCTTCTCTCTCTGTGTGTCTGTGTGTGTGTGTGTGTCTCTCTCTGTGTCTGTCTCTCTCTGTCTGTCCTTCGCCCTGTCCTTCCCGCCCCGAGAATTTTCCCACCCACGTCTGGGGCCACCTGGGCTGGAGCCTGGGGACTCCAGGGACCCCACACGGCCAGGCCGGTCGGCTCCCCGCCCCATCCTTCCTCTCCCCACTTCCAAAACCTTCTGGTGCCACCTGCCCCCTCCCCACCCCGCCTCCCGGAGCGGGGGTCGTTGGGGACCATCCCAGCCTCGGGGCCCCGGGGCGTCTAAGACAGCCACAGCCTCAGCCATAGCCATAGCCGCTGCCAGACCCCCGCCCCCGCCCTCCGGATCCACGACGCCCCCAACCCGCCGAGCTCCTCCCCGGCCCGGGGCGGGGGCTGCCCCTGCCTTCCCGAGGGGACGCGAGGGACGCAGGGACGGACCAACGGAGGGAGGAAGGAAGGAAGGGAGGGAGGAGGGAGGGAGGAAGGGAGAAGGGAGGAAGGAAGGGAGAGAGGGAGGGAGGAAGAAAGGGAGGAAGAAAGGAAGGAGGGAGGGAGGAGGGACTAAGGAAGGAAAGGAGGAAGGAAGAATGGAGGAGGGAGGAAGGGAGGAGGGACGGAAGAAAGGAAGGGAGGAGAGAGGGAGAAGGAAAGGAAGGAGGAAGGGAGGGAGGAGGGAAGGAATAATGGAAGGGAGGAGGGAGGGAGGGAGGAGAGAAGGAAAGGAGGGAGGAAGGAAAGAAGGAAGGAGGGAAGGAAGGAAGAAAGCAAGGGAGGAGGAAGGAAAGAAGGGAGGGAGGAGGGAAAGGAGGAAGGAAGGGAGGGAAAGGAGGGAGGAAGGCAGGCAGGCTGGCTCCCTCAGGGGAGGCGGGAGAGGGGCAGGATTCGGATCCCGAACCACGGAGACTTCTTCGGGCTGCGGACCACTCCTCCTCCTCCTCCCCTTCTTCCTCCTCATTCATTCATTCGATCGTATTTATTGAGCTCTGTACTACAGAGCACTGTACTAAGCGCTTGGAAAGTACAATTCGGCAACAGAGACAATCCTTACCCAACAACGGGCTCACAATCCTTCTCTTTCTTCTCCTCCTCCCCTCCTCCCCCATTCTCCTCCTTCCCCTCTCCTCCCTCTTCTCCTTCTCTGCTTTTAAAACTTCAGAGCCCGATCACCTGTCCCCGGGACCCCAAGCTCCGCCTAGGCCAGACAGTCCGCCCTCCGCGCCCAGTCTGCCCCCTGCAATAAGTCCGCTTCCCGTGCCCAATTCTGCCCCCGGTGCCCAGCTCCTCCGCAGGTGCTCAGCTCCTTCCCCTGCACCCTGTCCGCCTCCCGTGCCCAGCTCTGCCCTCTGTGCCCAGTCCTCCTCCGCTGCCCAGCTTTGCCCCCTGTGCCCAGTCTTCCTCCAGTGCCCAGCTGCTCCCCCTGCGCCCTGTCCACCTCCCGTGCCCAGCTTTGCTCCCTGTGCCCAGTCCTCCTCCAGTGCCCAGCTGCTCCCCCTGCGCCCTGTCCACCTCCCGTGCCCAGCTTGCCCCCTGTGCCCAGTCCTCCTCCAGTGCCCAGCTGCTCCCCCTGCTCCCAGTCCTCCCCCCGTGCCCAGCTCCGCCCCTGTTGGAGATAACGGCGAGGATGGGACACGGACGAATGAGGATCATTTTACCTCTGAGGTTTAATGAGAAGCAGCATGGCATGGTGTTTAGAACGCCCATCTGGGATTCAGAAGGACCTGGGTCCTAATTCAGGCTCTGCGATTTATCTGCTGTGTGACCTTGGGCGAGTCACTTCACTTCTCCAGCGCTTAGAATAGTCCCTGGCACATAGTAAGCGATTAACAAATACCATTGGTATTATAATTATTATTATTCCCTGTGACTCAGTTACATCATCAGTAAAATGGGGATTGAGACTGTGAGCCCCACGTGGGTCAGGGACTGTCAGCCAGTCAATCGTATTTATTGAGCGCTTACTGTGTGCAGGGCACTTTACTATACTAAGAGCTTGGAAGAGGACAATATAACAGACACATTCCCTGCCCACAACGAGCTTACAGTCTAGAGGGGGTGGACAGACATTAATATAAATAAATAAATTACAGATTCATTCATTCATTCAATTGCATTTATTGAGCGCTTACTGTGTGCAGAGCACTGTACTAAGCACTTGGGAGAGTACAATATAACAACAAACATATTAATTCCTGCCCACAACAAGCTCACATAAGTGCTGTGGGGCTGAGTGTGGGGGAGAATAAAGGGAGCAAGTCAGGGCTTCGGCTTTGAGAAACCGCCCTCTCAAAGGTCACCAGTGACCTCTTTCTTGCCAACTCCAACAGCCTCTACTCCATCCTAATCCTCCTCGACGTTTCAGCTGCCTTCGACTACCCCCTTCTCCTGGAAACGTTATCCAATCTTGGCTTCACTGACTCTGTCCTCTCCTGGTTCTCCTCTTATCTCTCTGGCCATTCATTTCTCTGCGGGCTCCTCCCCTGCCTCTCACCCTCTAACTGTGGGGGTCCCTCAAACTTCAATTCTGGGTCGCCTTCTATTCTCCATCTCCACCCACTCCCTTGGAGAACTCTTTCGCTCCCATATGGCTTCAACTACCACCTCTATGCCACAGATGATACCCAAATCTACATCTTCATCCCTGATTTCTCTCCCTCTCTCCAGTCTTGCATCTCCTCCTGCCTTCAAGACATCTCTACCGAGATGTCTTCCCATCACCTCAAACTTAAAATGTCTGAAACAGATCTCCTTTTCTTGCCGACCGAACACTGTCCTCCCTCTGACTTTCCCATCACTATAGACGGCACCATCATCCTTCCTGCCTCGCCAACCTGTAACCTTGGCGTTAACCTTGACTCCTCTCTGTCATTCAACCCGCATATTCAATTCGTCACCAAGTCCCACCTTATTATTATCATTATGGTATTTGTTAAGCGCTTACTGTGTGCCAGGCACTGTACTAAGCACTGGGGTGGATACAAGCAAATCGGGTCAGACACAGTTCCTGTCCCGCATAGCATTCACAGTCTTATTCCCCATTTTACAGATGAGGTCACTGAGGCCTAGAGAAGTGAAGTGACTTGTCCAAGATCACAGAGCAAACAAGTGGTGGAGCTGGGATTAGAACCCATGACCTTCTGACTCCCAGGCCTGTGCTCTATCCACTGTGCCATGCTGCTTCCCAACATCACTTTCCTACTTTGCTAAAATCCACCCTTTCCTCTCCATCCAAACTGCTATCACGTTAATACAGTCACTCATCCTATCCCTCCTGGATTACTGCGTTAGCCTCCTTGCTGACCTCCCCCCTCCCAATCCCACAGCACTTATATGGATATCTGTAATTTTATTTATTTGTATTGATGTCTGTCTCCCCCCACCCCAAGACTGTAAGCTTGTCGTGGGCAGGGATCGTCACTGTTTATTGTTGCATTGTATTTACCTGAGTGCTTAGTACAGTGCTCTCCACACAGTAAGAGCTCAGTAAACATGACTGAATGAATTAATAAGGCTACGAAAGGAGGAAGAATAATTGCCTGTGTCTTTTATCCACTCCAGCGCTTAATATAGTGTTTGGTACATTGAAGCAGCATGACGTAGTGGATATACCCTGGGCCTGGGTGTCAGAAGGTCATGGGTTCTAAAACCGGCTCTGCCACTTGTCTGCTGTGTGATCTGGGGCAAGTCACCTCACTTCTTTATGCCTGCCCAACAACGGGCTCAAAGTAGAGAAGCAGAGTGGCTCAGTGGAAAGAGCATGGGCTTGGGAGTCAGAGGTCATGGGTTCGAATCCCGGCTCTGCCACTTGTCAGCTGTACAACTGTAGGCAAATCACTTCACTTCTTGGTACCTCAGTTACCACATCTGTAAAATGGGGATTAAAACTGTGAGCCTCACGAGGGGCAACCTGATTACCTGTATCTGCCCCAGTGCTTAGAACATTGCTCTGCACATAGTAAGTGCTTAACAAATGCCAACATTATTACATTATTATTATTAGAAGGGGGAGACAGACGGCAAAACGCAACAAGTAGACAGGCATCACTACCACAAAATAGATAAATACACATCATGAATAAAATAAATAGAGTAATAAGTATGTACAAATTTACACAAGTGCTTCAGGGAGGGGAAGGGGGTAGAGCAAGAGGAGGGAGTAGGGGCGATGGGGAGGGGAGGAGGAGCAGAGGCAAAGGGTGGGGGTTCAGGCTAAGCGCTGGGGTAGATACAAGGTGAACAGGTTGTCCCACGTGGGGCTCACAGTTTTAATCTCCTTTTTACAGATGAGGTAAGTGAGGCACAGAGAAATGAAGTGGTTTGCCCAGGGTCACACAACAGACAAATGATGGGGGCCGGAGGGTGTTCCGGGCTTGGGTCGTCTCTATCTGTTGCAGAATTGCCCATTCCAAGCGCTTAGTCCAGTGCTCCGCACAGAGTAAGCCCTCAATTCATTCATTCAATAGTACTTATTGAGCGCTTACCATGTGCAGAGCACTGGACTAAGTGCTTGGAATTGATAAATGGGTAACGGAAACAGTCCCTGCCCTTTGACGGGCTTACAGTCTAATTGGGGAAGACGGACAGACAAGAACAATAGCAATAAATCAATACAATGGAATGAATGGATGGATGGATGGATGAATGAATGAATGGATGAATGAATGAATGAATGGGTCCCGGGCCTCGCCCAGGGTCCGTCCCCGGGCCGGCGCCAGGGCTCGGTGGCTCCCCCGCGTGGCCGCTCCTTCAATGCACCGCTGGCGTCTTCCGCCTAGCAACAGTCGCTAGGACGCCAGGTCCTGGCCGAGGCGTAGAGGACGCCCCCCGGAAAACTGGGGCGGCCCCGCATCCCCGCCCCGCCCCTCGGCCCGGTGGGGACGACGTCACGGAGACAGAGGGTCTGGGCTGGGGGGGGGGGCGGTGGGGCGGGTCGGAGGAGAGGGGCGGCGGGACCGGAGGGGAAGGGGGTGGAGTGCTGACAGGACCCGGAGGGGGGAGGGGCGCAGGCTTCCGGGCGCGCGTTCCCGCCGCTGGCGCCCGCCCGCGCCCTGCCGCCGCGCGCACCATGCTGCCCCACGCCTCCTCCCGCAGGTAAGCCCACCCCGGCCTCCCTGCATCACCCCGTATTCATTCAATCGGACGTACCGAGCGCCTACTGACCCGAGAAGCAGCGTGGCTCGGTGGAAACAGCCCGGGCTGGGGAGTCCCGGGTCATGGGTTCGAATCCCCCGCCTCTGCCACTTGTCATTCATTCATTCAAGCCTATTTAATGAATAGGCTTACTCCGTGCAGAGCACTGGACTGAGCGCTTGGAATGGACAAATTGGCAACAGAGACGGTCCCTGCCCTTTGACGGGCTTACACTTGGCAGCTGGGTGACTGTGGACAAGTCACTTCACTTCTCTGGACCTCAGCTCTCTCATCTGGAAAATGGGGATGAAGACTGCGAGCCTCACGTGGTACAACCTGATTACCCCTGTATCTCCCCCAGCGCTTAGAACAGTGTTTGGCACATAGTAAGCACTTAGCAAATGCCATCATTATTATTATTAAGTCACTTCACTTCTCAGGGCCTCAGTTCCCTCATCTGGAAAATGGGGATGAAGACCGTGAGCTCCACGTGGGACAACCTGATGACCTTGTATCTACCCCAGCACTTAGAACAGTGCTTGGCAGAGAGTAAGTGCTTAACGAAGACCAGCATTATTATTCTCTGGGCCTCAGTGGCCTATAATAATAATGGTGGTATTTGTTAAGCGCTTACTTGACTGACCCTATCCTTGAGAGTACAGTATACCAATATAACAACATTCTCTGCCCACAACGAGCTTACAATCTAGAGGGGGAGACAGACATTAAAGTTAATAAATAAAATAACAGATAAGTACCTAAGTGCTGTGGGGTTGGGAAGGTTAGGGTCCTTGAGGAACTCCCACAGTTAGGGAGTGGGAAGCAGAGGAGGAACTTGCAAAAGAGACTGAGAGGAGCAGCCAAGAGATAGGAGGAGAACCAAGAGAGGACAGTGTCAGTGAAATAATAATAATAATAATGGTATTTGTTAAGCACTTACTATGTGCCAGGCACTGTTCTAAGCACTGGGGTGGGTACAAGCAAATCAGGTGGGACACAATCCCTATTCCACAAAGGGTTCACAGTCTCAATCCCCATTTTATAGATGAGGTAACTGAGGCACAGAGAAGTGAAGTGACTTGCCAAAGGACATACAGCAGACAAATGGCCGAGCTGGGATTAGAACCCATGATCTTTTGACTCCCAGGCCCATGTTCTATCCATTATACCATGTTTCCAGGAGAAGGGAGTGGTCCATAATAATAATAATAATAATGTTGGTATTTAAGCGCTTACTACGTGCCAAGCACCGTTCTAAGTGCTGGGGTAGATACAGGGTGATCAGGTTGTCCCACGTAGGGCTCACAGTCTTCATCCCCATTTTACAGATGAGGTAACTGAGGGCCAGAGAAGGTAAGTGACTTGCCTAAGGTCACACAGCTGACAGGCAGCGGTGCCAGGATTAGAACCCATGACCTTTGACTCCCAAGCCCAGGCTCTTTCCATTGAGCCACACTGCTTCGCTGCTGCCACACCTCCATAGTGGCAAAGACAGCTGAGAGGTCAATGAGGTTTAGGATGGAATAGAGGCTGTTGGATTTGACAAGAAGAAGGTTATCGGTGACCCTTGAGAAGGCAGTTTCTCTGGAGTGAAGGGGCAATTTGGAGGAGGTTAAGGGGAGAACTGGAGGAGAGGAAGTGGAGGCCGCAGGTGTAGACAACTCGTCCAAGGAGTTTGGAGAGGGATGGTAGGTGGGATGGGGGGTGATACCTGGAGGGAGCCGTGAGGTTGAGGGAGGATTTTTTAGAATAGGGGAAACAAGAATATGTTTGAAAGCACTGGGGAAGAAGCCACCGGAACAGCTGAAGTTGGTCAGGGAGGGAAGAAGGGGTTGGGTGGGAGGAACAAGCATTTGGGTAAGGTGCAAAGAGTTGGGGCCTTTCTGGCCATTTCCTCCCCAGGCCTGGTCAGGATGTCAGTGCCCATGGCCCCGCCACACTATCATTCTTTCCAGCCTCTTCCTCCCTGAACCTGGACAGGAAGCAGCGTGGCTCAGTGGAAAGAGCCTGGGCTTCGGAGTCAGAGGTCATGAGTTCGACTCCCGGCTCTGCCACTTGTCAGCTGTGTGACTGTGGGCAAGTCACTTCACTTCTCTGTGCCTCAATTACCTCATCTTTAAAATGGGGATTAACTGTGAGCCTCACGTGGGACAACCTGATGACCCTGTATCTACCCCAGAGCTTCGAACAGTGCTCTGCACATAGTAAGCGCTTAACAAATACCAACATTATTATATCAGTACCCATGTCCCCACTACACTTTATCGTTCTCTCCAGCTTCTTCCTCCTCTGGCCTGGTCGGAATGTCTTTGCCTGTTGTTCTCGTTATACTATAACGTTCTTTCCGGCCTCTTCCGGATGTCAGTCCCATGCCTCCTGCTACACTGAGCATCTCCAAGGGCTGGGAGCCTGTCTTCTAACGAGTGTCTTTTTTTATGATTATTATTGGTATTTGCTAAGCACTTACTATGTGCCAGGCAGTGTACTAAGTGCTGGGGTAGATACAAGGAAATCAGGCTGGACACAGTCCATGTCTCATATGGGGTTCACAGCCTTAATCCTCATTTTACAGATGAGGTATTGGAGACACAGAGTGGTTGAGTGATTTGCCCAAGGTCACCCAGGAGACAAGTGGTAGAGCGGGATTAGAACCCAGGTCCTTCGGACTCCCTGGTCCCTGCCATATCCAGTAGGCCACGCTGCTTCTCAAGAAGATGCACTGCGTCATCCAGAAGCAGTGTGGCCTAAGGCAAGAGCACAGGGCTGGGAGTCAGGAGCTGGGTTCTAATGTCGCTCTGCAACTAGTTTGCTGTGTAACTGTAGCTGAGATACTTTGCTTTCTCTGAGCCTCCATTTCCCCATCTGTAAAATGGGGGCGGGGGGTGGTCAATCCTTGTTCTCCCTCCTCCTCAGACTGTGAGCCCCGGCTTGGATCTATATAGTAGGTGTTTAGCAGATGCCACAGTTAACGTTCCACCTGTCCAGCACAGTCCCAAGAGCTGAGTGCAAGCACTCTGCGCACTGGGGCCGTTCAGTAGGTGCCGGGGATGGTTGATGGGCAGGGGGGTGGGGGACGGGGCTGGGAGCAACGGCTGGGTGGACATGTGAAGTTGTCGGGGGTATTGTTGCCAGGATGATGGCCCTGCTTAACTGGATGCTTCAGGACTGCGCAGAGCAGGAGGAGAAGCTGGAGCGCAACCTGGCCCGATGCCGGACTCTCCTTCGGACCTGGTGAGTTAATTAATTGAATTAAATTACGGAGAGTACAGAGTACAATTTCCTCTCTCCCTAATCTGTTTTAATCTCTGTCTCCCCCTGTAGACTGTAAACTCTTTTTTTAATGGTGTTTCTTAAGTGCTCTCTATGTGTCAAACACTATTCTAAGTGCTGGGGGTTAATTAATTTGGACATAGTCCGGGTCCCACATGGGACTCTAAGTAGACTGTGTAAACTCTTGTGGGTGGGGATCACGTCTACCAACTCTATGTACTCTCTCAAGAGCTTAGGACAATGTTTTGAGCACAGTAAGACTCAATAAATACCCCTGATTGATGGGTTGATAAATAATAACAATAACAGTATTTGTTAAACACTATGTGCCCAGCACTGTACTAAGCACTGGGGTGGATACAACCAAAATGGGTTGGGCACAGTCCCTGTCCCACGTGGGGCTCACAGACTCGATCCCCATTGTACCAGTGAGGTACCCGAAGCCCAGAGAAGTGAAGTGACTTGTTCAAGGTCACGCAGCAGACAAGTGGCGGAGCCGGGATTAGAACCCATGGCCTTCTGACTCCCGGGCCCGTGCTGTATCCCCTATGCCATGCTGCTGCTCTACACACCATGTTGCTTCTCTGTGTAAAGATATGAACACAGGGGCGGTGGAGGTGGGATGAGTACCTAAGTATTTTGGGAGGGAGGACTCAAGTGCTTGGGTGATGCATTAGGGAAAGACCCTGGGCCTTCATAGTGAGGGCCGCTCTGATGGTTCTGTCATAACACCAGAGCTCAGCATACTGCGTGGCTCACAGTACACCATAAGTCGGTACCATCACTGTTAAGGTCTGTCGAACCCTCTAGACTGTAAGCTTGTGTGGGCAGAATACTCTCTGTATTCTCATTTCGCTGTATTGAATTCTCCCAAGTGCTCAGCACAGTGCTCTGCACACAGTTAGCACTCAATAAATATGATGGACCGACTGCTTGACTGACTGCTTGTTGTGTTTCTGCCTGCTGTCATGGGTCTCCTTCCGCCCACAGGGAGGTGTCCAGTTCAGACTGCCAGCATCTCGTCACCAGCGCAGAGCCGTGTCCTGGTGAGCCAGCCCACCTCCAAACCCCTCATCCCTGAGTCATTTATTCAGTTGTATTTATTGAGTGCTTACTGGGTGCAGAGTACTGTAGTAGGTGCTTGGGAGAGTACAATATAACAATAAACAGACCCATTCACTGCCCACTACAAGCTTACACTCCAGAGGGACAAACTAAGTCACTGAGGACCCCCAACGCTCCCTTCCTTGGCTCCGTTCCCTCCCAGCCGAGCCCCCCCGACCTGGGCATGGAGCCTTTCTGGGGACGGGTCGGTGTCGGACTGGGGCAGACCAGTCCCCGGGCACCGTCAGACCCAGGAACGCCCTGGGCTTCACCCTGCGTCCTGGCCCCGGGGGGAGGTTCTTGGGGAGGGGCAGCCCCCATACAGGCTTCCCAGAGGGTGGCTAGAAGCTGCTGGGGGCGGCTTCTATCCATAATGCCACGGGGATGTTCCAGACCAACCCGCCGCTGTGGCAGAGTCGAGTCCTTCGCCCGAGGAGCTCCGGGAGCTGGAGCTGCTGACCCGAGCCCTGGAAAAGGCCGCCCGAGTCCGACAGATCGCCACAGAGGCCAAGGAGCGAGAGCAAGGAGTGACGGGCCGAAAGTCTACCCCGCCAAACCCTCTTCCAGGGCCGCAGGGGGCGGCGGGCCAAAAGGCCACCCTGCCAACCCCTCTTTCGGGGCCACAGGGAGCAGCAGGCCGGAAGGCCGCCCCGCCAATCCCTCCCCCGGGGCTGCAGCGGGCAGTAGGCCGGAAGGTTGCCTCACTGGCCCCTCCCCTGGTGCTGCAGGAGCCCCCGCCTCTGCCCCAGTGGGACCACCCCAAGGCCATCTCCTACAGGCCCAAAGCCCCGTACAGGACGGACTCAGACAAGAAACGGGTTCGAAAGAGGGCCCCGGCTCTCCATCTTGGGGGTTTGGCTCCCAGGGACGCCTCCGGGCCACAAAGGGCGCCCGGGTCAGGACAGCCCACCCAATCACCGCCCTCCCTCCTGCCCAGCAAGGGCAAGGGAACCAGGGCCCCCCAGAAGGACACTGCTGGGAGCGGGTCCACGGCCCCCAGGCCCCAGCAGAGGGTGGGCAGTCTTCCCGGCTCTGTTCCGGACTGTGGCAGGACATGCGGATGCCAGGCGCCAGAATCTGCCGAGGGAAGGACGGTTCCAGGGGTCTTCACACTCCAGGAGAATGGGTAGGGTTCCCGGCCCTGGGCATTGGCAGGAGAAAGTAGGGAAACCACTTTAGTGCCCCTTTCCCCTGCCCTGACTGGTTCAGCACACACTGGGGTACAGAGCAACCTCTGGAGCTGCGTGTGCGGGCCTGGCCTGCTGCAGGTCTTGTCCTCCCATCCCTGACTGGCTTGCACTCTGTGGGGTGCAGGGGAACCCCCAGAGCTGTGAATGCAGTTCTGGCAGGAGAGCCCATGATTCTTTAACTCCCCGCTCCCATAGAGCCTGGGGGGGTGTTTTGCCGGGCCTGGGGATGCTTCTGTGGGGAGGTTCCCTGAGAAAGGCCTTCCCCTGTTGCAGAACTCGGCTGAAGCTGCCTCAGTCCTACAGGAAACTCTATGCCCAAAACACCAGGTGAGACCTGTCTGGGCCTGGGTCCCCACCCCCGCCGCTCTGACCACCGGGTCTGGAGGGGAAGCAGAGTCGGAGGGGGGGGACCTGGGACAGGTTGGGATGGGGGTATCAAAGGTGGGCGGGCTGGGGGAAGAGAAGCGGCTAGGTGAGCGGGAGCTGTGTCAGAGCTTGGTTCTGTCCAGGATCCCCATGAACAGGCATGGCAGAGTGCCCGCTGGGTGCTCGGCACTGAACTTGACATTTGGGGGGCTGCAACACAAGCAAGAACCAATTCGCCACCTGCTAGGGGCTTATGGATTCATGAGAGGCCTCAGGCTCTAACCACCCTGCCGGTATTTGCCGAGTCCTGGGGGAGCGGAGAGCACTGTGCTGGGCGCCCAAGGGGCAGGAGCCTTGGACTCAGCATTTTGGGTCTCCGTCTGAGTTTCCCAGAGTGCAACATGCAGCACCCACCAATTGCCCACACTGCCGGGGCCTCGGGGTTCTCGGTGCGTCTGCTGATGAGGCCATGTCCTCAGCTACTCACTTCTTATGGCCTCCAGACTCCTAGTTCGAGTGAGGCCTGTCCTCCCACAGGCCTACCATTTCTGTGCTTATGCTGGGGTGGGGGGAGGGTGTGCGGGTATGCATGGGCCACGTGTACATATCACAGTGTGTTGGTACGTGGCTGCCCGCCCGATGTCTCCCACAGCCTGTGGGCACAGAGCCAAGCCTGCCGGACCGAACCTGCCGCAGAGGAGGCGAGGAGGTGCTTCGTCGCCAAGATCCAAGCTACCGTATCCTTTCCCACAGCCCCCGCGGACCTGCCGGGGGGCAGCGGCAGGGCAGCCTGTACGTTTGGGGGACCCGAGCCCCGAGGAGGCCAGAGGGAGCCAGGGTAGTCCACCTGGGCCTCCACTCTTGAGGCGCCCTGTCTCCCAGGGTTCAGCAAGCCTAAAGTCTGCGATTGGAAATGACCACAGAGCCAACAACACTGGCCCGGCGCCCTTGCCACGAGACCTGTGTGCATGGGCTCCAAGCCCCGGGGAGCCTACCCTTCCCCGCCGAGCAGCAGTGAGGGTGGAGTGGTGGCACTAGAGGTCCTGGAAGCTCTGAACCTTCCGGTGGGGAGGGGGTTTTCTAAGGACCCGGTTCCTAGACCCCTGATCCAGGCTAGGGAGGTGGGGCGAGGGCACAGCCAGGCCTAAAGGTGACTTACCTTGACCCTGCCTCAGTTTGTGGCGCCGGGCTCGGTCCTCAGCCCCGGCCAGATCCTCAGCCCCGGCCAGATCTGGGAAGAGGTGCAGCTCCTGAGCGAGGCCTGCTGCCTGCTGGGCCGGCGTGTGGACGAGGTTGAGGCGTGTGTCGGTGAGGGGGCTTGGCCGGCCGCTACTGGGGGTCCAATCCCGACTGGGCCTTAGCCCCCGGGTCTGGGAGGTCAGATGGGCTCCCCCCGAACCTTGATCACCATTCCACAGGACCAGGACACGGTCATGAGATGAGTTGGGGAACTTCAGGGTTGGGGGCTGGGGCAGGGATTGGATGTCTTCCTTTCTCAGCCTGCCCTGAGACCACCTCCATGACAGCACTGTGCTCCCCCAGGTTTCTCCCCGCAACTTTGGGGCTCTGGTAGTAGTGGTGACCCGTACTGGTCGGTACCCACTGTGCACTGTGCTGAACGACACCCCCAGGCTGCATTTATTCATTCAGTGGTATTTACTGAGCACTTGCTGTGTGCAAAGCATTGTACTAAGTACTTGGAAGAGTACAATGTAACAATATACAGACACATTCCCTGCCCTCAACGAGCTTACAGTGAACTGTGCCGGACGACACCCACCGGATCCAGTGCACAGCTCTGAGCACACACTGAGGGCAGGGCACTGTGCTGAGTGTTTGGGAGAATGCAAGAGAAACCCGAGACACATTCCCTGCCCACGAGGAGCTTCCAGTCCAACAGGGAGAGGTCTGTGGCTGCCTCAGCTGAGCTCGCCTCTGCCCCGGCTCTGCTTCCTACGCAGAGGGCTGGGGCCCTTCTGCCCCACCCTCCGCCTGACTGGGGAGCCTCGAGAAGGGGGTGCAGGGAAGGGCGGCCCACGCGGGGTCAGAGTTCACCGGTTGTCCCCATCCCGTTCCTGCAGCTCCCGGCGAGGAGCCGGACCCCGTCAGCCTCCGGGCCCTGGAGCGGCTGGGAGCAGCGGTGGGAGGCTGTCTGCGACGGCTGGAGGAGCTGCGTCGAGGTACCGGAGGGGCATCGGGGGAGGGGGCCCGGGAGGACAAGTGGGGGTGGGGCTTGTGCAGCCGGGGGGGGGGGGCGGGTGTCCGGGATCAGGGAGTCGGAGGACGGGTGGAGCTGGAGCTTCTGGGAATCGTGCCCAGGCAGGCGAGGGGGCGGCAGCCCAGAGAAACAGAGAGCATCCGGGGGGCAGGAGGTGGGCTTAGCACAGCTCGGGTTCCAAAGGGCCGCAGGAGTCAGGAATGCTGCACAGGCACAAACGTACACCCACCCAAGGCCCTCACTGGAACTCACATACACAATATAAATCCACATCCTGGTACCCACAGCAGAGAGAGAGAGTGAGTGGGTGAACGTGCACACTCCTCCCCACCACACACAAGTGCACTGTTCCGGATTGACAGCTTTTCCCAGAATGCCCCAGAGTTGCCCTCTGTACTGACTCCAGAAGGTCTGTGAAAACCCCCTGCCCGTGGCAAACTCCCACCCGTAGGAATAATTATTATGGTATTGGTTAAGTGCTTACTATGTGCAAGTCACTGTTCTAAGTGCTGGGGTAGTTACAAGATAATTGGGTTGGACACAGTCCCTGACCCACACAGGGCTCCCAGTCTTAATCTCCATTTTACAGATGAGGGAACTGAGGCACAGAGAAGCGAAGTCACTAGCCCCAGATAACACAGCAGACAGGTGGTGGGGCTGGGATTAGAACCCATGACCCTCTGACTCCCAGGCTCGTGCTGTATCCACTAGGCCATACTGCTTCCCCAGCTGGGAATGGGGTCCTATAGCTCCTAAGGCCCGGCCGCAGGCAAAAGGGCTGGTCCACTCTCACTCTCTCACCCTTGATCCCCCTCTCCCCTTTCACCCCCTCAGGGACAGGGCTGGCACGGGGTCATGGGGGCCAGGAGGAAGGCTTTAGGGAAAGGACAGGCCCTCTCCGCCTCCCCTTTTGGAAGAAAAGGTCACGGGTGTCCCCGAGAGTCCCCCGGACTCCTCGGTAGCCTGAGGGCCGGCAAGTCGGGACAGCAAAAGTCAGGAGTGGCAGGGAGCTGTGGGCGCTGCTGGGTGCCGGGATCTCAGGCCCAAGGCTGCACGGGCTCCTGGAAGCCAGAGTCGGGCCCAGGGTTGTGGGTGCCGGTGACAAGCGACTGACTCGGGCCTACTCTTTGTCCCTCTGCAGGCATGGACCGTGGCCAGTGCCCACTGGTGGGTGAGGATGGTGGCCAGTGCTCCCCAGTGGCAGGCAAGGGTGGCAGGCAGTGTCCCCCGATGGCCAGCGACCTCTGTAGCTGTGCCCCCGTGGGAGCCGTGAGCTGCCCCAGCGCCCGGGCCCTGGCCGTCCCGCTGTTGACGTACTCCAGCGCCCGGGAGCTGCGGGAACTGGCGGCGCTGAGACTGCAGGTGGCAACCCTGACCCGACAGATCCACATCGAGAAGGTGAGTGCCCAGGCCACCTGGGCGCCCAGCAGTCCGGGGCCTCTCCTGGGGCCTCTGGCCGGGCCCTGGCCCTTACTGCCCCCATAATGGCGGAGAGCAACTGGGCAGCTAGTAGCCCTCTGATGGTCAATTTCAGTCAGTCAGTAATAGAGAAACAGCGGGGCATAGTGGATAGAGCCCAGGCCTGGGAGTCAGAAGGTCATGGGTTCTAATCCTCACTCTGCTATATATCTGCTGGGTGACCTTGGGCAAGTCACTTCACTTCCCTGTGCCTCAGTTACCTCATCTATAAAATGGAGATTGAGACTGAGAGTCCCAAGTGGGACCCAAACTGTCCAACCCAATTTGTATGTATCCACCCCAATGCTTAATATAGCACCTGGCACAAGTAAGCACGTCACAAATACCACAGTTATTATTATTATTACAGATAGAGCACCCACAGTATGCAGGGCACTGGACCGAGTGCTTGGAAGACAGGAAGAGAGAAGCTGTGTGGCCTAGTCAAGTCAGTCATATTTATTGAGCGCTTACTGGGTACAGAGCACTATACTAAGCGCTTGGGCGGGTATAATAAAACAAATACATTCCTTGCCCACCACGAGCTTACAGTCCAGTGGAGAGAGCACATACCTGGGAGTTACTGTGGGCAAGTCACTTAACTTCTCTGTGCCTCAGTTACCTCATCTGTAAAATGGGGATTAAGACTGTGAGCCCCACATGGGACAACCTGATTCCCCTGTGTCTACCCCAGCGCTTAGAACAGTGCTCTGAACATAGTAAGCGCTTAACAAATACCAACTTATTATTATTATTATTATTATTATTAAAAGACCTGGGTCCTCATCCCGGCTCTGCAACTTGCCTGCTATGTGACCTTGGGCAAGTCACTTCACTTCTCTGTGCCTCAGTTCCCTCATCTGTATTATGGGGATTAAGACTGTGAGCCCCATGTTGGGCATGAACTGTGTCCAACCTAATTATCTTATATCTTCCCCAGTGTTGAGGACAGTGCCGAGCACATAATAAGTGCTTAGCATATAACATACACACACACACATGTCCTTCTGTCCCTATGAAGCAGCGTGGCTTAGTGTAAAGAACCCGGGCTTGGGACTCAGAGGTCATGTGTTCTAATTCCAGCTCCGCCATTTGTCAGCTGTGTGACTTTGGCCAAGTCACTTAACTTCTCTGTGCCTCAGTTATTTCATCTGTAAAATAGTGATTAAGACTGTGAGCCCCATAGGGGACAACCTGATGACCTTGTATCCACCCCAGTGCTTAGAACAGTGCTTGGTACATAGTAAACACTTAACAAATACCATCATTATTATTATTATCATTATATAGACTTCCATCCTCGATTATTTACACTCCCATACCCATCTCCCCTTTGTCTTCTTTCCCCGTCTTGTGGTTTATTGCAGTGTCTGTCTTCCTCGCTGGAGGGCAGGGATCAGTCATATTTATTGAGCGCTCACTGTGTGCAAAGCTCTGTGCTTAGGAGAGTACAATGTGACAGACACATTCCCTGTTCACAACGAGACTACAAACTAGAGGGGGAGACAGACATTAATTCCATGGCTACAAAGTCTCCTGAATGCTCCCAAGCACTTTCCCAGTGCTCTATACGCGGCAGGCTCACAGTTAATAATAATAATAATAATGTTGGTATTTGTTAAGCGCTTACTATGTGCCGAGCACTGTTCTAAGCGCTGGGGTAGACATAGGGGAATCAGGTTGTCCCACGTGGGGCTCACAGTCTTAATTCCCATTTTACAGATGAGGGAACTGAGGCACAGAGAAGTTAAGTGACTTGCCCACAGTCACACAGCCGACAAGTGGCAGAGCTGGGATTCGAACTCATGAGCCCTGACTCCAAAGCCCGTGCTCTTTCCACTGAGCCACGTTGATACTGTTGATTGAGATACAAGACAAGATTGCTGCTGTCCCAGAGCTTACGGTCCAGGTATGGCAGGCAGATGGAATGAATACCCTGTGAGCTGTTGGAGCGGAAGGAATTTTCCACTGTAGACACACATGGCTTCAATCAGGGTCTCTTCTAGGACCAGCCACAAGTAAAACACGTAGAGTGCACGGGGTCTTTGTGGATTGGACCAGGAGTTTGAGAGTTTTTAAAGGCCAAACACTGCTAACTGCTGAGTCTCATGCAAGAGAATCATTTTGGATAATAATAATAATGTTGGTATTTGTTAAGCACTTACTATGTGCAGAGCACTGTTCTAAGCGCTGGGGTAGATACAGGGTAATCACGTTGTCCCACGTGAGGCTCACAGTCTTAATCCCCATTTTACAGATGAGGGACCTGAGGCCCAGAGAAGTTAAGTGACTTGCCCACAGTCACACAGCTGACAAGTGGCAAATCCGGGATTCGAACCCATGACCTTTGACTCCCAAGCCCAGGCTCTTTCCACTGAGCCACGCTGCTCCAGCCCTATCCCATACAAGGGCTCCTGATCCAAGAGAGGGAGGGAGGGCACGTGGCCTAGCAGGAAGAGAACGGGTCTGGGAGTCAGAGGATCTGGGTTCTAATCCCAACTCTGCTCCTTATCTGCCATATGGCCTGAGCAAGTTACTCAATTGCTCAGTGCTTCATTTCCCTCATCTGCAAAATGGGGATTCAATGCCTATTCTCCCTACTGCAGTGCCCCATACAGGACCTGATTACCTTGTGTCTGTCCCAGTGCATAGTAGAGTGCTTGGCATATAGTAAGCACTTAACAAATACCACAATCATTATTCCTATCATTATTATTAAATCTTATCCTTGCTTTATAGGTGGAAAAATCAATCAATTATGCCCTGCACACAGTAAGCGCTCAATAATACGACTGAATTCAATCAAAGGTGTTTATTGGGTTCTTAATATGTGCAGGGCATTGTACTAAGTTCTTGGTAGAGTACGTGAGGTTTTGTATTTTTTAATGGTATTTGTTAAGCTCTCACTATGTGCCAGGCATTGTACTAAGCGATGGGGTAGCTACAGGTTACTCTGTTGGACCCAGTCCCTGTCCCACAGAGGGCTCACAGTCTAAATCCCCATTTTACAGTTGAGGTAACTGAGGCACAGAGAAGTGAAGTGACTTGCCCACAGTCACACAGATGAGAAGCAGCGTGGCTTAGTGGGAAAAGCTTCTTGGAATCGTGCCCGGGCAGGTGAGGGGGGGACAGCCCAGGGAAACGGAGAATGGGGAGGGGACGGGGAGATGGACCTCCCAAGGGAAATGGAGAGTATCCGGGGGTCAGGAGGTGGGCTTCGCACCGGGTTCCAAAGGGCTGCAGGAATCAGGAATGCTGCACACACACAAACGTACACCCCCCAGGGCCTTCACTGGAACTCACATACACAATAAAAATCCACATCCTGGCACCCTGGGGGGCTGAGGAGAGAGAATGTAAATGAGAATGAGAATACTCCCCCACCACACACAAGTGCACTGTTCTGGATTGACAGCTTTGCCCAGAATGCCCAGAGTTGCCCTCTGTGGCAGGGCATTGTATTAAGTGTATGGGAGAGTGCAAGTTTTTTTTTTTTTTAATGGTATTTGTTAAGCACTCACTATGTGCCAGGCACTGTACTAAGCACTGGGGTAGATACAAGTTACTCTGTTGGACCCAATCCCTGTCCCACAGAGGACTCACAATCTAAATCCCTATTTTACAGTTGAGGAAACTGAGGCACAGAGAAGTGAAGTGACTTGCCCAAGGTCACACAGATGAGAAGCAGCGTGACTCAGTGGAAAGAGCAAGGGCTTGGGAGTCAGAGGTTGTGGGTTCTGATCCCGGCTCTGCCACTTGTCAGCCGTGTGACTTTGGGCAAGTCACTTCACTTCTCTGTGCCTCAGTTACCTTATCTGTAAAATGGGGATTAAGACTGTGAGCCCCACGTGGGACAACCTGATTACCTTATATCTCCCCCAGTGCTTAGAACAGTGCTTGGCACATAGCGCTTAACAAATACCATCATTATTATTATTTTCTAGACTGTGAGCCTGTTGTGGGCAGGGATTGTCTCTGCTGCTGAATTGTACTTCCCAAACCCTTAGTACAGTGCTCTACATACAATAAGCGCTCAATAAATACGACCGAACGAATGAATGAAAGTGGAGTGGGATTAGAACCCATGTCCCTCTGACTCCCAGGCCCTTGCCCTACCCATTAGGCCATGAGTTGATAAATATATTCCCTGATCACAAGGAGTTTACAGTCTAGAGGGGGAGAAGCTGAGGAAACTGGCTTTGCATGGGCCCAGGCACTGAGGCCCTCCTCTTCCCTCCCCGCTCCTCCCCTGAAGCTGTGTTGCCTGTCCCTTCCAGGTGCTGATGGCGGAGCTCCTTCCCCTGCTCGAGTCCCGATGGCCCCAGGAGCCCGGGCTATATCGGGCAGCGCATACACAGCTCTGTGACGGGGGCCGGCGCTTCCCCGTGCTGCTCTGGGATGACCCGCCCGACTGATCCCCGGACCGGACACCATCCTCCCTCCCAACCCGTGGGTGAAGCTGCCGCCGGCAACCGCCCCTGAAAGGACCTCACCCCCGCCCCAAAATAAACGAGAATGTTCAGTTTCCTCGCTGTCTCTGCCTACCTTCATCTCTGTCCAGGAACCCTGGCCTTTGCCCAGAATCTCCACCACCCAGGCCGACTCCCCGTCCCCGCCCGGCAGTGGGCCCAGACCCCAGATTGGGTGGGAGTGGGGACACTGCTGCAGGACGGAGGGTCTTTTCTGCAGGTGCCAGTTTGGAGCAAGATCCCTTCATTAAAAGAGAATGAGTCCCAGGGGCTCATTGCCAGGCTCTCCTCTGCTTCTCTTCTTCAGAGGGGGGGCGCGGGGCCTGGGGTGGTGGTGTCAGTGCCCCTGTACCCTACTGAACTCTTGGGAAGGTAATATCAAGTTAATAGACAGGATCCCTGTCCATCCAGAGCTTACAGGCTTAACAGGGGGAGACAAAAGGTAGAGAAGATTGTGTGCACATAGCACAACATACACACCATGAAGGGATGGACTGAGAGTGGCCAAAGGGCTGTGACTCTGCTTTTGGTGGGTGATCTGCTGGCAGTGGGCCGGTCGTGAGGACTGCCCTCAGGCCGAGGGGGATGACGGACAAAGGGCCAGGAGTCTCGTATTGGTGTGTCTGGAGAATCCTCTGGCACTGGGGTGGCCAATAGGTCTAGGACCCCATCCCCCAAGTCACCAGGAAACTCGTTCCTCTCTCCCAGCTTCCCACTCCGGGTCTGGGTGACCTCTGCTCTCACTGCCTCCCGCGGGTCCGGACAGGTCAGCGGGGGAGGTGGAGGCCCCGGACAGGTCAGCGGGGGAGGCCTCGGATGACCACGCTAGGCACATGGTGGCACGAGACGGCCTCGGGCCACACGAGCAGGGGATAGCCCTGGCAGCTGCAGGGGCAGGAGGGGGTCTCACCCAAACGCTAAGTACAGTGCTCTGCACATAGTAAGTGCAGTAAATGGTGATGATGATGGTATTTGTGAAGCGCTTACTACTGACTAACCGACTGATGTCCACTGGCAACGCCCTGGGCCTGGGCTCGCTCCCCACTGGGAGCCCTAGAAGCCAGAATCCACTAGATGGCACCCACATGTCCGGGCTGACTCTGTGGTGGCCGCCTGATGTCCAGCCGGTCTGCCTTCCGTCCGGCACCAGCTCGGCCTCAAGACACACTCGAGTGTCCAGTCTCCCCCTCACTCCCACCGTTCAGATGCAGCATCCCTTGTTCAGGTGACCTGGATTCGATCCTTACTCTTCCACTCGCTGGCTGTGTGACGTTGGGCAAGTTGCTTCACTTCTCTGGGCCTCATAATAAGAATTATGGTACTTGTTAAGCGCTTACTATCTGCCAAGCACTGTTCCCAGGGCTGGGGGAGATGCAAGGTAATGAGGATGTCCCTCGTGGGCTCACACTTTTAATCCCCATATTGCAGATAATAATAATGTTGGTATTTGTTAAGCGCTTACTATGTGCAGAGCACTGTTCTAAGTGCTCGAGTAGATACAGGGTAATCAGGTTGTCCCACGTGAGGCTCACAGTCTTAATCCCCATTTTACAGAGGAGGGAACTGAGGCACAGAGAAGTTAAGTGACTTGCCCAGTCACACAGCTGACAAGTGGCAGAGCAGGGATGAGCTAATTGACACACAGAGAAGTTAAGTGACTTGCCCAAGGTCACGTGGCAGACAAATGCTGGAGCCTGGATTAGAACCCATGTCCTCTGACTCCCAAACCCAGGCTCTTTCCACTAAGCCACGCTGCCTCATCTGTTCTTGGGGGCTCAATACCTGTTCTCCCTCCCTCCTAGACTATAAGTCCCTTATGCGATAGGGTCCTGTGCCTGATTTGATGATCTTGTACCAACCCCAGTACTTAGTACAGTGCCCGACCCATAGTAAGCACTTAGTAAATGCTACTATTATTATCATGTTTGGTGCACTAAACCATCTGGGCCAAACTGACGATGGAGAATGTCGTGTTGAGTTCTGGGGCCTGGGCCCTTTAGGTTAGGAGACGGCAATATCAAATGTGAGGGTGGCTTTTGTACTCTAGAATCCCCAAGCTTCTGCTGCTCTAGAGTTAGTCTGGCCCAATCGCAGGATGCTCAGGGAGCACGGAGCAGCGTGGGTGGGCCAGCAGGGAAGCATAAATTCCTCGGTGTTTGCCCGCCGGGGATCCCGACCCTGGGAACCCCCATCCCTTGGAGGCAGCCAGAAGATAGGGAGGATTAACCCATTAACTGATGTATACTTCACGCAAGCCAATCGGGGAAACTGAGGCAGATCATGGCCCTCCCTGAGGAGGCCAGCCCAGGAGCGGAAAGGGCACGGATCAGCCCCGAAGGATCTCAGGTGGCATGCGGTGGGCAGGAGAGGCAGCTAATCCCAAATGGACTGTGTTCCCCCAACCCCAATGCCAGCCCCAAATCTGGTCAGCCTCCCAGCCACCTCCTGGGCATGCCCAGGCTGACTTTCTGGATGGAGCCCAGCCTCAGTCCATGACTGGATCTGGGGATTTGATTGAACACCTATAACTGGCCTTATACTCGTCCTGCTGCTTGAGAATATTTTAATGTCGGGGAACGTGATTTGTACTTTTGGTGCGTCTGTTCAAATGCTTGGTCACAGTGCCCTGCAGCCAGTGGATGCTCAGCACTGTGCAGTGTAGTTAGTGGACACTCAGCACAGTGCACTAGAGCCAGTGGGTACTCAGTCCCAGGGACAGGGAAGCAGCATGGCCTAGTGGATAGAGCACGGGCCAGGGAGTCAGAAAACGCTGGGATCTACTCCCGGCTCGGCCTCTTGTCTACCGTGTGACCTTAGGCAAGTCACTTCACTTGTCTGTGCCTCAGTTCGCTCGTCCCTGAAACGGGGTTTAAGATTTGTGATCTCTGTGTGGAACGGGGACTGTGTCCAACCAGATTATCTTGTATCTACCCCAGTGCTTAGTACAGTGTCTGGCCCATAGTAAGCGCTTAACAAACACCATTAACAACAACAAAGTGTAGTGGGCACCCAGCACAGTGTGCTACAGATAGTAGGTGCTCAGTTCCGGGCAGTGTGGTTAGTGGTCACCCGGGCGCCTGGTGCGGTGCCGTGTCGACGCTCAGTACGGTACCCGGCAGTCATTGGACGGTCGGTAAATCCCATCCCCGCTACTAGTTTCCCCAGGCTCCCCGTCTCCTCAGCTTTGACCCTGGGAGGGGCTGGGTTGTTTTTCCATAGGGGAGGAGGAGGGGGGAAATAGGGCAGGACTCCATCCCTGCTGCTGTTTTCCTCGTTCTTCGCCCAGCCCCTCCCTCCCACCTCCATCCTCAAATGTAGCCAGCTCTGGGGGGGAGTGTCCGTTATCATTGTAGGGAGAAGGAGAGGGAGAGAGAGAACGATTGCTGGGAAGGAGGAATGAGCCCCAGGCTGGGAGCCAGAACTCTGGGTCCCCCCCTGCCCGATTCCGGGGCAAAAACTGAAAGCCTTTGGAGCCTCTGTCTCCCCACATGAGGGAGACTGAGCAGCGGGTGGGAAC
Source organism: Ornithorhynchus anatinus (assembly GCF_004115215.2). Lineage (NCBI taxonomy): Eukaryota > Metazoa > Chordata > Mammalia > Monotremata > Ornithorhynchidae > Ornithorhynchus > Ornithorhynchus anatinus. The sequence continues at coordinate 913,848 of NC_041729.1, forward strand.
AGCCCATGTCAGCCTTCTCCATCCCTGCCCGACGAGCCCCCTGGGGTGGCCCTCGAACCAGAGCTGGGCTGGGCCTGCTGGAGGAGGCCGGGGAGGGGGACAGTGGCGGGGAGCGGGTTGGGCACTACCTCTCCACCCCCTTCCCAGTCTCGGAGGGGTTAACGGGACCCGCTCCCTCCCAACCTGTGATCTCACGGCCCCGTCGGCCAATCCCCACTCAGCAGCCTGGCAAAAGCAGAGCCCAGGAAGAAGGGGAGCCGAGAGCCCAAGCCTGAGTCCCACCAGGAGCCCTTGCTGCTGCTGCTGGGGCTGCTGCTGGAGCCGGTGGTGTACTGCTGCTGCTGCTGGCGCTGGTGGCAGTGGAGGTGGCGGCTCGCACCCTGGCGCCCCGCCACCCCAGCCCCGCCATGTAGGACCTGCTCTCCGTCCAGCCGGCTCGGCCTCCGCCACCCGGTACCCTCCGCCTTGCACCCGCCGGCTCCTCTCCGCCCGGCCCCCCAGCCAGGATGATGGGCTGCAAGACCAACTCCCTGACCTGCCTCCAGGGAGCCAAGCCGGGCCCCCCGCTGACGGCGGCCACGGACTCCACGGCCACCCTGCACAAGCTGGCGCTGGCCACGGGCGGCACGGAGCGGTCTTGGCATCGCTGCATCTTCCCCTTTGGCATCGTCTCCCTGGTCATCGGGCTGGCCGCCACCTGGATCACCTTCACCATCGACGGGCCGCGCATGGGCATCGCCAAGCTGGTCTCCGTGGCTGCGCTGCTCTTTGGCCTGGGCCTGCTGGTGGCCGCCCTGGCGTGCTGGAGGGCACGGCGGTGCCGGAGGCGGAGGGACGAGCCGCCGCCCGGGGGCCCAGACCCGGCACCCCTATGACCCGGACGGACAGACAGACAGGCAGCCACGGGACCCGGAACGGACCTCCCGACGCCCACCGTGGACCAGGGGTGCCGGTCATCCCCGCCACCTGGGTCCCTCTGGCCGGGCCGGGCCCTAAGCTGGGGAGGAGGAGAGAGGGATCTTGCTCCGGGGCTGACCCCCGGGGAGCTGGAGGGAAACAGTGGGGGGCTGCTGGGGACGAGGAGCCACGCTCCTCCCCCCGGGGGTGGCCTTCTCAGGGTCCCGACTTTGCTGGGTTGGCCACGGTGCCATGGAGGTTTCTGAGGTGCGGCGGGTGATGGGGGGCAAAGGGTCCTCCCTGGGCCTCTCCGCCCCCTGCCTGGTTCCCGTCCACAAGGCCAAGAGGGATCCATTTTTGTCAACTCGACAAGTTGAGGGACATTTTCCACTCCCGCCAGAGCTCTCGGGTGGGCAGAGATGAGCGACCGGGTGCTCAGGAGAGACAAGAGGCGGTCTGGGGGTGGGCAGAGCCACCAGGGTGGGCTGGGGTGACAGCAGCCGGAGACTGGGAGGCCCGAGAGAAGGGTGGGCTGAGTCTGTCTGGACCCCACTGGGCTAGGGAGCTCGAGCCGGGGAGGGCTGCTGAGGGGTCTGAGTGGGTTCGGGAAGTGGGTAGTTGTGAGACCTAAGCCCTGTTAGAGGGGGTCTGAGGGTTGTGCCCTAGCTCCAGGGGAGAGGGCAGTTGGGGGCTGGTGGTAGGGCCCCGGGCCCAAGGAGGAGGCTCCACACCCCATCCAACTGAAAGGGTACCCTAGCTTCCTCCCCACTGGAAGGGGGCCCTTTGGGAGCAGATCCGGGTGGGAAGGGTCAAGATGGAGGGAGCGTGATGTCCACTGTGAGACGGACTGGGGTGGAGGGGGTGCTCCTTGACCCCAGGACCTTCCCCATCCCACTGCCACTACCACCCTGGCACCGGGGGGGTGGGAGAGTTGGGTTGGGGGGGGGGGGTGTGTGTGCACTCGTGTGTGTGTGTGTGCATTGTGCAGTGGGGGCCTGCAGGTGTGGGCTAAAGGGCAGCAGGGATGGAGCTCCATTGGCTGCTGTCCAGACTTGAGAGGGTGGACACGCACTCTGGTAGAAGGTGATCCCCAGCCCCAAGCATTCAGATGAGCAAAGCTTCCCCTGGCTGCTGACCAACCCAGCAAGACCGTGGTCCAGTCCTCTCCCTGCCTCGGAGCTGATACCCCTCAACACCAAGTCCTGTCCCGGCCACTTCCACGCCAGTTGATTTCAGCCCCAACCGATCCCCTGGGTTCCCGGCCCTTCCCTCTGCCAAGGGAGCCCTCGCCCCCCGGGGAGTCACTGGATGGGGAGAAGGCAGGGCAAGACTCACTGCTTCTCCCAGGCCCGCCAGTGGCTGACCACCGGCGCAGACCCCAGCATTTCTCTGCCCTGCCGTTGCATCCTCGGTCCTGCCCCAGGCCCACACCGCCTTCCTGGTCTCCAAGACCCCGTCTGGTTGTCTATTTCAGTATAAAACACGAAAACCCCCTCGGTGTCCAGCCTGTTTGTCCTGGGGTCTGGGGGAGGGCGCGGTCAGGTGGGACTGGCAGGCAGGCAGGGAGGCCGGGGGCCCGATCCTGCTACCCCCAGGTTCCCCAGGCTTGCCCCTCCAGGGTCGGACTCAGCTGGAGTGACCGCCGAAGGCCAAGGCACGGCACTCTGCCCAGCTTCTGAAACACCGGAGCCCTCCATTCGGAAATGACATAATGGAGATGTGTGTGTTATTTGCTGATAAATGGCAAGATCTAGATGAAATGTCAGTATGTCCAGCCCCTGCCACCTCACCGGGGACCCCGCCCCCCCACTCAGTGACACAGTCCCTGCCCCTCTCCCCCAGTGCCCAAGCCTCTGCCCCTCTCCCCTAGCGCCCTCCTACCCTAGGAACCCTTGTTGCAGTTTTTCCACCCCACCGACACACCTGGCCTGCAGCCATCTCTGGGGTGAAGTAACTCCATCCTAGCAGAGGCAGGAGGGATGGGGCTCTAATCCAGTTGCAGCCCCGGTCCTATTGCGGAGAACAGCTCTTCGGGGCCAGGGTGAAAGGAGGAGGAGAAGGAGGAGAAGGAGGAAGAGGAGGATGAGGAGGAGAAGGTGAAGGGAATGGACATTCTTAGTGTCTTCCCCCGGGGCAGGGCTTGGGGTGGAGAAGGGGGGCCCAGAGCCCTCCATTCCCAGGACCTAGTGCTGTTCTGGAATCTTGGTATCCTCCTCACTTCCCACCCACGACCTCTGACCCGGGACCACTCCCAACGTAAGGCCCTATTATTGTGGGGGAGGGGCAGCACTGACAGGAGTTAAAATTCTGACCCTGTTGTCACTAATTGAATAGCAGGCAAATATATGCAGAGTAAATATGCTAATCTGCCGATTACATCTTAGCCAGCAAGGCCAGGCCAACCCTCCGATTGGCCGGCCCAGTCGTCCCACCCATCCAGCTGGGTGGAAGGTTTCTGGAGAGCATTGGTGGTGGGGCTGGCCCTCAGCCTAGTGGGTTAACGGCCCCGGCGGCCTCGGCCGGGCACCTTGTCCTGCTCCCCGGGACCGCAGCGGCAGCAGCCAACCCACCGGGGAAGGGCCGGGCCGGGCCGGGCCAGGCCAGGCCGGAGGGTGGGTGCCAGCTGGAAGCTACCATATCCCTGCCCCTGCAGGGCCCCCGAGGGCCCAGCCCTGATCTGCAGCTTGGCCCTGGGAACGAGGGAGGGGGCACGGGGACTCCCCGTTTCTGGACTCTCACTCGCTTTCCGTTCAGGAAGGCTTTTCTCAGGTGGCATTTGTTAAGCACTTTCTATGTAACAAGCACGGTTCTGAGCCCCCAGGGGAGATACAAGTTAATAAAGTTTCATATGGAGTTCGCAGTCCGACTAGGAGGGAGAACAGGTATTGAATCCCCATTTTACAGTGAGGGAACCGAGATCCAGAGAAGGGACTTGCCCCCAGTCACACAGCGGACAAGTGGAACTGGGATCAGAGCCCAGGTCCCCTGACTCCCAGGCCTGGGCTCTTTCTACAAGGCCACGTTGCTTCTCAGGTCTAACTTCACTCCTTCCTGCTGCATCCTTGACCTGTTCCCTCTCGTTCAAGCCCCAGAGGACATAGAGAACAGTGGTCATTATGGTCCGGGTGGGCACCACAGCCCCCAGAGTGGGCACAGGGGGCCGGGTTGAACCAGCCAGATGCCTTCTCGGGACCCCCTTCCTCCCCTTCTTTCCCCGACCCCCAGGAACGAGTCTCTGCCTGCCTCCCTGCCTTGGGTCCCAACGGGGTTAGGGGAGGGGGCCGGAGGACCAGGTCCCCGGGCTCTTACGTCTACAGGAACCGTGGAAAAGTACCACGGGGCCTGAAGCGGCTGAGGAAGCCGAGGAGGGAGAGGAGCCTTGGAGACCCGTTGCCATGGAAGCAGCCGAGGGAGCAGCTCCCCTAAAGCCGTCGTCTCTCTCCCCAGCCCAGCCACCCACTTCCGGCTCCACTGTCCCAGTTGTCTGCCTGCCAGGCACCACGCCCTGGCGTTGAGGTGGGGCAGGGGCCTGAGGAGAACCCGAGCCAGTGAGCAGGAGTGAGTATGCCCAGTACAATGCTCCTCACGCACCCAGTGCTCAGTAAATCTAACGGACACTTGGACAGAAGGCCAGGAGGGCGGGTGGATGTCCATGCAGACTCTCACTTGCCTCAGCATTGGCATCTCCCCACCTCACGGCAGGGCTCCACCTCGACCTGGCCTGGGACCAGCCCAGATATCAGAAATGCCTGGGGGCCTGGGTGGGGATGGCTCATGCTTCCCAATGTAGGGTGGGATGGGGTGGTGCTTCATGACATCACGCTGTGACCCTGGTGCTGTCAAGCATGCAGCATCTCACTGTCCAGGAGGCACTCAGTACAGAGGACTGCACCCAACGGGTTCGTGCTCAATCAGTACCAGCCCCACAGGAGGCCCAGCTGACCACTGGACCGCTCTCTGATGGCCACAGAAGGGGGTGCTGGGCAGCTTCTAGGCCCAGTTCCAGCCCCCTGATGCTGTTGTGGGGGGGGACCCAAGACAGGGCACGTGGCCAGAACTGGGAGCAAATGGATTAACCCTTCACTCGTCCTGCAGCTCCTGGAGGTGGGGAGGGAGGTTGGGGTAGGGGTGGGAGGCAGTGGGCCTTCTGCGGCCACTGAAGGCCCTTATATATAGTCACCCACTTCCTCTCTGTGCCTCACTCTCATTTCTCTCAACAATGACCTTCACTCATGTCCTCCCTATGGCCTGGAACCTCTCATACCCTCACACCTGAAAGATTAGCACTCTCTCCATCTTTAAAGCTCTCCTAAAATCACATCTCCTCCAAGAAGCTTTCCCGCAGTCCTGGAACGCCCTCCCTCCTCACCTCCGCCAAACTGATTCTCTTTCCCTCTTCAAAACCTTACTTAAAAATCACCTCCTCCAAGAGGCCTCCCAGACTGAGCTCCTCTTCCCCCTCTACTCCCTCTGCCATCCCCCCTTTACCTCTCCGCAGCTAAAGCCTCATTTTCCCCTTTTCCCTCTGCTCCTCCACCTCTCCCTTCCCATCCCCACAGCACTGTACCCGTCCGCTCAACTGTATATATTTTCGTTACCCTATTTATTTTGTTAATGAATTGTACATCGCCTCGATTCTATTTAGTTGCCATTGTTTTTACGAGATGTTCTTCCCCTTGACGCTGTTTAGTGCCATTGTTCTTGTCTGTCCGTCTCCCCCGATTAGACTGTAAGCCCGTCAAACGGCAGGGACTGTCTCTATCTGTTGCCGACTTGTTCATCCCAAGCGCTTAGTACAGTGCTCTGCACATAGTAAGCGCTCAATAAATACTATTGAATGAAAGAAGCTTTCCCTGACTAGTCTCTCATGTCCCCACCCAGTTCTCCCTCTCTTCTGCATTGCCTCTGTATTAGTCAACCAAGTACTTGATACTCACCCAAGGCCCAGAGCACTACTGCCCATAAAAACTGTGCCATATCGTACTCTCCCAAGTGTTTAGTACAGTTCTCTGTGCGCAATAAGTGCTCAGTGAACATCACTGATTGATTGACTGATATCCTTACACGCTGCTGCTTCCCCTCTCTGTCATTTATTTTGAAGTCTGTCTCCCCAGCAGCACCGAAACCTCTCCATTAGGCTGAACTGCATATTTTCCCTGTTTTACCAATGAGAAATCTGAAGCCCAGGGAAGTTAAGTGACTGGCTCAAGGTCACCTGGCAGACCGGGGCCGAGCCCGGGCTGAAACCGGGTCTCCCACTACGAGACCATGCTACCAGTGGCTCTGGCCCCTTCCAGAAGTTGCCATCAGCAGGGTGCTCTAAGATATGGGTTTCCCAGATGCCTGTGCCCCTGGCAATGGCATTATAAAAGTGCCCAAACTAGGGCAGGGCCGGGCCAGCCAGTTGAGGCTCAGCAATGGGCTGGGTCAGACCGGGTGAGCTTCCATATCCATGACAACATCGCAGGAAAACAAGCTGATTTTCTAGGGACGACGAAGAGACCCGCGGAGCTGGGGACCCAGGGAACCTGGAAGGCACCGCTGCCCGGCCCGGCGGCCGCCGAGAACAAAATGAGAGCCATCTCCCCAGGGTCAGGCTGAGGGCACCCTGCAGCCAGCTCCCCTAGTCCTCGGGTCATTGCTCGGGGGCGGGAGGACTGCTATCATAATAATTACAGTAATCCATCGCTGCTTCTGTGCCAAAATGACTTACCCAAGGTTGCCCAGCAGGTCAGGGGCAGAGCTGGAACTAGAACGGCCTCCAGCCTGCCAGCCCCGTGCTGTCTCCATTGAGTCGTGCTGCCTATTTTCTCCATTTTACAGATGTAAACTTGTTTTGAGCAGTGAACGGGTCAGTTTATTGTTCTATCGTACTCTCCCAAGTGCTTAGTATAGTGCTCTGCACACAGTAAATGCTCAATAAATAATGACAATGAATGTGGAAACTGATGCACTGCTTTGTCATGCCTCACGTGTCTATTTTCCAATCCTTCCTTCTCACCTTATAGTCTTCGACTGTGAACCTCTCCAGGGCCAGGGATTGGGGCAAATTCCTTTCTGGGCAGCTTTTCCAAATGCTTAGTCTAGTGCTCTAAAAACGGCAGGTGCTTAGTCAGTGTTGTCACTCTTACACTGGAGGTTCGTGAGAAGTGGGGAGATGTGCGGAATGATTTTTTTAGAAAAATGTTATGCGCAGCAGAGTGAAGTATGAACTGGATAGGAGAGTGGGGACAGAAGGGAGGTCAGCGAGGAGGAGGAGGAGGAAGAGGCTGATGCAGTAGCTGAGTCGGGATAGGACAAGGACCTGACTGGCCCAGAATGGTGGCAGTTTGGATGGAGAGAAAGGGACAGATTCTGGAGATGCTGGGGAGACAGAACCAGCAAAATGTGATGACTGACTGAATGTGGGGGCTGAAAGAGAGAGAAGAGCCAAGGATAATGCCAAGGTGTTGGGTTTGACAGATGGAGGGGATGCTGGTGCTGATGGGAAAGTTATGGGGAGGAGAGGACTCAGGAGAGAAGATGAGGAGTTCAGTTTTGGGCATGTTAAACTTATGGAGTCATCAGGACATCCAGGAAGAGAAATCCTGGGGTAGCAGAAGATGTGAAATTGCAGAAGGGAGAAGTCGGGGCTAGAGAGGTAGATTTGGGATTCAGACTCAACCATATAGCCATGAGAGAGGATGAGATTCACCAATGAAGTGAGTGTAAAGTGAGATAATCAGGCCAGAGCCTGGAGGGATCCTCACAGTTGGGGGATGGGAGGCAGAGGAGGAAGAAATGAAAGGGCCTGAGGAGCAGGTGGAGAGGTAGGGAGAACAAAAAGACAGGGAGGTCCGATAATGTTTCCAGGGGAAGAGGCTGGTTCTTGGGGTCAAAGCGCTCCTGAGAGGACTGGGAGGATTAGGACAGAGTAGAATCCATTAGATTTGGCAAGAAAAGGTAGGTCATTGGTGACATTGGAGAGAGCAATCTTCCTTATTGGAGTGGGCAGGGAACATTTCACTTTGCTAGTCTGTATTTTTCAAGCACCTAGTACAGTGCCCTGCATCTAGTGGATGCTCAATAAATGCTACTATTGTTATTACTATTGGAGCAGAGAAGGAACCAACCAGGATGGTAGAGGACAAGTGGAGAGTTGAAGGAGAGCAAGGGGAAACAGTATGTGTAAACAATACTTGGACAGAACTGGGAGGAGGGAGATGGGGCAATAGCTGGAAGGGGCAGTCACTTCAGGAGAAGGTTTTTTTTTTTAGAAGAGGGTATTAACATGAAGATCATCGTGGGATCACTAGGTGCAGATGGTAGGATCACCAGGAAATCCCATGGGATCAAAAGGGGAAGGGTGTGGGATCACCAAAGATCAGTCGGATCACTGGGGATCACCAGAGAAAGACCACGGGATCACTGTTGGACCACTACTGGATCATGGTGGAATCACCAGGGGACTACTGTGGGCTCCCTGTGAGATCAATCAATCAATGGTATTTGAGTGCTTACTGTGTGCAGAGCACTGTGCTCAGTGGTTGGGAGAATACGATACAATACATGATTATCTTATATCTTCCCCAGTGATTAGTACAATGCCTGACATATAGTAAAGAGCTTAACAAATACCACAATTATTATTATTATTATTTTACAGGAGAACTGGTAGAGATGTTCCCTGCCACAATGAGCTTACAGTGTAGAGGATATGAGAAAGCAACCAACACGTTTAGATCACCAAGGACCACTGTGGGATCACCAGGGAAGGACCATGCGATCCTTACTGGATCACCAGGGGATCCCTGGGAGATGACCAGAGGCCCATCATGGGATCATAACCAGTGAAGGGCCACTCTACTCAGGGAGGGTGGCCACTCCCACTGGTCACAGTGCCCTGGACTCCCGGTGTGGGGGTACTCTGATTCTGACTACAATTAGTCCAAAAAGGATCATCTGGCACTTTAATAAGTTCTTTCTTTTGAGATGTCCAGATCCAGGACAGAGCCTCCAGTGATTAGCAGGAACTCTTAGTTCTCCTGGGCGAGCAGAATGAGGTAAGGGCAAAAATGGGGTTGCAATAATGGTGATCACTCTCATCATAGTTACTAATAACGATAGCCTAGGCCCCCCCAACCCCTCTATAAGGAGTGGTGGGCAGAGGAGAAGGTGGATGGGGAAAGGGGAGAGACCAAGGCAGGACAGATAGGTGGAGCCCACAGGTTGCTTAGGGCTGGTTTGGAACCACCAAGGCTAGAGGGTTAGTGGATAGAGCATGGGCCTGGGAGTCAGAGGACCTGGGTTCTAATCCTGGTTTCACCACTTTTCTCCTTCGTGACCTTGGGCAAGTTGCTTAATGTCTCTGGGCCTCAGTTCCCCCATCTGTAAAATTGGGATTAAGAGTGTGAGCCCCACGTGGGACACGGACTGTGTCCAACCTGATTAACTTGTATCTATCCCAAGGCTTAGAACAGTGCTTGGCACATAGTAAGCGCTTAACAAGCATGGTAATGACTATTATTATTATTACTAGAAATATGCAGAAATCCAGTGTTGCGGCAACTCATTTTCTTAGCTGGCAGGGACCTCCATAAAGGCAGTACAGATATGGGGCTGTCAGTGCCCGGGGTGACAGCCAATGGGGGTCGAGAGTGGGAGGGGAAAGGGATGTCAGTAGCCATGGCCATAGGGTCAGCAGTTCAGTGAATCATATTTATCGAGGGCATACTGTGTGCAGACCACTATATTAAGCACATGGGAGAGTCAATATAACAGCAGAACAGACACATTCCCTGCCCACAACAAGCTTACAATCTAGAGGGTGAGACAGACATTACTATATATAAATAAAATTACAGATATGTACATACGTGCTGTGAGGCTGGGAGCGGGGATGAATAAAGGGAGCAAGTCAAGGTGGAGCAGAGGAAAGGAGGGCTTAGTCAGGGAAGGCCTCTTGGAGATGTGCCTTCAATAAGGCTTGAATAACAATAACAACAACAGTAACAATAATGATAATAATGTACCTTCAATAAGAGGGTGGCAGGGTGGGATGAGGCCGGGGAGCCCCCCGAGACCCAAGTCTTGAATTTTTCATTGATGGTGAGGGTGCCGGCACCATGGCAGTGTGCTGCGGAGGGGAGGAGAGGGGGGCTGGCGACCAGGGAAGCTCTGGGCTGTGAACTGGCCTCCCGTGGCAAGAGGCGGGCAGACAGGCTTCCATTCAGGGCAAGGGGAAGCAACTGTGCAGGGAACAGGACTTTGTGGGAGGGGGGAGCGGCCTTTCACTTTCTCCAGTCAATCAGACTGGGCAGCTGGCCCGGGGGATGGGAAAGGAGAAACAAGCTCCAGTTTTTGCAGGGGACCCAGCGAAGCCTGGCACTGGGCGCCTCAAGGTTCATCTCCTGCCGTGTCCTAAAACAAACCCTCCCTCTCTCCCTCCTTTCCTTCCTCCCGTCCTCATGTCCTCCTTCTGCCTGGCCGGCTGCTCCCCCACCCCCTACCCTGTATTACGTGCTTGAGAAAGTAGACTATAACAATAAACAGACACATTCCCTGCCCACAACGAGCTCACTGTCTAGAGGGGGAGGCAGACATTAATATAGATAAATGATAGATATGGACATAAGTGTGGTGGGGCTGGCGGGGGTGGGGGGTGAAAAAGGGAGTAAGTCAGGGCAACATAGAAGGAGTGGGAAAAGAGGAAAGCGGTCTTAGTCAGGGAAGGCCTTTTGGAGGAGATGGGCCTTGGATGGGGGAGGGAGGTGAAGAGTCATTGTCGGATTTGAGGAAGGAGGGCATTCCAGGCCGGAGGGTCCCCAGCAGGCCAGAGGCAGAGCAGGCCCAGAACCTGGGCCCCTGGGTGCCCTGACTCCCAGAACCTGGGCTCTCTCCTCCAGACCCTCGTAATCTTCCACACTGGATCAGCACCTCTGACTGCCTCTCGGCCCCACCTACCCTCTCGCTGGCAGATAAACCGGATTCTCTCAGCCTTGCTGCCTCCTCCTCCTCCTTGCTGTCCCCAGGCCTGGCTCCGGGAGCATTCTACACCCCCAGAAGTCTATTTTTCATGAATTGCGGCACCTTAATTACTCCCTGTGACAGGCCCCTCCTGGACAGCACAGCTTGGAATGAGTCACAGTGGGCCTGATTGAAAATCCCCCCTCACTTCCTGTTTCCAGAGACAGATGCTAATGGCTTTTGTCCTTTAGGAAGCATTGGGCTTCCTGAGGGCTAGAGACCCCCGGCTGTGGGAAGCCAGAGTCCCTGCTGAGCTGGGAGAGCAGTGATAATAATGAAAATAATGGTATTTGTTACGCACTTACTGTATGCCAGGCTCTATACTAAGTGCTGGGGTGGATACAAGCAAATCAAATTGGACACAGTCCCTGTCTCACATGGAGCTCATGGCCTCATTCCCTATTTTACAGATGAGGTAACTGATGTACAGAGAAGTGAAGTGACTCGTCCAAGGTCACACAGCAGACAAGTGGCATTGCGGGTATTAGAACTCATGACCTTCTGACTTCCAGGCCCAGGCTCTAGCCACTATGCCATGCTACTTCACTGGCAATTTATTCAGGCCACATGGTGTGCACAGAGGGAGTCCACTCAAGGTACACGGGGAGCCCGCTTGGAGCATGTGAGGGGCCCAGTCAGGGCATATGGGGTGCAGCTCAGGGCACACTGGGAGCCCCACTCAGGGCACACAAGGAATCTGCTCAGGACACCAGGGGAGCCCTGCTCAGGGCACACGGGGAGCCCTGCTCAGGGCACACGGGAAGCCCTGGTCAGGGCCCAGACATCCCCGTCTCCCAGGGGCTCCCGAACCAGAGCGCGGCAGGGACTTGTGGTCACTGCTGGAGCCAGAGCCAGCCAGCACGTTCCCAACATCAACCGAGGCCTTCGCAGAGCACCTGCCGCATGCACAGCATGGTGCTAAATGCTTCCATGAGAGGGCCAGCAGAAAGGCAAGACTATGCAGAGGCAGTGTGGCCTGGTGCAAAGAGCACAGGACTGAGAGCAGGGAGACGGAGTGGGAAAAGAGGAAAGCGGGCTTAGTCAGGGAAGGCCTCTTGGAGGAGATGGGCCTTGGATGGGGGAGGGAGGTGGAGAGTCATTGTCGGATTTGAGGAAGTAGGGCATTCCAGGCCAGAGGGTCCCCAGCCAGTCTAGTCCCAGCTTTGTCCCGGCCTGCTGTGTGCCACTGGGCAAATCTCTCAACCTCTCTGGGCCCACTCCCTCATCTGGAAAATGGGCATAATGGGGAGCACGGTCTAGTGGTCCCCGACTAAGCCCTCATTTCCTCTTCTCCCTCTTCCTTCTGTACCTCCCTTACACTTGGACTTCACCCCTTTATTCACCTTCCCTCAGCCCCACCACACATTCCCTGCTCACAACGAGCTTACAGTCTAAAGGGGGAGACAGATATTAATAGAAATAAATAAATAGATATGGACATAAGTGCTGAGGGGCTGGGGGGGATTAATAAAAGGAGCAGATCAGGGCGACGCAGAAGGCAGTGGGAGAAGACGAGAGGAGGGCTTAGTCCCGGAGGGCCTCTTAGAGGAGTTGTGCCTCAGTAAGGCTTTGAACCAGGGGGAGAGTAATTATCTGTTGGGCAAGAGCCCCGGAGCCAAGCGCAGGACCAGGGGCCGGGAGCTGAGCCGGCCTCACCGGTCCCCAGGCCCTGGGCATTGTTGAGTTCCGCTCACTGAGCATTAGCATTTGAAGGAAACCACTCTTGGTGCCAAAGAAGGCTGCTAAATAACCCAGCCTGGGTGGGGAGGCACTCTGCGCCCAAGCTTTTCCTTCCCTTGAGCACTTGGAGAGAGCGGACCAGGGTTGCTGTCACCTCAGAAACCACCTAAGACCACCCGCCAAGCCACAGATCAGTCACTCGACCAGGAGGTCACTGGTATTTACGCGACACACTGTACGAGTGCTTGGTGTGACCTTGTGGTATGGAGAAGTGGTGTGGTTTAGGGGATAGAACACGGGTCTGGGAGTCAGAAAGACGTGGGTTCTAATCCCAGCTCTGCTACAAGTCTGCTGTGTGACCTTGGGCAAGTTGCTTCACTTCTCTGGACCTCATCTGGGAAATGGGGATTAAGATTGTGAGTCCTGTGTGGGACAGAGACTCTGTCCCACCCAATTACCTTGTATTTATCCCAGTGCCTGGCAATAGCAAGTGCTTAGCAAATGTCACGATTATTATTATTATTTCTACTTGTGGAGAGAGTCCGGGCCTGTGGATCCCAGGTTCTAAACCAGCTCCATCACTGGCCTGCTGTGGGACCTCAGGTGAGTCACTTAACCTCTCTGGCCTCAGTTTCCTCACTTGTGAAATGGAGACAAGACTCCGGTTCTTTTGGCACCATGTCTAATTCCCACCTGGGCATCTTTCCTAGCACTTAATAATAATTGTAATAACTGTGGGATCTGTTAAGTGCTTACTATGTGCCAAGCACTGTTCTAAGTGCTGGGGTAGATACAAGGTAATTGGGTTGGACACAGTCCTGGTCCCACATGAGGCTCACAGTCTTAATCTCCATTTTACAAACAAGGGAACAGAGGCCCAGAGAAGTGAAGTGACTTGCCCAAAGTCAAACAACAGACAAGTGGAGGAGCTGGGATTAGAATCCAGGTCCTTCTGACTCCCAGGCCCCAGCCTCTTTCCACTAGACCTCCCGGCTTCTCTAATACAGCACTTAATACAGAGCTCTACCCAGAGTGAGTACTTAATGAATACTATTACCTATTAAATACTTAATAAATATCCCAGTTGAATCATATGCATTTATCAACCTCATTACTATCATTATTATTACCATTTATATTATCAGCTTCCTCCCTGCCCCGGGCTTCTCTTCAGACGATCTTACATCCAGCTGCCCAAACCGTGTTCCTAAGGAGCTACTCAGGACAAACCACTCTCCTCCTCCAAAATGTCCAATGACCAAACCGACGAGAGCCATTTACATGTCAACCTCCCCGTCAAGACCTCGTGTTGTTTACTTGCTTTCCACTTGGGCTTTTTCTCCGCCAGCAGATCGTTCCGACTCAGCCTCTTTCTCCACTTCTCGTGCCAATTAGGTCCTAGACTCTGTGACGTGGGCCCTGCCTCCTGGAGGATGTGGTTCGTTCTTAATCCCTTGGAGCCAACTAATTCTGTCTGGAGGCGGCTCTTGCCTAATTATTCCAAATACCCAGAGCCGCTGGTCAACAGGGATCAGCCAGGGAACACAGTGATTGCCAAGGGACACAGTAGTACTTGTTAACTACTCGAGAAGCAGCGTGGCCTAGTGAGATTACTATTATTAATATTAATAATAACAGTAGTTGCTGAGTGCCGTGCACCATACTGAGTGCATGGCAGAGGGCAACGGAAGCCAAAACACATGCTCCTGGCATGTAAGCAGAGTGCTCCGCACACAGTAAAGAGAAGCAGCATGGTCTAATGGATAGAGCATAAAACAGGGTTTTAATCCCAGCTCCATCACTTGTCTGCAGTGTGACGCTGAGCAAGTCACTTCACTTCTCTGTGCCTAGGTGACCTCATCTGAAAAGTGGGGATGGATTAAGACTGTGAGCCTCATGTGGGACAGGGACTGTGTCCAACCTGATTACCTTGTATCTACCCCAACGCTTAGCACAATGCCTGGCAGAGAGTAAACACTTAACAAATACTGCAGTTATTACTAGTAGTAATAATAGTAAGCACTTGAATAAAATTGATCGATTGATCACCATGGGCAGGATATGTGTCTACCAACTCTGTTATACTGTACTCTCCCAAGTGCTTAATATAGTGGTCTACATAAAGTGAGCACTCAATAAATATCATTGATTGAAGGAGCTTATGAGCTAATGCATAGGCATCATCCATTCCTAATATCGTACGGAAGCAGTGTGGCCTCATTTTTAGAGGCTGGGGCTGGGAGTCAGAGGACCTGGCTTCCAATCCCGACTCCGCCACTTGTCTGCTGGGTGATTTGGGGACAAGTCATTTCACTTCTCCGTGCCTCGGTTACCTCAACCGAAACTCTGGGAGCAATGTGTGTACGGGACTCTGTCCAACCTGATTATCTTGTACCTCCCCCAGGCCTTAGTACAGTGTTTGACATATAGTAAGTGCTTAACAAATACCACAGTTATTATATCTAAAGTAACTGGTCAGCGACGATTGTCAGGGTACATAGTACAGTGTGTGGTACAGTGCTGGGCACCTAACAAGCATTTAACAAATCATATTATTATAGAAGTAGTAGGTGATGGTATTAATTTGATCCCCAGAGGTTGCGGTGCATTGTACTGAGCACTGGGGAGATGAAACAGAACCCCAAGACATATTCTCTGCCCATAAGGGGCTTCCACTCTAATAGGCATGTTCCACCTACCTGGTGGGTGGTCACCGTCAGGAGGCATCAGCAACATCCAGGGAGGGGAAGCAGCATGGCCTAGTGGATAGAGCACAGTGCTGGGATACAGAGGACCTGGGTTTCGGTTCCGGCTCTGCCTCTTGTCTGCTGTGTGACCTTGGACAAGTCACTTAACTTCTCTGGTCCTCAGTTATCATACCTGTAAAATGGGGATGAAGACTGTGAGCCCCACACGGGACAACCTGATTACCTTTTATCTACTCCAGTGCTTAGAACAGTGCTTGGCACATAGTAAGCGCTTAACAAATACCAACATTATTATTATATTATATCTGTAAAATGGGGATTAAGACTGTGAGCCCTATGTGGGGCAGGGATTGTGTCCAACCAGATTGGCTTGTATCCACCCCAGCGCTTAGAACGGTGCCTGGCCCATAGTAAGCGCTTGACAAATACCAAAATTATTATTATTGACTTTTCTGTGCCTCATCTATAATTTGGGGATTAAGACTATGAGTCCCACATGGGACATGGGCTGAGTCCCTCAATCTCAAAAAACTCCAGTGCTTGCCCATGCACCTTCTTATCAAATAAAAACTCTTCACCATTGGCTTTAAGGCTCTTCATCACCGTGCCTCCTTCTATCTCAACCTCACTTCTCTCCTTCTATAACCCAGCCCGCACACTTCGCTCCTCTAGGGTTAACCTTCTCACTGTGCCTCCATCTTGCCTGTCTCGACCCCGACCCCTAGCCCACGTTCTGCCCCTGGCCTGGAACGCACTCCCTCCTCCAATCTGACAGAAAATGACTCTCCCCGGCTTTAAAGCTTTACTGAAGACACATGTCCTTCAAGAGGCCTTCCCAGACTAAACCCCAACCTTTCCTCATTACCCACTCCCTTCTGCATCTCTCTGACTTGCTCCCTTTGCTCTTCACCTCTCCCAGCCCCACAGCACTTATGTACAGCACTAATGTACATACCTATAATTTTATTTATTAGCATTGATGTCTGTCTCCCCTCCTCTAGACTGTAAGCTTGTTGTGGGCAGGGAATGTACAGTGCTCTGCTCACAGTAAGTGCTCAAAAAATGCAATTGAATGAATGAATGAATGAGTCCAACCTGCCTAGAAAAGCAGTGTGGCTTAGAGGAAAGTGCAAAGGCTTGGGAGCCAGGGGAAATGGGTTCTAATCCCGGTTGTGCCACTTGTCTGCTGTGTGACCTTGGGCAAGCCACTTAACTTCTCTGTGCCTCAGTTACCTCATCTGTAAAATTGGGGATTAAGACTCAGAGCTCCACGTGGGACACCCTGATTACCTTGTACTTACCCCAGCGCTTAGAACAGTGCTTGGCACATAGTAAGCTCTTAACAGATACCATAATTATTATTACCAATCCTAGTGCTTAGAACAGGGCCTGACATCTAGTAAGTGCTCAACAAATACCATAAAAGGGGGGAAGCCAGGCTAGGCCTCAAATTCCAACTCTACCATCTCTGAGGTCATGGGTTCAAATCCCGGCTCTGCCGCTTGTCAGCTGTGTGACTTCAGGCAAGTCACGTAACTTCTCTGTGCTTCGGTTACCTCGTCTGTAAAACGGGCATTAAGAGCGTGAGCCCCACGAGGGACAACCTGATCACCTAGTAATAATAATAATAATGTTGGTATCTGTTAAGTGCTTACTATGTGCAGAGCACTATTCTAAGCACTGGGGTAGATACAGGGTAATCAGGTTGTCCCACGAGGGACTCACAGTTTTAATCCCCATTTTACAGATGAGGTAACTGAGGCCCAGAGAAGTTAAGTAACTTGCCCACAGTCACACAGCTGCCAAGTGGCAGAGCCAGAATTTGAACCCATGACCTCTGACTCCCAAGACCGGGCTCTTTCCACTGAACTGTGCTGCTTCTCTAGTATCCTCCCCAGCGCTTAGAACAATGCTTTGCACATGGTTAGCGCTTAACAAATTCCATCATTATTAATATTATGCCCAGTTTCCATCCACTCCCCACCTGCAGCAAAGGGGCACCGCTGGCTTGGAGGCCCCCGAGGCCCCACTGCTCGTGCTCCTGTTTTACCGTTGGATGCTGAGATGGCAGGCGGGTGGGGCTGATGGTCCCACAGCATACCATAATAAGAATAATAATTATTATTATTAAAGAGGGGCGTGAAGATGAGGGTGGGCCTGAATCTGCACGCACGGGGCAGCCACGTGCCCGGCCGGCGCGACCCTCGGGCGCCCCCTCTCGGCGGACGCCACGGCCCTGGAGGGTGACGTCACCGCGCAGGGAACCTCACGTGCGCCTGCGTGCCCGGCTCCGGGCACGTGGCTTCAAACGCTCGTGCGTGCCCGGCGTCGGGCACATGGCTTCAAATGCGCGTGCGTGCCCGGCGTCGGGCACATGGCTGCGAGTGCGCATGCGTGCCCGGCGGCCCCGCGGGCCTCCAGCTGGCGAGGTCACTGGGGCCTGCTGCCCCAGGGCTTTTCCCTCAGTTGCACATGGCTTTTCGCCCTTTGTTCACCCATCCCTCGCCCCCACAGCACTTATGTACATATTCTTAATTCATTTATTTATATTAACATCTGCCTCCCCCCCAGACTGGAAGCTCACTGTGGGCAGGGGACGTGTCTACCCACTCTATTGTGTTGTTGCCCTCTCCCAGGCGCTAAGTAAAATAAAAAAAAAAATGTTGGTATTTGTTAAGTGCTTACTATGTGCAGAGCACTGTTCTCAGCACTGGGGTAGATACAGGGTGATCAGGTTGTCCCACGTGAGGCTCACCGTCTTAATCCCCATTTTACAAATGAGGGAACTGAGGCACAGAGAAGTGAAGTGACTTGCCCACAGTCACACAGCTGACAAGTGGCAGAGCCGGGATTCGAACCCATGATCTCTGACTCCCAAGCCCGGGCTCTTTCCACTGAGCCACGCTGCTTCTCTAAGTACAATGCTCTGCACTTAATAATTACAATTGATTGATTGATTGATCAGCAGCCATACAGGGCAGGGGGAAGGAAACGTCAGGTTCCCGTTGGGGCGGCTGGCGAAACGGGTCCGTAACATTGGCGTTATCCTCGACTCCTTTCTCGGATTCAACTCACGTATTCAATCCATCACTAAATCCTGACGTTTTTACCTTCACAACGTCGCTAAATCCGCCCTTCCTCGCCATCCAACTGCTACCACGTTAATCCTATCCCACCTTGATTACTCCATCAGCATCCTTGCTGACCACCCTGTCTCCTTTCTCTCCAGTACATAGTTCACTCTGCTGCCATGATCATTTTTCTGCAAAAACATTCAGGACGTTTCCACACTCCTCAGAGAACTCCGGTGGTTGCCCATCCACCTGGGCATCAAACAAAAGCTCCTCACCATTGACTTTAAAGCCCTCAATGCCCTTGTCCCCTCCCACCTCACCTCGCTGTTCTCCTACTACAACCCAACCCCACACACTTGGTTCCTCTAATGCCAACCTTCCCCCTCTGCCTCGATCTCATCTATCTTGCCAAAGACCTCTTGCCCACATCCTATCTCTGGTCTGGAATGCCTTCCCTCCTCAAATCTGACAATTACTCTTCCCTTTCAAAGCCTTATTGAAGGTGCATCTCCAAAAGGCCCTCCCTGACTAAGCCCTCCTTTCATCTCCTGCCTCTCCCTTTCATTCATTCATTCAATTGCATTTATTGAGCGCTTACTGTGGGCAGAGCACTGTACTAAGCACTTGGGAGAGTACAATACAACAATGAACAGTCACATTCCCTGCTCACAAGGAGCTTATGAATCATCCTGACCTGCTGCCTTCATTCACCCTCCCTTTGCATCCCCACAGCACTTATGTACATATCTGTAATTTATTTATGTTAATGTCTGTCTCTTCCTCTAGACTGTATGCCTGCTGTGAGCAAGGAATGTGTCTATTTACTGTTAGACTGTACTCTCCCAAGCACTTAATGCAGTATTCTGCACACAGTAAGTGTTCAAGAAATATGAATGAATGAATGAAAGAAACACACAGCTAGTACGTGAGCATGGAGCCCCGCACACAGTAGGTACCCAATAATGAATCAAGTAATCAATTATATTTATTGAGAGCTTTATGCGGGGAGAAAGCTGTACTAAGTGCTTGGGAGAGAACATGGTCTGAACGATTTTGAAGGAAAATGATTCAAGAGCTTTGATGAGGTGCAGAGAAATGGGGTCGGATACACAGGTGGAGAGGGTGGATTTTGAGAGAAGGCAGGAGATTTCCTCTGGAGATAGTGCTGGGAAAGATGGGAGAGTTTAAGAAGGGCCAGGAAAAAGAAGGGACTGGGGAGGGGGAGGGGAGATTTTCAGGAGATCAAGCCTGATAGTGTCAGATTTGTTGATGAAGAAAGTGGCCAGGTCACTGGGGGCAAGGGATGGGGGAGATGGGGTGACAGAAGACCTGAGCAGGGAGTTGAAGGAGTTGCCCAAGATGGTCAAGATGGCTCTCCACCGGCCCACACTACCTCAGTTGCTTCCTGTCAACTCCCAGCTTTCTGGGCCTTTCCTTTTTTTTTTTAATGGTATTTGTTAAATGCTTACTACATGCCAGGTATTGTACTAGCGCTGGGGTAGACACAGGTTAATCAAGTTGAACACAGTCCAGGTACAACATGGGGCTCACGGTCTTAATGCCCATTTTACAAATGAGGTAACTGAGGCACAAAGAAGTTACCCAAGGTCATATGGCAGACAAGTGACAGAATCAGGATTAGAACTAGACTCTCTGGGCTGCCCCTCTGGACACCCCCAGGACTTCACAGGGGCCTTTCTGGGGGCTCAGTAATCAGGGTGGGACCCCTCAGTGTTCATTCATCTTTCCACACAAAAGGCTGTCTCTGTGCCTGTGCACACACACACACACAGAGACACACACAAGACCTCCTGGTTTGTGGGGGCATATGTATGTGTCTTTGTCTCCTATAACAGGTTGTTTTTGCCCACTCAGGAAAACCCATTGCGAAATGCTCTGTGAGTCTCCCGGGCCTCTGTTAATGAAAGCCGCAGCAGACACCACCATAGAAACAGTTTTTATTATTTTACATTTCCATAATGATAATTCCCATTTCTCTGGTTGATGCACTTCTTCTGGAATATTTATAAGCAGGACTCGGTCTTGTTTTAGAGCCTAAGAACCTAAGGCCATAAGCAACGCCGTGGATCCACTCAGTCCATCCAGATCGGGTCTGATCGGATTACATTGTACCCCCTCCTTGCTTAGCTTCAAGGAAGCATCTCATTAATGCCAGTGTTATTATCCAGCCCAGTGTTCTGTCTCCACCATAAGCCTCAAAGTTTGCTGGGAGAACAATTGGGCAGTTCTCTCCTTAGCACCAGTGCTGATAGATGTATCTCTATGGCCTGGAATGCCCTTTCCCTACCCCAAATTTGCCGGAAGCCAGCGCTCCCCACCTTCACGGCCTTCCTGAAATCCCACCTCCTCCAACAGGTCTTCCCTGATTAACTCCCTGCAACCCAGTCATGCAGACCAACCCCTTTAAGCACTTGATATTTACCCCACCATCAGCCCCACAGCCTTCATGTCCATATCCGTGATTTATTTATTTATTTTAATGTCTGTTTACCCCTCTAGGCTGTAAGTTTCTTGTGGGAAGGGAATGTGTCTATCAACTCTGTAGTATGGTACTCTCCCAAGCACTTCGTTCAGTGCTCTGCACACAGTAAGCACTCAATAAATACCATCGGCCGATGGAACCATTCAAACATGCAGCCCTTTATTTATCTGGATGTTCATGTGGGCCTTCAATTTCTCTATTTGGTTATTTTGTTCCGATCTATTTAGGCCACTTCCTGCCATATCCTTATTCTCCCTTCTGTCCCCTCAATTTGGAAAAGTTTTCCCACCTGCCTCCCGTTCGATCATAAGCTCCTTGAATGGAGGGGACCTGGGTCTTGTTGCTGCTACATTCTTCCAAGCACTCAGTTCAGTGCTTCGTATACCCTGTGATTTAAGCATCCTGTCATATAAGTACACTTGCCCCCTTTTTCTTCTTCTTCCGGTATACAAATTATTCTGTGTCTGTCTCCACCTCCCCTCCACCCACACTCCCCCTTAACTGTCAGCTCCTTGAGGGCAGGGATTGGGTTTACTGACTCCATCATATTTTCCCAAGTGCTCAGGATAGTGCTCTGCACACAGTAGGTGCTCACTAAAAGCTACTGATTGATTGTTGAGCAACCAAAAGGTGTTCTGTAAGTCCCACGGACTGGCTGACTTTTCTGGGCCTCAGTTATCTCATCTGTAAAATGAGGATGAAGACTGTGAGCCCCACAGGAGGCAACCTAATTCCTTTGTATCTACTCCAGCGCTTAGAACGGTGCTTGTGACATAGTAAGCTCTTAACAACTACTAACATTATTATCATTATTATTATTATTATTATTATTATTATTAAACGAGGGTCTGCCGGAGACCCTCCCCACCGCCTCAGCTCGGGTCTCTCAGCTCGGGGAGGTGGTCGTCTCTGAACTGGGGGCCGGTCCCAGTCCTTCTCCTGAGGAGCATGCAGGGCCTCGAGGATGGCCCGGCTGCTCCATCCCCACGGGCCCAAGGAACCTGAGCCAGTCCCCCCGGGCCCAACTTGGGCTCGAGGACCAACGTGGGCACAGTGGACCCGGGCAGCCTCCGACATCCCTCGTCATCCCTGAAGGCGGATGAGTAGTTTCTCCTGCTTCAGAAGCCCCTTGAAAGGGATTTCCATGACTCAATGGCAAGAGCCCGGGCTTGGGAGTCAGAGGACATGGGCCCTAATCCCGCCTCCGCCACTTGTCTTCTGTGTGACCTTGGGCAAGCCGCTTCACTTCTCTGGGCCTCAGTTACCTCATCTGTAAAATGGGGATTGAGACTGTGAACCCCATTTGGGACAGGGACAGTGTCCAACCCAATTTGCTTTTATATACCCCAGTATATAAACAGTGCAGTTGCTTGTTAATTGTTAACAAACGTGTCTAAAACTGAGCTCCATATCTTCCCTTGAGAAGCATCGTGGCTCAGTGGAAAGAGCCCGGGCTTGGGAGTCAGAGATCATGGGTTTGAATCCCAGCTCTGCCACTTGTCAGCTGTGTGACTGTGGGCAAGTCACTTAACTTCTCTGGGCCTCAGTTCCCTCATCTGGAAAATGGGGATTAAGACTGTGAGCCTCACGTGGGGCAATGTGATTACCCTGTATCTACCCCAGCACTTAGAACAGTGCTCTGCACATAGTAAGGGCTTAACAAATACCAACATTATTATTCCCTCTCAAACCCTGACCTCTCCCTGACTTTGCCCGTCACTGTGGACAGCACGACCATCCTTCCCATCTCACAGCCCTCAACCTTGGTGTCATCCTTGACTCTGCTCTCTCATTCACCCCAAACATCCAGTCAGTCACCAAAACCTGCCGGTTTCACCTTTACAGCATCGCCAAGACCCACCCTTTCCTCTCCAACCGAACTGCTACCAGAGCGGTGCAGGCTCTCATAATATCCTGACTGGATTATTGTGTCAGCCTTCTCTTTGATCTCCCTCCCTCCTGTTTCTCCCCACTCCAGTCTATTCTTCACTCCGCTGCCCAGATTATCTTCCTATAGAAACACTCTGGGCCTGTCACTTCCCTCCTCAAAAACCTCCAGTGGCTGCCTATCAACCTTCGCAAGAAACAAAAACTCCTCACTCTGGGCTTCAGAGCTCTCCATCCCCTTGTGCCCTCCTACCTCACCTCCCTTCTCTCCTTCTCCTGCCCACCCCTTACACTCTGCTCCTCTGCCGCTCAACTCCTCACGGTCCCCCGTTCTCTCCTATCCCGCCGTCGACCCCCGGCCCACATCCTCCTGCTGTCCCGGAATGCCCTCCCTCCTCACCTCCGCCAAACTAACTCTCTTTCCCTCTTCAAAGCCCTCCTGAGAGCTCACCTCCTCCAGGAGGCCTTCCCAGACTGAGCCCCCTCTTTCCCTCTGCTCCCCTCCCCTCCTTTCCCCATGATCCTCTGCTCTTCCCCCTTCCCCTCCCCTCAGCACTATGCATATTTGTATGTATTATTTATTACCCTATTTATTTTGTTAATGAGGTGTATATCTCCATGATTCTATTTTTCTTGATGATGTTTGCTTTGTTTTGTTTTGTTCTGTTTTGCTTTGCTGTCTGTCTCCCCCTTTTAGACTGTGAGCCCATCACTGATCAGGGATTGTCTCTGTTGCCAAATTGTACCTTCCAAGCACTTAGTACAGTGCTCTGCACATAGTAAGTGCTCAATAGACACTGTTGAATGATTGAATTATCTTCTCTTTCCCTTCCTCCCGACCAAGATCATTTATCCATTAATTCAATTGGTTTTATTGAGTGCTTTCTGTGTGCAGAGCACTGTAGTAAGTACTTGGGAGAGGACAAAACAACAATTAATAGAAACATTCCCTGCCCACAGTGAGCTTCCGGTCTCCCTACGCTCTGACCTTCTACCCCAACCTGCTGTGGGAAAATCATGTCAAGAAGAAACCCAACCCACAATCTCCCAGGAGGGTACAAGTGGCGGGAAGGAGGGACCCAGCTCCAATCCTTCCCTTCTTGGACAGAGAACAAGAACTCTATTCTCTCCCTGAAGGTGGGTGTGAGAGAGGGAGAGAGCCAGCCTTGCCAGCTCAGAAAACGAGATCATGTAGGAATCTTGCCAAACCGCGGTGCGTCTTACAGCCTAGAATAGAGCAAGTCATCTATAGGATTCTTGTTTGGCGTTCAGGCATAGAAATAGGATCGGCCGATGCAAATGAGACGCATTTAGAAACAGATGAGCCCAGAAGAAATTAGCTTGTTAATAAATATAATTTTCCCAAAGCCTATTACGCACTTGGTCCAGGCTCCCAGGGTGGAGATTATACATGGCAGAGCGCACAGGCCCAGATCCGAATCCCAAGAAGCAACCTTTTGGGGTGACAGCGTGACGCAGGCTGAGCAGGAGTTGGCCCGCTGGGGGGCCCCGGGCAGCATGGCACGGGTCCCCCTCGAAGGGGGGAGGGGAACCACCTGCCCTAGAAGACAAAGCCACAATCAATCAGTCAATCAAACAATTCATTCATTTATTCATTCACTCATTCATTCATTCAATTGTATTTATTGAGCGCTTACTGGTTGCAGACCGCTGTACTAAGCACTTGGGAGAGGACAACACGACAATAAACAGACACATTCCCTGCCCACAGTGATTAATAATAATAATAACAATGATGGTATTTGTTAAGCGCTTACTAGGTGCCGAGCACTGTTCTAAGTGCTGGGATAGATACAGGGTAATCAGGTTGTCCCACGTGAGGCTCACAGTGAATCCCCATTTTACAGATGAGGTAACTGAGGCACAGAGAAGTTAAGTGACTTGCCCACAGTCACACAGCTGACAAGTGGCAGATCTGGGATTCGAACCCATGACCTCTGACTCCGAAGCCCAGGCTCTTTCCACTGATCCACGCTGCTTCCCAATCAGTAATACGATGATTAATCGTATTTACTGAGTGCTTTCTGTAATAATAAGGAAGGTATCTGTTAAAGGCTTAATATTTGTAACACACTGTTTTAAGTGCTGGCGTAGACACAAGCTAATTGAGTTGGGCACAGTCCCTGTCCCACATGGGGCTCACAGTCTTAATCCCCCATTTTACAGATGAGATAACTGAAGCGCAGGAAAGTGAAATGACTCACCCAAGGTCACACAGTAGACAAGTGGTGGAGCCAGGATTAGAATGGCTCATTATCTTCTCCCATGTCCTTCTGCATCACCTTTACAGTTGGATTTTCTCCTTTTAATAATAATGTTGGTATTTGTTAAGCGCTTACTATGTGCAGAGCACTGTTCTAAACACTGGGGTAGACACAGGGGAATCAAGTTGTCCCAAGTGGGGCTCACAGTCTTAATCCCCATTTTACAGATGAGGGAACTGAGGCACAGAGAAGTTAAGTGACTTGCCCACAGTCACACAGCTGACAAGTGGCAGAGCTGGGATTCGAACTCATGAGCCCTGACTCCAAAGCCCGTGCTCTTTCCACTGAGCCATGCTGCTTCCCATCTTCCCATCTTTTATTCACCCCATCTTCATCCCCACAGCACTTATGTACATCATTGTAATGTATTTGTTTATATTAATGTTCATCTCCCCGTCTAGACCGTAAACACACAGTGGGCAGTTGTAATTCAGAGTCCACCGCAATGACGATGCCACAGCCACTAGTTTTCCCGAGGTTGTCCAAGATCATTCCCACCGGGACTATGGAAAGAAAGCAGGATGGGGTCCCCTCGATGGTGCGGGGGGGAGCTGGTGTCGGAACACGCCACTTCTTTATCCTGTACGTTACCCTGTGATAATAACAATAATTGTGATATTTCTTAAGCGCTTACTGTGTGCCAGGCACCTTACTAAGTGCTGGGGTGGATACAAGCAAATCGGGTTGGACACAGTCCCTGTCCCATGTGGGGCTCACAGTCTAAATCCCCATTTTACAGATGAGGGAACTAAGAAACAGAAATTCATTCATTCTTTCGATCGTATTTATTGAGAGCTTATTGTGTGCAGAGTATGGTATTATGTGCTTGGGAGAGTACAATACAACAATAAATAGACACGTTCCCTGCCCACAACAAGCTTAGAGTCTGGGGCAGGGGACACATAGACATTAATAGAAATTAATAAATGACAGATATGGACATAAGTAGTGTGGGGCTGGGAGTGGGAATGAATAAAGAATAAATAATAGAGAAGCAGTGTGGCTCAGTGGAAGGAGCCCGGGCTTGGGAGTCAGAGGTCATGGGTTCGAATCCCAGCTCCGCCACTTGTCAGCTGTGTGACTGTGGGCAAGTCACTTCACTTCTCTGTGCCTCAGTGACCTCATCTGTAAAATGGGGATGAAGACTGTGAGCCTCATGTGGGACAACCTGATTACTCTGTATCTACCCCAGCGCTTAGAACAGTGCTCTGCACATAGTAAGTGCTTAACGAATACCAACATTATTAATATTATTATTATTATTATAAAGAGAGCAAGTCAGGGAGTTGCAGAAAGGAGTGGGAGAAGAGGAAAGGGGGGCTTAGGGAAGGCTCCTTCTCAGCTCACTTCTCACTAGATGCTCTCAAAGCATCCTGGCTCCTGGCCTCCCCTGCCTGAAGCTCCACTCCATCTTTGAACCTGCCAGACCACATCCCTCCCTGCCTCTACTGCCTTTCTGAAATCCCACCTCCTCCAGGAAATCTTCCCCTCCCACCTTCCCCTTTATAACCTCCCCATAGCCACCCTTACCACAGGCTTACGAATCAGTTGATTCGTTCCATCGGTTTAGTGATTTAGGTCTTGGTTCACTCATCTTTCTGTCCCTTTGCTGATCTCAAACCTAGCAGCGATTTCCTTGGGGGAGAGGGGTGATTGCCCCCGTGGGATTGACACGGAGGGCGGGAAGTTAGTTGTGAGTGGCATTTATTGAGCACCCACTTGGGGCAGTGAA
This sequence comes from Ornithorhynchus anatinus, assembly GCF_004115215.2. Taxonomy (NCBI): domain Eukaryota; kingdom Metazoa; phylum Chordata; class Mammalia; order Monotremata; family Ornithorhynchidae; genus Ornithorhynchus; species Ornithorhynchus anatinus. The sequence goes on from NC_041729.1 coordinate 940,619, forward strand.
CTGTACTAGGTGCTTAGACATTCATTCATTCATTCAATCACATTTATTGAGCACTTACTGTGGGCTCACCCACCCTTGCCCCAAACCCATGGCGGTCAGGAGTCATCCACACTTTGCCTCAGTGACCAGAAAACACAGGCAGTGGCAATGTCCTTTTCTTCTTCCTCCGCTTCATTCTGCTGTCCTCTTCGATCCCCCTAGGGTCCCTTGAAGCCTCAAGGGGAGGTGTTGGTGGGCGATGCATCCCCCTGCCCTGTCCAAAAGGCTACCAGGGTGAAGCCCCAATTTGCCAAAGCATCTGGGATATTTGCCCCCGAGTTTCTCCCAGGGGAGTGGATGCCTAGGGGAGCGTTCACAGGTGTGGGGAGTCAGATGTGGGTATCATCTCTGATTATGAAGTCATCTCCTTGCCTCTCCTTCTTCTGTCTCCCTGCGGATCTTGCTGGCCACCCCTTGTAATCTACAGCTCTTCGCTTCTCTCTCTTCCCTGTGAAGCGCTGGTCTTTCTGCTAGTATCACTATAATTACATAATAGGATTATTTCCATTTAAATGGTTGCAAGAGCTTTGGAAATGTAGTTCCTTAGGGGAGAATGTTCACATCGTGGAAATACTGTCTGGAGAAAATGGTTTCCTTTTCCCTCATCAAGAACCCACAAGGCTCCAACTTACTGGCTTCGGAACAGGCGGCTCCATCCTGAATCAGGTGAATTTTGCTCATCTTCGCTCTCTAGTCTGCGGGGAAGATGAACAATACCATACCCAAAAAAGCTTTACAAAGAGGGAGTGGGGTCCACATTTTGGAAATGAAACTAAAAAATACCAGACTACTTAACCGAGAGGGTTTTTTGCTTTTTTTTTTTCGTTTCTTTTCCCGTTACAATTACTTAATGTCTTTTCTCTGGTTATGTGGAACGGTCCCGATCGGCTCTAGCCATTTCAGAATTACTGCTTGTTAAAGTAGCCACAGCAGGAGCAACTAGTGAGTAGCATTTACTGAAGCCACGACCCTGTGAGCTGAGCAACCACTGGGTACAATGCACTGGACTGATCACTTGGGAAAAAGTACAATAGCCCAAGACTTGTTCCCTGCCCATGAGGAGCTTCCTCTCTAATAATAATAATAATGTTGGTATTTGTTAAGCGCATACTATGTGCAGAGCACTGTTCTAAGCGCTGGGGTAGATACAGGGTTATCCGGTTGTCCCACGTGAGGGTCACAGTCTTACTCCCCATTTTCCAGATGAGGGAACTGAGGCACAGAGAAGTGAAGTGACTTGCCCACAGTCACACAGCTGACGAGTGGCAGAGCCGGAATTCGAACCCATGACCTCTGACACCCAAGCCTGGACTCTTTCCACTGAGCCACGCTGCTAGGTGTATGATGTCATTCTGTTTTGATGTGTGCGCATGCAGCATAAAATAATGGTGGTCTCAATAATAGTAGTTGTAATATTTCATTCATTCAATCATATCTATTGAGCAACTACTGTGTGCAGAGCACTGTACTAAGTGCTCAGGAAAATACAATAAACAGTGACATGCCCTGCCCCCAGTGAGCTCATAGTCTTGAGAGGGGGAGACAGACATCATGACTCAGTGGAAAGAGCCTGGGCTTCGGAGTCAGAGGTCATGGGTTCGACTCCCGGCTTTGCCACTTGTCAGCTGTGTGACTGTGGGCAAGTGACTTCATTTCTCTGTGCCTCAGTTACCTCATCTGTAAAATGGGGATTAACTGTGAGCCTCACGTGGGACAAGCTGATTACCCTGTATCTCCCCAAGTGTTCATTCATTCATTCATTCAATAGTATTTATTGAGCGCTTACTATGTGCAGAGCACTGTACTAAGCGCTTGGGATGAACAAGTCGGCAACAGATAGAGACGGTCCCTGCCGTTTGACGGGCTTACAGTCTAATCGGGGGAGACGGACAGACAAGAACAATGGCACTAAACAGCGTCAAGGGGAAGAACATCTCGTAAAAACAATGGCAACTAAATAGAATCAAGGCGATGTACAATTCATTAACAAAATAAATAGGGTAACGAAAATATATACAGTTGAGTGGACGGGTACAGTGCTGTGGGGATGGGAAGGGAGAGGTGGAGGAGCAGAGGGAAAAGGGGAAAATGAGGCTTTAGCTGCGGAGAGGTAAAGGGGGGATGGCAGAGGGAGTAGAGGGGGAAGAGGAGCTCAGTCTGGGAAGGCCTCTTGGAGGAGGTGATTTTTAAGTAAGGTTTTGAAGTGGGAAAGAGAATCAGTTTGGCGGAGGTGAGGAGGGAGGGCGTTCCAGGACCGCGGGAGGACGTGACCCAGGGGTCGACGGCGGGATAGGCGAGACCGAGGGACGGCGAGGAGGTGGGCGGCAGAGGAGCGGAGCGTGCGGGGTGGGCGGTAGAAAGAGAGAAGGGAGGAGAGGTAGGAAGGGGCAAGGTGATGGAGAGCCTTGAAGCCTAGAGTGAGGAGTTTTTGTTTGGAGCGGAGGTCGATGGGCAACCACTGGAGTTGTTTAAGAAGGGGAGTGACATGCCCAGATCGTTTCTGCAGGAAGATGAGCCGGGCAGCGGAGTGAAGAATAGACCGGAGCGGGGCGAGAGAGGAGGAAGGGAGGTCAGAGAGAAGGCTGACACAGTAGTCTAGCCGGGATATAACGAGAGCCCGTAATAGTAAGGTAGCCGTTTGGGTGGAGAGGAAAGGGCGGATCTTGGCGATATTGCTTAGATATTGCTTGGCGAAGTGCTTAGAACAGTGCTCTGAACATAGTAAGTGCTTTACAAATACCAACATTATTGTAGGTGCTGGGGTCTGGGAGGAGGGAAGAGCCAAGGGAGCGAGTTAGGGTGACGCAGAAGGGAGTGGGAGATGAGGAAAAGCGGGGCTTAGTCTGGGAAGGCCTCTGGGAAGAAATGTGCCTTCCATAAGGCTTTGAAGCCAGGGAGAGTGGTTGTCGGATGGATTAGAGGAGGGAGGGCGTTCCAGGCCAGAGGTAGGATGTGGGCTAGGGGTCGGTGGCGAGGCAGGCAAGATGGAGGCACAGCGAGAAGATTAGCGGCACCAGAGGAGCAGAGTGCGCCGGCTGGGTTGTAGAAGGAGAGAAGCGAGGTGAAGTGGGAGGGGGCCAGGGGATGGACTGCTTTGAAGCCAACGGTGAGGAGTTTTTGTTTGATATGGAGGTGGGTGGGCAACCACTTTTTGAGGAGGGGGGTGACATGTCCTGACCGTTTTTGTAGAAAAATGATCCGGACAGCAGAGTGAAGTATGGGTTGGAGTGGGGAGAAGAAAGGAGGTTGATGCAGTAATCCAGGTAGGGTAGGATGAGTGATGGTATTAGCGTGGTAGCGGTTTGGATGGAGTGGAAAGGACGGTTCCCAGACTGAACTCCCCTTCTCCCTCTACTCCCTCTACCTCCCCCCCTTCACCTCTCCGCAGCTTAACCCTCTTTTCCCCCCATCTCCTTCTGCTCCTCCCCCTCTCCCTTCCCCTCCTCTCAGCACTGTACTCGTCTGCTCAACTGTATATATTTTCATCACCCTATTTATTTTGTTAATGAAATGTACATCGCCTCGCTTCTATTTAGTTGCCATTGTTTTTACGAGATGTTCTTCCCCTCGACTCTCTTTATCGCCATCGTTCTCGTCCGCCCGTCTCCCCCGATTAGACCGTAAGCCCGTCAAACGGCAGGGACCGTCTCTGTCTGTTGCCGACTTGTTCATCCCAAGCGCTTAGTACAGTGCTCTGCACATAGTAAGCGCTCAATAAATTCGATTGAATGAATGAATGAATGGAATAGGTAGGACATACCGGCTGTGTGACTTTGGGTAAGTCATTCATTCAGTCGTATTTATTGAGCGCTTACTGTGGGCAGAGCACTGTTCTCAGTGCTTGGGAGACGATGGTACAGCGGGGCTCAGTGGAAAGAGCACGGGCTAAGGAGTCAGAGGTCGTGGATTCTAATCCCGGTTCTGCCACCTGTCAGCTGTGTGACTTTGGGCAAGTCACTTCACTTCTCGATGCCTCAGTTAACTCATCTGTAAAATGGGGATTAAGACTGTGAGCCTCACATGGGACAACTGTATCTACCCCAGTGCTTAGAACAGTGTTCTGCACATAGTAAGCGCTTAACAAATACCAACATTATTATTATTAATAAACATAGTTCCTGCCCATTCATTCATTCAATAGTATTTATTGAGCGCTTACTATGTGCAGCACTGGACTAAGCGCTTGGAATGGACCATTTGGCAACAGATAGAGACAATCCCTGCCCAATGACAGACTCAAAGAGCTTACAGTCTGGGGGGGGGGAATGACAGACATTCATATAAATAAATTACAGATATGTCATAAGCGCTGTGGGGCTGGGAGGGGGGAACGAACAAAGGGAATTGAGACAGAGTGACGCGGTAGGGAACGGGAGAAGAGGAAAGACCTCTTGGAGGAGACGTGCCCTCAAGAAAGCTTTGAATCTCCATGCCTCAGTTTACTCATCTGCAAAATAGGGATTCAACATCTGTTCCTCCCTTCAACTTATTTTGTGAGCCCCACGCAGGACCTGATTATCTTAATACTTAATAATAATAATAATTGTGTCATTTTTTAAGCACTTACCCTGTGCATGCCAGGCACTGTTCTAAGCACCTGGGTAGAGAAGCAGTGCGGCTCAGTGGAAAGAGCCCGGGCTTGGGAGTCAGAGGTCATGGGTTCTAATCCCAGCTCTGCCGCTTGCCAGCTGTGTGAGTTTGGGCAAGTCACAACTTCTCTGTGCCTCAGTTCCCTCATCTGTAAAATGGGGATTAAAAGTGTGAGCCCCACGTGGGACAACCTGATCGCCTTGTATCCCCCCAGTGCTTAGAACAGTGCTTTGCACATAGTAAGTGCTTAACAAATGCCATCATCATTATTATTATTATTATGTGCTGAGCACTGTTCTAAGCGGTGGGGCAGATACAGGGTAATCGGATTGTCCCATGGGGGGGCCTCACATTTTTAAAATCCCCATTTTTCCAGATGAGGTCACTGAGGCCCAGAGAAGTAAAAGGACTTGCCCAAGGTCACACAGCAAACAAGTGGCGGAGCCGGGGATTAGAACCCATGACCTCTGACTCCCCATTCAATTGTATTTATTGAGCACTTCCTATGTGCAGAGCACTGTATTAAGCGCAGCCTGTGCTCTTTCCACTAAGCCGGAAAGCCACAGAGAAGCAGTGTGGCTCAGTGGAAAGAGCCCGGGCTTGGGAGTCAGAGGTCATGGGTTCAAATCCCGACTCTGCCACTTGTCAGCTGGGTGACTGTGGGCAAGTCACGTCACTTCTCTGGGCCTCAGTGACCTCATCTGTCAAATGGGGATGAAGACGGTGAGCCCCACGTGGGACAACCTGATCACCTTATATCAACCCCAGCGCTTAGAGCAGTGCTCTACACATAGTAAGTGCTTAACAAATACCATGGCTCAGTGGAAAGAGCCCGGGCTTGGGAGTCAGAGGTCATGGGTTCGACTCCCGGCTCTGCCACTTGTCAGCTGTGGGACTGTGGGCAAGTCACTTCACTTCTCTGGGCCTCAGTTTCCTCATCTGTAAAATGGGGATGAAAACTGTGAGCCTCACGTGGGACAACCTGATGACCCTGTATGTCCCCCAGCACTTAGAACAGTGCTCTGCACATAGTAAGTGCTTAGCAAATACCAACATTATTACTACGGGAAGCAGCGTGGCTCAGTGGAAAAGAGCCTGGGCTTGGGAGTCAGAGGTCATGAGTTCGACTCCCGGCTCTGCCATTTGTCAGCTGTGGGACTGTGGGCAAGTCACTTCACTTCTCTGGGCCTCAGTTTCCTCATCTGTCAAATGGGGATGAAAATTGTGAGCCTCACGTGGGACAAGCTGATGACCCTGAATCTCCCCCCGCGCTTAGAACTGTGCTCTGCACCTAGGAAGCGCTTGACAAATACCAACATTAATATTATTATTAAGTCACTTAACTTCTCTGGGCCTCAGTTACCTCATCTGTAAAATGGAGATTAACTGTGAGCCTCACGTGGGACCACCTGATGACCCTGTATCTCCCCCAGCGCTTAGAACAGTGCTCTGCACATAGGAAGCGCTTGACAAATACCAACATTAATGTGATTATTATTATTAAGGCACGCCGGTTTTCTAGGCGGGGAGTAAGTAGCACCGAAGGGAGGGGGGTGTTTGGGGGGGGGCTTTGTTGGGGTCTGAGGGGCGGGGCGGGTCTGGGTTCGAATCGGAGTCGGGGTCCCGGGCGTCCCGGGCCCCCCGGGCCCCCCGAGCCGCCCGCCCGTCAACGGCCCCCGGTTCGAATTGGCATCCTGGCGCGCCCAATGGGAGCGTCGCGCGCCGGCGGAGCACGGGGCGGGGCGGCTCGGGGGGGGGGGGGGGGGAGGGGCCACGTGACGGCGCCGCCCCGCCCCCTCGGCCCCGGCCAATCGGCGCCCGGCGCTCGGCGGCGGGGAGGGCGGGGCCGGCGGCCGGGGCACGTGACCGCCGCCCGGCGCCGCGGCCCCGGCCAATGGGCGCCGGCGCGCGCGCGGCCGCGAAGGGGAGGGGGCGCGGCACGTGACCGCCGCCTCGCGCCGCCTGGGCCCCGGCCAATCAGCGCCGCTGCTGGGTTTGAAAAAAAGTGCGCGAGGCGGGGGGCGGGGCCGGCGGCGCCCGGGGGCTGCGGGGCGGCAGAGCCGAGCGGGAGGCCGAGCGCGCGCTGCAGCCGAGCGGGCGCTGCAGCCGAGCGGGCGCTGCAGCCGAGCGGGCGCTGCAGCCGAGCGGGCGCTGCAGCCGAGCGAGCGCTGCAGCCGAGCGAGCGCTGCAGCCGGAGGGGCGATGAGGGGCGGCGGTGAGTGACGGAGCTCCGGCCCGCAGCCCCGCGAAACCCGCCCTGCGGGAGGGGCGCTTCCAACTCCGCGGAGCCGGAGGAAGGGAGGGAGGGAGGGAGGGAGGAGCCCCCATTCATTCATTCGCTCGCTCGTATTTACTGAGCGCCCCCTCTGTGCACGGCACTGTCCTAAGCGCTCGGGATGCACAGTCGGGCAACAGACCAAGTCCCCTCCTGCCCCAACATCAGGCCTTCCCGGACTGAGCCCCTCCACCTTTCCCTCTGCTCCCCCTTCCCCTCCCCACTGTCTTCATTCGTATACATTCATTCATTCGATAGTATTTATTGAGCGCTTACTAGGTGCAGAGCACTGGACTAAGCGCTTGGAATGAACAAGTCCGTAACAGATAGAGACAGTCCCTGCCCTTTGACGGGCTTACGGTCTCATCGGGGGAGACGGACGGACAAGAACAAAAGCAAATAAATATATTTTTTATTGCCCTGTTTATTTTGTTAATGAGGGGTACATTCCCTTCCCCTTAGCTGAGCCTCCTTTCTATCTGCTCCCCCTCCCCACTCTCTGCTCTTCCCCCTTCCCCTCCCCACTGTGCTCATTTGTATCTATTATTTATGACCCTGTTTATTTTGTTAATGAGGTGTCCATCTCCTCGATCCTATTTATCTTGATGATGATGTTTTGTTTCGTTCTGTTTCGCTGTCCCTCTCCCCCGTTGAGACCGCGAGCCCGTCGTTGGGCAGGGATGGTCTCTATTGTGGCCCAATTGTCCATTCCAAGCGCTTAGTGCAGTGCTCTGCGCAGAGTGAGTGTTCAATAAATACGATTGAACGAATGCGGGGGTGGTGGGGGGAGAGACGGGCAGCAAAACCAAAAAAGTAGGCAGGATCCCGCTGCCGACGATCCCCTCCCCCCGCCCGGACAAACCGGACTTTGCAGGGCGCGCGGGCCTTCCTCTGCAAACTGGCCTCTGCACCCTGCCCAGCCCCTCCAGGGAAAACTGACCCCTGCATGTGCTCGGTCCCTCCAAGGAAAACTGGCCTCTGCATTGTGCCCGGTCCCTCCAGGGAAAACTGGTCTCTGCACCCTGCCCGGTTCCTCCAAGGAAAACTGACCCCTGCATGTGCTCGGTCCCTCCAAGGAAAACTGGCCTCTGCATTGTGCCCAGTCCCTCCAGGGAAAACTGATCTCTGCACCCTGCCCGGTCCCTCCAGGGAAAACTGGCCCCTGCATGTGCTCGCTACCTCCAGGGAAAACTGGTCTCTGCACCCTGCCCGGTCACTCCAGGGAAAACTGACCCCTGCATGTGCCCAGTGCCGTCAGGGAAAACTGGCCTCTGCATTGTGCCTGGTCCCTCCAGGGAAAACTGGCCCCTGCACCCTGCCCGGTCCCTCCAGGGAAAACTGGTCCCTGCACTCTCCCCGGTCCCTCCAGGGAAAACTGGCTTGTGCACGGCCATTCGTCCCTCCCAGGCCAACCATTCCTTGCACGGTATTCAGTCCCTCCCCTGCAAACTGGCGTCTGCACGGCTCTTGGTCTCTCTTGTGCAAACTGACCTCTCCGTGGCGCTCGAGCCGACCCGTGCAAACTGGCCTCCACACAGCTCCCCGTCCCTTCTCTGCAAACCGGGCTCTCCGTGGCGCTCGATCCCTCCCCTGAAAACTCAGCGCTTAGAACAGTGCCTGGCACACAGTAAACGCCTAACAAAGATCATCATTTAACTGGCCTCCACATAACTCCCGGTCCCTCCTTTGCAAGCTGTCCTCCCCGTGGCGCTCGATCCCTCCCGTGCAAACCGGGCTCGCTGTGGCGCTCTATCCCTCCCCGGAAACTTAGCGATTAGAACAGTGCTTGGCACACAGTAAACACCTAACAGATACCATCAAACTGGTCTCCGCATAGCTCCCGGTCCCTCCTGTGCAAACTGGCCTTTCTGTGGCGCTCGGTCTCTCGCGGCCAAACCGGCCTGACCACGTCACCCATTCCCCCTTTTTCGGGACCACTGTAAAGAGATTCAGGTGGGATGGGTAGGTTCGCTTGTTTAGTCGGGATAACTGCGCTTTCAAAGTTCTGCCAGAAACTCCGCGAGGAACTTCCTCACCACATTCAGTCTCCACTTCAAGTCGTCTAACATTTCTGCCCTGCCCGTGAAACCACTATGAGGAGCCACAAGTGTGTATCCATATTGAAGAGGGATTCCCGCTTGTTCTGGGTCTCCTAGCTCTAGTCGTTTCATTTGCCAAGGAATGGCAGGCCTTTAAAAAACTCTGCTGACCTCACCCGAATAGCCAAAGTAAAAACCAAATTAATTTGCAGCGTATTTGTTTCTTGAGCAGATTAGGGTGTGGACAGTGTAATTTCAAAGTAAAATCTTGAAATCAACCCTCTACGAAAGCACACTACTGAAGCCAGGGAAGAGGCAGACCCTGGTTCATGGAACCAAGTTCAAGAGAGAAGGCGATTAAGATTGGAAGATTGAGCAGCAGTGTGGCCTAATGGATAGAGCATGGGCCTGGGAGTAAGAAGGACCTGGTTTCTAATCCTGGCTCTGCCACTTGTCTGCTGTGTGACTGAGGGCAAGTCATTTCACTTCTCTGTGCCTCAGTTACCTCCTCTATAAAATAGATATTAAGACTGAGCCCCATGCCAGACAGGGAGCGTGTCCAGTCTGACAACCTTGTATCTACCTCAGCGCTTAGAACAATGTTTGACACGTAGGAAGCACTTAAATACTATTGAAAAACAGCAATTAAAAAATCCTTTGGAACAGTCACTCTCCATCCAAAAGGGAGCCATTCTTCACCCTCTGGTGTTTGAAGTGCAAAGCCTTACAATGTACACCGCTACAGAAAGAGGGAGATTGACATTATATAATTGTATTAGTATATATTACAATCATTCATTCAATAGTATTTATTGAGCGCTTACCATGTGCAGAGCACTGTACTAAGCCCTTGGAATGAACAAGTCGGCAACAGATAGAGACAGTCCCTGCCATTTGACGGGCTTACACTCAATATTATCAATGATTGTAATGATAATAGTAGTTCTAGACTGTGCCTGTTTTTCCCCTAGGGGCTTATTGATTCCTGTCCTCAGCACTCCTCTAGGTTCACTCCATTATCTGTTTAATTGCTAGTGGTCACTGGTGCGTGGTAAGTCTGCCTCCCCCAGAGTGGAAATGGCTGGTAGGCAGGAAACTCCCCCAATACTATTAAGAGATTGTTACTATCATTACAGAGAAACAGTGTGGCCAAGCAGGTAGAGCATCAGCCTGGAAAGCAGAAGGACTTGGTTTCTAATCTGCCACTTATCCGCTCTGTGACCTTGGGCAAGTTACTTCACTTCTTTTTGCCTCAGTCACCTCATCTGGAAAATGGAGATTAAGACTGTGAGCCCCATGTGGGACAGGGATGGGGTCCAACGTGATTTGCTTGTATACGTCCCAGCGCTTAGTACAGTGCCCAGCACATAGTAAATGCTTAACAAATACTATTATCATTATTACTGCCCCTAGTAGGGGCTGAACATATCTGTGACTAACTGCTATTCGTACCACTCTTAAAATGTTCTTTTGCAGTGGCTGGAAGGAGGAGAGGCTCCTTGTGGGCAGGGAATGTGTCCATTATATTATGTTGTACTCTCCGCAGTGCTTAATACAGTGCTCTGCACACTAAGCACTCAATAAGCACGATTTGTTAATTGCATTTAAAATAGGGAAAATTAAATTTCTCACCTCCATTTGGGTCAGAGTAGGCTTCCTGAAACTCATTTAAAACTTGCAGTCCTCCGGACTGTAAGCTCGTTGTGGACTGGGAATATGTCTGCCACCTCTGTTATATCTTACTGTCAATCAGTTGATCATAGTGAGCTCTGTCCCTGGCCCGCTGTGTGACCTCAGTCCAGTCACTCATCCTCTCTGGGCCTCAGATACCTCTGCTATAAAATGGAGAGAAGGACCTTGCTCTCCCTTGCGAGCAGGGATGGTGCCTACCAACCCTATTAGAGTGGACTCTCCCAAATTCTTATTACAGGCTTTGCACCCAGCAAGAATCCAATAAGGCAGTTTGACCCACGGGCCTGGAGCCAGAAGACATGGGTTCTAATCCCGACTCTACCACTTGCCTAATAGGTGACCTTGGGCAAGTCATTTAACTTCTCTTTGTCTCAGTTTCCTCAGCTGCAAAATGGGGATTCAGTGCCTGTTCTCCCTTCTATTTGACCGTAAGCCCCCATGTGTAGAAGGGACTGTACCTGGCCTGATTAACTTGTCTACCCCAATATTTGGAACAGTGCTTGTTACGTAGTAAGTGCTTAAAAAAAAAATACCATTGATTGATCGACGTTATCTGTATCTTTCCCAGTGTGTAGTAGGTGCTTAATACCACAATTAGATGAATGGTATCCTGTTCTGTTCTGTGCCGAGCACTGTAACCAAACTGGTTTGGGGATAATAATAATTAATTGTGGTATTAGGTACTTACTATGTGTTAGGTACTGTACTAAGTGCTCGGGTCGATACAGGATGATTGGGTTGGACACAGTCCCTGTCCCACATAGGGCTTAGAGTCTTAATCCCCATTTTACAGATGAAGAAACTGAGGCCCAGTGAAGTGACTTGCTGAAGGTCACAAGTGGACAAGTGGCAGACAAGTGGACAACTTGTTGGTTCTCACCGACTTTACAATGCGGCCAGCGACCGCGTTGGGGTGTGTTTTCCTCTCTGTCCCGCCCTTTGCCGCTCACTGACATCTTTTCTGATTTCAGTGATCCACTGCCGGTGTTCCAGGTGTTTCTGTCTCCCTTCCAAGCGAAGGATCCGCAAGAGACCCCGAGTCTTGACGCTCTTGAGCCTCCCTGAAGATGTCCTCTTCCATATCCTGAAGTGGCTCCCTGCCGAGGACATCCTGGCCATCGGGGCGGTGAGTGGCGGGTGCCCCGTGAGGGCCCCCGGGGGTGCCGGGGTCCCTCGGAGGATCCTCGGGGTTGGGGGTCAGCGGGGCCGAAGTGGGAAAGCCTCACGACGGAGGAGGTCCGCTCCGAGCTGGCTGCGGCCCCCGTGCCTTCCGCGGGACGACCCGTCCCTCTGTCGGGGTCGTCCCTGAGAGAGCGGCCGCCTGCGGCCCCGACTTGGAACCACAGAGCTGCAGGCTGTCCGCGGAGGTCATCCGTTCCAGCCCTCTGCCTCTGGGCAGGTGGAAGCCTCAATTTGGCAAGTCAGGATTGCTGAGCCTCCTGGACTCCTGCCTGGGAGGGGGATTCCTCAGCCTCTGCCTGGCTGCCCGGGGACTTTCTTTTTGTCGGTTGGGACTCCCTTTTGCAACTTCCGCCTATCGCTCTTGCCTGTGTTCCCTGACCTGTTGGGGAGGAGGGAGGGAATGGGCCCCTCCGTTTGGAAGAGTCCATCCCATCTCCTGCCCAGTCAGTCCAGAGATGGCTGGACGGGTGATGTGTACTGAGCCCCTCCCAAGGGCAGTACACGTGACTGAAGGCTTTGGGGAGGACCACTGAGTTAGGACCTTGGGGCTTGTAGTGTAGGGGAGACAGATGCTAAATTTATGGCCTTGCAACTGGGTCAAACAAGCGATAGTCTGGGTTGGTTTTGAAGCAACTTTGGGCAATCATCCTGGAGGGACTTCTGGTTCTGAACCCCCTGGCCTTGGATTCGTTTCCAGGTGCACCCCCACCTCAAATATCTGGTAGACAATCACGCCAGCGTCTGGGTCAGTGCCAGTTTTCAGGACGCCTGGCCGTCTCCGGACAACTTGAAGCTGTTTGAGAGGTAACCTTTGGGAACGTGGGGCGGGCTGTGTGCTTGCAGGGCCCCAGGCCTTCCTCCTCGGGGGCCGGCCTCTGCCAGGGGCCACCGTGGCGGGGAAGGGCGCCAGCCGGGTGCCCGAGAGTGTCCCGCCCCGAGTCCGGCTATGGGTCCGCCCCCACTGAGTGGTGTGGTGGACATTGGGCTGGGACGGCTCAATCAATCAGTGGTACTTCTGGAGCACTTACTGTGGGCAGAGCACTCTACTAAGTGCTTGGGAGAGTATATTGTAACAGAGATAAAGAAGCAGCATATGGGCTGGGAGTCAGAAGGACGTGGGTTCTAATCCCGGCTCCGCTGTTTGTCTGCCATGTGACCCTGGGCAGGTTACATCACTTCTCTGGGCCTCAGTTATCTCATCTGTAAAATAGTGATAAGACTGAACCCCAGGCGGGTCAGGGACCGTGTCCAACCGGACAAACTTGTATCTATCCCAGTGCTTAGTACAGTGCCAGGCACATAGTAAGCTCTTAACAAATATCATAAATTAAAAAAAAGAGTTGGTCGACACATTCCCTGCCCAGAATGAGGTTACAGTTTAGAGAGCTCACGGGCCGTTCACCCTCCTGACAAACGTGGGTGGGCTCCTCTGGTCTTTGACGGACAGGTGGGACATAGACTCCACTGGGACAGCAATGGGCCCCTCCAAGATGACTAACTGGCATTTGCCGTTTGATCCTGACAGCCCCACCATCTGGTTGGTGGAGCGTCTCTTCTTTGTCAAGCACGGACTCTCCGGGTGTTTTTGGTCCCCCCCCGGCCAGGTCAGACTTTGAGTTGTGCTCGTGGCTACCGCCATCCTAGTTGGAGACTTAACCTGGTTTGGGATGGGGGCTGGTCCCTTTTTAGCTCAGGTAACCCAGCTCTCTTATTTATCGCTCTGGTTCAGCCTCACCTGTGGCACAGATTGGTCCGGCTGATCCACTTTTCCACAGAGCTGTCAGTCGTTTGCTTCTTCTAATAGTGATGATGATAATTGTGCTATTTGGTAAGCATTTACTATGTGCCAGGCACTGTATTAAGAGCTGGGGTAGATTCAAAGTAATTGGGTTGGACCCAGTCCCTGTCCCATATAGGGCTCACAGTTTTAATCCCCATTTTCCAGAAGAGATAACTGAGGCCCAGAGAAATGAAGTGACTTGTCCAAGGTCACACAGCAGACAAGTGGCAGAGCTGGGTTTAGAACCTAGGTCCTTCTGACTCCCAGGCGCGGGCTCTATCCACTAAGCCACGCCACTGGTCCTGTAGTAAACCCGTCAGTTTGCCCAGTTGACACCTCCTGAGAATATAGTGATTCTTACTGAGAAGAGCTCATGATTAACTCTCGGTAAAGGTTCGTTATTGATATTACCACTAGAGATGGGATATGGGTTCTAATCCTGGCTCCGCCACTTGTCTGCTGTGTGATTTTGGGCAAGTCACTTCACTGAGCCTCAGTGACCACATCTGTAAAATGGAGGTTGAGACTGTGAGCCCCACATGGGACAGGGACTGTGTCCAACCTGATTTGCTTGTATCCACTTAGCGTTTAGTACAGTGCTTGGCACATAGTAACGCTTAACAAATACCATAATTGTTATTGTTATATGGTGGGATTTAAGTCACCTGAGTTTTTTTATCTGTTGGCTGGAGCCCAGCCCAGCGTGGAGCTCAGAGTGGCACATCGGGAATTGAAGGTGCTGCCGCCTCTCCTTCCTACCTCTGATCCCACAGATTAGCCACCCCTATTTTCTATTTATTCCCAATCCGAGAAACTGTGGGGATTGTTGTCTGTCGGGCCCTCGGAGTCCTTCCGCTCGACTCTGCCCTCCAGGTGGCAAATGAGGGTGTGTAGAGGAAGCGTGGCTTAGAGGATAGACCCCAGACCTGGGAGTCAGAAACACCTGTGTTCTAATCCTGGCTCTTCAACTTGTCTGCTGTGTGACCTTGGCCAAGTCACTTCACTTCTCTGGGCCTCAGTTACCTCATCTGTAAAACGGGGATTAAGACGGTGAACATGTGGGACGGGGACTGCGTCCAACCTGACACAGTCCTACCTCAGTGCTTAGTACAATGTCTGACACATAGTAAGTACTTAACAAATACCATTTAAAAAGGTGGCAGAGAGTGTGGTTCGTGGTCTTTGTTTCTGGGGTGCCTTTGGGTGCCTCTGCAGGGCCCAGACAGGTATGGCCAGATTCGAACTCCCTGCCCCGGCTGGAAATCCCAGCTGAGTGCATGCGCTGGGCTTCGGGTCCCGCGTTCCACAGGGGCGCTGACAGCCGTCCGAGGAGGCCTTTACCCACCGGGCCGGGGAATGTCGTTCTGGGGTGAAGCGGATTCTAGAGCCGGGAGGAAGAGGGAACTTGCTCTCTGGGAGAGACAGCTCGGCCCCCCGGGTGGGCGGCCGTCTCCTGGTCCTCAGATTTCAACTCTCTAAATGAGCGTATGGCCAGGTCGGATCCAATTCCTATGAAAGAATTCCTTTGTGTCCAATCGATCTCCAGAAAATAACTCCTCGCCAAACTGAGGGCCTCGGTTTTTTAAGGGCTCTCAGGGGTTAGGGAGAAGGGAGAGAGAGGGTTTTTTTAAATGCCCTGGCAAGTAGCCACAACTCATGAAAATCCCAGGAGGGGAGACTGTATTATAACGGTTTAGACTTAAAGGAGGTTGCGTGCCTTATTGAAGGCACATCTCCTCCAAGAGGCCTTTCGTGACTAAGCCCTCGTACCCTCTTCCCCCACTCCCTTCCGTGTCGCCCGACTTTCTCTCACTGCCCCTCCCGGCCCCACAGCACTTATGTCCCCCTCTGTCATTTATTTACATTAATGTCTGTCTCCCCCTCTAGACTGTAAGCTCGTTGTGGGTAGGGAATGTGCCTGTTATAGTTTACCTTCCCGAGCACTTAGTACAGTGCCCTGTACATAGCACACAGCACTCAATCAGTATGATCGATGGATTGCGTGGACTAAGCGAGGCATGTCCCCGTGCTGCGTCCTGGCCAGCTGAAATGGGAGTTACTAGTCGAGGCTTGGGGCCGCTGGGAGCAGCGGCCATGCCCCACGCGTCCCCGGGGGGATGGGGAAGCCCGGCTCTGGTGATCCCAGAGGACTGAGCCTAAAGCCCCGTCCGGGGTGTGGGCCGAGGCGAGGCGGCGGGCCCGCATGGGAACGATTGACATCACGTGGGGCCTCGGGCCGAGAGTCCTGGGGAGAAGAAGCCACCTCCTCCCTGCCCGCAGGCTCGCCCCCTCACCATCACTCTCTTCTCTCCCTCAGGGCGGCCGAGAGCGGGAACTTTGAAGCTGCTGTGAAGCTGGGGATAGCCTACCTCTACAACGAAGGCCGTGAGTGGGCATTTCCGCGGTGGGCCGGGGGGGGTTCCGGTCTGGGAGCATCGATGGGATCGTGGTGGGCCGGAAGCCTCGCCTCCCGTCACGTCGGGGCCAGGGCAGCGCTTCGACCCGGGCTGGCGCTCTCCGGCCAGCGTCCGGACTGA
Organism: Ornithorhynchus anatinus; assembly: GCF_004115215.2. NCBI lineage: Eukaryota > Metazoa > Chordata > Mammalia > Monotremata > Ornithorhynchidae > Ornithorhynchus > Ornithorhynchus anatinus. Next base: position 956,753 of record NC_041729.1, read on the forward strand.
GGGCCGCTCTCTCGTGGGTCTCGCAGTGTCCATCTCGGACGAGGGCCGGGCCGAGGTGAACGGGCTGAAGGCCTCGCGCTTCTTCAGCCTGGCGGAGCGCCTCAACACCTGGGCCCCGTTCATCTGGCTGTTCATCCGCCCGCCCTGGGCCGTGTCGGGGAGCTGCTGCAAGGCCGTGGTCTTCGAGAGCCTCAAAGCCGAGTGCCGCTTCCAGAAAGTGAGTGTGCCCAGGAGCTCTGGGCCGAGCCTTGAGAGAGAGAGAGAGCTCTAATGGGGGACACTCTTCTCCCCTTCCCCCCTGGGAGTAGGAAATGGATTCAAGGTGACGGCTCCACTTCTGCCTGCCAGGCCTGGGGTTGGCAGGGGTTCAACCAGGGTGCCTAGCAATGTTCTTGGGTTCCCACGTTGGCCACTCTCTCTGCAGCCTTGCCCGACTCCTGCCACAGGAGTGTAGAGCAGATGGTGAAGTTTCCCCACAAAAGAGCAACCCTTCCCCTCAGGTCTCGGGGAGGGGAGGCAGAACCTCCGATACCAGCGCGAGCCTCGGGCAGAGCGAGCGAGAGGGGCCGGAGGTCGGGAGGCCTCCCTCGTCTTGCCGCCCACCCAGCCAGTGACACCTTGTAAATTGGGCTGTGGCGGTCCAGAAAGTCACTGCTCCTTTCTGTCTGCTTTAAGGCCCACAAAGGATCGATTCTGCACTGCCTGGCTAAAGTCCTGAGCCTTTTTGAGGTAAGTCGCTGATTGCTCAGCCCCCCGGTTGGGATCCGGGATCCCTCGGAGAAGGGCTTTAGAGCAGCGGTTGGGCTCGTGTGAACGAGATCGAAGCTTGAGTCGAGGCGCCCGTTTGGGATCCCACGTTCCCCGCTGGTTTCCTGAGCCAGCAGCCATCCACCCCGACTCTGCCTCCACACTATCACCTCCCCGCATCCGGGGGGCCCAAAGTTACATGAATTCAGGGCAGTGGGTCCTAGTGGAAGGAGCATGGGCCAGGGAGTCGGGATGTATGTTCTAATCCTGGTTCCATCACATATCTGCTGAGTGACCTTGGGTAAGTCACTCACTTCGCTTCTCTGGGCTCACTTACCTCATCTGTAAAATGGGGATAAGAGTGTGAGCCCCATGTGGGACAGGGACTGTATCGAACCTGGTTGTCTTTAGAACGGTGTTTGGCACATAGTAAGCGCTTAAGTACCATAATTACAATTAGTATTAGGGCAGGGCCTGGGTTCTGTGATTGTACAGTCTGCGGGGCTGACCCTGGAAAGCGTCTCGGGGCGCTGCGCGGCCGAGGCCTCCTTGCTGCAACTCTGCCAGTCGGCGTGGGAGGGCTGGTGTCCCTCTGGGAGGGCTGAACATACTCTCGCCACCCAACTTCCAAAAAGACGGCGGGCCTGGCCTCGGGAGACGGGATTTAAATTCTCCTCCCTGCTCTGCTCCGTGGTGATAACCATTTTTGGTAGTGATTTTCCCAACTGCCGAGTGGAAGCCAGCCCCTGGCCCCCAGCCCCTCGTCCCCCCCCGGGAGGATGTGAGGATGACTGTGAAGGAAGGCACCGGGCGATGGTTAGTCCCGGGGTCCCGGCGACGACATCGGGCTGCCCTGCTCTCCCCGACCCCCCGGGAGGGCAAGTGACGTTTCTGCTTCACGTTTCCAGGACGAAGAGAAGAGGAAGGAGGCACTTGAGATGTTCGAAGAGTCGGCCCAGCGGGGCTGCTTGGATAGCTCCTACCTGCTTTGGGAGAGTAACAGGAGGGCTGCTGTAAGTCCTGCCCCCTGCCTCGCCGGCCGCGTGGGAAAGGCTCCCCTCACCCCACTCCTTCCCCCGCAAAAAGCCCAGTGGGTGAGACCTCCGTGTCCCCTCCCCCCCGACAGATGGCGGATCCCGGCCGGTACCTGCAGAGCCTGCGGAAGCTGAGGGACTACGCGGCCAAGGGCTGTTGGGAAGCCCAGGTGAGGGTCCTCCTGTCCCCACCCCCCAGCATGTCCCCCCCGCCCCCCAGACCCCACCGGTGGGACACGGCACGCTTCCGGCCAAGCCTTGGTTGGTGCCCCTCTCCGTCCCTGCTTCTGGCGTAGCGGATGGAGCGTAGGCCTGGGAGTCAGAAGGTCGTGGGTTCTGATCCCGGTTCTGCTACTTGTCTGATGAAATAATAGTAATTACGGTATCTAAGTGCTTACTGTGTGCCAAGCACTGTTCTAAGCACTGGGAGAGGTACAAGGTAATCAAGTTGGACACAGTCCCTGTCCCACATGGGGCTCACAGTCTCAATGCCCACGAGTTAACTGAGGCACCAATCCAGTTTGCTTGTATCCGTCCCAGCACTTAGTTCAGTGCCTGGTATAAAGTAAGCGCTTTACAAATAGCACGATTATTATTATTATTATTGTTGTTGTTGTTGTTCAGATGGCTCTGGCCAAGGCCTGCGGCACCGGCAGCCGGCTGGGATTGGAGGCGAAGGCATCGAACGAGATGGTGTCCCAGATCTTTCAGGCTTCCCGTCCCGTCAGCAAGCAGAGCATCTTCACTGTGCAAAAGGGAATGAACGAAACCATGAGGTGAAGATCTGTTTCTAGCCAACGAGGCCTGGGGAGCCTTGGGGGAGAAAGCAGCCGGGGCAGGGCAGCCCTGGAGGAAGGGGGCATATCCCGGGTTCCGGTGGCCCCTTGGTTTTCAAGCTACGTGCTGGGATCCATTCCAGAGCCCCTGGAAAAACGCGGGCTGCTTTCTGTTACGTTCAACATCGCTAGCTTCGTGTTTATGTTTCATCAAGGTAACTGGGAGCCTACTCCCGCAGACGGTAGCAGGAAATGCTTTAGTCAAAACCTTCGCTTTCTAGTTAATGGTGGTATTCGTTAAGCTCTTTCTACGTGCCCAGCACTGTTCTAAGCACTGAGGTAGATACAAGGTAACGAGGTGTCCCACTTGGGGCTCACAGTCTTGATCCCCATTTTATAGATGAGGTAACTGAGGCACAGAGTAGTAAAGTGAATTGCCCAAAGTCACACAGCTGATAAAGTGACGGAGCAGGAACTGCTCCTTTCTAGTTGTTTGGCTCCCCCGGGTACCGCCACACACCAGCCCTTGTGAGGGATGGGGCTCTCAGCGTCCGCTCTAAGTGAAGCGCCCCAAATCACCCCAGTGTACTGAGGGCCCGTCGGCTAGGATCCCTGTCTACTAAGAATCGTGACCTTTAATAGTTGAAGAAGCAGTGTGGCTCAGAGGAAAGAGCGCGGGCTTAGGAGTGAGAGCTCACGGGTTCATATCCCGACTCTGCTACTTGTCAGCTGTGTGACTGTGGGCAAGTCACTTCACTTCTCTGTGCCTCAGTTACCTCCTCCGTAAAATGGGGATGAAGACTGTGAGCCCCACATCCTGATCACCTTGTATCCTCTCCAGCGCTTAGAACAGTGCTTTGCACATAGTAAGCGCTTAACAAATGCCATTATTATCAATTATTAGTTACTATAATAAAATGGCAATATTAGTAGGGAAATGACTTGGCCTAGTGGATAGAGCCTGGGCCTGAGAGTCGGAAAGACCTAAGTTGTAATCCCGGCTCTGCCACTTGTCTGCCCTGTGACCGAAGGCAAGTCATTTCACTTCTCTGGGCCTCAGTGATCTCATCTGTAAAATGGGCCCCATGAGGGACAACCTGATTAGCTTGTATCTCCCCCAGTCCTTAGAACTGTGCTTGACACACAGTAAGCGGGTAACAAATACCGCCGTCATCATCAGCTTGTATCTACTCCAGCGCTTAATGTGGTTTGTGGCACGCAGTAAGGGCTTTAACAAATACCACTTGAAAAAAAAACCCCTGCTGAGCTTTGGAGTCATTCATAAGTAGATGGGATTCAATAGTATTTATTGAGCGCTTACTATGTGCAGAGCACTGTACTAGGATGCATGTGGGGCTCACAGTCTGAGAGGGAGAGAGTCGCGGGGGCTACTGATCCCCATTTTACTGATGAGGAAACAGGCCCAGAGAGAGGTCAGTGCTCACCCAAGGTGATGGAGCAGGTCAGAGGCAGCCCCGGACCGCCAACTCAACCAGATGAACCGATGGGGCGGGGGCTGGGAGTGGAGGAAAGGAGGGCGTGTGTGTTTTTGAGCGGGGCCTCGTGGTCCTGATGTTTGCGCGCGGTGGTCCCCGGGCGGGGCTGCAGGTACATCCTGATGGACTGGCTGGTGGAAGTGGCCACCATGAAGGACTTCTCCAGCCTCTGCCTGCACATGACGGTGGACTGCGTGGACCGCTACCTGAAGCGCAGGGCCGTGTCGCGGGCCAAACTCCAGCTCCTGGGCATCGCCTGCATGGTCATCTGTACCCGGTGAGAGCCCGCGACCTCCCGCCGGCCGGTCGGTTCCGACTCCGGGTCCGGGCCCGGTCCCCCGGGGCGGCCGTGGGAGCCCCGCCCCGGACGGCGTGGGGTCGAGGCGCCCGCCGGCCACCGGGGCCTCATGGGAGTTTCCGCGGCAGGTTCATCAGCAAGGAGATCCTGACGATCCGGGAAGCGGTGTGGCTGACCGACAACACGTACAAGTACGAGGACCTGGTGCGGATGATGGGAGAGATCATCTCGGCCCTGGAGGGGAAGATCAGGGTGAGTCGGCCAGCCGTTGAAGGACGCCCGGGGCTCCCCACCTGTTAGGTGCCACCCGGTAGCCGGCCCGGGGACGTCTCTCTGGGAGCGTCCATCGGGTCGTCCGAAGGGGAACGCTCTGGGACCTCAGACCGGCTCGGACCGCCCCCGGGTGGACCCGGTCCCCCGACCACCCTCCATCTCTCTCTCCGGCCCCACCGCTGCCCCTCTAAATGCCAAAACTGGCTCGTTCCACCCCACGAGGCTCGGCCACCCCTAGGCGTCGTGGAACAGGCTGAGAGCCAGGCGACGGTGGGCGGGGGTGGCCCCGAGGCAGAGGGCGGGCCGGGTGCAACCGTGCTCCTCCCCCGGGCCCCGGGCCTCCGCTCGATCGTCCGGGTCAGGGTTTGGACGGCCCACCCTCTAGACGGTCATGCCCGCGTCCTCAAATCCACCTCCCCTTCCCCGCGCCGTGCAGATCCCCACCGTGGTAGACTACAAGGACGTGCTGCTGACTCTGGCCCCGCTGGAGAGGAGGACGGGACATCTGTACAGCTTCATCTGCGAGCTGTCCCTGCTCTACACTAGCCTGTCCAGCTACTCCCCTGCCCGCCTGGCGACCGCCGCCTTACTGTTAGCAAAACTGTTGCACAGGCAAGGTATGGGATGGCAGTGCTGTGGCGGGGGTAGGGCGGAGGCGGGTATGGCTGGGCGGGTCCTCGTGCTCTCGGTGGGTTTCTTGATGCTTGAAACGTTGAGTCTCCTCCCGAGGACGAGCCTACCGGGCCAGAGGTGGGCGGGATCGGTCCTTTCGTTGGTCCTGGATGGCTGTGTGCCCGCCACGCCCCCCCACACTATGGCACGCCACACTTAGAAGCTTCTGCTTTGTGTGTGGCCTGGGAATTCAGTGTTTGTGCCAGGGCCTGTGGGGAGCAAAACGCAATGGGCCTCCTTACTCCTCACGTTGGCGGGGCGATGGATGGGATGGAGAAGGGGGTCAGGAGGTAATTGTCACTTAGCTCATTCTGAGCGCTCTGGCAAATGCTGCCCTCAGTCCTCTACTCGTCCGGCGGTCAGGGTCCCTGGCGTCAGAGCAGTCCGGCGGTCAGGGTCTCTGGGGTTCTGCGTGTCCGACGGTCAAGATCCGCGGTGTTCTGTGTGTCTGGGGATCAGCGTCCCCAGTGTCCAAGCAGTCCGCCGGTCAGGGTCCCCAGCTTCCTGCGTGTCCAGAAGTCAGGGTCCCTGGTGTCCGAGTAGTCTGGCAGCCAGGGTCTCCGGTGTTCTGCGCGTCTGGTAGTCAAGGTCCCCTGTGTTCTATGTTTTTGGCAGTCGGTGCCCAAGCAGTCCAGCAGTCAGGGTCACGGTGTTCTGTGTTTCCGGCAGTCAGTGTCTCCAGGGTCCAAGCAGTCTGGCAGTCGGGGTCCCCGGTGTTCTGCTTGTCCGGCACACGGGGTCCCCTGGCATCTGTGTGTCTGGCAGGCAGCGTCCCCGGGCATCTGCGTGTCTGGCAGGCAGGGTCCCTGGTGTTGTGCGTTTCTGGCAGGCCGGGTCCTCGGGGTTCCTCGAGTCCGGCAGGCAGGGTCCCTGGGCGACCAACTCAGATTGGATCCTGGCTCTTTGGAAGGGCTCCCCCCAACCCCTGCTGGCGTGTGTGAACGGTGAGGGCGACCCGTCGGGCGCGGGGTTGGGTTTTGGGGGCACCTGCTGCCTCGGGCATCTGTTTGCTACATCTACATCTGGCCCGGGGCACCGTGCTGAGGGATGTGGGCGTGGGAAGCGCTGCCTAGCGCTGGGGCCCATGGGGCAGCGCTACCCGGCCCCCTGAGGAGGCTCTAAGGCAGGTCTGTGGACAGACGTGTCCGGCAGAGGCGGCCCCATGCCGGCTGCAGCCTCCGTCCATAGTGCCGCCCTAGCCGAATCGACTGTGTCCACGTGCTAACTAGCCGGGGTGCTGATGAAACTCTTACTCTGTGCGGAACACTAGGACAGACACAGGATAGTCAGGGACCTGCCCCCGTGGGGCTCACAGTTGGGGAGAGAGAGAGAGCCCATCTCCACTTTCCAGAAGGGGAAACAGGCCCAGAGAAGTTCAGTGACTTGCCCATGGTCGCACAGCAGGCCGGGGCAGAGCCGAGACGAGGATGCAGGTGTCTTGACTCCCAGCCCCTCGAGGCCAGGCAGCTTCATACTCCCGTTTCCAGATGGGGAGATTGTGGCCCAGAGAGGGCGAGTGGCTTGCCCGCGGTCACACGCTAGACAAATGGCAGAGCCGGAATCAGAACCCGGATCTCCAGCCTCGCAGCCCCTCCGTGCTCTGTCCCCTAGGTCGCCCTGCCTTCCATTTAGAGGCTGGAAGCGCTCTGGGAGGTGAGCTTCTGTGGAGGTGGGGGGTGCTCTGCGGGGGTGCCCCTCCCCTCACCCGCCCACACTTGACCTTGGCGGCCGGACCTGGCGGGCTTGTCTATAAGTGGACAGCTGGGCACCGTGTTCCCAGCAGAGACGGTGCCGGGAAAATCAGAGAGACGTGCCGGGAGCTCCCGGTGACCGGCCGAGCAGCTCTTTGATCTTTGGCTCGGTTCCCCACGCTGTATTTAGCTCCCCCCGGCTTCCCCCCCGCCGCCTTCCTTCTCTCCCCTTTGCCAGCTTTCCCATCTCCAAAAAGGTTCCCGTGTAGTGATGCTACCTGGGGAATGTGTCCCTGCATTGTCCCCCCTCCTCCCACGCATCCAAATGTTTGCCCCCCTCTTTCCCTCCCCCCCACCGAGGTGGCCGCAGGGCCAGGTCAGCGCCCGGTTCGGCCCGGCATGGGGGTTGTCGGCCGTGGGATGCAGCCCGGCTTTGGCAGGAGAAGCTCCGGGGTCGTGTGGACACGCCCATCAGCCCCGTTGGGTCATGGCTAAGATGACCCCGGGCTGGGTTCGCCTCCTTCAGGTTGCCGATGGGCTCTGATTGCCCCGGTCCCACCTGGGAGTTGCCAGAGGAGTGGGATTGGGGTGTGGTTTGCTGACCCACCGCAGTCTGGGGCAGTGTTCGCATGGGGGAGGGCTGTTAAGCCAACCAAGCCTGGCAGAGAACTCAGGGCCCCGGCCGCCCGAGGATCTCGCCGGGCGTTGTCGGGGGGCCCCGCCACGGGGCGTAGTTCTGCGGCCGCAGCGGTGACCGGATGGCTCAGTCCCGCTCTGTCTTCCTCCTCAGCCCACCCCTGGACCAGCCAGCTGGGAGAGTGCACGGGCTTCTCTTTCGAGGACCTCATCCCCTGCGTGCTCAGTCTCCACAAGAAATGGTAGGCCGCCCCCAAGGCCCAGGGAGCGGGGAGGAGGGGCCGCGACCTCGCGGGCAGCTGAGGAAGAGAATGACCCCTCTGGTCTCCGATACCCCCATCCCACTTCCTTGGCTACTGGACTCCGGGGCTCCCGGGCCAGCTTCGTGTTCCTGTTGGGGGCCGGACGATAGGGGAGGCTGAGGCACCAGGCTGTCCGGCCACAGACATCCTCCCCGCTCCTCAGGACCCGAGCCTGGTGTCCGGAAGGGACTGGCAGACGGGCCCCTTTGTGGGTCCGACTCCCAGATCCAGTCGGTGGTAGTTAGCGGGCACCTAGGCTACGCAGACCACCGTACTAAGCGCTGAGGAGAGGATGGTGCAGTTGGAAAGGATGATCCCTGCCCTGGGGAAGACGGACAGTAAATTGAGTGGCACAGGTTGGCATGCTGTGGCCAGCTAGGACTTTTTTCATATACATATATATATATATACATACCTACATATATATATGAAGAAAGCCACGCTGCTTCCGCTTCCACTTAACAAATGTCATTATTATTAGTAAGCACTTAGCAAATACCAACATTATTATTATTAAGTGCTTATTATGTGCCAAGCACTGTTCTAAGCGCTGGGGGCGGGGGGGATACGAGGTCATCAGGTTGTCCCACGTGGGGCTCACAGTCCTAATCCCCATTTTACAGATGAGGTAACTGAGGCACAGAGAAGTGAAGTGACTTGCCTTCACACAGCTGCCAAGCGGAGGAGCCAGGATTTGAACCCATGACCTCTGACTCCCAAGCCCGTGCTCTTTCCACTGAGCCCCGCCGCTTCTCTAGCCACTAGGCCACGGTCCTCAAACTCACACACTTGCTGACCCCAGCTCACACGTTCTCCCTGTGCCCTGAACCTCGGGACTTGCTGTGTCCAGAGAGAGTCGGGACGGGGGGATTTAGATCAGCACAGTGGTGGTCCCGCGGGGAACGTCTCTATCCATCACATCCACCTCCCGGCGCCCTCGACAAAGCGCCCTGTCCTTGCTTTCCTCAGTTTCCATGACGACGCCCCAAAGGACTACCGGCAGGTGTCCCTGACGGCGGTGAAGCAGCGATTTGAGGATGAGCGCTATGAGGAAATCGCTCAAGAAAAGGTGCCTCGATTTCTCCCTCCCCTTCCCCCGCGGTTAACCCTGGACGGCGGGGTGGGGAGGAGGGGCGGCGACGTCAGCAACCCGGAGACGGGGTAGGGCAGGGACCGAGGGGGCCCGGGAGCGGCATCCAGGAGGGCGGGGGTCTCCCGGCCCAGGGGTCGGCCTGGGGGCCCGCGAGCCGGCCCCCATGGTCGGAGACGCGGGGCAAGGCCAGAGCTGAGGGCCCGTGTCGGACCCGCCCCGTGGTGTTCGCAGGTGATGGGCTACAATCAACTCTGTGCACTACTGGGCCTCAAGCCGGAGGACCCCGAGGCGGTCCAGGCCGCCGCCCCCGCCGCCTCGCTCAGCAGCTCCGGGGAGATCCCCGCCTTCCTCACCTCTCCCTCCGGCAAGAGGACCAAGAGGTCAGTTGGCTGCGGGTCCTCCCTCTTGGCAACGTTTCTCTCGGGTGTGTGTCCTCGCCGATGGCCTCGGGTACAGAGCCCCCGGAGGCGTCCCGGGACCCGGCCCTGCTCCCGATTCGGACGCCGGGTCGCACCACCCCGTCCCCTCGTCATTCGGTGGTATTTATCGAGCGCTTACTGTGTGCAGAGCGCCGTACCGAGCGCTTGGAACGGGCAGTTCGGCAACGGATAGAGACGATCCAGGCCCGACGACGGGCTCACGGTCTAAAACGGGGAGACAGAGCAAAATGAAACAAGTAGACAAGCATCAGTATCCTCTTTAGGCCTGATTTCTACAGGGGTCAAGGAGGGAAGCCTCTAGGGGGCTGGAGCCCGGTCGGGGAGGTCAGACAGTGGCAGGATGTGTAGGGGCCCCTCAGCACTGTGTGCGTCCGCTAATTTGTATATTTATTACCCTATATTTATTTTGTTAATGAGATGTACATCCCCTTGATTCTATTTATTGCTATTGTTTTAATGAGATGTACATCCCCTTGATTCTATTTATTGCTATTGCTTTTGTCCGTCCGTCTCCCCCGATTAGACTGTAAACCCGTCAGCGGGCAGGGACTATGTCTGTTGCCGATTTGTACATTCCAAGCGCTTAGTACAGTGCTCTACATATAGTAAGCGCTCAATAAATACTATTGAAGGAACGAATGAAGGGGATTGGTCCCTTGGCCATCAGCTGCACCCCTGTGGTGGCCCAGAAGCAAGGCTGGGCGGGCACCTGGGCTGGGCGGGCCCGGGCTGGACTCGACCAGTTCCCGTGCTGAGCCGGGCCGGGTCTCCCTCCCGTCCCCAGGAGGAGGGAAAACAGTGTCCAGGAAGACCGAGGCAGTTTTGTCACCACGCCCACCGCTGAGCTGTCCAGCCAGGAAGAGACACTACTGGGCAACTTTCTGGACTGGAGCCTGGACTACTGCTCGGGCTACGAGGGCGACCAGGAAAGCGAAGGGGAGAAGGAGGGAGACGGTGAGTCTGGCTCGGGGCAGGCTCGGTGGGGGGCGGGGAGGGGGCGGGTGCCGGGTCCCCTTCCTCCAGTCCAGGCGGGGGAGGCCACGTCGGCGGCCTTCACGGCCTCGTGGTAGGGATGGCTCCTCCCCGCAGTCCCCGAGCCCACTTCTGTGGGGCTGACGGTGCTACCGGGCAGGGGGCGGAGGTACTTGCACCCCGTGAAGCCCCCCGCTGCCAGGACCACCGGGCACCTGCATCCTGTAGGTCGTCAGGGATGCGCGCCTCTCTCTCTCTCTCACCTCTCTGGCCAGCCTGTGCCCCCTCGACCTGACCCACGGGGGCACCTGGCCTCCGGCGGGCTGCCCGCAGCTAACGGGGTGTGGCGATTTCTGGTGCAGTGACCACCCCCAGCGGAGTCCTGGACGTGAAGGTAGTGTACCTGGCCCCGGAACAGCACTGCTGCCAGGGTTCCAGCGACGAAGACAGCCCGGCTAAGGAACGCTGGAGCCCCGGGGGTCCCCAGCGGGAGTCCGCCCGCCCGGACCCTGAAAGACACTGGCTTCTGTTCCACGACCGCCGGGAGCCGAAAACGGAGGCCACCTCGGGCTACTCGTCCGTCCACAGCGCCAGCCCCGCCTCGTCGGTGGACCGTGGCCGCGGGGCGTCTCCCCCGCCCGCCCCGGTGACGTCCCCCGGGGGCGGTGCCGCCCCTGCTCTCGCACGCAGCCCCCGGGGCCCCCCGTCTCGCCTCCAGCCTCGGCACCCCTTCCCCCTCAGGCCCCGCGCCCGGGCCCCCCGGCGGCAGGGGAAGCGCAAAAACGTGGCTGAGCACAGTGAGGAAGGGGAGGCCGCGGGGGGCGAGGAGGAGGAGGAGGAGGAGCAGGAGATGAACCTGGGCTTCTTGAGCCTGTGAGTCCAGGGAGACCGCGCCTTCGGACCGGTGACCGGCGGTCGCTTGCGTTTCCAAGTCACCTTCTCGAGAGGCGAGGCCCGGAGCGAGGGCGAGAACTGCCCCGAGGGACCCCGCAGACAGCAGCTGCTCACGTGGCCACGGCCGGCCCCTCGGCTCCGCCCCGGCTGTGGAAGCCTGACCTCTGCCAACCGTCCTCGGGCTTCCCCGTGGTCCTGGACCGGCTCAGCATCCCCTTCCCGCCCCGCCGGCTGTCATCCATGAGCCATTAACCTCCACCCGAGCACTGGGCCACGCCCGGTCCTCGGGACTGGGGGGCGTGTTTTGCTGGCACCTTCCGTCCTCTGGGTGTTCGAGGGCCGTGGTCCTGTCGGAGAAAGCCTCTGCCCCAAATGGGGCTCCGGTCACTCGATCTCTCCCCTCCACGGCCTCAGCCTCCCTAGGGAAATCTGTTTTGGATGAGCGTGAGGGTGGCTCACCTGAATGGTGGTGCGGGGAGAGTTCCGCGCAGCCCATTACTCCCCTCCCCGCCTCGGGGGCAGATGGCACCTTCTTCCGGCCGGAGTCCCGACTCGGAGAGTTCTGGCCGGGAACCCCCGGGGTTTCGGGATTTCCCAGTTGAGGGGAGGTGGCTGGGGGAGCTTTCCCAGGGGAGGGTCCCTCACCCGATTCTCCGAGAACCACCTGGGCCTCCGCGTCTCCCACCCGTTGGGCTGCGATCGGCCGTGGCCTCGCTCGTCACCTTGCTGCTGCTGCTGCTGGGGCTGGATCGTTCCCTTCCCTCCCACACTCGCAAATGAAGGCGAACCCAATTTCAAAACAGACTTGTTAGAGCTAGGGGGAAAGTTATTTTTTATATGTGTATTTTATATATATATATATATATATGGTGTGTTTAAAAAAAGATGTATTTAAAAATCCCAGGTCCAGACTGTCCCTGTCTCAGTTCGAACTCAGGAGTGCTGGTTCTGAGAGGTTGTTTTCCCCCCCGCTCCGGGTTGGGAGCGTCTGTAGTTGTTTACACAACCGAGGAGGAGCCATCCGGGCTGCAGCCCGTGGATTTGCCACTGCCCCACTGAATACAAGGTCCCCACGCCGCAGCCCAGGTGGTCTGCCTTCCTCTCGTTCTTCACTGTGGGAGAAAAAGGCCGGACCGTTGATACTGTGTGTATAGCAGTTTATTAAAAAAAACCCACAAAAAAACCCTAAAGGCCCAGTTTCTATGCACCTGGAGGGAGGGGACGGAGTGCCCAGCTACCCCGGGCCGCAGGGCGGGGTCGGCCCAATTCTGGGCAGGTGTGGGGCGAGGGTCAGGCCACTGCTGGGGATTCGCGATGGTTTCTGAGAGTGGACGACGGGCCCGGCACAGCCTCCCCTGAAAATCCCCAAAGCCGCCCCGTCTCCCCGAGTAGCGCCCGCTCCCACCGCCCACCGTCTCGCGCCCGTCCCCCGCGGCCGTGGGGCCGATGGACTTCCCGGCTTCCCTGCCAGAGCTGCGGGCGGAGGGTTTGGAATCACAGCGATAAGCGTCTCTAAAACTCCTTTAAAAAGACATTTAACCCCGAAACATTCGGCAAGGTCCCCAGCAGTCTCATTTATGGGTGGACCAGAGCAGGACGGTCGGGGCTTGGGGATGACGACTTCACATTTTTTCCAGCTGGGGAGCGGAGGAGCCTGATAGAAGGAGAGGAGGGGGAAAGCCGTGGGTGAGGGAAACCGCAGAAGTCTGCTGCCCCCTTCCCTCCACGCCCTCGTGACCGGTGGAGGAGCTGAGCCCCATCCTTACCTACGGGACCATGTGGAGGTCCACAGGGTCGTAGGCCGAGGCTCTGAGCTTCTTGAGGGGTGTCCCTAGCGTCTCTCTCAGCAGCGAATAGTTCGGTTTCTCCTCGTACTGCAGCCCCATCACGCTCTCCAGGAACAGCTGCAGGCTGTCTAATAATAACGGTAAGAATAATTATGCTATTTAAGCGCTTGTGATGTGCCAAGCCACTGTACTAAGCACCGGGGTGTGGATACAGGCAAATCAAGTTGGACACAGTCCCCGTCCCACACTGGGCTCGCGGTGTCAATCCCCATTTTACAAGTGAGGTAACTGAGGCCCAGAGAAGTGAAAAGACTTGCCCTAGGTCACATGGCAGACAAATGGTGAAGCTGGGATTCGAAACCACGACCTGATACCCAGGGCCGCGCTCTATCCACTATGCCACGCTGTTTCGAACAAGGGCCCGTTCACCAACCCCGTCGATCCACGGCAGCGACTGAGCACCTACTGTGTGCAGACCACCGCACCGATACCCCTCCTGCCTTTTTGTAGTGCTTTTTAATGGTATCTGTTAGGCGCTTACTACGTGTCAAACACTGCTCTAAACTGCTGGTGAAGGTACAAGTTAATTAGGCTGGACAAAGTCCCTTGTCCCGCACGGGGCTTACAGGAGGAAGGGAGAACAGGTATTTAATTCCCATTTTACAGGCAAGGGGAAGTTAAGCGACTTTCCCGAGGTCACACAAGTAATTGGCAGAGCCGGGATTAGGCCTTGATTTCCAAGCCTGGGCTTTTTCCACTAGGCCACGCTGCTTCTCGGTGCTGGGCACTCTGCTAAGCACTGAAGTGCACAGAAGATAATCGCGTTGGACACTGCCTAACCCACATAAGGTTCACAGTCTTGAACCCCATTTCACAGGTGAGGTAAGTGAGGTACAGCGAAGTGAAGTGGTTTGCCCAAGGTCACAAAGCAGATGGTGGAACTGTGCTTAGAACTCAAGTTGATGAAAATTTCTTGAGCATTTACTGTGTGCAGGATGCTGTGCTAAACCCTTGGGAGGATTCAATATAACAGTTAATCCAGGTCCTCTGCCGCCTAGGCTCTTTCCACTAGGCCATGATGCTTCTCTAGCCTTGGGAGATTGTAATAGGAGTGGTAAGCCTGCCCTAGAGGGTCCGAAGAGAGTGGGTAGATGCGAACCCTGGCTTCTAAGAGTTGCTGATCTGTTGTACGCAGAGTGTGGTATTAAGTGCTTGTGAGAAAAGAATAGAGTTGATCGAACCAATCCCTCTACTCAAGGAGCTTTCAGTCTTGCAGATAGCCAGACTTGCTAAAATAAATGACATGTTGATACCCGCTGCCCCTCCCCTCCTCCCCCCCAGCCCCTCTGCCCCGAACCCCCTGAACTGGTGGACGTGAGGCAAACCGAGCTTGGTAGGAGGGGGTGGGGTAGGGTTTTCGGCAGAAATACCATTCCCTTCCCCTGCTGGGGCCCACCTTCTGGTAAAAACCCTCCCCGGCTGTGAGAGACTCACCTGAGACCACTCTCCCCTACTGTGAGACTCAGCTGGACCTCCCCACCCCATCCCACACAGACTCACCTGAGAAGGCCTTCTGGCAGAAACAACCCTTCAGGAGACCAGGCACGTTGGTTCTGAACCTGTTCGTGGCAGAGGCAGGAGTCAGCGGCACAAGCAAAGCCCAGGCCTCACAGGTACCCTAAGCTCCGTCCCCCTCCCACTGTGTTCAGGAGGCAGGACTCCTCTTTACTCCAGGTCACTCGGAAGCGTCGGGCTGTTGGGAGAGGAGGTTTTGCTCTTGGCGAAGCCTAGCCTAGGCTGCAGTCCCGGAACTAAGAGGAGGAGGAGTGGTAACAGTATGCATCAAGTGCTTACTTTGTGCAAAGCGCTATTTTAAGCAGTGGGAAAGAATACAGAGGTTAGGAATTAGACATGGTCCCTGACCCTCGGGAGGCTCGGGGAAGAGGAGGGTTCCTCCTTGTCTTCCACATGGGCTGAGGGGACTCGAGTCCCCACAGTCCCCCGTGACTGCGGCCCAGGCCAGGGGGGGAGCGCGGTGAGTTTCTCCCAGCGGGCTGGCCCACTGGAAGCTCCCTGTGGTCGGGGAACGTGTCTCACGCTTCCGCCGTACTTCCCAAGTGCTCGGTACAGCCCGTGGCACCGAGCGGCGCTCACAACACACCGTCGAAGCTACGTCACCTTGTCTCCACCGACTTCTTCAGCGGGCGGTCGGGGGACAGGGTGGGCACAGGGCAGGGGCTCTCCGGTCCTGACGGCTCCTCCAAGTGGATGGGGCCCCGACTTGGTCCCCCCTGCCCCCACAGCTGCCTGCTCCCCCGCCCGGGGCCGGACCCCCGTCAGGGCTAACCTTTCTTTTTGTCCCATGACCACCGGGGCATTTTCCAGTTGGCTGCTCCAGGGCAGCAACCCGCTCAACCACTTGAGCAGGCAGTAGCCCAGGTTCTCCAGGTCACTGCGGCGGGAGGGCCCTTGCGGGGCGGCAGGGAGGAGGTTGGGGAGAAAACGCAGGTGGGTCTGGGCCACCCAGCAGGGCCCTCCCTGGACTCGCTGAGCGCCCCATTGCCAGTTTAGCCCTCCCCATCCGGTTCTGACGGCCGATAAGGACCCCCACCCCGGGGGGATGAGGGGACTGGGGTCCCCGGGGTAGGCTGATCTGACCCTCCCCCCACCCCGTGCTACTGCGGTCCCACAAGTCACTCTGAGGCTTGGGGGGTACCGTGGGGGACGCCGGGCAGGGTCGGCTTCGGCCTGTAGCAGGAGGCCGTCCCATAGTGAGACGGGCCCCGGCGGAGGGGTAGCCAGCAGGACCCAGTGGGGATGGGGGCTGCCCAGGAGGAGGGAGGCGGGGGCTCACCGACTCCCTTGTGGGCATCCAGGCTGATGAACTCAACGGTGCCCTCGTGGGGGGTCCGGCTGCCTTCCTGGTATCTCACGTGCCTCCCGCCGGGGCAGTAGCGATAGGCGTAGTAGTAGCCGGCCAGGGTGACCTGCACGGGGTTAGGGACGGGGCAGAGGTCCTCCGCTGAACAACGCGGGAGCTGCAGGAAGCCGGCAGCACCCCTCCCGGGCCGGGTCGGGGTCTCCCCACGCCAAAGAGGCTGCACGGCCGGTTCATCCCCAGGGCGACCGGTTTCGGGAATGGAGACGTCTCCCCCCCCCCCGAGTTGGGGCTTGAGGGGTTCGGGGGGGGCCGGGGGCCAGGCGGCAGCGGGATGGGGACAGGGGTGGTCCCCGGGGGCGGGCGGCACCTGGGTGGGGTCGGCGGGGCTCACGAACACGTTGTCGGCGGAGATGTCCCCGTGTACGTACTCGTTCTCGTGGATGAATTCCAGGGCATCCAACTGGAGGGGGTGAATGGCGGCCCCGCTGAATCGGGCACGGGTACCGGGCACCAGGCCTCGGGCACAGGAGGCGGGGGTCCGGCGGCTCTCAGCTCCCCACCCGACCCTACCCCACCTCCACCCCCACGTACCAATCTGCAGGACACTTGGTAAGCTGTTTTCTCGGTGAGCACGGGGCTCCCGAGGTCCTCCATGGCCGACTGCAGGCTTCGCCCCAAGCTGGGGAACACCAGGAACCTAGCACGAGAAGGACGGAGGGACGGACAGAAGGAGCGGCAGAGGACGGGAGTCGGCGGTCGGTACACCCGCATTACTGGACAGATGGTTGGGGTCAGGGTGGGGAGGAGGGGCGGGGAGCTGGATCCTGAAAAAGGGCTGGACCCTGAGAACCAGTGGGGCCTAGTAGAAAGGGCCCAGGCCTAAAAATCAGAAGGACCTGGGTTCTAATCACCCATCCGCCACTTGTCTGTTGCGTGGCGTTGGGTATGACGCTTCACTTCTCTGGGCCTCGGTTGTCTCATTTATAAAATAGGGATTTGGACTGGGCCCCCCCGATTATCTTACATCTTCCCCAATGCTTAGTGTGGTGCCTGACATGTAGTAAACTGTTTAACGAAAGCCAGTCGGAAAAAAAGGGTGGGGGGGCGGGATCCGAGGGGAGAAGGGGATGGTGAGCCTTGCTCCTGAATGTTAGCTCAGGGCAGAACCTGGGGTCCGGGAAAGGGGACCCTCCCCAGGCCCGGGGTCCCGGACCGGTCCTCACTCACCTGTACTTGCCCTCGTGGAGCCCCAGGCCGACGCAATGCGGGATGCCCAGCAAGGGCACCAAGTGGAGCTTCTTCCACTTGGCCACTGTGGGGGCGGCAGGGGCCCGGTGAGGGCAGGGCCCGGTGCCCCGAGACCCCGCCCCCACAAACTCCCGAGGGGGTGGGGGGAGTAGGGGGAACACTCTCCTCCCACCGCCACCCTCCTTGGGGGTCCCTGAATGAGGGGACCCACAGCCTCCACCCTAGGGGGTTGGGGCCACTCCCCGAAGACCTCTGTCTGTCAGGGCTGGGGTGTGGGGGAGGTCCCAGTCCCCGGTGGGAGCTGGGGGGGGGGGGGGGCAGGGCCCCTTCAGAGGGAAGCGGGGAAAGGGCACCCCCCATCTCAAGAGGCAGGTGGCGGGTGGCATACCTGCGGTTTTCTGGGCAGCTCGCTGCAGGAAGTTCTGCTCATTGTACAGCCGGCTGTCCTTGCTGTCCTGCGGGGAGGGGGAGGGAGGGCCGGGGTCAGCACCTGTCCTGCCCCTGCCCTGCCCTGGAGCCCGGGGGCCGAGCCCAGCCAAGAGAATCTTCCCCCTCCCCACCACCCTGACCATGCCTGCACCCACACTGACACCCATTAGCCGGTTGATGTCCTGGAGCAGGGGTTCTGAGCACGATATACTAATGATGGTATTTGTTAAGTGCTTACTGTGTGCAAAGCACTGTTCTAAGCGCTGGGGTAGATACAAGGTAATCAGGGTGTCCCACGTGGGGCTCACAGTCATCATCCCCATTTTACAGATGAGGTAACTGAGGCACAGTAAAGTGACTTGCCCAAGGTCACACAGCTGACAAGTGGAAGAGTCGGCATTAGAACCCATGACCTCTGACTCTCAAGCCCGGGCTCTGTCTGCTGAGCCACGCTGTTTTGATATGTCTAATAATAATTATGTTACTTGTTAAGCGTTTACTATATGCCAAGCACCATTTTTAAGAGCTGCGGTAGATCCAACTTAATCATGCACAGTCCCCGCTCCACATGGGGCTCGCACTCTTAACTCCATTTTTCAGAGGTCATTGTGGCCCAGAGAAGTGAAGCGACTTGCCCGAGGTTGCAGGGGAGACAAGTGGCGGAGCTGGGATTAGAAACCGGGTCATTCTGACTTCCAGGCCTGGGCTCTATTCGCTAAGCCATATTATGTGTGCCAGCGGTGGGGGGGTGGTAAATGCTTCAAGAAAATGTTGGGGGGCTTCTGAGCATGAGGAGTCAGTGGTGCTGGGGTGCTGAGAAGTGGTTCGTGCACATGTTGGGTAGAAGCTCAGGGCACACGGTGTCAGGGGAGAGCAGGCGGGCCCACTCCGAGCACGTGCTGATCGCCAGAGTGTCGTGGGGGTGGGCCCGGACCACGCGCTGTCCGTCGTCTCGGCTGCTTCTGTCAGTAAAAGACGCCTGGACGTCCAAAACGTCTGCCGGCCCTTGGCCACATGCTGCTCCCTGCCTTCCCGTAGTGCCCCCGGTCCACCTAGAACCCACCGGGCAGCACAGGGGAGCCCCCGGGGGCTCTACGCCTCACCGGACGCGGCTCCCTCATCCGCTATTCCCGAAGGGAGACTCCATCGGCCCGGGGCCCCAGCCTGACCCATGGCCGGCACACAGCCCGGCACGGCCCGGCACACGGCCCGGCACACGGCCCGCGTATGCCCGGCCCAGAATCCGCTCACGCCTGGTCCACCCTGGCCCAGAACCTGAACACACTTGGTCCCAGCACGGCACCCACCCGGCACATATCTGGCCCCAGCACGCCATCCACCCGGCACACGTCCTCCTGGTCCAGCCTGGCCCAGAGCCCGTACCCACCCAGCCCCGCCTGGACACGCAGGCCAACTCACGAGCTTGAGGGAGAACTGTTCCTTCTGCGAGTAAGCTCCGGACACTGACTGGGCTGTGGGAGGAGGAATAAGTGAGGTTCCGGCGGGGAGGGGGACGCGCTGCGCTTATGTGGCCTGGGTCCTTGCCCTCTCGGGACGCTCCCAGGCGCCCCCAGGTAGCAGGCCGGACACTAATTCCGGTTCTGCCCACCCCACTGGCCGAAGACATCACAATCCTCTGGACTGTAAGCTCCTAGAGGAAGCAGCACGGCCTAGTGACGAGGGTCCAGGTCTGGGAGTCAGAGGATCTACGTACCTAAACGGCTCCGCCACTGGCCTTCTGGGTGACCACGGGAAAGTCACTCCACTTCTTTGGGCCTCACTCTCCTCATCTGCAAAATGGGGATTCAATTCCTATCCTCCCTTCCCCCTTAGATTGTGTGCCCTGTGTGGGCCAGGACCGTGTCCAACCTTATCTTGTACCTCCCGCAGTGCTTAGTACAGTGCTTGGCAAACAGTGTGCACTTAACAAATACCCCAACTGTCATTATTAGCATTAGAGGGCAATGGTGAGGGGTACTAACTCCATGGCACTCTCCCCAGTGCTCAGTACAGTGCTCTGCACATGCGCAACTACTGATTGACTGAACCAAGCAATCAACAGCATGTATTGCACCCCTACTGTGTGCAGAGTACTGTACTGAGCATTTGGAAAGGCACAGTAGAAGACTTGAACCCTGCCTTCAAGGAGCTTCCAGTCTAGCTGTCCATCGCTATGGTGAGGTTTCTTCCAGGGAAGGCAGAGGGTTGGGTCTGAGGTCCAGCATTCTCAGGCCTGGGTCTCTCTAGACTGAGCTCACCAACCGAGATAGGGCCCTGGGAGGAGGGAGCCGAGGGGTGTCCCCGGATGGGGATGCCCAACGATGCCGTCGGCATCATTGTGGGCACCTCCCCGGGTGAAGGGAAATGGCCTGCTTTCCCAGGGCAGTGCCCATGTAGAGTCTCAGCTCTACTCAGGGCAAGAGCAAAGTCAGATTCCCTGCAGAGAAGCTCCAACTAACCTCCGCAGAGACTGGGCTGCCCACTGTCTCCCTCTGAGGGAAAGCCAGAATAGAAGCTCCTTGTGGGCAGGGAATGGGTCTCGCAGGTGTGTGGTACTGGCCGGTCCAAGCCCTCCGTACGGTTTGTGGCGCTCAGTCTGCCCCGTCACCGGACAGCTGTCCGATCCCCACCTGGAGCGGGCCTAAGCCCTCGCCTCTCTCTCCAAAAAACCATCTCCACCTTCCGCCGGCCCGGTCGAGAGAGAAAGCCCCTGCAGGGTGAGGAACAGGGATCCTGCTCCTGAGGGACTTCCCCAGGTGCTCAGTAATAATAATAACAATAATAATGTTGGTATTTGTTAAGCGCTTACTATGTGCAGAGCACTGTTCTATGTGCTGGGGTAGATAGAGGGTAATCAGATTGTCCCGCGTGAAGCTCACAGTCTTAATTCCCGTTTTACAGATGAGGTACCCGAGGCACAGAGAAGTGAAGTGACTTGCCCACAGTCACACAGCTGACAGGTGGCAGAGCCGGGATTGGAGCCCATGACCTCTGACTCCCGAGCCCGGGCTCTTTCCACTGAGCCACGCTCAGTACAGGACCCAGCCCTCGAGAGGCTCTCAGGAAACCCCAGGGATGGATTGATCAGGATTGGGGGTTTTCGGCCATATTCTCTGCCCCTCTGTAGCCCCCCTGCCCCCAGCAGAAGGTGCCCAAGGGCACCTGGCAGAATCGGCCCCAGCCTCCCCCCCCCACCCCCGGCCGCACCTTCATAAAACATCCCATTGTCCCCCTGAGACACCAGCTTCAGCAGCTTCCAGCGGTGCTCATTCTTGTCCTCTACGATTTCGAATATGGACAAGGGAGGCAGGCAGGCAGCTTTCCTTCGCTGGCTGGCCCTTGGGCTGCTCTTTGACACTGCAGAGGGGAAACAGGCAGTGGCGGGGGTCAAGCAGCGGCCCTTCGGCCCACGTCCGGCAGGTCTGCCTCCCCCCGCCGCCGCCACGGTGCCCAGAGTGTCTGTCTCGGGCAGCCGGCCTCCTAGTCATAATAATTATGGTATCTGTTAAGCGCTCGCATTGTGGCAACGTACTCGGCACTGGGGTGGATACAAGCGAATCAGATTGGACAAAGTCCCTGTCCCACATGGCGCGCAAAGTCTTAATCCCCGATTTACAGATGGGGTTGACTGAGGCCCAGAGACGTGAAATGACTTGCCCAAGGTCACACGGCAGACGTGTGACGGAGCTGGGATCAGAACCCATGACCTTCCGACTCCCAGGCCGGTGCTCTATCCACTACGCCACCCTCCTTCTCCAGTGGACCCGGCACCAGGGGTCACGGGGTCGGAGAGGATGACGCCACAGCCTTGGAGAGAGAAGAGGCCAAGGGACCTTGAAAACAGGTGAAAGGTTCACCCTACTTCACGTGCCCCTGGCATCCATTATTTGCAGGCTGGAAAAGGGCATCCGTTGTCCGTGCACTGGCCACCCTCCCAGCGCTGGCGGGACACTGGCAGAGGACAAGGGGTACGCTGTCCCAGTCGGGGGGCAGGGCAGCACGGAATGACCTGGGCTCTTCCAGGGGCACTGTCTGTTATTGACAGGCCACCACCCCGGACATCTTGGAGCGCTAGTCAGGAGCTCAGCCCCCAGTGACCTCTGCGAGGCTGATTCTCCCGACCGGGTCCCGCTTGAGACCCGGGGACAAAGGTGGATAAAGGGAAGGGCCCCCCCACCCCACTAGCTTCTCCTGATCTCCGCTTGCCGTCGTGTCCACTCTGCTCACCCCGGGACTTGGCCGAGGGGCTCGGCAAGCCCTTGGGTGCTGGGCTCTGTCGGGAGGGGCTGGAAGTCACTCCCTTGGGGGGTGACTGTTTTGTCTTCCCACAGGTCGCCTCCTGCTTTGCCCCTAAAACGACAGGAAGCAGAAGAGGGGGGATTGAGTGTGGCCAAGTCTCGAGTTTGGGCACTGAACCTTTCCTTCCCAAGCCCGGGCACCTCTTGGGTTGGGGGGGAAGGGGGTCCTCTGTCAGTAAACAGCTGGGGGTGGCCCCAACAGGAGGCCCAGGGACCAGGGAGGTGGGGGTGGGCCTGGGCAGAAGAACTATATTTGGGTTGTAGCTGCTGCAGAGAGAGGATGGGATGGGACCAGGCACGTGGCAGGACTGAGTCGGCCAGGCCTCGGGTCTCGTGGTGGCCCAGGGGCCCGGTCCAAGGATGAGACGCTCAAAAGATCGAGGTGATCGTCCGTCCCCAGTCGCAGGGTGACCCGTCTGGTCTGATACCACGGTGCCCGTCTGCTGTCCAGCTGGCACGCCCCGGCCCGGACGCTGTGGATCTGGTGTTTTATCGTTAGTGTCGGCCTCCCCTGCCGGGGCTTCTGTCATGAGTTCTGGACAAGGAAAACCCTCAGGGGACCACTTGTTTCAGAGGCCCAGCCGTTCAGGGGGTGGCTTGGGGGGATTACCTTTAGCATGTGGCACAGGCCCTTTGGCAGGGGACCCAGTCTGGCTACCATCTTCTACTGGTAACTTGTTTCCACAGGATGGGCAGAAGCAAAAAGTTGGCTCAACTTTACAGCCACACTGTGGACAAAAACTGATCATCCTGCAAAGTCGGCAACTGGAAGAGGAGAAAGCAGGGGGCCGGGGGGGGTGGGGGGGAGGAGAAGGGTCAAGATGCAACTCTGAAAGCTTCTGTCTGCACCTACACCCACCACACCCTGGAAAAGTACCAACAAGACCAGCCCTCGGGGCAGGTTGGATTTTAATCCACCCAGCGGCAGCAGGCAGCACAGTTGGGGAGTGACCTGGGGTGCGATGGGAGTGGACAGCGGACAAGGAAGGAGAGGGACTAGGTCAGGAAGAAAGACTATTGGCCCAGTTCTGCCTGACCGGGCACCCTTGTGCTAGACGCTGTTGGGGGGCAACACGAAGAACCGGCCAACACGAGTCCGGCAGCAGGAACCCAAGTGGGAGACACACACTCTAAAACAGCTGGGAGGACACAGACCCCGTCTCAGGGTCTTCCTCACTGGAGTGTAGGAAATTTTCATCAACTGGGGGCTGGAGGGGTGGCGAGGGGGATGGCTAGATCGTGTCCTGAGACCTGACTCTGACTTGAATGTCTTTAATGGCACCAGAAACATTAGCATTAAGACCCCAAGGTATCACTCTTATTTATTGAGAACCTGAAAGACACTGTGCACCAGGAGTGAGCGCTTGCGAGGCCACCCCGGAAGCGAAGACACGGCCTTTGCCCTTTATGGGCTTACAATCTAACGGCGGAGGCGGACGGAAAAATCACTGATAATGGGCGCAGGAGAAAGATGGGGGATGGAAGAGTAGCACAGACATGGAAGGGTGACATAATCAATAATTTAATGTACAACTGAACATACAGGAATACACAAGTGCTGAGAACAAACGTACATATATACACGGGAGGGGGAGCTGCGGGGTTGATGGTACTTGGAGGGGGGAAGGGAGGTGTGTACTAGGGAGAAGCCGCTCGTGGCAGGAGGAGGGGTTCCAGGCTGGGGGGAGGGAGGGTCTACCTAGTGGCCTTCAGCACCCAGCTTGTACTTTGCTTCCACACTAGGAAGTGGACTCTAGAAATCTGGTTTCTGGGAGTCCCAGAGCAGGGACAAGATGAAGCAAGGAAGTTTCCACAAGTGGGAGAAACAGGGTCAGCATCCAGCAGTGAGGAACATTCATTCATTCATTCAATAGTATTTATTGAGCGCTTACTATGGGCAGAGCACTGTACTAAGCGCTTGGAATGTACAATTCGGCAACAGATAGAGACCCTCCCTGCCCATTGACGGGCTTACAGTCTAATCGGGGGAGATAGATGGACGAAAACAAGACAACTTAATCACGATAAATAGAATCAAGGGGATGGTCACCTCATTCTCAAAATATATAGGGTAATAAAAATATGTGCAAATGAGCACAGTGCTGAGGGGAGGGGACGGGAGAGGGGGAGGAGCAGAAGGAAAAGGGGAAGCTCAGTCTGGGAAGGCCTCTTGGAGGAAGTGAGCGCTCAGTAGGACAAGGACCGGCTCACTGAGGAAAGCAGAGAGGAGCGGATGGAGCCGGAATTTGTCGGAGGACGCGTTAATAATAATAATAATGTTGGTATTTGTTAAGCGCTTACTATGTGCCGAGCACTGTTCTAAGCGCTGGGGTAGACACAGGGGAATCAAGTTGTCCCACGTGGGGCTCACAGTCTTAATCCCCATTTTACAGATGAGGGAACTGAGGCACAGAGAAGTTAAGTGACTTGCCCACAGTCACACAGCCGACAAGTGGCAGAGCTGGGATTTGAACTCATGAGCCCTGACTCCAAAGCCCGTACTCTTTCCACTGAGCCACGCTGCTTCTCATTTGCGTTGATCTCTCCGGTGGTAGTGCTTATTGTTGAGCACCAGGCACGTATTCTAACGGCTGGGGGATTTCTTAAAATACTGCTATGTGCCAGGCCCTGGGGTAGATACAACATAACCAGCTCAAACACAATCCCTGTCCCCCATGGGACTCGATCAGTCAAGCTGCACTAAGCGCCTAGGAGCGTACAATACAACAGAGTTGGTAATAATAATAATGATGGTATTTGTTAAGTGCTTACTACGTGCCAAGCACTGTTCTAAGCGCTGGGGGGGATACAAGGTGATCAGGTCGTCCCACGTGGGGCTCAGAGTCTTCATCCCCATTTTCCAGATGAGGTAACTGAGGCACCGAGAAGTGAAGTGACTTGCCCAAAGTCACCCAGCTGACAAGCGACGGAGCCGGGATTAGAACCCATGACCTCGGACTCCTAAGCCCAGGCTCTTTCCACTGAGCCACGCTGCTTCTGGTAGACATGGTCCAAGGGGGAGGGAGAACAGGAATTTAGTGTCCAATTTACAGATGAGGAAACCGCAGCACAAAGAAGTCAGTGAGCTGCCCAAGATCACCCAGAAGGCAAGGAGGCAAGAGGCAGAGGCAGGATTAGAACTCAGGTCTCCAAACTTCCAGCCCCACGTTCTCTCCAATAGGCCACACACTGCTTCTCAGGCAGCAAGGGATAAACCCGAGGAAGAGAAGGAGGAGTTGCCCGGCCCATAGCTCCTGCCCTCTAGGAGTGAACGATCTCAGGCTGGGGACCCAGTAGAAGGGTAGCTTTATCCCAGAATGAGGGAGAACAAGCTTAATAATTAATAATAATTATGGTATTTGTTAAGTGTTTACTATGTGCCAGGCACTGTACTAAGCGCTGGGGTATATAAAAGCAAATTGGGTTGGACCCCGTCCCTGTCCCAAATGGGGCTCACCGTCTCAATCCCCATTTTACAGATGAGGTCACTGAGGCCGAGGGAAGTGAAGTGACTTCCCCAAGGTCACACAGCAGACACTTGGCGGAGCCGGGATTAGAACCCATGACCTTCTGACTCTGGGGCCCATGACCCAGCCACTACGCCATGCGGCTGAAAGCGGGACACAGGCCAGGCACAACAGGATGAAAGAGCTGAGAAACTGAACGCACATATAAAATAAAGCAACAGTTACATAAAATATTATCCATGTCTACAGACAGGACTAAAGAGCGTGGAGTGATAGGCGAGGATAGCTAAGGATGCCACTGGGGGGGGGGTAGGTTAATCTGGGAAGGCTTCCTGGAGGAGGTGGGGTTTGGGGGGGGTGCTTTAAGGATGACGGAGTTGGGGGCCGCTCCGGCCAGGGGTCGGGAGAGCCAAGGGGGAACACGAGACTCTCCATCCAAGACGATGATAGTATTTGTTAAGTACTTATTATGTGCCAAGCACTGTTCTAAGCGCTGGGGTAGATACCAGGTAATCGGGTTGTCCCACGTGGGGCTCATAGTCTTTGACCTCATTTTACAGGGGAGGTAACTGAGGCACGAGAAGTGAAGCGGCTTGCCCAAGGTCACACGGCGGACACGCGGCAGAGTGGGATTAGAACCCACAGCCTCTGACTCCCAAGCCCGGGCTCTTGCCGCTGAGTCATGGAAATCCCTTTCAGGGGGCTTCTGAAGCAGGAGAAACTACTCACCCGCCTTCCGGGATGACGAGGGACGTCGGAGGCTGCCCGGGGGCCCCGTGCCCACGTCGGCCCCGCGGGGACTGGCTCAGGTTCCTCGGGCCTGTTGGGACGGAGCGGCCGGTTCACCCTCGAGGCCCTGCAGGCTAGTGTGGAAGACGGCTGGGACCGGTCCGCAGCTCAGAGACCTCCCCCCCACACTCAGAGACCACCCCCCAGCTCAGAGACCTCCCCCCACACTCAGAGACCGCCCCCCCAGCTCAGAGACCTCCCCCCACACTCAGAGACCGCCCCCCCAGCTCAGAGACCTCTCCTCCCCACTCAGAGACTGCCCCCCCCAGCTCAGAGACCTCCCCCCCACACTCAGAGACCGCCCCCCCAGCTCAGAGACCTCCCCCCCACACTCAGAGACCGCCCCCCCAGCTCAGAGACCTCCCCCCCACACTCAGAGACCTCCCCCCCACACTCAGAGACCACCCCCCAGCTCAGAGACCTCTCCTCCACACTCAGAGACCACCCCCCACTCAGAGACCTCTCCTCCACACTCAGAGACCGCCCCCCCAGCTCAGAGACCTCCCCCCCACACTCAGAGACCCCCCATCTCAGAGACCTCTCCTCCACACTCAGAGACCGCCCCCCCAGCTCAGAGACCCGAGCTGGGGTCGGGCGGTGGGGTCTCTGGCCGACCCCCCGTTTAGTAATAACAATAATAACAATGTTAGTATTTGTTAAGTGCTTACTATGTGCCAAGCACCGTGCTAAGCGCTAGGGTAGCTACAAGGTAATCAGGTGGCCCATGTGGGGCTCACAGTCTTCATTCCCATTTTACAGCTGAGGTAACTGAGGCCCAGAGAAGTTAAGTGACCTGCCCAAGGTCATACAGCTGACAAGTGGTGGAGCCGGGATTAGAACCCACGACCTCGGACTCCTAAGCCCGGGCTCTTTCCACTGAGCCACGCTGCTTCACTGTGAGCCCGCTGTTGGGCAGGGATTGCCTCTATCTGTTGCCCGATTGTCCATTCCAAGCGCTTAGTCCAATGCTCTGCACATAGTAAGCGCTCAATAAATACGACTGAATGAATGCCCCCGGCCTCCTTCCTGACACCTGGCAGGCCAGATGATCGCCTCTGGCCTCAAGATCGAATCGACCCATTGATCAAGGCTATTCATTGAGCGCCGCGTCCAGAGCACTGCGCTACGCGCTTCAATCCTTCAATTGTATTTATTGAGCGCTTACTGTGTGCAGAGCACTGTACTAAGCACTTGGAATGGACAATTGGGTAACAGTTAGAGACCATCCCTGCCCAGTGACGGGCTCACAGTCTAGAAGAGGGGGAGACAGACAGCAAAACAGAACAGAACAAAACAAAACATGAAAACTAGAGACAAAGCAAGCACTCTGGGGGGGCTGCAGCCAACCCAATTTGGCCTGTATCCGCCCCAGCGCTTAGTACAGTGCCTGGC
The DNA here is from genome assembly GCF_004115215.2 of Ornithorhynchus anatinus. Classification (NCBI taxonomy): domain Eukaryota; kingdom Metazoa; phylum Chordata; class Mammalia; order Monotremata; family Ornithorhynchidae; genus Ornithorhynchus; species Ornithorhynchus anatinus. The sequence continues at coordinate 984,368 of NC_041729.1, forward strand.
ACACCCAAAGCCCTTCAGAAATCCCAGAATTACTATCACTGGGAGAGGACATCAAAGAAGCAGCGTGGCTCAGTGGAAAGAGCTGGGGCTTCGGAGTCCGAAGTCATGGGTTCTAATCCCCTCCCCGCCTCTTGTCAGCTGGGTGACTTTGGGCAAGTCACTTCACTTCTCGGGGCCTCAGTGACCTCATCTGTCAAATGGGGGTGAAGACTGGGAGCCCCATGGGGGACCACCTGATGACCTTGTATCAACCCCAGCGCTCAGAACAGTGCTTTGCACATAGTAAGCCATGAACAAATATCATTATTATTATTATTATAAAAGAGTGGGTGGGCACGTTCCTGGCCCACAGTCCCAATGCCCTGTGATCTCATCCGTGGGCAGGGACGGTCTCTCTCTGTGGCCCAATTGTCCATTCCAAGCGCTTAGTCCAGTGCTCTTCACATAGTAAGCGCTCAATAAATATGAATGAATGAGGTGCGGGCAGCCCATGGGTCAGAAGCCCAGAAGCAGCGCGGCTCAGCAGAAAGAGCCCGGGCTTAGGAGTCAGAGGTCATGGGTTCTAATCCTCGCTCTGCCACCTGTCAGCTGGGTGACTTTGGGCAAGTCACTTCACTGTGCCTCAGTTCCCTCATCTGTAAAATGGGGATGAAGACTGTGAGCCCCACGGGGGACAATCTGATTACCCTGTGTCTACCCTTGATTCTATTTATTGTGATGATGTTGTCTTGTTTTTGTCCGTCTGTCTCCCCCGATTAGACTGTGAGCCCGTCAATGGGCAGGGAGGGTCTCTATTGTGGCCCAATTGTCCATTCCAAGCGCTTAGTCCAGTGCTCTGCACACAGTAAGCGCTCAATCAGTACGACTGAATGAATCCCCTTGATTCTATTTATCTTGATAACGTTGTCTTGTTCTGTTTTGCTTTGCCGCCTCCCTCCATTAGACCTTGAGCCCGTCGTTGGGCAGGGAGGGTCTCTCTCCGTGGCCCAGTTGTCCATTCCAAGCACTTAGTCCAGTGCACTGTGCAGAGTAAGCACTCAATAAATAATAATAATCATAATGTTGGTATTTGTTAAGCGCTCACTATGTGCAGAGCCCTGTTCTAAGCACTGGAAGAGATCCAGGGTCATCAGGTTGTCCCACGGGAGGCTGTTAATCCCCATTTTACAGATGAGGGAACTGAGGCACAGAGAAGTGATAATAATAATGTTGGTATTTGTTAAGCGCTTTCTATGTGAAGAGCACTGTTCTAAGCGCTGGGGGAGATACAGGGTCATCAGGTGGTCCCACGTGAGGCTCACAGTCTTCATCCCCATTTGACAGATGGGGTCACTGAGGCCCAGAGAAGTGAAGTGACTTGCCCACAGTCACCCAGCTGACAAGTGGCGGAGCCGGGATTCGAACCCACGCCCTCTGACTCCCAAGCCCGGGCTCTTGCCACTGAGCCACGCAGCTTCTTTATGATGCTATTTGTTAAACACTTACTCTCTGCAAAGCCCTGTTCTAAGCGTTGGGGGGGGGGGGAATGCAAGGGGATCAGGTTGTCCCACGTGGGGCTCCCCCTCTTAATCCCCATTTTCCAGATGAGGTGACTGAGGCCCAGTGAAGTGACTCGCCCCCAGTCCCCCGGCTGACAAGTGGCAGAGGCGGGATTCGAACCCACGACCTCTGACTCCCCAGCCCGGGCTCTTTCCACCGAGCCACGCTGCTTCATGCATTCAAATACTTTGGAACGCCTACCCCGGCGCTTAGAACAGTGCTCGGCACCTAGTAAGCGCTTAGCAAATAGCAACCTTCTTCTTATGATAAAAATAATCCGCCCGGCCCTCCCCCCCCCCCCCCCGGGCGCGCCCAAGATGTGTGGGTGTTGGGGGGGAGTCGGGGAGGACGGTACCACGGGCCGCAGCCCCCGTTAGCCCCCGACTTCCGGTCCCCCCCGCCCTCCCGTCAGAGATGGGCCGGCCCGCCGGACTCCCGGCCCCTCGTCTTCCACCCCCCCCCCCCAAAATAATATTTGCAAATGACCGGGCCCCGGGAAGATGGTCTTCCTCCTCGACCTGCTGCCCCCACGCACCTCCACCCGCCGCCGTCTTGGACGACGACGACGTAGTCAACACCTCCGCTTCCCCTTCCCCTTCCCCTGAGGCCCGCCAGGGGCCCCGCCCCTTACGTCACACGCCCGTCCGAGGCCCCGCCCCTTTACGTCACATGCCCCCGTCCGAGGCCCCGCCTCTTTACGTCACACACCCCGTTCCACCCACCCTCCTTAGGCCACGCCCCCTTGTGTCACACGCCCCCGCCACAGGCCCCGCCCCCTTACGTCACACGCCCCTCCGACCGGGGCCCCGCCCCCTTACGTCTCACGCCCCTCCGTCCCGATGTCCCGCCCCCTTACGTCACACGCCCTTCTGCTCCGCCCCTTTCGCTGGAGACCCCGCCCCCTACGTCACCCCACTCCCCCGCCCTCCATATGCCCCGCCCCTTGCGTCACAAGCCCCCGGCTCATCCCGTCCTAGGCCACGCCCCCTTACGTCACACACACCCGGTCCCACCCGCCCCCTTACGTCACACGCCCCCGGGCTCCACCCGCCCTCCCGTACGCCGTGACGTCACTCCTCCCTTTGTAGGCCGATGCTCTTGTCTTCGTAATAATACGGTAATGACAAGTGCGGCTTGTCTGTGCACTCATTCAGCCGGTAGTATTTATTGAGCGCTTACTGTGTGCAGAGCACTGGACTAAGCGCTTGGAATGGACAATTGGGCCACAGAGAGAGACCCTCCCTGCCCATTGACGGGCTCACAGTCTAACCGGGGGAGACAGACGGACAAAAACAAGACAACTTAATAGCAGTAAATAGAATCAAGGGGATGGACAGCTCATTCACAAAATGAATAGGGGAATAAAAATATATACCAATGAGCATAGTGCTGAGGGGAGGGGAAGGGAGAGGGGGCTTAGCTGAGGGAAGGTGAAGGGGAGCAGAGAGGGAGCAGAGGGAAAATCGTCAGCTGTGTGATTTTTGGGCAAGTCATTTAATAGTAATAATAATAATGTTGGTATTTCTTTAGCGCTTACTAGGTGCTGAGCACTGTTCTAAGCGCTGGGGTAGATAGGGTCATCAGGTTGTCCCACGTGAGGCTCACAGTTAATCCCCATTTTACAGATGAGGTAACTGAGGCCCAGAGAAGTGAAGTGAGTTGCCCACAGTCACACAGCTGACAAGTGGCAGGGCTTTAACTTCTCTGGGCCTCAGTACCCTCATTTGTAAAATGGGGATTAAGACTGTGAGCCCCACGTGGGACAACTTGATGACCTTGTATCTCCTCCAATACTTAGAACAGTGCTTTGCACATAGTAAGCGCTTAGGAAATACTAGCATTATTATTATTATGTTAAAGAAGCAGCGTGGCTCAGTGGCAAGAGCCCGGGCTTGGGAGTCAGAGGTCATGGGTTCGAACCCCGGCTCTGCCACTTGTCAGCTGTGTGACCGTGGGCAAGTCACTTCGCTTCTCTGTGCCTCAGTTCCCTCAGCTGTAAAATGGGGATGAAGACTGTGAGCCTCACATGGGACAACCTGATTTCCCTGTATCTATCCCAGTGCTTAGAACAGTGCTCGGCACATAGTAAGCGCTTAACAAATACCAAAAAAAAAAAATTAGAGGGGGAATTAGTAATTGAAAGTACAGATAAATATGTTGCTGAAGAAACATGGCTGAGAGGTTACCAGAGGTCCTGGCTCTCTCTTTTTTAAAAAAATATTTGTTAAGCGCTTACTGTGTGCCAGGCACTGTACCAAACTCTGGGATGGATACAAGTAAATTGGGTTGGACACAGTTCCTGTCCCACGTGGGGCTCAGAGTCTCCATCCCCATTTTTACGGGTGAGGTCACTGAGGCACAGAGAAGGGAGGTCACCTACTCAAGGTCACACAGCAAACACGTGGCGAAGTCAGAATTAGAACCCACATCCTCTTGTGGCTCAGAGGAAAGAGCCCGGGCTTAGGAGTCAGAGGTCATGGCTTCTAATTCTGGCTCCGCCACTTGTCTGCTGGGTGACTTTGGGCAAGTCACTTAACATCTCTGGGTCTCAGTTACCTCCACCTGTAAAATGGGGATTAAAACTGTGAGCCCCACATGGGACAACCTGATCACCTTGTATCGCCCCAGCGCTTAGAACAGTGCTTTGCACCTGGTAAGTGCTTAACAAATACCACCATTACTATTATCCTCTGATTCCCAAGCCCGTGCTCTTTCAACTAAGTCATGCTGCTTTACTGTCTCCCGCTCTAGACCCTAAGCTCGTTGTGGGCAGGAACTAAGTCTGCTATATTGGACTCTCCCAAGCACATACTATAGTGCTCTTGCACACAGTAAGCAGTCAATAAATATGATTGATTGATTAATTGATTGATATCTTCTTCCCGATACACATCCTCTCAACTAACACCTCACCCCACTCCACCCCCAAGATTTCAGCATGGCCTAGTGGATAGAGAGTATAATGCAAAAGAGTAATTTTAGATGATCCCTAATAGAACTCCTTATCTCCCCTCCCAAAGTCTGTCCTTCCCCTGACTTTCTGATCACTGTAATAATGTTGGTATTTGTTAAGTGCTTCCTATGTGCAGAGCACTGTTCTAAGCGCTGGGGGAGATACAGGGTGATCAGGTTGTCCCACGTGGGGCTCACAGTTTTAATCCCCATTTTACAGATGAGGGAACTGAGGCACAGAGAAGTGAAGTGACTTGCCCACAGTCACACAGCTGACAAGTGGGAGATCAGGGATTCGAACCCCTGACCTCTGACTCCAAAGCCCGTGCTCTTTCCACTGAACCACGAGTCCTACCATCCTTCCTGACTCACAAGCCTGTAACCTTGGTGTTATCCTTGACTCCTCTCTCTCATTCAACCCCCATATTCATTCCATCACTAAATTCTGTTAGTTCAATTTTTCCAACATTGCTAAAATCCACCCTTTTCCCTCCATCCACACTGTTAGCACGTTAATCCAAGCCCTGGTCCTATCCCACCTGGATTACTTTATCAGCCTCCTTGCTGACCTCCCTGATTTGGCAAGAAGGAGATCGTAGGTGACCTTTAAGTGGTTGATTTCTGTGGAGTGAAAGGGACAGCAGCCAGAATGGAGAGGGTCAAGGAGAAAATTGGAGGAGAGGAACTTGTGACAGCGGGTGTAGACAACTTGCTCAAGGAGATTATAGAAGAATGGGAGGAGGGAGAGGGGAAAATAACTGGAGGAGCCGTGGTGTTAAGGAGGGGTTTTTTTAGGGTAGGGGAGACATGGGTATGTTTGAAAGCAGTGGGGATGAAGCCACTGGAGAGAGAACAGTTAAAGATGTTGGTTAAGGAGGGAAAGAGGGAGGGGGCAGATACATGTTTTGATAAATTGTGAAGGGATGGGGTTAGGCGTGCAGTTGGAGGGGGTGGATTATGAGAGAAAGCATTCATTCATTCAATCATATTTATTGAGCGTTTACTGTGTGCACAGCACTGTACTAAGTGCTTGGAAAGTACAATTCAGCAACAAAGAGAGACATTCCCTGCCCACAACGGGCTCACAGTCTAGAAGCGGGGAAACAGACATCAAAACAAGTAAAGCAGGAGAATATCCTCTTGAGATTCTGCTGGAAAAGATGAGAGAATTGAAGAAGGGGCAGAAGTAGGGAGGGATTGGGGAGGGGCGGGGGGATTTCAGGGACCTCACGCCTGATAGTTTCAATTTCTCAATAAAGTAGATGGCCAGGTTAGGGGCGAGGGATGGGGGGTGTGGGGAGAACAGGGAGTTTGAGGAGAGAGTTAAATGTCTGAAATAACTGGCAAGGGCAATGGGCATGGGGGTCATAAGGATAGAGAAATAATTTTGGCAGGCAGAGGAGAAGGCAGAGTTAAAGCACCCAAGGATAAACTTGAAGTGGACGAGGTCGGTCTGACATCTAGATTTCTGGCAGCAGTTCTCAGCGGCTCGTGAACAAGAGCAAAGGACGTGGACTGTGGAGGTGATCCAGAGCTGTGGATTAGTGGTAAGAAATTAACAAAGGGAGAGGGGAGCAAGTGAGCTGAGTTCAGTAAAGAGGGCGGTGTTGAGAACGTCAATTTGGTATTCAAGGGAAGTTGGGGTATGAAGGCTAAATGAGACACGATGACTTGAGAAAATCGGATGGAGTCAAAAGATCGGAGGTCTCTGGGTGAACAGCCCGGATTTGTAGGGAGGATGTGTGTGGGAGAGAAGGTTGGTGAGGAAGCTGTGCTCAGAGAGGGGGATTTCAGAGTTGGTGAGGGTAAAGATTGTTCAGTGGCTAGAGATGATGAGATGAAGTGGGTGAGTGGAAGAGCTGAGATGGAGCAGAAGGTCACTCGAGTTGAGGAGTGATAGAAAGTGGGCAGCGGAAGGGTCATCAAGAACATCTTTGTGGATATTGAAGTTCCCAAGGATCAAGAAAGGGAGAAGGAATGTGAGAAAGGGATCAAAATGGTTCAAAAAAGTTGAAGGTGGGAACTGAGGGGTGGCAGATGACTGTTATTAGAGTCTGGAGCGGGTGATAGAGGTGGATGATATGAGCTTCGAAGGAAGGGAAAGAAGGGGTTGGGGGAATGATGCGAAAGTTCATTCAATCGTATTTACTGAGCGCTTACGCGTGCAGAGCACTGGCACTGTCCCAGTGGAACTGGGGCGCGAGAAGGAAGCTAACACCTCCCCCTTTCCCAGTGAGTCTGGGGGAGTGGGTAAAGATGAGGCCCCCTCTAAAGAGAGCAGCAGGGGAGACCGTGACATCTGGGGAGAGTCATTCATTCAATAGTATTTATTGAGCGCCTACTCTGTGGAGAGCACTGTACTAAGCACTTGGAATGTACAAGTCGGCAACAGATAGAGACCATCCCTGCCCAACGACGGACTTCAGCGATGGCGAGGAGGAGCAGCGATTGGGTCAGAAACATGTCAAAGATGAAGGGAACCTTCGCCATGATGGAGCGAAGCTTCCACAGGCCACACTTGGCTGAGGCTGTGGAAGAGTCTGGGGTGGGTTGGATGGCAGCGAGTTGGCAAGGGCTGGCGCAGGGGGCTGGGGACCTTGAACTTGTTGTGGGTGTCTGTTGTTGTACTGTACTCTCCCAAGCTCTTAATATGGTGCTCTGTGCACAGTAAGTGCTCAATAAATACGATTGAATGAATCAACGGGGCGAGGGATGACGTGAACAAGAGAGATGAGAAAAAGGCATAGGGAGTGTGCACTCAACTCTTGAAGCCTATATTTATTGACTTACCCTTTTTTCCCCATCAATCATACTTTTTGAGCACTTACTACATGCAGAGGTCTGTACTTGGAGAAGCAGCATGGCTCAGTGGAAAGAGCACGGGCTTTGGAGTCAGAGGTCATGGGTTTGAATCCCAGCTCTGCCACTTGTCAGCTGTGTGACTGTGGGCATCACTTAACTTCTCTGTGCCTCAGTTACCTCATCTGTAAAATAGGGATTAAGACTGTGAGCCCCACGTGAGACAACCTGATTCCCCTGTGTCTACCCCAGTGCTTAGAACAGTGCTCTGCACATAGTAAGCTCTTAACAAATACCAACATTATTATTACTAAGCACTTGGGAGAGTACAATACAGCAGAATTAGTGGACACTTTCCCTGCCCATAATGAGCTCAATCAATCAACCATATTTAATGAGTGTTTTCTGCATATAGAGCACTGTAACTAAGAGCTTGGGTGCATACAATACATGGAGATGGTAGACAGAATCTCTGCCTATAAAACTCTTACAGTTTGGAGACAGAGACAGACATTCTCTCCCGATTAGGCTGTAAGCCCGTCAAAGGGCAGGGACTGTCTCTGTTACCGATTTGTATATTCCAAGCTCTTAGTACAGTGCTCTGCACATAGTAAGCGCTCAATAAATACTATTGAATGAATGAATTAATTAAAATAAATTACATAGAGGGGAAATGGGAGAGCAGAAGGCTATGCACATAAGCATTGTGGGGCTAAGTGTGGGGTGAATATCAAATGCTTAAAAGATACAGATCCAAGTGCATAGGTGATGCAGAAGGGAGAATGAGTTGAGGCAATGAGGATTTAGTTTCAGAGAAGGCCTCTGCACATAGTAAGCGCTCAATAAATACTATTGAATGATGAATGAGATGTGATTCTAGGAAGGCTTCGTAGGTGGGAAGAGAGATAGATTGCCACATACGAAGGGCAGGGGTGGAGATCCAGGCCAGAGGGTGGGCGTGGGCAAGGGGTTGGCAGCAAGATAGACAAGATGGAAGTGTAGTGTGTAGGGTAACATTAGAGGGGAGAAGTATGTGCGTGAGGATGTAGTAGGAGATCAGTGAGATTGCACTGAAATGGGTGAACTGACTGAATGCCTTAAATTGAGGACATTTCAGATCACTCTAGCACTGAAAATGGTCATTTCTCGATCAGCCCCAGGGCCCTGATATCCCTGGCCTCGGGGTTCAATTTTTCTTAGCCCCAGACCCATCAGACCGCCATGCTCCCCACCTTCAAAGCCTCCTAAAATCCCACCTCCTCCCAAAAGCCTTCTCAGGTTTATTCCCCTCATTTGGGATCTCATCAGCCCTTCAGTTTGCCCTTCAACGTCACATTGTTTACACCTGCCTTCAAGCAGCTGGGTATATATGATACTTGATCAAATATTCAACTTTATTTCTTCTGATTCCACTGCATGGTATTATTTCTGTGCTTGTCTCCTCTGTTAAAGTGGAAGTTCTCTGTGAGCTAGGAATATTTCTTTTTTTTTTATGGTATTTGTTAGGTCCCTACTATGTGGCAGGCACTGTTCTAAGCACTGAGGTAGATAGAAGGTAATCGTGTTGGGCACAGTACCTGTCCCACATGAAGCTCGAACTCTTAATTCCCACTTTACAGATGATAGGCCCAGGGGAGTGAAGTGACTTGCCCACAATCACCCAGCTGACAAGGGGCGGAGGGGGGATTCGAATCCACGACCTCTGACTCCCAAGCCCGGGCTCTTTCCACTGAGCCACAGAAGAGGGCTGTGGGTGGGACAAGAGGGACTTTGGGGCGAGGCCATGGGTGGGCGAGGCCAGGAGAGGGAGGGGCGGGAGGAGCGTGTCTCTCCCTGTGGCCCAATAGTCCATTCCAAGCGCTTAGTCCAGTGCTCTGCACAGAGTAAGCGCTCCGTCAGTACTATTGAATGAATGAATGAATGAATGAATGAATGACTGAATGGCGAGGATGGGGCGGGGCGGGCAGGGTCACGTGTCCTCCCGGGCTCCAGCCGGGACCCGCTGCCTCCCTCCGGAGCCTCCGGAGCCTCGGCAGGGCCTCGGCAGGGCCTCGGCCGGGCGGCCCCCGGCCCGCAGCGCCGCCAGCACCGTTGTCAGTCAGTCTGCAGTCAGTCTGCACCGCGGTCAGTCAGTCTGCACCGTGATCAGTCGTCAATCTGCAGTCAGTCTGCACCGTGGTCAGCCAGTCAGTCTGCAGTCAGTCTGCACCGTGGTCAGCCAGTCAGTCTGCAGTCAGTCTGCACCGTTGTCAGTCGTCAGTCTGCACCGTTGTCAGCATGCCGGGGCCGAGGCTGCCCGGAGCCGGTCCCGCCAAGCCTGAGCTGGTCACCCTGTCCGCCCCCGCCCCCCGGGAGGCTGCCCCGGCCTGGCCTGGCCGCGGGGCCCGGTGAGTGCCGCCGCCCGCACCCGGCTCCGCTCTCCTCTCTCTCCGTCCTTTGCCTCTTCCTCCATCCCTCTCGCCCTCCCTCTCCTTTCCTCCCCTCCTCTCTTGCCCTCCCTCCCTCCCTTCTTCTTTCATTCATTCAGTCGTATTGATTGAGCGCTTTCTCTGTGCAGAGCACTGGACTAAGCGCTTGAAATGGACAATTCTTCAACAGATAGAGGCCCTCCCTGCCCGATGACGGTCTCACGGCCTTCTTCCCTCCCCGCCATCCCTTTGCTGCCGCCCTCCCTCTCCCCATGTCTCCCTCTCTCCTCTTCTACCCCCTTCCTCCCTTCTCCCTCCCTCTCGATCATTCAAAGGCGTTTAGTAATGCTTACTTTGTGCAGGGCACTGTCCTAAGCTCTTGGGAAATGATAGCTCATCATTCATTCGCTACTGTTGATTGAGCGCTTACTATGTGCAGAGCACTGGACTAAGCGCTTGGCATGGACAATTCTGCATCGGATAGTGACCATCCCTGCCCAGTGACGGGCTCACGGCCCTCTTCCCTCCCCCCCCCATCCCTTTGCTCCCTCTCCCCATGTCTCCCTCTCTCCTCTTCTACCCCCTTCTTCTCGATCAGAGGCATTTAGTAAGGCCTACTTTGTGCAGGGCACTGTACTAAGCTCTTGGGAAATGACAGCTCATGATTCATTCATTCATTCGATCGTATTGATTGGGCGCTTACTCTGTGCAGAGCACTGGACTAAGCGCTTGGAATGGACAATTCTTCAACAGATAGAGGCCATCCCTGCCCAAGGACGGGCTCACAATCTTCCCTCTTCCCCCCATCCCTCTTCCCCCCTCTCCCCTTCCTGCCGCCCTCCCTCTCCCCTCTTCTACCCCCTTCCTCCCCTCCTCTCAATCATTCAAAGGCATTTAGTAAGGCTTACTGTGTGCAGGGCACTGTACTAAGCTCTTGGGAAATGACAGCTCATTCGAGTTGGTGGTCGCGATCCCTGCCCAGAAGGACCTTAGAGTCTCTCTCTCCCTGTCTTCCTCTTGCTTCTTCCATCTCCATTTCGGAAATCCTCGACGTCCCCCGGAGCTCCATCTCCCACCTGCTCCTTCCCACATCCCTCTCCCCTCCTCGATCCCGACGAAGCCGTCTTTCCTCCCCCCTCCACTCCCTCTCCCTTCTGCGTCGCCATTACACTTGGATCTGAACTCACCTCCTCCAAGAGGCCTTCCCAGACTGAGCTTCCCCTTTTCCCTCTGCTCCTTCTCTGCTCCCCCTTCACCTCCCTTCAGCTAAGCCTCCTTTTTCCCCCTTTCCCTCTGCTCCTCCCCCTCTCCCTTCCCCTCCCCTCAGCACTGTGCTCATTTGTATATATTATTTATTACCCTATTTATTTTGTTAATGAGGTGTCCATCCCCTTGATTCTATTTATCGTGATGATGTTGTCTTGTTTCTGTCCGACTGTCTCCCCCGATTAGACCGTGAGCCCGTCATTGGGCAGGGATGGTCTCTATCGGTTGCCGAATTGTCCATCCAAGCGCTTAGTACAGTGCTCTGCACATAGTAAGCGCTCAATAAATACTGGTGAATGAATGATCACCCCGCCCCCAGCGCCCCTCTACAGCACGGTGATCTCGATGCGGACAGGGAACTTGTGAAGCAGCGTGGCTCAGTGGAAAGAGCCCGGGCTGGGGAGTCCGAGGTCATGGGTTCTAATCCCGCCTCCGCCGCTTGTCAGCTGGGTGACCTTGGGCCAGTCACTTCGCTTCTCTGGGCCTCAGTGACCTCATCTGTCAATTGGGGATGGAGACCGTGAGCCCTACGTGGGACCACCTGATCGCCTTGGATCTACCCCAGTGCTTGGCACGTAGTAAGCGCTTAACAAATACCAACATTATTATTGTTATTACAGTAAGCTCTCAATCAATACGATTGATTGACCGATTGATTGAGGCGCCCGGGGCCGAGCTGGCCGCCACCGGTCCTGGCAAGAGAGAGGGACCGAGGCCAGCGGCCGCTGAGAGGGAGCCAATCAGGGAGCCAAACAGGGAGTCGAAGAAGAAGAAGGAGCCAATCAGGGAGCCGAAGGGGAAGAAGGAGCCAAACAGGGAGTCGAAGAGGGAGCCAAACAGGGAGTCGAAGAGGAAGAAGGAGCCAATCAGGGAGCCAAACAGGGAGTCGAAGAGGAAGAGGGAGCCAATCAGGGAGCCGAAAAGGAAGAGGGAGCCAATCAGGGAGTCGAAGAGGGAGCCAAACAGGGAGTCGAAGAGGAAGAAGGAGCCAATCAGGGAGCCGAAGAGGGAGCCAATCAGGGAGCCGAAGAGGAAGAAGGAGCCAAACAGGGAGTCGAAGAGGGAGCCAAACAGGGAGCCGAAGAGGGAGCCAATCAGGGAGTCGAAGAGGGAGGGAGGGAGCGGCCTGGATCCTCCATCCTTCGGAGCCGCAGGGCGTCCTGCAGGTGTCCTGCAGGTGTCCTGCAGGCGTCCGCCTCCCAAGCTTTCGCCCGGCGGGTCAGCGCAGCCCCCCCCCCCCGCCCCGGAGGACCAGCCCACCCGAGGACCGCAGTAGCCCAACGTGAGTGGCACCTCCTCGCCCTGCCTGGGGCCCGTGGCAGGCAGAGAGGGCGTTTCGGGCACATCTCGGTCGGATCCCACTCTCCCAAAGGCCGAGAACCCTCAGTAGGTGCTCAATAAATGCCGGTGATGATGATGATGAGGAGGAGGAGGAGCAGGCAGTCGGTCGGCGGCACAGACCGAGCGCCCACCCGCTGGACTGACCGCCTGGACGAGCTGGCGGAGGAAAAGGATGGCTTCCGCGCCGTGGGAAAAGAACCGGCGGATGCGTTCTTTTCGATCAATCGTATTTATTGAGCGCTTGCTATGTATAGAGCACTGGACCGAGCGCTTGGGAGAGTGTGATGCGGCTGAATTAGCAGGCACGCACCCTGCCCAAAGCGAGCTTACGGTCTAGAGGGGAAGACAGACATTTTCAAATAAGGGGAGGAGGAGAAAGGGCAAGGAGAGAAACAGACCAGCACGAATGATAGGATGAAATAGATGAATAAATAATTGAATACAATCAATCAATAGCATTACGGAGCTCCTGCTGCAGGCAGGGCGCTTTACCAGGGGATTGGGAGAGTTCGGTAGAGGTGGAAGACGCCGGCTCTGCCCGTGAGGGGCTTTCGGTCAAAGGGAGAGGATGTCGCTAAATAATGTACAGAATGGATGGAAGGAAAGAATCGTAATAATAGCGGTCGCATTTTTGAGCGTCCTCTTGGTGAGGGGCTCTGTACTAAGTGCTTAGGTAGTACAGAATAACAAAATGAAACATTCCTTGTCGTCAAGGACCTCTCACTCTAAGAAGGAAGACAAACCTAAAAATGTTGGCAATTAGGTCCAAAATAAAACAGACAGATATCCAGGAGGGCTGAGGAGGCAGGAGTTGGTTGACGGGATCATATGGTCCGGGGTGCCGGGAGAGATTACTACTACTGATAGTGATGATAATGGTATTTGTGAAACAGAAGCGTTTATTATGTGCCAGACACTCTTCTAAGTGCTGGGGTAGAGACAAGATAATCGGGTTGGATGCTTTCATTCATTCATTCAATCGTATTTATTGAGCGTTTATTGTGTGCAGAGCCCTGTACTAAGCACTTGGAAAGTTCGATTCGGCAACAGATAGAGACAGTCCCTACCCAACAACGGGCTTACGGTCTAGAAGGGGGATACCGTCCCTGTCCCACATAGGGCTCACAGTCTTAATCCCCATTTTACGGATGAGGTAACTGAGGCACAGAGAGGTGAATTGAGTTGCCCAAGGTCACTCAGCAGACAAGCGGCGGAGCTGGGTTTAGAGCCCAGATCCTTCCGACTCCCGGGCCCGGGCTCTTTCTACTAAACTATGGAGATAAATTGGAAAAGGCTTATTGGAGGAGGTGGGATTTCCGGAAAGCTGGGAAGGTGGGGCGAGTTGGGGTCCGTCTGATGTGGGGAGGGAATGAAGGAGTTCCAGGCCGGGGAAGTGGTGGGAGAGGCGGGACCCATATCTGGTTGGAAGTTTGGCTTGGAAAGGGGTAGGTCGGTTGAAGAAGGCGGGGAAGGGAGCAGATGGGTCAGGTGGGGACAGATGGCAGAGAGCCTGAAACCTGACGGGGAGAGAGTTTCGGGTTGATGCGCAGGGACCCGGGGAGCTGGCGGACGGTCTGGAGGAGAGGAGAGATGCGGTCCGGGCCGCGCTTCAGGCAGATGCTACGTGTAGCGGCGTGTGCCCTTGCTTGTCCCCTTGCCGTCCCCAGGCCTCGTGCTCTGCTTCACCTTTAGGTTGGACTCCCGGGTCCCGGCCCCCTCACCTCCCCACGGGGCCAACTGGCGGGGGCCGGCTCTGCCTTATCCTCTTTGCTTTTTCTGAGCCCCTTTCTCTCGAAGCCTTGCGGATAAGTTTTGTCCCACGGACCCGTCTTCACTCTTCTGGCGACTCCTTCATTTCAGAGTAGCTCCCAATTCGAATTCCTGGTGTGGCTCCGTGGGTAGAGCACAGGCCTGGGAGTCAGAAGGACCTGAGTTCTAATCCCGACTCCGCCCCGTGTCTGCTTCGTGACCTTAGGCAAGTCACATAACTTCTCTGGGCCTCAGTGACCTCATCTGTAAAATGGGGATGAAGGCTGTGAGCCCCACGTGCGACAGGGACTGTGTCCAACCTGGTTAAGCTTGTATCTACCCCAGCGCTTAGAACACGGCGCTTAGAACTTGGCACGTAGTAAATGCTTAACAAGTACTATTATTATTATTGTTATCATTACCAAATGACTGTCTTGGATTTGGAACCTAAGAGGGAGAGAGTTCCTGACACCGTCCAATCTGTCAGAGGTTAAATTCGTATTGCCAGGCATCAGTTTCTGTTGGTAATTATGGGGTTGTTTGTACTTTTAAATAATAATTATGGTAGCATTTATTAAGCATTTATTATGAGTTAAGTGTGGGGTAACTACGAGCTTATCGGATCAAACACGGTCCCTGTCCCCCACGCGGTTCATAATCTAAATGTCGGGGAGAATGGGAACCTTATCACTCTCGGCCAGAGGAAGAAAGCAGGGCCCAGAGAGGGCTAGTGACCCACCCGGAGTCACTCAGCGGGCTGGGGCAGAGCCAGGAGTAGAACCCGGGTCTCCCGACTCCCAGCCCAGGACTCCTTCCACGGGACCATGCTGGATGTACAGTATGTTTGTCTACGTATGTGGGTGTTGGTTTCTAAATTAAGTCCAAAGAAAAGATCTGCATTCCTTTTTATGGATCTACCGGTTACTAAATCCCCAGCTCTTAGCAGAACCGATGGGAATTGGATGTGTTTCTCGAATGGGTCACGAAAGACCCCGAGGGTCTGAGGCACCCACCTGGGGAACATTTGACTGTTGGATCCATTGTGTCCCTCTCCCCTCCTTTTAATTAAAATAATAATAATAATATAATGATATTTAAGTGCTTACTGTGTGCAAAGCACTGTTCTAAGCACTGGGGGATACAAGGTGATCAGGTTGTCCCACATGGGGCTCCCAGTCTTAATCCCCATTTTACAGATGAGGTAACTGAGGCACAGAGAAGTGAAGCGACTTGCCCAAAGTCACACAGCTGACAAGCGGCGGAGCCTGGATTAGAACCCATGACCTCTAGCTCCCAAGCCTGGGTTCTTTCCACTAAGCCATGCTGCTTTTGATGGCAGGCTCCTAAGGGCAGGGCCCACAGCCTTGACTTGGACAGTGCCTCAGCGTTTAGTACAGTACCTGGCACATAGTAAACACTTAAGAGGTGCCATTGAAAGAAACAAAACCAAAAAACAACGTTCTCTGACATTCTTTCTCTGGTGATGATTTTCAATTCCTGTCGTCGCTGCCGCGAGAGCCGAGTTCTCAGCTGGGCTGTCGTCCCCCAGGCGGAGGAGGGGCAAGAAGTTAATCGATCGCATGGAAAATGAGGAAAATTGGATTTTGAAGCCAGCAAAGCCACAACTCTGATTAGGAGAATTTGATTCCTGTTGGCCTGAAGAAGCCCCGTCGAGAAAGGGGAAGCGGGACGGGGAGGAGGGCCGGCGGGGAGGGGACTGGAATTTCCGAGATCAGTTGGGCAAACAACTGAAGGGAAACGGAGCAGAGCAGTCGTGGTGGCATTTGCCCAGCGGTGACCTCAGGGAGCCGCACCCGGTGCTCGGGACCGTCCAGCAGCGACACGACGCGACGAGAGACCGTTCCCTGCCCTCGAGGAGCTTCCGCCCCATCGAAGGAAGCAGGCCCAGAAACGCTGGGGGAGAATTGTGAGGGATGGGATTTGGCATTTACAACCGCATCCGTCAACTGGGGGGTCGCGAAACGTCAGCGAGGATGAGGCTTGGGCCGGGACTGGGGCGGTGTGAGACTCTCCCCGGCCGCAAGGCTCTCCCGGCGGGGAACCGCAACTGCGTTTCCTGAATTTCCTGAGGAAAGGGCAGGCCGGGAAAACATAGCGTGGGAAGAGCCAGCCGAGGGGGTGGGAAAAAGCGGGTGGTGGGACTGGCAGGAATTGAATGGTGAAGCTGTAACTCAGGTTGATGTGTCTGACCTTTCCTAGGTAAAATATTATTATTATTATTGTATTCAGTGCTTATCGGGGGGCTCGGTGCCAAGGCCGATACCAGTAACTCTCTAGACTTTGAGCTCCTTGTGGACAGAGAATGTGTCTGATGTTATATTGTACTCTCCCAAGTGCTTAGGACAGTGTTTTACACACAGTAAGTGCTCAATAAATGCAACTGAACGAATGAATGAAAGTAGACACTGCCCCATATGGAATTTGCAGTCCAAGAGGGAATAATAATGTTGGTATTTGTTAAGCGCTTACTATGTACTGAGCACTGTTCTAACTACTGGGTGAGATACAAGGTAATCAGGTTGTCCCACGTGGGGCTCACAGTCTTAATCCCCATTTTACAGATCAGGCAACTGAGGCATAGAGAAGTTAAGTGACTTGCTTTATCCCGTTTAGTGGTTTAGGGAACTGAAGCCCCGGGAAGGTAGGTGACCTGTCCAGGTTGGCACGGCAGGCCCCGGGCAGAGCTGGGGCTAGAACCTGGGTCCCCCGATTCGCTGCCCCCCTCCACCCCCCGGAGACGCTCCCCTCTGGGCTACACTGCCTGCCCTCCCAGGGAGACACCACCGGCAGGCAAATTCACTCACAGGTGTGTGTGTCGGTGAGAAGGCCAGTGGGGGACCCAGAGCCCCAGAGGGCTCAAAAAAAGGCCATCGTGTTGGACATTTGCATCTGTTTTCAGCTTCCTTGTTTCTCCTTCTTCAGAAAGCTTTTGGTCAGAGAGGGCTGCTCTTTTCCCGACCGCAGGGAGCCCCGCAGATCTCTCCTCTGCGGGGACATTTCAGCAGGCCCTTAAAACACACTTCCTCTGTGCCCGAGCCCCTGCCCGGGCGCCTCTTCGGGGGGGCCCAAGCCCGGCCCCGAGCGCCTACTTGGAAAGTGCTGCAGAAGCACCTTGTGGTCAGGGATCGTTTCATTTCCCTGTCAGGTACTTCCCAGTCATTTAGTTCAGCGCCCTGCCTGCAGTGTGCACTCGGGCCACACTAAGGCTCTTCTTACTGGGACGCGCCGGCCGGCCTCGACTAGCCGCCTCGCCGGTGAGGCCGGCACACGGACATGCCCGGCTTCCTTTCAGCTAGTTGGCAGCGGGCGGAAGACCGGGAGAGAGCTAGGAGAGGCACGGACGGAAGTCACTGGGAAGACACAGCCGAACCAAGCAATCAGTGGTATTTATTGGACGCTTGCTGTGTGCAGAACACTGAACTAAGCATTTGGGAGAGTGCCAATTAGCAGAGTTGGTAGAGTACCCTACCCACAAGGGGTTAACACTCTAGAGTAGCAGCATGGCTCAGTGGAAAGAGGGCGGGCTTAGGAGTCAGAGGTCGTGGGTTCTAATCCTGGCTCCGCCACCTGTCAGTCGTGTGACTCTGGGCAAGTCACTTACCTTCTCGGTGCCTCAGTTCCCTCATCTGTAAAATGGGGATGAAGAATGGGAGCCTCACGTGGGACAACCTGATTTCCCTGTATAATAATGGTGGTATTTGTTAAGCGCTTACTATGTGCCGAGCACTGTTCTAAACGCTGGGGTAGACATAGGGGAATCAGGTTGTCCCACGTGGGGCTCACAGTCTTAATCCCCATTTTACAGATGAGGTAACTGAGGCACCGAGAAGTTAAGTGACTTGCCCAAAGTCACACAGCTGACAAGTGGCCGAGCCGGGATTCGAACCTATGACCTCTGACTCCAAAGCCCGTGCTCTTTCCACTGAGCCACGCTGCTTCTCATCTACCCTAGTGCTTAGAATAGTGCTCGGCACATAGTAAGCGCTTAACAAATACCAAAAAAAAATTAGAGGGGGAATTAGTAATCGAAAGTACAGATAAATATGTCGCTGAAGAAACATGGCTGAGAGGTGACCAGACCTCCTGGCTCTCTCTCTGTTTTTTCAAATATAGTATTTGTTAAGCGCTTACTGTGTGCCAGGCACTTACGAAGCGCTGAGGCAAATACAAGATAATCAGGTTGGATACAGTCCCTATCCCACTTGGAGCTCTCACTCTTAATCCCCATTTCACAGATGAGGCAACTGAAGTATAGAGAAATTAGTGTCTTGCCCAAGATGACACAGTGGACAAGGAGAAGAGCTGGGATTAGAACCCAGGTCCTTCTAACTCCCAGGACCATGTTCTACCCACTGGGGCACGCTGCTTCTCTTGGATGCTAATCCCCGAACCTACCGAACTCCAGGCCTGGTAAAGCGCCTCCTCCTTCCCTTCCCCGAGGATCCCCCTTCACCCACTTCTGGAGCTCAAGCAGCTATGAAGCAGCCAGGGCCTAGTAGATAGACCATGGGCCTGGGAGACAGAAGGACCTGGGTTCTAATCCCGGCTCCACCGCCTGTCTGATTTGTGACCTTGGCAAATCACTTCACTGGGCCTCAGTTACCTCATCTGTAAAATGGGGACTTGGAGAATATGAGCCCCATGTGGGACGGGGACTGTGGCCACGCTGATTAACTTGACTCTACCCCGGTGCTTAGAACAGTGCTTGGCACATAGAGCTTAACAAGTGCCATTATTATCATTACTATTATTATTTGATTAGCCCTCCTCAGCCCGTGGGCATAGATGGGTATCCAATTGGCAGCCAGTTATTCTGATTTGTGTTAGGAAATGTTTCTCCCTCAGTCTCCCCGTGTTTTAGTGGCGGTCACCGTGGGCAGGACATGGGTCCCGGCCTTCTGCGGGGCGGCCCTCAGCACTCAGGGCGGCCAAGCAGAGGGCACGCAAGGCCGAGAGTCGGGAGACCTGGGTCTTAGTGCCAGGGGTGGCTGGGTGACCTCAGGCCAGTCGCTCAACCTGCCTGGGTTTGTTTCCTCTGTGGTAAAATGGGGATAGGATCCCCAGAGAAGCAGCGTGGCCTGGGAGTCAGAAGGTCATGGGTTCTATTCCTGGTCCTGCCACTTGTCTGCTGGGTGACCTTGGGAAAATCACTTCCCTTCTCTGGGCCTCAGTTCCCTCCCCTGCAAAGTGGGGATTGGAGACTGTGAACCCCACAAGGGAGATTGACAGAGTCCAACCCGATTGGCGTATATTCTTCCCAGCACTCAGTACAGTGCCCGGCACATAGCGCTTAACAAATGCTACGGTTATTAGTATTATTACTTTTCTTCGCTCTCCCTCCCTCAAGGACAGGGCACTCCAGTGGGACTGGGCCTGCATCCTGCCCGCTGGCCTTTTGTCTCCCTTGGTACCCAGCACACCCAGCAGGCATTTAATATATGATCATCGTACCCAGTGGGTGCCAGGAAAATGCCAATATGGTGAGCATCTCCCCCTCCCCGTCTCCCCCTTTCTCTCTGCCAAGATATGATGCTTTGTCAGATACTGGGAGTCCCCTAGCTCTAGCCGAGGATTGGGTAGCTCACGGCACTGGCCAACCGCGAGTGGGGTTCAGCTACTTCCTTGTAGCACCTGCCCGGTGCCCCCACCAGCCCCTCTGCCCCCCTGACTGTTGCCCAGACGGAAGTGAGGGATGAGTCAATGTTTTCCCAGCAGTGTGCCAGGTCCCTGGAGAGGGAAAAGCCCCTTTCCGGCCCCCCGGGCACGGAGCCAAGTAGCCTCTCGTTAGAAGGAGGGGCCCAGAGTGGCCCTTCTCTGGGAGCAGCTGTGTCCGCGCCCCGGAAATGGCCCCGTAGCCCCGCCGGGTTCGGTCAAGGCTGGAGGATGGAGGGGTTGGGGGGTGGCCCACGGGGGTTGCTGGCCGGGGTGGGGGCTGGGGCTGGGCAGAGCTGGTGTTGGCCTCTGTCCATCATCACCACTCCTGGGAACGCACAGTTCTTTTCCTCAACCTCCCCAGCCTTCACACTGTAGTTCATCGCAGTGGCCCCTGGGCAGTCTCGGCCAGCTGGCCGGTCAGAGTCCAGCAGCCATCCACGCGCATCCCGCCTTCACAGTCATCGGGTCACAGGAGGGAGCCGCCCGCATGGCCGCTTGGCCCGGCTCCCTTCCGGCCCTCCCGAGCCCCTGCTTCTTCCAGGGAACCTACTCCAGGCGGCTGTCAGGGGCCAATCGCTCCTGCCCTGCTCCCCTGAACTCCTTAATGAAGCAGTGTTGCCTGGTGGATAGAGCCCAGGCCTGCGACTCAGGTCATGGGTTCTAATCCAGCTCTGCCACTTATCTGGATGACCTTGGGCAAGTCACTTCACTTCTCTGGGCTTCAGTTACTTCATCTGTAAATTGAGGATTGAGACTATGAGCCCCATGTGGGACAGGGACTCTGTCCGATCCGATTTGCTTGTATACACCCCATGAGGTAAGCGCTTAGCAAATACCATAGTTATTATCATTATTATTATTATTACTCTGAAGGCCGGATGAATGATGGCTCCAGGGCCCTGACTCCCTGTCTCACCCTCCCACCCGTTGTCTTCCCATGGGGAGGCGAGAAGACCAGGGGGACTTCTCATGTCCCCCAGCCATCTTCACTCTTGGGGGACTGCTAAATCTGTCAATTATATTTGCTGAACGCTTACCGTGTGCAGAGTACTGTATAAGCTCCTTGTCTTCCCTCCCAAGCCCTGTCCTCTTCCTGACTTCCCTATCACTGTGGATGGTACGACCATCCTTCCCGACTCTCAAGTCCACAACCTCGGTGTCATCTTTGACTCGGCTCTCTCATTCACCCCACACATCCGATCCGTCACCAAGACCTGCCGGTCTCACCTTTATAACATCGCCAAGATCCGCCCTTTCCTCTCCACTCAAACGGCTATCTTACTGCTACAGGCTCTCATAATATCCCGGCTGGATTATTGTGTCAGCCTTCTCTCTGATCTCCCTTCCTCCTGTCTCTCCCCGCTCCAGCGTATTCTTCATTCCTCTGCCCGGCTCATCTTCCTGCAGAAAGGCTCTGGGCCTGTCACTCCCCTTCTTAAAAACCTCCAGTGGTTGCCTATCGACCTCCGCACAAAACAAAAACTTCTCACTCTAAGCTTCAGGGCTCTCCATCACCTTGCCCCCTCCTACCTCTCTTCCCTTCTCTTTCTACTGCCCACCCCGTAGGCTCTGCTCCTCTGCCGCCCACCTCCTCACCGTCCCCCGTCACGCCTATCCCGCCCTCGACCCCCAGGCCCACGTCCTCCCGCTGTCCTGGAATGCCCTCCCTCCTCCCCTCCGCCAAACTCACTCTCTTCCCCTCTTCAAAGCCCTTCTGAGAGCTCACCTCCTCCAAGAGGCCTTCCCAGACTGAGCTCCCCCCTTTCCCTCTGCTCCCTCTCTGCCCCCCCCCTTCACCTCCCCTCAGCTAAGCTCCCTTCCCCCCCTTTCCCTCTGCTCCTCCCCCCTCCCTTCCCCTCAGCACTCTGCTCATCTGCTCGTTTGTATATATTTTTATTACCCTATTTATTTTGTTAATGAGATGTACATCCTCTTGATTCTATTTATTGCTATTGTTTTTGTCCGTCTGTCTCCCCCGATTAGACCATAAGCCTGTCAGTGGGCAGGGATTGTCTCTATCTGTTGCCGAATTGTACATTCCAAACACTTAGTACAGTGCTCTGCACATAGTAAGCGCTCAATAAATACTATTGAATGAATAATAAGCGCTTGGGCAAGTACAGTATAGCCATATAACAGGCTCATTCCCGGCCCACAGTGAGCTCATGGACATAGATATCACATGTGTACCTGTAGCCAGGGCAGCTAAACTGGAAGCTCCTGGAGGACAAGGGTCATGTCTGCTATCTCTACTGTCCTCTCCCCAATACTCACTTCAGTATCATTATTATCATATTTCAGTGCCTGCTTACTATGTGTCAAGTATTCTTCTAAGAGCTGCAGGTCAGATACAGTCCCTGTTCTATACAGTCTAAGTAGGAGGGACAACGGGTATTGGATCCTCATTTTTTTACAGTTTTGGAAACTGAGGCACAGAGAAGTTGAGTGACTTGCCCAGGGTCACACAGCAAGGAATCGGCAGAACCGGGATTAGAACCCGGTCTTCTGACTCCCAAGCCCATCTTCTTTCCACTAGGCCGTGCTGCTTCTCAGTGCTTGCGTAAGACAGACCGTCAGGTTCTTGAAGACAGGGATCAGGTCTGCTAACTCTACTGAACTCTCGCAAGTGCTCAGTACAGTGCTGTGTACACGATAGACTATAAGCTCCTTGAGGTTCAGGGTTGGTCCTGCTAATTTGTCCTCTCCCAAGTATGTGGGTCAGTGTTCTGCACTCAATAGTTGCTCAATAAATAGCATGGATTCCCCCATAATAATAATAATTATAATAATCATGGTATTTGTTAAACGCTTACTACATGCCAGGCACTGTACTAAGCGCTGAGGTGGATACAAGCAAATTGGGCTGAGCACAGTCCCTTTCCCACATGGGGTTCACGTGGCTCAGTGGAAAAAGCCTGGGCTTGGCAGTCAGAGATCATGGGTTCTAAGCCTGGCTCCGCCATTTGCCAGCTGTGTGACTTTGGGCAAGTCACTTCACTTCTCTGGGCCTCAGTTCCCACATCTGTAAATTGGGGATTAAAACCGTGAGCCCCATGTGAGACAACCCGATCACCTTGTATCCCCCCAGCGCTTAGGACAGTGCTTTGTACATAGTAAGCGCTTAACAAATACCACCATTATTATTATTATTTTACAGGTGAAGGAACTGAGGCCCAGAGAAGGGACTTTTCATTCATTCATTCAGTAGTATTTATTGAGCGCTTACTATGTGCAGAGCACTGTACTAAGCGCTTGGAATGAACAAGTCGGCAACAGATAGAGACAGTCCCTGCCGTTTGACGGGCTTACAGTCTAATCGGGGGAGACGGACAGACAAGAACAATGGCAATAAATAGACTTGCCCAAAGTCACACAGCAGACCACTGGTAGAGCCGGGATTAGAACTTGGGTCCTTCTGACTCCCTTCTGTGCTCTATCCTCTAAGGTATGCTGCTTCCCACAGGTTAATTTTTCCAAGAGTGTTGCCTTCTTTAAGGATCAAGAATGACATATTGGCTTATTTACTATTAAGTGCGGCCCCATTAGAACGGAGAGGCTGGCACTTTTCATTCAGTGGTGTTTTTTGAGCGCTTACTGCGTGCCGAGCACTATCTATTTCAGTTTTAGCGGCTCCACTTTCCCATCCCCAGCGCTCTCCTGCTCTCTAGACAGACAGAAGGCAGCCCGGGCCCTAGAGAAAAGCTGCCTCTGCTCTTTGAAAACTCAAAGTTGTAGATGGACGGTCCTGTCTGGGTCTCACTCGTTCCAGTTGGCTGGTTTTAATAATAATAGTGGCATTTATTAAGCGCTTATTATCTGCCAGCGAAAGTACTCAGTCCCCTCACCCCCTCCTACCTCACCTTACTACTCTCCTGCTACAACGCAGCCCGCACACACTGTGCTCCTCGAATCCCAACCTTCTCACTGTAACTCCACCTCGTCTGTCTCGTCGCCAACGTCTCGCCCACATCCTGCCTCTGGCCTGCCCTCTCTCTTCATGTGCCCCTCTAGACTGTAAGCTCACTGTGGGCAGGGAATGTGTTTGTAATATTATGTTGTCCTCTCCCAAGTGCTTAGTACACAGTGAATAATAATAATGTTGTATTTGTTAAGCGTTTACTATGTGCAGAGCGCTGTTCTAAGCGCTGGGGTAAATACAGGGTAATCAGGTTGTCCCACGTGAGGCTCATAGTCTTAATCCTCATTTTACAGATGAGGTCACTGAGGCACAGAGCAGTGAAGTGACTTGCCCACAGTCACACAGCTGACAAGTGGCAGAGCGGAGATTCGAACCCATCACTTCTGACTTCCAGGCCTGGGCTCTCTCCATTGAGCCACGCTGCTTCTCTATATGGTGGACTGACTGACTAACTGGGGTAGATAAAAGATAAACACGTCCCACGTGGGGCTCACAGTCTAAGTAGGAGGAAGAACAGGTAATCATTCATTCATTCATTCAATAGTATTTATTGAGCGCATATTGAATCCCCATCTTGCAGGTGAGGGAACTGAGGCCGAAAGATGTTAAGTGAGTTTTCTGAAGTCACCCAGCAGACAAGTGGCAGAGCCAGGATTAGAATCCAGGTCCTCTGGCTCCCAAGCCCGTGCTCTTTCCGCTAGGCCACACTACTTCCCTCCAGTTACCGTGTGTGGAAAAATCCCTTTTTGCTTTCTTGCTGAAGTCCTTGTGTGAGATTCCATGCAGTATGGCCTAGTTGAGAGAGCCTGGGCCTGGGAGTCAGAAGGCTTGGCGGCTAAACCCAGCCTCACCCCTGGTCTGCTGGGTGACTTTGGGCCAGTCACTTCACCGCTCTGGCCCTCAGTTTCCTCTTCTGTCAAATGGGGAAGAAGCGTGGCCTAGTGGAAAGAGCATAGGCCTGGGAGACAGAGGACCTGGGTTCATGGCTCAGTGGAAAGAGCCCGGGCTTGGGAGTCAGAGGTCATGGGTTTGAATCTAGGCTCTGCCACTTGTCAGCTGTGTGACTGTGGGCAAGTCACTTCACTTCTTTGTGCCTCCGTTAACTCATCTGTAAAATGGGGATTAAGACTGTGAGCCTCACGTGGACAGCCTGATTACCCTGTATCTACCCCAGTGCTTAGAAAAGTGCTCTGCACATAGTAAGCGCTTAACAAATACCAACATTGTTATTATTATTATTAATCCCAGCTCTGCAACTTGTCTTCTCACTTAACTTCACTTCTCTGTGCCTCAGTTACCTCACCTGTAAAATGGGGATTAACTGCGAGCCTCACGTGGGATGACCTGATTACCCTGTATCTCCCCCAGCGCTTAGAACAGTGCTCTGCATATAGTAAGCGCTTAACAAATACCAACATTAACATTATTATTGTCTGCTGTGGGACCTTTCACAAGTCACTTTGCTACTCTGGGCCTCAGTTACCTCATCTGTAAAATGAGGATTCAGACTGTGAGCCCCATGTGGGACAAGGACCGTGTCCCACCTGATTAGCTTCTATCTGCCCCAGCGCTTAGTACAGTGCCTGACACATAGGTTCTTAAATGCCATGCCCGTTCTTCAGTCGTGTTTATTGAGCACTTACTGTGTGCAGAGCACTGTACTGAGTGCTTGGAAGAGTTCAGTAGAATAGGCACGTTCCCTGCCCACACTCCCTCCCCCATAAATCGAGATCCCTACGTTGGGCAGGGACTGACAGTTTTCCATCTGCCCCAGCGATGAGTACGGTGTTTGGCACATAGTAAGTAAAGGATGCCGTTGTCGTTCTATTATCACGCCTTGGCTTTTCCCCAACCCTCTGTTTGCCCTCTGCCGCCTGAGGTTAAGGAGGGCTGGGAGCTGTGTGGCTCACTGGAGCTCCTTCAGGGCGCCTTGCCTCTCCCACTGTCCCCTTCAGTTTCCTGTAAGGCCTCTCCCACCTCGGGTGTTTACCCCCAGATTAATCATCAATCCCCTCCTCAGGGTGACTCCCTGAGAGGCTCCTTGTCTGACCTGGCTCTTTTCCTCGCTGGTCCGTCCAGTTCCCGCTCCCTGCTCGAGAGGGTGGCTCTCGACCCGGCTTGTGACGGGAAAGGTGAAACTTGAATCTTGTTTTCTTAAGAGAGGCAGCCTGGCCTAGTGCGGATAGAGCACGGGCCTGGGAGTCAGAAGGACCTGGGTTCCAATCCCGGCTTTGCCCCTTTTCTGCTGTGTGTGACCCTGGGCAAGTCACTCCACTTCTTTATTAATAATATTAAATATAATTTATTTCTCTTAATGTCTGTCTCTCCCTCTAGGCTGTAAGCTCGTGGTGGGCAGGGAATGTGTCTGTTTAGTGTGGTATTGTACTCTCCCAAGTGCTCAGTACAGTGCTCTGCACACAGAAGCAGCGTGACACAGTTGATAGAACACAGGCCTGGAAGTTAGAAGGCCATGGGTTCTAATTCCGGCTCTGCCACTTGTCTGCTGTGTGACCTTGGGCAAGTCACTTCACTTCTCTGAGCCTCAGTTCCCTCATCTGTAAAATGGGGATCATTATTATTATTAATAATGGTATTTGTTAAGCACTTACTATGTGCCAAGCCCTGTTCTAAGCGCTGGGGTTAGATGGAAGGTAATCAAGTTATCCCATTTTACAGATGAGTTAAGACAGTGAACCCCATGTGGGACAGGGACTGTGTTCAACCTGATTTGCTTGTATCCTCCTATGCTTAGAACAGCGCCTGGCAAGTCACTTAACTTCTCTGTGCCTCAGTTCCCTCATCTGTAAAATGGGGATGAAGACTGTGAGCCCCACGTGGGACAACCTGATTCCCCTGTGTTTACCCCAGCGCTTAGAACAGTGCTCTGCACATAATAAGCGCTTAACAAATACCAACATTATTATTATTACATAATATGCACTTAACAAATACCAGAGTTATTATTATCAGTAGTAGTAAGCACTCAGATACAACTGACTGACTGACAACTTCTCTCTGACTCAGTTACCTCATCTGAAAAATGGGAATTAAGACTGCGAGCCCCATGTGAGACAGGGACTGTGTCCAACCCATTTGCTTGTATCCACCCCAATGCTTAGTACAGTGTGCGGTACATAGTAAGTGCATAGCAAATACCTATCATCATCATCATAATGATCTTGAGTCTGCATTTACAGTGTTTAAGTGCCTCTGTACCTCCCGGGGCTCGCAGTTTGCATCCCCTGCTGATGGTGACCAACACCAAGAGTTTAGTACAGTGCACTGCACCCAAGAGACGTTCCATAAATGTTACTATTTACTACTAACATATCACCAGTAAAAGAAATTAGCCTCCTTATTTAGAGTGGCAGAGGCTGCTAAGCCCAGCACCCTAGACACAAGACAATCAGATTGGACACGGTACCCGTTCGATACGGGGCTCGCAGTCTGAGGGAGGGCGAGCTGGGCTTTTAACCCCATTTAACAGATGAGAAAACTGGTCCTGGCACAGAGGCTTCAAGCCGTGGGGGGAGGTGGGGAGCCAAGAGACCCAACTTCTAGTCTCAGTCAGCCCCCGGTCTGCTGTGTGACCTTGGGCCGCTCCCTGAACTTTTCTGAGCCTCACATTCCTCATCTGTGAAATGGCCATCGGCTTCTTGACCTCCCTCCTGATAATGATAATAATTACTAGTGCTTATTATACCCTAAGCAATGGAGTAGGCACACTAGAATCGGTCCTTGAGGCTCCCAGTCTACAGGAGTGAGAACAGGAATTTAGCCCCCATTTTATAGATGAGGAAACTGAGGCACAAAGAAGTGAAGTGAGTTGCCCAAGGTCACGTAGCAGGTGTCAGAGCTGGGATTAGAACCCAAACCTGAGCTCCTCCCACTGGGGCCATGCTGCTTCTGGTATCCGATGTGATTGATTCGTATCTACCCCAGTGCTTAGCGCAGAGTGAGTGCTTGGTGGATTCTATAAGGGTTTTAATTATAATTATGAGACCTGATGCAGAGGAGTGAATTCTAGTGGTAGGGGCCGGAGCGGCATTCCTCGCGCTCTCCCGCCCCGCCTGAGAGGGGATGGTCCCTGCTGGGGTCCAGAGCGCGGCGAGGGAGCGAATGGGTGGGCCGTGGGCAGCGTTGGCAGGGTGACCGCATCCGGGAGGCATCCGGGAAGCTCTGGCTCCTCCTTGGGAGCCATTGACCCCGGGGACGGGTTAGAATAAGCGGGACGGGGGCTGACCGGGCGGCAGTTAGCCTTCACTGCCCACCCTCCAGAAAAGCCAACGAGCCAGGGGCTGACCCGTTCCGACCCGTGGGCAGGGCCGGCTGAGAAGCTTTCGGTCCGTCCGTCTGCTTGGTGTTTCTTCCTAACATTTTCATCTGTTTCTCTCCCCAGGACGAGGCCGTCGAGCTGTTGATTTGAGCTCTTCCCCGAGAGGCTGACCACCGTTTCTTATCGGTCAGTATGATTCCACCACCCGCGGTGCTGGGGAAGCCCTGAGGAGGCTGCCTCCCCCCAACCCGACCCAAGGGACCCCTGTAGGGAGACCCTCCAGAGAAGGTCCCCCATTTCCCCCCCAAACACACACACAATCACCCTCTGAGGGAGCGGTTACGGCCACGAGGCCTCCAAAGGAAACCTGGCCCCGGCTGAAGCCCAGATCTCTTTCGGAGAGGGTCACATGACCAATCCAGTAGTGTATATATTATTTATTACCCTGCTTATTTTGTTAATGAGATGTATATCTCCTTGAGATTCTATTTTTCCTGATGATGTTGTCTTGTTTTTGTTTTGTTCTCTTTGGCTCTGCTGTCTGTCTCCCCCATTTAGACTGTGAGCCCATCAGTGGGCAGGGATTGTCTCTATCTGTTGCCCAATTGTACATTCCAAGCACTTAGTACAGTGCTCTCCACATAGTAAGCACTCAATAAATACTATTGAATGAATGAGGCTCCAGCTCCCCGCTGCCACGTCCATCCTGAGGCAGACCGGGTTCTGGGGGCCATCGAACTCGGCCACTGGACCCCCTCCAGGCTGAGTCCAGGGAGGGGAAAGAAGGGATCAGGAGAGAAGGGAAGGGAGAAGGCTTTGCTCTCCAGCTGACTGCAGGAAACACCTTCTTCGGCCCCTTGGCTTAGCTGCTGGGTTTGCCTTGGGCCCCAGGGGGGACCTCGTGGAGAGAACCCGGGGCGGTGTCACAAGACCCAGTTTCTAGTCCCGACTCTGCCACTGACCCGCCGAGGGACCTCGGGCAAGTCGCTTTCCCCCTTGGGCCCTCAGTTTTCTCATCTGTCAAATGGGGTTAAAAGCCCTGCTCGCCCTCCCTCAGACTGCGAGCCCCGTATCGAACGAGTACCGTGTCCAATCTGATTGTCTTGTTTCTAGGGTGCTGGGCTTAGCAGGCTCTGCCACTCTAAATAAGGAGGCTAATTTCCTTTATCGGTGATATGTTAGTAGTAAATAGTAACATTTATGGAACGTCTCTTGGGTGCAGTGCACTGTACTAAACTCTTGGTGTGCACACCATCCTGCTTGCTTAGCCCGGTGTTCTGTCTGCTGATAGGTGCTCAGTAGATACTGTTGATTGGCTACGAAATAAAGTGGGCCGTTCCCTGCCCACAAGGAGTTTAACCTCTAGATGCCACAGCGTGCACACACTTTTTCTTTCTAATCCTTCCCTAATTGTATTGCGAAGCCCTGGGAAAGAGGAGGGAGGGGTTGGGGAAGAGGGATCGGGGAGGGGTGAGACTGGAGCGGAGGGGGTGGGAGATGGGGAGGAGGAAGGAGGGGAGGCGAGAGGGGAGGAGGAGACGAGGAAGTGGGAGGTAGAGGGGCAGTGGGGGAGCGAGTGCCTGAGGCCAAGGAGCCGCTCTCCATCTGTCCCGGGGTGAGGCCCTGGCTGGCCCCTGGCTCGCCCCTCGACCGACCGTGTAGGTGAGCCACACGTGTGGCCGAACACGGAGGTGACCGACTGACCGTGTGTGTGGTGGCTCTGTCTCCTGCAGTGGCGACTTCCCCCCGGGCCCCGACGACCATGGCGCTCTTCAGGCAGTTCTCCCTTCTCCTCTGGAAGAACTTCACACTGCAGGTGAGTGTTGGGGGACCGGGGACGACCTGAGCCTCTCCTTCCCACCCCGGGAGCCCGCGGCATGCTGGCCCGGGATGCCCCCACGCACAGCGTCACATAGTGACGGCGGGTGGAAACCGTTGGAATCCCCACCCTTGGAGCAGGTCCCTGAGGGACCATGCCCCCAGCCCCTTGGCTCTAGAGCCCTGGTATCCCCCTGCCCGATCCTGGGAACAAGGGCATCGAGGGCCACCCTCCTCTCACCCCCTCTGTAATGCCCCCGGAGTTGCCCGCTTCCCTTCCTGCAGCCCACAGCCGCTCCCTGCTCAGCTCCCGGCTCCGCTCCCGGTACCGCCCCCTGTTCTGGCCCCACTCCCGGCCCTCTAAGTTCAAGGTGGCTCAGTCCGCCCCTCCTGCCCTTACCAGACCCTGGTGGGACGGGGCAGAGCAAGGCTGGGGGGAGGGGGAACGCCCCCGTTTGGGCCCCATCGTGAAGCGGCCACGGGCACGTCGTCTGCATTCCAGAAGCGGCAGGTTCTGGTCTCGTTGGTGGAAGTCTCGCTGCCGCTGCTGTTTGCCGCCATTCTGATCGCGCTGCGCCTCAGGGTGCCCTCCGTGGGCCACCCCAACATCACCACCTACCCCAGCCTGGACATCGATGAGCTGCCCCCGTTCTTCCAGCATCCGCGCCCGGGCGTCCAGTGGGAGCTGGCCTACGTGCCCTCGGGCAGCGCGGCCGTGCGGGAGGTGGCCGAGGCTGTGGAGAGGTCCCTGCACCCCGGCCTCCGTGGTGAGGATGGGGCGGGGCACTCCCAGGGCCGGCGGCGGGAGGGGCACGGGGCAATCCCGAGTGGAGCCGGGGTTGCCGATGCCGGCCCTGTGGGTCCGGGGGCCAGGTCCGGCGCGGTCCAGGTTGGGCCTCCCTCCCTCCCCGAGATGCGGCTCTGGGCCACCCCCTCGGAGCTAGGTCCAGCTGCCCCGGCGGCATGGGGTTCCAGCAGCCTGGGCCTCACTGGCCATCTTATATCCAATCGTGAACGATGGTTGGCCGGGACTCGGACAGGGAGTTTGTGGAAGGACCAGGCGGGGCTGACCCTGAAGGAACAGTTTCCCGCCCTGGTTCAGCCCCCACAACCCCCGAGTATAACTGTGGCCATTTGGACCCAGATCTGGACATTAATTCATTCGTTCAAAAATATTTATTGAGCATGTCCTATGTGCAGAGGACTGTAGTAAGCACTTGGGAGAGTGCAATATAACAATAAAAATCTGGTCCCTTTCCCTCGGGCATCTGGCCCCAGCTGTAGCCTTTTCTTGACCACCTAGCCCTCCTGGGACAATGGGCTCACCCAAATTTCTCCTCTAAACCCTCTAAGAAAGCTTGGGGGGTCTTAAGCTTCTCCTATAAGGGTCGGGCTGCTAGACTGTAAGCACCTTGATGTCTTCTCAATCATTGATATTTACTGAACACCTACTGTGTGCAGAGCATTGTGCTAAATGCTTGGGAGAGTTTACACAGACATGATCCCTGTCCTCAAGGAGCTGCCAGTCTAGCAGGGGAGAAGGAGATTAGGACACTAAGATAACTTCCAGGCAGGACCAGTCATTTCTACTTAGTCTACTAAGAAGCAGCGTGGCTCAGTGGAAAGAGCACGGGCTTTGGAGTCAGGGCTCATGAGTTCGAATCCCAGCTCTGCCACTTGTCGGCTGTGTGACTGTGGGCAAGTCACTTAACTTCTCTGTGCCTCAGTTCCCTCATCTGTAAAATGGGGATTAAGACTGTGAGCCCCACGTGGGACAACCTGATTCCCCTCTGTCTACCCCAGCGCTTAGAACAGTGCTCGGCACATAGTAAGCGCTTAACAAATACCAACATTATTATTATTATTATTACTATGCTACCCCACCCTGGAGGGACTGAATCAATCCTCTTTTTTTTTTTTTTTACGGTATTTGTTAAGCACTTACCATGTGCCAGGAGAAGCAGCATGGGCTCAGATAAGCAGCATGGCTCAGTAATAATAATAATAATAATGTTGGTATTTGTTAAGCGCTTACTATGTGCCGAGCACTGTTCTAAGTACTGCGGTAGACATAGGGGAATCAGGTTGTCCCACGTGGGGCTCACAGTCTTAATCCCCATTTTACAGATGAGGGAACTGAGGCACAGAGAAGTGAAGTGCATTGCCCACAGTCACACAGCCGACAAGTGGCAGAGCTGGGATTCGAACTCATGAGCCCTGACTCCAAAGCCCATGCTCTTTCCACTGAGCCACGCTGCTTCTCAGTGGAAAGAGCCTGGGCTTCGGAGTCAAAGGTTCATGGGTTCGACTCCCGGCTCTGCCACTTGTCAGCTGTGTGACTGTGGGCAAGTCACTTAACTTCTCTGTGCCTCAGTTACCTCATCTGTAAAATGGGGATTAAATGTGAGCCTCACGTGGGACGACCTGATTACCCTGTATCTCCCCCAGCGCTTAGAACAGTGCTCTGCACATAGTAAGCGCTTAACAAATACCAATATCATTATTATTATTATTCTAAGCGCTGGGATAGATACCAGGTAATCAGATTGGACACCGTCCAAGTCCCATATGAGCCTCACAGTCTTAATCCCCATTTTACAAATGAGGGAACTGAGGCCCAGAGAATTTAAGTGACTTGCCCATGGTCGCAGAGCCAGGATTAGAACCTAGGTCCTTCTGACTCCCAGACCCATGCTCTAGCCATTAGGCAACACTGCCTCTCTTGACTGTTGGATTAGCGGACTGTCCTAAAAGAGGTGTCGTAGTTCCTGTCCGGGCAATTGCACAGCCCCCGGGAGGGTAGCTGTCGCCACCACCACTCTCAATTTGCTCCCCTGCCCACCAGTGGTCCAGGGGGAGCCGAGGGCCAAGGAGGCAGAGGAGGGGGCTGGGACGGCAGGGAGGGGGACGGGACGGCAGGGAGGGGGACTCAGGCCCGCCCGCAGCCAGGCTGACGCCCGCCTTCCCTGGGCTTCGGGCTGGGAGTGAATGGGGAGGGGAGGGGGCTCCAGTTGTGGGGATGGGTATGAGGGAAGGGATGGTGGCGGGAGAGTGGCGAGCGAGACCCGGTGGGCTGGAGGGGGTAGGTGAAGGGGGCGGAATTGTGAGGTGGAGAACCCGGGTAGGTGACAAGTCTGAGTGGGCCCCTTGAGTTTCCTCTGCCACCTGTTGGGCTTGTGGTGGTGGGAATGTTTTGCAGAGGAGCGGGAGAAAGCCAGGGCCTGGCCGGGCTTGGGCCACAGGTGGCCGATATGGCCCTGGGCCTCCACTGGGCGCCTGTCCCCGCTGGGCCCACGCTCTGTGGCAGCTGGACCCACTTCCTTCCACCTCCCCGGGCAGCTCGAGGCTTCCCGACCGAGAGAGACTTCGAGGATTACATCAAGTCCGACAACCGGTCCGGCAACGTCCTGGCGGCCGTGGTATTTGAGCACTCCTTCAACCACAGCCAGGATCCCCTGCCGCTTCAGGTGGGCCGGGGTCCCCGCGGAGATGGGGTCCGCCCCTTGCCTTTGGCCCAGGCGGGAGGGTGGTTGGGCATGTTGCTTTCTCCTAAAAGATTCTCCCAAATGGAGGCTGCCCCACATCCCATGGGTCTGGGCTCCCTCTCCTTGTCCCCACCAGCCAGACCGCTCCCCCTCAAGATCAACTCCTGTGAGCTGGGCCACCCCAAGCCAGTAGGGCAGAGAGGAGGGATATCTTAGGACCCCTGGCCCCAAATCCATCAATCAGGACTCCCAGGTTCCTTCCCTTGTTCTCCTCCCCCTGCTGCCGTAGAGGATTCATGGTGTGTCCTGACCCCTGGGCCTCTTCTTGGACATTCTGACACCTTTCCAGTGGGCCCACGAGGCTCTTCCCCCTCCGCTCCCAACACTCCTTGAACAGTCCTGTCCTCTCCCAGAGCTCAGACTTCTCCCCGATCCCATCAAGCTGCCATTCCCAGGCCATCCAGAGTCTGGTCCGGTCCCCGGTCTGGCCGAGCCACCGTCCCAGGCCACCCTGCCTTCGGTCCCACCGAGCCACAGTCCCAGCCCGCCTTGGGCCCGGTCCCACCGAGCTGCCGGGCCGGGCCGCCCCGGGTCGTCCGGCCCCGGTCCCCCCAAGACACCCTCCCACGTCCGGTCCCCCTGAGACACCTCCCAGCCGCCCCGGATCCAGCCCCCCTCAGCCTCCATCCGGATCGCCATCAGGGTGCCCCAGGTTCGGTCCTCCTGAGTCGCTGCCCTGTGTCCCGCTCCCCCAGGTGACATACCGGCTGCGCTTCAAATCCAGCCCGCGGAACGCCCCCAGGAGCGAGCAGACCGGCCTCAGCCCCAACCTGGACCGTGACTGGCATACCGGCTACCTGTTCCCACTCTTCCAGCTCCCGGGACCACGAGAGGCCTCCTCCCCCGACGGGGGGACCCCTGGTGAGAATGGCCCCCAGAGCTCATTCAGCTCTCCCTTGTTGCCTTGCTCTGGGAAACGCAGAGTAACAGAGACCCGTTCAGTCCACTCCCACACCCCCACTGGGCTGCTTCTCCTCAGCCACGTGCAGACAGACAATAATAATAGTGATAATAATAATTGTGCCAAGCACTGGATTAAGCACTAGAGTAGGTACCCTATAATTGGGTTGGATACAGGCCATGTCATTTATTCATTCATTCATTGTCATACTTATTGAACACTTCCTGTGTGCAGAGCACTGCGCTAAGCGCTTGGGAGAGTACCACAATAGACACATTCCCTGCCTACAGCCCCAGGCTTAGAACAGTGCCTGGCACATAGTAAGTGCTTAAATACTATTACCATTATTATTACAACGAGCTTACGGTCTAGATGGGGGGAGACAGACATTAATATAAATAAATAAATGACAGATATGGACATAAGTGCCGTGGGGCTGGGAAGGGGAGAAGAACAGAGGGAGCAAGTCAAGGCAACACAGAAGGGAGCGGAAGAAGAGGAAAAGGGGGGCTTTAGGGAAGGCATCTTGAAGGAAATGTGCCTTCAATAAGACTTTGAAGGAGGGGAGAGTAATTGTCTATCGGATTTGAGGAGAAAGGGTGGTCCAGGCCACAGGCAGGATGTGAGGGAGAGGTCGGCAGTGAGATAGATGAGTTGGAGGTACAGTGAAAAGGTTAGCATTAGAGGAGCGAAGTATGTGGGCTGGGTTGTAATAGGAGAGTAGCGAGGTGAGGTAGGAGAGGGCAAGGGGATTGAGTATCCCACATAGTCTTAATCCCCATTTTTCATATGAGGTAACTGAGGTCCAGAGAAGGAAAGTTACTTGCCCAAGGTCACCCAGCAAGTGACAGAGCTGGGATTAGAACCCAGGTCCTTCTGACTCCCAGGCCCGCGCTCTATCCACTAGGTCACACTGCTTCAATCAGCCTTGGCAGCCCAGGCATGCATATACCACCCCCCCAGCCCCAGCTCTCCATTCAGACACAGTCGCACGCTCCCCCAAAAAGAGAGATGAAGAGGTGAGGTGGCAGCAGGGGAGGAGAGAGGGATGAGTAAGTGGGAGGGACTTCACTGCAGCAGGGGCTCATGCGTCCCCACTTGGGGGGAGCACTCTGTTTCTGCTTATTGTATTCTCCCAAGTGCTTAGTACAGTGCTCTGCACACAGGAAGTGCTCAATAAGTATGACAGTGAATGAATGAATAAATGACAGGGACAGTAAGCACTCAATAAGTATGAATGAATAATGAATGAAGATATTCAGGCCAGGCACCATCCCTCCTTCACGTGGGGCTCACAGTCTAAGTAAGGGGAAGAGCAGGTATTGACACATTTTATTGATGAGGAAACTGAGGCAAAGAGAAATGACTTGCCCAAGATGACACAGCAGGCCGGTGAGGGAGCTGAGATTAGACCGTAGGTCTCCTGACTCCCCGGCCTCGGCTCTTTCCACTGGGCCACCCGGCGTCTGGGCCATTCACATTTTAAAGCTCTTCTCCTGATGCAAGAAGGTTCTGATGGGTCAGGAGAGGGAGAGCAGAAAAAAACCTGACAGCCCCCAGTAAATGCATGGACTATAATTCCTGGAAGCTGAATATGGTTGATGCCCCATTGGGGAAAATGTATTCTCGCTTGTTTCCTCTCTCTCTCTCTTCTCTCTCTTCTCTCTCTCTCTCTCTCTCTCTCTCTCTGTCTCCCTTTCTGTCTCCCATCTTTTCATCTTTCTTGGTTTCTGTTTCTGTCTCTGTTTCCTCTGTACATCTCTGTCTGTGACATCTGTCTTCGTAACTCTGTCTCACTCTCATGGCCCTCCCCTTGATTCCATGACTGGAGAAGAAGCAAAGCATAGGGGATAGAGCCGGGGCCTGGGAGTCAGAAGTTCATGGGTTCTAGTCCCAGCTCCGCCACTTGTCTGCTGTGTGACCCTGGGCAAGTCACTTTACTTCTCTGGGCCTCAGTTACCTCAACTGTAAAATGGGGATTGAGAGAATGAGACCTCACCTCACTATGGGTCAGGGACTGTGTCCAATCCTATTTGCTTGTATCCACCCCAGTGCTTAGTACAGTGCCAGGCCTATAGTAGCACTTAAATACCACAATTTTTCTTTTTAGATCGCCCCATCTTTTTCCACTGTGAAGGTCTTCCCTTCCCCTCCATACCCGCCTCCCTACTGTCTGATGTGTCCTCACTCCCTATCCCACTGGAAAGGATTTACTGCTGGTGCTTCCAATGAGAATATTGGTGATAGAGCTCATGATGGCACCTATCAACACTTGCCCTGTCCCAAGCACTGTGCCGAGAGCTGGGGGTCATTGCGGTGAATCAGATTGGACACAATAGGGAGGGATGGAGGGAGAGCAGGGATCTGATCCCCATTGTATAGAGGAGGAAACTGAGGCCCGGAGAGGTTCAGGGAGTCACCCCCAATCACCCAGCAGGGCTGTGGCCGCTCCCCAACCCGCACTCTGTCCACTGGGCCATAGTACCCAGGGTCCCGCTCAGCAGAGGGTGATCCCGCAGCCTGCCACCCCGGGTACCTCTCCGGAGCGAGGCGAGTTGGGGGGCCCTGACCCCCCATGGCCTCTGACCCGGTCAGTCACGGGCCCACCCTCTCCCACAGGCTACCTGCGCGAGGGCTTCCTGGCGGTGCAGCACGCCGTGGACCGAGCCGTGATGCGCCAGCACGCGGCCGAGCCGGCTGCCCGGCTGCTGGACCGCGTGGCCGTGGCCCTGAAGCGGTTCCCGCACCCGCCGTACTTCAACGACGTGTTCATCCTGGCCATCCAGAACCAGCTGCCGCTGCTGCTCATGCTCAGCTTCACCTATACCTCCCTAAACATTGTCCGCGCCGTCGTGCACGAGAAGGAGAAGAAGCTCAAGGTGGGCCCGGCTGCCGTCGTCTCCCCTTCCACCCTCTGGGCTGTGCGGGCCTCTGGTCCGACCTGGAGTCCCGTGGGACGCCCGCCCTCAGATCTCTGGGGGATCGAGGAGGGTGACGGGGGGAAGCGCTGGCGGGAGAGAAGAACCACAGAGGCCGCAGGTGGCCTGTCTCTCCAGGGCTTGGCCTGTGATGTGTCTCCCGACCCCTGAGCCCGTGGATCTGAGCACCCCGGCTCAGGGAGCCGGAGAGACCCGGCGAGGTGGAGGGGAGCAGAGGGGCGGCTGCAGGGAGAGTGGGGCCTCAGACAGGATCGGCAGGAGTTCCGCACAGAGTGGGCCAGCTGGGCCTGGCCCACGGTGCCAGTGAAATGAGATGCCATCTTGGGGAGAGGCGAGACCGTATTTTCACCCCAAGAGGCTGGGCGGGCAATTGGGCAGCAGGACAGAAGGAATTCCCCGTACCCTGTGGCAATCTCCTGCCCCAGGGCCCACTGAGGGGCGTAAACTGGAGCCCCTCATGGCAGGGGGTAGGGGGCAGAGAGCCGAGGAACTTCCGGACAGGACCCGGAGTCCAGGGAGCAGAGACTTCCTTGTGCTCAGACACAAAGTCCAATCTGAGTCATTGCCATGTCTTCCAAAATTGCAGCCAGACCTGTGGCTCCAGGGCTTCTCTGAGGCTGCTCAGAGGCTGCTCTGTGGCTTTGGGTTATCAGGATATCAACCAATCGCATTTATTATAGTCATAATAATAATAATGCTATTTGTTAAATGCTTATTACATGCTCAGTGGAAAGGGCTTAGGAGTCAGAGGTCATGGGTTCGAATGCCGGCTCTGCCGCCAGTCAGCTGTGTGACTGTGGGCAAGTCACTTCACTTCTCTGTGCCTCAGTTGCCTCATCTGCAAAATGGGGATTAACTGTGATCCTCACATGGGACAATCTGATTACTCTGTATCTCTCCCAGCGCTTAGAACAGTGCTCTGCACATAGTAAGCGCGTAACAAATACCAACATCATTATTATTATTATTACTAAGTGCTGAGGTGGAATCAAGCAAATCAGGTTGGACACAGTCCCTGTCCCATGTGGAGCTCACAGTCTCTATCTCCATTTTACAGATGAGGTCACTGAAGCACAGAGGAATGAAGTGACATGCCCAAGGTCACAAAACAAACAACTGGCGGAGCCAAGATTAGAACCTTCTAGTCTGACCTTCTGACTCTCAGGCCCCTGCTTTATCCACTATGCTACACTGCTTCTCATGAGCGCTTGCTAAGCACCTGGGGGAGTTCAAAATAACACAGTTGGTAGACACGTTGCCTGCCCGCAGGGAGCTTGCAGGCTAGAGGGGGAGACTGACATTAATACAAATGAATAAATACATTACGGATATGGACTTAAGTGCTGTAGGGCTGAGGGAGGTGTGAAGCGTGGCTCAGTGGAGGGAGCCCGGGCTTGGGAGTCAGAGGTCACTGAGTTCGAATCCCAGTTCTGCCACTTGTCAGCTGTGTGACTGTGGGCAAGACACTTAATTTCTCTGTGCCTCAGTTACCTCATCTGTAAAATAGGGATTAACTGTGAGCCTCACGTGGGACAACCTGATTACTCTGTATCTACCCCCAGCGCTTGGAACAGTGCTCTGCACATAGTAAGCACTTAACAAATACCAACATTATTATCATTATTATTATAAAGCATGGAAATTCAAGTGCAGTGGTGATGCAGAAAGATGATGATGAAGCACAGGCTTGGACATCAGAAATCCTGCCTTCCACTCCTGGCCCCACCGCTTCATCATCAGTGCTGTTTATTGAGTATTTACTGCGTGCAGAGCATTGTATCAAGCACCTGGGAGAGTACGGTACAACAGAGTTGGTAGACACCTTCCCTGCCTGCAATGAGTTTACAGTCTAGCGGGGGGACATAGACATTACTATAAGTAAATAATTTATAACATATAATTTAAAGATGCATATAAGTGCTGTGGGGTTGGGGATGGGTTGAATATCAAATGCCCAAAGGGCAAGGATTCTGGTGCACGGGTGACCCAGAAAGGAGAGGGAGCTGGGGAAAAGAGGGCTTTATCAGGGAAGGCCTCTTGTCTGCAGTGTGACCTTGGGCCAGTCACCTAATTTCTCTGTGCCTCAGTTACTGTGAGCCCCATGTGACATGTGGATTGTGTCCACCCTGATTAGCTTGTATTTACCCCATTGCTTAGTACAATACCTGGCACAGGGTAAGCACTTAAGAAATACCATAAAAAACAAAAAGAAATAAGGGCTTAGTCGGGGAAGCCCTCCTGGAAGAGATACGCTCTCAATAAGGTTTGAGAGCGGGGAGAGCTATCGTCTATCAGATATGAAGGGGAGGGAGTTCCAGGCTAGAGGTGGAATGTGGGCGAGATGTTGGCCATGAGATAGATGAGATGGAGCTACAGTGAGCAGGCTGGCCTTAGAAGAGAGAAGTGTGTGGACTGGGGTGTAGTAGAGTTAGACTGCAGAAGCTGCTCCAAGCCATGCTAGGTTAATTAGGATATTTACTAAGCATCGACTGCACTGGGCACTGGGTCAGTCACCGGATAAACAGATCTGAATCGGACGCTTTCCCTCATAGGACTCTTGCTCTGAGGACCCGGGGAAGAGGGATGGGGTCCGATCCCCATTTCACAGAGGAGGAAACGCTACCTCAACGAGGAGGGGGACGTTTAACTCTGTCTGCCTTTTGGGTCCAAAACTGGTCTGGGACTTTGGCTCAGATGCCAAAGGAGCGATGGATTATGGGTGTTGTTTCTATGGGCAACGGCCTTGTGGCTTGGGGCCCAACCTAGCCTAGGGGCAGGAAGCCGGCATCGCCTCATATCCCAGGAGACCCAAGCACCCAATTGTTTATAAGAACCTCAGTTACATGGAAATTGGCTCATTCTAGCCTTGAAACACTCACAAGTGCACTTTCCCTCATACATATATACTCACACAAACACACACCAACCCACGTACGCATATGTAGTGCGCCCACTTGACGTTTTAGCTGTTTCTTCGGAAATGAAAAATGTGCTATAAATTCCAAAGACTTAAACTGGAGGGGAGTTTGAGTAAATGAATTAGTTGAAAACCTCTTGTGGCTTTCCCATGCTAGGTGGACATGCTCTGATTCTGTTAGTTCTGTGCTCGATTGAGTCTCTTCCTTGGTTTCGATTTTTTATTAATGACCACTTCGACTAAGTGCACAATGTATGCCAAGGACTGTGCTGGGGTTTATTATAACCATTTGAAAGAGGAGGAAACAGGCCCAGAAAAGTTACCTGACTCGCCCAAGATCTCACAGCAGGCTGATGCACATGATCCTGGCTGGTCCCCGAACAGTAAAACTCCAGCCCCTCCTGTGGCTTAGGGGCAGAAGGGGGCACGGGGTGACAGCCAGGCTGCAGTGGTGGGTGTGGGCGATGCCTTGGCCACCATAACTGTGGAAACCCCAGTGTTGCTGCTCAACACTGAAGTCATCTGGGGGACAGAGACCAGTCAGCCCAGCTTATTGCTGGTCCAAGCAGGAACTCTCCACACCCTAGGTCCAAATGTACCCCGGGGCAGGCGGGAACCTGTCCAGCATTGCAAGTCAGCCCAAATGCGGCTGCACCAGGAGATTGGGGGAGTCCCCCACCGCGTCTTCTGGAGGTCCAGCCACCATCCCAGGGGTCCTGGGGTTTCTGGCGGCCGGAAGCCTCAGGGGGAGCAGACAGGATCGGTTGCTGACACAACCTCGTCCCTTCCCGCCCTCTCCAGCCTCTCCCCCGCTCCCACCCTGAAAGCCCTGGGACCCGCCTGCCTCGGCCACCACAAACAGCGCTTACTATCTTGGTCGCTTGGGCTCTGCGCTAGACTGAGCAGCCACGAGAGTGCCAGCAAGTGAAATTCAGACATGGCCCCGCTCCCAGGGCTGGCCCCCACCACTGCCCCCGGCCCTTCCCTTGCCTGGGCTTAACTTGTGTGGAGGAGGGCAGGCTCTTGGCAAAGAGAGATGAAAAATGGACCTGGCAGTGAGGTCACTCAGGATTCGGGAATCCATAGCCGAGGGAGCAGGAAATATGAGGACAAAAGGTCACAGGCCTTGTTCTTGACTGCTGAAAGTCCATTCTGGCCATAGAACATTCCTACTTTCCCCTGAGCCCCGAGGGGCGACTTCCGTGGTGGCCAGTGGCC
The DNA here is from genome assembly GCF_004115215.2 of Ornithorhynchus anatinus. NCBI lineage: Eukaryota > Metazoa > Chordata > Mammalia > Monotremata > Ornithorhynchidae > Ornithorhynchus > Ornithorhynchus anatinus. The sequence continues at coordinate 1,025,631 of NC_041729.1, forward strand.
AAATGGGGACGGCAGGGGGCTCGCTGGGGCCTGAGGAACCCTCATTCTCGCCTCATCCACATCCTGTCCTGCAGAGAGGCTGGGAGGGAAAAGCCCAAAGACCTCACCCTCACTCTCGCCAGCCAGTCCGGACCCTGCCGCTTCTGTGGTCACGTCTCCCTGCTCCTCTACTTGTCTGCTCTGTGATCCTGGGCAAGTCACTTTGCTTCTCTGGGCCTCAGTTCCCTCATCTGTAAAATGAGGATTAAGACTGTGATCCCTGTGTGGGACCGGGACTGTGTCCAACCGTATTACCTTGTATCTACCCCAGTGCTTAGAACAGTGCCTGGCACATAGTAAGCGCTTAACAAATACTATATATTATGTTGTTGTAATTATTTCCCCATGTCCCCATCAGGAGTACATGCGCATGATGGGGCTCAGCAGCTGGCTGCACTGGACCGCCTGGTTCCTCATGTTCTTCCTCCTCCTGCTAGTGTCTGCCTTCTTCGTCACTGTGCTCCTGTGCATCAAGGCAAGCTCGCGGCGGCTGGCTCCCTGGTGGCCTAGGGAAGGAGGAAGGCGGGGAGGGGCAGGGAGGGAGACTTTACAAAGCGGGCAAAGGCTGTCTGTACATTTGTGTTGGCATGGAGATTGCCTCCTCATGGGGTCGGAAGGGGTGGCCTGCTCCTGCCCCTTTCCAGAAGGGCCTGTGACGGCCCTCAGTCGGTTGAGTGCCTGCCTGTCCCGTAGGTAAGTGAGGAAGGGGCGGTTCTCCGAAACAGCGACCCCACCTTGGTGTTTGCCTTTCTGACCTGCTTCTCCGTATCCACCATCTCCTTCAGCTTCATGGTCAGCACCTTCTTCTCCAAAGGTGAGTAGGGGCGGGGGCGATGTGGTCTTTGTTAAGCGCTTACTATGTGCCAAGCACTGTACTGGAAACTGGGGTGGATACAAGCAAATTGGGTTGGATACACTGCCTGTCCCACCTGAGGTTCACAGTCTCAATCCCCATTTCCAGATGAGGGAAGTGAGGCACAGGGAAGTGAAGTGACTTGCCCAAGGTCACACAGCAGAAAAGTGGTGGAGCTGAAATTAGAATTCATTCATTCAATCGTATTTATTGAGCACTTACTGGAGGCAGAGCACTGTACTAAGCGCTTGGAAAGTACAGTTCAGCAATAGAGACAGACAGTCCCTGTCCCCCTTGGGTTTACGGTCTAGAAGGGGGTAGACAGACATCAAAACATGTAAATAGGCTTCATTGTAAATAAATAGAATTATAAATATGTACACATCAAAGCAAGTAAACAGGCATTAATATAAATAAATAGAATGATAGGTATATACACAAGTGCTGTGGGATGAGGAAGGGAATAGAGCAAAGAGAGCGAGTCAGGGCGAAGGGGAGGGGGAGCTGAAGGGAAGGGGAGCTTAGTCTGGGAAGGCCTCATGGAGGAGGTGAGCCTTCAATAAGACTTTGAAAGGGGGAAGTGTGATGGTTTGGCGGATTTGAGGAGGGAGGGCGTTCCAGGCCAGACGGACGAGGGCCAGGGGTCGACAGCGGAGAGGTGAGAACGAGGTACAGTGAGAAGGTTAGCACCAGAGGAGCAGAGTGCGTGGGCTGGGCTGAAGAAGGAGAGAAGGGAGGTGAGGTAAGAAGGGGAAAGGTGATAGCTTTGAAGCCAATAGTGAGGAGTTTTTGCTTAAGGAGTTTAATAGGTAACCACTGGAGATTTTTGAGGAGGGGCGTGACATGGCTGCAACGTTTCTGTAGAAGGATAATCCAGGCAGCAGAGTGAAGTATGAAATGAAATGGGGAGAGACAGGAAATTGGGAGGTCAGAAAGGAGGCTGATGCAGTAATCCAGTCGGGATAGGATAAGAGATTGTACTAGCGTGGTAGTGGTTTGGATGGAGAGGAAAGGGCAAATCTTGGCGATGTTGTGAAGGTGAGACTGGCAGGCATTGGTGATGGATTGGATATGTTGGGTGAATGAGAAAGCGGAGTCAAAGATGACACCAAGGTTGCGAGCTTGTGAGACGGGAAGAATGGTTATGCCATCCACAGTGATGGGAATCTTCAGGGAGAGGACAGAATTTGGGAAGGAAGGTAAGGAGTTCTGTCTTAGACATGTTGAGTTTTAGGTGGTGGGTGGACATCCAGGTGGAGATGTCCCAAAGGCAGGAGGAGATACGAGCCTGGAGGGAGGGAGACAGAACAGGGGAGGAGATGTAGCTTTGGGTGTCATCTGCATAGAGATGAGAGTTGAAGCCGTGGGATCCAATGAGTTCACCAAGGGAGTGAGTGTAGATGGAGAACAGAAGGGGACCAAGAACTGACCCCCAAGGAACTCCTACAGTTAGGGGATGGGACGGGGAGGAGGAGCCCGCAAAGGAGACCGAGAATGAACCGGCAGAGAGATGAGGAGAACCAGGAGAGGATGGAGTCAGTGAAGCCAAGGTTAGATAACATGTTGAGGAGAAGGGGATGGTCCACAGTGTCAAAAGCAGAAGAGAGATCGAGGAGGATTAGGATTGAGTAGGAGCCATTGGATTTGGCATGAAGGGAGTCATCGGTGACCTTTGAGGGCAGTTTCAGTGGAGTGGAGGTGGTGGAAGCCAGATTGAAGGGGTTCCAGGAGAGAACCCATGAACTTCTGACTCCACAACTCATGCTCTATCCACTGTACCATGCTTTCATCCCCGGAGCAGATCCAGCCAAACGTGGGGGTGGGGGTGGGGCGTTCCTTCTGGCCACATGCAAGAGGAAGTGGGTGGAGGCCTCCAGGCTCATGTGTGGAAAGCAGCCGCTCTCCTCCCCAACCTGGGGTAAAGGCCATCTCAACCTCTGAAAATAATCAGGATAATTGCGGTATTTGTTAAGCTCTCACTATGCATTGAGCACCATCCTGAGTGCTCTGGTAGTTACATGTAGACCAGATCCCTTGGAGGGGATCTCTCCTTGCAGCTTCAGGGCTTCCTCCAACCAGCGTGATCTCACCCTGAGTCTTCAGGCCTCAGCTGGAGATAGGGACCGGGCATCCCCCGGGGGCAGAGCGCTGGACTGCGTGCACCGCCCCGTCTCCCCCCCAGCTCCCCCTTCCTGGGGCAGATCTCCCTCTGTCAGCTCCTTGTGGGCAGAGATCACCCATTCCTACTCCTTTGCATTGCCCTCTCCCAAGTGCTCGGTACAGTGTACCACCTACCGGGAGCGCTCAATAAATACCATCGATTAGCTGACTGATTGGTCTTAGTCTCCTGCTGGAGACCGAGCACTCTACTGAGTGCTCAGGAGAGGCCGGCAGACACGAGACTCATGCCCTGTGCCCTCGAGGAACTTACAGTCTAATGGGGGAGATAGGGCAGACTAGTGGACCGTGAGCTCATTGTGGACAGGATTGTGTCCGTTTGTCGTTAGACTCTGTACTCTCCCAAGACTTGGTGCAGTACTTTGCACACAGTAAGTTCTCAATAAATTCGATTGAATGAATAAATGGACAGATCAGTGCACCAGGAAGTGTGTTCTGAGACCTGGCTTACAATTCCTCCTACCAGGGGCCATGGCAGACGGCAAGTAGTCGGGGCCCCGACGCTTACTCCTCTTTCATTCAGTCATATTTATTGTGTGCGGAGCACTGTACTGAGCACTCTTCTGTAACAGGCTCTGTCCTTCCTCTCTTCTCCCCATACTAAGCCCTTTATTTCTCCTATCTACCCTCCCCTCTGCATCAACTCTGTGGACCCCTTGAGCCCTTCGATAGGCCTCCCCCCCAGAGATTATGTAAACATTCGTGTATTCTGCTATTTCCTCTAGCCCTAATCTATTTTAGTGTTCGTCTTCCCCCATAGATGGTAAGGTCGTTGTGGGCTGGGGATCGGTAAGAGCCCACTGTGGTTCGGGGATCGTGTCTATCAACTCTGTTGTGTTTTCCCGAGCACTTAGTACAGTGCTCTGCCCACACAGTAAGCGCTAAATAAAATACCATCGATTGGTCGACTGATGGATCCCTCTGCTTTTGCAGCCAACGTGGCCGCGGCCGCAGGAGGCTTCCTCTACTTTTTCTCCTACATCCCGTACTTCTTCATCGCCCCGCGCTACGATGTGATGTCGCACAGCCAGAAGCTCGCCTCCTGCCTCATTTCCAATGTAGCCATGGCCATGGGGGCCCAGCTGATTGGCATGTTCGAGGGCAAAGGTAAGTGTCCTCGCCGGCCCCGACCGTCCACCCCGAGGCCAAGCCAGGGAGGGGCCGGTGGTGGTTTGTTCGGTCCCGGTCCGGCGTCTCCCAGTTCTGGCTCACTGAGGGCCAACTGGGAGCTTGTCCAAACTAAGCCTGAGGATTGGTAGGTGGCGGGTGGAGTCGGAACAGACTGTACCGAGCGCCACCCCTGGGTTGCAGTGCGCTGCGCTGAGCGCTTGGGAGACTTACAAGGGTAGCACGAGACACGGTCCTTGCCCACCAGGAGCTTCCGTTCTAAAAGGGGAGGTGATCCAACCAGGTGATGAGAATAAATGAAAGGGCCGGACCATTGAATTGTACCCAAGAGCCTCAGCTGGAACCGCTAAGAATCCTCGGGATTTGGTGGCCCAGTGGCCAAGGCTCGGAGCCGAGGCCCAGGGGACTGACGGGGTGGGGAGATCCAAGCCGCAGAAATGTTGAGAGCCGGGGTCAGAGGCGGGGGAGTTGAGAGCCAGGCGGGGGAGTTGAGAGCCAGTCAGTTGGTCAGTCAATCGTATTTATTGTGCAGAACACTGTTCTAAGTGCTTGGGAAGATACAGTGCAACACAATACAATACACATTCCCTGTCCACAACGAGCTTACAGTCTAGAGGGGGAGACGGACATCAATGTAAACAAATAAAATTACAGAGATGTTCATAAGTGCCGTGGAGCTGGAAGGGGGAATGAATAAAGAGAGCCCTTAAAGGCGATGCAAAAGGGAGTGGGAGAAGAGGAAAGGAGGGCTTAGTCAGGGAAGGCTTCTTGGAGATGTGCCTTCAGTAAGGCTTTGAAAGAAGGGAGAGTAATTATCAGAAATGAGAAAGGAAGGTGATCCAGGCTAGAGACAGGACATGGGTGACAGGTCAGCGATGAGATAGATGAGATCGAAGTACAGTGAGAATATTGGCATTAGAGGAGCCAAGTGTGCAGACTGTGTTGTATCAAGAGGGTAACAAGTTGAAGTAGGCGTGGGCGAGAGGAATGAGTGCCTTGAAGCCGACGGTAAGGAGAGCAAAGCCCCGTGCTAAACTGAGTCAGGGAAGAGAAGGAGAAGAGAGTGGAGGGGCGAGGCCGGGCGAGCCGGTGGGCACGGGGAACCCGACGGGGGACCGGGGGACCCAGAACCCGCGGGGACTCCCCAGTCCGGTCCAGCCCGGCCCGGCTCTGGGGTCACGGATCCCGCCGGGGGTTTCAGAGACCGGCGTCCAGTGGAGCGAGCTGACGAAGCCGGTCAGCGTGGACGACAACTTCACCCTGGCCCAGGTGCTGGGCATGCTGCTTCTGGACTCGGTTCTGTACGGCCTGGTCACCTGGTACATGGAGGCCGTCTTCCCCGGAGAGTTCGGACTGCCCCAGCCCTGGTACTTCTTCCTGACGGTGAGCTGGGCTTGCTCCTCAAGGGCCTGGACCCCCGTATGTGCCAAGACCTGGCTCGGGGAGCCCTGCGGGAAGGAGACCCCCCTCCCCCCGGCCCCGCCCCAGGAGATGACCGGTTGTGCTCCCTCGACTGTTCTGGGAGGATTTGGGACCAGGCCCACCGCCACCACCACCACCATACTTCGTCTCCTCACGATCCCATCCCAAACCAGAAGTGGGAGGAGGCTTCTTCTCCTCTGACCTTGTCTCAACCCGGAGGTGGGGGCTTCTCCTTCTCCTCTGACCCAGGCTTGTCCTTGAGAGGGCCTTCTCTGGCTTTCCAAAGCTGAGGAGTAGCCCCAGTGGAGCAGTCCGCTTCCCTTGGAGTCAAGCAGCCCCACCTGCCCCAGGGGCCAGGTCTTCCTTGGGGGCCCAGGGTGGGGTCGGGGGGGGCAGAACAGACCTGAGCGTTCAGGGGAGGTGGGGCTGGGAGTGGGTGACATCCCAGAGGGAGCAGTGCAGACAAGTCGGGTTCTTTCTGCCCTGGTTGGAAGCCCTCAGGTCTGATCTGAGGCAGAGCTGGCACCGCTCCCCTCATTTCCCTGCCCCCAGGCTCCCGGCTCCTTTCCCAGCTTCCTCCCCTCCTCTTCCCTGTGGGCGGGGTTCCCAGGAAGCCAGATAGGCCTGGCGGAGGGGTTGGCTCTCACGCCGTACCAGGCCGTGGCCAACATCGGCAGGCGCGTATCCATACCTGGCTCCCGCCCCGGGCCCAGAGGCCTCCACTCTTCCATTAACGCTTCGAGCCCGGAGTCTCTGGGCCCATTCCTGGCCTCAGAAACCTGACCTTCCCGTGAACTCTTGCGATAAAGTGGACTGACACCACCGGCGGGGTGGACGGCCAGAGGCTGGGCCTCTCTTGGTGACCCCCTTCGCTGTTCCTCCCTTAGCCCTCGTACTGGGGTGGGCACCCGAGGACGGCTGTGGGCAGAGAAAAAGAGGAAGAGGAGGATCCCGAGAAAGCGCTGAAAAGCCAGTACATCGAAGAGGAACCTGCCGGCTTGGTGTCAGGAATCAAGATCAAGCATTTGGCCAAGGTTACCGGCTCTCACTGCCCATCCTTCCATCCGTCCGTCCCACCCGTCCGTCTGCCCACCCGTCCACCCGGCAGAGGGCCTTTAGTATATCCTCGTTGTCTCGGCAGGCACAGGGCAGCACTGGGAGGGCGGCAGGGCCAGGGCCGGGCTGTTCTGGTCAAGTACCCCTTCCCCGCAGGTGTTCAAAGTGGGGAATAAGAGCAGAGAAGCGGTCCGAGACCTGACGGTGAACATGTTCGAAGGCCAGATCACGGTCCTTCTGGGACACAATGGAGCCGGGAAGACCACCACCTTGTCCATGCTTACAGGTGCGTCTGGACGGACAGACGGATGGACCGCCGGGTGGGCGGGCGGGCTGTGGTGGTGGCCCAAGACAGCCATTCGGGTCCTCGGGGCAAGACAAAAATGAATAATGGTAGTATCTTTATAATGTTCAGTACTTTTCCTGCCCCCTTCCTCCCCCCTGCCCCTGGGTGCACATTGCGCTATACTGAGCGGTTGGAAAGAAATAATAGGCATAATGATAGTAATGAAGTGCTTACTATGCGCCAAGCACTGCTCTGAGTGCTGGGGTAGATACAAGTTAATCAGGTTGGATCCAGTCCCTGGCCCGGAGGGGGCTCACAGTCCATGCGGGAAGGGAGAGCTGGTATGGAATCCCCATTTTATAGAGGAGGAAACTGAGAAACGGAGAGGTGGAAGAAATCCGTCGACAAGCTGCAGATCCGGGGTCAAGCCCCAGGTCCTCTGACTCCCGGGCCCGAACCATAGCAGCAGCCAGAATGGTGTGTTCTGAGCGCCCCCGGCCTATGGGCCACTGTGGAGAGTGCTTGGGAAGGAACGGCGGTAACCGGAACTGTGTGTACTGAGCACCCCCTGAGTGGGTCGCTCTGTACTAAGCACTCGGAAGACTCCTGCGGGAGTTAGTCCAGCCCTGTCACCCGGGCTCCTTGGCCCCGGGGTAGTCTCGGGGTGAGTGGCTGAGTCCGCTGGATCTCCAGGCGTGAGGGTCCGAGGTGTGCCCTGTCTCGCCCTAGGCCTGTACCCCCCGACCAGTGGGCAGGCGTACATCAACGGGGCCGAGATCTCCCAGGACATGGTTCTGATCAGGAAGAGCCTGGGCCTGTGCCCCCAGCACGACGTCCTGTTTGATAAGCTGACGGTGGCCGAGCACCTCTACTTCTACGCCGGGGTGAGCCAGGGGCTAGCACACGGTGGCCAGCCCGAGCTGTGGGGGAGGGGGCGAGGGCGGCACCTTGAGCTTCCAGGTCTCTGGGTACGTGATGATGGTGATGATCAGAGTCGTGGTATTCATTAAGCACTTATCGTGTGCCAAGCACTATACTCAACTTCGGGGCAGATGCAAGATAATCCGGTCGGACACTATCCCCCCGAATCCACATGGGGTTCACAGTGTAAGTGGGAGGGAGAACCGATGCGGAGTGCCCGTTTTACAGATGGGGAAATTGAGGGCCAGTGGAGTCAACTGCCCAAGGTCACACAGCAGGCAACTGGTAGAGCCAGGATTAGAACCCCGGTTCTCTGATTGCTGGTCCCGGGCTCTTTCCTCTAGGCCATATCCGTTCTCCACCCCAGTTTCTCAATCTTCAATCCCCTGGCTTTAGTGTTTGGGTGGGGACAACAGTAGTAACTGTAATAGTGTGTACTGAGCGTCCGTTGAATGCCATGCACTGTGCCAAGTACCCGGGAAAGGACAATAGCTGGGGTTGATTGGGGTGGCCCCTGGGGTCCCCTCCCACCCGTAGCGAGCCCCGAGGTGGGCACATTCCACAGCCGACCATTTGCGGGTGTCCAGGGTGGGTGAAGTGGGGAGGGTGGAGTCTGCTCCTTGGGCACCTTAGGCAAGGGGGACCCAGCGGCAGGGTCTGCCACTTGGGCGCCATTCGTGGGAGAGGGGCGGGGGACGGCGTCCGTCCACCTGCCCCTGGGTGCGAATGGGCTCCCCGCCCTCGTCTCTGGCCCTGCAGCTGAAAGGACTGTCGCGGTGGAAGTGCCCCGAGGAGATGGAGCGCACCCTGGCCGTCCTGGGGCTGGAGGAGAAGCGCCACACGCAGTCTCGGGCCCTGAGCGGCGGCACCAAGCGCAAGCTGTCCATCGGCATCGCTCTCATCGGAGACTCCAAGGTGCGGCCGGGCTGAGCTCGGGGGAGGGGCCGCTGCGGCGGGACCCCCGGGTTGCGGGGACGAAGCCCAAGGCGTCCACTGAAGCAGCGTGGTTTAGTGGATAGAGCCCGGGCCCTGGGAGTCGGAAGAACCTGGGTTCTAATCCTGTCTCCGCCACTTGTCTGCTGGGTGACCTTGGGCAAGTCACTTCACTTCTCTGGGTCTCAGTTACCTCATCTGTAAAATGGGGATTAAGAGTGTGAGCCCCATGCGGGACAGGGACTGTGTCCAACCTGTTTACCTCGTATCTACCCCAGCGCTTAGAATGGTGCTGGGCACATAGTAATCATTTAACAAGTATCATAATTATTATCGGCTTTGCTCTCATCAGAGACCCCCGAGGTTCGGCCGGGCGGGTGGTGGGGCAGCGGGGCTGACCGGACCTGGGGAAAGGATGGTCCCTGAGGCTCCGGCCGGCCCTGTCCCCGGGATGGAGACCAATCGAGTAGCCGCGCTGGGCGTCCTAGCACAGCCTTTGTCATGCTGCCCCGTGCCCGCCCCCAGCCCTGGCCCTGCCCCTAGTGACCCCACAGCAAGGGCAAAGCCTGCTCCGTGTGGGTGACCATCTGTGGGGTTCGCTGAGTTGCTCTCACTGGGTGGAGTCTGCCCAGCTGCTGCAGTCCACGGTCTACCCTTGGGTGCGGGGCACTGTACCACACGCTTGGGACACCGTGGCAGAGGCCCAAGATCCGCTCCCTACCCACAAGGAGCTTCCAGTCTAACGGGGGAGAAGGGCATAAACATACTCATGGTAATAAATATTATGATACTTGTTAAGTCCTTACTATGTGCTAAGCATCCTTCTAAGTACTGGGGTAGATGCAAGTCAATCAGGTTGGACACAATCCCTGTCGCACATGGGGCTCACAGTCGCGATCCCCATTTTACAGATGAGGTAACTCAGACCCAGTGAATTGACTTGCCCAAGGTCACACAGCAGACATGTGGTGAATCCGGGATTAGAACCCAGGTCCTTCTGACTCCCAGGCCTGTGCTCTATCCGCTAAACCACGTTGCTTCTCCTAAGGCGGAAAACCAGAGCTAGTCAGGAAACGTCATTCAATTCATTCATTCAATAGTATTTATTGATCGCTTACTAAGTGCAGAGCACTGTACTAAGCGCTTGGAATGAACAAGTCGGCAACAGATAGAGACAGTCCCTGCCGTTTGACGGGCTTACAGTCTAATCGGGGGAGACAGGCAGATGAGAACAATGGCAATAAAATGTCGGTACAGTCAGGTAGACCCACAGCCAACCCAGTGGCTGGTGACAGCCATTACTCTGGGAACTGGAATCCCATCCGGGAGGGCGTCCCGGGGAGGAGGCGGGGTCGCTGGGGGCGTGTCCAGGAGGAGATCCACCCTAGTGGTCATTCGGCCGGGTGGCCGTTCCCGTCCCCGGTAGGTGCTGATGCTGGACGAGCCCACGTCCGGCATGGACCCGGCCTCCCGCCGAGCCACCTGGGATCTCCTGCGGCAGCAGAGGAGCGGCCGCACCGTCCTGCTGACCACCCACTTCATGGACGAGGCCGACCTGCTGGGAGACCGCATAGCCATCATGGCCAAGGGGGAGCTTCAGTGCTGCGGGTCGCCCCTCTTCCTCAAGCACAAATACGGTTGGCGTGGGGCTGGGCTCGGGCGGGACTGGGGGCAGGCTCAGCCGGGACCCGGAGCGAGCAGGCCGGGCGGAGGGAAGGTCCCCGGGGCGGTGCCGCCCCCGGTATCTCTGCCTCGACCCAGATGGTCTCCCAGGGCTGGCGCCACCGGGAGCCCGGGGCCTGCCCGTCTACTGACTCTGTGCCAGCCCAACCCCCTGGGCCCGGATCTTCCACTGGAGCCCGGGAGTCGGTCTCTCCTCCCTCCCACGCATCTGTCAGGCTCTCGGGTTCGCAAGTCCCTCCACCTGTCCATCCGTCCTCCCGTCCATCCGCCCATCCATCTTTTCTTCTCTCCACCCGCCATCGGCCTCCCCGTACATCTGCCCGTCCCCCATCCGTCCATCTGTTGGTCCATCCGGCTGCCCGTTGGTCACTTGCACCGACTGAACTCCTGCCGAGTGCAGAACACTGAACTGGGCGCTGGGGCGAGGACAGTTGTAGGATCTCACGATCTCCTCCCTAACCTCAGAACTCCTCCTACACCGTCCCCTGCCGCTCCCTTCTGTCTCGTGCTCGCCCCGGCGTCTGGCTGCGGAAGAGTGGAGGGCGACAGAGAGCCCCACGGCTGCCCCTGAGCCGAAACAGGGTGGGTCACGGGAGGCCGAGGCCAACCCCAACGGCCACCTCTTTCCCGGTCCCTCCAGGAGCCGGGTACCACATGGTCATGGTCAAGGAGCCCCACTGCGACCTGGAGGGCATTTCCCACCTGATCCGCCGCTCTGTGCCCAACGCCATTCTGGAGAGCAATGCCGGGGCCGAGCTCTCCTTCATCCTGCCCAAGGAGAGTACTCACAGGTAGGCCCTGGAGCGCGCTGGGAATGGTGCCCAGGCTTTGCTGGGAATGCTTCCCGAATCATCCTTCTTCCTGCCCCAGGAAAACTCCCACAGATAGGGCCCGGAGCTTGCTGGGAACGGTTCCCGGGCCATCCTTAGGAGCACCGCCCCCCCCACCCCCTTCTTTCTCCTGACTCTCTGCTCAGGTTTGAAGCTCTGTTCACGGAGTTGGAGCAGAAACGGGCAGAGCTAGGCATCGCCAGCTACGGTGCGTCCGTCACCACCATGGAGGAAGTCTTCCTTCGGTGAGTCCCTGCCACTCGGAGCCCAGAGGCATCGGGGCACGACAGAGCTCCCGTGGGAGAGCCCTACCCCCTGCCGTCTTCCACCTCGCCTGTCCTAAAGGAAAGAAGTAATCTTCCCCCCACACCCCGACCGGCCCAGCGTCCACCCCCTTCTCCTAGAGCGTAGGGGTGGGGGGCCCCCGAGACCCCGGGGCCTGGAGCAGTGAGCTGCTGCTTCTCTTGCTGGTGGCACGCTGAGACTCATCCCCGGCTCTGCCACTTGTCAGCTGTGTGACTGTGGGCAAGTCACTTAACTTCTCTGTGCCTCAGTTACCTCGTCTGAAAAATGAGGATTAACTGTAAACCTCACATGGGACAACCTGATTACCCTGTATCTACCCCAGTGCTTAGAACAGTACTTGGCACATAGTAAGCGCTTAACAAATGCCAACATTACTATTATTATTATTATCCCCGTCTGGTGTCTTGCTGCGCCCGGTCCAGGGTGGGCAAGCTGGTGGACTCGAGCATGGACATCCAGGCCATCCAGCTGCCGGCGCTGCAGTACCAGCACGAGCGCCGCTCCAATGACTGGGCCCCGCTGGACGACTCTGGCAGCCTGAGCGGGACCACGGATGGGACCGACGACGGCGCCGGCGCTCTCATCACCGAGGACTGCTCCAACGTCAAGCTCAACACCGGGGTGAGTGGCACTCGGGGCGCGCAGGCCTGGCCAAACCTCGAGCCAGGGTGGGAGCTGCCCGCTGAGCCCCCTTCCCTTTCCTCAGTGGAACCCTGAGTCCCCTCCCCTCTCCGCAGTGGCCGCCAAGCCCCCTCTCATCTCAGCAGCTGCCCAGCCCCCTCCCCTCTATGCAACGGCTGCCCAGCCCCCTTCCCTCCCCATGGCGGCCACCAAACCCCCTCTCCTCTTCCTGGCGGCTGCCGAGCCTCCTCCCCTCTCAGCAGCAGCCGCCGAGCCCCCTCTCTACTTTGCAGCGGCTGCGAGGCCCCTCCTCTCTCCACGATATCCTCCAAGCCCCTTCCCCTCTCCACAGTGGCCGCTGAGTCCCCTTCCACCCCACGACGGCCACTGATCCCCCTCCCTTCTCTTGGGCGGCAGGTGTCCCTGGGCTGCCAGCAGTTCTACGCTATGTTCACGAAGAGGGCCGTGTACACCTGGCGGAACTGGAAGATGGTGGTGGCGCAGTTCCTGGTGCCGCTCATCTTCACGGCCTTCGCTTTGGTCGTGGCCAGGACCTTCCCGGGCCCGCGGGACTCCCCGCTCCTGCGCCTGACCCTGGAGCCCTACGGACACACGGCCGTGCCCTTCGCCGTCTCGGCCGGGGCATCAGAGCTGGGCCGGCGGCTGTCCGAGCAGCTGGCGGAGACCCTGCGGGCACAACACCAGGCTCCTCTGGAGGTGCTAGGTAGGGGGCACGCGGAGGGGCCGGCCGGGGCCGGCAGCGGTGGCCTGGGGAGGCCGGGGGCCGCTTCCTTAAGCCCGCGGTGGGCGGGACGTAGACGAAGTGGCCAAGGATGTCTCCTGATTATGATGCTGCATGGCCTAGTGGATGAAGCATGGGCCTGGAAGTCAGAAGGTCCTGGGTTCTAATCCGAGCTCTGCCCCTTGTCTGCTGTGTGACCTTGGGCAAGTCACTTTACTTTTTTGTGCCTCAGTTACCTCATCTGGAAAATGGGGATTGAGTGTGAGCCCCATGTGGGACAGGGACTGTGTCCAGCCCAATTAGCTTGTATCCACCCCAGTGCTTAGTAACAGTGTTTGGCACATAGTAAGGGCTTAACTACATTAAGCCCTTACTTACGTTACTTACTTACTTACATTAATACATTAACTACATTAATTAATTAATTAATTAATTAATTAATTAATTAATTACCGTGTCCTCCCGCCCCAGGTGACCTGGAGGAATTCCTGATCTTCAGGGCGTCGGAAGAGGGCGGGGCCTTCCGAGAGCACTGCATCGCAGCCGCCGCCTTTGACGGCGTCGACAACCGCACGCTGGTCACCGCCCTGTTCAACAACCAGGCCTACCATTCCCCTGCTGCGGCGCTCGCCCTGGTGGACAACGTCCTCTTCAAGATGCTGGCGGGGCCCAACGCCTCCATCACCGTCAGCAACTTCCCTCAGCCCCGCAACATCGCCGAGACGGCCAAGGACCAGCTCATGGAGTGAGCCACCCTTCCCTCCCCCTGCCCCTCTATTCCCCCACCCCTCCTCCCTCGCTGCTCTTAGCCCCCACTTGGCTCTTTTACCAGAAGACAGGTCGTGTGCCTCTTCAGTGCAACAATAATCCCATAGCTTTCTCAATCAATTAATGTTTTTTTTAAAATTCTGTGCACAACACAATACTAAGAGCTAGGGAGAGGACCGGAGTTGGTAGATACATTCCCGGCCCTCGAGGAGCTTTCGGTCTAGAGGGGGAGACGGACTTTAAAAGAAATTACAGATACGGACATAGGGGCTGTGGGGTTGAGGGAGGGGTGAGTATCACATGCACAGATCTAAGTGCAAGAGTGACGCAAAAGGAAGAGGGAATAAGAGAGATGAGGGCTTAGTTGAGGAGGGTCTCTTGGAAGAGATCGATTTTAGTTAGGCTGTGAAGTTGAGGTACTCTGCACATAGCACTTAATAAATAAGATTGAATGAAGGTGAGGAGAGTGTGGTCTGTAGAATATGAAGGGGGAGGGAGTTCCAGGCCAGAGGAAGGATGTGAGCAAGGGGTTGGCAGTGAGGTAGGTGAGATCGAGGTACCGTGAATAGGTTGGCATAAGAGGAGTGAAGTGTGTGGGTGGATTACAGAAGGAGTTCAGCGAGGTGAAGGAGGGGGAGAACTGATTGAGTGCTCTAAAGCCGCTGGTAAGGAGTTTCTGTTTGATGCAGAGATGGAAGGGCAACCGCTGGAGATTTCTGAGGAATGAGGAGACATGGACTGAATGTTTCGGAAAAGGGATCTGGAAAGCAGAGTGAACTATGGACTGAGCGAGGAGAGGCAGGAGGCAGGGAGGTCGGCAGGGAAGCCGGTACGGTACTCAAGGTGGGAAAGAAATGCTTTGATCAGCGGGGTTAGCAATCTGGTTGGAGAGGAAGGGGCATATTTTAGAAATGTCAAGGTAGAACCTACCACCTGGACTTGGTGACAGATTGACTATGTAGGTTGTAAGATAGTGATGAGTCGAGGTTAACGCCAAGGTGACAGGCTCGTGAGACAGGGAGGTTGGTGGTGCTGACTACAGTGATGGGAAAGATGGGGAGGACAGAGTTTGGGTGGAAAGATGAGGAGTTCTGTTTTGGATGTGTTAAATTTGAGGTACGGGGGGGACATCCCAGTGGAAATGCCATGAAGGCAAGAGGAGATGCGAAACTGCAGAGAAGTGGAGAGGTCAAGGCTGCAGAGGGAGATTCAGGAGTCGACCACCTAAAGATGGGAATTGAAGCTGTAGGAGCAAATGAGTTCTCCAAGGGAGTGGGTGTAGATGGAGAATAAAAGGGGATCCAGAACTGAGCCTTGAAGGACTCCCATAGTTGGAGGGTGGAAGACAAAGGAGGAGACTGTGAAAGAGACGGAGAACGAGCGGCCAGAGAGATAGGAGAACCAGGAGAGGACAGTGCCAGGGAAGCCAAGGTTGGATAATGTTTCCAGGAGATGGGTGGTCCACAGGGTCCAAGGCAGCTGAGAGATTGAGGAGGATTAGGATAGAGTAGAGGCTGTTGGAATTGGCAAAGAGGTCATCAGTGAGAGAATTGGAGGAGGAAGTGGAGGCAGCGGGTGTAGTCAACTCACTCAAGGAGTTTGGAGAGGAATGGTAGGAGGAAGATGGAGTGATAACTGAAGGGAGCCATGAGGTCAAGGGAGGGTTTTTTTTAGGACAGGAGAGACATGAGTGTGTTTGAAAGCAGTGGGGAAGAAGCTGCTGGAGAGTGAACAGTTGAAGACGGCTGTCAGAGAGGGAAGAAGGGAGGGGGCAAGAATTATGGTAAGGTGCAAAGGGATGGGGTCGGAAGTGCAAGTGGAGGGGTAGATTTTGAGGGAGGTGGAGATCTCTTGAGATGCGTCTGGGAAAGACGGGAGCGTCGAAGGAGGGGCAGGAGGACAGAAGGACTGGAGAGGAGCTGGGGAGATTTTAGAGGGAGTGTGCCTGATGGTTTCAACTTTCTGGATGTAATTAGGTGGCCAGGTTGTTTGAGGCAAGAAATGGGGGTGGGGGGATGAGGAGGGGAGACAAGGTGCTTTTTTGTCCCAAATACTTTCCACGTTACTTTGAGGGGTCGAGGAGGGAGCCGGAAGGCAGAAGGAGGGGCCTCGTCACCCGCGGTCTGTCTGTCTGTCTGTCTGCCAGGGGCCAGACGGGGTTCGCCATTTCCATCAACCTGCTGTACGGCATGGCCTCCCTGGCCAGCACCTTCTCCCTGCTGCTGGTCAGCGAGCGGGCCAGCAAGGCCAAGCACGTCCAGTTTGTCAGCGGTGTCTACGCAGTCAACTTCTGGCTCTCTGCCCTGCTGTGGGACCTCATCAACTTCCTCGTGCCCTGCCTGCTGATCCTGGTAAGGCCGGGGCCTGTCCTTCCGTCCGTTCACCCTTCCACCTCCCCCCCCCCGGGCCTGCAGCATACCAGGACTGGAACCCAGGTCTCCTTCATCTCAGCCTTGCCCGCTCTGCCCTGCTCTCTGCACCGCACCCTGTGGTCCCTGCTCCGGGTGGGTCCATCATCAGGGATACAGCGTGGCCCAGTGGATAGAGCAAGGGCCTGGGAGTCGGAAGGACCTGGGTTCTAATCCTGGCTCCGCTCAGTGTATGCTGGGTAACCTTGGGCAAGTCGCTTCACTTCTCTGGGCCTCAGGTACCTCATCTGTAAATTGGGAATTAAGACTGTGAGCCCCATGTGGGACAGGGTCTGTATCCAACCTGATTAGCTTGTATCTACGTCTGCACTTAGAACAGTGCTTGACATGTAAAAGTGCTTTACAAATACCGTTATTATTATTATTCTTCACAGTCTGGCCCCCACTCCCCTCAACTTTAACCCTGACACACACCCCCCCACCCAATGTAATGTCACCTGCAGCTCTACCTCAGCCTCATTGACATCACCTGGTGTCTTAGTCCCGCCCGCCCCCCCATGACATCACCCAAGAAGCCCCCAGTCACTAGAGGCCCACCACAGGGCAATCTGCCCAGCAGCCTGGCCTACTGGGACTTGGTGGAAAACCTGGATGGCCCCCTGTCAAACCCGAACCTGCCCCTTGTCCAGACTGAGAACGGACTGGTCTTGGGCCCGGCCCTTTATCTGGTCCCAATGCCAATCTGGTTGTTTGGACTGGGCCGGGCCCATCCTGACTGCCTTGGGGCAAGGGGCTGTCTGGGACTCCCAGGAGGTTCAGTCAGTCTGTCAGTCGCATTTATTGAGCGCTTTCTGTGTGCAGAGCACTGTAAAATGCTCTTGGGAGAGAACAATAGAATAGACACAGTCCTTGCCCACAATGAGCTTACATTCTAGAAGGGGAGACAGACATTAATATAAATAAATAAATTCGAAATATGGACATAAATGCTGTGGATCGGATGGGGGTTAGGCAGGGAGCAGGGTCCTGGTTACGGCAGTCCCGGGGCTGGAATCTGAAGGTCCGTGCCTAGACCGCCCCTCCCCGTGCTCAGCTCACCCTCAATAGAGTAGGCCCTGCTCCTCCTCGCGTTAGCCGGCCCCTCCCCCTCCCAAGCCCTGGGCCCGCCCGAGCAGGGTCCATCACCCTGACCCCCCTGGAATGCCGAGATGGTGAGCAGAGAGCTAGAGCCAGAAGAGGCGGCTGAAGGCTGTAGTCCATCCTGGGCCTTCTCAGGGACGAGCCAGGAGCTGGAGGAAAGGGACCAGAGGGGAGGGACGGAGGGAGAGAGGTAAGGTGATGGGCAGCGGCGGCAAGTGGCCAGCCCAGTTGGGCCGGATGCTTCCTTTCCTCTGGTGTTGTGGGATATTCGCTCAACTCTGTGCACCTCCGCCCCTCACCCTCCCCACCTCCCCTCCCCGGCCCCCCGTCTCCCACTCCCACCCCCGCCCCTTGCCGGCCACCCCCAGGTGGTCTTCCAGGCCTTCGACGTAGAAGCGTTCACCCACGACAGGCACCTGGTGGACGTGATGCTCGTCTTCCTGCTGTACGGCTGGGCCGTCATCCCCCTCATGTACCTGCTCAGCTTCTGCTTCTCTGTGGCCGCCACCGCCTACACCCGCCTCACCGTCTTCAACATCCTCACGGGCACCGCCGCCTTCCTCGCCATCACCATCATGTCCATCCCAGGTGAGGGACCCCCGACCCCTTCCTTCCCAGTCACTGCCTCCCCCAGCAACCCTCTATGCTCTCCCCTAGTCCTTTCCTTGGAGAGCAGAAGGGTGAGCCAGTAGGGAAGAGTGCTCTGCACACAGTAGTTGCTCATTACAGCACTCTACATATAGTAGGTGCTCATTTCAGCACTCTGCACATAGTAGGCGCCCAGTAGAGCACTCTGTACCCAGCAGGTGCCCAGTACTCGGGTTTGGGTGACCGGTGGGAGCAAGGCACCCACGCACTCTCTGCCTTGAAGGAGATTTCAGTCTCCTGGGGAAGAGAAAGATAGAGAGAGAGAGGGACAGTTCTAGATGGTTTCCAGTCCGGGAAAGGCTGGAAAAGGACAAGGATGAAGCAGGAAGCAGCGCAGACACATCTGGACCAAACAGCTGGGCTATTTATCACCAGTTGTAGCCAGATGTCAAGAATAGAAACACTGTGTATCACACAGGCAGCCGCACACCCGCAAGTGCTGCGGAAGGGATAAAGTGATCAGGATTTCAGGGCGGGTATTGGGTTGACGTGGCTATAGTAGACTCTCCCACGTGCTTAGAACAGTGCTCCGCCGTGGTAAGCATTCAGTAAATACTATCGATTGATGGATTGGGAACCTGGAGGTGAATCAGGAGAGGCTTCCCAGAGGCGGCGGGCAGAGGCGGGGCCAGGCGGAAGGCTGGGGTCTGGAGCCACTGGGCTCTGGTGGTCCCTGCAGAGCTCGGCCTACTGGACCTCTCGCGGACTCTGGACAAGGTGTTCCTGGTGCTGCCCAACTACTGCCTGGGCCAGTGCGTCAGCCTCTTCTACCAGAACTACGAGTTCATCCAGTTCTGCACCTCCTCGGTGGAGGCTGTTTTCATCTGCAAGGCCTTCAGTGAGTGGCCTGCCCTGGCCTGCCCCCCTCCCCGCGGCCTCCCCACTGTCCCTCCCCCTCCGAATCCTGGCCTCCTGCTCTGCCTTCCAGCTCCCTGCCTTCCGCCCTCCCACCCGGTCCCGGCCTCCTGCTCGAGCAGGGAATGTGTCTGTTGTCATATGTACTCTCCCAAGTGCTTAGTCCAGTGCTTGGCACACAGTAAGCGCTCAATAAATACCACTGACTGAATGAATACATTTCCCGCCTCCCACCTCCCGCCCTCCCGCCCTCCCACCCATCCTGGCCTCTCCTTCTGCCCTCCCACCTCCCCACCCATGCCATAGAGGGGTGGGTCGGCCCACTGTTTTCCCTCTGTGCGTCTCCAGGGAGGGATGGGTCCGTTGTGGTCCCCCTCTCCCCGAAAAAGATGGGCTGGGCCGCTACATTCCCCCTCTTCAACCCCTCTCGCAGGGAGGAGTTGGGTGCATTGGCCCCTTCCTCCACCAAGGGGTGACCAACTTTTCCAAATTTCAACCTGCAGCTTCTCCCTCCACTCCCCGATCCCAGGGGCAGCCCCTCTCTCTAACTGCCCGACGCCGGCACTGACTACCGGCGGGGGGCCGGGAGCAGCGCCCTGGGCTACGGCGCTTCTCCCGGCTCACCAGGTCTGGCCGCAGACGCAGACGGGAGGGAGGACCCTGCCCACCCACCCCTCCCCTGCCCCCTGGGCTTCCCTCAGCCCCAGCGAGTCTCCTGCCTCTGGCTGCAGGCAGGGGGAGGGGACGAGCCCCCCAGGGTCCCCTCTGAACTCTCCCTGACAGCGGGCTCCATTCATTCAATAGTATTTATTGAGCGCTTACTATGTGCAGAGCACTGTACTAAGCGCTTGGAATGAACAAGTCGGCAACAGATAGAGACAGTCCCTGCCGTTTGACGGGCTTACGGTCTAATCTCCATTCCGCTTACAGTCTAATCTCCATTCCGCTTCCCACCCACCCAGACATCAGCTACCAGCTGGATTTCTTTGCGTGGGAGACTCCCGGGATCGGGACGTACCTGACCTCCATGGCCGTCCAGGGCGTCTGCTTCCTCCTGCTGCTGTTCCTCGTCGAGGCCGACCTCCTCTGGAGGCTGCGGAGGCTGGTGTGGGCCGCGTGCCGGAGGCGCAAGTGGGTGAGTGGCCCAGGGCGAGGCGGCATCCCCTAGCTACCTGGGCGGTGAAGAGAGCCCGGGCCCAGGTGACCGGAGCCCCGGCTTCCGGCCCTTCCCCGGCCTGCTGTGTGACTTCAGACAAGCCTCTCAACCTCTCCGCCTCAGTTTCCTCCTCTGTTCGATGGGGCGAGAGGCCGCGTGACCCGGTGGAGAGAACCCGGGGTCAGAAGGCCAGATCCCCACCTTCTAGTCCAGCCCTGCCCCGGCCCACTGGGCGACCTCGGGGAAATCTCTCAACCTCTCTGGGCCTCGGTTTCTTCCTCTGTAAAATGGGGATAATAGCATGGCCCAGTGGAGAGAACCCCGGGCCGGGAGACTAGGACAGCTCTGCCCCCGCCTGCTGTGTGACCTCAGGAAAGCCGCTTGGCCTCTCTGGGCCTCATTTCTCTCGTCTGTAAAATGGGGATAAGGTCTCTGCCTCTCACTTCATTTTGGATGGTGAGCCCCAAGAAGGACAAGGCAGGGACTATGTCCAGTCTGATCCCCTTCTGCCTTCCTCAGGGCTTAGCACAGTGCATGACATCAAGTCAGCGCTCAGTAAATACCATGAAAAATAAACACTCCCCACCCCATGCCCCTTTTTCAGCCCAGTACCTGTCACCCATTCCCTCTCCACACCCCCTACTGAGATGATAATAATAATAATTATGGTTCTTATTAGGTTCTTACTATGTGCAAGGCACTGTACTAAGCACTGGGGTGGATACAAGCCAGTCGGGTTGGACAGGGTTCCTGTCCCATGTGGGGCTCCCAGTCTTAATTCCCATTTTACAGATGAGATAACTGAGGCACAGAGAAGTAAAATGATTTGCCCAAGGTCACACAGCAAAGTAGAGGAGCCAAGATTAGAATCCATGACCTTCTGACTCCCAGGCCCATACTCTGTCCACTGAGCCACGCCGCTTCTCTAGAGTACTGTAGAGTTGGTACGATTTCTGCCCTCAAGGAACTTAAAGCCTACAGGGAATAGATGAGTGGTCAGTCAGGGAAGGCCTGGAGGAGGTGAGCAAATCAATCGGTGCTATTTATTGAGCGCTTACTGTGTGCAGGGGTGTGATCTCATAAGGGCTTTGACGGGCGGTGTTCTGCCGGATTTGAAGGGGAAGGGAGTTCCGGGCAGGAGGTGGGACGTGAACAAGGGGTCAGCGGCAGGTATCGTGAGAGAGGGGGTCAGTTAGGAGGGAAGGGTCGCTTCGATCGGGTTGCTGATGGTTGAGCTGGGAACACGGTTGCAGATTATTGGCAGAGCGGTGGAAGAAGCGCTGCAGTAGAAGAATGGGAGGTCCTTGGGAGCAGGGCTCATGGTGACCGATTCTATTGTGTTTGTGCTTTCCCAAACACTTAGGCTAGTGCTCTGCACACAGTACGTGCTCAGTAAACACCATTGATTAACTGATGGTAGAGTGTCACTTGATCTGTGCGAAAGTGAAAAATGAGGTTGTGGATGCAACCCCCTCTCTGTGCTCCCCGGGGTCTTTTGTGGGCACCCACCGCGTCCCCTCTGTGCTCACCATGCCTTCTCCGTGTCCCCAGTGCCACCTCCCGGTCCCCTCCTTCACGGTCCCCCATCCTGATGATCCCCATGGTGCGAGAGCCCCCAGGAGCGTAATTTCCCCCCCACCTTGACTCCCAGAACATGCTTGACTGCTCTGTGCCCTTGGGCAAGTCGTTGAACTTCTCTATGCCTCAGTTACCCCATCTGTAAAATGGGGATTAAGAATGTGAAGATGGGATGGGTTCTGGGGGAATGGGGGCAGCATCCAACCCGATTATCTTATATCTACCCCAGCGCTTAGTACAATGCCTGGCACGTAGTAAGGGCTTAACAGATACCAGTAAAAAAAGCACACACACACGCTTGTGCACAGATGCCCTCAGACCAGGGTGAGTGTGGGTCGTATGTCGGGTGCAGGCGCAGCTGCTAGACCGGGCGGCCCCGTTGCCTGAAGATCGGGACGTGGCTGACGAGCGCAAGAAAGTCCTGGAGTCCCCTCCCGAGCTGCCGTCCGCTCTGAGCAGCCCCCTGGTCATCAAGGAGCTCACCAAGGTATACCGTTTGGACGGGAGGGTTGGAGGGCGGGGGTTCCCCCCGCCGCTCGCCGGCCCCGACGCCCTCGCCGAGCCCAACCCCCGGCCCTCCCCAGGTCTACGGCGGCAGCGGCTGCCTCCTGGCCGTGGACCGGATCTCCCTGGCGGTCGGCAAGGGCGAGTGCTTCGGCCTGCTGGGCTTCAACGGGGCGGGCAAGACCACCACCTTCAAGATGCTCACGGGCGACGAGAGCGTCACGGCGGGGGACGCCTTCGTGGACGGCCACAGCATCCTGGCCGACGTCAAGAAGGTAGCCCGCCCTCGCCGGCCTCGCCGCCCCCACCCACCCCCTCGGCCTCACCGCCCTCCCGGCCCCCGGTGGGATGGGCCTGGAGGGGAGCCCCCGCCGCCGGCCCTCTGACCGGGATCCTCTCGGCGTGGCAGGCACAGCAGCGCATCGGCTACTGCCCGCAGTTCGACGCTCTGCTGCCCCACATGACCGGGCGGGAGACGCTCAGCATGTACGCGCGGCTGCGGGGCGTCCCCGAGCGTTACGTCGGCAGCTGTGTGGAGAACATGCTGCGTGGCCTCCTCCTCGAACCCCACGCCGACCGGCTGGTCAGAGTGTACAGGTTAGCGCCGCCGCCTCCCTTCCCCCACCTCCTCCAGCCCCACACCCACCACCGGCTGCTGAGGGTCATGTGACCCCCTTGAAGGCCCGTCTCCTCCAAGAAGCCTTCCCCGACTAAGCCCTCATTTCCTCTTCTCCCACTCCCTTCTGCTTCACCTTGCGCTTGGATTTGCTCCCTTTATTTCCCGCTCCCTCAGCCTCTCGGCACTTAATAATAATTAATAATAATTATATCTATTAAGCCCTTAAGCAAATCCGGGTGGACGTTAGTCCCTGTCCCGCAGAGGACTCCCAGTCTTAATCCCCATTTTCCAGATGAGGTAACTGAGACCCAGAGAAATGAAATGACTTGCTCAAGGCCACACAGCAGACAAGTGGCGGAGCCAAGATTAGAACCCATGACCTTCTGACTCCCGGTCCCGTGCTCTATCCACTACACCATTCTGCTTAGGTCCATAATTTATTTATATTAATGTCGGTCTCCCCCCTGGACTGTAAGCTTTCGTTGTGGGCAGGGAATATGTCTGTGTCAGTTGGGGAAGCCGCGTGGCCTAGCGGAAAGAGTGAGGATGTGGGTTCTAATCCCAACGCCTCCACGTGTTTGCAGTGTGGCCTTGGGCAAGCCACTTAACTTCTCTGAAACTTCGTCTGTAAAATGCGGATTGAGACTGTGAGCCCCATGTGGGGACGGGATCCGTGTGTGACCCGACTGCCTTGTATCTACCCCAGTTCTTAGAACAGTGCTTGGCCCGTAGTAAGCCCTTAACAAAAAACCACGCTTCTTATTACTCTCCCGACGCTTAGTACAGCGCTCTGCACACAGTAAGCGCTCAATAGATACGATTGATTGAGGACCACAGCCCCAGGTTGGGGTGCCCCCAGCCTCCCTCCCTGCTCCTCCTCAGCCCCGCAGTGACCGCTGGCTTTCTAGGGCCTACAACCACGGGTCAGGGCCGCTCCCCGCTTCCCCACCTCCTCCTCCTCCAGCCCCAAGCCGACCGTCGGCCGTCGAGGGCCAACAGCTCTCCGCCAAGGCCGCTAGCCGCGGCCAGGGCTCACGGCGGCCTCCCATCCTTTCCCCGAGCGCAGCGGTGGCAACAAGCGGAAACTGAGCGCCGGCGTGGCTCTGATTGGCGGACCCCCGGTCATCTTCCTGGACGAGCCGTCCACCGGCATGGACCCGGTGGCCAGGCGCCTGCTCTGGGACGCCGTGACGCGGGCCCGCGAGGGTGGCAAGGCCATCATCATCACCTCCCACAGGTGGGCGCCTGCCGGAGGGGCCCGGAAGAGCACGGGAGAGTGGGACGTTGGGCCCGCGGGAAGGGTCAGCGGTGACCTGGCCTGCAGTTCTAGGTGCTGTGGGGGCCGGGCTCTTTCCCTTTGCTCTGGGCCCAGTCGAGGTCCAGGGAGAGGGACGGTGCGGAGGCAGGAGGCTGGTCTCGGGGGAGGGGGATGGGGCAGGTGCACCCCAGACCTCGGCCCCCTGGGCCCGCCCCCGCCCCTCACCCTTTCCCGGCCTGGGCCCCCCCACACCCCCGGGGAGGTTGGGGTGGGGAGTCGGCCAGGCTGAGCCTACCCTGATATCCCGCGTGTGTCCCACCCAGCATGGAGGAGTGCGAGGCCCTGTGTACCCGGCTGGCCATCATGGTGAACGGTCAGTTCAAGTGCCTGGGCAGCCCGCAGCACCTGAAGAGCAAGTTCGGCAGCGGCTACACCCTCCTCGCCAAGACCCGGGCGGAGGACCAACTGCCGGCTTTCAAGGAGTTTGTCGAGAAGACCTTCCCAGGTGCCCGTCTCGCACCCCGCGCCCGACCTGGGTGGGCTGCTTGCGTCCTCCCCGTGCCCGTGGTGGGGAGGGAGAGCACCAGCCCCTCAGGGTGGCTGATTTTCAGCCCTCTCCCCTGTGACTCCCCACCTCCCGACAGTAGCCCCATCCTCACCCCCTCCCCAGCGGAACTCCTCCCCAGCAGCTCGCTCTCTCTCCCCGCCCTCAATTCCAGGCAGCATCTTGAAGCACGAGCACCAAGGGCTAGTCCACTATCACCTGACCAACAAGAACCTCAGCTGGGCCCAGGTAAGTGCGAGCGTGGGGACCCGCGGCCCAGGTCGAGCCGGCCCGGCTGACGGCCCCGGTGACGGGGCTAGCCCCAGGGGAGGCCCAGGGGAGGCCCGGGCGGCACGGGTGGCGACGAGGGGGACCAAGAGGGTCGGAGCAGGACCCCGGATTGGAAGAGGGCCAGCGGGCCGGCGGGTCACCGCAAGGGCTGTGGCGTCCCTGGTTGGAAACCCTTGGGTCTGGTCAGGGGCCTGGCCTGAGTGAGCCAGATGGGGGCCCAGGACGCCTCTTGGGGGACCGTCCCCTCACCCCAGGGCGTGGGCCCCAGTGGGAGGCGGGGCCAATCAGGGAGTTGTCCCGCGAGACCCGCTGTCCTCTCGGGGAGCTGGGGCGTGAGGGCGGGTGTGGTCCGCACAGGAGACCTTCCTAGCGTCTCCCTCGGGGACCTCCCCGGGGACCCTCAGCCCCCTCCCCGGAGACGCTCGCCCCCGCGGCCGTCCGAGCCGGGCTCCGGGTTCACCCGGCCCCGGGCTCTGGCCGGACCGAGTCGACGGCGGCCGCCCCGGCCCGTCTGCCCTCCGAAGGCCTCCCCGACCCACCCGTCCCCATCCTTGGCCCGCCGAGGTTCGTTTAGCCGGGAACGATGCCGGTGCTGTGCCTGCAGGTGTTTGGCACCCCTGGAGAAAGCCAAAGAGAAGTTGGGGCTGGAAGACTATTCCGTCAGCCAGATCTCGTTGGAACAAGTCTTCCTGAGTTTCACACCGCTTTCAGCACTACAGCTGAGGGACGGGGGAAGTGAACGGGGGACACCTGGGCCCTCCCCAACCCCCACCCCAGCACCCCCCGAACCCCCAGTCCCCCTTAGATGCCCCAGGCCCCTCCCAGGCCAACACTTAGTATATATATAAGAGAGAGAGAGAGGGCAGCGCAGTAAATTTATATTCCCAACGTGTCTTAATGTATAATTTGTAAGGGAACCTGAAGGGGACCAAGGGCAGCCAGCTGGGAGTGCGGGGAGCGGGCCAGGCGGGGATGCGATGAGGGGTGCGAGCGTCGCCAAATGTGGCGGGGACCGGAGAGGGGCTCCGAACCCCACCCGCCGTTCAGGTCGGGCCCCCGCCTCCGCCGAGAAACCACGGCCAGCCGCAGTCGGGAAGGGGCCGAGCCCGGGGTCGTGACGGGGGGGACATCCCGCGCCCATCCCCGCCTGTCCTGGGCACCGTGGAGTCGGGTTTGACAGGGCGTGGGGCTGGGGGCAGGTCTTTGCGGTCCTCCCGGCCCCGCCCCCGGAGGCCTGGCTGGAGCTGGCCCCCGGGAGGGACCCTGGGGAGAGTCACTGGCGCGCTGTCCAGGAAACGTTACACGCCTCAGAGCCCTGCACGTGCGTGCATGTGTGTGTGTCTGGGCAGTGCATGGGCTTTGTGGGGGGGTGTGTATGTTCACGCACAATGCATGGGCCTCTGGGGTCTGTGTGTGTGTGTTTGTCCACACACAGTGCACCTTTAGTGTGTGTGCGCGGGGTACGTACCGTGTGTGTAGATATGCGTATGTAGATGTGTCTGTGGGTATCCGTTGTGTCTGTGAGAAGCAGCGAGGCCTAGTGGAAAGAGCAGAGGGACCCGAGTTCCAATCCTGACTCTGCCACGTGCCTTCAGGGTGACCTTGGGCAAGTCCCTTAACTTCTCTGTGCCTCAGTTTCCTCATCTGTAAAAATGGGAACTCGATACCCATTCTCTGTCGCCCTCGGACTGTGAGCTCCATGAGGGACAATGACTATGCCTGACCTGAAGATCTCCTATCTGCCCTACTGTTCAAGTCAGTGCTTGGCACAGAGTAAGCACTTAATAATCATGATTTAATTGTAATTATTTTTGTTCTGTGGGTGCATAGGTAGGTGGCTCTGGTGTGCAGTGGTGGGTATCCGTATGAGTGTTTGAGGAGGTGCGGTGGGAGCGGGTTGGGAGGGTGGTCTGTGTTGGTGGATCCGAAAGGGGTGTGTGTGGTTGTGTATGTGTGTGTGTGTGTTGAGCACCCACAGGTCATGGGGCCTGTGGACGCTGAAGGAGGGGCCATCGGTACCCCGGGGGGCTCCCGGGGCAGGACCTTTGTGGGCACCAGCTCCCTCCCCTGCCCCCTCCGTCCAACCACCTCGGGGCCCCGCAGCCCCTTGCAACCACACTGACCTTTCCTCCGCCCTGGCCGCCCCCCCGCTGCCCTCACTGCCTCCCGCCATCTTCCCGGCCCACCGGAGACCAGAACCTGGCTCCCACTGAGGCCGGACCGGTGCCTCCCGGGCCTCTGGTGGATGGTCTGGCCCGGCCCGGGCCCGCGCCTCAGCCCCCACAGTGCCGGACCTGGCCCGCCCTGCGGGCCAATGCTGAGGGGGTCCCGTCCCCCCGACCGATGCTGGGTCCGGAATCGGCACAGCGCGCCAGGACACCGAGAGACCCAGATTCTCCGCCCCAGGGCTGGGCGGGCCCGGGGGGCGGCAGCCCAGGCTTCTCCATCCGCCATCGTCCTCGGTCTGTGGTGTCTCCCCATTTCCATGGTGACCAGACTCTTGTCAGTAAAGGAGCCTTCCCGAACGACCTCAGGACCTATTTCTGTGCGGATTGTGGCGCGGGCGGCGTGGGAGCACTGGGTGCTAGGTGGATGCTTACACGGCATCGCGTGGGCACCGCTGCACAGGCCCGAGCTTCCCCGGAGCAGGCCGCAGGCGCGTCCCGCAGGACGTGCCCCATTGTGGGTTGGGCCTACTGCGGCCATCCCTCCCTGCCCGCCGGGCACGCTGGCAGCAGGGTCAGGCAGCTGGACGGTGCCCCGGGTGCCAGTCCCAAGTGAACAGATGGGGCAGGGCGGTGTAGAGCACGTTGGCCTCCTCGAGGGACCGACCGGCGGGGTCAGCGGCTCTGTCCAGGTGGCAAGGGCTGGGGGCAGACATTCTCCATCGGAGCTTTAGCCAGGGCTTCTTTATTCGATTACACTTCCTCAGCCCTCTGCCCTGGGGGTGGGGAGTCAGTCAGTTGTATTTATTTAGTGCTTACTGTGTGCAGAGCACTGTAGAAAGTGCTTTGGAGAGTACAGTGGAACGGTAGCCACATTCCCTGCCCACAGTGAGCTTACAGTCTAGAGGAGGAAACAGTCATTAATATAAATGACAGATATGTGCATAAGTGCTTTGGGGTTGCTGGAGGGGAGTCAATAATAATGGCATTTGTTAAGCGCTTACTGTGTGCCAGGCACTGTACTGAGCACTGGGGTGGATACAAGCAAATCGGGTTGGACAGTCCCTGTCCCCCGTGGGGCTCACAGTCTCCAACCCCATTTTCCAGACGAGGTCACTGAGGCACAGAGAAGTGAAATGACGTGCCCGAGATTACACAGCAGACAATTGCCGGAGCCGGGATTAGAACGCATGATCTTGATTCCCAGGCCCCTGCTCTATCCGGGAGCAAGTCAAGGCAATGCAGAAGGGGGTGGGAGAAGAGGAAAGGAGGGAGATGAGGGGTCGTCTAGCTGTGAGCCCACCCCTTTCTAACAGCCCCTTCTCCTGTCTCACCATCTGTCCCTCCCCTGCCCTTTCTTTTCTGGACCTCAAATGGGACCACTCTGCACTGCCTATCCCTGAGGTGGGTTGCGGGGGGGGTCATTTTCTTTGCTCATAGGCTGGACAGCAGGCCCTCGGCACTGGCCGTTCACACTGGCTGCCTCGAGGCCCTGACCCTGCTCCCCTGCGGTCCAGGCCGGACCGCGAAGCCGATGGTCAGAGGGAGCGGACTCTCGTCTCGAGTCACTGGCCGTGGCCAAGGGCCGGTCACGGCGGTGAGGGGCCGGGCCCGACCTGGGAGAAAAGAGACGGGAAGGCAAGAGGGCTGGGTGGCGCTCACTTTATACAGAGACGCCCAGGCTGCCCGCCGGGCAGTCAGACATGCCCCCTGGTCCGGCCCGGTGACCCTCCCTCTCTCCAGGGTCCTGTCACCCATGGGGCAACCAAGGGGCCGTCCGGCCACCCTGGCAGGGGGAAGGCCGGGGCTCCGGCCGCCGTCCCGGCACCGGCCGGTCACAGAAGCTCCATCTTGAACTGGCTGAAGCCGGGCACTGTGGAGGCGGGGGTGTCCCCGGTCACCCCGGCCAAGGCCCCCACGGTCAGGGCCCCGCTGAGCTGTCGCAGCGTGGCCAGCGTCTCCTGCTGGCAGCGCTGCTGCTGCTCCTGCTGCCGCTCCAGCCGGCCCTGCCGCTCGCTCAGCCCCTGCAGCCCCTGCAGCAAAGCCTGCACGTCCCGATGCAGGGTCTCCAGCTTCTGCCACAGGCCCTGGGCACTGCCCGCCGCAGGAGGACCTTCCCCGCCATGCTGACCGGCCCAGAGCGGGGGAGGGCCAGGGCCTGTCTGGGTGCCTGCGTCCTTCACCTGTGGACGAGAAGGGAGGGAAGGAGAGAGAACCGGGATGGGGACCCGATAACTCGAGACCCGGGCAACCGTGAGCTCTGCCGTGTTGGCCGACCGGGCCCGGGACCCCCACCCGCCCCTCCCCGCCGGCTTTCTGCTTTTCCGAGCCCAGAGCCCTGCTCCTATTTACGTGGCCCTCTCCCTCCTCCCGTCTCCCTCGTTCCCTTTCCCACCCTGCCCGACCTCCCCCTGCAGCAAGGACCGGCCCGACCGCCTCCACCTCCCCGCCCCAGCGGAGGGGCCTGAGCGGGGCGAAGCAGATATGCAAAAAGGGGTGGAGAGCCTCGCTCTCCCCGTACCCACTGACCTGTGGGCTGGGCCCCAAAGGGCGAGGCAGGGCAGCCAGACCCCCGCAGGGCCTGGCGGGGCAGGCCGGCTGCATCCCCACGAGCAGAGGCGGGAGCGGGGAGGTGCTCGAGCCCCCTTGACCGTTGTGGACACCGGCCTGGGGAGGAAAAAGGGAGATTCGGTGCCTCACGCGCCGCATCCCACATGGCGTCCGGCCCGCGGCACTCCTCCCGCTACCAAATCCTCCACGCCTACCCCTCCCTGGACGCACCAAGGACCGTACGCCGCCTCCCTCCCCCCTACCCACGCCAGAGGGAGCCTGGTGGGGGACATGGGCATATTGGGCCCTCGGCCTCCTGGTCCCTCGGCCCCTCCCCGACCCCCCAACCCCTTGACCCCCCAGCCCCCGTACTTTCTTCTGGAGGAGGAGGGCTCGGTCCACGATCTTCTTCCGGACAATGAGGGCGGGGTTCCTGGGGGTCAGCAGCGGGCTGCGTCCCCGGCTCAGGGTGGCGGCAGGGCCCGGCCGGACGCTGGTCGACCTGCCCCCCGGGCTGGTGGCGGCGGGGCAGGGGTCGCCTGGAAGCGGAGCAGAGGTGGGTGGACGGGTCAGGGTGAGGATGAGGATGCCGGGAACCACGGTGGGGGCTGAGGATCTGCCATAGGGGTCTAGGAATCCACCTCCCGGGGCCTGGGAGAAGGAAGCTGACCGCTTCCCCCAGAGCCTAGATGGAAGGGCGAGGCTCAGGGAGGTGACCATCCACTCAGGACAGCAGGGCGGTCACTAGTCCGCCTTCCGTCCGTCCACCTGTTTGGACCCCCTTCTGTGTGCTCACCAGCCCTCCCCGTCCGTCCTCCGGCCCGGCCCCACAGCTGTCTTCACCAGCCCGCCCCAACCGACCGCCTATCGGTCCCCCGTCCGTCTGTCCACTGGCCCGCTCCATCCTTCCACCTCCCCGTACCCCCATCTGCTCACCAGCTCGCCACCTCAGTCCACCTGCCTGTCCCCTCCAGCCTGTCTGCCAATCAGCCCGGCCCGTCTGTCCACCTGTCTGTCCCCTTACCTGTCTGCCCACCAGCCAGCCCTCCTGCCTGTCTGCATGGCAGCCTGCTCCCTGTCCCCGCCATCTGCCTGCTCCTCCTTCCCATAGGAATCCCCAGTGGGGTGTCTGTTCCCAGGGCTGGCTGCTTCCCCCTCTCCCTTAGGCCAGAGGGAAGAGTGGGCAGGACGGAGATTTGTCCCTTCTGGATGAACCGGGCCCGGACCGCCCGAGGCTTACTATTGGCGGGGGTCAGGTCGGGGCATCCCGTGGGCAGGCCGGGGTCCTCGCCGCGGGCGTCCCCGCCCTTACTCAATGAGGTCACGCTGACGATCCGGATGCCCTCTTTGCTGTCCGTGCCCTCGCCTTCCGGCTCGTGCTCTAAGGGCACCCGCACCCTGTCCCCGGGCTCGGCCCCACCCTCCTGCAGTGGGCCCCAGAGCTGCTGGTCCTCCCAGCCGGCCGGGGCTGGCCTCCGGCTGCTCCGGCCGTCAGGGGCATGTGGGAGCTGCAGGGGCTGCGAGGGGCAGGGGTCCAAGTTCTTGCGCTTCAGAAAGAGGTAGACAGCCTGGGGCGTCACCCGGATGTTGTCCAGCTCCAGCACCTTCTGGATCCTGCGGAAGCTCAGCCCGGCCTTGCGCAGCTCCACGATCCTCCGCTTGGCCGGGTCGTCCAGGCGGCCCATGGCCCCGCGCCAAGAGGGCCGGAGTCGGGCCCGGGACGGCGCTGCTGGGGGCACCGGACCGGGGGCGTGCCCGCGCCCCCGGGGGCCAAACCGCAACCGGCGGCCGGGGACGGAGGGCGGGAGTGGCCGAGTGCCCGGCCAGGCATGGGGGCCGGGCGGCTGAGCCTCGGGCCTGGGGTCCGCTGTGGGTGGGGTTCCCCAGAGCCACGAGGGAGACAGGGAGCGAGGGAGGGAAGGGGGGGAAGGATCGGGCCGGAGCCCAGGAAAGGCCGGGTGGGCTCGGCCCACGGAGGCGCCTCAGAGCCCTGGACCAGCCCGGATCCGCGATCCCCCGCTGCCCTGGGCCCTGCAGGGAGAGCGTGTCGCCTCTGCCACCGCCATTCAGGTCTCCTTCGTTCAAGCCGGTGCCAGCCTCGGCCTGCAAAACATCCACCACAGTCAGTGCCAACTCTGGGCTAATGCTGCTCTGACCCTGCTCAGACCACCTTTGTCCAGCGAGGGGGTGTTCCCAGCTACCGGGCACACACACACCCTTTACACTGTAAGCTCGTTATGGGCAGGGAATGTGTCTGTTATATTTTACTCTCCCAAGCACTTAATACAGTACCCTTCCCACCCGTAAGTGCTCAGTAAGTACAATTCACACATACACCCCAAGGCCCTCACGGAGCCGCTGATTTCCTCAGGAATGCGGTGTCCCCCATCCTCAGCTCGGGGACTCAGGGTCCAAGAACTATGGCCACAGGCTTGGAGAGGCCAGGCCGGGGGGACATCAGCATCTGACAATCCCGGAGCCTAGGCCCTGATCCCACCCCACACAGCGTGGGATTTTCTTGACTTTCTCTGATCTGATGGCCCAGGATGGTGGCATCGGGGGAGGGAGAGGGGAATGGGTTGAGTTGAGGTGAGGTTAAAAGATCAGAAGTGCTCTGATAACATAGTTGTCCCAACTAGAGGATGAGCTCGACCTCCGCATCAAACAGAAACTCCTCACCGTTGGCTTTAAAGCCCTCGATCCGCTTGGCCCTCCTCCTACCTCACCTCACTACTCTCCTATTCCAACCCAGCCTGCACACTTTGCTCCTCTAAATGCCAACCTTCTCACTGTACCTCCATCTCATCTATCTCGCCCACGTCCCGCCTCTGGCCTGGAACGCCCTCCCTCCTCATATCCGACAGACGATGACTCTCCCCTCTTTCGACACCTTATCGAAAGCACATCTTCAAGAGTTCTTCCCGGACGAAGCCCTCCTTTCCTCTTCTCCCACTCCCTTCTGCATCGCCCTGATTACTCCCTTTATTCATCCTCCCGCCCCGTCCCACAGCACTTACCTACATACAGACCTGTCATTTTTTTATTTATAGCAATGTCTGTCTCCCACTCTAGTCTGTAAACTCGTTGAGGGGAGGGAGCGTGTTTGTTTACTGTTATGTTGTCCTCTCCCAAGCACTTAGTACAGTGCTCGGCGCATAGTAAGCACTCAGTAAATCCGATTGAATGAATGATTGAATGAATGAATGGAGGAGTGGATGGACACACACCGGTGGGAAGCGGATCATCTAGTGGAGGGAAACGGGAAACCCGGCTTCCATTCCCAGCTCCCCATTCCCAGTTCTGCTCCTGGCCTGCTGTGTCACCGGCGGCGAGTCACTTACCCTCTCTGCTCATTCAATCAGTGATATTTATTGACTATTTACTGTTTGCCCAGCCCTCAGCTAACTGCTTGCGAAACTTGTTCGGCACGTTTCCTGCCCACTAACAATAATAATAATAATAATGTTGGTATTTGTTAAGCGCTTACCATGTGCAGAGCACTGTTTTATGTGCTGGGGTAGATACAGGGTAATCGGGTTGTCCCACGTGAGGCTCACAGTCTTAATCCCCATTCTGCAGATGAGGTAACTGAGGCACAGAGAAGTGAAGTGACTTTGCCCAAGGTCACACAGCAGACTAGAAGCAGAGCCCTAAGGCTTGAACCCAGGTCCTTCTGATTTCCAGGGCAAAAGATGGAGGAGTGGGGGACAGGGGTATGAGGGCAGAGAATGCAAATCCTTGTGCTGTTGTCCTCTCTCAAGTGCTTCCTTAGAGGGAGCAGCGTGGCTCAGTGGAAAGAGCCTGGGCTTTGGAGTCAGAGTTCATGGGTTCGAATCCCGGCTCGGCCACTTGTCAGCTGTGTGCCTTAACGTCTCTGTGCCTCAGTGACCTCATCTGTAAAATGGGGATGAACTGTGAGCCTCACATGGGACAACCTAATTACCCTATATCTACCCCAGCGCTTAGAACAGTGCTGGGCACATAGTAAGTGCTTAACAAATACCAACATTATTATTATTATCATTATTACCCCCTGCACTAGGCCCAACTTTTAAATCCCCCTCAGGCAACCAGACCTGCAGGCCCAGCCCCCCTCCCCCCGCCACGCACGCACGCACGCTCGCTCACACGCACCCGCACGCACGCTCACATGCACCCGCGCGGGGGGACACGTACCGCGGGGGCGCGGAGGCCGCGCGCGCGCCCGCTGCCCCCGTTGTCAATCACGCGTCGCTGCGGCCGCCGCCTGTGTGTGTTGTGTAGGTGCGGGTGGGGTTGTGTGTTGGTGTTCGGGGGGTGTAAGTGTGTGTGTTTGTGTGTGTCGCGAGGGGGGCGAGGGAAGCAGGCCTTGGGGGAGTCGCTGAGGCTGCCGGGAAGGCAGGGAGGAAGAGGAGGAGGAGGAAGAGGAGGAGGAGGAGGAGGAGGAGGAGGAGGAGGAGGAGGGGACACCCCACCCTTAACTCATTCCCAGCCGGCAGGCCTTCCTTCCCTCCAGTGCCACGTTGCGGGACGGTCCTCATGACTCCTCACCACCCCCGCCGGCCCATTCCACAGCGAGGGAAACTGAGGCACAAAAGATGGGATTTGCCTCCTTTCTTAGAGAAGCGGCGTGGCTCGGGGCCAAGAGCCCGGGCCGGGGGGTCAGAGGTCATGGGCGCTGATCAGCGGGGCTCAGTGGAAAGAGTCCCGGGCTGGGGAGGCTCAGAGGTCATGGGTTCCACTCCCGGCTCTGCCACCTGTCAGCTGTGGGACTGTGGGCAAGTCACTTCGCTGCTCTGGGCCTCGGTTCCCTCATCTGGCAAATGGGGATTCACTGTGAGCCTCACACGGGACAACCTGATTGCCCTGGATCTACCCCAGCGCTTAGAACAGTGCTCTGCACATAGTAAGCGCTTAACAAATACCAACATTATCATCCCCCCTCCGCCGCTTGTCAGCTCTGTGATTTGGGGCAGCTTGCTTCACTTCTCTGGGCCTCAGTTCCCTCCTCTGGAAAATGGGGATGAAGCCTGGGAGCCCCACGGGGGACACCCTGATCACCTTGTATCCCCCCACCCCCAGCGCTTAGAACAGTGCTTTGCACATAGCAAGTGCTTAACAAATACTTTTTTTAATGGTATTTGTTAAAAATGATGTTGGTATTTGTTAAGCACTTACTATGCACAGAACGCTGTTCTAAGCGCTGGGGTAGATACAGGGTAATCAGGTTGTCCCACATGAGGCTCACAGTTAATCCCCATTTTACAGATGAGGTAACTGAGGCACAGAGAAGTGAAGTGACTTGCCCACAGTCACACAGCTGACAAGTGGCAGAGCTGGGATTCAAACCCATGACCTCTGACTCCAAAGTCCGGGCTCTTTCCACTGAGCCACACTGCTTCTCATCATAGTGCTGGTGTTTGTTAAGTGCTTACTATGTGCCAAGCACTATTCTAAGCGCTGAGGTAGATACAGGGTAATCAGGTTGTCCCACGTGAGGCTCACAGTCTTCATCCCCATTTTACAGATGAGGGAACTGAGGCCCAGAGAAGTGAAGTGACTTGCCCACAGTCACACAGCTGACAAATCGTGGAGGTGGGATTAGAACCCCTGACCTCTGACTCCCAAGCCCAGGCTCTTTCCACTAAACCACACTGCTTCTATGCTGGTATTATGCTTGTATGCTGGTAATAATGTTATTTGTTAAGTGATTAGTATATGACAGGCTTAGTACTAAGCACCGGGGTAAATACAAGGTAACCAGGGTGGACACAGGCCCTGTCCCACGTGGGGCTTCACAGTCTTACTCCCTGTTTTTACAGATGAGGGAGCTGAGGCACAGAGAAGTTAGCAGATCTGCCCAAGGTCACACGACAGGTGGCGAAGTCAGAATTGGAACCTGGATCCTCAGACCCCCAGGTCCGTGTTCTTTCCACTATCGGTGGGGTCAGTGCCTGGAAACCGGAGAATTGTGGCCTAACCTTTGTAGCTCGGGCCTGGGTTCTAGACCCCGTCGGCTATTTGCCTTCCTCATGACCTTGGGCATGTCACTGTGAAGCAGCAAAGAGCACAGGCTTGGGAGTCAGAGGTCATGGGTTCTAATCCCGGCTCCACCATTTGTGAGCTGTGAGACTTTGGGCAAGTCATATAACTTCTTTGTGCCTCAGTGACCTCATCTGTAAAATGGGGATTAAGACTGTGAGCCCCACGTGGGACAACCTGATTACCTTGTATCTAACTCAGCCCTTAGAGTGCTTGCCACATAGTAAGCGCCTAATAAATACCATCATTATTCTATTCCCTGTGCTAGGTTTTCTCATCTCAGCTGGCGGAAATCTATCAGGCCGACCTTGTCCACTTTGAGTTTCTCCTTTCTTGCTTTAAATCTGTCCTCTCCTCTGCCTGGCAAAACTATTTCTCATTCCTTATTAACACCCATACCCATCACCCTCCTCAGTTGTTCCAGACATTTAACTCCCGCCTCAGGCCCCCCTGTCCCTCCATCTCCCCCCATCCCTTACCCCCAGTGACCTGGCCATTTTACTTTTTTAAGCAAATTAACACCCATCAGGCGTGATCTCCTTAAAATCACCCCTCCCCTTCCTCAGTCCCTCCTCCTCCCTGGTCCCTCTTCAATTTTCCCATCCTTCCCAGCAGCATCTCCAGAGGAGGTCTCCTGCCTCCTCTCAAATGCCACCCCCTCGGACCCCATTCCTTCACACCTTATTAAAACTCTCACCCCTTCCCTCCTTAACAGGCATCTTCAACTGTTCACTCTCCACCATTGGCTTTAAAGCCCTCCATCACCTCGCCCCCTCCTACCTCCCCTCACTTCTCTTTTCTACAACCCAACCTGCACACGCCTGGACTGCCCTCCCTCCTCAAATCCACCAGACGATTACTCTCTCCCCCCTTTCAAAGCCTTACTGAAGGCCCATCTCCTCCCAGAGGCCTTCCCAGATTAAGCCCCGCATTTCCTCATCTCCCACTCCCTTCTGCATCGCCCTGACTTGCTCCCTTTGCTCTTCCCCCCTCTCCCCTCCCCATACCACTTATGTATATATCTGTAATTCTATTTATATATATCGCCATCTGATTATTTCTACTGATGTTTGCCGCCACCCCCCACCCCCAGACGGTGAGTTTGGGACAGGGATTGTGTCTCTTTATTGCTGCTTTGAACTTTCCCAAGGTCTTAGTACCGTGCTCTGCACACTGTAAGTGCTCAGTAAATACGATTGAATGAATGAATGAAAAATGGGGATTGAATACCTGTTTTCCTCCTAATTGTGAGCCTTCCGTGGGGCAGGAACTGCATCTCATTTGTACTGTATTAGAGAAGCAGCGTGGCTCAGTGGAAAGAGCACGAGCTTGGGAGTCAGAGGTCATGGGTTCGAATCCCTGCTCTGCCACTTGTCAGCTATGTGACTGTGGGCAAGTCACTTCACTTCTCTGGGCCTCAGTTCCCTCATCTGTAAAATGGGGATTAAGACGGTGGGCTTCACGTGGAACAACCTGATTACCCGGGATCTACCCCAGCGCTTAGAACAGTTTTCTGCACATAGTAAGGGCTTAACAAATACCAACATTATTATTATTATATCAAACCCAACGCTAGGAAACACTTAGCAAGTGTAACAACCATTAGCACTGTCACTAATCCGCACCCCCTCCCCCGAGGCGACTCCAGGCTTTGTTGTCCCGCCCCAGACACACAATTTCCGAAGCCTCCAGGACCCTCCCGCTGGGAGACCTTGCCAAGAGCCAATCCCTAGGAATTTTAAAACCTGGCAGAACTTTCTGTATCCCATCAATTTCCAGAGGCCCTGATTAGGCGGAGCTGCTAACATCCCCCACTTTCCCCAGCTGCTGAGAAGAAGTGCGAAAGGGGGAAAAAAGCCAAACAGATCTGAGCTCTGATATGACCCGACCTACCCTTTCTCACCTTTTCCCCTAGAAAGTGTAAACTCCTTGTTCATTTATTCATTCAATCGTGTTTACTGAGCGCTTACTGTGTGCAGAGCACTGTACTAAGCCCTTGGGGAAGTGAGTTTGTGAGTTCTGTGAGTTCTGAGCCCTGGTGTGTCCCTAACCCACTCTTTCTCACCGTTTTTCCCCTGTAAAGTGTAAACTCCTTGTGTGCAGGCAGCCGTATTGTACTTTACCAATAATTTAGTACAGTGTTTGGCATCCAGTAGGCACTCAGTAAATACCATTGTTTTTTTTAACAGTATTTGTTAAGCACTAACTACGTGCCAAGCACTGTAATAATAATAATAATAATGTTGGTATTTGTTAAGCACTATGTGCCAAGCACTGTAATAATAATAATAATAATGTTGGTATTTGTTAAGCGCTTACTATATGCCAAGCACTGTAATAATAATAATAATAATGTTGGTATTTGTTAAGTGCTTACTATATGCCAAGCACTGTAATAATAATAATAATAATGTTGGTATTTGTTAAGCACTATGTGCCAAGCACTGTAATAATAATAATAATAATGTTGGTATTTGTTAAGCGCTTACTATATGCCAAACACTGTAATAATAATAATAATAATGTTGGTATTTGTTAAGCACTTACTATATGCCAAGCACTGTAATAATAATAATAATGTTGGTATTTGTTAAGCACTTACTATGTGCCAAGCACTGTAATAATAATAATAATAATGTTGGTATTTGTTAAGCGCTTACTATGTGCAGAGCCCTGTTCTAAACGCTTGGGTAGTTACAGGGTCATCAGGTTGTCTCACGTGAGGCTCACGGTTCTTAATCCCCATTTTCCAGATGAAGTAAATGAGGCACAGAGAAGTGAAGTGACTTGCCCACAGTCACACAGCTGCCAAGTGGCAGAGCCGGGATTTGGACCCATGACCACTGACTCCCAAACCTGGGATCTTTCCACTGAGCCAAGCTGCTTCTCTTTACTAAGTGCTGGGGTAGAAACAAGCTAACCAGGTTGGACTGTCTGTTTTATAGTTGAGGTAACTGAGGCAGAGAAGTAAAGTGACTTTCCCAAGGCCACACAGCTGATCAGTGGCGGTGTTGGAATTAGAACCCAGGTCTTCTGACTCATTCATTTATTCATTCAATCATATTTATTGAGCACTCATTGAGTGCAGAGCACTGGACTAAGTTCTTGGAAACCAGGCCTGTGCTCTTTCCACGAGGCCACACTGAATCGTGCTAAAATTGTACTCTCCCAAGTGTTTAGCCGAGTGCTTTACACTCAGTAGGTTCTAGACCAAGCACTGTCACTGTCCTCGTGAATGATCTTGGTAATTCATCCAACCTTACCTGTAAAATCACTCTTCCCCCGCTTCAAAGCCCTACTGAAGGCACACCTCCTCCAAGAGGCCTTTCCAGACTAAGCCCCGCTTTTCCTCAGCTCCCACTCCCTTCCGCTTCACCCTGACTCGCTCCCTTTGTTCTTTTTCCCCCCTCGCCCCACAGCAGTTACGAATATATCTATAATTTTACTTATTTATATTAATGTCTATTTGTTCCGATGTCTGTCTCCCTCCCTCTAGACTGTGAATTTGTTGTGGGCAGGGATTATTTCTCTTTATTGCTGTATTGTGCTTTTCAAGGGCTTAGTATAGAGCTCTGGACCCAGTAAACGCTCAATAAATACGATTGAATGAAAAGGGCAATAAAATGCCTGTTCTCCTTCCCCTTTAGTCTGTGAGCCCCATTCCATTAATTAATCAAATTAATTGAGCGCTTACTATGTGCAGAGAACTGTACAGCTCTGAGAACAGCCCTTAACAGATATCATTATTATTACTAAGCACCTCCTCCTCCATTAATGCCAAGACCACCAGTGTTTCAATCTTCAAAGCATTATTAAGGTCCATCTCTTCCAAGAAGCCTTCCCCGACTAAGGCTTCTCTTCCCCCCTGCTCCCTTTCCCTTCTGCATCGTCTGTGCACTTGGATCTGTGACCTCTGGATATTTGACATTCACCCCACCCCCAACCCCCAGCACTTATATACATATCTTTAAAGCGCTCTGCCCATAGTAAGCGCTCAATAACTACAATTGAATGAATAAATACTATTGAATGAATTTATTTTGATGGTATTGATGCCTGACTACTTGTTTTGTGTCTCCCCCTTCTAGACTGTGAGCCCGCTGTTGGGCAGGGATTGTCTCTGTTGCCAAATGATACATTCCAAGTGCTTAGTCCAGTGCTCTGCCCATAGTAAGCGCTCAATAAATACAATTGAATGAATGAATTTATCTATTTTGTTGGTATTGATGGCTGACAGCTTGTTTTGCTGTGTCCCCTTTCTAGACTATGAGCCCGTCGTTGGGCAGGGATTGTCTCTATCTGTTGCCAAATTGTACATTCATTCATTCAATAGTATTTATTGAGCACTGTACTAAGTGCTTGGAATGTACATTTTGGCAACAGATAGAGACAATCCCTGCCCATTGATGGGCTTACAGTCTAATTAGTCCAGTGGTCTGCACATAGTAAGCACTCAATAAATACAATCGAATGAATGAATTTACTATTTTGATGGTATTGTTGCCTGACTCCTTGTTTTGTTTTGCTGTCTTTCTCCCCCATTTAGACCGTGAGCCCATCGTTGGGCAGGGATGGTCTCTATCTGTTGCCCAGTTGTCCATTCCAAGCACTTAGTCCAGTGCTCTGCACAGAGTAAGAGCTCAATAAATACAATTGAATAAATAAATACGATTGAATGAATGAATGACTTTATCTATTTTGATGGTATTGATACCCGACTCCTTGTTTTGGTTTGCTGTCTGTATCCCCCGTTTAGACCGTGAGCCCATCGTTGGGCAGGGAGGGTCTCTATCTGTGGCCCAATTGTACATTCCAGCATGGCTCAGTGGAAAGAGCCCGGGCTTGGGAGTCAGAAGTCATGGGTTCGAATCCCAGCTCTGCCATTTGTCAGCTGTGTGACTGTGGGCAAGTCACTTAACTTCTCTGTGCCTGTGACCTCATCTATAAAATGGGGATTAACTGTAGGCCTCATGTTGGACAACCTGATGACCCTGTATCTCCCCAAGTGCTTAGAACAGTGCTCTGCACATAGTAAGCGCTTAACAAATACCAACACTATCATTATTATTATTAGTACTCTGTATCTCCCCCAGCGCTTCGAACAGTGCTCTGCACATAGTAACCGCTTAACAAATACCAACATTATTATTATTACCCTGTATCTCCCCCAGCGCTTAGACAGTGCTCTGCACATAGTAAGCGCTCAATAAATACTATTGAATGAATGAATGAACAGTGCTGTGCACATAGTAAGCGCTTAACAAATACCAACATTATTATTATTATTATTATTACCCTGTATCTCCCCCAGCGCTTCTAACAGTGCTCTGCACATAGTAAGTGCTTAACAAATACCAACATCATTATTATTACTACCCTCTATCTCCCCCAGCTCTTCGAACAGTGCTCTGCACATAGGAAGCACTTGACAAATATCAACATTATCATTATTATTATTAGTACCCTGTATGTCCCCCAGCGTTTCGAACAGTGCTCTGCACATAGGAACCGCTTAACAAATATCAACATTATTATTATTACCCTGTATCTCCCCCAGCGCTTAGAACAGTGCTCTGCACATAGTAAGCGCTTAACAAATACCAACATTATTATTATTATTACCCTGGATCTCCCCCAGCGCTTCGAACAGTGCTCTGCACATAGTAAGCGCTTAACAAATAACATTATTATTATTATTAGCCTGGATCTCCCCCAGCGCTTAGAACATTGCTCTGTACATAGTAAGCGCTTAACAAATACCAACATTATTATTATTACCCTGGATCTCCCCCAGCGCTTCGAACAGTGCTCTGCACATAGTAAGCGCTTAATAACATTATTATTATTATTATTAGCCTGGATCTCCCCCAGCGCTTAGAACAGTGCTCTGTACATAGTAAGCGCTTAACAAATACCAACATTATTATTCCAAGCGCTTAACCTTGAGTAAAGGCCTCAATAAATTGGAGTGAATGAATGGGCAAGGAGGCTTGGGGGGGGGGGGGGAGGGAGCTCCTCGGCGCTCCGTGACGCAATCATGGCGCGACGCCCTTCTCTTCCCGCGCCTCGGCCGCCCTCCCGCTGACGTCACAGAGGCGCGCCGAGGCCCCGAGCGAGCGCCTGAGCGGCTGCGGCGGGCGGCGCGGGGAAGATGTGAGTACCGGCGGCAATCCGACGCCATCGGCGGCCCTGCGGGGGCCGGCGCCGCGCCGGCCGCCCCATCCGCTCCGGGGGGCGGCCCCTCGTCCGCGGGGGCGCCGATGGCCGGGGCGGGCCCGGCGGAAGGGAGGGAGGGAGGGAGGGCCGGCCCGCCGGCGGGAGCGAGGCCTGGGTGGGGGAGGGGCGGCAGGAGCGCCCGGCCGGGAGCGTAAGGAGCGCCCCTCCTCATCCGCCTCGCCATCGCAGCTCACGGTCAGCGGGGGCCGGGAGCCATCGTCCGGTCGTATTTATTGGACGCCTCCTAGGTGCAGAGCGCTCAGCACAGCGGGAGAGTCCAATGCAACAATAAGCAGGGACGGTCCTTCCCGGCCGCTGCAGCAGGATCCTGCTGCCCGCCCCAAATGGCTTTAGTAACGGCCGTCTCCCCCGCTAGCGCCTCTGTTGCGTTGTGCCGTCCTGAGCGCTCAGGACATTGGTCTGCACACCCTGAGCGCTCAGTAAATACCATGGAGGGATTGGGCGTTGGGCAGCTCGCTTAACTTTTCTGGGCCGCACTTTGCGCAGTGGGGGGGGGGTTAAGACTGGGACCGGGACCGGGTCCAACTTGATTATCTTTTGGCCACCCCGGCGCTCAATACAGTGTCTGGCACATAGTAGGTGCTGAATTTACGGTGCCATTGTTGTTATGCTGCGCGCCCCCGGCCCAAGTGTCTGAGCGGGGGACCTTCCTGGCCGGGGGAGGCCTAAACGCTCCCAGCTGGGCATGTGGGGGCTGCCAACCGTAGCCCGGAGGCCCCCCCGTAGGAGGTGTGCACCCGGGGGAAGCCCCCCCACCGTCCTCATCACCCCCCAAGGAAAGCAGTGTGGCTCAGTGGAAAGAGCCCGGGCTTGGGAGTCCTAGGTCCTGGGTTCTAATCCCGACTCCGTCGTTTGCCGTGTGACTTTGAGCCAGTCACTTCTCTGGGCCTCAGTCACCTCATCTGGAAAATGGGGGTGAAGACTGGGAGCCCCACAGGGGACAACCTGCTGGCCTCGTAGCTCCCTAGCGCTGAGGTCAGCGCTTTGCGCAGAGTAAGCGTTGAACAAATGCCACCATTCTCATAATCGGGGGTCGCTGAAAAACGGGGTCGCGATTCGGCGTTGGGCTGAATCCTGCCGGGGTCTGAGCCCCCTCCCACCCGGGTGGACCCCCGCACCCCACGGAGCCCTGTCCGGCCACTCCAGGTCAAGGGTTAGTCCGGGGCAGGGGGGGGGGACGACCCTGTCAATTCTCCACACAACACCGCCCCATGCCCTTGCTACCTGTTGCAGATTTTGCAAATAAGGAAATCGAGGCGCGGAGACTTTGTACCCAAAGTCACACCGTAACTCCTAACGGGGCCCCCCCCGGACCATCGGCTCCACTCCTCAGGGGAGAACAGCGCTGTGCACATAGTAAGCGCCCAACAAATACCAACATTATTATTCTGCGGCCCCCACCATCAACCGTTAACGTTGACCCCGAGGAGGCACTGAAGAATAATAATAATAATGTTGGTATTTGTTAAGCACTTACTATGTGCAGAGCACTGATCTAAGCGCTGGGGGGGATACAGGGTCATCAGGAGGTCCCACGTGAGGCTCACCGTCTTCATCCCCATTTGACAGATGAGGGAACTGAAGCCCAGAGAAGTGAAGTGACTGGCCCACAGTCACACAGCTAAGTGGCACAGCGGGGATTCGAACCCATGACTTCGGACTCCCAAGCCCGGGTTCTTTCCACTGAGCCTCGCTGAACCTCCGGCGGCCCCGAAATCCTCCGTCCCCGCCACGGTTCGGTTAAAAGAACAAAGCGCGCTGCCCCTCACTTTCACCCTGCGGCGTTTGGCTCTGTGCAGGGCTTTTGGCTGGGTCCTGCACGGAGGGACCCGGAGCTCTGCCCTGACAAGGTGGCCCTGTCTGTCCAGACTAATTGCCCCGATCGCCGATTCCGGGGAGAAGCCTAGAGTGGCTTCTAAAACCCACCAAAGTGCACAGGGGGCAATTGGAATTGCCCCTGCCTTCCAGGGGTAAGGGGATCCACCTCCTGCCGTCGCTGTCGCCCCAGGTTGGTTTGCTTGCTGTTCCGTGAGGCGGGAGGGTCCCCCCCCCGGGCGGGTTCTCAACCACTACGAGGGGCCGGGTGATCCCGATCTTCCTGGTTTGAGGATGAGAAGAGGTGGCATTTTGGATCCCCTCTGCTCCTGAGAGAGTAGGGCTTTTCCCCCTGCTCCCACGCTCCTGTGCTCCAACCCTAGTGCTCCCACCCCGAGGCCCTCTCTGCTAGTGTTCTGCAGTTGGTATCCTCCGTGGGGACGCGGGGTGGTCCTCAGCTTTTGGGTGGTTTTTTGTTTTTATTTTTTTGAGTTTTTGCAAAGGAAGCCTGTGGCCTTTGCCGACACAGGCATTCTTCCTTTCCACCCTATTGCCAGGCTGCTCGCTGGAGTAAATTGCAACCGCTTAGGGATCCTTTCTCAGAGCCTCGAGAGCGAGAGTTCAGATCAGTGAGGCCGGCCCGCCCTGCTCTGACCGCCTCGGAAGGGGAGGATGGATTTATCAGGGATGAAAAAGAAGAGCTTGCTCGGAGTCAAAGAAAACAATAAAAAGTCCAGCGCCAGGTAATGGCGGCCTGACTGTTCCAGGGGTTCCGGGCCGGTCCGCGGGAAGCGGGGAGCGGCCGGGGGCCACGGTCCTCCCGGAGAAGCGCTCCCCCTCCCCCCGCCGGGCGGCCCCGGGGGTCCCAGGAAGGCCTTTGGCCGTCCTGGTTGGAGGCTGGTGGGTGAAGGGGGCCGGGCCGGGTTCGGCTGCGGTCAGCTGTCCGTCGTCCCCCCTCCCAGGGCTCCGTCTCCCTCCAAACGCAAAGACCGCGCGGAGGAGAAGTCGAAGGACCGGTCGAAGGACAAGGGGGGCACCAAGGAGTCCGACAAGGACCGCGGCCGCGACAAGGCGCGCAAGAGGCGCAGTGCTTCCAGCGGCAGCAGCAGCACCAGGTGGGCAGGCGGGCAGCCCTCCGCCCCTGGCGCCGCGGAGG
Source organism: Ornithorhynchus anatinus (assembly GCF_004115215.2). Taxonomy (NCBI): domain Eukaryota; kingdom Metazoa; phylum Chordata; class Mammalia; order Monotremata; family Ornithorhynchidae; genus Ornithorhynchus; species Ornithorhynchus anatinus. Next base: position 1,070,303 of record NC_041729.1, read on the forward strand.
CGGCGGGGAAAGTCCTGGTCTCGAACGCGCTCCGCTCGCTCCCCCTCTAGCCTCTAGCATGGGGTGGTCCGAGGGGCCCCCGGACCGTCCCGCCGCGGGGCTGAACTCTCCCTTCGGCCTCTCGCCCCGGCAGGTCCCGCTCCAGCTCCACGTCGAGCTCCGGCTCCAGCACCAGCACCGGCTCCAGCAGCGGCTCCAGCTCCTCGTCGGCCTCCAGCCGCTCCGGCAGCTCCAGCACCTCGCGGAGCTCCAGTTCCAGCAGCTCCTCGGGGTCCCCGAGCCCCTCGCGCCGCCGCCATGACAACAGAAGACGCTCGCGGTCCAAGTGAGGGCTCGGGCGGGGGCGGGTCTCGGGACTTCATTCCGGGAGGGAAAGGAGGGTTGGGGGGGGGTTTCTGCGGCCTAGTAGACAGTGCCTGGAATCTGGGGTCTTGTCCCCGCTGGGTCACTTGGGCAAGTCACCTGCCCTCTCACGTGGGCTGGTGGTTTTTCCTTCCGTCAAACGGGGATGAGATCTCTGACCCTCCCCTCCCTGTGAGACCGGGAGCCCCCAGGGGCCCAGGGACACGTCTTGATCCCATCCTCTCGCCTGCCTCTGCCCCATCAGATCCAAACTGCCCAAGAGAGACGAGAAGGAACGGAAGCGGCGCAGCCCGTCCCCCAAGCCCACCAAAGTGCACATCGGGAGGCTCACCCGGAACGTGACCAAGGTGAGAGCCCGGCCCCCCGCAGACGGTGCCCGCGACCACCCTGTGGTGGTCCTGCTTAGACTGCGCCAAAATTGAGTGAAAATTCTCCGGGGCTTCCCGAATGCTTAGTACTGGGGAGGGTACAGCAGGAGTAGTGGGGCCTAGTGAAAAGAGTGCAGGTCTGGGAGTCAGAGGCGCCGGGTTTGAATCCCAGCTCCGCCACTTACCTTCAGTAGGACCATCAACAAGTCCCTTCACTTCTCTGGGCCTCAGTTTCCTCATCTGTAAAACAGGTGCTCGACGTCTGTTGTGCTTTCACTTCAGAACGTGAGCCCCAGTGGGAAGGGAACCTGTGTCCAATCTGATCATCTCGTATCAGTGCTTGGCGCGTAGTAAGCACTTAAATACCCCAGTGATTACTTTTATTACTATCGTGGGGAACTTACTGGAGACCCATCAGGGGTTGGCGGGGTGGGGTCCCGGACCGTGAGCGGGATTGGCGTAGGGGAGGGATGGGGATGGGTTAGGGGCCCCTGGCCTGGCAGGCCACCCCTTGCTTCCCTGGCTGCTGGGGGTGGGGGCTCCTGCTGACACGGGGTCTCCCCGCAGGACCACATCATGGAGATCTTTTCCACGTACGGGAAGATCAAGATGATCGACATGCCTGTGGAAAGGATGCACCCCCACCTCTCCAAAGGTTACGCCTACGTGGAGTTTGAGAGCCCGGACGAGGCGGAGAAGGCCCTGAAGCACATGGATGGCGGTAAGTGCCGGCCTCAACCCCCAACCTGCTGGATCCACCTGGGTTCACCCCCACGGTGCCTCGGGGGTTCTCGCCAGGAGACTGACGGAGCGCGGTGTTGTGTTGGGGAGCCAGGGGAGGCCGCACGGCTACCTTGTGTAGACCAGTCGATCGGTGGGCCTCTCAGACGAGCAGAGCAGACGGGAATTTGGGTCTGCCCGTCCCGCAGGGGCGGGCCCCGGGTGAGGAGCAGGACCCGGCCATCTCCGGTGGCCGCCCACCTGACGGGGCGGCCACCGCCTTTTTTGGTGGACAGGACAAATCGACGGTCAAGAGATCACGGCCACGGCCGTGTTGGCCCCGTGGCCGAGGCCCCCCCCAAGGCGCTTCAGCCCCCCGAGGAGGATGCTGCCACCGCCCCCCATGTGGCGTCGCTCCCCCCCACGGATGAGGAGAAGGTAAGAGCGCGGCCGGCGAGGGGTCGCGGCCTCACCGCCTGCCTCCCCGTCCCCGGTCCGACGGACGTCCTCCTCCCCTTTTCTCCTCGTCCAGGTCCCGTTCTCCGAGACGCCGGTCCCCCGTGCGCCGCCGGTCCCGCTCCCCGGGCCGCCGACGCCACCGCAGCCGCTCCAGCTCGAACTCGTCCCGGTGATGGTCGGGACGTGCCCGCTCTGCCGTCCAGACCGTCGGGCCCATCCACGGAATAGCGTATCTCTCTAACCGGGGGTCGGGGGAGGGGGTCGGGCTTGGGCGCCTCGGCCCGCCGTGCCGCTCTTAGAGACAAGCGGGTCGTGGGTTCCAGCCGGCTCCCGGGACCGAGCCGCTCGTCGGCCCTCCCGGGGCGGATGGGATCTGAGCCAGCCCTAGCTCCCGCCGCCCTTCCCCACTCCTCCTCCTCCCCTTTCCTCCTTCAAGATTGGCCAGCCCGGAGGCTGCCAGGCCCGGAGCCGCAGGGGAACCTCGGCAAAATGTAAATTTGCTCTTCTGTTTTATTTGTTTTGTGGGGTTTTTTTGGCTTTATTGTACAGTCAGTACCATTGAGATTTCTTGTTTGGAGTTTTGTACCTCCGTAGCATCATATGGGTAACATGTTTGCAATTGCGTGTAAACTGTGTGGTGAATAAACTCACAGGATCAAAGGAGCGTGTGTGCGGGCGGGGTCGGTCGCCACATTCATTCAGTAGTATTTATGGAGCACTTACATTGTGCAGAGCAGCGTGGCGCAGTGGAAAGAGCACGGGCTTTGGAGTCAGGGCTCATGAGTTCGAATCCCAGCTCTGCCACCTGTCAGCTGTGTGACTGTGGGCAAGTCACTTAACTTCTCTGTGCCTCAGTTCCCTCATCTGTAAAATGGGGATTAAGACTGTGAGCCCCACGTGGGACAACCTGCTTCCCCTGTGTCTACCCCAGCGCTTAGAACAGTGCTCGGCACATAGTAAGCACTTAACAAATACCAACATTATTATTACTAAGCGCTTGGAATGTACAATTTGGCAACAGAGACAATCCCTGCCCAATGATGGGCTCATACACTCTAATCGGTGGAGACAGCAAAGCAAAAGAGAACAAAACAAAAACGTTATCATGATAAATAGAATCAAGGGGATGTACCCCTCATTAACAGAATAAATAGGGTAATAAATAACAGATACAAATGGCCCCTGGTCCTGGCTGAGCAGAGAGAGCCTGTCCCACCTTCTCAGGCCTGGGTTTTGGATTCCAGATTTACACTCAGATTCATCCCAAATCAATTCTGCCAGCCCACTAGAATCAAGGCACATGAGGGTTTTTACAAACAAATCCCAAATTTACTGATGCGTTCTTTTCCTATCAACACACTCCACCCACTTGAATAGATGCACACGTACACCTCCCTCTGCAGATGGAGGGTGCCGGGGGGACCGTGGGCGGGTCCGGGTCCGGACCACAGACCACCTTGGCAGCTCCGACAGGCCCCCAGGGGGGACTGTGAACCTGGATTCAAGCGGTGGTTTAGTCCGTCTCACCTTCCCCAACTTATCCTTAGATTGTGGGCTGCTGGAGGGCCAGGGATCCGGTCAAAATCTCACCTGTGTTTTTGGGGGTTTTTATCCCCCAGCATTTGGTAATAGTTATAATTGTGGTATTCGTTAAGCGCTTACTGTGTCCAGCAGGCATTGTACTAAGTGCCAGGGTGGACGCAAGCAAATGGGGGCTCGCCGATTACTATTTTATAGATGAGGTCACTGAGGCCCAGAGAAGGGAAGTGGTTTGCCCAAGACCACACAGCAAACAGGTGCCGGGAATCCATGGCCCCCACTACACCATGCTGTTTCCCATACTATGCTTCTCACGGTGCGGTGCCCTGCACCCAGGAGGGGCTCCGGAAAGTCTGCTGGTCCTATTACTATAGGCCGGCACCATCTCACGTTCTGCACAGGGGTCGGGCCAGCCAATGGCCCCTTCACGGTACAAACCCCGTGGGTCCTGCCCACGGGGGGCCACGGCTTAGGAAGGGCACCAGCCAGGGCCTCTCAAGATGGCATGGGCCCGGCCCTGGAGGGCAAAGGCCCAGTGGGGAAGGGGAGACCGGACTGCAGGAGTCTCCCAGGCCCCAGATGAGGTGACCAGGTAGTCAGAAAAGTGCACTTCGATCAATGCTATCTATTGAGCATTTAACTTTCAGAGCACTGTACTGAGCAATTGGGAGAATGCAATTCGATCGAGTTGGGGAACACAAGCTTTGCCTTCTAGGAGCCCACAAGCTAGGGGGAAGGCACATTAAAATAAATTACAGATAGGGAAAGCAGTAGAGTATAAGGCTTGGGACATAAGTGCTGGGGGTGGGGACAGAAGCAGTGCTGCCTAATGAAAAGAGCATGGGCCTAGGAGTCGGAATAGCTGGGTTCTAATCCTACCTCTGCCCCTTGTCTGCAGAATGACTTGGGGCAACTTCTCGGTGCCTCATCTGTAAAATGGGGATTACGACTAGGACGGGGACTGTCCAACCGGAATAGTTTGTATCTACCCAGCACTTAGTACAGTGCATGGTGCCCAGGAAGCACTTAAATACCATAAAAAAATCAGAGCACTTAGTGTGCACTGTGCAGAATTCATTAAGTTGTATTTGAGCACTTATTGCATGCAGAGCACTGTACTGAGTGCTTGGGAAAGTACGTATAGCAATAAACACATTCTCTGCCCACAAAGAGTAATCCGTCTACAGGGGAAGACAGACATTAGAAATAACACTGTGCTCCAGAATACTGCAGTAAGTGCTTGGGAGAGTACAAATAGTCAATAAATGCTATTGATTGAAGTGGGTAGCAGAGGCCTAATGGTCAGATCACGGGGTTGGGAGTTAGGCAAACTGGACTCTGATCCCCCGACTGGCACCGGCCAGCCGAGGGACCTCAGTCAAACCACGTAATCCCTAACTTTCCATTTCTCTTCCTGAAAATGGAGCTGAAATAGCCATTCTCCCTCCCTGTTAGACTGTGAGTCGCGACTGGGACAGAGACAGGATCTGGGCGGGTTACTGTCAGCGCTCAGCACATTGCTCGGCATCTAGTAGAGAAGCAGCGTGGTTTAGTGCAAAGAGCATGGGTTTGGGAGTCAGAGGATGTGGATTCTAATCCCCACTCCGCCACTTACCTGCTGCTTGACTTTGGGCGAGCCGCTAGTCTGTGCCTCAGTGACCTCATCTGTAAAGTGGGGATTAAGACTGTGAGCCCCACGGGGGACAACCTGATCACCTTGAATAAACCCGGAACAGCGCTTGGCAAATAATTATCGTGTATCAACCCCAGCATTCATTCATTCATTCATTCATTCATTTGTACTTATTAAGCGTTTACTGTGTGCAGAGCACTGGACTAAGCGCTTGGAATGGACAATTGGGCAATTGATAGAGACAATCCCTGCCCAGTGATGGTTCACTGTCTAGAAGGAGGAGACAGACACCAAATCAAAACAAGTAGGCATCAATACCATCAAAATAGATAAACAGAATCATAAAATAGAATCACAGCACTAATAAGACAGAGTAATAAATAATATAGACGAGTGCTGTGGGGAGGGGAAGGGGGTAGAGCAGAGGGAGGGAGGAGGGGGAATGGGGAGGAGGGGCAGCGGGAAAGGACTTAAAACAGTGCTTGGCACATAGTAAGCGCTTAACAAATACCTTCATCATGGCTCAGTGGAAAGCCTGGTTGGGGAGTCGGAGGTCATGGGTTCAAATCCCCAATCTGCCACTTGTCAGCTGTGTGACTGTGGGCAAGTCACTTCACTTCTCTGGGCCTCAGTGACCTCATCTGTAAAATGGGGATTAACTGGGAGCCTCACGTGGGACAACCTGTTGACCCTCTCTCTATCCACCTCAGCGCTTCGAACAGTGCTCTGCACCTAGGAAGCGCTTAACAAATACCAGCATTATTATGTCGGTCATTCCGCCGGGGGCGGCAGCAGCGGGACTGCGGCTGCGCCCGGGGCAGGAGGGGGGAGGGGCAGGGCGCGCGCGGAGGGGCGGGGCTGGAGAGGCGCGCGCGGCGCGAGGTCTGCCGCGAGGGGCGGGGCTGGGGGCGCGCGGGCGAGAAGGGGGCGTGGCCTACGGCAAAAGGCGGTTTGGGGAGCGCGCGCGCGCGCGGAGGCGAGGGGCGGGGCTTGGGTGGCGCGTGGGGGGCGTGGCCTGAACCGAGGGCGGGGCTTTGGGAGGTGCACGGGGCGTGGCTTGGGGGCGCCTGGGCGAGAAAGGGGCGTGTGGAGTGCGCGGAGGCGAGGCTTGGGGGGGGGGGGCGCGCGCGCGGGGCGTGAGGGGGCGGGGCTTGGATGCGCGGGCGGGAAAGGGGCGTGGCCTATGGCGAGGGGCAGTTTGTGGAGCGCGCGGAGGGGAGGGGGCGGGGTTTATGAGGCGCGCGGGGCGTGAGGGGGCGTGGCCCGAGGAGAGGGGCGGGGTTTTATTATTAATAATAATAATATTGGTATTTGTTAAGAGCTTACTGTGTGCCGAGCACTGTTCTAAGCGCTGGGGGAGATACAGGGTCATCAGGTTGGCCCACGTGGGGCTCCCAGTCTTCATCTCCATTTTACAGATGAGGGAACTGAGGCCCAGAGAAGTGAAGTGACTTGCCCACTGTCACACAGCTGACAAGTGGCAGAGCTAGGATAATAATGTTGGTATTTGTTAAGCGCTTACTATGTGCCAAGCACTGTTCTAAGCACTGGGAGAGATAAAGGGTCATCAGGTGGTCCCATGTGAGGCTCACAGTCTTCATCCCCATTTGACAGATGAGGTCACTGAGGCCCAGAGAAGTGACTGGCCCACAGTCACCCAGCTGACAAGTGGCAGAGGTGGGATTCGAACCCAAGACCTCTGACTCCCCAGCCCGGGCTCTTTCCACTGAGCCGCGCTGCTTCTATCATTCAATCGTATTGATTGAGCGCTTACTAGGTGCAGAGGACTGTACTAAGCGCTTGGAATGGACAATTCGGCAGCAGATAGTGACCATCCCTGCCCGATGACGGGCTCACAGTCTAATCGACTGTTTTGGGGGGGGGGGGGCGCGAGGGCGGGGAGGGGGCGGGGCCTGGCGCGAGTGTGTAGGGAACATGGGCGGGGCCTGACGCGAGGTGGGTGGGGCACGTGGGCGTGGCTTGTGAGGGGCGGGGCCTGGCGCGAGGCGGGTGGGCAGGGAGGGGGCGGGGCTGCTGGGGCGCGCGGGCCGCTGGGGGGCGGGGCCTGGCGCGAGGTCAGTGGGGCGCGCGGGCGGGGAGAGGGCGGGGCCTGGCGCGAGGTGTGTGGAGCGCGCGGGCGGGGGGGGCGGGGCCTGGCGCGAGTTGTTAGGCACGTGGGCAGGGAGGGGGCGGGGCTGCTGGGGCGCGCGGGCCGCTGGGGGGCGGGGCCTGGCGCGAGGTCAGTGGGGCGCGCGGGCGGGGAGGGGGCGGGGCGAAGGCGGGCCACGAGACCCGGGAGTGGGGGAAGATGGCGGCGTTGTCGGGGCTGGCGGGGCTGCGCGCCCCCGTGCGACCGCTCCTGCACTCAGGTCCGTGAGTCCCCCGCCCTTCCTCGCCCCGCCCCGCCCCGCCCCGCTGACTACACGGCTCCTGGGGCCGGGCCCGCGGGCGCTCACCGTCCCCAAGGCCCCGGAGGCCCGGCTCAGGGGTCCCAGGCGTCCCAGCGGTCGCAGGTCGCGTCCGGGCCTTCCTCCGTCCGCACCGTGCCCTTTGCCCCACTTTACCGCCACTGTGGCGGGGGGCGGGGCTTTAGCGAGCGGTCCGCGCAGGGGGCGGGGAGACCAGGGCGGAGGGCGAATAAAAAGGCTTCTCCCGGGTGACTGACGGGCGTGGCGGGCCGGGGGCGGGGCCACCAGGGCGGAGAGCGAATGAAAGGGCTTCGCCCGGATGACTGACAGGCGGGGGGCGGAGCCACCAGGGCGGAGGGTGAATGAAAGGGCTTCGCCCGGATGACTGACAGGCGGGGGGGCGGGGCCACCAGGGTGGAGGGCGAATGAAAGGGCTTCGCCCGGATGACTGACAGGCGGGGGGGAGGGGCCACCAGGATGGAGGGCGAATGAAAGGGCTTCGCCCGGATGACTGACAGGCGGGGGGGCGGGACCACCAGGGCGGAGGGCGAATGAAAGGGCTTCGCCCGGATGACTGACAGGCGGGGGGCGGGGCGGCCGACATTCAAAATCGCTCCTAATCTGTTTTCCGTAAAGGATGGGAGAAGTTTTGCGGTCCCAGTGGGGAGAGCCCAGAGTAGGGAGTCACAGGACCTGGGTTCTAATCTCGCCCACCCCTCCACCCCCTCCCACCTGTCTGTCGTGTGGCCTTGGGCAGGTCGTTTCACTTCTCAGGGCCTCACTTTCCTCAACTGCAAAAAAGCAGCATGCCGCAGTCACAAGAGCCCGGGCTTGGGAGTCCGAGGTCGTGGGTTCTAATGCCGCTTCCGCCCCGTTTATCAGCTGTGTGACTGTGGACAAGTCACTTCACTTCTCTGGGCCTCAGTGACCTCCTCTGGAAAATGGGGATGAAGACTGTGAGTCCCACATGGGACAACCTCAAAGCAGCGTGGCTCAGTGGGAAGAGCCCGGGCTTGGGAGTCAGGGGTCGTGGGTTCTAATCCTGACTCTACCACCTTTCAGCTGTGTGACCTTGGGCAAATCACTTCACTTCTCTGGGCCTCAGTGACCTCGTCTTCAAAATGGGAATGAAGACTGTGAGCCCTACATGGGACAGCCTGATTACCTTGTATCTACCCCAGCGTTTACAACAGTGCTTGGCACATAGTAAGCACTTAACAAACACCGGCATTATTATTTATTATTGATGTGTAGGTACCCCAGTGCTTAGAACAGTGCTTGGCACATAGTAAGCGCTTAACAAACAAACACCAACATTATTATTTATTATTATCTTGTAGCTACCCCAGAGCTCAGAACAGTGCTTAGCACATAGTAAGTGCTTAACAGATACCTTTAAAAAAAAATGATTACTTTGTGTCTACCCCAGCGCTGAGCACAGTGTTAATGCCTAACAGATATCACAACTATTACTATTATTATAATCTGTATTTAGGTGTTTAAAAACACAGGTAGGTGGGAGAATGCATATTGAATCCCCCTTGTGCAGATGAGGAAACTGAGGCATAGAAAAGAAAAGTGACTTGCCCAAGGTCACATAGGCAAGTGGAAGAGCCAGGATTAGAACCCAGGTTGGTTCCTCAAACCAGGACCGGCTCAGTACAGTGCCTGGCACATACTAAGCGCTTAACAAATACCACAATTATTATTATTATTATTATTATTATCAATAGTGGCCCAGAAATGTGGGCTCCATCAGTCAGAAAGGAGTCATATAATTTTGCAGATGTATTTCTATTGGAAATGCAATCAAATGGATGTAGATCACATCAAAAGTGAAAAATGCAGCATGGAGTTCTGAGAGGGAGACAGCGGCGACTGGGAGAAGGGGCCCGGGTTCGGGGCCCGGGTTCTGACCCCAGCTTGCCACTTGCCTGCTGTTCACCTTGGGCCGGTCAATGAACCTCTCCAGGCCTCAGTTTCCTCCTCTGTAAAATGGGGCAATAAATCCTCTTCCGAGACCTACGTGAGTCAGGAACTGCGACCGATCCGATTGCCTTCGATCTACCCCAGGGCTCAGCCCAGTGCTTGGCATGTAGCAGGCATTGAGGAGGTGTAGTCTTTGTTGTTATTACTTATCACTTCCAACTCCAAATGCTCAAAATCACAGGGAGAGATCTTTCAGTCTCGGGGGTGGTTTTTGTTTTTCAACACAACTAATAATAATAATTGTGGTATTCGTTAAGCGTTTACTATGGACCAGGCACTGTACTAAGCAAATCGGGTTGGACACAGTCCCCGTCCCACGTGGGGCTCACCGTCTCAATCCCCATTTTATGGGTGAGGGAACTGAGGCCCAGAGAAGTGAAGTGACTTGCCCGGGGTCACACAGCAGGCAAGTGGCGGAGGCAGGATTAGAACCTAGGACCTTCCCACTCCCAGGTCCATCCTCTAGGCACTACACCTGGCTGCTTCTCTTGGGAGGGAGTGACTGGGCAAGGTGGCCAGAGGAAGGGTTGGGGGTGTGCTTTTGGCCAGAAGCTGCTGAGGAGTTGTAGATGTTGGTGTTTCTGGAGTCTTGTCTGCTTTCTGAAGGACAGTGACCAAGGGAGTTGGACCAGTTTTCCTTATGAAATTCCCCGCAGGAGCAGCAGCTGCGCCTGGTGGTAGAGGCTGATAGTCATCACCATCGTCACGTGGTGAAACATTGTGGTTTCTGTTGGGCGCTTCCTAGGTGCCAGGCGCCGGGGTGGGGGCAGGATCATTAGATTGGGCCCAGCCTCTCACCCACCCGGGGCTCCCGGTCTGAGGCGGCGGGGATGGGAGGGCAGGGAATCTTAGCCGGGTTTTCAGAGGAGGGAACTGAAGAATTATAATAACAGTTATGGTATTTGTTAAGTGCTTTCTGTGCGCCGAACACTGTTCTAAGCGCGTGGGTAGATACCAGGTGATCGGGTCGGACACAGTCCCCGTCCCACTTGGGGCTCACAGTCTCAATCCCCTTTTGCAGATGAGGGAACTGAGGCCCAGGGAAGTGAAGTGACTTGCCTAAGATCTCACAGCAGACAAGTGGCAGAGCTGGGATTAGAACCCATGACCTTCTGACTCCCAGGCCCGTGCCCTAGCCACTAGGCCACGCTGAAGCCCAGAGAGGGTCAGGGACTCACCCGAGGTCCGGCAGCCAGCCGTGGGCAGAGCTGGAACTGGAACCCGGGACGGGCACGCAGTCGCTTTGAGGTGGAAATGCATCACTTGATCCTGAGAGTTCGTGGGGAGGCTTTCCCACGTCGGCTCTGCGGGCTCCGGACGGACCCGGTTTCCCCAGCGCTAAGAACTTTTCCGGCCCAGCGGCCGCCCTCTTCCCTGATCTTAGCCCGCTTCTCGAGGGAAGGCCAAGTCGGTGCCCGCCAAACCGGTGCCCTCCCCAGCGCTGGCAGCTCTGCCTGAGCTTGGGGTGAGGCTTTGACTCAGCTTATTGCATCCAGAGCCTCGGCAGATTGGGCTTCCCTCTTTCCTAAAGACTCCCTGCCTTTTTCTGAATTCTTCCCAAACCCCCAGGACCGCAGATTTACTTTGGTCCTTCAGTCAAACGATGACCAGTTGATAAGCGGGGTCTGGCATCCGGAACCAGAGCTCTCGGAGCTGAGCTTGGAGCCCGAACCCAGAGCTCTCGGAGCAAGAGCCTGGAGTCCAGCACGGGAGCTCTCGGAGCAGAGCCTGGAGTCCAGAACCGGAGCTCTCGGAGAGGAGCCTGGAGTCCAGAAGCTGGAGCTCTTTGTACGGATTCTGGAGCTCAGAACTGAAGCTCCCAGATCCGGCACGCTCAGAGCTGAGCCCAAAACCGGATTTCTCAGCAGAGCCTGGAGTCTGGAACTGAAGCTCTCAGAGCTGGAACTCTGGGAGCTGAGCCCGGAAGCGGAGCCTGGAGCCAGAGCACCCCCGGCCTCCCCCGAACATGACAAAGTCCCCATCCCCAGGCTCGTGCGTCAGACGGGCTTTCTCCGATTCACCAGCAGCATCTGGCCTCGGGGCACAGGGATGGCCTGGCTTGGGCAGAACTGGGCCAACAGGTCTTCTCTCATGATCCGCTCCCACTCCTTCCTTCTGTGCTCTGCCCTCATGCCACACCCCAACTCACTCCCCAACAAAGCTCTGGCCCCCAGGTGCCAGGAAGCCCAGCCTGGGCGGAGCTGGGGGTGGGGATCGGCCACAAGGGCATAAGGAAGAGCCTCCACCCAGAAGACTGGTGGTCGTGCCTGGGGGGGGGGGCCGACGAGAGGGTCGTCCGGGGGTGAGGGTCCTGGGGGAGTCGCACGCTCATCAGCTGGTGAACTCAGCCATCGTCGGATGAGCCCTTTTGGGGAGCTTCCTCCAGTCTCCCCCGCCCCCCAGGAAATTACAGAAACTTCCCGAGGAACCTTCCATTCTCCCCCGGGGATTTGCCATCTCATCCCATCAAAGGAGGCCTCCCCGGCCGACGTGCCACGCTCCAACCCCCCAGAGCAATTCTCCCGTCGCTGACCTCGCGCAGGCTGGCGGCCGGGACTGCACCCCTGCCCCCACCCTGCCGTTGCGAGAGCAGGGAAGCGGTTGGGTTGCGCAGTGCCCAGCCGCCTGGGGCAGCGGGAGCCCAGGCTGGTGGGAGCGTCGGCGGCTCCTCAGACGAGAAGCCGGGGAACAGGCCACAGAGCGCCTCGGGACCCGAGCTCCCGGCGGCCTGGTCGGCCCTTTGGGCCAGGGGGGACCCTGGCCCCTCCAGCCCGGCCCCCCCCCCCCCCAAGATCACCTGTCCCAATTCTTACTGGTGCGGGTGTGGGCCAAAGCTAGGGAGGATGGGATAATAATGTAGGTATTTGTTAAGCGCTTACTATGTGCAGAGCACCGTTCTAAGCGCTGGGCTAGATACAGGGTAATCAGATTGTCCCACGTGAGGCTCACAGTCTTAATCCCCATTTTACAGACGACGTAACTGAGGCACAGAGAAGTGAAGTGACTTGCCCAAAGTCTCACAGCTGACAAGTGGCGGACCTGGGATTCGAACCCATAACCTCCAACTCCCAAGCCCGTGCTCTTTCCACCGAGCCACTCTGCTCCTCTGGCGGCCGTGGGCCGGTCGCTTCACACGGGCCTGGGAGTCAGAAGACCCCGGTTCTAGGCCCTGGTTCTGTCACTTGCCTGCTGCGTGACTTTTTCTGGGCTTCAGTTTCCTCATCTGTAAAATGGGGGTTCAATCCCTGTTCTCCCTCCTACTTAGGCTGTGAGCCCTACGTGGGACAGGGAGTGCGTCTGACCTGATCATTGTCGTCTCTTCCCTGGGACGGAGCATATAACGAGCCTGCAACAAACACAACAGTTGTTACTATTATTATCGTCTGTGCAGCCTCAAGCCCCACTCCCCCAGGCTCGCCCCTTCCCCCACCCTCCTTCCCACCTCCCAGGGGTCTCAGGAATAAAGTCGCCTTGGCCCCGCGCTCTGAACCCAGGTCCCGGAGCTGTAGGGCAGCAGCTTCGGGGCCGCATCTGGGGGCATTTCTGCCAGGCCAAAGGGACCGAGCAAGGGATTCTGGCATTGTTCTTTCAGGGTGGCTCCTCTGCGGCGGCACGCACCCGTGGGCCCGAGCCGCGCTCCCAGGGCTCTCGCTGGCTCAGAGAAGGCCCTTCAGCAACAACAAAGTTCTAGTGGATGTGGACACAAGCACCGGTAGGCGCTCGGTGAGGGAGCCGGGGGGGCGGAGGGGCGGCGACTCGGGGGGCTGACTGTTGGGCACACAGTGTGGGAAGCTGTCAGCAAGACCATTGACACGCCTCCCCTGGCACCCCATCTTTCCATCCGTCCGTCCCAGCCTACAAGGTGTTTGGGGGCAGCACCCAGGCTCCCTGCCCCCCAGGAGTGACCACCGACTGCTGGGGGGACCGGGCTTTTGTAAGGTGACCGTTTTTTCTCACCCTCCGGGTCCTGCAGCCCTCCGGGCCCAGCCGGCCCCATCTTCCCCATTCGGGTCTCCCCCGCCCCTCGCCGTGACCCCGTTCCCATGGATGGGGCCGGCCCACCATGACCCCAGCCTATCTCAGAGATTCTGTCGGACCCCGGGGCGGATGAGGGCCAGACCCGGGGTGGGGGGGCGCGCCGGGCAGAGAGGAGCGGGGAGGGACGTCTATGGCCGACCGCAGCCCAACCCGATGGCCGGCGTCGATCTGTGGGCAGGGGTGGCGGTGATAAAGATGAAGAGCCCGCCAGTGAACAGCTTCAGTCTGGAGCTGCTGACGGAGTTTGTCATCTGCCTGGAGAAGCTGGAGAACGACAAGAGCTGCAGAGGCGTCATCATCACCTCGGTGCGGGGCTCCCCGGAGGGAGTAGGGGGGTGGAAGCGGGCTCCCTGAAGCGGGGGGTCTGGGCACCCCGGGGCAAGGCCGTGGCTCGAGAGGGTGGGCTGGGAGAGACGTGAGGATGGGGAGGGGGAGGGAGCTGACGGAGCACCTTAAAAGCAGATGATGAGGAGTTGCTTCTTGATGTGGAGATGGATAGGCAACCCCTGGAGGGGCTTGAGATGTGGGGAGACGTGGACTCTGGGTTTTTTTTTTTAGCAAAGTGATCTGGGCCACAGAGTGAAGAGTGAACTGGAGAGAGGCAAGGCTGGAGGCAGGGAGGTCTCTCTGCTGGGCTTTATCCACAACTGGGGCCTCCTCTGTGCAAATCTAGATAACCAGGGTGGGCAGGGCTAATCGTGGGCCTTGTCTGGGCCTGTCCTCCTCCCCCCTCACTCTAGAATGGCCTCTGATCCTTGTGGGTGCTCCTCCTCTTCCTCCTCCTGCTCTTCCCCGCCCCCACTGTAGAACAGCCCCGGAGTGTTTTCGGCGGGCCTGGACCTGACGGAGATGTGCGGGCGGACCCCGGACCACTACGCCCAGTACTGGAAGGCCGTGCAGGAGCTGTGGCTCAAGCTCTACGCCTCCAACCTGATCACCGTGGCCGCCATCAATGTGAGTGTCCCCTCGGCCCGTTCCCCCGCACTATAGGCGGATGGAATGCTGCCGGGAGCCTTGTGGAAGTCCAGGGGAGGCCGGGCAAATGGTCCCTGCCCTCCTGCAGCTTCCAGCCCAGCCACGGAGACAGAGTTACAAAATTGACCGAGAAAACGGTCCCAAGTGCTCAGTTCAATGCCCTGCTGATCGCTGGGGCGGATGGTAAAAGGAGAAGGGGTTTGTGGCAGGGGGAGCGGGTGGTCCTCACATCTGATGTCACCATCCTCGGGATGATTGGGTTGGGGGTGCGGGGGCTTGAAGGCAGAGACGAGCAGGGTGGTTAAGACCGGTGGCGGGTCCCCGGGGGTTGGGGGGTGGGGGAAGGAGGGCAGTCCCGGTTCCGGCCCGGCCTCCTGGGACCGGACCGACTCCGGTTCCTGTTCCAGGGGGCCTGTCCGGCCGGAGGGTGTCTGGTGGCCCTGACGGGTGACTACCGGATCCTGGCCGACAACCCGAAGTACTGCATCGGCCTCAACGAGACCCTGTTGGGCATCGTGGCCCCTTTCTGGTGAGCCGCCTGCTTCCCCACCCCACCCCACCGCTCCCCCTCCTGCCCCCAGCAGCCGCCCGCCCACTCGCCCGCCTCTGTCTGCATCTCTCTTTCTTCCCCATCTCCGCCTCCCTTCCCCCCAACCCCGGGTCCCCTCCCTCTTCTAGCATTACTGGGATTGGCCCCATCCCTCTGGCTCATGCCTTCCCCCTTCACGTCCGACAGCCCTCAAAGCCCTCCCGAGATCCCATCTCATCCAGAAGACTTCCTCCAGTGGATCTCTCATCTGCCCACCCTATTATTTATTTTTTTTACTGGTATTTGTTAAGCGCTTACTATGTGCCAGGCACTTTTATAAGCGTTGGGGTAGAGACAAGCAAATCAGGTTGGACACGGGTCCTGTCCCACATAGGGTTCACAGTCTTCATCCCCACCAGATGAGGGAACTGAGGCCCAGAGAAGCGAAATTACTCGTCCAAGGTCACAGAGCAGACAAGTGGTGGAGTTATTTTCCTCCACCCTGCCGCTGCCACCACCCTTCCGCCAACCTCAGCAGAGCAGCTCGGTCTCTGTGCTTCTACTGTCTTGGTTCCAGTTGTCTGTCAATTGTTTTATGGTCTTTCTCCCCCACTGGATCTCCAACCACGACTGAGTTCTTCCGGGCGCTCAGCCTAGGGTTCTGCTCCGAGCAGGTGCCCAGTCCCGGCTCGTGGGCTCCCGGAGGCTCCCCGGAGGCTCATGGAAACTCTTGGGTGCGGGGCTCTCCAGGTTCAAGGACAGCATGGTCAACACCATCGGCCACCGGCAGGCGGAACGAGCCCTCCAGCTCGGCCTCCTGTTCCCGCCCGCCGAGGCGCTCCGGGTGGGACTGGTGGACCAGGTGGTCCCCGAGGAGAAGGTCCAGAGCGCGGCCACGGCCGCCGTGGGCCAGTGGCTGGCCATCCCAGGTACCGGGGCCGTCTCGGGCCGTGCAGGGGTCGGGGAGGAGGGAGGGGTGGCGCCGGCCGGCCGACCCTGACCCGGTCACCCCCGCAGACCACGCGCGCCAGCTCACCAAGGCCATGATGAGGAAGCCGACGGTCGAGCGTCTGCTCAAGGGCCGGGAGGCCGACGTGCAGAACTTTGTCAGCTTCGTCTCAAGAGACTCTATCCAGAAGTCTCTGCACACCTACCTGCAGATGCTCAAGCAGCGGAAAGGCTGAGGCCCGGGGCGGCTCGGCACCCGCCCCGGGACCCCCAACCCCGAGTTCCTCCAGCTGCGGCCGGTCACTGCAGTATCCGTTAAATCGTAGATGGAGTTTCTCCTCTCCCTGCTTTGTTCCCTCTTAGTCCCGGGGCTTGGTGGCCTGGGCCTGGTACCCCCCACGCCCGCCCCAGCCGCTGCTCTGGCAGGGCAAGAGGAGAGGCAGTTGGAGGGATGGGGGTTAGGGGAAGGGGCAAGGGCGGGCAGGCCGATGGACGGAAGGAGGGAGATGCGCTTCAACCTGAGAATCGTGGCCCTGTGCAGGAGGTAGTGGGGCGGGCAGATTGTGAATAAAGTGCTCGAGATGGCAGAGACTTTGCACTTGGCGGGACCTCCTGGGAGGTTGTGGGAGGTGCCCTCTGTGGGGGGGCAGGAGTGGGCCCGGGCCCCCTCACAGAGGGAGGAGCTGGGTCTTCCCCCCCAGCAGGTGGAGACAGGACCTTGAGCTGCTGCTGGGGGGGCGGTGGGGGCTCGTCTAATCGCTTCGGTACAGGTCGCATTCAGTTGGGGGCCGGCAGGGAGGTCACGTCGCTGGGCAGCGGTAGCTGCCCTCCCCGCCTGCACCGTCCTTACTGGCAGGGCTGGGACCCCCTCACCTCCACGTGGTCCAGCTGTGGGGGGAGGTGGTGGGCGGGTCCTCACAGGTGGAGCTCGGGCCCCTTGCCCCCAGGAGGGGTGGGGAATTCCTTGGCAGGCCCACACTGAGGCTCAGGTGGTCCTTCCCTCCCCACCACAGCCCGAGCAGCTCCTGGGCCAAGACTTCTAATCCTTGTGGAACAGTAACCTCCCAGCAGGGCTTCCGGGATCATCTGCCGCCTTGGACACGGCCGGGCCCCCAGGGGCTCCTTGCCCCTGCCTTTCACAGTTTGGCCGGGCTGGACGGGGGTAGACACGGCGGCACGGGGCCGGCTGGAGAGCCTGGCTCGATGTGGTGTGGGGAGGGGCGAGGGCTTCAGCCCTGAGCTCGCCGCTCAGTTTCGTCTCCTAATCGTTGGTTTCCAGTCTCGCGACCAAAGGAGGTGGGGTTCACGGTTCCCGCCTCTCCCCAGCCTGCTCTGCCCCTTGCTTTGGTGGGCCGGTGAGGCGGGGGGGCCCCACAGCGGGCTGACTGAGCCGGCGATGGGGCTGGGAGCCGAGGGAGACACGCCCGGGCCCCCGTGGCCTCTCAGCGTGTCCTCAGGGTCACTTCCACCGGGAAATGGTCACTGATGGTCAGCGCCTAGTCGAGGGACAAAGCCAAGATGCTAGAACACAGCCTTCTGCCTGCCCGGATGCCCTCTCTCACCCTCCCTGACAGCTGCCCGAGAAGGGCTAGTGTCCTGGGACACGGGCTTGGGCAGGGGCCGGAAGGGAGGACTGGAGTCGGGGAGAGGCGAGGTGGGGGAGATATAGTTGATCGGGAGGGCTGGGGGGGAGTCGCCATCTGTGGGCACCGCCGGCCAGACGGATGGAGGGGCAGGGGAGGGCAAGCTGCCGGGCCGCTTGTGGACGCCCCCGAGGCTAGGGGCGGAGAGGAGTGGCGACCCAGCCCTCGCAGGGCCCAGGCGGATCCCGACGGTGGGGCCTGAGGGGCGGGCCCGGTCCTGAGCCCGGGAAGCCCAGCTGGGCAAAGGTCCTCTGAGGGCCCGGGGAGGGAGACCCAGGGGCCAGACCAATCCAGGGTGAGCGGCAAGGAAAGCCCGGACGGTGGTCTGCGGGGCCTGGGGGATGGCCGGCCGCCGGCCACGCTCACCTGTTCCTGGTCCAAGTTCAAAGCCGTCTGGAAGTTGTAGATGCCGGCAGAGCCGGCGTCGACGCCCTTCCGCAGCTTGGAGCCGCAGACCACGATCCTGCCGACGCAGCACGGGACGGTGAGGGGACGGCGAGGGGCCGGGCTCCAGGGTGCTAGATGCACCCCGGGACTCCGTCCTCGCCCCTGCCCCCACAAGCTGACGCCCTGCCGTAGGGCCACCCCGAAGGAGGGGATCCTGAGAGCCGATCTGACTTGGCCCTCGCCGCCCAGGGACCTGGAGGCTCACTGCCTGCCCCTGTCCAAACTCGGTGTTTCTGACACCATCCTCTCCTGGATCTCTTCCTCTCTCTCTTTGGGCCCCTCGTTCTCAGCCTTTTTCACAGGCTCTTCCTCTGCCACCCACCCCTAACTGTGGCGGCTCCTCGAGACTCGGTTCTGGGTCCCCTTCTACTCTCCATCTACACCCACTTCCCTGGAGAAATCATTCGCTACATCTCCAGTCCTGACCTCTCTCCTTCCCTGCAAGTTCACACGTCCTCCCGCCTTGAAGACCTCTCTACTTGGATGTCCTGCCGACACCTCAGATTAAGCATGTCCAAAACTGAACTCCTCGTCTTCCCTCCTAAACCCTGTTCTTCCCCTGCCTTTTCCATCGCTGTGGACAGTACCACCATCCTCCTCATCTCACAAGCCCGTAACCGTGGCGTTGCCCTCGACTCACCTCTCTCATTTCACCTACACGGTCAGTCTGTCGGTTCTACCTTCACGACATTGCTAAAACCCACCTTTTCCTCTCCATTCATTAATTCATTCAATCATATTTATTGAGCGCTTACTAAGTGCAGGGCACTCCAAACTGCTACCAAGTGATCCAAGCACTTATCCTATCCCACCTAGACTACTACGTCTGCCTCCTCGCTGACCTCCCGGCCTCCCTCCCCACTCCAGTCCATACTTCACTCCGCTGGACGGATCGTTCATCAACAGAAACGTTCAGGTCGCGTCTCCCCTCTCCTCAAGAACCTCCAAAGGCTGCCCATCCACCTCCGCATCAAACAGGAACCCCTCACCATCGGTTTTAAAGCAATTAGCTCGCTCCATCCTACCTCACCTCACTAATCTCCTACTTCAGCCCAACCCACACACTCCGCCCCACTAGCACCAGTTTACTCACTGTGCCCGGATCTCGTCTCTCTCGCTGCCAAGGTTTTTCCCACAGCCTCCCCTTACCCTGCAGCTCCCTCCCCCTCCATATCTGCCAGACCACCGCTCTCTCCACCTTCAA
This sequence comes from Ornithorhynchus anatinus, assembly GCF_004115215.2. Taxonomy (NCBI): domain Eukaryota; kingdom Metazoa; phylum Chordata; class Mammalia; order Monotremata; family Ornithorhynchidae; genus Ornithorhynchus; species Ornithorhynchus anatinus. The sequence goes on from NC_041729.1 coordinate 1,089,566, forward strand.
AGCATTATTAAGGTCACATCTCCTCTAAGAGGCCTTCCCCAATTAAACCCTCTTTTCCCCGGCTCGCTCTCCCTTCTGCGTCATCTATGCGCTCAGATCTGTGACCTTCATACATATGATATTCACCCCACCCCTAACCCCACGGAATTTATGTACCTATTTCTAAATTATACATTTTTTTATTCATATTAATGTCTGTCTCTCCCCAGTACTGTAAGCTCATCGTGGGCAGGGATTGTGCCGGCTAATTTTGTTATATTGTACTCTCCCAAGCATTTAGTACAGTGCTTTGCACGTAGTAAGTGCTCAATAAATACCTTTAATTGGTTAAATGATTGATTCACTCCCACAGCTCTAATCCCCATATTTCCCCAGATGACTTTCAAATCTAGTTCTCCAGCCCTGACTTCTCCCCTTCTCTGGAATCTCACATTTCTTCCCGCCTCCAGGATATCTCTACACAGATGCCTGCTGACCCCTCAGATCGATCTGCTCATCTTCCCACCCAAACCCTACAGCTCTACCTAACTTCCCCAGAGAAGCCATGTGGTCTAGTGGATAGAGCACGGGCCTAGGAGTCAGAAGGACCTAAATTCTAATCCCGGCTCTGACACTTGTCTGCCATGTGACGCTGGCCAAGTCACTTCTCTGGGCCTCAGTCACCTCATCTGTACAATGGGGATGAAAACCGTGATTCCCTATGTGGGACAGGGACTGTGTCCAACCCGATTAGCTTGTATCTACCCCAGCACTTAGACACATAGTAAGTGCTTAACAAATACCATTATTATTATCATTATTATTATTTCCTATCTCTGCTGATAGCGCCACCAACCTCCCTATCAAACAAGCCCACAATCTCTCCAACCCACGTATTGGGTCAGTTGCCAAATGCCGTCGGCTTTTCCTCCACATCATCGCCCAGATCGGCTCCTGCCTCCCCGACCAGACTTCCCCTCCGGACCTGGCCCTTGTCCCTTGTGACTCGACTACTGCATCAGCCTCCTCGTTGACCTCCCTGCCTCGGACTTCTATACGCCATTCTGCTACCTGGATCATTTTTCTAAAAGAACATTAAACGTCTGAATCCAAAATGCCCCTGATACTTCTCATTGTTCCCATTTCCTTCTGCATCAAGCAGAAACTCTTGACCAGTGGCATTCAGACAGCTCACTCCCCTCTTCCCCACTGTAACCCAGCTCACACTCTTCTTCCTCCCAGGCCAATAAACTCACTGTACCTCACTCTCCTCATTCTTGCTGTAGACTTTCTGCTCATTCCCTGCCTCCTGCCTGGAGCTCCCTCCCCTCTCACTTCTGTCAGACCACCACGCTCCCCCTCTTCAAAGTCTTTCTGCAATCCCACCTCCACCAGGAGGCCTTCCTTGACTATGCTCTCATCTTCCCCAACTTGATCACCACAGTGACCTCCCAGGCCTTTTGAATCCACCATGCACTTCTCTATACACCCTAGTACTTAAGCAGTCACTCATTTCCTTTTCTTCTTTCCCCAGTCTGGAATTAATAATAACAATAATAATAATAATAATGGCATTTGTTAAGTGCTTACTATGTGCCAAGCACTGTTCTAAGTCCTGGGGGAGATACAAGGTAATCGGGTTGTCCCACGTGGGACTCTGGGTCTTCATCACCATTTTCCAGATGAGGTAACTGAGACCCAGAGAAGTGAAGTGACTTGCCCAAACTCACACAGCTGGCAAGTGGCAGAGTCGGGATTAGAACCCACGACCTCTGACTCCCAAACCCATGCTCTTACCACTAAGCCACACTGCTTCTACAGGTGATTTTAGTCCGTCGTCATCACTAGGCTAGTAGCTCCTTGAGGGCAGAGATCATGTCTATTATCTGTTGTCCTCTCCAAGTGCTCAATACAGTGTTTGGCACAAAGTAGACTGTAAGCTCTTTGAGGGCAGGCTGTGATAGATAGGCCCGTCATTGGGCAGGGATTGTCTCTATCTGTAGTCGAATTGTACATTCCAAGTGCTTAGTACAGTGCTCTGCACATAGGAAGCGCTCGATAAATACTTTTGAATGAATGGATAGGCCAGTTGTCCCATCCCCTGGGCGGCACGGGGGATGGGGGCGGCACGACCCCTCACCTCTCACCTGTCGTAGGCACAGTCGGAGTTGCCCACGGTGGTGTCGGCGCTGTCGGGGATGAGCCAGTGGAACACGGAGCTGGTTCGCAGGCGGATTTCGGGCCAGTCGTGCTGCCGGACGTAGTTACAGTCGGCATTGAAGTCTCCCAGGAACAGGATGTCCTGGCGGAGGGAACGGCAGGGCTGGGGAGGGGCCGGGACACGGGGCGGGGGGCAGGGACACGGCGAGAGATGGGAGTAGGCCCGAGCCGGTCATGCTGTCGGACGGAGTTATAGGACAAGACGTCCTGGCAGAGGGAACGGCCGGGCTGGGAGCCCGTGGGGCCTGGGTAGGGGCCGGAGGGCAGTTGGGGGCTAGGGGAGGCAGGGACGCGGTGGGAGACGGGACTGCGGCCGGGCCAGGCCAACCAGGACCCTCTCCTGCGGGGACCGAGAGCAAGTGGAGACTCGTGGGTCGTCAGGTCCGAGTCCCCGCCGGCCCGGTGAGGGCCGGCAAGTGGATGCCTCCCAAAGCCTCTCTGCAGGTGGGGACCCCGCCCCCAGCTGTTTCCCCAGCTCAGTGGCCCGGCGGCTCGTCCCTCCCGCTTCCCCCTCCGTCCCGGGCCGGACTCACGTCGGTTCCCCAGCGGTCGATGACGTCCAGGTAGACGTCGTAGAGGGCGTCGATCTCGGCGACCGCATTGTGCGGGGCTGCGTGCAGGGGCACCAGCACAAACTCCTTCACCTCTGCCACAGGAATGGGGGGAGAGGACGGGGGCTGAGGTGTCCGGAGGGGGCCGGGAGAAACCAGAGGTTTGCCCTCACCCACCCCTAGCCACCGTCCCTGAGACCCTCCCAAAGCACCGCTGAGGATCCCTGCGTTGGGGGAGCAGCCGTGGGGGCCCTCAGGGCTCAGACGTCCCCCCGAGCACACACACACCCCACCCTGTAGGCAGAGTGCACCCCTAATCCGGGGCAGGACAGGCCACGGCCCCTAGGTCAAGTGGAGTGGACTGGGCCCGCTGCCGGCCCGAGAAGCGTGGGGCTGCGCTGAAGCTACAGGGTGGGTCGGGTTGTGGGGCGGTCCCGGCCTACGCTGTGCTGCTGGACAAGGGATATTTGCTGGCCCACGGCCTCCCCCTTTCTCTAATAATAATGTTGGTATTTGTTAAGCGCTTACTATGTGCAGAGCACTGTTCTAAGCTCTGGGGGAGATACAGGGTCATCAGCTTGTCCCACGTGAGGCTCACAGTCTTAAACCCCCTTTTACAGATGAGGTAACCGAGGCACAGAGAAGTGAAGTGACTTGCCCACAGTCACACAGCTGACAAGTGGCAGAGCTAGGATTTGAACCCATGACCTCTGACTCCCAAGCCCAGGCCCTTTCCACTGATCCACGCTGCTTCTCTCTCCCTCCCCCCAAACTTTCTCCCACCCGACCTGACCCTACCTCTGCCCGGACTGACCTCGCCCCGCCCCCGCCCAACTCACTCGTGTGCGGCGAGGAGAACTTGACGACGAAAGGCTCGCGGCTGAACACGTCGTCGGGGTCTGTGTAGCAGTAACTGTCCACCACCGACACGGCCTCTGTCCTAATAATTAATAACGATAACAAGGGCGGGTGTTTGTTAAGCCCTTCCTATGTGCCGGGCGACGTACAATATCGGATAAACAGATCGGATGCAGTCCCTGTTCCTCGTGGGACTCACGGTCAACGGGGAAAGGAGAATGGATATTGAAGCCCTGTTTGATGGATGAGGAAACTGAGGCCCGGAAAAGGTGAATGACTTAACGAGCCGGCAAGTGGCAGAGCCGGGATAAGAACCCAGGGTCCCTGATCCCAGCCCTGTGCTCTTCCCGCTAGGACACATTTCCACTAAGAACGCACGGGCTTGGGAGTCAGAGGTCGTGGGTTCTAATCCCGCATTCACTACTCCTTCTTGCCAAATCCAATGGCTCCTACTCTATTCTAATCCTCCTTGACCTCTCTGCTGCCTTTGACACCGTCGACCGTCCCCTCCTCCTCCATACCTTATCTCACCTTGGCTTCACAGACTCTGTCCTCTCCCGGTTCTCCTCTTACCTCTCTGGCCGGTCATTCTCGGTCTCCTTCGCTGGCGCCTCCTCCCCCTCCCATCCTTTAACTGTTGGAGTTCCTCAAGGGTCAGTTCTTGGCCCTCTTCTGTTCTCCATTTACACTCACTCCCTCGGTGAACTCATTCGCTCTCACGGCTTTGACTACCATCTCTACGCAGAAGACACGCAGATCTACATCTCCGCCCCTGTCCTCTCCCCTTCCCTTCAGGCTCGCATCTCCTCCCGCCTCCGGGACGTCTCCGCCTGGATGTCGGCCCGCCACCTAAAACTCGACATGAGCGAGACTGAGCTCCTCATCTTCCCTCCCAAACCTGGTCCTCTCCCAGACTTCCCGATCACCGTGGATGGCACGACCGTCCTTCCCGTCTCTCGGGCCCGCGATCTCTGTGTCATCCTTGAGTCGTCCCTCTCGTTCACCCCACACATCCTATCCGTTACCGAGACCTGCCGGTTTCACCTCTACAGTATCGCCGAGATCCGCCCTTTCCTCTCCACCCAAACGGCTACCTTACTGTTACGGGCTCTCGTTATATCCCGGCTAGGCTACTGTGTCAGCCTTCTCTCTGACCTCCCTTCCTCCTCTCTCGCCCCGCTCCGGTCTATTCTTCACTCCGCCGCCCGGCTCATCTTCCCGCAGAAACGATCTGGGCATGTCACTCCCCTTCTTAAACAACTCCAGTGGTCGCCTATCGACCTCCGCTCCAAACAAACTCCTCACTCTAGGCTTCGAGGCTCTCCATCACCTCACCCCTTCCTACCTCTCCTCCCTTCTCTCTTTCTACCACCCACCCTGCACGCTCCGCTCCTCCGCCGCCCACCTCCTCACCGTCCCTCGGTCTCGCCCATCCCGCCGTCGACCCCCGGGTCACGTCCTCCCGCGGTCCCGGAACGCCCTCCCTCCTCACCTCCGCCAAACCGATTCTCTTTCCCTCTTCAAAACCCTACTTAAAAATCACCTGCTCCAAGAGGCGTTCCCAGACCGAGCTCCTCTTCCCCCTCTACTCCCTCTGCCATCCCCCCTTTACCTCTCCGCAGCTAAAGCCTCATTTTCCCCTTTTCCCTCTGCTCCTCCACCTCTCCCTTCCCATCCCCACAGCACCGTACTCGTCCGCTCGACTGTATATATTTTCGTTACCCTATTTATTTTGTTCATGAATTGTACCTCGCCTCGATTCTATTTAGTTGCCATTGTTTTTACGAGATGTTCTTCCCCTCGACTCTATTTATTGCCATCGTTCTTGTCTGTCCATCTCCCCCGATTAGACCGTAAGCCCGTCAAACGGCAGGGACCGTCTCTATCTGTTGCCGACTTGTTCATCCCAAGCGCTTATTACGGTGCTCTGCACATAGTAAGCGCTCAATAAATACTATTGAATGAATGAATGAATGCTCGTCGGCTGCGTGACTTTGGGCAAGTCACTTTGCTTCTCTGGGCCTCAGTTACCTCATCTGTAAAATGGGGATGAAAACTGTGAGCCTCACGTGGGACAACCTGATTATCCTGTATCTCCCCCAGCGCTTAGAACAGTGGTCTGCACATAGTAAGCGCTTAACAAATACCAACATTATTATTATCATCTGGGCCTCAGTTCCCTCATCTGTAAAATGGGATTAAGACTGCGAGCCCACATGGGACAACCCGACTACCTGTGTCTCCCCCAGCGCTAAGAACATACTTACATGCTATGTCTTGTTTTGTCCTATATGTCTTGTCCTATATACTATGTCTTGTCCTACAGACTCCGTCCGGCACATACTAAGCGCTTAACAAATACCTACATCGTCATTGTTATTTTGTCCGAGGGGGAAGCGCAGGAGGAAGGGGGTCCTAGGGGGAGAAGGGGACCCTGGTGGAGGGGAGGGGGAGGATGGGGTCCTGAAGTGGGGGAGGGAAGGGGGCCCTGTAGGAGGGGGGGTGAAGGGCCGGGGGCGGGATCGGTACCTGTAAATGAAGAGGTACATCTCTTTGTAGTTGTCCCGCCCTAGAGGGCAACTGGTCAGGAAGTCGTAGGCGTGTTCGGACACCCTGGGGAAGGCGAGGCCGTGAGCGGAGGGTCCCGTCCGAGGCAGAGCCCGCGGCCGGCGGGGCCCGAGGGGCGAGGGGCGGCCCGCGGGGCGGCGGCCACCCCCCTCCCCCCCGCCGGGGACCCCCGGGACCCCCGGACCCGCCCCCTCCCTCGGGAGGAGCTCCCTGTCCGGCCCCTCCCTCCATCCCTCCCTCCCACCCAGCCGGTCCGGCTCCTAACGTCGCCTCCATCTCACCGAAACCCAATTAGTGCCGCCTACGACACCCGGCCAAACCCCGGTCCCCGCGGAGGAGTCATCCCGCCCCTCGCCCCGACACCCCGGGGACGGAGGACGGGGGACCCGGGGGTCCTGAGCCCCAGGTCTGCCCCCCACCCCGCGCCCGGAAAGATACTGTGACTCCCCCCCTCCCATTCCGCCCCCCGCAGGACCTGCCCCCGGGGAGGCCTCCCCCTGCGGCCTGGGTCTGGGGGCCCGGGGTCGCCCCCCCCGGGACGAGGCCGGGCGGGGGTCAGGGCCCGGACCCCCAAGGCCCGACCCCCGACCCCCCCCGGTACCTGCCGATCTCGTCCATGAGGGTGGTGACGGCGCTCAAGTCCGGGTCCCGGACCTCTTGCACCACGGCGATGTCGTACCGGGCCAGGATCTGCAGGGGCAGCGGGAGGTGGGCGGGGGCCCGGAGCGGGGCCCGGGGGGTGGGGTGGGGGGACGACCCAGACCGACCACAGACTCAGCTTCGCCCTTCCCCGCCCCACCCCCCCGACCCAAACTCCCACCCCTTCCCAGCCCCCTTCCCTTCCCTTCCTCAGCATCTCTCCGCAGCTGCCGGGCTCAGGACGGAGGTGGGGAAAGGAGCCACCTTAATAATAATAATAATAATAATGTTGGCATTTGTTAAGCGCTTACTATGTGCGGAGCACTGCTCTAAGCGCTGGGGGAGATACAGGGTCAACCGGTTGTAGAACGTGAGGCTCATAGTCTTAGTCCCCGTTTTACAGATAAGGTAACTGAGGCACCGAAGTGAAGTGACTTGCCCCAAGTCACACAGCCGATAAGTGGCGGAGCCGGCATTAGAACCCATGACCCCTGAGTCCTAAACCCGGGCTCTTTCCACCGAGCCACGCGGCTTCTCGCCTAGGGATCCGGCCCGCTGCCGAGGAACAGGCGACCCTCTAAATCAGCCAGAAATGTGTCTGGGGGCGGGGGAAAGAGAGGAAGTCTGTCGGGTGTAGGAGCGACGCTAGGTACGGAGCGTCCACTGGATTGAGCGCCCACTTTCCGGGCCTGATGTTTTACTTCAGCTGACTCCTCTCCTGCCGCAGGCATCCAAATCCCCTCCAGGCTCCTCCCGGAAGGTGGCCAGTGGCCAGTGGCCAGTGGCCGTCTGTAGCCACCTCCTCTTTCAGCTCAACGGCCCCGGTGGCCGCCCCCTCCCCGTCCCCTTTCCCCCAGGGACTCGGGTTTTCCCTCTTCTCCAGTTCTGGGGCCTTTTCCGGGACCCTCCAGACTCCCCGGCTCCCAGCTGACAAGGGGTCCTCGTCCGGGCACCGGCCTGGGAGGTCACTCGGTCGGCCACCCCCCCCCCCGTCCCATCCCAGCCCGGCCTCACCTGGGCAATGGACCGAGAGGTCCCGTCATCGGCCACTTTGCTGTCCCCAAAGCTTTGGATGTTGAATGCGCTGATCTTCAGGGCGACGGTCACCTCCAGGAGGGCCAGTGTGACCAACCCAGAGGCCAGCATGGCTACTGTCCGCCGCATGCCACGGGCCTGCAGAGGGGAGGCCGACTGGGTCGGGTGGGGGGCGTCGGGATGGAGAGTCGGGTCCGGGACCCTCCCCCGTCCTCCCCGGGGAACACCCCCCACCCGCTCCCCACCAAGCCCCCTCTTCCTGGGGCGGGGGCCGGAGGGCAGGAAGCTTGGGCGGGGGGCAAAGTCTGGCGGAGTCCCGTGTGGCTGGGAAGCTTCGGACCCTTTCTTCTCCCGTCCGGTTTTGCTGGGTGACTCCGGGTGAATCACCGGCCTCTCTGGGAGCCCGGGAAAAGTTGGGGATGGAGGAATCAATAACCCCCGGCGTCGAGCCGCCTCCTGGCCCCGACCTTCCTCGAAGCCCCCCTAGACCGTCCTCCTGACCCCGACCCCGACCCCGGCCGGACGGGTTAGCCTCTGGGCACCGGGTCCCTCGGAGGGGGAAGGGGCGGGGGCTTCTCGGATAGAGACCTGCTGAATCCCCCTACCCGTGCTCGGAGGGGGTCCCCGGCCCGGGGCCGGTCCTGGGACGCCCCCTGCCCCTCCCCCTGCCCGGCCCACCCCCGGGCCCCTGACCCTCCGGCCGGGGGAACTCACCGCTCGGCCCCGGGCCGGGGGTTTGGGGGTCGGGGGCTGGGGGGGGGGGGGGGGGGGGGGGGGGTCCGCGCAAGAGCCCCGCAGCGCTGCCCCACGGGGCCAGAGTGGGAGCGGGGGCGGACGGGGGGAGGCTTTGAAGGTCGAGGGGCGGGGCTCGGGGGGAGGAGTCCGAAGCCCCCGCCCCCGGCTTGGCTGGACTCCGGGATTCCCGGATCCCTGCTTCCCCACACCTCGCCAGGACCCGGCCCGGCGCGGGAGAGGACGGATGGACGCCGCCCCGCTCGTAATAATAATGATGATGGTATTTGTTAAGCGCTTACTTTGTGCCAGGCGCTCTACTAAGAAGCGCTGCTCACCCCCTCTTCCCTCACCTCCCTTCCCTCCTCCTCCATCCCAGGCCGCACACTCCTCTCCGCTCCAGCCCCTGACCTCCTCACGATGTCTCCCGTCCCGCCGTCGACCCCTGCCTGGCCCACGTCCTGCCTCTGGCCTGGAACACCCTCCCTCCTCCCAGCCCTCCTTCAAAGCCCTACTGAAGGCTCACCTCCTCCAGGAGGCCCTCCCGGCCTGAGCCCCCCTTTTCCTCCCTCCCCACCCGCCTCTACTCGCTCCCTTTGCTCTACCCCCCTCCCCGCCCCACAGCCCTAGCGATAATTCTACTTACTTATATTAATGCCCGTTTACTTGTTTTGATGCATATATAGCTATAATTCTATTTAGAGAAGCAGCGTGGCTCGGTGGAAAGAGCCCGGGCTTGGGAGTCAGAGGTCATGGGTTCGAATGCCGGCTCTGCCCCTTGTCGGCTGTGGGACTGTGGGCAAGTCACTTTACTTCTCGGTGCCTCAGTTCCCTCATCTGTAAAATGGGGATTAAGACTGTGACCTTCACGTGGGACAACCTGATGACCCTGGATCTCCCCCGGCGCTTAGAACAGTGCTCTGCACATAGAAAGCGCTTAACAAATACCAACATTATTATCATCACTTCTCTGTACCTCAGTTCCCTCATCTGTAAAATGGGGATTAACAGTGAGCCTCACGTGGGACAACCTGATGACCCTATATCTTCCCCAGAACTTAGAACAGTGATGTGCACATAGTAAGTGCTTAACAAATACCAACATTATTATTATTATTTATATTGATGCTCTTGATGCCTGCTTACTTGTTTTGTTGTCTGTCTCCCCTCTTCTAAACTGTGAGCCCGTTGTGGGCAGGGATGGTCTCTCTTTGTTGATGAATTGTACTTTCCAAGTGCTTACTACAGTGCTCTGCACACAGTAAGTGCTCAATAAATACCATCGAATGAATGAATGGGGCTGGGGGCTGGGGATAGTCTCAATCCCTAGTTTACAGATGAGGTAACTGAGGCACTGAGAAGCCTTCGCAAGGGAAAGCAGGGCGCAGCAGGTGGGATAACGGTGAGTCTCGAGGCAAAACTTCCAGACCGCTGAGAGATGGGGGCCCTGGGAGCAGCGGGGGGCTTGGAGGCAGGGGACTGGAGGAAGAGGAGGTGGGGTGACCCGGCTGCCCACCCCCCTTCCTCCTTCCCCCCCCTCCTCACCCCAGAGTCTGGTCGGCCCGGACGCCCGCAGCCCCCACAGAACCTGGCCTAGCCCCTCTCCCACTTTCATCCGTGGTTGACTTTGGGGGGCGGGGGGCCAGAAGGAGCAGGACCACAGTAGCCCTGGCCGGACTGACTCTTGCAGTCCACCCCCCTCCCCCTTTTGGCTCCACACTGTAAACTCATTGTGGGCAGCGGATGTGTCTGTTATATTGTCCTTTTGTACTCTCCCAAGCGCTTAGTACAGTGCTCTGCACATAGTAAGCACTCGATCGATGCGATCTATTTATTTATATTGAGGCTATTGATGCCTGTTTACTTGTTTTGAGGCCTGTCTCCCCCCTTCTAGACTGTGAGCCCGTGGGGGGCGAGGATTGTCTCTACTTGTCGCTGAACTGTAATAACAATAATGATGGTATTTGTTAAGCGCTTACTACGTGCCAAGCACTGTTCTGAGAGCTGGGGTGGATACAGGGTGATCAGGTTGTCCCACATGGGGTGCACGGTCTTCACCCCCATTTTACAGATGAGGGAACTGAGGCCCAGAGACGTTACCCATGGTGCGGCGAGGGCAGGTCCGGGGCTTCAGGCTAGCCGGCGGACAGCGTGGGGTGGTGCGGAGGGAAGATGACGAGTCCTCGCCGGACAGGCTCCCTGTGACTCACGGCAATCTCCCGGGGGTCTGGCTGGCCCGGGGCTCGGGAGGGAGAGGGCAGGGGTGGACACTGCTCTGCCACGGCTCCCTGACTCCCGCCCCGGGCCTGCTCACCGGGAAGGGGCTGGGAGCGCACCGAGCCCCCCTTCTTTCATCGCCCAAGGATGGTCGGGGCTGCCCCTTCCAGATCTGCCCCCTGGCAGGAGGGCACCCCTTGTCGCCTCTGCCCCTCAAAGCGGCCACCCTGGTCCTCGGGAGCGGGTCAAGGCCGGCCCGTATCCGCCCGGACCGGGGTCAGCTGCCCACCTCAGGCAGCCGTTGGTTTCTCACTTGCTTCTGAGTCGCCCGGCTGTTGGCCAGAAAGGGGGGGAGACGTGCTACGTCGTGGCCGGGCTGGGCACGGACTCTTGGGCACAGGGGGACTGGACTAGTGGATGGGAGGGCGCTTCGGCGCATGCCCCGCCCGCTGCTGCCAGCACAAGTCCAGTGTGAGTGGGGCACCCCACGCCCACTGTCCTCCCTCAGGCTCTGAGCAACGCTCCCTGGAACAGCAGGTCCAGAGCAGGGGCGTGCCAGGGTGCAGGGGTGAGGTAGCGTTGGGCAAGCTTATGGGCATCCCAGCTGTGATGGGAGGGGAGAAGAGCGGGAGGGGCGGGTCACCCGATCGCCAAGCGTAGGCACCAGGGAGGGTCACCCCGTCCTCTCACATCCATGCAGCACACAGTAGCTTCCCCACGGGGGAATCTCTCCCAGCGGCTGGAGATGGGTCGGTGCGGCCCCGGGCCCCCGGGGAGACTGACCGAGCCCTCGAAGATGGCCGGGCACCTGAGAGGTAGTGGGCGTCTCCCCCGACACCCGTGGTCCGAGCGGGCACACTTGGCCCTGTCTCGGCCTGGGACCCCCCGCGAGGGGCGAGGGCAGCCCAGGGTGCGAGGAGACTTTTCCATCCACCGGCACGGCCTCATGGAGCCGTTGGGCTGGGTTTCCCTGAGCACGGAGGCTGGATTCCATTCCCTCAGTCCGCTCCCCGAGGGCAGGGACCGTAGAGGAGAAGACACAGGGTGGGAGTTCTGGGTTCCGATTCCGGCTCTGCTCTCCGACCCTGGCAAGTCATTTACCCTCTCCGGGCTGCAGTTTCTTGATAAAAGGGGGTTAGGAGTGCCGGAACAAACAAGATGAGGGAGGCGATTCCTTGCCCTGGCTCCTCATGGCCGGCCCGGGCTCTAGCCAGTCCTGCCCCAGCCCCCTTCCTTGCCAGCCCCGCAGCACCCCGAGCCCCACCAGGCTTCGGTGACCGGGCTGACCCGAGCCGAGCCCCCGTCCTGGGCCCGAGCCAAGCTGAGCCGGGAGGGCCACGGGGTTACTGGACTCAGGGTCACAGCAGCTCCCGGGGTCCCGCTTTCGGGCAGAGGGGCCCAAGCCGCGCAACAGCCTGGGGCCAGCTGCGTCAGCAGGGTGGTAGGGCTCGCGTCCAGGTGGCACTCTGAAGAGGTTGGGGAGGCCAAATCCTCGGTCGGAGACACGGGCACTAGAGAGACAGCGTGGCTTAATGGATAGAGCACGGGCCTACAAGTCGGAAGGACCTGGATTCTAGTACCGGCCCCACCGCTCGTCTGCTGTATGACCCTGGGCGAGTCACTACAACTCTCTGTGTCCCAGGTACCTCATCTATAAAATGGGAATTAAGACGGCGAGGTCTATGAGGGATAGGGACCGTGTCCAACCCAATTATCTTCAATCAACTCCAGTGCTGAGAAGAGTGCCTGACACACAGTAAGCGCTTGACAAACACCACAATTATTATCATCGTCATTAATGACCGAGGATCAGGCGTCGGCCGCTGCCACGGGCAGTGGCCGCACCGAGCCAGTCGACCGCCCACAGGGGCCTGGGGTGCTGGTGCGGGGAGGGGAGGTCCCGGCCACGGCCTCAGCTGCGCCAACCTCCCCCGGCCCCTCGGCCGGGTTGACCCCCCGACCCCGCCACGACCCGCCCGCGGGAGGGCCTGGGACGCGGCTGTGCCAGTTTCAGTCGTTTATTGTAAAAAACCAAAAGAACAAAATTCCTTTCATCTTATTTACAAGCTCAAACTCTCCCACTGCAATTGAAAAACCTGCCGAGTCTTGAGTGTCCAGTCACGGCTTCCCCACCGGGAGGGTCAGCACGGTGACCTCTCGGGGACGTAAGGCCCCGGGGCCGGTGGCCCGTCAGGGGCTCCGGGCCGGGGAGTCCCCAGGTCCGCCGAACAAAGGAAACCTTCCGCTGTGGCTCCACTGGGGCTGTGGGGGTGTCGGGGGTAGGAGGTAGGAGGGGGCACGAACGGAGGGGGATGAGAGACGTGAGAGACGAGGTGGGGGATGAGACGGAAGAGACGAGGTGGGGGATGAGACGCAAGAGACGAGGGGGAGGCTGAGACGCAAGAGACGAGGGGGAGGATGAGACAGGATGGAAATGGGGGAGAGTTGGGGAAATACGCAGCGGGGAGAGCGTTGGGGGCAACTGGCTACAGGCGTGCCCCAAGATCGGGTGGACCATTCTGCCTACCGGGAGGCACGTGTCCCCTTTCTGAACGATTAAGGCACCAGCTCACGCCTCAGTCTGACTCAGCGGCCACCAGCGAAGGCAGCAGCCGGCCCCGCTCCGTGGCCCCGCTCCGTGGCCCCGCTCCGTGGCCCCGCTGGGGACGAGCCGGGGGGAGGGGACCGTGAGACAAAGGGACACCCCCCGCCCCCGGAGCCCCCGCATCCAAGCGCGACGCATGCCCGGCGGGCCCCGCCGTCGCTCGCCTACACGATGACCGTCTGCACCTCCAGCTCGCCGTCCTGGGAGGTGACCACGAAGTCGCCCGTGTGCTCCAGGATCTCGATGCCCTCCTCGGCCACCATGGTGACCGCCGCGGCCGCCACCTCCGCGTCCAGCCCGCCCCGCGTGGCCAGCACGGCCCCCTCGCCGATGGCGGAGGCCAGGGTCATGGCCACCTGTTCCGTCAGGCTCTCCGGGGTGGCGATGGTGATGGTGTCGCCCGCGTCGGCCCCGAGCCCGGCGCCCTGGTCCACCGTGACGTTCTGCACGATGATCTGGTGGTGGCCGGGGCTGGCCTGGCTCACGATCTGCCGCACGACCTTCATGATGTGACTGTCCACCTGGGCCCGGCACAGGGGCGGCCCGGTCAGCCGGTGTGACCGCGGTCGGCCCGTCGCGTCGGCCTTCTGGCCTCTCCCCGCTCCAGCCCAGCCCTCCGACCGCTGCCGCCGCCGCCACCCGGATCGTCTTCCCGAAGCGTGGCCCGGACCACACCTCTCCCCTCCTCGGGACCCTCCGCCGGCTCCCCTGCTCCCTCCTCACCCACCCTGAACTCTTCGCCGTCGGCCTCCGGGCTCCCGCCATCTGACCACCCAACCCATCTGCCCTTCGCTACAACAGTTGAGCCCCAGATCTCCTGGGAGACCCCTTCCTCCGGGAAGCCTTCCCCGATCACATCCCCTCGACCCATCGGTGTCCACCTGTCACCCACCCTCGACCGGCCGGCATTTTAGCTCACTCTTACCTTCTCTGCTTGCGCCCCCCCCATTACGTTTGGATTCTCACCTGTCTCAATCAATTCCTCAAACTACTTCAACCTCCCGCCGGGCACCCCATTTGCAAACGGTTCTGTCTGCCTCCCCGCTTAGAGCCCGCGTGTCCCGCCACTGCCGCACTCTCCCAAGCGATCGACCGGAATCTGGCCCCGGGAGGGTACTTGGTGAATCCCTGGGGTTGAATGACGGATCGACTGCCACGTCTGTGGGGTGCCCTGCCTCTCCCGCCCCCGCTCCGGGCCCCGCCGGGGGTGGACTCCCGGGATTGCCGACCAGGCTGCCAGCTGGGTCCCTACCTCATGACGCGTCCCCTCGATGGTCTCCGTGGCCTCGCTGGTCTCCGCGTCTTCGGTAGCTGCCTAGGGCCGAGGGAGGGACGGATTTTGGGGGAGGCGAGGGTCGAGCCCCGGGCTCTTCCCCGCTGCCCCTCCAGGCACCCGGCGGCAACCCCCGGGGCCAGCGGCGGCGGGTCCCGGGCAGGCGGAGGCCACCTTCGACTGGGTCTCCTGGGACATTCTTCCAGCCCGGGCAGCCGGTGACCCCGGGGCCAAGCCACCGACGCGCCGCCGGTGGGGTCGGTTCAGAAGGGAAGGAGAGGGGGATGGGGTGACGGCAGGAGGGGGGAAGCAATGCGACCTAGCGGAGAGAGAGCCCGGGCCTGGAAGTCGGAGGACCCGGGTTCTTATCCCAGCTCTGCCGCTTGCCCGCTGAGTGACCTTGGGCTAGTCGCTTCACGTCTCTGGACCTCAGTTTCCTCATGTGTAAAATGGGGATTCAACACCTGACCTCTCTCCTACTCCGACCGGGAGGCTCCACGAGGGACAGGGACCGTGTCTGACATAATGAACCTGTATTTGCCCGAGTGCCCAGTACACCGCTTGGCACAGGGCGGGCGCTTGACGGGTGCCGGTAGAGCAGGACAGGGTGGAGGGTGGGGGTTCCCGGAGTACCTCGATGATGTACTCCTGCGTGTCGGCCACCACGGACGAGAATTCGACCAGCACCGTGTGGGGGTCCTCCGAGATGACGGTGGCGGCCAGACCGTCGGCCGACTGGCTCTCCTCGGACACCATCACCTCCTCCGCTTCCTTCAGGGCCAGGAGACAGCCTCCTGGACGGACGGACGGATGGGCCCGGTGGCCGCCGGAGCCCCCGTCCCCACCCGCCCCAAGAGCCAACGGCAGACCCAGAACCCCGCTCATCCGCTTGCCGGGAGGGGCCGCCCCGCCAGCCTCACCCGTGGAGCCGGTGGAGCCCAACCCCAGGACGAGACTCGGCCCCCTTCGGTCCGGTCCCGGGGGGCCGGGGTGGGGGGTCCCCCTCACCTTTGGTGCGCAGGTGGCGGTTGAGGGTCCCGTGCTCGGCGAAGCCTCGGCCGCACCTGTAACACTTGAAGGGCTTTTCGCCGGTGTGGTGCCGGATGTGGCGCACGAGGGAGCCCTTCTCCCGGAAGCCGCGGCTGCAGTACTGGCACACGTACGGCTTCTCCTCCAGGTGCGTCCGGAAGTGGACCTGCTGGGCGTTCTGCAAGAGCCCCGGCCCCGCTCAGCGCCGCCCTCCACGACCGTCTGTCCGTCCACCCACCCGGCCATCCGCCCGCCCGCCCACCTTGGTCTTGTAGCACTTGCCGCACTTGGGGCAGGAGTAGGGCCGTTGGTCCGAGTGCACGCGCCGGTGGCCCTTGACGTGGGCGATGGTCTTGTAGAGCTTCCCGCACTCCCCGCAGCGGTAGCGGCGCTCCCGGACGTGGGCCTCCCGGTGCTTCTTCAGCAGGTAGCCCTTGGGGAACTCCTTCCCGCACTCCTCACAGTGGAACACCTTCAGGCCTGCGGAGACACCGACGCCGCCCGCTGGAGGGGGACGCCCGCCGCCGGCCCCCGGCCCCTTCCCCCGGCCGCCTCCCTCCCTCCCTCTGCCGCGGCCGCGTTTCCACCGCTGCGGACGCGGAAGCTGGGGGGCGGCGGGGCCCGGCCCGCCAGCCCCGGGCCCCGGCCTCCACCCGCCGCAGGGTGCCGCGGGCACCGCCACTCACCCAAGTGCCCTTTCATGTGCTCTTCCAGGGCCGTGGCCACGGGGAACACCTCGCTGCAGTGTGGGCAGGAGAAACACTTGAGGCCGTTGACCAACTCGGGCTCGATCTGTGGGGACGCGGCAGAGCCCGCCGGTCAGCCCGGCCCGAGCCCGCCGCGGTCTGGGTCCAGAGGGCGGCCCCGCCCCCTCCCGCCCGCACCCCGGTCCCGGCCCGCACCGTCTCGACCCGTTCCACGTCCACGAACTCTTCCCCCTCCGCGTCGCCGCCGGCCAGCTCCTCGGTGGCGCCGACACAGGGGGCGAAGGGCTTGGCGGCCTCGTCCAGGCCGACTCGCTCGATGACGATGCCGGAGTTCCTCATGGCCTGCCTCAGCAGGCTCTCGCTGCTCACCGGGCCCTCCGGGGCCGACTCCTCCGCACCCGTCGCCTAGGGGAGGGGAATGGGGAAGAGGAGGACAAGGAGGCAGAGACGCCACGTTGAGCGAGGGACACGCCTATACACGCTGACTTGACACTAAATCGGATGGCCCTTCCTCCTGCTCCCACTCTGGGGAAATCGGGTCTCTTCCCCAAGAGACCGGAATCTCCTTGAGGGCAGGGCACGTGTGTCTGCCTCGTTTTTGTAGTTCGCTCCCAAGTGCTCTGCTCAGTGCTCGCTGCTCAGCAAATGCCACAGACGAGGAGTTAGGAACAAGTGTGTGCTGAGCACCTACTGTGGGCGGGGTTCAGCGCCGAGCGCTTGGAAGAGCCCACCGGAGGCCGGTGACCTCGGCAATCCCCGTCCTCGGGGAGCTTCCAGATACAGAGAGGAGGAAGGAGGAGGAGGAAGATGAAAATGAAAAGACCGGGGAGGCGGGGGGTCAACGTAGGGATAGGGTGGCGGCATCCGAGAGTGGGCCAGGTGACCCCGGGGGATGGGGTGGAGGGGCGGCGACCGACCTGCGTCCCGAAGGCCTTGGCGCACACCGGCAGCTCCTGCATCTGGACGTGGACCTCGTGGATGACGTGGCCCTTGGCGTCGGTCACCAGGTGGATGACGGGCGAGGCCTCGACGGGCTCACCACCCAGGGACGGGGCCACCTCCGAGCCCGCCTCGCAGGACCCTGGCGCGCACGGGACACGACCGAGAAGGTCACGGCCCACTGCCCCCCCCGGCCGGGATGGAGCCTCGGCCCCGTCCCTCGGCGCCCCCCCGGCCCGGGCTCCCCCACCCACTGGGCCGACGGGGAAATCGGGGCCCTCGGGGGCCTTCCTCGCCCCCACCCACCTGGCGGCAGGGTCTCCTTGGCTAGCACCACTTCCTGGTTCAGGCTGAAGCGGATCTTCTCCGTGCAGGGCGTCAGCGACTTGAGGTGGCGGGTCAGGGCTCCGGACTCCCGGAAGCTCTTCCCACACTTCTTGCATTTGTAAGGCCGCTCATCTGGAGAGATCGACCCGCCGAGCGTTCGGCTGACCGCTCCGCTCACCCGCCGCCGGAGGGTGGGGCGGACCGAGCCACGGGCGAGCCCCGTCCCGAGGACGGGGCCGCCGGGACAGGTGCCACGCTGAGCCGGTGCCACGTTCTCTGCCCTTCGGACAAACCCGTTGGGGAGATCTCGAGGGGTCACGGCTCAAATACGGATTCCCACCGTGCCCCCGACCGGAGGCGCCACCCGGGGGTGGGGGAGGCCCCGCGGGCGGGGTTCTCACCCGTGTGGCGGCGGTGGTGCCGGATGAGGGAGCCTTTGGTCCGGAAGGATGTCCCGCAGAGCTTGCACTCGTGGTCCTTGCGGCTGCTGTGGGTGATCATGTGGGCCTTGAGGATGCTGGCCTGGGGACAACGGGGTGGGGGGCACCGCAAGGCACCGCGTCAGCCGAGCGGGTCTCCCCAGCGCCCCCAGGGGAGGGGTAGACGGTGCCCCACGCATTTCCCCATCCCCTGGACGCACACCTACACGGGGGCCTCTCCCCCATCAGCTGAAGCGCTCACCACAATGCTTGGCACAAAGTATACGCTTAAGGAACACAACTGATCAGCCGCGGGCACTAGGACCCCGGAGCCAGACCCCGTAGGGTGGCCGCAAGCGCCCAGCGACACCGAGAGATGTTGGGGAGGGGGGTGCCCACAGTCCAAGAAGAGTAGCTGCCGGATCAGTCGGTCGGCCAAGGCCGGCCGGGGCCCAGTCGGTGCCCAGCCCACGGCAGGAAGTCTCGCGGATCAACGGCAGCTGGATGCCGCTCCTGCCCACCCACCCAGGTCCATCTGTCCGGGGGTTGACCCAAGCGCCTACCATGTGTGGGTTTGGGCTGGAACGTGGGGAGCGGGGCCCGCGAGGGGGAGGTTTGGGGAGCGGGCTCCGGAGGGCAGAGATACGGTCTAATCCCCCATGGAGTTTTTAGGGGCTATTGCGGGCCCCGTGCACGCTCCGCCGATACCAAGGACGGTTGGGGGGATCCCCCGGCCCATACCGTCTTGAAGGTCTTGTGGCAGAGCTGGCACACGTAGCGTCCCTCCTTGTTGACCAGCAGCTTGACCTTGTTCAGCTCGGCCGGGCCGTCCGGCTCTGACTCATCCGGGCTGGCCGGTCCCCCGGCCGGCTCCCCCTCCACCTGCCCGTCCACGCCAGCGAACATGGGCTCCGCGGCCGCCACGATGACCTCTTTGATGTTCCCACCGCCTGTGGAGAGAGGACGCTGGAGGGGGGGCGGCGAGCAAAGGGTGAGGACGGGGCCGGGGGAGGGGGAGAGGGGAAGCGGCGGAAGCCAGGGGACACCGGGGGCCCTGAGACTCACCCCCGATCTCTGGGGTGTCGTGGCCCTCGGTGGGGAGGGCCGCCGTCTCCACGACGATGTGTGCCACGGTGATGGACTCCCCGACGGACGGAACCACCTGCGGGGGCGAGCGTGGCTCAGGCCCGACTCCCCCTCCGCCGGGTCGGGGGACTCCTGTAGTACGCGCTACTGTGATACGCACACTACTGATCGGGGGCCCGCTAGCCCACGTGCCCCCTGAGACACAGTCAGCGTTGACGATGTGAGGCGACCTGGTTCCCGGCCTCAAGGAACCTACAGTCTACCGGAGGCAGAGCCCTGGACTGAGGCTTTGGAAGGGGACAATACAGTTAAGAGACACGGTCTCTGCCCTCAAGGAGCTTACAGGCTACCGTGGGCAGAGTACTGGACTGACTGCTTGGGAGAGGACAAGATAGCTAGTAGACATGATCCCCGCCCTTAAGAAGATGGCAGTCTAGTGGGGGAGAAGGACACTAAAACGAATTCCAGGTAGGGGAAGGGGCAGAGTATAAAGACTTAGACAGGGTGTACAGGTTGGGCGGGGTGGCGGGGGGGCGCCCAGGAAGTGCGGCGGGGCGAGGCGAACGCTGTGCCGGGCGCCTGGCACGGTGCCGCTCCGTACCTCCGGGCTGAGCAGGGCGGCGGGTGCGGCCTCGGGCCCGGGCGCGGGGGCCATGGTGCCGCTCTCCTGCACCCGCTGGCAGCCCCTGTGGATCTTGTGCTGGACGAAGTCCTCCAGGGCGGTGAACTCCGCCTGGCAGCGGCCGCACCGGTGCACGTCGGCCTCATCTGACACAGTTTTCAAAAACATCACTCAGTCCGCGTCTCCCACTCCTCAAGACCCTCCGGGGTGGCCCACCCAGCTCCGCATCCAACAGAACCGCCTCGCCATGGGCCGTGAAACACCCAATCTGCTCTCCTGCTCCTACCTCGCCTTGCTGCTCTCCTCCCGTGACCCAGCCCGCAGGCTTCGCTCCCCTAGTGCCATCCGACTCACCGTACCTCCATCTCGTCTGTCTCACTGATGACCCCCTACCCACGCCCACCCTCAGGTCTGAACTCCTTCCCCCTCCTCATCCGACAGACCTCCATTCTATCCCCTTCAAAACCGTACTAAAAGCACATCTCCTCCAAAAGGCCCTCCCCGACTAAGCCCTCATTTCCCCTACCTGCCCTCCCCTGTTCGTCCGAGGTGAGTAGGTGATATTAGAAGAGGCAAGTGCGCAAGCTGGGTTGTAATGAGAGAGGAGCGGGGATAGGTAGGGTGGAGAGAGATTTAAAACTGATGGTGAGGAATTTCTGTTTGACGCAGAGACGGATGAGCAACCACTACAGGGCTCGCAGAAATGTCGGAGAACGAATTTTAGCAAAATGACCCAGGCAGCAGAGTGAAGTATGGACGGGAAGGGGTGGGGAGGATGGAGGTATGGACTGGGAGGGGCGGGGAGGCTGGGTGCGGGGAGGTCCGGCGGGGGGGCTGACGCAGCGTTCGAGGCGGAATATGATCTGCGTGCGGACCGGCGGGGTAGCAGCTTGAATGGAGAGGAAGTGGTGGATTCTGGAGATGGTGTGAAGGAACAACTGACTGCATCTGGTGACAGACTGAATATGTGGGTTGAAGGAGAGAGATGAGTCAAGGATAAATGCTGAGCCTGTAAGACAGGGAGGATGGTGGTGTTGTCAACAGGGATAGTAAAGTCATGGGGAGGAGCAGGTTTGGGTGGGAAGATGAGGAGTTCTGTTTCGGACGGGGTAAATTTGAGGTGCCGCAGGAAACCTGGGTGGCGATGTCCTGAAGGCAAGAGGAAATGCGAGACTGCAGAGACGGGGAGGGGTCAGGACTGGAGACGGAGATATGGAAGTCACCTGCAGGGAGATGCTAGCTGAAGGCAGTGGGAGCGGATACTGATGGAGAAGATCCCCAGCTGAGCCTCTGGAGACCCCCCCATTTACAGGGTGGGAAGCAGATGGCGAGCTGGCAAAAGAGCCCGAGAAAGAGCAGAAGGACCAGCCACCCTTCACCTAAATATTCACTTTCTTTCTGCCTCTTGTCTGTAATTTATTACACCGTCCGTCTCCCTGGCTAGACTGTAGGCTCCTTGAGGGCAGGGATTCACATCTATAGCCTGGTCTAGCAGAAAGAGCCCAGGGTCTGGGAGTCAGAGAAGTGAGAGTGACAGCCTTTAAGCGCTCCCTGTGTGCAGAGCACTGTACTAAGCGCAGGGAGAGAATACACAGGCAGGAATAAAACAGGCTTCCTTGTCCCAAGTCTTTAGTACACAGCACAAAGTAGCTGCCCAGTACAATGCTCTGCTTCCAAGTAGAGTGCTCGGCACATAGTGAGTGCCCAGTCTAGTGCTCTGCCCACAGTTAAGCGCTCGAGAGAATAAAGGAGAGGTAACACCATCCTTGCCTTCAAGGGGTTCACAGTCTAGGGGAGAAAGGCACAACGTAACATTCCAATAAGAAGAAAATGAGAAGGAAAGGTGGATAGGTAATAAGAGCAGACTCTGGGCCTGGCTCTGTAACAAAGGGCCGGAGAGAAGGCCTCAGCGGACAGCTGCTGGGGGGGTGGGGGGTGGGGAGAGCGACCGAGAAGTCATCCTGGAGGAGGAGGTCGGGGCTGAGGAGGATGCGCCCAACAGAAACTCTAAACACTGGCTTTAAGGTGCTCACTCCAGCTCTCCCCTTCCTTCTCGTCTCTCTCTCCTCCTGTTCCACCCCAGACGCTCCACCGCTTCGCCCCCCACCGGGAACCCAAACCCAAATGCCCCGGTTCCCTCCGGCCAGCGCCCTGCCGAGATGTCTCGACAGGAATGGGGGCGGGGCAGGGGGGGGGCGGGACAGGTGGCACTTTGTGTTCTCTGGGACTGGCGTGGGGCAGCTGGTCGGACCTGACTGGGGCGAGCCGGCCGGAGCTCGCCCGGGCTCCCGATCGGCAGGGTAGCGTGGGCGGTGTCGGCAGGCCACCTCGGGGGTGACTCATGGCCCCGAGCCAGGGAACCTTGAAGTGGCGGAGCCGGCCGGGAGCCAGGCTCTCTTGCGCGGCCCATACAAGGGGACCGAGATGGGGCGGAAGCTTCTGGGCTCGGGGGAACGCCGGAGCCGCCGCCGCCGCCACGCACCAGGTTTGTAGTGAGCACGTGCCGCGCTGGGAAGGGATCCTCCCATCCCTCACTCCAAGGGGACCCGGGGGGCGCCGGGGGGGGGGGGGGCGTAACGACCTCACAGGGAAGGGCCGCAGGAAGAGGGGGACAGGAAGGGGGCACCTGACACTTAAAGATGGGGAGAACCGGCCCGGGGGGCCGTGGAGGGGGACTGAAAGGAGAAGGGAGAGGGAGGGCCCGGGTAGGAGGGGCATGGAGGGCCCGGGAAAGCCGACTGAGGAAAGGGGAGCTCTGGGAAGGCCCTTTGGCTTCTCCCGGTCCACATCCCTAGCACCGGTGGCACCGTGCCCGTTTCTCTGCCAGCCAAAACAAGGTGCAATGAGAAATCAACTCATTCAAAGAGGGTCTTTGCGTCCAGCCTCCTGGGAGAGGAGTCTCAATTTATGCCCATCCTCAGATTCCTCCCGGGCTCCTTGGGGTCTTGAATGGCTCCGGGTGTGGGCCCTGGGCCCGGCTGCCGGACAGGGGAGAGGGAGGGAGGCAAGGAGAGACGGAGGGGCAGAAGGACAGAGGGAGCTCTCCCGCCTCGGGTTTGCAGGGGGTGGGGAGGGGGTGGCGGTGGAAACCCAGGATTAGCCTCCATCCCCGCAGCCAGAGCCAGAAGAGCAGGCTCTGAGAGGCCCCGCGGGCACCCCGCCGGGTGACGCCCAGTCCCCGCAGCAACGGGAGGGGCCCGGGGAGGGGGGTGGTGTGCGGGGAGGAGAAGGGATGAAGGGTCCCAGGGAAAGAGGGGTCAGGCCCCGGGCAGGGGAGGGATCCGGGGTCTCTGGGAGAAGAGGGAGGCTCGGGGGAAGGGGTCCCGGCTGAAGAAGCGTAGAACCTGGTGACGGTCTCTGCGGGAGGGGGACCCTTGGAGTCCGAGAAGCATGGAAACAGCTCTCTCCGGCTCCTCCCTCACCCCCCGGGGACCCAAGGAGGAAGGAGTGGGGAGATGTCGGGGAAACCGGGAGGCAGGGGTTTGAGGGGAGGGTGGGTACGGACCTCTGAGGAGGAGCACGGGAGGGAGATGTGACACCTGGGGGGCACAGGAAGGGGGTGACATCTGGGTGCCAGGTAACACCTGAGGGATTACCAAAGGGGGGCAACAACTGAGAGGCAGCATGGGAGGGGGAACACAGGAGGGAGAGACTACACCAAAGCGGGAACACGGCAGGGCGGGATGGAACGACATCCGAGGAGGAATACCGGGGATGGGGGGGTGACTACACCTGAGGGGGGAAAGGGGAGGCATGCCGGACACCTGAGGGGGCAACGGAGGAAGGTGACACCTTAGGGAGCAACAGGGGCGGGAGGCAAAACCAGAGGAGGGGAGACACCTGTGGGGGACGGGAGGGATGGGGCAACACCTTAGAGGGGGCACGGCGGGGGGGGGGGGCGACACCTGAGGGGAGAGAGGGTGGCGATACTTGAGGGGTCCAAGGGAGTGGGGGCAACACCTGAGGGGGCACGGGAGAGGAGCAAAGAGGGGGCGATACCTGAGAGGGCCCGGGAGGGGTGACGACTCCTGAGGGGATGTGGGAAGATGGTGATGATACCTGGAGGGGCGGGGCATGATACCTAGGAGGGCCAAGGAGGTGGGGGCAACACCTGAAGGGGGAAGGGGATGGGGATATAAAGGGGGTGACACCTGAGGGGGCATGGGAAGGATGATAATGATAATAATAATAATGATGGCATTTGTTAAGTGCTTACTATGTGCAAAGCACTGTTCTAAGTGCGTGGGTGGATACAAGGTGATCGATCGGGTTGTCCCACGTGTAGCTCACAGTCTTAATCCCTGTTTTCCAGATGAGGTAACTGAGGTCCAGTGAAGTGACTTGCCCAAAGTCACACAGCTGACAAGTGGTGGAGCTGGGATCTGAACCCATGACCTCTGCCTCTTGTCCGCCGTGTGGCCTTGAGCAAGACACTTTACTTCTCCGGGCCTCAGTTCCCTCATCTGTAAAATGGGGATGAAGACCGTGAGCCCCACGAGGGACAGACACTGTGTCCAACCTTGTATCCACCCCAGCGCTCAAAACAGTGTCTGGCACACAGTAAGCGCTGAACAAAGACCACACTTATTACCGTGGCTCAGTGGCAAGAGCCGGGGCTGGGGAGTCAGAGGTCACGGGTTCAAATCCCGGCTCCGCCACCTGTCGGCTGTGTGATTTTGGGCAAGTCACTTAGCAGCGTGGCTCAGTGGAAAGAGCACGGGCTTTGGAGTCAGAGGTCATGGGTTCGAATCCCAGCTCTGCCACTTGTCAGCTGGGTGACTGTGGGCAAGTCATTTCACTTCTCTGTGCCTCAGCTACCTCATCTGTAAAATGGGGATGACGACTGTGAGCCCCATGTAGGACAACCTGATTCCCCTGCGTCTACCCCAGCGCTTAGAACAGTGCTCTGCGCATAGTAAGCGCTTAACAAATACCAACGTCATTATTCTCTGTGACCTCATCTGTCAAATGGGGATGAAGCCGGGGAGTCCCACGGGGGACCACCTGATGACCTTGCATCCCCCAGCGCTTCGAACAGTGCTGTGCACATAGTAAGCGCTTAACAAATACCAACGTCATTATTCTGTGACCTCATGTGTCAAATGGGGATGAAGCGGGGAGTCCCACGGGGGCCCACCTGACCCCCAGCGCTTAGCCCAGTGCTATGCACACAGTAAGCGCTTAACAAATACCAACGTCATTATTCTCTGCGACCTCATCTGTCAAATGGGGATGAAGCCGGGGAGTCCCACGGGGGACCACCTGATGACCTTGCATTCCCCCAGCGCTTCGAACAGTGCTGTGAACATAGTAAGCGCTTAACAAATGCCAACATTATTATTCTGTGACCTCATCTGTCAACTGGTGATGAAGCGGGGGAGTCCCACGGGGGCCCACCTGACCCCCAGCGCTTCGCCCAGTGCCGTGCACACAGTAAGCGCTTAACAAATACCACCGTTATTATTCTCTGCGACCTCATCTGTCAAATGGGGATGAAGCGGGGGAGTCCCACGGGGGCCCACCTGACCCGCAGCGCTTCGCCCAGTGCCGGGCACATGGTAAGCGGTGCCCCAATGGCAGGGTGGTTATCATGCGGGGGTGACCCGTGCGGGGACGAGGGAGGGAGGGAGGGAGGGAGGGAAGGGGGGTCTGGGCCGGTTACCTTCCTGGCTGAAGGAGGCCGGGAGGGCGAGAAAGGCTGCGGGCGCGTCGGGTGCGGCGTGTCGGTGCGGCCCGGGCCCCGGCCGGTCCTGGCGGGGTCCCGGGCCTCCGCCTGCCGTATGAGCCGCCGCCGCTCGCACTGCCATCGCGCCCTCCATGTCGCAACGCGCCCGGGGAAGATGGCGGATTTACGACCGTGTCGTCATAACAACGGGCCGCGCCGACCGGCCGCCGGGGGGGAGGGGAGGGGAGGGGGCGGCGGAGGAGCGAGGCCTCCGGCGCAGGCGCAAAAAGCAGCTGGCGCTGGGCCTCGCCCCCTGCCCCGGCTTAAGCGGCATGATCATAATGTTGGTATTTGTTAAGCGCTTACTAGGTGCCGAGCACTGTTCTAAGCGCTGGGGGAGACACAGGGGAATCAGGTGGTCCCACGTGGGGCTCCCAGTCTTCATCCTCATTTTCCAGAGGAGGGAACTGAGGTCCAGAGAAGTGAAGTGACTTGCCCACAATCACTCAGCCGACAAGCGGCAGAGGCGGCATTCGAACCCATGACCTCTGGCTCCCGAGCCCGGGCTCTTTCCACTGAGCCATGCTGTTTGCTTTTGCTATTTGTACAGTGCTTTGGACATACTAAGCGCTTAACAAATACCACCATTATAGTTAAGTGCTTACTATGTGCCGAGCACTGTTCTAATGTTCTTGTCTGTCCGTCTCCCTCGATTAGACCGTAAGCCCGTCAAACGGCAGGGACCGTCTCTATCTGTTGCCGACTTGTTCATCCCAAGCGCTTAGTACAGTGCTCGGCACATAGTAAGCGCTCAATAAATACTATTGAATGAATGAATGGGGTAGATACAGGGTCATCAGGTTGTCCCACGTGGGGCTCACAGTCTTCACCCCCATTTTCCAGATGAGGGAACTGAGGCCCAGAGAAGTGAAGTGACTTGTCCACAGTCAGCTGACAAGGGGCAGAGGCGGGATTCGAACCCGTGACCTCTGACTCCCAAGCCCGGGCTCTTTCCACTGAGCCACGCTGCTTCTCCTACCTCACCTCGCTTCTCTCCTACTACAACCCAACCCGCACACTCTGCTCCTCTAACGCCAGCCGACTCCCCGTACCTCGCTCTCATCTATGTCACCACTGATAATAATAATAATGTTGGTATTTGTTAAGCGCTTACTATGTGCCGAACACTGTTCTAAGCGCTGGGGTGGACACAGGGGAATCGGGTTGTCCCACGTGGGGCTCACAGTCTTCATCCCCATTTTACAGATGAGGTAACTGAGGCAACCGAGAAGTGAAGTGACTTACCCAAAGTCACACAGCTAAGTGGACGAGTGGGGATTCGAACCCATGACCTCTGACTCCAAAGCCCGTGCTCTTTCCACTGAGCCACCCACTCGTCTGCTGCGTAACCTTGGGCAAGCCACTTCACTTCTCTGGGCCTCAGTTACCTCATCTGGAAAATGGGAATCAAAACTATGAGCCCCACGTGGGACAACCTGATCACCATGTATCCCCCCCCCAGCGCTTAGAACAGTGCTTTGCACATAGTAAGCGCTTAACAAATACCAGCATTATTATTATCTTCAAAGCCTTATTGCAGGCCTATCTCCTCCAAGAGGCCTTCCCTGACTAAGCCCTCATTTCCTCTGCTTCCAGTCCCTTCTGCATCGCCCTGACTTGCTCCCTTTATTCACCACCCCCACCCCCAGCACCGCAGCACTTATATCTGTAATTTCTTTATATATATTAATGTCGTCTCCCCCTCTAGACTATAAGCTGGTTGTGGGCAGGAAGTGTGGGTGTTACAGTACTCTCCCCAGCTCTTAGTACAGTGCTCTGCACGCAGTAAGGGCTCAAGAAATACGATTGATTTTTCCAGTTCTGAGTGTAGTGCTCCGCACACAGTAGATGTTTATAAGTAATAATCATCATTATAATGGCATTGGTTAAGCGAGCAATTATCTGCCCCTTGCTTGTTGGCAGCGTGGCTCAGTGGAAAGAGCATGGACTTTGGAGTCAGGGCTCATGAGTTCGAATCCCAGCTCTGCCACTTGTCGGCTGTGTGACTGTGGGCGAGTCACTTAACTTCTCTGCGCCTCAGTTCCCTCATCTGTAAAATGGGGATTAAGACTGTGAGCCCCACGTGGGACAACCTGATTCCCCTATGTCTACCCCAGCGCTTAGAACAGTGCTCGGCACACAGTAAGCACTTAACAAATACCAACATTATTATTATTATTGTTTCATTTCATGGGGCTTAACAAACACTACGCGTCTAAGGGCTGGGGTAGATACAGGTTTATCAGGTTGGACACAGTCCCTGCCCTACATGGGGCTCACGGAAGGATTTATGCCCCACTTTACATCTGAGGAGAGGAGGCCCAGAGAAGTTAAGCGGCTTGCCCAAGGTCCCAACAACAAGCAGCCGGCAGAGCCGGCGTCGGAATCTAGGTCCTCCGACTCCCAGGCCCGTGTTTTTTTTCCATTAGGCCACGGCTGCTGGATTCAGATCTCTGGGCCACCTGGACTGTTTTGGGTTTAGCTCAGAGTTGGCTCAGCCTTCTCCAAGGAAATTGGTGGGTCTAAGCAGTTCTGAAACTTCCTGGAACACCTCATTCTCCTCTTGAAAGCTACTGATAGGATCGGATCCTGACTAGAAGTGACGGGATTTTTCCCGCGGCTGACCCGAGACTATGGGCCAGACGCTATTCTAAGTCTGTCCATCTCCCCCGATTAGACCGTAAGCCCGTCAAACGGCAGGGACTGTCTCTATCTGTTGCCGACTTGTTCATCCCAAGCGCTTAGTACAGTGCTCGGCACATAGTAAGCGCTCAATAAATACGATTGAATGAATGAATGAACACTGGGATAGATACAGGTTAATCAGGTTGGACGGAATCCCTGTCCCGCATGGGACTCACGGTCTTAATCTCCTTTTTACGGGTGAGGTAACCGAGGCCCAGAGAAGCGAAGCGACTTGCCCGAGGTCACACAGCAGACAGGTGGCGGAGCTGGGATTAAAACCCAAGTCCTTCTGACTCCCGGGCCCGTGCTCTAGCCACTAAGCCACACAGCTTCTCCGTCAATGTCTGCCTCCCCCTATAGATTGTTAGCTCATCGTGGACAGGCAAGGTGTCTGTTTATAATAATAATAATAATAATAATAATAATAATGTCGGTATTTGTTAATAATAATAATGACAGTATTTGTTAAGCGCTTCCTATGTGCCAAGCACTGTTCTAAGCGCTGGGATAGATACAAGGTGATCAGGTTGTCCTACGTAGGGCTCACAGTCTTCATCCCCGTTTTCCAGATAAGGTAACTGAGGCACAGAGAAGTGAAGTGACTTGTCCAAAGTCACACAGCGGATAAGTGGCGCGGCTCAGTGGAAAGAGCCCGGACTGGGGAGTCAGAGGACGTGGGTTCTAATCCCCACTCTGCCGCTTGCCAGCTGGGTGACCTGGGGCAAGTCACTTCACTTCTCAGCGCCTCGGGTTCCCTCATCTGGAAAATGGGGATTAAGACTCTGAGCCCCACGTGGAGCGACCTGATTACCTTGTCTCTCCCCCAGCGTTTAGAACAGTGCTTGGCACATAGTAAGCGCTTAACAATTGCCAACATTACTACCTGTACTCTTCTATTACTGTCTGTCTCACTCTTTAGACCGAAAGCTCGCTGTGGGCAGGGAATGTGTCGTCTTGTTTTATTGTCCTCTCGCAAGCGCTTAGTACAGTGTTCTGCACGCAGTAAGGGCTCAAGAGTGAATGAATGAGAAGCAGCGTGGCTCAGTGGAAAGAGCCCGGGCTTGGGAGTCAGAGGTCCTGGGTTCGAATCCCAGCTCTGCCCCTTGTCGGCTGTGGGACTGTGGGCAAGTCACTTCACTTCTCTGGGCCTCAGTGACCTCATCTGTAAAATGGGGATGAAGACCGTGAGCCCCACGTGGGACAACCTGATGACCCTGGATCTCCGCCAGCGCTTAGAACAGTGCTCTGCACAGAGTAAGCGCTTAACGAATACCAACATTATCATCGTTATTATGGGTTCTAATCCTGGCTCTGTCACTTGTCAGCGGTGTGACCTGGGGCAAGTCAGTTCACTTCACTGGGCCTCAGTTCCCTCGTTTGCAAAATGAGGATGAAGACTGTGAGCCGCACGTGGGACCACCGGATTACCTTGTCTCTCCCCCAGCGCTTAGAACAGTACTTGGCAAGTGCCTAACAAATACCCCCATTATTATCTGTACTTTTATTTCCATTACTGTCTGTCTCCTTCTTTAGACTGAAATAAATACATACATACATAAATACATAAAATACATCAATAAATACCATTGAATGAACGAACGAATGAAAGCTCGTTGTGGGCCGGGAATGTGTGTCGTCTTGTTATTGTGCCCTCTCGCAAACGCTTAGTACAGTGTTCCGCATGCAGTAAGGGCTCAAGAGTGAATGGCTGAGTGAATGAATGAATGAATGAGTGAATGAATGGATGGAAGAGTGAATGAATGGATGAATGAGTGAGTGAGCAAAAGGATGAATGAGTGAGTGAAAGGATGAATGAGTGAATGAATGAGTGAATGACTGACTTACTGAATGAATAACTAACTGACTGACTGAATGAATGAATGAGTGGATGACTGACTGAACGAGTGAATAACTGACTAAATGACTGACTGACTGACTGAATGAGTGGATGACTGACTGAATGAGTGACTGACTGAATGAACGAGTGGATGACTGACTGAATGAATGAATGAGTGGATGACTGACTGAACGAGTGAATAACTGACTAAATGACTGAATGAATGAATGAGTGGATGACTGACTGACTGAATGAGCGGATGACTGACTGAATGAATGAGTGAGTGAGTGAGTGAGTGAATGACTGACTGAATGAGTGAGTGCATGGGCGAATGAGTGAAGGCACGAGCGAATGACGGCGGCCCGGCGGGGGCCCCGGGCGCGGTCGGCGGCGGGGCTGCGCAGGCGCAGTAGGGCGGGAGGGTCCGGCCAATCGGCGGCCCGGACGGGGGGAGGGGGGGCCGCGCCACGGCGGGTCACGTGAGGTGTCGGGAGCCGCCCTCCCCCCCCCTCCTTCCATTGGACTGGGCCGTTCGGGAGGCCAATGGGAGGCCGCGGCCCCGCCCCCGGCCCCGCCCCCCGCGCCGGGCCGCCATTCGCGGGCCGAAGCCGCCTCCCCGGGCGCCAGCCAATGGGGCGTCGGGGCGCCGAGCGGCGGCCGCCCATTGGCCGGGGCGGGGCTGGGGGGCGGGGCGCGGGGCGCGGGGCGCGGGGCGGGGCGCTCTCCCGCGCCGCCCGGCGGCCGGCGGCGGCGGTGTGCGCGGGGCCCCTGGCGGGTGGCGGCGGGGGCCATGGCGAGCGAGGGGTCGGCGGCCCCCGGGCCCGGCTGCGCGCGTCTGAGCGCGGCGGGGGCGGCGGCGCTGCTGTCGGAGGTGGACACGCTGCTGTTCGACTGCGACGGCGTGCTGTGGCGCGGGGAGACGGCGGTGCCCGGCGCCCCCGAGACGCTGTCGGCGCTGCGGGCGCGGGGCAAGCGTCTGGGCTTCGTCACCAACAACAGCAGCAAGACCCGCGCCGCCTACGCCGACAAGCTGCGGCGCCTGGGCTTCGGGGGCCCGGCCGGCCCGGACGCGGGGCCCGAGGTCTTCGGCACCGCCTACTGCGCCGCGCTCTTCCTCCGCCGCCGCCTGCGGGCCGAGGGCGGGGACGGGCACGGGGACGGGGACGGGGACGGGGACGGGGACGGGCCGCCGCCCAAGGCCTTCGTGCTGGGCAGCCCCGCGCTGGCGGCCGAGCTGGAGGCGGTGGGCATCCCCAGCCTGGGCGTGGGGCCCGACCCGCTGCCGGCCGGCGGCCCCGGGGACTGGACGGAGGCGCCGCTGGACCCGGCCGTCCGCGCCGTGGTCGTGGGCTACGACCCGCACTTCAGCTACATGAAGCTGGCCCGGGCGGTGCGCTACCTGCAGCGGCCCGGCTGCCTCTTCGTCGGCACCAACATGGACCACCGCCTCCCCCTGGAGGGCGGCCGCTTCGTCCCCGGTGCGCCCCGGCCTCCTTCCCCCCGATCCTCTTGGCCCTGACCTTTCCCTCCCTCGAGTCCTCCTTCCCCCGACCTTTCCCCCCGGCCCCCGGCCCTCGGTCCTCTCTGCCCCGACCTTTCCCCCCGGCCTCCTTGCCCTCCCTTGCCTCCTCCTTGCCCTCCCTTGCCTCCTCCTTTCCCTGACCTTTCCCCCCGGCCTCCTTGCCCTCCCTCCCTCCCTCCGATCCTCTTTGCCCCGACCTTTCTCCCCGTCCTCCTTTCCCTCCCTTGCCTCCTCCTTTCCCTGACCTCTCCCCCCGGCCTCCTTGCCCTCCCTCCCTCCCTCCGATCCTCTTTGCCCCGACCTTTCTCCCCGTCCTCCTTTCCCTCCCTTGCCTCCTCCTTTCCCTGACCTTTCCCCCCGGCCTCCTTTCCCTCCCTCCCTCCCTCCGATCCTCTTTGCCCTCCGACCTTTCTCCCCGTCCTCCTTTCCCTCCCTTGCCTCCTCCTTTCCCTGACCTTTCCCCCCGGCCTCCTTGCCCTCCCTCCCTCCGATCCTCTTTGCCCCGACCTTTCTCCCCGTCCTCCTTTCCCTCCCTTGCCTCCTCCTTCCCCTGACCTTTCCCCCCGGCCTCCTTTCCCTCCCTCCCTCCGATCCTCTTTGCCCTCCGACCTTTCTCCCCGTCCTCCTTTCCCTCCCTCGAATCCTCCTTCCCCTGACCTTTCCCCCCCATTCTCCTGCCCCTGAATTCCCCTTCCCCCGACCTTTCTCCCCGGTACTCTTTTCCTCGGATCCTCCTTCCCCGGACCTTTGCCCCCATTCTCCTCCCCCTTCAAATCCTCCTTCCCCTGACACCCCCCCATCCACCTTCCCTAATCTTTTCCCTCATCCTTCCCCGAATCCTCCTGCCTCTGACCTTTCCCCCATTCTCCTTCCCCCTGAATCCTCCTGCCCCTGACCTCCCCTCACCCCCCATCCTCCACCCCCTGAATCCTCCTTCCCCTTCCCCTTGTCCTCCTTCGCCTTACCTTTCCCCCCGGCCTTCTTCCCCGACCTTTTCCCCAGCCTCCTTCCCCCGAATCCTCCTTCCCCCGAATCCTCCTTCCCCTGACCTCTCCCCTTGTCCTCCTCCTTCTTCTGCCCTTCCCCGGCCTCGTGCCCCTTACCGTCCTCCCCCCCCCCCCCCCCCCCCGCCCCGGCCTCCTTCCCCGACCTTTTCCCTCCTCCCTTCCTCCTCCCCGGTCACCTCTCCCATCCTCTGCATCTCACACCTGCCCCGCGTGCCCCCCATCCTCCCCCCCCCCCGCCCCCCCACACGTGCACCCCGACTCTGAGGGCCCCTCTCCTCTCCCCTCCCACTGTCACCACGTCCCCCTCCCCGGACGAGGGGCGTTCCCGGGTCTGGGAGCCGGGACGGGTCAGAGCCAGCGGGGAGGTGGCGGTTGAGCTGGAGAGAGCGGAGGGCGAAGCCGCCCTCCGGGCGAACCCCTCCACGGACCCCGCGAGCCCCGGGACCGGGGAGGGCCGACCGAGTCGGCCGTGAATAACCCGTGCGTGTGTGCGTGTGTGTCTCTGTGTACGCTCGTGTGTCCCCCGTCTGTCGCTCCGCGCCCTCCCCCCAGGTACCGGCTGCCTGGTCCGGGCCGTGGAGACGGCGGCCCAGCGCCGGGCCGAGGTGATCGGGAAGCCCAGCCGCTTCATCTTCGAGTGCGTGTCCCAGGAGTATGGGCTGGACCCGGCGCGCACCCTCATGGTGGGCGACCGCCTGGACACGGACATCCTCCTGGGCGCCACCTGCGGCCTGCGGACCCTCCTGACCCTGACCGGCGTGTCCAGCCTCGGGGAGGTGGAGAGCTGCCGGCGGAGTGACTGCCCCACCCGCAGGAAGATGGTCCCCGACTTCTACGTCGAGAGCATCGCGGACCTCTTACCCGCTCTCCAAGGTTAAAGACTCCGGATGCCTTCTGCCGCGCCCTCCCCCTCCCCCGCCCCACCCCCCCAATAAAAGAAACGCCACCTCCCTCTCCTCGACCGGTGGGCGGGCGTCCCCGTCGGCCGGGGGTCCGACGGAGGCCGGGCCCAGGCCCCCCTCCCCTCCGGCCTCCGGCTTGCACGGGGGAACGGGCTGGGCCGCGTCCGTTTACGGGTCTCTGTTTTTTTAAGATGCACTTTGAAGACGGGGTGGGGGTGACGCACATCGGGCTGAGTTCCGGGCACCCCTTCCCTGCTAGGGAGACCCCCCCCCCCCCCGCCGTCTCCCCCCCCAGCCCGTGGCGGGCGTCGAGACCGACGGCTCCCGTTAGCCCCAGGACAGCCCGGGTGGAGGAGGCCGGTGTTGAACCGGGCCGCCCGAAGGCGTGGAGCCCGGCAGGTCTTTCAGGGCCCCTGCCCCGCTGGGAGCGGACCCTCACGGCCCTTCCCGACGCCCAATCTACCGCTGCGTCTGGGCTGCGATCGCAGTTACCCTGGGAGTCCGGGACTCACGCCTGCTTCCTCGCCCCCACCCCCCACGGACTCCCACGCCGACTGCCCCCACGTCACGAGCGTTCCCCGGTCCTGGTCGATCAAGACCCCGCCGACCGCCCCTCCGGCCCGGGTGCTGACGGAGCATCGCCGGGACACCCGAGCGGGACGGGAAGGGGCGGAACCCGTGGTCTCCGGCGGGAAGACCGCGCCGACTGTCCACCCGGGCGGCCGAGAGACCCTCCCGGCCCCTGCCCGGGGCAAGACGGGTCCGGGGCCTACCGGCCGCTTTCGGACACCTTCGGGAGACGGCCAGGCGTTTTGGGGTCACCGTTGCCGTGGCGGGGGGCGTGGATCCCCAAGGGTCTCAGGTTTGGGTCGAGCGAAGCCCCGTGCGCTCTGGTAATGACCCGAGAGCGCCTACGGGGCCAGGAGAGGCTGCATGCTTGACTTTTCCCCCAGCACCGCTGTAACCGCCAATAAAAAGTCAGTTCCGATGATACGTTGGTACAGCCGCCCCCGGCCCGGGGCCTCCGTCGGACACGAGCCGCCGTTCTGCAGAGGGAACTTGGCCTGGGACCTCGCCCCCGCCGGCGGGGAGATGAAGAAAACGGAAACTGCCGAGTTGGGGAACCTCTCTGGCCACCGCACCCTTCCCCCCCACCCCCACGCACGCACGCACGCACGCACACCATCTTCTCCGGGGCCAGAGGTTTCAGTCGCTGCCCCGTTCTCGGGCTCCAGGAAGAAGGTCCGTAACTTTTTAACCGCTGGAGCCGTCGTCCCCCGCTTGCATTCCTCAACTGCTGCCCTTTTCTCTACTTCCAAGCAGCCGCCCGTTCACGGGCGGGCGGGCAGGGCTCTCTGCTCTTCCTAGGCAGAGCGCTGCCGGTAGGGGAGTGAGAAATATATAACGGCCCTTCTCGCTCAGAGACATCACTGATGGCGAAATATTCACCCCCAAAGGCCAGCGTGACTTAAGAGGACACTACAGGATCCAGTTCTGGCCACCTCTGCCAACACCCCTGCTAACAATAATAATTGTGGTATTTGTTAAGCACTTACTACGTGTCAGGTGCTGTACTCAGCACCAGCGTGGACGCAAGGAACTCGGGTTGGATACAGTCCCTGTCCCATGTGGGGCTCACAGTCTCCATCCCCATTTTGCAGATGAGGTAACGGAGGCACAGAGAAGTCTAGCGATTTGCCCAAGGTCACACAGCAGGCAAGTGGTGAGCGTGGATGTAGAATCCATGACCTGACTCCCAGACCTCTGCTCTATCCACTACACTGTGCTGCTTTAACATGCTTCTCACCGCTTAATCCTTGCAGTGTCTGATACTCTTTAGAGAAGCAACGTGGCTCAGCGGAAAGAGCCCGAGCTTGGGAGTCAGAGGTCTTGGGTTCTAATTCCGCCTCCGCCACTCGTCAGCTGTGTGACTTTGGGCAAGTCACTTCACTTCTCTGGGCCTCACTTACCTCATCTGGAAAATGGGGATGAAGACAGCCCCACGTGGGACAACCTGATTACCTTGTATCTCCCCCAGCTCTTAGAACAGTGCTCGGCACGTAGTAAGCGCTTAACATCGTTATTATTATTTTCCATCTTTCCGTATGAAGTGTTTCCTCAAAGAGATCCAGCCCTAGAAATAAAGCCTTGTGCTGGTCATAGAGTTCTATGCTGGTCTTTGAGCCCGGCACTGGTTGTAATCATTCAGTTCTCATCTTTCTACCTACTCACTTTTGTAATGCTGATAAGTGTAGCGTAGAAGGGGAAGATGGGCATAAACACTTTAAATAATCAAGAAAAATAACTGAATAATTGCATACCTGAGGGCTTGGATGGATGCTAGAGATGACTTGGGTTTCTGGGACTTAGAGGACTGAGTGTTAATCAGGGAGAGCTTGCTGGAAGAGGTGTGATTGGGGGGGGGGGGTTGAGGCCGGGGAGAGCTGTGAGCTGTCAAATTTGGGGAAGGAGAGAGTGCAGGCTGGGGGCACAGCATGAGTAAGGGGACAGGCGGAAGAGTTGAGCAAGTCGTAAGCAGGAAACATCTATCAACTTTCATAGAGGGGGCTCTGAAGCGCTTAATACAGTGTGCTGCACGTAAGCTTGCTCAATAAATGACGCTGGTAGAGGATGAGGATACAGGCTAGTCCTCCCTCTCGCAATCTTCAGTCCCCTCAAGCTGCTCACCGCCTCTCGTTCCCATCTACTGTTGATTTGATGGGATGTGGGACTGAGCGCGGGGGGACTAGCAAGTGTTTAAAGGGTGCAGAGCCAAGTAGAAGGGTTTGAGTCTCCTCAGCCAGCGGGAAGGGGGATGTTGTTTCATGTGACCTTTTCAAAAATAGCCTGGAGGCCTGAGAGAGTACACGGGAGCAGCATCTGCCTTTCTGGATCACTTTCTTCCCCGCTTAGATTGGTTCTGAGACGGTGGCGATGGTGGTGATGGTGGCTTGGCTCCACCAGGGACCCCCTGGTCTCTCGCAGGTGGCCCACCGCTGACTGGCACGGGCCCGGCACCCCCACCGCTAAATGGCAAGGTCCTGTCCCGGGCCTGGCACCCCAGCCACAGTTCAAGATCCTCTCCGGATGGGCCTCGGGCCCGTTGGGCCCCTTGGACTGGTCTGTGATGGCCAGGGTGGGTGAGGCTTCCCCGACGGGTTCGGACAAGTGTCGGCCTGGGAGCCAGAGAACCTGGGTTCTGATCCCAGCTCTGCCGCAGGCCTGCTGGGCGACCTTCGACCAGCCACTTCGCTTTTCTGGGCCTCAGTTTATCTGTAAAATGGGGGTTCAATATCTGTTGTCCCTCTCCCTCTAAGACTGTGAGCCCTAGGGCCAACAGGGTCTCTGTCTAACCTAGTTATCGTGTATCTGCCCCAGTGATTAGACCAATCAATCAATGGTATTTATTGGGTGCTTGTTATTATTGTTAATAATTTATTAATTCATTGCATATGCATCATTGTTAATAACAATCATGGTGTTTGTTAAGCACTTACTGGGTGTCAGGTGCCGTACTAAGCACTGGGGTGGATACAAGCAAATCGGGTTGGACACAGCCCCTGTCCCACATGGGCTCACAGCCTCAAATCCCCATTTTACAGATGAGGGAACTGAGGCCCAGAGAAGTGAAGTGACTTGCCCAAGGTCACACAGCAGACAGGTGGCGGAGCTGGGATTAGAACCCGTGATGTCCTGATTCCCGGGCCCAGAGGTCTATCCACTACACACTGCTGCTTCTCTAATGTTCGTTTGTTCGTTCATTCATTCAATCGTATTTGTTGAGCGCTTACTGTGTCCAGAGTACTGTATTAAGTGCTTGGGAGAATACAATATAAAAATTAATAGACACATTCCCTGCCCACAGTTTTACAGTCTAGAGGGGGAGACAGACATTAATACAAATAAATGAATTACAGATATGGACATAAGTGCCGTGGGGCTGGGAGGGGGGATGAACTGTATCGTGTTGTTTACTGTGTGCAGAGCACTGTACTAAGCACTTGAGAGAGTACACTATGACACGCATTCTCTCCTCACAACCGATTTACAGTCTAGAGGGGGAGACAGACATTAATATAAATAAATTACGAATATGTACATAATAGTTGTGGGGGTGGTGAATATAGAGGAGCAAGTCGGGGCAACGCAGAAGGGAGAGGAAGACAAGAAAAGGGCTTTTTCAGGGAAGGTCTCATGGAACAGATGTGCCTTCAACAAGGCTTTGAAAGAGGAGAGAGTCATTGTCTGTCAGAGATGAAGAGGGAGGGCGTTCCAAGCCCGAGGCAGGACGTGGGCGAGATGTCAGTGATTAGATAGATGAGATGGAGGTACAGTGAGAGTTTGGCAATAGAGGAGTGAGGTGTGCGGGCCGGGTTGTGGCGGGAGAGTAGCCATGTGAGGTAGTGGGGGGCAAGGTGATCCAGTGCTTTGAAGCTGTTGGTAGAGAGTTGGGGGGGGTGGGGGTTAATGCAGATGTGGATGGGCAGTCACCGGGGGTTCTCGGGGAGTGGGGAAACGTGGCCTGAATGTTTTTGTAGGAAAATGATGCGGGCAGCAGAGTGAGGTATGGACTGGAGTGGGGAGAGGAGGGAGGCAGGGACGTCAACAAGGAGGCTGATACAATCAGAGCGGGAGAGGAGAAGTGCTTGGATTAACGTGGTAGCCATTCGGATGGAGAGAAAAGAGCGGATTTGAGTGATGTGGGTGAAGGTGAAACCGACAGGATTTAGTGATGGGTTGAATATGTGCGTGCGTGGGTTCCCCAAGGGTCAGTTCTTGGCCCTCTTCTGTTCTCCATATACACTCACTCCCTCGGTGAACTCATCCGCTCTCACGGCTTCAACTATCATCTCTATGCAGATGACATACAGATCTACATCTCTGCCCCTGTCCTCTCCCCCTCCCTTCAGACTCGTATCTCCTCCTGCCTCCAAGACGTCTCTACCTCGATGTCGGCCCGCCACCTAAAACTCAACATGGCCAAAACTGAGCTCCTCATTTTCCCTCCCAATCCCGGTCCTCTCCCAGACTTCCCTATCACCGTGGATGGTACGGCCATCCTTCCCGTCTCTCGGGCCCGCAACCTGGGTGTCATCTTTGTCTCGGCTCTCTCGTTCACCCCACACATCCGATCCGTCACCAAGACCTGCCGGTCTCACCTCTATAATATCGCCAAGATCGCCCTTTCCTCTCCACCCAAACGGCTATCTTACTGTTACAGCCTCTCTTAATATCCCGGCTAGATTACTGTGTCAGCCTTCTCGCTTATCTCCCGTCCTCCCGTCTCTCCCCGCTCCAGTCTGTTCTTCACTCCGCTGCCCGGCTCGTCTTCCTGCAGAAATGCTCTGGGCCTGTCACTCCCCTTCTTAAAAACCTCCAGTGGTTGCCTATCGACCTCCGCACAAAACAAAAACTTCTCACTCTAGGCTTCGAGGCTCTCCATCACCTCGCCCCCTCCAACCTCTCCTCCCTTCTCTTTCCACTGCCCACCCCGCACGCTCAGCTCCTCTGCCGCCCACCTCTTCACCATCCCCCGTTCTCGCCTATCCCGCCGTCGACCCCCGGGCCACGTCCTCCCACGGTCCCGAAACGCCCTCCCTCCTCACCTCCGCCAAACTGATTCTCTTCCCCTCTTCAAAACCCTACTTAAAGCTCACCTCCTCCAAGAGGCCTTCCCAGACTGAGCTCCCCCTTTCCCTCTGCTCCCTCTACCCCCCCTTCACCTCTCCGCAGCTAAACCCTCCTTTCCCCCCTTTCCCTCTGCTCCTCCCCCTCTGCCCCTCTCCTCAGCACTGTGCTCGTCCGCTCAACCGTATATATTTTTATCACCCTATTTATTTTGTTAATGAGAGGTACATCACCTTGATTCTATTTGCTATCGTTTTAATGAGATGTTCATCCCCCTGATTCTATTTATCGCTATTGTTCTTGTCTGTCCGTCTCCCCCGATTAGACTGTAAGTCCATCAAAGGGCAGGGACTGTCTCTGTTACCGATTTGTACATTCCAAGCGCTTAGTACAGTGCTCTGCACATAGTAAGCGCTCAATAAATACTATTGAATGAATGAAAGGTGGGCTTGTATACAAACTGCTGAGTCTTTCCTCAGTGCTCTGCACATAGTAAGCGCTCAATAAATACTATTGAATGAAAGGTGGGCTTGTATACAAACTGCTGAGTCTTTCCTCCCCACTTCCTTCCTCCCCTATCTCCCCTGTCCACTTCCCTTCCTCCTCCCTGTCCTGGTAAGTACTCACAGGCCGCTCTCCGGACAATACTTGAATTTGCCATAAACCTGTAATCGAATAATAACACTAATGATTGTGCCAAGCATTGTACTGAGTGCTGGGGTGCATACAGGCTAATCGGGTCAGACACAGTCCTAGTCTCACATGGGGCTTGCAGTCTAAGTAGGAGAAGGGCAGGCACTGAATCCCCTGCTTTATAGAAGAGGAAACTGTGAGTCTGTTGCTGGGCAGGGATGGTCTCTATCTGATGCCAAATTGTACATTCCAAGCGCTTAGTACAGTGCTCTGCGCATAGTAAGCGCTCAATAAATACAATTAAATGACTGACTGAATGAAATTGAGGCCCAGAAGGGTTAAGTGACTTGCCCGAGATCACACAGCAGGCACATGGCAGAGCTGGGACTTGAACCCAGGCCCTCTGACTCCTGGGTTTGGGCCCTTTCCACTAGGCCTCACCTTTATTCATCCATCAGGGGCATTTTCTGAGTGCAGAGTGCTGTATGGAGCACTTAGTAGAATACAGTGGAAAGAAGTCAAACGTTGCCTACCCACAAGGGGCTTCCAGCCTACTGGGAAGCCACAGACCTCACCCTCCAAGGAATCCAGCTATCAATCCGTACTTGGGGCTGTTTTGGTTTTTTTAAAATTTATTTTATTTGTTAAGTGCTTACGTGACTTAGTGGCAAGAGCCCGGGCTTGGGAGTCAGAGGTCGTGGACTGTAATCCCAGCTCCACCACTTGTCTGCTCTGTGACTTTGGCCAAGTCACTCCACTTCTCCATGCTTCAGTTACCTCATCTGTAAAATGGGGATTAAGACTGTGAGCTCCATATGGGACAATCTGATAATTTTGTACCTATCCCAGTGCTTAGAACGGTGCTCGGCACATAATAAGCGCTTAACAAATAGCAGCATTATTATCATTATTATTATTATTACTATGTGCCAAGCACTGGACTAAGCACTGGGGTGGATACAAGGCAACCAGGTTGGACACAGTTCATGTCCCACATGGATTTCACAGTCTTAATCCCCTTTTTATAAATGAGTTAAGTGAGACACAGAGACCTGCCCAAGGTTGCACACCAAACAAGTGGCGGAATTGGGATAAGAACCCAGGTCCTTCTGGCTCCCAGGCCCGTGCCCCATCCACTGGGCCACACTCCTCTTTCCCTCCACTCTTTTCCCGCTCCCAGAGACGGTCTTTGCCCCCTGGGGTCAGGGGGCTGGAGAGGCCACACTTCAGGGACAGGTCACTTCCCCGGTCACTCCCCCCACCCCCGTTACTCCTGACAGTGCCCCAGCCTCCCCTGCTTTTATCTGTTCTGTCGAAATCCCTCTGACCTGCAATCTCCTGTGTGGGTTTGTGAAGAGGTAGTGTCCCTTGCTGGGCGGATGGTGGTGGGGCCCAGGGCCACATCCTGGCTGTTCAGTCAACCAACAGTCTGTACTGAATGCTCCCGAGGGCCCGGCGGTTTACTGAGGGCCTGAGGGAGTGCGGCAGAAGCAAGATGAATATTGACTGCTTTCTAGGAGTTTGCCATCTATTGAGAGAGGTCACAGATCTACCCTCCCTTGTGGGTTTTTAATTTTTTTAGTGGTATTTGTTAACTGCTTACTACGTGCCAGGTACTGTACTAAGCACTGGGGTAGATACAGGCTTATCGGGTTGGACACAATCCAATGTCACACATGGGGCTCACAGTCTTAATCCCTGTTTTACAGTTGAAGGAGCCCCTTTCCCTCTGTTCCCCCCACTTCCCCTCCCCTCAGCACTGTGCTCATTTGTATATATTTTTATTTCCCTATTTATTTTGTTAATGAGGTGTACATCCCCTTGATTCTATTTATCGGGACTAAGTTGTCTTGTTTTTGTCCGTCTGTCTCCCCCGACTAGACTGTAAGCCTGTCAATGCGCAGGGATTGTGAGTATCTGTTGCCGAAATGTCCATTCCAAGCGCTTAGTACAGTGCTCTGCACATAGTAAGTGCTCAATAAATACTATTGAATGAATGAACAGACAAGTTGTGACTTGCCCAAAGTCACACAGCAGACAAATGGCAGCGCCAGTATTAGAACCCAGGTCCTCCTGACTCCCAGGTCCATCTCCCCCAGCGCTTTGAACAGTGCTCTGCACATAGTAAGCGCTTAACAAATACCAACATTATTATTAATATTAGGCCAGTAGATTTTCTCCATCAGAGGTCTATCCTGAGCACCCCCTGAGTGGCTGCCACTATACTGAGCGCTTGGGAGAGTGGAGAAGAAGCAGAACACGCATTTCCTGTCAGCTAATCCGAACTGCTTTCACGCTGATCCAAGCATTTATGCTCTCCCACCTTGCCTACTGCATTTGCCTCCTCGCTGACCTCCCCGCCTCCTGCCTCTCTCCACTCCAGTCCAAACTTTACGCTGCGGCCCGGATCATTTTCCTAAAAAAATTTTAGTTCACGTCTCCCTACTCCTCAAGAACCTCCAGTGGTTGTCCATCCACCTGGCATTGAACAGAAACTCCTTCCCCATGGCATTTAAAGCACTCA
Organism: Ornithorhynchus anatinus; assembly: GCF_004115215.2. NCBI lineage: Eukaryota > Metazoa > Chordata > Mammalia > Monotremata > Ornithorhynchidae > Ornithorhynchus > Ornithorhynchus anatinus. The sequence continues at coordinate 1,131,835 of NC_041729.1, forward strand.
GCTCACCCTATTTAAATCTCCTATTTAATCTCCCATTAAAATAGCTGATTTCCTACTACAACCCAGCCCATGCTCTTCACTCCTCTAGCACCAGTTTACTCACCGTGCCCCGATCTCAATTATCTCACCGACTCCTCGTACACGTCCCGCCTCTGGCCTGGAACTCCCTCCCCCTCCATATCTGCTAGACCGACCCTCTCCCCACCTTCAAAGGCTCATTAAGGACACATCTCCTCCAAGAAGCCTTCTCCGATTAAGCCTTCTTCCCGGGCCCTCCGGCTCCCTCTCCCTTCTGAGTCATCTTTGCACTTAGATCTGTGACCTTTGGGAATTTGATATTTGCCCCACCCTCAACCCCACAGCGCTATGAACAGATACATTATAAATTACTTATTTATACTAATATGCCTCTCTCTCTAGACTGCAAGCTCATTTTGGGCAGGGGACACGTCTGCCAACTCTACTGTATTATACTCTGCCAAGCGCTTAGTACGGGGCTGTGCGTATAGTAAGCACTCAATAAATACCATTGATGATGGACCACAGGAGCCACGTGCGAACCACCGGACCCGGTGGCAGGGAGAGGTTGGCACCAGAGCTACGTGGGGGGCTGGAGCTGTGTCCGTGTCCCGGGCAGCGGACAGACCGGCCAGATGCCAGGCCGTCACCGTGGCGTCGCGGTGGACGGGAGAGGCCCTGGGCTCCGCAGAAGGCGGGAGGGAGACACGAAGGCCCTGGGTTGGGGGTGTTGACAGGAACTCTCGCTGCCTGGCCTGGGGATTGGGGGTGGGGGAGGGAGAAAGGGGTGGGGAGGGGGAAGGAAGAGGAGGAAGGGGGAGAAAGGGCCGTGAGGGGGCCCCCCGGCCAGGGCCCTGGGACGTCAGCGTCCCGTGACCGAGGTGTCGGGGTCCCAGGGGCCGGGCGGCGGGCCGGGCTTTGATGGACATCCCCGGGTTTGCCGCCAGCTGGGCCGCGCCGAAGCCCCACACAGACCTGACTTTGTCTGGTCGCGGGCGGTCACGGGCGGTGGCGGGAGCCGGGGGCTGCAGCATGGAGGGACGAGGCCCTGCCTCGGTCTGGCCGGTCCCCTCCCCGGTGAGTTCCGGCCCAGAGGGCTCCTCGTAGGGGGAGCAGGAGCCGGAGGGAGAGCTGGGGTGGCCCGGGGGGGGACCCTGAAGCTTTGGCGGGGAGACGCGCACACCCGTACACGGGGGCGGTTGCAGGGAGGGAGAAGGGGAACAACGTCCCTCCGTGGAGGTCCCGGGCTGGGGCCAGCGGCTCCCTGACCAGCCCTCTTGGCCTTCGCCAGAGCGGTCACCCTGAGGCCTCCCCGCCACGTGTCTGCCCGGACTGGGCCGCCCTGGGGTTGCTGCTGGGGCTGCTGCTGGCCGTGGCCGTGGCCGTGGCCGTGGGGATTCTCGGCTTCCCGCGTGGCGCCGCCCAGGTGAGGCCTGCTCCCGGGACGGGGTCCACGGGGGAAGGGGAAGGGGCTCATGGGGGTGAGGAGGGGACCCTTCTCCCTCTCTTTCCCCTGGAGTTTGGTCCACCTCCCCCTCTAGACTGTAGTAAGCTCCTCGAGGGCAGGGGTCGTGCCTACCAACTCGATCGTACTCTCCCAAGCAGGTCGTTCAGTGAGCTGCACACGGTAGAGTGCAAGCTTCTTGAAGGCAGGGATCATCTCTCTCAATTCTACCGTACTCTCCCGAGTGCTCAGTGCAACATTTGGCACCCGAACGATATGACCGATCGACTGATCGAAGGGCTGATTTCAGGATCGGCGTTGAACGGAGCCCTCGCTGTCCACCTGTCCTTGGAGTCGCCTCTCCCCCTCATCTTGGGATCTCAGTCTCCCTGTCCGGAGAATGGAGCCAAGCTGGGAACCCCGAGAGAGACCGTGGGGTCTAGTGGCCGGAGCACAGGGCTGGGAGTCGGGAGCTGACCTGCTGGGTGACTTCGGGCACTTCTTGACCTCTCTGGGCCTCAGTGTCCTCTTATTTAAAATGGGAGTGATAATATCAGCCTCTCCCTAATAATAATTATGGTATTTGTTAAGCACTTAGTATATGTCAAGCACTGCACTGAGCGATGGGGTGGACACAAGGAAATTGGGTGGGACCCAGTCCCTGTCCTCTGTGGGGCTCACGGGTTCAATACCCATTTTCCAGATCAGGTAACTGAGGCCTAGAAAAGGAGGCGACTTGGTCAAGGTCATACAGCAGACAAGTGGTGGGGCCCAGAGAGGCTGTGATGCCGTAGGGTGATCACTGATGCAAACCCATTTTGGGAAAATCAGGGAGCTGGCAAACCCAAAGTGGGGGTGGGCTACTGATGGCTCCTGTCCTTTGGCCCAACGCCTGAGGTGTTTCTGTACTGCTCCACCTGGCTTGACCCACTGCGCTTCAGTCATTCATTCAATGGTATTTTTTGAGTGCTTACTCTGTGCAAAGGACTGTACTAAGCACTTGGGAGACTGCCATACAACAACAGACACATTTGCAGCCCAGAGGAATCCCCATTTGCGGGGGGGCCTCCCGGACGCAGGGTGACTGTGCAGCCTGGTTTAAGTGGCTTCCCCTCTCTGTGCCCGGGTGGAGGGAACGGGCCCTCCCCGGGCCGCCGATCACCCCCGTCCAACGGTCCGTTGGTCCGTCCGCGTCCAGCCCGCGCTGCAGTCCGTGCGGCTGAAGCTTCCGAGCGGCCCCGGACCCCGCGTCAACCAGTCCGTGGCGGCAGACGAGGCCCAGGACACCGTGACCTACGTCCTGACCGCGCCGGCTCCACAGTCCGGCAACCGGACGGGCGGCTCCGTGACCACCGTGCTGTTCGATGGCAAGAATGTGAGACCACCCGAGCCCAGGGGGAAGGAAAGGGCAAGGGGCAGGGCCTGGGGGCGGTGGGAGGACCACACCTGGCTCTGCCCCCGGCCCACCCCCAGCCTCATGCTGGAGTCCCCATATCGGGGGCGGGGCAGGGCCAGGGGGCGGGAGGATCACACCTGGCTCTGCCCCTGGCCCATCCCCAGCACCTTTCGAGGGCCAGAACGACAGTCCGTGCCCCGGCCCACCCCCAGGCCCCATCGCCCCTCCCCTGGTACCTCGGGCAGGGGGAGGAGGGGTTCCCTCCCGGGGGCGCAGTGAGAAGGCCGGGTCCCGCTCTGCTGTGCCATGCCATTCCGTCGTGCCATCCTGGGCCATGCCGTGGGCAGGGCTTCGTGTGTTACCGCCTCGCCGGGCAGCCGGCCTGCTTCCTGCGTCTCCTGGAGTCCGGGGACCGCCAGGCCATGCAGCTGGTGCTCCAAGCCTCCCAGGCCCAACGGGTGAGATGACCGTCCCCCATCACACCCCCGATCCATCGATGGCACCTACCGACCGCTTTCTGGGTGCAGGACACTGGACTAAGCACGTGGGAGAATTCAGTAGAGTTGATAGAAGCGATCCCTGCCCGAGGTCGCCATCTCCGGACTCCCCACGAAGGAGCTAATCTAATAATGGCATCTGTTAAGCGCTTACTATGTGCAAAGCACTGTTCTAAGCGCCGGGAGGCACACAAGGTGATCGGATTGTCCCACGTGGGGCTCACAGTCTTCATCCCCATTTGACAGACGAGGGAACCGCGGCCCAGAGAAATGAAGCGACTTGCCCAAAGTCACACAGCTGACAGGTGGCGGAGCCGGGATTAGAACCCATGACCTCTGACTCCCAACCCCGGGCTCTTTCCACTGAGCCACGAGCTGCGCAGCCCAGTGGAAATAGTACCGGCCTGGGAGTAGGGGGCCCGGGTTCTAATTCTGGCTCTGCCACTTGAATCATCGACCGTACCTATTGAGTGCTTACTGTGTGCCTTGTGCTACTCATTCCACTCCAATCGTATTTGTTGAGCGCTTTCTTTGAGCAGAGCATTGTGCTAAACGTTAGGGAGAGTACAATATAGCAATAAACAGACAGACACATTCTCTGCCCCCAAGGAGTTGACAGTAGCAGTAAGCTCGTTGGGGGAGTAAGCGCTTGGGAGAGTACGATAGAACCAAGTCGCTAAACAGCTTCCCTGCCCACAGTGAGTTTGCAGCCTAGATGGGTGACGTTGGGCAGACTCACCCACTAGCATGGCATACTGGAAAAGGGCACAGGCCTGGGAGTCTTGCTGTGTGACCTTGGACAAGTCACTTCACTTCCTCTGAGCCTCACTTCCCTCCTCTGGAACATGGGGATTGAGACCGGGAGCCCCCATCTGGGACAGGGATGTGTCCCACCCGATTTGCTTGGAACCAGCCCAGCGCTTAGTACAGGGCCCGGCCCGTAGTAAGAAATAACATAATTTAGTATTACTGGGTGAGCTTGGGCAAGTCACTTTTCTGGGCTTCAGTTTCCTGATTGGTAGAGTGGGGCTGAATCCCCGTCCTTCCTCCCACTTGGGTCGTGAGCCCTATGTAGGACGACAGTTGGGGTCCGATGTGACCCCGCTAATGCCTCCCCCCGGGTTTAGCGCCTAACCAAGAGTGCAATCATCATCGAGGGCTCAGAAACCCCTCTGCCCGCCCTGAGGTGGGCCCGGTCCGAGGGTCCCCTTCCCCCTCCCGCAGGCCGGGCCCCGGAGGCCGGCTCCGGTTTCGGCCGCGGCCGGGAGAGACAAAGGACTGCCTGTGTCCGATCAGCGCCGAAGGCGGACCCTCGCGGGGCGGGGGCGGCTCGGTTTCGGCGGAACAGAGGGCCCCTGTCTTCTCCTCCGGCCGAGGCCCGTGGGGGCCGGCAACAGGTCCTCTGGGCCCTTGACCCCCTCCCACCGGGAGAGGCGAGGGTCACCGAGGCAGAGCAGGGCGACCCCTTCTCCACTCACCGGGGTCTTCATTTCCAGGAGGAGCCGTGGCGACATCTGGACAACGAGACCACATACCGCCGGGAGTTCCTGGGGGTCCTGGGGGGCCACGAGGTGGACCCGGCTCTGGCGGGGGACCCCGTCCGAAGCCTCTGCCAGCAGGCCCCCATTCACTGGGTCCGCAGGGTCGACGGTGAGTCACACACTCACACCCGCTCTCTCACCCTTGACCCCTGCCGACACATCAGGCTGTGGGCAAGGGAGAGATCGCAGGCTGCGGGTGAACAGGGGAGAGACATCAGGCTGTGAGCGAGTAAGGGAGAGACATCGGGCTGCAGGTGAACAGGGGAGGCATCAGGTTGCGGGTAAGTAAAGGACAGTAGGTTGTGGATGAACAAGGGAGACATCAGACTGTTGAACAGTGGGGAAATAAAAGCAAAACATAATAATGTTGGTACTTGTTAAGCGCTTATTATGTGCAGAGCACTGTTCTAAGCGCTGCGGTAGATACAGGGTAATCAGGTTGTCCCCTGTGAGGCTCATAGTCTTCATCCCCATTTTACAGACGAGGTAGCTGAGGCACAGGGAAGTGAAGCGACTTGCCCACACGCAGCTGACAGGTGGCAGATCCGCGATTCAAACCCATGACCTCTGACTCCCAAGCCCGGGCTCTTTTCACTGAGCCACGCTGCTTCTTAAACATCTACTCCCCAGGACCAGGTGTCCTGCTAGTGTGACCCCGACGCTTGCCCTGGGGTCTTGGGCTTCGCACGGCGGGGCCCAGTAGCCCAGGGGCCGGGCACAGAGTCCCAGAAGGCCCAGGAAGAAGCCCCCGGAGTCGTTCTAACCCCTCGGTCTGTCGCAGGCCCCGGGAAGCAGAGGGTAATCTACCTCTGCATCGACATCTGCTTCCCCAACAACATCTGCGTGTCCGTCTGCTTCTACTATCTCCCGGATTAGCGCCCGCCGGCCACGGTCCGGCGCTCACCGCCTGTGGCCGCCCCCCGGCCCCCACAACCTCAGACCACGGGACCCCCGGCGGGGAGAAAAGAGGAGCCACACGTGGGAGGGATGGTTTACTTACGACACGGACGGCGTCCGGCTGGGTTAGAGTAGGAAGAGCCGCCCCGCGACCCTCCCGTCGGTCCGGGGGGGGGGGGGGGGGGCTCCCCAGCCCGGGCCTGAAATAAAGCGATTCCCCAACGGCGACAGCCGGGGCCCCTCCTCTGTTCTTCGCGCCGTCTGCTCCCCTCTTCCCCCCCAAAAAGCGAGGGCCCGAGGGAAGAGGAGGGGCGGCCCCCTGCCCGTTTCCCCCTCTGTCCTCCGATGGTGACACCCTCCTCCCCCGGCAGCTTTCCCACCCCTCAACTTCCTCTGGCTGCTGGTCTCTTGTCAGAGAGGAGGTGGGATCCTGGGAGCGTGGACACAGCGGGTTTTTGTAACGGCCCCCGCTCAGGGAGCACTGGGTCAGGGTTCCGACCCAGCTGGTGGCGGGAGCCCTCTGACCCACCCTGGCCGGCAGCACCCTCCGTCTCCGGTCCACGCAGCAGAAGAGATGAGCCTGGAGCGGTGGAGCCCCGGCCTGCGGAGGGCCGGCCGGACGGGCGGCCGGACGAACCAGCCACCCACCCCCTCCCCGTAGAGCCGGCTGTGCTTCCCGGCCCGTGGCGGGGACAGGACCGAGTGGGTGGCACCCACGCACACGTGACCATACCCAGCCACGTGTCTAGAGGGTCACGTCCGTGCCCCGTACCCGCGGCTGTAAGGGGCTTCTTCCAGAGAAAGCTGACCACAATCTTTCCAAGACCGTCCTGGGTCCCGCTGCCGGGTGCGGGGTGAGCGACGGCGGGGAGGGAAGCGGACACGCCCGCCCCTCTGCCCACCGGGGCGGCCGGGGTCTGGGGCGTCCCCGTCGGCCAGCCGCTACCCCAGCACGCTGTCGTTAAACGCCAGGCACACGACGGCCTTCTGGTGGCCGCTGTACTCCCGCTTGATCTCCCCGGTCTCCACGCACCACAGCCGGGCCAGGTTGTCGGAGGACGCTGGGGACACAGCAGACAGGTCACTGCGCCGCCCCCACTTCCTCTACCCCCAGCCGCTGTCCGCTCGGACGCCCGCCTCCCTCTCTCACCCACCCGGTCCACCCCATCCGGATGCCCACCTCCTCCCTCCCCGATCCAGTCTGCCCAGATTCCCACCTCTCTCCGTCAACCATCTGATCTGCCCTGTCCAGATGCCCACTTCCTCCCTCACCTATCCAGCCCGCCCGGTCCGGACGCCCGCCCCTTCCTTCCTCAATCCAGTTCCCCTCCTCCCTCCCCCGTCTGGTCCACCCCATCCAGATGCCCTCCTCCTTCCTCCCCGGTCCCATCTGCCCCATTCAGAGGCCCACCTTCTCCCTCCCTCCCCAGTCTGGTCCACCTCTTTCGCCCCACATCCGGTCTGCTTCATCCAGGTGCTCTCCTTCTCCCTCCCGAAGCTGGGGCGCCCCATCCAGATAACAGTAATAACGATGATGGTATTCGTTAAGGGCTTACTATGTGCCAAGCACTGTTCTAAGCGCTGGGATAGATAGAAGGTAATCAGATTGTCCCACGAGGGGCTCACGGTCTTAATCCCCGTTTTCCAGATGAGGTCACTGAGGCACAGAGAAGTGAAGTGACTTGCTCAAGGTCACGCGGCAGACAAGTGTGGCGCTGGGCTTAGAAGCAGGGTCCTCTGACTCTCAAGCCCACGCTCTTGCCACTAGGCCTTACCCACCTCCTCCCTCCCCCATCCGGCCCGCCCCATCCATTCCCCACAGCCCCTCCATCCCACCCCTCCGCAGTCCCCCACGCCTCGAGTCCCGTCCTTCCCTGGTTCATCCCAGCTGGAGCCCGACCCCCCCCGCCACCGGTGACAGCTACAGTGGGATCGGTCTAAGGACAGATCGGGGCAGGGTGGGGGTTAAGGGGAGACTCGGTGGAGTCGGTATCAGAAGGGCTCAGAGCTGGGGAGATGGCGGGGCCGCTCCCCAAAGAGGGGCAGCGCGGCCGAGTCAGGGCACCCCTGTCCTCATCCCGGCTCTACCGCTTCCCTGCTAGGTGACCCTGGGTAAATCACTTCACTTCTCTAGGCCTCAGTTCCCTCGGCACCGTGCCCGGCACATAGTAAGTGCTCAGCAGAACCTGTTACGATTACGTGCCGAGCCCTGGGGAAGATGCAATAGATGCAAATCGGCCTGTCTCCCGCCTACTACTGTCCTTCACGGGACTCCCAATCTAAAGGGTATCGATTCCCCATTCTACAGATGGGGAAACTGAGGTCCACGGAGATCGGTGCTCGTCGCATGGTGCCGAGGGGAGGGTCTCACCGGTGACAATGTACTGAGAGTCGCCGGAGAAGGCGCAGCCCCACATCCAGCCGCGCGACGTCTCTCCCGGGTTGCTGCTCTTGATGCTCAGCTCCGTCATCAGGGAGAAGTTGGACGTCCTCCAGATCTTGCAGGTCTGGTCGGCCGAGCAGGTGGCCAGGAGCCTGGGGACGCCACGGGGCCGTCGGCACGCGGAAGGCCGAGCCGGGCCGGCCGGCCTCCACCCGCCCACGCGCAGACCTCCCGCTCTCACCACGTCACCGCCCCGACAGTCCGATTCCCAACAGCCTTTGTGCTTCTCTGGCTCCCCTCTCCCAGCGGAAGGCACCCCAATCGACCCTTCGGGGGCTGCTCTGGGGGAGCTTGCGGGTCCTTGCCCAATTCCCCTCCCCAGGGGTCCCGGGACACACGTCCTGGCAGACTCTATCCCTCGGGACCATCTGACTGGGAGCTCGGGACGGGTCTGTCCCATCCAGCATTGCCTGGGTGCAGCCCCCAAGAGCCAGGGACTCCCTCCAGGACAGCGCCGGCTAGGAGACGGGAGGCTATTGGGGGGGCGGTTCACCTCCGGGGGTTCTACAAGCCAGGGGAGACTTGGCTTCAGCTGCAACTGTATTGAGGAGGGAGAGGCCGCTGGAAGGGATGGGGTCAGGGGGTCCCCTGGGGGAAGGACAGTAACAGCAGTGGGTCCTCCCACACTCCTCTCCTGAGTACCTTCTATCGGCCTCGTCCTCATCCTACAAAGGGCATCCTCCCTCTCCCGTCGGTCTCCCCTTCCCTGCCCCCGGGCCCACGCCCTCCGACCACCTGACTCCCGCAGCCCTGGAGGGATGGACACCCCGACCCACAGCCTCCGAGCCGCCTCCGAGCCGGGGGAGAGCGCCCGGATAAGAGGACGGGTGAGCCGCGACTCGGGCCCGGGATCTGCCCACGGGCCCCCGCCGGCCGCATCTCGGTCCCCCAGACCCCTACCGTGCTCCCGGGGGGCTGGGGCTAAGTACGGAGGCCTGCCTGGTGGAGGGCTGGGGGAGATGCCTGAGGGTCCGGGGGCGGGGGAAGGGGGCGCAGGCCGAGTCCCTCACGTGGAGTCAGGGCTGAACTTGCACTGCAGGGCGTAGCGGTTGTGGGCCGGGATCTTCGTTTTGGGGATCAGCTGGGTCACCTCCTCCCCGATGCCCCCGGTCAGGTTCCACACGTAGCAGTTGCCCTGAGAAGCCAAACGGGGGTGACCTGTCAATCAATCAGTCAATCCATCGGTGGCAAGGACCGAGCACCTGCTGTGGGCGGACCACCGCGTTGAGAGCTTGAAGAGCGTCAGCGGACGCGATCCCTGTCCTTAAGAAGCTTACAGACTAGAGGAGGAGACGGAAAAAAATCACATGGAAACAGCGGGAGCAGGAGGAGGAGAGAGGAGCAAGGACAGAGCAAGAGAAAACTAGCACAAACGTTTCAGGATGGAAATAAATAAAATACATAAATATCTGCAGATTCAGAAATGCTGAGAACAGGGATGAAATGATGATAATGGTATTATTATATTATAATAATTAGATTATTATTATCATTTGCTAAGCGCTTACTTTGTGTCAAGCACTGTTCTACACACTGGGGTAGATACAAGCGAATCAGGTTGGACACAGTCCCTATCCCACATGGGGCTCACGGTCTTCTTCTCCATTTTACAGACGAGGTAACCGAGGCCCAGAGAAGTGAAGTGACTTGACCAAGTTCACACGGCAGACGTGTGGCGGAGCCGGGATTAAAATCCAGGTCCTTCTGTCGCTCAGGCCCGTGATCGATCCCCTAAACCAGGGGTTAGCTATTGGACTGAGGTGCCTGGGAACGAATCGGGGATAGCTTCCTGGAGGAGGAGGGCTTTCAGGAGGTTTTGAAGGTGGAGAGGGTTGTGATCTGGAGGGGCTTGGTGGGGGTGTTGGAGGCCCTCTAAGTCAGCCCCTTCCTTCGCGCAGGGCCGGGCCGGCCTGGCCCGGCCCCACCTATCCCGTTCCCCGGGCCTCTGGTTCTGGGCCTCTAGGCTCGATGCCTCCTGGGTCTGGCTGGACCTGGGTCAGGTGCCCAAGCTTCTGAACATTCTCCACTGCGGGGACGAAAAGGACCTGAAGGAAGTGCCCACTATAGCTTGTGGCCACAGCAGAAGCCAAAGGCTGCCTGGTCTCTGGGTGTCTTGAACGGGCCAGACCTCGGCCCTTCCCCGGGAGCCGGGCCCTGCTTCGGGCAGGGACTGGAAACGGCCTTTTGACTAATTTAGGACTAGTTTTTGGAGATGGGGAAGGGCAGGGACCAGTCATCTAGGCAGCCCCCAGCTAGATGTGTGGCTGCAAGGAATCCAGGTAGAGGGAGGCAGGTAAGGGACCCGCTGGAGAGAGCCTGGGGCCGGGATTCGGGAGATGGGGGTTCCAGGCCCAGCTCCATAGCTGGCTCGCTGTTTTACCTTGGGCAAGTCACTTGACCTCTCTGGGCCCCAGTTGCCTGCCCTATACAATGGAGACCAGATTTTGCTGTCCCTCTCTCTCAGACTGTGAGCCCTGGGTGGCGCAGAGACTGGGTCCAATTGGATTCACTTGTATCTGCCCCAGCACAGTGCTGGCACCCAGTAGGTACTGAATCAATACCGTCAAGACTGCTTCTGTTGGGAGAGAGACCGTAAGCTCGTTGTGGACAGGGAATATGTCTGTTTACTGTCGTATTGTTCTTGCCCAAGCACTTAGTTCGGTGCTCTGCACATAGTAAGCTCTCAAGAAATATGACTGAGTAAATTAAAAGGGAACGACCGGGTTCTCCCATCCACCCACCACCCCATCCACCTGCCCCTCGTCCACGTGCCCATCTGCCTTCGTGCCAACCAGTCTGCCCGCCCGCCCTTCAGCCCTCCCTCCCGCTGGCCCCCGGTGCCGCCCTCGCTCGCTCCCTCCCTCCCCGCGGCGGCCCCAGCGCCGGCCCCTACCGAGCTGTTGACGGCCGCCATGTAGCTGGCGTCGGGGTCGATGTGGACGGCGTTGATGCAGACCTCTGGCTCGGGGATCAGCTGCTCGTTGTGGTCGGTCTTGAGGTCCCAGATGTGGACGGCCCCGCTCTGGTCCCCCACGATCAGCTCGGCCTGCAGTGGGAAGGGGCGGTGCGGGGTCGGGCCCACCCACTGGGCTCGCCAACCCCTACCGTGCACCGCCCCACAGCCTGGAACCCCGATCGCCTCAGCTCGGCTTCGGTGGCCCTTTGAACCCCGGGCGGGAAGGGGACCCTCGAGACTGGAGGCTCCTTGTGAGCAGGGAACTCGGTTGTACTGTACTCTCTCGAGCGCTGAGTACCCACCAAGGGCACGGCAGATACCTTCGACTGATTAATCGCTTGTGTGCAGATTAACTTGCTGGCCACTAAACGAAATGAGCTTCGAGCGTGGCTCGTTGGAAAGAGCCTAGGCTTGGGAGTCAGAGGTCGTGGGTTCTAAACCCGGCTCCACTGCTTGCCAGCTGTGTGACTTTGGGCAAGTCACTTCACTTCTCTGTGCCTCAGTTACCTCATCTGGAAAATGGGGATTAAAACTGTGAGCCCCACGTGGGCAACCTGATCACCTTGTATCCCCCAGCGCTTAGAACAGTGCTCTGCACATAGTAAGCGCTTAACAAATACCAACATTTTTTTGGAAGTGGAGGACGGCCGGAACAGCGCCACCTAGCGCCCACTCCGGAGAGGGCCCCACGGCGCCACCTAGTGTCCACTACCGAAAGTGCCTCACGGTGCCACATTCATTCATTCATTCATTCATTCATTCATTCATTCATTCGTCTTTATAACAATAATAATAATAATTACGTTGGTATTTAAGCGCTTACTATGTGCAGAGCACTGTTCTAAGCGCCGGGGTAGATACAGGGTCATCAGGTCATCCCACGTGAGGCTCACAGTTAATCCCCATTTTACAGATGAGGTCACCGAGGCACCGAGAAGTGAAGTGACTCGCCCACAGTCACCCAGCTGACAAGTGGCAGAGCTGGGATTCGAACCCAGGACCTCTGACTCCCAAGACCGGGCTCTTTCCACTGAGCCACGCTGTAATGATGGTATTTGTTAAGCGCTTACTCATAATAATAATAACGACGGTGGTATTTGTTAAGTGCTTACTATGTGCAAAGCACTGTTCTAAGCGCTGGGGAAGATACAAGGTGATCAGGTTGTTCCCTGTGGGGTTCACAGTTTTTAATCCCCATTTTACAGATGAGGGAACTGAGGCACAAAGAAGTGAAGTGACTTGCCCAAAGCCACACAGCTGGCAAGCGGCGGAGCCGGGATTAGAACCCACGACCTCTGTCTCCCAAGCCCAGGCTCTTCCCCCAAGCCACGCTGCTTCTCTATGTGCCAAGCACTGTCCTAAGCGCTGAGGTAGATACAAGGTAATGAGGTTGTCCCACGTAGGGCTCACAGTCTTCATCCCCATTTTACAGACGAGGGAACTGAGGCCCAGAGAAGTGAAGTGACTTGCCCAAGGTCACGCAGTTGTTAAGTGGTGGAGCCGGGATTAGAAACCGTGACCTCTGACTCCCAAGCCCGGGATCTTTCCACTAGGCGCGCTTACTCTGGGCGGAGCACGGGACTAAGCGCTTGGAATGGACAATTCGGCAACAGATAGAGACAATCCCTGCCCAGTGACGGGCTCACGGTCTAAACGGCCCTCGCCTCTCCAGGGCCCGGCCTCACTCCTGCTGTCCAGTTTAGAGCTGGACCCCACCGCTCAGAGCCAGCTGTCCATGGCAGTTGCGGTCACTCACTCCCCGAAGGCCGCCGCCGCGGGTCCCCCCGGTGCCCCTCGCCGGCTGAGAACCGGCTCTCCAGGGAGGGAGAGTCCCCCAAGGCTCGGTTCTGGGTCTCCTATTCTCCATCTGCACCCGCTCCCTTGGAGAATGGCTCCCAAATCTACACCGCCAGCCCCAACCTCTCACCTCTGCAGTCTCAAATCTCCTCCTGCCTTCAGGACACTGCTACCTGGATGTCCCGCTGACACCACCGATTCCTAGCCCGTTGCTGGATAGGGATTGTCTATCTGTTGCCGAATTGGACTTTCCAAGGGCTTGGTACAGTGCTCTGCACAGAGCAAGCGCTCAATAAATACAATTGAATGAACGAATGGATGTCCCGCTGACACCTCAAATTTACATCTTCACAGCAGCACACCCTATCTTTCTACTCAAACCCCATCCTCCTCCAGACTTTCCCATTATTGCAGACGGAACCACCATCCTCCGTCTCACAAGCCCGTAACCTTGGCATTATCCTCGACTCCTCTCTCTCATTCAACCCACATATTCAATCTGTCACCCGATCTTGTCGGTTTCAGCCTGCACGACATCGCTAAAATCTTCCCGTTCCTCTCCACTGAAACTGATACCATGTTGATCCAAGCAATTATCCCATCCCAACTTGGACAACTGCATCAGCTTCGTTGCTGACCTCCCTGCCTCCTGCCTCTTCCCACTTCAGTCCAAACTTCACTCTGCTGCCCGTTCATTTTTCTAAAACAAAGTTCAGTTCATGTTTCCCCACCCAAGAACCTCCAGTGGTTGCCCATCCATCTCCGCATCAAACTCCTTACCGTGGGTTTTAAAGCAATCACTGTGCCCCCTCCTATTAAAATAGGGTTATTCTACTAAAACCCAGCACTTTCACTTGGCTCCTCTAAATCCAACTTACTCCCTGTATCTCGATCTTGTCAATCTTGTTGCCTATTCCTTGGCCAGGTCCCGCCTCTGGCCCGGAACTCCCTCCCTCTTCATATGCAACAGATGATCGCTCTGCCCACCTTCAAAGCCTTATTTAAATCATATCTCCTCCAAGAGGCCTTCCCCGACTTAGCCCTCATTTCCTCTTCTCCCATTCCCTTCTGCGTCCCCCTCACATTTGTATTTATCCCCTTTATTCACCCCACCCTTAGCCCCAAAGCGCTTACGCTCCAATCTGACTTATTTTAATGTCACTCTCCCCCTCCAGACTGTAAGCTCCTCGTGGGTAGAGAACGTGTCCACCGTCTCTGTTGCATTATACTCTCCCAAGTGCTCAGAACAGTACCCTGCACCCAGAGAACGCTCAATAAATACAATTGATTGATTGGGTGGGTACCTGGTTGGGGTGCAGGCAGACACAGTTGATGGGGGCATTCACCTGGAAGATCCGCTGACACTGTAGGTTGCGAGACCTGCAAGGAACCTGAGGTTGGTGCTGGACCCTGGGGGGCCGAAGGGGAGGCCGCGCTGCCCTGTGCGCCCTGGGTTTAGGACTCGGTTCTTGCCTTGGTCAGGAGCCAGAGCTGGTGGTCTCACGAGGTCTGTTTTGTCCCCCATAGAGAGGAGTGTGGGGATCTCTGAGGAGTCGAGCCCAGAGACCCAGAATCTGGAGACCCAGAGCTCAGGGCGCAGAGACCCAGAGACGGAAGGCCTAGGGCTGAGAAGCCCAGGGAAAGGGGTGGGTGGAGCAGGTCTGGACAGAGGAAGGGTCTGGCTTAGAGGGTCTCCAAATCCTCCCCAGACCACAGCCCTCTCCACCTTCAAAGTCTCCTGAAATCCCACCACTGCCAGGAAGCCTGTGACGGGGCAAATCCTTGAACCTCTCTAGGCTCCGTCTTCCCCCTGTCCCCCCCCCCCGCCCCCCCCTCACAGAGCGAGTCCTGGGAGAAGAAGGGGCCAAGTCCAGTGGGCTTCTCCTGGGATAGGCCCAGCATTCGGCACAGTGTCCCGTCTTCTCCCTGATGCTACTGATACCTGTTTACTTGTTTTAATATCTGTTTCCTCCCTTCTAGACTGTGAGTCCGTTGTGGGCTGGGATAGTCTCCATTTGTTGCTGAATTATACTTCCCAAGTACCTAGTACAGTGCTCTGCACACAGGAAGCACTCAATAGATGACTGAATGAACGCCGGCAGCCGGAGAGAGTGTGGACAGCGGCAGGAGGCGGGAGCTACCTGAGGTCCCAGATCCTGGCCATGCAGTCCTCCCCGCCCGTGTACATCCAGCGGCCGTCCTCGTGGAAGCCCACCGACGACACGTTCTTGCTGACGCCGTCGTAGTTGATGACGGGGTTGGGGTTGTTGGAGTTCAGGTCGTACATGCGGATGTGCTGGTAGCCTGGGGGAGGCCAAGCGGGACACGGGACATCCGGTCCTCACCGGTCCCCGCCTCGGCTCCCTCCCCAACCGGGGCAAGGGGAGAACCCGGCGGCAGCGGGCGGGGGGGACTCCCCAACCGGGAGTACGCCGGGAAGGCTGTGATGACCGCTGCCAGCGCCGTGACACCGATGAAGGGGGTCCCAGAGGGGCGGGTGGGGATGGGCTGGGGCTGAAGAGGTAGGGGAGTGGCCCAAACATACACTCGCCCTGCTCCAACCGAGCTGCCCCTGACACTATGGAGCTGGCACGGATGCCACCCTGGTCCTCCTCCCCCAAGGGCTTGCAGGAGGGGAGGGGCGGCCCGGGCAGGAGAGGCTGGGGCTTGGCAGGTCCCGGGCTCAGCAACGCCGGCACCGAGCCGGGCTGGCTCTCCCAAGGGGCTGTGGCCCACCATTCGATTTGACAATAATTCTGGGATGGTCTGTGGGGGACCCAGTGAGGCGAAGGTCTGGGGGACGGGTTTAGGCAGATGGTCTGAGTGGGCGTCCAGGTGAAGGGGAAGGGAAGGAGAAGGTGGTCCGTGGGAGGGCGAATGAGGAGAGAGTCTGTGGGAGGGTGCAGCGGGGAGGGTCTAAGGGGAGGGGAACAGGGAGGAAGGGGAACAGGGAGACGAGCACGGAGGCGGCGTGGGTACCTGCGGCGGCGACCATGCTGCGATCCGGAGTGATTTCCAGGGCGTTGACTTGCTGAGCACTGCGTTAAGGTTGGCGAGCATAGGGTCGCCAGGCTCACGGGATTGTTGGCAGTGGCAGCAGCGGTTTTCTGGGGGCCTGGCGATGAGCCCAATGGCGCCGAGGCGGAAGCTGCCCAGCCTCTCCGGGCCTCTCGGGAACTAACTAGAACTCTCTGGGCCTCTCTGGAACAATCCGAAGGACTCCTGAACTCTCGGGGGTGAGGGGGGTTGTGTGTCTTGGAAGTTCTCTGGAGCAATCTGGGGCTCTCCAAGGCTCTTGGGGGCTCTCTGGAACTACCCGGAACAATTCAGAACGTTCCGGACCTCTCCGGAACAACTTAAGGCTCCCCGGGGCCTGAAAGCTGGCAGGGCTGTCCTCGGGGAGGGTGGGGCAGCCTCAGAGGAGCTCAGCACTCAGAATGACAGGGGGCTGGGGTCAGGGGCTGCACCGGCCCCCTGGGGAGACCAGCGGGTCATTCTTCAGGGGGCCGCCCCCTGACCCCCACGTGACAGACAGTCTGCTGTATCTCCTCTGCCGTCCTGAGCCCTTCTGTAGCGGAGAACATGGAGATCTGCAGGGATCCCCTGCGGGACCGAGGACGGTCCCTCAGGCCGGGGACTGGTCAGTCCAAACGGGGGAGGTCGAGGCGGCTCCCGGAAGGCTAAGGGAAGACTTGCTTGTTGTTGCCAAGGCTCTCAACTCCCTTCACGTCTGACAGACCAGTAAGCTCCCTTTCTTCCAAGTTCTCCTAAAAAAAAAAAAAAAAAAAAAAATCCCATCTCCTCCAGGAAGCCTTCCCTTTCTAACCTCTCCTCTCCCAACCTATTCGCCCTCCCTTCTGCATCGTCTTAGCAGTTGGGTCTGTACCTCCTAAATGCTTTGATAGTTACCGACCCCTCACCTAAGAACTTACGAACAGATCGCTACACTGTGCTGCTTCCTCATCTGTAATTTATTTCGATATCTGCCTCCCCACTCTAGATGGAAGCTTCTTGAAGGCGAGGATCTTGGCTATCAACTGTACTGAATCACGCTCTTCCGAGAGCTCAGCACAGAGCTCTGCACACAGTAGGGGCTCGATCAATTGTATCGAGAGGTTGACTGGAGGATGGATCGGGGCCAAGCCCCCCCCCACCCTTTCCTGGCACTGTGTCTGGCGTCGCGGACCCCCTCGAGCCCTCTCCCAGGGGTCCCTGCGTGAGCAGCCGTTGGGGAGGGTCCCACTGGAAGGATACGGAGTCTTGGTGCTGCACGGTCCGCGTGCAGATGCCGCTGTGGGCCTGCCAGAACCGGACGGTGTGGTCATAGCCGGCCGTGGCCAGGATGACCGGGTCGCTGCCCACCGTGCCCTGAGAGGCGTTCATGACCTAGAGGTGAGAGCGAGGAGAGGCTGGTGTGGGTACCTGTGGCTGGGCCGGTCCTGGGCACACGGTCCCGGGAACGCCCCCGCCCATGGTCCCCAAAGCCCGCAGTGTGGCTTGAGGCCCAGTCTCTGCGCTAGGTGACCGGCTGTCCGGAGCTACACTTTAGTGTATGGGACCGCCAGGGAGGGGTGTGCAGGGGCTCAGGGACCCCTCTGAGTTGTGATGGACTTTGGCAAAATGGCAGTCTTGACATCATCACGTTGCACCACGAATCTGACGGAACACATGCGTTGACACGTGTCTCCTAGTCCGGCAACGGGAAAGGCTGTCTGAGGCCATCTTACTCGAGGCCGTGAAGTCCCCCATGCCATCCGTGGGCTAAGCCCCAGGCTGACCCTTCAGGGGCACAAGGTCTCTAGGTCAGCCTCCTCGCTGACCTCCCTGCCTCCAGCTCCACACTTCACCCTGCTGCCCCATCACTTTTTTAATGGTACTTGTTAATGGTATTTGCTATGTGTCAAGCACTGTTCTAGGTGCTGAGGTAGATACAAGGTAATCAGGTTGGACACGGTCCTTGTCCCACGTGGGCTCACAATCTTAACCCCCATTTTACAGAAGAGGCAACTGAGGCATAGAGAAGTGAAGTGACTCGCCCCAGGTCAAACAACAGGCTAGTGGAAGAGCCAGGATTAGAATCCGGGTCTTCTCCTCCTAAACCCGGGCTCTTTCCACTAGGCCATGCTGCTTCCCTACAAAATTTTCTAAAAAATTGTTCTGCGCACACCTCCCCACTCCTCAAGAACCTCCGGTGCTAGCGTCAAATCGAAACTCCTTATCATTGGCTTTAAGGAACTTAATCTGCTCTCTTCCTCCAACCTTACCTCACTGATATTCTACCACAATCCAGCCCGCACACTCTGCTCCTCTATCGCCAACCTTCTCAATGTATCTCGATCTCGGCTCACGTCCTGCCTCCGGCCTGGCACTCTCTCCCCATCTACGAAGCCCTGCTAAAATCAGATCTCCTCCTCTCTGATCAACCTCTCATTTCCCCATCCTATCTGCCCTTCCCTCGGCATCATTCTTGGGACTGTACCTGCTAAGTGCTTGGCTATTCACCCAACCTCCCAGCCCCACAGCACTTATGCCCACAGTCTTTTACTCTGCTGCTTCCCCTACCTATAATTTATTTCTGTGTCTCTCCCAGTAGACAGTAAGCTTCCTGATGGCAGTGATCGTTTCTGTGTACTCTATTTTACCCTCCCAAGCCCTCGGTACAGCACTCTGGACACAGTGAATACATTGCGATACACAGATTACGGCCGAAGACTGGACATTCTGGAAAAAATATATCCATAGAGTCCCTACGAATCGGAAACGACTCGACGACATAGGTGATATAATGTGTTAAGCGCTTTCTACGTGCCAAGCGCTGCAGTAGATACGGAGTAATCGGGTCCCATATGGGGTTCACAGTCTAAGTACGAGGGAGACCGGGTATTGAATCCCCATTCTGCCGATGAAGGGACTGAGGCCCAGAGAAGTGAAGTGACTTGCTCAAAGCCCGCGCAGCAGGTAAGTGGCAGAGCTGGGGGATTAGAACCCAGGTCCTCGGCCTCAGTGTTCAGTAAATACCACAGATTGATTGACTGAGTGACAGAAGGGGGGTGGGTATCAGTGGGTGAGTTTGGGATCACAGAGCAGGCTGACAAACAATGAACTCCTGGGCATTCCCAGCTTGCAGCTCTGCTCAGAGCATCGTGGCAGGGCTGGGAGGGGCCCTCAGGAGGAGGATGGACGACAGCAGGAATCCCCAACAGCTGCCGGGCGCAGAGCTGACACTGGAAACCCCAAAGCTGGGAGGGTAGAGCGAGCGTTTTATGGACACAGAAAACAACGCAGCGTGGCCTAGCGGAAAGAGCCCGGGCCTGGGAGTCACAGGACCTGGGTTCTAATCCCACCACTTACCTGCTCTGTGACCATGGGCCTCATTCCACTTCACTTCTCTGGTCCTCCGTTATCTCATCTGTAAAATGGGAATTAAGACCGTGAGCCCCATGTGGGACATGAACTGTGTCCAACCTCATTAGCCTTTATAATAATAATATTGATTCATTCATTCAATAGTATTTATTGAGCGCTTACTATGTGCAGAGCACTGTACTAAGCGCTTGGAATGTACAAATCGGTAACAGATAGAGACGGTCCCGGCCCTTTGACGGATTTACAGTCTAATTGGGGAAAAAATATGGAATGCTTCACGTATTTGCGTGTCATCCTTGCACGGGGGCCATGCTAATCTTCTCTGTATCGTTCCAATTTTAGTATATGTGCTGCCGAATGGTATCTGTAAAGCGCCTACTCTGTGCCAAGCACTGTCCTAAGCGCTGGGGGAGATGCAAGGTAATCAGGTTGCCCCACGTGGGGGTCAAGGTCTTAATCCCCATTTTACAGAAGAGGACACTGAGGCACAGAGAAGTTAAGTCACTTGCCCGAAGTCACAGGGCCCAGAAGTGGCCGAGCCGGGATTAGAACC
Source organism: Ornithorhynchus anatinus (assembly GCF_004115215.2). NCBI lineage: Eukaryota > Metazoa > Chordata > Mammalia > Monotremata > Ornithorhynchidae > Ornithorhynchus > Ornithorhynchus anatinus. The sequence goes on from NC_041729.1 coordinate 1,151,743, forward strand.
CATGACTTCCGACTCCCAAGGTCGTGCTCTTTCCACTAAGCCACGCTGCTGTATCTACCCCAGTGCTTAGTATAGTGCCTGGCACACAGTAAATGCTTAATAAAGCAGTATGGCCTACTGGATAGAGCACGGGCCTGGGAGTCACAAGAATCTGGGTTCTAATCCTGGCTCCGCCACTTGGCTGCTGGGTGACCTTGGGCAAGTCACTTCACTTCCTCTGTGCCTCAGTTACCTCATCTGTATAATGGGGAATAAGACTGAGATCCCCATGTGGCTTAGTGGAAAGAGCCCGGCCTCGAGAGACAGAGGTCGTGGGTTCTAATCCAGACTCCGCCACTTGTCTGCTGTGTGACCTTGGGCAAGTCACTTAACTTCTCTGGGCCTCAGTTACCTCATCTGTAAAATGGGGATTAAGACTGTGAGCCCCACGTGGGACAGCCTGATTCCCCTGTGTCTACCCCAGCGCTTAGAACAGTGCTCGGCACATAGTAAGCGCTTAACAAATACCAACATTATTATTATTATTAAATATGGGGATTAAAAAATGTGAGCCCCATGTGGGACAATCTGATTACCCTGTACCCACTCCAGCGCTTAGAACAGTGCTCTGCTCATAGTAAGCGCTTAACAAATTCCATAATTAATTAATGTGGGACATGGATTGTGTTCAACCTGATTAGCTTCTATCTACCCCACAGCTTGGTACAGTGCCTGGCACACAATAAGTGCTTCCCGAATACCACAATTATTATTGAACACCACAATCATCATCATCACCCAAATCTCAGCCAAGGCTGGGACTCAGTCCCCGAGGCCAGGTCCGCATGGTGCCCCGCTACGCAAAAAGGAGTTTCAAAAAGGTCGTGAGGTAAGAAGCAAAACGGAAGACAGCGCCAGGCGCTGCAAATGCTCCCCCAGTTAGACTGTGAGCCCGTCACTGGGCAGGGATTGTCTCTATCTGTTGCCGAATTGTCCATTCCGAGCGCTTAGTCCAGTGCTCTGCACATAGTAAGCGCTCAATAAATACTACTGAATGAATGAAATGCTTTTAACGACATTCCAAGGGCCAGTCGTGCACGTCTGCACGATGTGGCTGGGATGGAGGGTCCTGCACTGGCCTCTCCAGCCACAAGATGGATCGCTCCATCAGCGTTATTTCCTGAGCACTTACTTCGTGCAGAACTCCGGACCACGAGCTTGGAGAATACAAAAGGGTTAGCGGAAATGATCCCTGCCTCCGAGGAGTTTACAAACTGATATAGGAGACAGACGCTAAAATTAATTACAGATTGGGGAAGCGTCCGGGTGTAAAGATACATACACAAATATACATCAATGCTCTAGGGCAGAGGGTGGAGGTGAACGTCAAAGGACTTCCAGAGTGTAGACCTAAGAGCACAGGCAACCCAGAGGGAGAAGGAAGAGGAAGAACACACACCCACATCACAGATTGTAGTGAGGTTGTAAGGGTACAACTGACAGGATTTGGGGACAGACTGAACATGTGGGTTGAATGTTTGAGTGAAGTGACTGAGAAGTGAGTCCAGGATAATGCCAAGGTAATGGCCTTTCTAATAATAATAATAATAATATTGGTATTTGTTAAGCGCTTACTGTGTGCCGAGCACTGTTCTAAGAGCTGGGGTAGATACAGGGTCATCAGGTTGTCCCATGTGAAGCTCACAGTCTTAATCCCCATTTTACAGATGAGGGAACGGAGGCAGCGAGAAGTGAAGTGACCTGCCCAAAGTCACACGGCTGACAGGTGGCAAAGCCGGGATTAGAATCCATGACCTCTGATTCCTTAACCTGGGCTCTTTCCACTGAGCCCCGCTGCTTTCTGAGACAGGGAGGACAGTGGTGCTGTCTACAGTGATGTGAAAGTCACGGTGGGGACACTGGGTGAGAGGATGAGTTTTATTTTGGACAAGTTACGTTTGAGTTTATTACTATTTATTTTTATCTGTAGTATTCGTTAAGCACTTACTATGTGCAGAGCACCGTTCTAAGAGCTGGTGTAGATACAGGGTAATCAGATTGTCCCTCGTGAGGCTCACAGTCTTCACCCCCATTTTACAGATGAGGTAACTGTCACACAGCTGACAAGTGGCAGAGCTGGGATTCGAACCCATGACCTCTGACTCCCAAGCCTGGGCTCTTTCCACTGAGCCACGCTGCTTCCGAGTTGTCAGTGGGACATCCAGGTAGCGATGTCCTGAAGGCAGGAGAAGCAGCTTGGCTGGGTGGCTAGAGCCCGGGCCTGGGAGTAAGAAGGATCTAATAATAATAATAATGTTGGTATTTGTTAAGCGCTTACTATGTGCAGAGCACTGTTCTAAGCGCTGGGGTAAACACAGGGGAATCAGGTTGTCCCACGTGGGGCTCACAGTCTTAATCCCCATTTTACAGATGAGGGAACTGAGGCACAGAGAAGTTAAGTGACTTGCCCACAGTCACACAGCTGACAAGTGGCAGAGCTGGGATTCGAACTCATGAGCCCTGACTCCACTGCGCCACGCTGCTTCTCATCCCTGCTCCACCACTTGTCTGCTGTGTGACCTTGGGCAAGTTGCTTCACTTCTCTGTGCTTCAGCTACCTCATCTATAAAATGGGAACGAAGACTGTGAGCCCTATACAGAACAGGGATTGTGTCCAACCCGATTTGCTTGTATCCACCCTGATGCTAGTAAAGTGCCTGGCACATACTAAGCACGTAATAAATAGCATAATAATTATTATTGCGTTAATTGGGTTGGATGCAGTTCCTGCAGTGCTTACAGTCTTAATCCCCATTTTAGAGATGAGGTAACTGAGGTCTCACAGTGGACAAGTGGTAGAGCCATGCTGTTCCCCTATCCCAGCGCTTAGTACAGTGCCTGGCAAAAAGGAAGTGCTTAACAAATTACCCTAAGAAAGCCTTATTAACATCACTTCTCCAAGAGGCTTTCCTCAACTATATCCTCATTTCCCCTAATCACTCTCCCTTCTGTGTAGGCCCTTTTACTTGGATTCGTACCCTTTATTTGCTCTCCGCTAAGCCCCAAAGCAATTATGTACATATCTGTAATTTATTTTGTCTCCCCCTCTACACTTTAAGCTCCTTATGAGCAAAGAACTGTTTCTCCTTGATGTGCTCCCTTCATTCACCGCCTCCCAAGCCCCACAGCGCTTAGGTACACACCTGTAATTTTATTTATATTAATGTCTGCCTCCCTCTCTAGGCAGTAAGCTCGTGGTGGATGGGGAATGTGTGTGTTATATTATTTTATGTACTCTCCCGAGTGCTTAGGACAGTGCTCTGCATACAGTAATAATGTTGGTATTTGTTAAGCGCTTACTATGTGCAGAGCACTGTTCTAAGCACTGGGGTATACAAGGTAATCAGGTTGTCCCACGTGGGGCTCACGGTCTTAATCCCCATTTTACAGATGAGGTAACTGAGGCACAGAGAAGTGAAGTGACTTGCCCACAGTCACACAGCTGACAAGTGGCAGAGCCGGGTTTCGAACCCATGACCATAATAACAATAACTGGCATATAATAATAATGACGATAATTGACATATTTGTTAAGCGCTGGGGTAGATTCATGATAATCTGGTCCTTCATGGGGCCCACAGTCTATGGAGGGAGAAGAGGGACTGAATCCCCATTTTGCAGATGAGGGAACTGAGGCACAAAGAAGTTAAGTAACTTCATTCATTCATATTTGAGTGCTTACTATGTGCAAGGCAGTGTACTAAGCGGCACTTGGGAGAGTACAACAGTAAAGAGACCCAATGCTCTGCTCACAATGAGCTTTGAGTCTAGAGGGGGAGACAGACATGCAATAAATGAATTACAGATATTCATTCAATCATATTTATTGACAGCTTACTGAGTGCAACACACTATACTAAGCACTTGGGAGAGTACATTATGACAATATACAGTGACATTCCCTGCCCACAACGAGCTCATAGTCTAGAGGGGGAGACAGGCGTTATCATAGATAATAGAGGAATGAATAAAGAAATGACAGATAGGTACCTAAGTGCCGTGGGGCTGGGGGCGCGGTGAATGAAGGGAGCAGGTCAGGGCGACGCAGAAGGGAGTGGCCGAGGAGGAGAGCTTAGGCAGGGAAGGCTTCTCGGAGGAGATGGGCCTTCGATAAGTAGCAGGATAGTGTAGTTGATAGGGCACTGGCCTGGGAATCAGAAGATCATGGGTTCTTATCCTGGCTCCACCACTTGTCTGCTTCCCCCGATTAGACTGCTTCCCCTGTCAAAGGGCAGGGACTGTCTCTGTTACTGATTTGTACATTCCAAGCGCTTAGTCCAGTACTCTGCACATAGTAAGCGCTCAATAAATACTATTGAATGAATGAATGCTGTGTAACCTTGGGCAAATAATAATAATAATAATAATAAGGTTGGTATTTGTTAAGCGCTTACTATGTGCAGAGCACTGTTCTAAGCGCTGGGGTAGATACAGGGTAATCAGGTCCCACGTGGGCCAACCTGATGACCCTGTATCACCCCCAGCGCTTAGAACAGTGCTTTGCACACAATAAGTGCTTAACAAACGCCATTATTATTATTATTAAAATGGGGATGGAGACTGTGAGCCTCACATGGGATACCAACATTATTATTACTGGGGACCAACCGGGAGGCGTTATTCCAGCTTTCCCCTGCAGGGGGCAGTCAGCCAAGAGGCTGCTGCAGGGAGAACTGCGCGTGCGCAGTGCCGAGAATAAACGGGAGGGGGTCAACAAGGCGCATGCGCGGCTGCCCCTAGGCCCGGGAAAGGGGCGTCGGGGGCGCCGCCGCTGAGGCGATTCCGCCCCGGTCTCCGTCCAGTCCTCGGCCGATTCCCCACCACAGACCCTCCCTCCGCGGCTGCTTCCCCAGCCTCCCGAGCTCGGGGAGGGACCGGACGCCGGTGTGTGTGTATGGGGGGGAGGGGGCCGTACCTCGCTGCTCCGCTCCCGCGCCGCCGGGGCTCAGTCCGGAAGGGCGAGGCGGAACGAATCGATAGACGGGCGGGGCCGGGGGGGACGCGCAGGGGGAGAAGCCGAGCGCAGACTCATCGATCGGAGCCGGCGCCTGCGCAGTCAAGCCGGGGGGGGCGAGACCAAGTCGGGGGCGGGGGGGGGGAGGCTCTGGGCGAGACCAAGCGGTGGGCGGGAGGGGGGAAGGAGGGAAAGAGGGGCAGGGACAGGAGGTTGTCGTCGAGGGAAGGCGCGAAGGGACCGGGCCTCCTAATTACGGTGTCAGTGGTCGAGCTGGAAACTCCCCATCCCACCCTTTTGCAACATTTTGGCTACAAAACCAGGCAGGTGGGGCTCGCTGGGCTCGTGGTTTTTCCTTGGCAGGGCCCAGGGGGGTCACAGGCTTTGGAGTTGGAGAGAGGAAGGGCTGCAAGGCCCTGGTTTGGGGCAGAGGGTGAGGATGCCCGAGGGCACGGGAATAGTCTGAGCCAGGGGGTAGGGAAGCATTCGTTCATTCTGGCGGATTTAGTGAGCGCCGACTGTGTGCAGAGCACTGGACGGAGCGCTTGGGAAGTGCAGTTCAGCAACAGATAATGATGATGGCGTTTGTTTAGCGCTTACTGTGTGCAAAGCACTGTTCTAAGAGCCAGCAACAGATAATACTAATGATGATGGCGTTTGTTTAGCGCTTACTGTGTGCAAAACACTGTTCTAAGAGCTGGGGGAGATCCAGGATAATCAGGTTGTCCCACCTAGGGCTCACAGTCTTCATCCCCATTTTACAGATGAGGGAACTGAGGCACGGAGAAGTGAAGTGACTTGCCCAAGGTCACACAGCTGACAATCGGCGAAGTCGGGATTAGAACCCATGACCTCTGACTGCCAAACCCGGGCACTTTCCACTGAGCCACGCTGCTACTCTGATAGAGACCATCCCGGCCCCCAATGGGCTCGCGGCTCTAGAAGGGTGGAGGCAGGCATCCAAACAAGTCAAATTGTATATTCCAAGCGCTTAGCACGGTGCTCTGCACATAGTAAGCGCTCAATCAGTACTATTGAGTGAATGAACAGGCAGCAGCATCACGGAGTGGCTAGAGCCCGGGCCCGGGAGTTAGAAGGTCACAGTTTCCAATCCCCACTCCTCCACTTCTCTGCTGGGTGACCTTGGGCCGGTCACTTCACTTCTCTGTACCTCGCTTCCCTCATCTGGAAAATGGGGATGGAGGCCGGTGAACCCCACGTGGGACAGGGTCTGTGTCCAACCCGATTTGCTTCTGTCCACCTCAGCGGTTAGTACAGTGCCTGGCACATAGCACTTAACAAATGCTGTTATTATTATGTTATTATATATTATTATTATAACAGAGCAGCGTGGCTTAGTGGGAAGAGCCCTGGCTTGGGAGTCAGAGATCAAGGGTTCTAATCCCGGCTCCACCACTTGTCAACCGTGTGACTTTGGGCAAGTCGCTTCACTTCTCTGGGCCTCAGTGACCACATCTGTAAAATGGGGATGAAGACTGTGAGCCTCACGTGGGACAACCTGATTACCTTGTATCTACCACAGCGCTTAGAACAGTGTTTGATACATAGTAAGCGCTTAACAAATGCCATAATGATTATTATAGAAGCAGCATAGCTTAGTGGAAAGAGCACGGGCTTGGGAGGCAGCGGTCGTGAGTTCTATTCCCGGCTCCGCCACTTGTCAACCGTGTGACTTTGGGCAAGTCGCTTCACTTCTCTGGGCCTCAGTGACCTCATCTGTAAAATGGGGATGAAGACTGTGAGCCCCACGTGGGACAACCTGGTTACCCTGTATGTACCCCAGTGCTTAGAACGGTACTTGGCACATAATAAGCGCTTAACAAATACCACCATTATTATTATTATTATTGTTACAACCTAGCAGAGTCGGTAGACACGTTCCCTGCCCACGACGAGTTTACAGTCTAGAGCCAGAGGATTTAACAGGGTGGGTCCAGAGGTGGGGGGCTGCAGAGGGTGGGCCCAGGTGCGGGGGGATGCGGGAGGAGGGTCCAGTGTCCGTCTCATCGTTCGGACCGATTCCTGACGGCCAACGCATCGTCAGCCCTGGCCGAGTTCCTCAGCCTCCACCCCCTCGAGGATGAACTTCAATTCCGAAGCCATTTGGGCAAATCTTCCCCAATTAATCCCCATCTCTGCAGTCCTGTCAGCTCCTGGCGTTTCTGGATTGGTTTTTGCCCCCCTGTGCGCTTGGGTAAATTTGCGTAATGAACCGTACAGTCAGTGATTTACTCTAATTTCTCTTATAATTATTTTTTCTGTCTCCTTCAATGGAGCTAAACTCCTTGTGGGCAGAGAACACATCTCGTGATTCTGGTGTACTTTCCCAAGCGCCTATTACAGTGCATTGCATCCAGGAAGCACTCAGTAAATACTCTTTTAACTCTCTATTTTTATTATTATTAATATTATTATATTGGTTTATCTTATTAATTTTCATTACCCTATAAATTCTCTTACGTTTGGCTGCCCATTCGAGTGTAAGCTCCTCGTGGGTAGGGAATGTATCACTTCCTTGCTTAGTACTTTTCCCCAGTGCTTAGGACACTGTACTGCACCCATCATCATCACCAATGCTAATTATTGAGCGCTTACTGTGTGCAGAACTCTGTACTAAGCACTGGGAGAGTACAGTAGAGTTGGCAGAAACGTTCCCTGCACCCAGCAGGCAGTCAATAAATGCTATTAGTCAGTCACTTGTATTTATTGAGTGCTTACAGTGTGCAGAGCACTGTACTGAGGACTTGGGAGAGTACAAAGGAACAATAAACAGACACATCCCCTGCCCACAGTGAGCTTACACTGTAGAGGGGGAGATAGACATTCACTTAAATAAATTACAATACATAAGCGTTGTGGGGCTCCCTGCTGCTACTGTTAGGACTCCAACCCTTTTTCCCTCCCCACCTCCCGTGGCTGAGCACAGACAGCACCCGGCCAGGTGGACAAGGCTCCTCGAAGTGTAATCTCTTTGTGGGCAGGGACTTTATGTCATGATTCTGTTGCAAGTCTACCCAGCGCCTAGTACAGTGACTTGCAGAGAGTAAGCACTCAATAAATACTACTGGTTGGGTTGTGTGCAGCACAGTGCGAGACACTCAATATACACCATTAATGCCTGCGAGGACCTGGGTTCTAATCCCGGCTCCCGTCTGCCGTGTGACCTTGGGCAAGTCGCTTCACTTCTCTGGGCCTCAGTTATCTCAACTGTAAAGTGGGGATTAAGAGTGAGCCCCATGCGGGACAGGGATTGTGTCCAACCCGAATTGCTTGTATCCACCCCAGCGCTTAGTACAGCGCCTGGCACATAATAACCCCTGAACAAATATTACATTATTTGATACCTACGTTACTTAAAATATACATTATTTACAATATAATATTAATAATAAATTTTAAAATGCTACTCCAAGGGCCAGGGAAGGCGGGGAGGATGGGTGCCCCATGGGAAGAGCCCAGGCAAGTCTCAGCAGAGTGGGGTGGTGGAGAAGAGGGCCCACGGGTTTAAGGTTGACAGGAAGCTGGGTTGAAATGATGCTAATTCAAGAACGCCACCGGGTAATAATGCCGTCAGCTCCCTGCTGAGGCGGATAAAAAATCTTTGTTAATAATAAGTTTCCCCGCTCAGGGGCCGGCTCCCCCCTCTTCAAAGCCACCCGCTGCCTCTCCTCCTCCAGCCCAGACCCGAGAAGTGAGCTACTAGAGGCCCGCCTCATGATGCAGTGGTACCGAGACAGTGCTTACGCGGCACCGAGCACTGGGGTAAACGCTGGGCTAGGTACGGGATAATCAGAGCGGACGCAGTCCCTGTCTCATCGCCATTTTACAGAGGAGGCAACTGAGGCCAAGAGAGGATCAGTGACTTGACTGGGGTCTCACACAGCAGAGCAGGGGCAGAGCTGGGATGTGGGCAGCGGTGAGGTGGGGAAGGAAGATGAGAGAGGGAAGGTGGAAGATGGGGGAGAGAAGATGGGGGAGGCAGGGGAGAGAGGAGATGAAGAGGGGAGGGAAGAGGAGGGGAGGGCAGGGGGGATATGGGAGGTGAACAGGGGAGAGAAGATGGAGGTGGGGATATGGGAGATGAAGAGGGAAGGGAAGATGGAGGAGGCGGGAGGGATATGGGAGATAACGAGGGGAGGGTATGGGAGATGAAGATGGGGAGGGTATGGGAGATGAAGATGGGGAGGTGGGGGGGATATGGGAGATGAGGGAGGGAAGATGGGGGGAAATGGGAGATGAAGAGGGAGGGAAGATGGGGGATATGGGAGATGAAGAGGGAGGGAAGATGGGGGGATATGGGAGATGAAGAGGGAGGGAAGATGAGGGAGGAAAGATGGGGGATATGGGAGATGGAGAGGAAGGGAAGATGGCGGGATATGGGAGATGAAGAGGGAGGGAAGATGGGGAGACAGTGGGGAGGGTATGGGAGATGAAGATGGGGAGGTGGGGGGATATGGGAGATGAGGGAGGGAGGGAAGATGAGGAAGGGAAGATGGGGGGATATGGGAGATGGAGAGGGGAGGGAAGATGGGGGGATATGGGAGATGAAGAGGGAGTGAAGATGGGGGGATATGGGAGATGAGGGAGGGAAGATGGGGAGGCAACGGGGAGGGTATGGGAGATGAAGATGGGAAGGTGGGGGGGGGGATATGGGAGATGGAGAGGAGGGAAGATGGGGGGATATGGGAGGAGGGGAGGGGAGGGAAGATGGGGGGATATGGGAGAGGGGAGGGGAGGGAAGATGGGGGGATATGGGGGAGGGGAGGGAAGATGGGGGAAAATGAGAGATGAAGAGGGAGGGAAAATGGGGGGATATGGGAGATGGAGAGGGGAGGGAAGATGGGGGGGGAAATGGGAGATGAAGAGGGAGGGAAGATGGGGCGATATGGGACATGAAGAGGGGAGGGAAGATGGGGAGACAGTGGGGAGGGTATGGGAGATGAAGATGGGGAGGTGGGGGGATATGGGAGATGAGGGAGGGAGGGAAGATGGGATATGGGAAGGGAGGGAAGATGAGGAAGGGAAGATGGGGGGATATGGGAGATGGGGGGGATATGGGAGATGAAGAGGGAGTGAAGATGGGGGGATATGGGAGATGAGGGAGGGAAGATGGGGAGGCAACGGGGAGGGTATGGGAGATGAAGATGGGAAGGTGGGGGGGGATATGGGAGATGGAGAGGAGGGAAGATGGGGGGATATGGGAGATGGAGAGGGGAGGGAAGATGGGGGGATATGGGAGATGGAGAGGGGAGGGGAGGGAAGATGGGGGAAAATGAGAGATGAAGAGGGAGGGAAAATGGGGGGATATGGGAGATGGAGAGGGGAGGGAAGATGGGGGGGAAATGGGAGATGAAGAGGGAGGGAAGATGTGGAGAGGTGGAGGGACGTTGTGGGGAGGGAAAGGGGGGAGAGAAGATGGGGAAGATGAATAGGGGAGGGAAGGTGGGCGGGAGGGGCAGGAGAGAAGATGGAGGTGAAGATGGGGAGAGGTGGGGGGAGGGAAGATGGCGGGGGTGCGGGAGAGAAGGTGGGGGAGGGGAGAGGGGAGGGAGGCTGCAGGGAGGAGAAGAGGGGGAGGGGGAGAAGAGAGCGGCCGCCGAACCCCGAGGCTGCGGCTTCCAACCGGGGGCGGGGGACACGGGGCTGCCGCCGCAAGCAATCATCCCGCAAATCATCCCGCAAATCCCGGCCTCGTCCTCCCGCGCCGGGGGCCGGAGCCCAGCAGGACGGACGGACGGACGGAGGGACGGAGGGACGGACAGAGCGAGGTGCGTGCCCGGCGGGGGCTGCAGGTCTCCCCCTTCCCCTCCCTCCCCCTGCCATCCCCAGCGGCAGGTGCGGGGGCAGGGCCCAGGCCCCAGCTGTCCCCGGCAGACGGAGGGGACCGCTGCCACCCCCCCGACCCAGACCCCAGACCCCAGGCCCCGGCACGGGGTCCCCGACCCCCCAAACCCGCAGCCCCAAGGGATCATCATAATAATGATGATATGTGTTAAGCGCTTACTATGTGCAAAGCACCGTTCTAAGCGCTGGGGAGATACAAGGTCATCAGGTTGTCCCATGTGGGGCTCGCAGTCTTAGTCCCCATTTGACAGACGAGGTCAATGAGGCCCAGTGAAGTGACTTGCCCAAAGTCACCGAGCTGACAAGTGGCAGAGTCCGGGATTAGAACCCACGACCTCTCCCCAGCCCGGGCTCTTTGCACTGAGCCACGCTGCTACAGGGGATGGTGGCGGGAAGCCCCCCATTCCCTCTGGCTGAGGACACCCCCTGATCTCACGACCCCCTGTGGCAGCCTCCTCTTTCCCCTTCTTTTAGGGGCCTGGGGCGCAGCCCCGCTTTAAGGGATGGGGTGGGGAGGGGGCTGGGGTCTCAGTTACCAGCTGATAACTGAGACCCCATGGAAGGGGGCGAATGACCCCCTCTCCCAAGCCCACCCACCCTTCCCCACCGGCCTGAGCCGGGGACAGGGCCCCGAAGTTGTGGGCGAAGGTGACCCTCCCTTCCTGCCAACAGAATCAATCCATCAGTGGTATGTCCTGAGCGCTTACGCTGTGCAGAGCACCGTGCTGAGTGCCCCCGGGGAGGACGGTACGGTCGATGATAATGGTATTCGTTAAGCGCCTACAATGTGCCAAACACCTTTCTAAGTCCTGGGGGCGATACAAGGTAATCCGGTTGTCCCACATGGGGCTCACGGTCTTCATTCCCATTTTACAGATGAGGTACCTAAGGCACGGAGAAGTGACGTGCCCAAAGTCACAGAACTGACAAGTGGCAGAGTCGAGATTAGAACCCGTGACCTCTGGCTCCCAAGCCCGGGTTCTTTCCACTGAGCCACGTTGCTTCTCAAAGATCTAGATCCATAAGGATATAGACGGGAAGACAGAAGTGAAAATAAGTTACCGTTAAGGAACGATGCGGAGTATAAGGAGATGAACACGAGGGTTGTAGGGGCCGAGGGTTGGTTGACTTTAATAATAATAATTAATAATTATGGTACTTGTTAAACACTTACTATGTGCCAAGCACCATTCTAAGCTCTGGGGCACTTAAGGGGTGGCTTACTGCAAAGAGCACGGGCCTGGGGGGGGGGTCAGAGGATGTGGGTTCTAATCCTGCCTCCGTCACTTGTCTGCTGTGTGACTTTGGGCAAGTCACTTCACTTCTCTGTACCTGTTACCTCATCTGTAAAATGGGGATTAAAAGTGTGAGCCCCCTGTGGGACAACCCAATTACCCTGCATCTACACAGTGCTTGGCACATAGTAAGCGCTTAGCAAATATTATCATTATCATTAAGGGGTGCGGATTTCATCCTCTAGACTGTAAGCTCATTGCGGGCAGGGAATGTGTCTGTTTATTGTTATATTCTCCCAAGTATTTAGAATAGTGTTCTACACACAGTAAGCGCCAATAAATACTGTTGACTGACTAAATAATAATAATAATAATAATAATAATGATGGTATTTGTTAAGCACTTGCTATGTGCCAAGCACTGTTTAAGCTCTGGAGCAGATACAAGGTTATCAGGTTGTTTACATAGATGCCAAGCACTGTGCTCAGTGCTAGGGCGAAGACCAAAAATCCGATCAGACGCGGGCTAACAATCTGAGGGAGGGAGAGCAGGGACCTTAGCCCCATTTTAGAGAGGAGGAAACTGAGGCTGGGAGAGTTTCAGTGATTTGCCCCACGTCACCCAGCACGTTGGGGTCTGGGGGTGGGAAGGTGGGTCAGAACTGAGTCTAGAACTCAGATCTCCCGACTCCCATCCCTGGGCTCTTGCCACACTGCTTGGAGCCCGTCAAAGGAAAGGAGAAGAAGCCCTCCACCAGACCACCCCCTTCCTTGCTGGCTGGTCTTTCTTTACCTCTCCTAGCTCTGGGGAAAGGACTGAGTGGGCTGGAAAAGCTTTGTTCTTGACTGTAAGCTCCTTGTGGGCAGGGACTGTGTGTTATATTGTTAGAGTGTACTCTCCCAAGCGCCTAGTACAGTGCTCCGCACACAGTAAGCGCTCAGTAAAAGGATTGATTGCCCGCCTGTCTGACTGACAACTGACTGGACTGCCCCGGGGCCCCTGGGGGATCCAGAGTCCAGTGCTCTGCACATAGTAAGCGCTCAATAAATACTACTGAATGAATGAATCCCCTGTCCTCTGGTGGCTCCCCCTGGAAGCTGGCTCGGAGACTGCCCGTGCCAGACCCGGGGTGACCGACCGGTCCGTGCTGCTGGGTTGGGGGGCATCGGGGTGGGGATCGGAGCAGAGAGGGCACCCCAGGAACACGGTGCCCGGGGTTGCACATTCAGACGTTGAGTTACACACAATTCTTCGGGTCCTTTGGGTGTTTGACCCCAACTCTGATCCCGGTGTAGCCCATAGAGCTGGTTCCTTTTTGTGGCTGGTGAGAGAGAGAAAGAGAAAGGATGTGAGCACGTGTGTGCACACTTGCATGCCCAGGCAGGCGAGCGTGCATACAGGTACACACAAGTGTGCATGTAATAGTAGTAGCAGAAGCGATGGTATTTACTGAGCACCCACTGGGCAGAGTGCACTTTACTGAGCACTTTGGACTCCTCTAGACCATAAGCTAGTTGTGGGCAGGGAACATATCTATCAACTCTGTTATATCGTAATGATGACGAAGAAGGCATTTGTTAAGCGCTTACTGTGTGCAAAGCACTGTTCTAAGTGCTGGGGGGATACAAGGTGATCAGGTAGTCCCATGTGGGGCTCACAGTCTTTATCCCCATTCTACAGATGAGGTAACTGAGGCACAGAGAAGTGAAGTGACTTGCCCAAAGTCACACAGCTGACAGGCGGCGGAGCCTGGATTAGAACCCATGACCTCTGACTCCCAAGCCCGGGCTCTTTCCACTGATCCACGCTTCCCAAGCACTTAGTAGAGAGCTCTGCACTTAGTAAGCACTCAATAAATAAGACCGACTGATTGATTTGGAAATTCAACCGTCTCCTAGCCCACAAGGAGCTTCCACTCTTCTGGGGGAGACAGACAGTATATATTCCTAAATAGTGTCACTGGGAGTAATGCAATTGAATTGCCGAATTGTACATTCCAAGCACTTAGTACAGTGCTCTGCACTTAGTAAACGCTCAATAAATTCTATTGAATGAATGAATCCTCATCATCAAAGGTATTCATTGAGCACTTACTCCGTACAGAGCACTGTATTTAGTGCTTTCATGAGTACAGTACGAAAGAGTTGATGGACATGTTCCCGGCCCACAGTAAACTTAAATTCTAGAGGGGGAGACAGGTATTAATATATGTGTGATATATAATTTACAGACATGTACATAAGGGCTATGGAGCTGAGGGTGGGGCAAATATCAAATGCTCAAAGGTCACAGATCCACGTGCACAGACGATGCAGAAGGGAGAAAGAGCTGGAGAAAAGAGGGCTTAATCAGGGAAGGCCTCTTGGAGATGTGACCTTAATACGGCTTTGAATGTTCAGGTGAATATATGAGAGTTTGTGTGAGTGTGAGCGTGTATGTACGTGTGTGTGTACACGTGTGTGTGTGTGTATGTGCAGGTGGCCTAGGATCCAGGCCTGAGCTGAGGTGGGGGGAGAGGGGCAGGGCAGGGAACCAGGATCCAGGTAGGGGCTAAGCTTGTTGTGGGCAGGGAATGTGTCTGTATTGTCGTATTGTCCTCTCCCGAGCGCTTAGTACAGTGTTTTGCATATAGCGTTCAATAAATACGACTGAAATAATGAAAGAATGAGCCAGGTGGCCAGAAATCTTGGGGGCAGTGGAAGTGGGCCCGCTGGTGGGGAGGGTGCTCAGCATCTCCGCCCCACCTCCCCTTCTTGCCCCTTCGCCCCTGGGCAGGCTGAGCTCTTCAGCAGCAGTAGCAATAGCAGGAGTCATTTCTGCCAGGCCTCGCTCTGGGCAGGGTTTGGCTCCAGGTGCGGGAGGGTGGGGCCCCTGCCCGAGGACAGGTGGTCCGACAGGTTGGCCCATTCGATCCTCCCTGTCTTCACCACTGCAGGGCTCCCTACCCCTTCCACTGAAGCTTCCTCTTCCTGTGCCGCGGGGGGCAGAGGGGTCACGGCGGCTGCCCGGGGCTGGGCGATGAGCACGGGTGCCGGGGGCTGCTGACGGAGGACGCTCACTGGGGCAGGCTGCCGCATCCGTCGTCTTCCTGCCCGGCTCAGGTACTGCCCTGCAGCGGTCCTGCCCCGCTCCGGGTCCTGCCCTGCTCTGGTCCTGCCCTGTTCCGTGTCCTACACGCCCCTCCAGGTCCTGCCCTGCTTCATGTCATTCATTCAGTCATTCAGTCGTATTTACTGAGCACTTACTATGTGCAGTTCATTCATTCAGTAGCATTTATTGAGCGCCTACTATGTGCAGAGCACAATACTAAACGCTTGGAATGTACAATTCGGCAACAGATAGAGACAATCCCTGCCCAACGACGGGTTTACAGTCCTGCCCCGCTCCGGTCCTGCCCCATCCAGTCATCTCCCCTGAGCTTTCTGGGAACTGGAGGGAAGGTGGCAAAGAGAGGGGGACGAAGCTTGGCGCTTTTCTGTCAGATTGGAGTTAAGAGCGGGTTAAGAGCGAGTTAAGCGCAGTTAAGTGAAAGGATCTGGCTCCGTGCCCGCCCTGCAGTTAACGTTACCCCCAGCACAGTGCCTCCAGACCCTGCCCCTCTCTTCCTGGTGCCTTCAGTCCCTGTCCGCTCTCCCCCTCGTGCCCATGGGGCCTACTCTCTCCCTCCCACTACCTCTGGGCCCTGCCCCTTTCCCCCCGTGCCCTAGGCCCCTGTCTCTCTCCCCTCAGTGCCCTCTTCTTCTCCCTCTCCCAGGTGCTCCTGGAAGTGCCCCTCCCCGTCCAAAGCCCATGTCCAGGCCCCAGGTGCCACTCTTCCCTGTGGGTCAGCCCAGCACCTGGGGGTTGTCCAAACCACCTCGCCCCTGGGAGCAGGACCACTAAACCACCCAGGAGGGGAGCAGGGGGCTGGGCAGCTGGCAAGGGAGGAGGAGGGAGGGATGCCTCCAGGGAGAGAGACCTCCTTTCCCTGCCCTCCCCCATGCCCCAGCCAGAGTAGGGGCAGAGAGGAGTGCCTGCCAGCCCCCTCCTCTGGGTTTTGGGAAATGGAAATGTGGGGAACTGGCCCACCCAAACGGCTACCTTACTGCTACAGGCTCTCGTTATATCCCAGCTAGACTACTGTGTCAGCCTTCTCTCTGATCTCCCTTCCTCCTCTCTCGCTCCGCTCCGGTCTATTCTTCACTCTGCCGCCCGGCTCATCTTCCCGCAGAAACGATCTGGGCCTGTCACTCCCCTTCTTAAACACCTCCAGTGGTCGCCTATCGACCTCCACTCCAAACGAAAACTCCTCACTCTAGGCTTCGAGGCTCTCCATCACCTCGCCCCTTCCTACCTCTCCTCCCTTCTCTCTTTCTACCGCCCACCCCGCACGCTCCGCTCCTCCGCCGCCCACCTCCTCGCCGTCCCTCGGTCTCGCCCGTCCCGCCGTCGACCCCCGGGCCGCGTCCTCCCGCGGTCCCGGAACGCCCTCCCTCCTCACCTCCGCCAAACTGATTCTCTTCCCCTCTTCGAAACCCTACTTAAAACTCACCTCCTCCGAGAGGCCTTCCCAGACTGAGCTCCCCTTCTCCCTCTACCCCCTCTACCGCCCCCCCTTCACCTCTCCGCAGCTTAACCCTCTTTTCCCCCCATCTCCCTCCGCTCCTCCCCCTCTCCCTTCCCCTCCCCTCAGCGCTGTACTCGTCCGCTCAACTGTATATATTTTCATTACCCTATTTATTTTGTTAATGAAATGTACATCGCCTCGATCGCCTCGATTCTGTTTAGTTGCCATTGTTTTTACGAGATGTTCTTCCCCTCGACTCTGTTTATTGCCATTGTCCTCGTCTGTCCGTCTCCCCCGATGAGACCGTGAGCCCGTCAAACGGCAGGGACTGTCTCTATCTGTTGCCGACTTGTTCATTCCAAGCGCTTAGTACAGTGCTCTGCACATAGTAAGCGCTCAATAAAGACTATTGAATGAATGAATGGGGAGGGTCCTGGGATCAGGAAACTCGGGGACGGAGCTCTCGGACCCCTGGACTGACCCCGCCTCCCCGTGCCCTCCCCAGCCCCGAGATGGCCTTTCAGAGAAACCAGAAGCTGAATCTGCTGAGGCTGGCCGTGCTGATCATCGTGGCTGTGGCAGGGGTCAAGTTCCTCTTCCGAGACAGGTGGGTGGTGGGGAGGTGAGTTGGAGAGGTGGGGGAACAGGGGAGGCAGGGGACAGTGCGGGGGGAGGGCGTGGGGAAGCTTTGAACAGGACCCAAACCTGGGTCAGCCCCTTCCCCCGAGCCGTCCCTCCCTTCTCTCCAGCCCGGGCCCGTGGCAGCCTGCCCTTAGGTTCCCGCTCTACTTGCAGCCCGTCGGCTCCGCTGGGGGCTGGGACACCCAGCTGGCCACGGGGGATGGAGAGGTGCCCCCGGCCCTCCCTGAAACCAGCTCTTGTGCCCCCAGCCTCACCCTGGAGCTGCATAAACACACAGGCCAAGATGGCGGGTTCTGGGGGCGGGCCAGGGGCTCCCATGAGGAGCCTCGGGCCCAGGGGCCACCCGGGGCCCCTCCCGCCGCCCAGCGCACCGATCTACGGCCGGAGCCGCCTCAGCGCCCACAGCGCCCGCAGAGCCCGGCGCTGAGCGGGGCAGAGACCAGGCTGGTCCATCTGGACCTGAAGGGGGCCGCCCCCAAGATCTCCTACCTAGAACAGGTGAGGGGCCGGCCGGGGGAGCTCACCACCTGGGAGCTGGACCCTTGCATGAGGCGGGGGCTGGCTGGCCGGGGTAGGATGACCCCAGCCCTGGGGGAGGAGGGGAAAGTGGGAAGATCCCAGAGTCCCCTCTTCCAGTCATCCCTGCTCCCTCCTGCCCCCGGAAGCCCCTGGGCCTTTCCTCCAAGAGGATTTATGTTGGCGGGGGTCAGAAGGTCACTGTTCAGAGCCAGCGGCTCCACTGGCCTCTTTTAGGCCTGAGCCCAGCAGAGAAGGAACCAGATTGAAATGTAGCAATCAATCAGTGGTATTTATTAGGTGCTTAATGTGTCTGAGCTCTTGAAGTTGGACACCTGGAAAAACTGCCCCATAGTGGAGCAAGGGAGGCTAGGAAGATGTCTGGGAATGTACGAGAGCAGATGTAGCCCTGCCCCTGGGGGCATATCAGCCTGGCAGCGGGGTGCATTAGTGCCAAGAGCAGCCCCGGGGGGCAAGTAAAAGCTGGGGTGGGTGGAGGGGCCAGGACGGATCTCGATTTGTGTGAAGGGCTATCAGGGAGGGTTTCCTGGAGGACCTAGTGGCAGTGACTAGTGGTGGCAGAAGCAGGAAGGGTGGGGACTCGGGGTTAGGATGGAGATGGAGGGAAGGGGATGAGGGAATCCCTGGGGGTGAGGGGAGGGGTTTGAGGATGTCTCTGGGGGCAAGGGAGGGGTGGTTCCTGGGGATGGGAGGCCCAAGAGTGGGGGTACTGGGTGGTAGATATGGAAGCTCCCGAGGGTGAGCGGAACTAAGATTTCAGGGGAGTCGGGGTCCCCTCTGCCTTCTCACGCTTACCCTCCTCCCTCCCCCCACCCCCAGCTCTTCCCACTGCTGTCCCAGCTGGGGGCAACCGGGGTGCTGGTGGAGTATGAAGACATGTTCCCCTTCCAAGGGGACTTGGGAATTCTCCGCTCCCCCTATGCCTACAGGTCAGAGGGCTGGGGCTGGAGGGAGGCCTGGGGTTGCCCCTCACCCTGGGGTTCTTGGGCTACAGGCAGAGGAAACCTGGGAGTCCAATGTCCCTGGGCTGCAGGGTGGGGTTTTCTCTTGCCGAGGGGGTGGGTCGGGGAGGAAGGAGAGGCAGGAGTAACCTTGGTGATGGGATGTGCTGAGCAGCCACCGGGTGCAGTGTACTGAGTGCACCGGAGAGTACCTCATAAGCAGGGGACCCGTTCCCGGCTCCTCAGGAGCTTGCCCAGAGGGGTTGGGGGCGATAGGTCTCCTGCAGAGCCGGCCGGGTGGTGTCGGGGCGTCCTCACTGGGCTCTGGGGTGGTCTGTGAGCCACAGTGAGGACGACATTGAGAAGCTGCAGCAGCTCGCCGCGCAGAACAAGCTGACCGTCATTCCCTTGGTGCAGACCTTTGGCCATGTAGAGGTACGCCCCCCCCGCCTCAATCGACCTGTCAGTCGACCCATCGATCAGCCGTCGCCGCTATTTACTGAATGCCCCCCGCCCGCAAGGAGCTGCCCCTCCCCACTGCTCGGTGCTCTTCCCGGGATGCTCCCACCCCTGGGTTGTTCCAGGAGGGGAGGGAGGGGGAATGTTGGGAGGGGTGGCCCTTGCCCCTGCCCCGGGAGCCCAGGCCCACGGCTCCCCTCCCCTACCCCGCAGTTCATCCTGAAGCACGGGCGGTTCCAGCACCTGCGCGAGGGTAGCGCGTTACCCCAACAGCCTGAACCCGCACGCGCCGGGCACGTGGACCTTGCTGCGGGGCGCTGCTCACCCAGGTCATGGACCGGCACCGCCCAGGCCGCTGGCTGATACTCGGTGCCGATGAGGTCAGCCCCTGCCCCGACCTGCCTTGCCGGCCGTGGCCGCGGATCGATCCAGCCGTCGATCGTATTTATTGAGAGCTTACCGGTTGTGCAGAGCACTGTCCTAAGCATTTGGGAGGGTCGCTGTAACGGAGTTGGGGGATGGGCCGAGGTCACGCGGGAGGGCTGACCTCTGGCCCCCGACCTGGGCCCTGCCCATCCCTCCCCATCTGCAGGTTTTCCACCTGGGGGAGGGTGGTGGACTCGAAGACGTGGCTGGGCACCACGGCGGGGACGTGGACCACATGTACCTGGGCCACATCCGCGAGGTCGTGACCTTCCTGACCGGCCAGTACCCGGGCCTGCGGCTGCTGCTCTGGGATGACATGCTGCGCAAGATCCCCGCTCAAGTCATCCGAGGCAGGCGAGGCCGCGTGGGGGAAGGGGAGGGGGGGGCGGGGCCAGTCGAGCAGGAGCTGGGGGGCTGAGGTCGGGGCCAGCTGGGTGGGCTTGCGTTTGGCCTTGCCAGGGGTGTGGCGGGGATGGGGGGGGGGGGGGGCGAATCAAGGGGAACTTTCCCCTTTTTCCCTCTCTTCCTTCCTCTCCCCTTCCTACTCTCCCCTCCCTTTCCCTGCCCTTCCCCTCATCTCACCGGGTTCATGCACATCCAGCTCAGGCTCTTTGCTCCTCCCCAAGTTCTATACCCCCCCGCGCCCCCAACGACATCCTAGGTTCTGTGCTCCACCCTAGGTTCTTCATTCATTCAGTCGTATTTACTGAGCGCTTACTGGGTGCAGAGCACTGTGCTAAGCGCTTGGAGAGTACAATTCGGCAACAGATAGAGACAATCCTTACCCAACAGTGGAGGTTCTGTGCTCCCCCACCCCACTCTCCTGGGTTCCTTGCTCTTTTCCAGGCCTGTATCCCCCTTACCCCACCCTCCTGGGTTCTTTATTCCTCCCTAGGTCCTGTGCCCCCCGCCTCACCCTCCCATATTCCAAGCTCCCGCCTCTTGGGTTCTGTAGGGTTCCATGCTCTGTCCCCACTGACCCAGAGGCCTTGTTGGTTTCAGAATCTGGGATCACCCAACATGCAGCTCCTGTGCTGTGGTTCTACACCCCGGACTTGGACACGGAGCAGATAGGTACAGGACGGTACAGAGGCCTGCTGGGCTGGGGGTGGGTCTGGGGCAGGGCAGGCTGAGGACCCAGGATTGGGAAGGCAGGCAGGGCTTGTTGGGGGCAGGAGTAGAGGAGGCTCTGGGCCTGGGTCTACGGGCCTGGGGGGAGGGGTTCAGGGCCCAAGCTGGGAGAGCGGCAACCCCGAGAGGGGCTTGAGCTGCCCCGCTGACTGGAAAGGGTGGGGTCCAAGATGGGCTGGGTGGCGAGGGTCCGCCCCCCCCTTCCCTGCCCCGGCCCTGGTGCCCGGTCTCCGATCTCCGGTCTTCCCCAGGGAAGATCATCACCAAGTACGCAGAGAGCGGCTTCAGCACGGTGTGGTTTGCCAGTGCATTCAAGGGCACCACAGGCCCCGCGCAGATGTGGACTCCTCTCAATCACCACCTCAAGAACCACCTGAGCTGGCTGAAAGTCATTCAGGCTATGGCCAAGTTCCCAACCATCCAGTACCAGGGCATTGTGCTGACTGGTTGGCAGAGGTGACCGGGGTGGGAGTAAGGGCTGGGGGCAGTGGGTCGGGCAGGGGGCAGAGGAGGATGGGCTGGGGCAGTGGGCAAGAGGGGCAGGGGCTGGGAGCAGTGGGGGAGGGGGCATGTAGTAGGGCAGGAATTGTGTCTACCAATTCTAGAGTACTATAATCAAGCAGTGGTATTTGATGAGCTCTTAGAGTGTGTAGGGTGCTGGATCTAAGCATCTGGGGGAGTTCAGTACATAAGGAATTTACAATCTAGATGGGCATCTCCCCATTTAAAAACATTTCAGATACATATATATATTTAAGTGCTGTAGGGCTGAGGGTGTGGTGAGTGTCAAGGGCTTAAAGGACACAGATCCAATTGCACAGTCATTGTAGAAGGGAGAAGGACTGGGGTAGATGAGGCTTTAGTCACAGAAGGCCTCTTGGAGAAGTTGGGATTTTAACAAGGCTTTGAAGGTGGGAAGAGTTAGTGGTCTGTCGGATATGAAGGGGGAGGGTGTTCCAGGCAAGAGGCAGGACGTGGACGAGGGGTCGGCAGTGGGATAGACGTGATTGAAGTATAGTAAAAAGGTTAATATTAGAGGAGCGAAGTGTGCAGACTGAGTTGTAGTAGGAGAATAGGAGGTGAGGTAGGAGAGGGCAAGTTGTTTGAGTACTTGACTGCTAGTCAATGGGTAAGAGTTTCTGTTTGATGTGGAGATGGATGGGCAACCACTGGAGGTTCTTGAGGAGTGGGGAGAAATGGCCAGAACTTCGAATTAGAAAAATCATCTGGGTAGATGAATGAAGTATGAACTGGAGTGGGGAGAGACAGGAGTCAGGGAGGTCAGCAAGGAGGCTGATGCAGTAGTTAAGGCAGGAGAGGATTAGTGCTTGGATAGGTATAGTAGCAGTTTGGATGGATGGATGCTTAGTCCAGTGTGCTCTGCACCAAGTAAGTGCTCAACAAATACCATTAATCGAGTGGCAAGGGTGGGTTTTAGCAGTGTTATGAAGGTAGAATCGATAGGGTTTCGTGACAGAAGGAATATGTAGGTTGAAAGAGATGAGTCGGGGATTATGCCAAGGTTACAGGCAAGGGAGACAGGGAGACTAATGGTGCTGTCTGCAGAGATGGGGAAGACAGTATTTGGGTGGAAAGATGAGTTCTACTTTGGACTTACTAAATTTGAAGTGTCAGTGGGACCTCCAAGTAGAGATGTCCTGAAGGCAGGAGGAAATGCAAGGCAGCGGAGAAGGTGAGAAGTCAGGACTGGACAGCAGGTTTGGGAATCACCACTGGAGAGATGGCAGGTGAAGCCATAGGTGAGTTTGAGTCCTCCAAGGGAGTGGGTGTAGATGGAAAATAGAAGGGGACCCAGAATAGAGAAGCAGCGTGGCTCACTGGAAAGAGCACGGGCTTTGGAGTCAGAGGTCATGGGTTCGAACCCCGGCTCTACCACTTGTCAGCTGTGTGACTTTGGGCAAGTCCCCACTTAACTTCTCGGTGCCTCAGTTACCTCATCTGTAAAATGGGGATTAAGACTGTGAGCCCCACGTGGGACAACCTGATTCCCCTGTGTCTACCCCAGCGCTTAGAACAGTGCTTGGCACATAGTAAGCGCTTAACAAATACCAACATTATTATTATTATTATTAACTGAACTTGGAGAGACCCCCTCAGTTAGGGGGTGGGAAGTAGAGGAGGAGTGGGCAAAAGAGAGGGTAGATGAGCAGCGAGAGAGATAGGAGGAGAACCAGGAGAGAACAGGGTCAGTGAAACCAAGGTTATATAATGTTCGCAGAAGAAGGGGGTGGTCTGTAGTGTCAAAGGAAGCTGAGTGGTCAAGGAGGCTTAGGATGGAGTAGAGGCCACTGGATTTGGCCAGTAGGTGGTCGTTGGTGATCTTAGAGCAGTTTCTGTGGAGCGAAGGGGTAGAAGACAAATTGGAGGGGTTCAAGGAGAAAATTGGAGGAGATGAAGTAGAGGCAGTGGCTATAGAGAACTCAAGGAGTTTGTAGAGGAATAGTAGGAGGGAGATAGGGCAATAACTGGAGGAAGCCATGGGATCAAGAGAGGGTTATTTTAGAACAGGGGATGCATGAGCATGTTTGAAAGCCCCTGAGAAGAAGCCACTGGAAAGTAAAAGGTAGTCCGGGCGGGTAGAAGGGAAAGGACAAGTGTTTTGATAAGGTGCGAGGTGCAGTTGGAGGGGTAGATTTTGAGAGGAGGTGGGAAATATCTTGAGCTACTTCTGGGAAAAGCGGGGGAGTCGAAGAGAGGGTAGGAAAAGCAAGGGAGTGGAGAAGATCAGGGGAGGTTTTTAGGGAGATCGTGCCTGATGGTTTCAGATTTGTTAAAAAAATATGTGATCGGGTCATTAGGGCCGAGAGATGGTCGGGGGGGAGGGGCGGGGGTTTGAGGAAGGAGTTAAGTGTCTGAAACAGGTGGTGTGGGCAGTGGGCATGAGAGTCAATAAGGATGGGGAAATGATGCTGCCAGGTGGGCAAGAGGGCAGGGTTAAAGCAGGTGAGGATGTTTGAGATCGGCGAGGTGGGCCTGGTGTGTGGGTTTCCGCCAGGAGCACTCATTCATTCTATCGTATATATCGAGCACTTACTGTGTACAAAGCACTGCACTAAGTGCTTGGGAGAGTACAATACAACAATAAACAGACACATTCCCTCCCACAATGTGCCTGCAGTCTAAAGGGGTGGGGAGACAGACATTAGTATAAATAAATTACAGATACATAAGTACTGTGGAGCCGGGAGGGGGGATGAACAAAGGGAGAAAGTCAGGGCGACGCAGAAGGGAGTGGGAGAAGAGGAAAGGGGGGCTTAGTCAGAGAAGACCTCTTGGAGATGAGCCCACAAGAAGGCTTTGAAGCAGGGGGAGAGTAATTATCAGATCTGAGGAGGAAGGGCATCCACAGCTCGAGCACAGGAGCCAAGAAACTAGACTGTGAAGGTGATCCAGGACTGTGGGTTAGTCGCACAAGATTGGCAGAGGGACAGGGGAAACGAGGTAGTTGAATTCAGTGGAGAGCCCAGTGTTAAGGGCATCAATCTGTGCATCGAGAGAAGGTAATTTAGGTAGAGAGGCCAAATGGGGTTTGATAACTGTAGAAAATTGAAGGGAGAAAATAGATTGGAGGTGTCTGAGAGGGAGCGGGACTGATTTGTGGGAGCAGTAAGGAGGTGTGGTCGGATAGAGGGATTTCAAAGTTGGAGAGGGTAGAGGTGGTACAGTCACTAGAGGCGATAATCAGCGCTTGTCAAAGTTGATGAGTGGGCGAAGTGGGGGTGGAGCAGGAGGTCAATAGAGTTGAGGTGTGATAGAAAATGGGCAGTAGTAGGGTAATCAAGAACACCCACATGGGTTTTGAAGCAAGGAACAATGCAGGGATGGAGAAAGACAGAAGGAATGTGAGAAAGGGATCAAAATGGTTCAGAGGAGTCTGGGGAGCTGTAGATCATGACTAGTAAGTGGTGTGGGTGGTAGAGATGGATGATACAGGCTTCTAAGGAAAGAGAAGAGAGGGATGGTGCAAGAAAGAAACCAAGTCCGCCCCCTCTCCCAGTGAGTCTTGGGGAGTGAGGGAAAACGAGCTCCCTCACCACCCCCGCCACCCCCCCGGAGGGGTGGCAGGGAAGACAGTGTCATCTGGAGTGAGCCAGGTTTCAGTAATGGCACAGATTGGGTCACCAAGCACATATTACAGTGTTCTGCACCCAGTAAGCCATCAATAAATACCCCTGGTTGACATTAGTAATAGTAATGGTATTTATTGAGCCCATGTGTGCCAAACTCTGTACTGAACGCTGGGAAAGAAGGATCCGAGGAAATACAGACAAGGTCCCTGGCCCCCAAGGGGCTCACAGTCAAAGATAAAGGGAGGGGGTTGGCAACAGAAAAATAAGGAAAGATGAAATGCTGAATGCGCCCCGACCTCTGGCCTCCAGGTATGACCACTACTCGGTGCTGTGTGAGCTGCTGCCCGTGGGCATCCCATCCCTGGCCCTCTGCCTGCAGACCCTGGTCAATGGTGAGCATCTTAGCCTCTGTATCCATCTCCCCTTCTTTGCCTCTCCCCTTCCCCTCCTCTCCTCCTTCCCCTCTCCCCTCCTTCCCTTCTCTCCTTCTTCCCGCCTCCCCATGCCCCGAGCCTCCCGTGGGCCAGCGGGGGTGGGCCCAGCGGGCCCGGGGCCTCGACGCGGCCCGGCCTTCAGCCCAGCAGAGGCCCGGCAGGGGTGGGAGTGGGGGCGGGGTGGGGGGCGTTGCGCCCGCACGCGTGCACCGAGGGCTGCCGGGAGCCGTAGTTTTCTGCGCGTCGTCCGGCCTGCTGTGGATCCACACGCTGGCCCCGGCTCCGGCCGGGGGGACAGGGCAGGAGCGACTGCCATAGGGACGGGTTCGGCTACCTCCCTGTCTTCCCTTGCCCCAGGGGGTTTCACAGACACAACCAAGAAACGGATTCTGGAGCTGCTGGGATTTCAGAACATCCACCTGGAACAGAGCACCTGGTGAGAGGAGCCCCATCCCTCCTTCTCCCCTCCCTCCCTCGGGTCCGGCCTCTCCTCCTCATCTCTCTCTCCTGACTGCCCTCTTCCCCTTCCCAAGACCAGCCCGTCCCCTTCGATCCCTCCCCCAACCCTGACTGGTTCCTCTTCCCCCAACCTTATTCCTCCTCTCCACGACCCCGCCGCTCCAGACCCGGACCGTGCCCTCCCCAGCCCCTCTCCCACGGGCCCGATCCACCCCTCCGCTTCCCCCCGCTCCCCTCCTCTCCCCTCCTCTCCCCTCCTCCTCTCTCGGCTTCCCTCCGCTTCCCTCCGCTTCCCTCCACTTCCCTCCGCTCCACTCCCATCTGTGCAGCGAGGGCACCGGCTCCTTCCCCGGCTCTGAAATCTACCACATGGTGGAGCGGGTCAACGTACAGCTGAAGGAGAAGGCGCTCAAGGTCCTGGAGGAGGAGAGGTAGGGAGCCGCCCCCCTCTCCCCCCGTGTCCCCCGGCCCAGCCCCTCCCTCCCAAGCCGCCCCCTCCTCTCCCACTAAGCCCCCCGCCCGCCTTCCCCCTCGCCCTCCTCACCGAACCGCCCCCGCCTCTCCCAGCGCGTTCAGGGAATCTGGAGAAACGAGGCGGCGGGCCCGCCGTCTGGTCTCCCTCTGGCTCCGAACCCCCCGACCCCATCCCCTCCCGTCAGCCTCCTCAGCGCCCGCTCCGAGCCGGGAGCGGGATGGGGCGGGGGATCGATCCGAGGCTGGGGGTGACGGTCTCTGCCTGACGCGACTCCCGTCTCCGGTCCCTCCCTCCAGTGCCATCGAGGGTTGGTTCAGTCGCTACCACCGCAGACACCGCTTTGGCAACCCCCGAAACCTGGAGAGCTTTGGCAGCAAACTGATCAAGTGAGGACGAGGGAGGCGAGGCGGGTTGGCGCGGGCAGGGGCGCGGCCCGACGGGGGAGCGAAGGTAGGACCCTGTCCGGGGCTGGGGACGGACGCGAGCGCTGTCCAAGGTGGACGCGGGGCCCCGGGCGCTGTCCGAGCTCGGTCGCCCCGAGATACGGCCCTTGTCCGGAGGAGGGTCCGGAGGAGGGTCCGGAGGAGGATCGGGGCCCCGGCGCTGTCCGGGGTCGGAGGTCTGCGAGGAGGAACGGGAGCCACCGCGCGACCCCGGAACGTGCCGCTGCCGGCTCAACCAGCCTTCCTGCCCTTCTCTCTTCTTCCCTCCCGGCCTCCCGCCCTCTCCTCCCTTCACCTTGTCCCCTCGTCCCCCTCTCCCAAACCACCACCCTCCCGTCCTCCCTCCACCCTGTCCCCTCGTCCTCCCATCCTCCCAATCCCCATCCTCCTACCTCTCCATCCTCCCGTCCTCCCTTCATCCGGTTCCCTCGTCCTCCCATCTCTCCATCCCGCCCCCCGTCCTCCCGTCCTCCCATCTCCCCGCCCCTCCGTCCTCCTGTCCTCCCCTTCTCCCGTCCCACCTTCCTCCTGCCCCTCGGCCCCCCGTCCCTCCATCTTCCCGTCCTCCCATCCCCTCGTCCCCCCATCCTCCTGTCTTCCCGCTCCCATGCTCCCATCCTCCCATTCCCCCATCCTCCCGACCTCCCGTCTTCCCGTCTCCCATCCTCCTGTCCTCCTGCCCCCCCGCTCTCCCGTCGTCTGACCTCCCGTCTCCCATCCCCCGTCCCCCCGTCCTTCCTTCTCCCCATCCCCATCCTCCTGTCCTCCTGTCCCCCCATCTCCATCCACCATCTCACTGCCCACCCTCCCCCCGCCCCCCATCCTCCCGCCCCCCGGCCCCACATCCTCCTGTCCTCCCGTCTCCCCGCCCCCATCCCCCGTCCTCCCTTCCCCCCACCCCCCATCCTCCTCTCCTCCCATCCTTCCATCCCCTGCCGTCATCCCTCCCTCCCACCCCCCGGCCCCCCTCTCTCCCGTCCCCCTTGCCTCGGCCGGCGGGCCAGGACCTTCGAGGACTGGGAGAGCTTCCTGCAGGGCTTCCGGACCCGGCTGGAGGCCGTGTTCTTCCCAGACACGGTGGAGGAGTGGCTGGAGGAGAACGTCAACGTCCAGCTGGAGCCGCTGAGAGAGCTGGTGCACGACTACCGAGAGGTCATCCAGCTCAACGGACGCCCAAAGAGCCGCTAGCCCTCACCCCGGCGGGGCCCGGGGCCGGGCCCTCCCTCTCACCCCCTGCCCACTTCCCCATGGGGAGCGGAAAAGGGGCATGGGGCGCGGAGGGGGTGTGGGGCTTTGTTGCGAGAGTAGGTCAGGGTTACCGAGTACAGGGTCACCGGGTACAGGCCTTGGACGTTCTCTGTTCACTTCCCAGTTGTTCCCTTCCCCTCCCCCTGGCTCGTCCACCGCGGGAGGCCCCTGGAGAGGTTGGGGGTAGGGCGGGGGCAGGGGCAGGGTCTCCCGAGCTCTCCTCCAGCCCTTGCTCCAGGCCCTCAGAGGTCAGCCCCTCACCCCGAACCCTTATGTTCTCAGCCCCTCTTCCTATCTGTACTGAAGCCTCTCCTCCTTTTGCCCCTGCCAACTTTGGGGGGTCGCTGTTCCTGGGGCGGGGCACACCCGAGGCTCCTGGGACCCCAGACTGAGCCGGGACCCGGGGGGCTGGGAGCAGGGGAGAGGGGGCGCCCCACATTAAGCGTTGAGAGATGGGGGGAGGGTTGAATAAACGTTCAAGAGAAGCGGACCCCCGGGGCCAGTTAGGACTCGGGCCCGGCGGGCGTGGGCCTGGGGAGGACGGTTTGTTTTCTAGTTGATAAAATGCTGGTGTGAGCCCGACATCCAGAATTAAAACGTATTTTCCTACATTGACTCGGTTGATTTTCTCTGAGAGCGGGCCCGAGGAGGGTTGGGGCGTCCGGCCGGAGAGGGGTCGGGGGCCAGAGTTGGGAAGGGACAGGATAGGTTGGTGGGGGAAGGTCCCATCCTTGAAGTGGGGCAGGCCAAAAAAGAGTCCGGTTGTCGCGGGGGAGGGGGAACGGGAGAAAGGGGGCGGGCTGGTGGCGGGGAGAAGGGAGTCCGGCAGGAGGGAGGAGGAGGGAAGGAGGGGGTCCACCTGGGGGGCGTCGGGGAAGAAGAGGGAAGGGAGAGGGAGAAGGAGAGGGGGTCCGGCCAAGGGGTCGGGGAAGAGGAAGGGAGGGGAGGAGGGGATCCAGCTGTAGGGGGGAGTTGGGGAAGAAGAAGGGAGGGAGAGGGAGGAGGGGAAGAGGAGAGAAGGGGGTCCAGCCCTCGGGGAGGTGGGGAGGGGAAGAGGAGGGAAGGGAGAGGGAGGGGAAGAGGAGAGAAGGGGGTCCAGCCCTGGAGGAGGGGTCGGGGAAGAGGAGGGAAGGAAGAGGGGGGAGGGGAGGAGGAGAGAAGGGGGTCCAGCCGGGGTCTGGGAGAGGAGAGGGTTTGTCCGGCAGAGCAGCCCCGGGCCGGGCCACGGGTGGGGAGCTGCGCGTGTCACTCGTGGGTGGTCACTCGTGTGGCCCTCCCTTGTCCGCGTGGCCCTCCCGTGTCCGGCAGCCCGAGGTGTTTCCGACTGCCTCTTACTCCAATCTGTTACTCTGCCGGTGTTCGGTCATCATCCTTGCACCCCTGCGAGGAAATGGGTTCCCAGGGCCTAGGCAGAGCCGGGCCCAACGAGGCCGGCCGGGAATCAGCCTTTGGACCGGTTGGGATGGGGCTCGGCACCTTCCACTCCCCTTGAATTCCTCTTTTCCGCACCCCCCAACTTCAGTCCTGGGTGAGGGTAGGTGAAGAGAGACAGAGACAGCGAGGTAGAGGCAGCGAGAGAAAGAATCAATCAGTGGTATTTATTGAGCGCTTACTGTGTGTAGAACACCGTACTCAACGCTTGACATGGCCTAGTGGCAAGAGTTCGGGCTTGGGAGTCAGAGGACGTGGGTTCTAATCCCGGCTGCGCCAATTGTCTGCTGTGTGGCCTTGGGCAAGTCGCTTCACTTCTCTGGGCCTCAGTGACCTCATCTGAAAAATGGGGATAAAGACTGTGAGCCCCACGTGAGGCTAGCTGATTACCATGTATCGCTACCATCATTATTATTATTATTTTTACAATATAAAAGAGTGGTAAATAGGTTCCCTGCCCACAATAAGCTTACAACCAAGAGGGGGCGACAGACATTAATATAAACACATTTTGGATATGGACCTAAGTGCTGTGGGCTTGAGGGAGGGGTGAATAAAGGGGGCAAATCCAAGAGCCAGGTCGTTGCAGAAGGGAGTGGGAGAGACAGAGACACATAGAGATAGAGACAGAAAGGCAGAGAGACAGAGAAGGAGGGGGTGTGGGGGTGTACGTGTTTGTAGGCTGCTGCAGGCTGCTCCTCCAACCACTTCGGAGCGCTGGGAGTCAGCTCCCGCCTTCTCAGCAGAGTTCAGTCTCCTTTCGTTCGGGACCCTGGGCTTGGGGATGAGGATGCTTGGGTCCAGCCCCTGGATTCACGACTGAGGCCTCCTTATTCCCAGCGTCCTGAGGGAGACACTAAAATGGGGGTGAATGCCTCAACCTCCCTTCCAAGCCCTCTACTCCCTGTGACTTTTCTATCACGTGGACAGCACCACCGTCCTCCTCCCAGTCTCACAAGGCCCCCAACCTCGGCATTGTCCTTGACTCCTCCCTCTCCTTCCACCTCCATATTGAGCCTGTTGCTCCATGCTGTTGGTTCTTTCTCTAGAATCACTCCTCCCACTCTACCCAAACTTCAGCAGCCTCCTCACTGACCTCCCTGCCTCCAGCCTCTCCCCTCTCCACACTTCACTCTGCGGCCTGGATCATTTTTCTAAAACAAATTCCTCTGATGCTGCCCATCCCTCTCCCCTGTGCCAGGGTCTGTACTAAGAGCTGGGGTGGATAAAGGCAAATTAGTTTGGACCCAGTCCCTGCCCCATGTGGGACTCACAGTCTCAATTCCCATTTTCCAGATGAGGTAACTGAGGCACAGTGAAGTTAAGTGACTTGCCCAAGGTCACACAGCAGACAAATGGCAGAGCTGGGATTAGAACCCATGGCCTTCTGACACCCAGGCCTGTGCTTTATCCACGACGCCATTCTACTTCTCCAGCAGCTACTCATTCACAGATCACCAGCTCCTCGCTAGATGCTAACTCGTGGCTCACTGATGGCATGGCTCACTGTCAACTTGCTGGTGGTTCACTGGCTGCTCCCTGGAGGTTCACTGTCTGTTCATTTGCTAATCCCTGTCTGCTCACTTGGCTGCCAACTGGTGACTTTGTGGGGGACTCGCTGGCGACTCTCCGCTGGATCCCTCATGGCTCACTGGCAGATCAACGTTGGCTCGCTAGCGGCTTGCTGGGCCTCACTCACGACTCACTGGTGATTCACTGGTACCCTTTGGCTACTCATCGCCAGGACACTCACGGCTCATTGGCTGCTCACTGGTGGCTCTCCAATGGCTCGTTCTTTGGTCCGTCTTGGCTACCGTGGACCTCCCCCGAAGGCTCTGTCCTGGGTCCTCTACTCTGTGTTG
This sequence comes from Ornithorhynchus anatinus, assembly GCF_004115215.2. NCBI lineage: Eukaryota > Metazoa > Chordata > Mammalia > Monotremata > Ornithorhynchidae > Ornithorhynchus > Ornithorhynchus anatinus. Next base: position 1,182,961 of record NC_041729.1, read on the forward strand.
CTTTGCACTCTCTCTCGGGGAGCTCAGCCACTCACATTCATTCATTCATTCAATAGTATTTATTGAGTGTTTATTATGTGCAGAGCATGTACTAAGCGCTTGGAATGTACAATTCGGCAACAGATAGAGACAATCCCTGCCCAGTGACGGGTTCACAGTCAAATCGGGGGAGACGGACGGCAGAGCAAAACAGAATGAAATAAAAACAAGACAACATTATCACCATAAAACTTTAGCTATCATCTCTATGTAGGTGACTCCCAAATCGGCTTCTTCAGCCCTGCCCTCTCGTCTGATTAGCAAAACCCTGTGTCTCTCCTTGATTCCAGGATGTCTCCACATGGGTCACCTGTCCGCTAGCACCCCAAACTCAACACATTTACAACAGAAGCCTGCATTTTTCCCTCTAAAGCCTCACATCCCACTTTCCCATTTACGTCAGCAACACCACCATCCTCCCTGTTCTGGAAGCCTGTAGCCCTGATTTCATCCTTAATTCTGCTATTGTTTAACTCTTCCATTCAGTCTCCTGCCAAATCCTACCAGTTCTTCCTGCACAACATCGACTGGATCTGCCCCTTCTTCTCTACCCAGATTGTTCCAACCTGGCACATGCCCTGGTCTGGCCGTGATTAGACTATTGCATCGGCCTCCTCATCAACCTCCTTGCTCCAGTCTCACCTCCCTCCAATCTATACTCATTCATTCAGTCGTATTTATTGAGCACTTACTGTGTGCAGAGCACTGCAGTAAGCATTTGGAAAGTACAATTCAGCAACAAATAGAAACAATATCTACCCAACAACAGGCTCACAGTCTAGAAAGGGGAGATAGACAACAAAACAAAACAAGTAGATAGGCATCATTCCCGTTTAGACTGTGAGCTCGTTACTGGGCAGGTATTGTCTCTATCTGTTTCCGAATTGTACATTCCAAGCTCTCAGTACAGTGCCCTGTACATAGTAAGCGCTCAAAAAATGCTAGTGAATGAATGAATCAATAGCTTCAAAATAGATAAATAGAACTATAGATATATACACATCATTAATAAAATAATACTAAAATAAAGCCCTCCCTGCTGCTGTCTCCCGGATCACCTTCCTGAAGTGTTGCATGACCCACATCAATTAAACAGTCAATCAATCAGTGGTATTTATTGAGTACTTACTATGTGAAGAGCACTGAACTAAGCACCTGGGAGAGTAAAAATACAGCAGAGTTAGCAGATACGTTCCTTGCCCATAACGAGCTCACACATCTCTCCTCTCCTTCCATTGGGTGCCTGGATCTCACCAAATCAAACAAAAACACCTCACAATCGATTTAAAGGCTGCCCACCATCTGTCCTCACCTTACCTATCTTCTCTCTTCAATCAATCTTATTACTTATTAATCAGCGTTATTTACTGAGCACCTACTTTGTGCAGAGAACTGTACTAATCACTTGGAAAAGTGCAATACGACAGAGTCGGTAGACATGATCCTTGCCCACAGCAAGCTTATGCTCTACGGGGGAGATGTTCACTAAAATAGCGGGTTGAGTGCTTTCAAGCCAATAATAAGGAGTTTCTGTTTGATGAGAAGGTGGAAGGACAAATACTGGAAATTCTTGAGGAGTGGGAAAACATGGACAGAAAGATTTTGAAGACAAATGAATGGGGCAGCAGAGTGAAGTATGGACTGGAAAGGGAGGTCAGAAAACAATTGCTGTGTTCAGTACTCTGAACTAAGTTCTTGAAAGAGTGTAGTAGAGTAAGCAGACAAAATCCCTGCCCTCAAGGAATTTACAAACATTAAAATAAATTACGGCTAGGGGGAAGCAACTGAGGAAATAATAATAATAATTATGATAATGGTATTTGTTAAGCACTTACTATGTGCCAAGCACTGTTCTAAGTGCTGGGGTAGATACAAGGAATCAGGTTGCCCCACGTGTGGCTCAACTCTATGGAGGGTGGGGTGGGGTGAAGGGACTAGACTCCAGTGCCATAAATCAATCAGTAATATTTATTGAGCACTTACTGTGTGCAGAGCATTGTACTAAGTGCTTGGGAGAGTACAATGCAAGAGAATTGGTAGGCATGTTCCCTGCTCACAGCGAGCTTTCAGCCTAGAGGATAAACGTCCCAGAAGGGAGAGTAGGGTAGGGAGATGAGAGATTAGTCAGGAAAGACTTTCTGGAGGAGATATGATTTTAGTGGGGCTTTGAAGGTGCAGAGTGGTGGTCTCTTGCATATGATGGGGGAGGGAGGGCCAGGCCAGAGGGAAGATGTGGTCAAGGGGATGGCAGCATGAGAGATGAAATGGAGCCACAGTGAGTTTGGCATTAGAGGAGTGAAGTGTAAGGGCTGGGTTCTAGTAGGAGATCAGACAGGTAGGGTAGGAGGGAGAGAGCTGATCCAGTGCTTTAAAGCTGTTGGTAAGGAGTTTCTGTTGGATGCAGAGGTGGATGGGCAACCACCGGAAGTTTTTGAGAAGGGAGACACTGGCTGAGCATTTTTTGATTTCTAAAAATGATCTGGGCAGCAGAATGAAGTATGGACTGGAGAAGAGAGACTGAGGCAGGGAGATTGCCGAAGAGGCAGACGCAGTAGTCAAGGCGGGATCTGATAAGTGCTTGGATCAGTGTGGTAGCACTTTGGGTGGAGAGGAAGGGAAGGATTCTAGAGATATTTAGAGATTAGAGGAGTAAATCTGTGGGTTGAGTTGTAGTAGGAGACAACTTCAGCTTCTATTCTAAAACAAACTCCACCCCAGCTCCTTCTCACCACTCTCTTTCAAACTCCTCAAACGAGTTGTTTATACCCAGGGCCACCATTTTCTTTCCTCCAACTCTCTCCTCCACCCCCTGCAATCTGGCTTCTGGCACTTCCACTCCACTGAAATTGCCCTCTCTAAGGTCATCAATGACGTCTTCCTTGCCAAATCTAATGGCTTCTCCTCCATCCTAACCCTCCGAGACCTCTCAGGTGCTTTCGATACAGTGGACCACCCCCTTCTTCTGGAAATATTATTGAAACTAGGTTTCTCTGACACCTTTCTTCCTGGTTCTTCTTCTATCTCTGCAGCCACTCATTCTCGATCTCTTTCACGGACTCCTCTTCTGCCTCCCAACCCCTAAGCGTAGAAGTCCTTCAAGGCTCAGTTCTGGATCCCCTTCTATTCTCCAGCTACTCCCACAGCCTTGGAGAAATTCTCTCTCATAGCTACAACTACCATCTCCATGCAGATGATTCCCAAATCTCCTTCTCAGCCCCGATCTTTCTTCTCTGCAGTCTCACATTTCCTCCTGCCTTTAGGACATCTCTACTTGGATGTCCCGCCAAAACTTCCAACTCAAACTGTTCGAAGGTGAACTTTCCTCCCAAACCCTCTCCTTTCCCCTACTTTCCCATCACTGTTGACAACACCACCATCCTCCTCGTCTCACAAGCCCACAACCTTGGCATTATCCTTGTCTCATCTTTCTCTTCCAACCTGCGCAGGCAATCAGTCACCAGAGCTTGTCGGTTCTGTTTTCAAAATATCTTCTGGTAATCCACCCCTTTCTCTCCATCCAAACTGCTAACACGCCCAACCAACTACTTCTCCTATCCTGCCTCAATTACCCCATCGGCCCTTTCTCTGACCTCTTCGTCTCCTGTTTCTCCCCACTCCAGTCCAATACTTCACTCTGCTGCCTGGATCATTTTTCTAAAAAAAAGTTCAGTCTACATTTTACCACGCCTCAAAGATCTCCAACGGCTGCCCATCCCTCTCCTTACCTCTGGCTTTAAAGCACTCAATCGCCTTGTCCCTTCCTACCTTAACTTACTGATTTCCTACTACAACACAACCCACACCCTTCACTTTTCTAATGCCAACCAACTCACTGTACCTCGATCTCATCTGTCTTGCCGTAACCCCTTTGCCCCCCCCCCCCGCCTCTATCTGAAATCCCTCCCCCTTCAGTGCTTTGCAGACAGTAAGCACTCAATAAATACGACTGAATGAATGCATGCATGCATGAATGAATGAATATCTGACAGAACACTGCTCTCCCCACCTTCAAAACTCTACTAAAATTATAACTCTTCCAGGAAACCTTCCCTGACTAATAAGAATAATTATGGTATTTGTGAAGCGCTTACTATGCTCCAGGCATTGTACTAAAGCTCTGCGGTGGATACAAGCAAATTGGTTTGGACAGTCCCTCTCCCATGCGGGGCTAACAGTCTCAATCCCCATTTTATAGATGAGGGAACTGAGGCACAGAGAAGTGAAGTGACTTGCCCAAGGTCACACAGCAGACAAGTGGTGTACCCACCCTATTGTGTCACCTGTGCAGTTTTTTTTCCAATGGTACTTGTTAAGTGCTCACTATGTGCCAAGCACTGTATTAAACACTGGAGTAGATACAAGATAAGACTGTAAACCCGTCAAAGGGCAGGGACTGTCTCTATATGTTACCGATGTGTACATTCCAAGCGCTTAGTACAGTGCTCTGCACATAGTAAGCGCTCAATAAATACTATTGAATGAATGAATGAAGATAAAGGCTGAACAGAGTCTCTGTCCCACATGAGGCTCACAGTCTAAGTCAGGGAGAGTAGAATTTAATACCCATTTTCCAAATGAGGAAACTGAAGCATAGAGAAAGTGACTTGCCCAAGGTCAAACAACTGACTAGTGCTGGAATCAGGATTAGAACCCAGGGCCTCTGAATCCCAGGCCTGTGCTCTTTCCACTAGGTCACAGATCCATGTCCCTTAAGCACTTTGATACTCAACGCTACTCCCATCCCATGGCACTTCGGTCCATATTCTGAAACTCTCCTGCCTCCCCTATCTGTAATTTATTTTACTGTCTTCCATAATAATACTACTAATAATACTAATAATAATTTTTGTTAAGCATTGATTATGTGACAAGCACTATACTAAGCACTGGGGTAGATACAAGATGATCAGGTCCTACATGGGGCTCACGGTCCAAGTAGGAGGGAGGCCATGTATTGAATCCCCATTCTGCAGATGAGGGAACCGAGGCCAAGAAAAGTTAAGTGACTTGCCTGAGGTCATGCAGCAGACAAGTGACAGAGCTGGGATTAGAACTCAGTTCCTCTGACTCCCAGCCCCGTGCTCTTTTCACCAGGCCACAGTATTCCTCTAGACTGTAATATCCTTGTGGGCAGGGATCGTGTCTTCTGAGATTGTTGCACTCTATTTTCCCAAGCGCTTAGTGCAGTGCACTGCCCACAGTAAGTGCTCAGTAAATACCACTGACTGAGTGATAGACAGAAAAGACAACTCCCAGAGAAATACCCACAATATTCTGGTCCCTAGAGACAGTCCGTTGTCGGGTGTCCTTCCTGCCGCCTCCCTCATCTCCTAGAGAAGCAGCCTGGCTCAGTGGAAAGAGCACGGGCTGGGAGTCAGAGGTCATGGGTTCAAATCCTTGCTCTGCCACTTGTCAGCTGTGTGACTTGGAGCAAGTCACTTAACTTCTCTGTACCTCAGTTACCTCATCTGTAAAATGGATGTGAAGACTGTGAGCCCCATGTGGGACAACCTGATCACCCTGAATCCTTCCCAGAGCTTAGAACAGTGCTTCACACAAAGTAAGCGTTTAACAAATGCCATTATTATTATTATTATTATTAGCTGTACTCAGCAGGATAAGATACAGAAAGCTAACGCTTTTCAGTTCCCCTGGCAAGGAGCATTCCTATGGTACATTCAGCTGATCCCTGACCTTGGCAAGGCTGTGCAGAGGCTGTGGGGAGGAGAGGAGGAGGAGAAGGGGTAGGGGAGAAAGTCAGATGACACGAGGCTGCCCAGGGAGGGAAGTATCATTCTTTAGGTCCAGAGAAGCGTTCCATTCTGGTAGCTTCTGGGTATTAAGTTTGCGTGTAAATGTTCCTGTTTTTTGTTGGGTTTTTTTGCCAGATCATTTCTGGGCTACTGTTTTCTATCAGCTCCAACTGATGTAGTTGGTTCCTGGCTTTTCCCAGACTGGACTACTGTAGAGACATTAAGCCGTTGGTAGAAGTGGGAACCAGAGTCGCTCACAGACAAGATGGGGGTCCATTGGACCCCCGAACCCACCCGGATTGCCCAAGGGGCCACAGAAGCTGGATACACGCCAGATCCCGCCTTGTTAATCGATCAATCAATCATCTAGACTGTAAGCTTGTTGTGGGCAGGGAATGTGTCTGTTATAGTGTTGTGTTGTACTTTTCCAAAAGCTTAGTACAATGCTTTGCACACATAAATGCTCAATAAATATGACTGATTGATTGCATCAATCCTGTTGATTGTCTACTCTGTGCAGAGCACTGAACTGAGTGGCTGGGAGAGTACAATAGAGTTGGCAGACATGATTCCTGCCCTGAAGGAGCTGATAGTCTACTGTGTGCAGAGCACTGTACTGAGCACTTGAGAGAGGAGTTAGTAGACACAGTCCCCGCTCTTTGGGAGCATGGAGTCCACTGTGTGCACAGCACTGTACTGAGTGCCTGGGAGAGTAAAATAGAGTTGGTTGACATGTTTCCTGCCCTCAAGGAACTTACAGCCTACTGTGTGCAGAGCACTGTACTGAACACCACTTGATCTGAAGACCCAGAGGAGTTTGAGCTTTAATAACTGTGGTATTTGTTAAGCACTTACTATGTGCCAGGCATTGTACTAAACCCTGGATACAAGCAAATCGGGTCAAATACAGTCCCCGTCTCAAGTGGAACTCACAGTCTCAATCCCCATTCTCCCGATGAGGTAACTGAGGCCCAGAGAACTGAAGTGACTTGCCTAAGGTCACACAGCAGACAAGTGGGGGGAGCCGGGATTAGAGACTATGACCTTGTGACTCCCAGGCCGGTGCTCTATCCACTGTGCTATGCGGCTTCCCTGAGCTGGCTGCCACCCAGTCCAGAAACTGGGCTGATGTTTACAGCTGGACTGGTGTTTACAGCTGCGTTGATGTTTACAGCTGGGCTGATGTTTGCAGCTGGCTCTCTTTGCTCCGCTCTGCCGGACCCTCGGGGGACACCCGAGAGTGCTCAGTTACTAAGGACGGGGCAGGGGCCTTGGAGACCAGAACTAGTCCTGTGTGTGTGTGTGTGGATGTGTGTGCAAATGTGTTTGTGCATGCGTGTGTATGTTCGTGGCCTGGTCGTATGTTTGTATGTATACGTGGCAGGGGTGTGTATTTGTGTGCATATGTGTGGCATGGGTGGGTATTTGTGTGTGGTGGCAGGGCATGCGGCAGGGATGTGTTTGTATTCATTTGAGTGGCATAGGGGTGTGTGTACGTATGTGGTGGGGCAGGTGTTTGAGTGTGTATGTGGCAGGGGTGTGTGTGTGTGTGTGTGTGAGAAAGAGGTGTGTGTTTGTGTGCATGTGTAACAGTGGTGTGTATCTGTGGGTGTGTGTTTTTGGCAGTGTGAGTTGGCTGAGAGCTGGGAGGAGGAGCTCGTTGCTGGCATTTCCCCGGGTGTTAGCACTGGGGGGTGACCAGATGCTCCCAGCGGGTTTCCTGACTCTGAGTGTGTTACAAGAGGGAGCTTGGGCGTGAAGAAGAGGGGGGGACTTCCGGGCCAGCTGTGCGGGTGGGCACAGGGCAGGGCGGGAGGCTCCGGGTCAGCTTGGCTTCAGGGATGGCCCTCACTGGTCTACGTGGTGGGCACCCGAGCCCAAGCCCTTTCGGCCCCAGGACCCGCATGAGGAGGGGACAGAAGGAGACCCCGAATTCAGAGGCCCAACTGGCCACGGCAAACCCTTCTTGAATCACCGTCTGACCTAGGTTGGCTTCGACTCACAGGCCCTTGTCCCCGGGTCCAAGAGGGGGAGCCAGGACTCGCAGGGCCCTGCCGCTCCGTAGACAGAAGAGTGGGGTGGGTGGGCGGGAAGCCCGTGGGGAGGATCCGACGGGGGAGAAGGAGCACGGGGAGTCAGTGGGCAGGGCTGAGATGGGGGCATGGGGTGTCAGTGGGCAGGGTTGAGACGGGGGCACGGGGCGTCAGTGGGCAGGGTTGAGATGGGAGCAACGGGCAGGGTCGGAAGAGGGAGTCGGGAACATGGGGGACTGGTAGATAGGGTCAGAGGAGGGATTAGGGAACCCAGGAGGCCAGAGGGTGATCCAGGCCCTTTTCCTGATCCGTGTCCATCCTGACTGGGGCCCCGGGGGGGCTGGGCCGCCCGGCGCAGCTGATGAGGAAACAGGAAGGCCTTGGACACGTTCACTTCCCACCGTTCCAGGCGGGGGAGGGGGAGAGGGGGTGGCGGAAATGCCAGCAGAGCCCAGAACCAGAGCTGGGTCGGGGGAGGCGGCTCCTCCTGGGCCCCTTCCCTCCAGGGACCATAGGAACTGAGCAGCTTCCCCCTCCCACCTGACCCTCCTGCGTCCCAGCACAGGACAGCTTGGCAGTAGGCCAGGAAGTGTGTGTGTGTGTTGGGGGGGGGCCCCACGTGTATTTTGGGGAATGAAGAGAGGGTCCCTGGAGACAAACAAGAGAGCCTGAGGAAGGGGAGAAACTTAGAATGTTGCGCCCCCTCCCCCCTGCCCAACTTCATCAATGTCCTGCCCGGATCCCGACCATGCCCAAGCCCCATGTCCGGAGAACACTCTGTCCTGGGCCGGAGATGGCTGTCCACGTGGGAAGCCGACCAGCCAGGGGCCCCTGTCCTGGGGGAGGCTGGATCGCTGGGGCGGAAGGGGGGGTGTCTCTGGGAGAGGAGGGCCTCTGGGAGGGGGACTTCTCCCCCCCATCCATTGAGCCTCATTTCCTTACCTTGACCCATCCCCAGCACTTCTTTCCACTCCCAGCACCACCCCCAGGCCCCCAATGCCCCCTCGAGGTTTGGCCCCTCTACCCTCAGTGCCCCAGTCCTCCCCCAGCGCCCCCCAGAATCCCTCAGTGCCCCAGTCCCCACCCCAGCGCTCCCCCGCCCCCCCCAGCACCCCAGTCTTTTCCCAGTGCCTCCCAGTCTTCTCCCATCACCCATCATGGCCCTCTCCTCCCCCAGACTTGATCTCTGGGGAGCCCGGTCAGGAGAGAAGGTGGATGGGGGTAGGGGTGGAGGCCCGAGAGCAGGAGATGTGGGAGCAGGGGACTCCTGACCCACACAGTCCTGTGGGTCTGCAGCCCCTTCCTCTCCCCCTCGGCCCGGGCACCTCAGTGCCCAGACGACGATCGGCTGCTCCCACATCTGCGTTTGAGGCTGGGGGTGGTTTCAGGCCCCCCACCCCCACTTCCACCCAACAGATTCATTCATTCAGTCAGTCATATTTATCGAGTGCTTATTGTGTGCAGAGCACTGTACTAAGCACTTGGGAAAGTACAATTCAGCAATAAAGAGAGACAATCCCTGCCCACAAGGAGCTCACTGTCTAGATGGGGGGAGACTGACGTCAATACAAATAAACAGGCGTGAAAGCAGCATGGCCTTGTGGCAAGTACACGGGCTTGGGAGTCAGAGGACATGGGTTCTAATCCCAGATCTGCCACTTGTCTGCTGTGTGACCTCGGACAGGCCACTTCACTTCTCTGTGCCTCTGTGACCTCATCTGTAAAATGGGGATGAAGATTGTGAGCCCCACGTGAGTCAACCCGATTACCATGTATCTACCCCGGCTCTTAGAACAGTGCTTGGCATGTAGTAAGCGCTTAACAAATACCACAATTATTATTTATTATCATTATTACTAAGGCATCAATTGAAGTGAAATGCTTACTATGTGCCAAGCACTGTTGTAAGCCCTGGGGTAATGAGGTTGTCCCACCTGGGTCTCACAGTCTTCATCTCCATTTCACAGATGAGGTCACTGAGGCCCAGAGAAGTGAAGTGGCTTGGCCAAGGTCACGCAACAAAGTGGCAGAGCCGGCATCAGAACCCAAGTCCTCTGACTCCCAAGGCTTTGCTCTTGCCACTAAGCCAAGTATGGATGCTCAAACAGCTGTCTGGAAGAGGGGCTGTCAGGGGATGGGAGCGGGGCAAGGGGGAGGGGAGGTCGGGGGCGGCGGGGCTTTAGGAAGCGGGGTGGAGGGCCGGGGTGGTCGAGGGCCGGAGGGCCGAGGCCACCGGGGTCTCAAGGGGCGAGGGTCCTCGGGGGAAGGGGAGCGGGGTGGGGGGCCGAGGCAGGGCGCAGGGCGCAGGGCGCAGGGCTCAGCGCGGAGGGGTGCCTTTGGTTGGCGCAGAGCCCCGGGGGCTTTCGGGCCCCGCACCGACCCCAGACCATCCATCCATCCATCCATCCACCCATCCATCCATCCATCCATCCATCCATCCATCCATCCATCCATCCATCCATCCATCCATCCATCCATCCATCCATCCATCAATCCCCGAGCTCTGCGGCGGCCCCGCCCCCGCCCCGCACCCGGGGCCCGCTGCAGCTGCCAGGGGCCGCCCGGTGCCCGCTGCCCGGTGCCCGGAGAGGAAGAAGAAGCCCCCCGCCCCTGCAGGAGACCTTGCACCTCCCGCGGCTCCCCGCCGCCCTCAGCATCCCCTCAAGCCCCCCTCGGAGACCCCTCCCCACCTCCCAGAGGACCGCCCCCCGCCCCCCCGCCTCCCGACGTCGAAGCCCCGGGGTCCCCCTCGCCCCCCGTGCCATCCTCCCTGCGGCCCCGCCCCCTCCCCAGCCCGGTGACGCGCTCCCGCCCCCCGCCCGCCCCCCGCCCGGCTGAGCCTCTGACGGGCGGCTGCGGGAGCCGGAGCCTCTCGGAGCCGGGACCGGGACCGGCGCCGGGACCGGCACCGGACGGGGCCCGGGCCCGGACTCTGGGCCGCCCCGCGCCATGGGCAAGGACCAGGAGCTGGTGCAGGCGGTGAAGACGGAGGACGTGGGCGCCGTGCAGAAGCTGCTGCAGAGGCCCAGGCCGGGCAAAGCCAGTGAGTGCGCGTCGCCGGACCCCCCCGGGACCCCCCCGGGACCCCCCCGGGACCCACGTCCGGGGCGCGGATCCTGCGGGGGCTGCGGGGAGGGGGCGGTGGCCGGCGAAGGCGGGGGGGACGCCGTGAGGGTCTGGAGGGGAGGGGAGGGCGGTGGGCCCGGCCGGGACGCCCCCCGGCCTTCCCCGCTCCCCCGCATTTCGGCCAGAGGAGGGCCGGGACGGGAGCCGGCAGGACCGGCCGGCACCCGCATCCCCCCGCAAACACACGGTCGCCCCCCGCCCCGCACAGCCGCACGGCCCCGCGCCGGCCCTTATTGCCACGCACCTGCCCCAGCCCCCTCCCCCGGCCCCGGCTCCGTCACCAGAGCTGCCCGGCGGGCCGGGCGGGGCTGGGGGGAGGGCGGGGGAGGGGGCTCTGCGGAGGAGACCCCCCCCTCCCCGTCCCGGGGGGCGGCCCGCGAGGAAGGTGGGGGCGGGGTCCCGGGGCAGCGGGCCGACTCCGGCGCTGTCCGGTCCCGCCGGGTCCTGCCCCCCAAGCCCGGGCCCCACCCCGAGGCCTCCTGCGCGCCCCGGAGCCACGCGAAACCCCCGCCTCCCCCAGCTTCATCATCCACGCCGAGCACCCTTCCCCCTGGCTCCACCATTCCCGCCGAGCACCACCTCCACGACTCCGTCATCCACGCCAAAGGACCGACCGCCGCCCCCCGTCCCCATCAGCCTCGCCGAAACGTCTTCGGGCTCCACCATTCACGCCAAACCCCGTCCCCCCCACTCCATCATCCACGCCAGAGCATCCTCGGGCTCCACCATCCGCGCCAAACCCCGTCCCCCTACTCCATCATCCAGGCCAGCGCATCCTCGGGCTCCACCATCCGCGCCAAACCGTCCCCCCTCACCGATCCGGCTCCATCATCCATGCTAAGGGCTCCAGCTCCATCATTTATTTCCCCAGGCGCTCACTCGTCCGCTACCCGCCCCCTGACCCGCAACACACACAAACACACACACACATACACGCCCACACACAAGTGGCTTCCACTTGGGGCCCAGGGGAGGGGTCGGGAAACAGTTTCGGCTAGTGGCCCAAGGCCCGGGGCCTCGCCGGGAGGTGCAGAGCGGACACTGGGGTTTGGATGAACCATGGGGTCCAGGGGGGTGTTTCGGACTCCGTGCCCCCTCCTCCGTTAAGCCTCCCCGGGTTTAATGGTAGCTCCAGAATACTACTACTATTATTATTATTAGCGATAATAATAATAGAAGTCCCCTAGAGTCCACTGACCAGCCTCGTCCCTCAGGGAGTTGGGAGCGCGGAGGGAGGGCGGCGTTTTCTGGATGAAGAAATGGAGGCCCAGAAAGGGTGAGCAGCTTGTCCGTGGTCACACAGCGGCGTCCAGGCCAGGACACTCGGGGGTCAGGTTGGACTTGAGGAAAAGCTCCCCGCGCTGTCCTTCTCTCCCTCGCCCCCTCTTCCCCCACCCCCAACCCCAGGACAGGCCCACGTTTCTGTAATTTATCACCCGACGTGCTGCGCAGAGTTAGCACTGTGGGCAGGGCCTCGGCCAGAGGCCCGGCGGGGGCTGACCGTGAGGAGGAGCCGGGGGCTGGGGGAGACGAGGCCGGGGACCAGACCGTCCCAGGGGACGGAGGGAGGATCAGTCGTCGCCGGCGGCGGAGCTGAGCCTCTGATCCCGGCCTGATCCCGGGCTCGGCACCAAGGGACTCTCCGCAAGCTCTCCGCAAGCTCTCCGCTCTCCTGGGGGCAGAAGGGAAGCGGGGAGGGTGCAGCTTCTTGGACCGTGCGGCCTAAAGTGTGCAGGCATCCGTGTGATTGGGTGTGTGTGCCGGTGTGTGTGCTCTTCAGTGTGCCGTGGGGGTGTGCATTACTGTGATTGTATGTGCTCGTCCACGAATCTGTGAATTAGTGTCACATTGTATCTGCCCCCCGTATGTGCATTAGTGGGACTGAGAGCGTGAGTGCATACATTAGTGTGACTGTCGATGTCCCCTAATGCTTGTGCATGAGTGTGACTGTGTGTGTCTTTCCCTGCGACTGCGTGTGTGTCCGGTTTGTGGGCGTTAATGAGACTGTGTGTGCGCGCATCGATGTGACTGAATGTGTATTAGTGTGATTGTCTGTGCCCATGTGTTCGTTAGTGGGACTCAAAATGTATGTGTGCATTTGCGTGTCTGTGAATACTAGTGAGAGCCTGTGTATCTGTGGCATTGGTCTCTGGTGATTGTGTGTGTGTCTGATAGAGCCTGGCTGTGAAGGGCAGTTGTGTCTGGAGTGTACAACCGAGTGGGTGGTGGGTGGGTGTGCGTGTGTTAGGCAGCTCTGTTAGTAGCTGCTGGATCTGACCCTCCTCTGGGTGAGTTTTAGGTGCTCTTCTGGGTTCAGAGCAGGCCAGCTTCCTGGTGTGTGTGTGTGTGTGTGTGTACATGTGTATGCTGTGTGTGCATGTATGTGGCATGTGTGGATATGTATATGAAAGTATGTTTCCAGGTGCCCTCACATGTCCCTTCTGCAGGAGGATCTCCTGGCAGAGGATGGGGGGCAGGGAGAGGAGGGGGCTTGTCTGGGGCAGGGGTTCCTTCCAGAGGAGGTCCAGAATGCTCTTATTCAAAGACTGTCTGGGCCCTCTGGGGGGCCTCCACTCCCACCCCCTTCCAGGTGAGACTTCCCTTGTCCTCCCCCCTTGGGGAAACTGAGACACAGAGAAGTGCAGGGTCCCCCAGACTCTCCTCCCTCTGGCCTGGAATTCCCCCACAACCACTTCACATAGAGCAGACCAACATTCTCCCCAACTCCAAAGCCCTTCTAAAATCCCGTCTCCTCCAAGAGGCCTTCCCCGACTAAACCCTCATCTCCCCAACTCCCTCTCCCTTCTGCGTCACCCTCGCATTTGATCTGTGCCCTTTACACATCTGCTCGTCCCTCCACCCTCAGCCCCCCAGCACCTGGAATTTATATCAATGTCTGTCTCGCTTTTAGACTCTACGCTCCTTGAGGGCAGGGATCAAATCTACCAATTCTGTTATACTGTTCTCTCCCAAGCGCTTAGTACAGTGCACTGCATAAAGTAAGTGCTCAATAAATTCCTTTAATTGACTGACCCAGCCTCCTAACTAGGGTTTGTCTCTCCTCTCTGTAGACCCAATCCCATACGCATAAACGTACACAAACACATACACATGGGTGCTCCTATTTCCTCTTTCCATAGATGTACACACCCACTCTCTCTCTCACACACACACATGCACTCAGATACTCCCCTCTCTGTAGACACAGTCACCCACAACACATACGTTGTGGGCAGAGATTGTCTCCATTTTTTGCTGAATTGTACTTCCCAAGCGCTTAGTACAGTGCTCTGCACACAGTAAGCGCTCAGCAAATACGATTGAATGAATGAATGAATACACACACATTCAGGCACTCCCCTCTCTGTAGGCACAATTACATACACACTCACATTCAAACACACCCCTCTCTGTAGACACTCTCAGACACACACATATGCTCTCCTATCCATAGATCAATCAGTAATAATAATGATAATTATGATGATATTTATTAAGCACTATGTGCCAGGCACTGTATTAAGTGCTGGGATGGATACAAGCCAATCGAGTGGGACACAGTCCCTGTCCCAAGTGGGACTCATTTTACAGATGAGGTGACTGAAGCCCAGAGAAGTTCATTCATTCATTCAGTCATATTTATCGAGGGCTTACTGTACGCAGAGTACTGTCCTAAATGCTTGGGAAGTACAATTTAGCAACAGAGACAATCTCCACCCAAAACAGGCACAGTCTAAAAGGGGGGAGACAAACATCAAAACAAGTAAACAGCCATCAGTGGCATCATTATAAATAAATAGAATTATAGATATATACACATCATTAAGAAAAATAAATAGAATTATAAATATGTACATATATACACAGTGCTGTGGGGCGAGGAGGGGGGTAGAGCAAAGGGAGCAGGTCGGTGCAATGGGGAGGGAAGGGGGAGCAGAGGAAAAGGGGGCTCAGTCTGGGAAGGCCTCCTGGAGGAGGTGAGCTTTCAGTGGGGCTTTGAAGGGTGGAAGTGTGTTAGTTTGGCGGATGTGAGGAGGGAGAGCATTCCAGGCCAGAGGTAGGATGTGGGCCGGGGGTCGACGGCGGGACAGGCGAGAATGAGGCACAGTGAGGAGGTTGGCGGCAGAGGAGCGGAGTGTGCGAGCCGGGATGTAGAAGGAGAGAAGGGAGGTGAGGTAAGAAGGGGCAAGGTGATGGAGAGCTTTGAAACCAATAGTGAGGAGTTTCTGCTTGATACGGCGGTTAATAGGCAACCACTCGAAATTTTCCTGTGGGGGGTGTGACGGGTTACACAGCAGACAAGTGGCGGAGTTGGAATCAGAACCCATGACCTTCTGACCCCCAAGCCCGTGCTCTATCACTATGCAATTTTATTTATTTGTATCTATTTCTGTCTCCTTCACTCTAGATTGTGCACAGGGAATGTCACTCTTTATTTCTGTATTATAATAATAAGAATGATGGTGGTATTTGTTAAGCGCTTACTATGTGCCAGGCGGTACTTTCCCAAGTGCTTGGTAGAGTGCTCTGCACATAGTAAGCACTCAGTAAATACAATTGAATGAATGAATGGGGGCCGGGGGCCGGGGGCAGAGGGTCACCAGATGCAGGGTGCCAGCGAGAGGGGGCTAAGTGCCAGGGCCAGGATGCTGCCAGGTGCACGGGGCCTGGGGCAGGGGGCAAGGGGCAGGAGGCTGGTGCCAAAGGCAAAGGGCCACTAAGAACAGGGTTTTGGGTGCTGGGGGTGGGGTGGCATTGGGGGCAGGGGGACACCAGGGGCAAGGGAAGGGGTCAGGGGCTGTTGCCCCCCGAGGCCACGTTGGCTTGGGAGCTCCGTGGAGTCAATAATAATAATAATAATGGTATCTGTTATTATGGTATTTGTTAAGCAATTACTATGTGCCAGGCACTGTAGTAAGCGCTGGGGTAGATATAAACTAATCAGATTGGACACAGTCCATAGGCTCACAGTCTCAATCCCCATTTTACAGATGAGTTAACTGAGGCACAGAGAAGTTAAGTGACTTGCCCAAGTTCAAACAGCAGGCAAGTGATGGCATTTGTTAAGCGCTTACTATGTGCAGAGCACTGTTCTAAGCGCTGGGGTAGACACAGGGGAATCAGGTTGTCTCACGTGGGGCTCACAGACTTCATCCCCATTTTACAGATGAGGTAGCTGAGGCACAGAGAAGTGAAGCGACTTGCCCACAGTCACACAGCTGGCAAGTGGCAGAGCCGGGATTTGAACTCATGACCTCTGACTCCAAAGCCCGGGCTCTTTCCACTGAGCCACGCTGCTTCTCTAAGCAGTGGCCGAGCTGGGAACAGAACCCAGGTCCTTCTGACTCCCAGGCCTATGTTCTACCCATTCGGCCATGCTGCTTCAATAAGCAATATATATATATTTATATATACACACACATATTTTCATATATATATGCATATACTATATATAGCATATATAGAAGCATATATATTCATAAGCCTATACTATATATAGCATATATAGCATATATATATAAGCATTATACTAAGCATTGGGGCAGATACAAGATAATAGAGTTGGGCACAGTCCCTGTCCCACAAGGGTTTCTCAGTCTAAGGAGGAACAACAACACATATTTAACCCCCATTTACAGGTGAGAAAACCAATTCACAGAAAAGTGAAGTGACTTGTCCAAGGTCATAAGCAGTCAGGTGTCAAAGCTAGAATGAGAACCTAAGTCTCCTGACTCCCAGGCCCAAGGTCTTTCCAGCAGGCCATGCTACTTTTCTACTAGGCTATATTGCTTTTCCAATCAATTAATCAATTGAGTGCCTACTGTGTGCAGAACACTGTACTAAAAGCTAGGGAAAGTGTAATATAAGTAGTAGGCAAGATCTCTGCCCTCTAGGAATTTATGAACTAGCTAGTGAAACCTACCTCACCTCCCTTCTCTTCTTCTACAGCCCAGCCCACACACTCCGCTCCCCTGCCGCTAACCTTCTCACCGGGCCTCTGTCGACCTCTGTCCCACGTCCTCCCTCTGTCCCAGAACGCCCTCCCTCCTTACCTCCGCCAAACTAGCACACTCCCTCCCTTCAAAGCCCTACTGAAAGCTCACCTCCTCCAGGATGCCTTCCTGGCCTGAACCCCCTTTTCCTCTGCTCCCCCTCCCCTCCCCCTCACCCCCACTCGCTCCCTCTGTTCTCCCCTCCTCCCCGCCCCACAGCACTTGTGTGTATATGGGTACGTATTTATAATTCTATATTTTATTGATGTGTATATATCTATAATTCTATTTATTCATATTGATGCTATTGATGCCTGTTTATTTGTTTTGATGTCTGTCTCCCCCCTTCTAGACTGTGAGCCCGCTGTGCCCCGTTGTCTCTATTTGTTGCAGAATTGCACTTTCCAAGCGCTTAGTACAGTGCTCTGCACACAGTAAGCTCTCAATAAATACGATTGAATGAATGAATGAAAGATGAAAATAAGTTACAGGTAGAGGGAAGCAATAGAATTTAAGGATATGGACATAAATAAAAGGGGTGGGGGTAAGTACCCAAGTGTCTAGATGATATGGAGGTAATGAGGTGTAAGTTGGGAGGGATATAGGGTGGGGAGAAGAGCTATTATTATTATTATTATTGGAGTATTGTTATATTACTACTTCGAGCGGCATTCCATTGCTCACCGATGCTCAGCTTCTGTCCCACTCTGACCTCCAGCTCTTCTTCTGCTGTATTTGGACCTAGCCCATCTTGCACTTAGCTCTAAGCAATTGCAATCTCTTTGGGTAGGAACATTTATCCTAATGAGGTATACATATATGTAAAGCGTGTACAATTGGCAAGCACGGTGCTAAACTCGGGTGTAAATTCAAGATGATCAGATCAGACGTAGTCCTTGTCTCCCACGAAGCTCAAAATCGAAGAGGGAGGGAGGGCAGAGATTTTTATCCCCATTTTACGTCGGAGGCGACCGGGCCCCAGGGCAGAGAAGCAGCATGGCTCAGTGGAAAGAGCCCGGGGTTGGGAGTCAGAGGTCGTGGGTTCTGATCCCGGCTCCGCCACTCATCAGCTGTGTGACTGTGGGCAAGTCACTTCACTTCTCTGGGCCTCGGTTCCCTCATCTGTAAAATGGGAATGAAGACTGTGAGCCCCACATGGGACAACCTGATTAGCTTGTATCAATCTAGAACAGTGCTGGGCACATAGCGCTTAACAAAAACCATCATCATCATCGCTCTCCCAGCCGGTCAGTGGCCGAGCCAGGACCCGGCCCACTCTACCCCTTTTTCAGAAGAGGAAATCGAGGCCCGGAGAGATTGCGTGGCTCGGCCGAGTCGGGAGGGTACCGTAGGCCACTGCCGGTCCCCCCCAGGCCCAGACCCTCGCCCCCTTGGGGGGCTTCCAGTCGGTAGCCTCGCCTTCAGCACATGCAGCATTTCTGCTTGCTATTTCAAGGCATTTTATCCACCTGGATAAATCATTCATGATGCCGATGGCTCTGCAAATGCTAATACGCTCTCAGCCCGCCCCATACCCCTCCAGGCCGGAGTTGGGGGTGGTGGGGGAGGTGGTCTCCTGGGGTCCTCCGGGGCCCCCTGATTCTGTCTCCCTTGCCTCCCCTCCCCACCAGCCCCCCGTGACTGCCTGCTGCACACACACGTGATCACACGTGATCACGCATGTGTCCCCCTCCCCACCCCCCTTGGCTGACCTCGTTGCAGACGGATCCGCAGTTGGCTCCTCCCTCGCAGGGGGCTGGGCCTGGCGGAGGGGGCACACAGACCCCCAAGACCGAGACCCAGTTCTGACCGCCGCGAGCAGTGGGCCCCGATGGGTCCAGCTGTTAGCCTTCGGGGGGCGAGGGGGGACCCTGGAGCCTCGAGCTCTGGGCCTGCGGCCCTGGGAGGGGGCGGATTCCGGCCTGCAGCATCCTTGGGGAGGGGGCGATTGGGGAAAACAGGTGCTGTGCTGTGCGTGGGGGGAAGCAGGGAGGAGGGGGGCCCCTGCCAGGCCACGGCACCAAGGACCCCGACCCGGGGGCCACTTCAAGGGCATCATGCCAATCCGGATTCTTCATGGGCTGGAGGGGGGCTGGGGGTAGCTGGGAGGGGCCGGAGGGCAGGGGGGATGGAGGGGGGGTGCTGGAAAGGGATGGAGGGAGGGGGCTGGAGAGGGATGGAGGGAGGGGGCTGGAGAGGGATGGAGGGAGGGGGCTGGAGAGGGATGGGAGGAGGGGGCTGGTCCAGAGAGATTTTGATAGCAGGGGCAGTAGTGGGGCTGGAGAGCTTGTGGGGGGGCTGGTGGTGTCTGGAGGCTGGGGGGAGGGGGCTAGAGGGGTGGGTGGAGGTTGGTCCGGCAGAGGGCCGGAGAGCTGGGAGGGTGGGCTCAGCGTCCCCCACGGTCTCGCTGCCCCCAGCCAGGGGGGTTCTTGCCAACTCGGAGCCATCTTGTCTGGGCCAAAGGCACAGAGGGAGAGGCAGAGAGAGACCAGGCAGGCAGAGTCAGGTACTGACACAGAGAACGAGACCAGCAGAGGTGGGAACAGCAGAGAGTCAGAGAGACAGAATCAGAAAGGGGGGAGAGTCAGGGAGATTGAAAATCAGAGAGAGGGAGAGTCAGAGAGACAGAATCAGAGAGAGGGAGAGACAGAGAGACAGAACATCAGAAAGAAGGAGGGACAGACAGAGAATCAGAGAGAGAGGGAGAAAGAGACAGAAATTCAGAAAGAGACAGAAAATCAGAGGGAGAGACAGAATCAGAGAGAGGGAGAGACAGAGAATCAGAGGAAGAGAGAGACAGAAAATCAAAGAGGGGGTCAGAGAGCAGAGAATCAGAAAGAGGGAGAAATAGAGGCAGAAAATCAGAGTGAGAAAGAGAGAAGGAGAATCCTAAACAGAGCACAGGAGGGGAGAAACCGATAGGCAAGAGACGGAATCAGAGAGGAAGTCAGAGACCAAACAGAGACAGAAGGAGACAGGGAGCGAGAGAGATGGAAGAAGAGAGTCAGAAACTGAAATAGAGACTGAGAAAAGGGAGAGCAGGGGTGGAGGAGACTGAGGATGACAGAGTGCGAGACAGAGAGAGATCGTGAGCGAGGCAGAGAGAGACAGCAAGGCAGAGAGAAAAAGAGGAGAGAGACTCAGAGAGACAGCAGACAGACAGACGGACCAGGCTGGCTCCCTGGCGGGTCATCTTAACTCAGCTATCCGGATCGCATCTGATTCATAAACGGTTTAATAAATCAAATTGGAGGAATCCCTTCATGAATTAACTCAGTTTCCATGGCAACGCCGGGAGCCCTGGTGTAAGGTGGAAGTTGGGTTTGCTTCACCAGGAGCTCGGGGAGGGGCTGGCGGTGCTATTGGGGTCAACAGGCACTGGACTGTCCGGCGGCCAGGTGGGGGGTCAGAGAGTGGCTGGGGGGTGGTCATCCAGGCCATTCCTCTGTTCCCCGGGCAGGGTGGCCCTTCTGGGACTTCAGGCCCATGAGTGTGGGCCAACCGGGGGGGGTGTGGGGAAACTCTCCAGCTACCTGCAGTGTGTATGCCCTTCCCTACATCCCTGCTGCTACAGCTTGAGGCCATCTCTCCCGGTCCTGCCAGCAGTGGGATGGGAAGTCAACGGGGCAGTAGTCACTTCGGAATCACCCCACAGCTGGCTCTTTCCCAAGATGAATAGGCCCAATTCTGGGGATTCTGCTCATGAGTCTTCCCATTTTACTGATGGGGAAACTGAGGGCCAGAGAGGGGGCGGTGCCTTTCCAAGATTCAGCACAGCAGGGCAGTGGTGTGAATCGGAAGGCAGCTGTGAATCTGGGGGCCGATGTTCCCTATCTCTTCCAAATCCCATTTCTTGTTAGGATGAAAGTGGAGGGCAGGGTCTCCAGGGGTCATTTTCCCCCAATTCCTTTCTTCTCCTCACCCCTTCCTCTCTGCCTGGATCTCTGACCCCTCTTGGAAGCAGCCCCCCACCCCATGTCTGTCCTACCACTCTGTTTCTTCCAGAAATGGGGTTGGGGTCTCCAAGAGTGAATGATCTGTGTGCGTGTGTGTTTGTGTGTGTGACTGAGAGACTGTGTGGGTGAGGATGTATGTGAGTGTGTTGTGGTATGTGTGTAACTGGGTGAGTGTACCTGGATTGCCTGTATGTGTGTGTATGCATGTGTGTGCGTGTAGGGGCTGCAGGTTTGATGACTAAACAGCTTTGCTGCGTGAAAACTGCAGTCCGGGTTTCTGGGCTGTTGCTGCAGCCAGGAGGCCTCCTCCCGAGCCCTAGGCGATGCCCGGCCTGGCTGGGGCGGGGCCGAGGAGAGGCCTGGGGCCGGGGCTGGGTCAGGGGTGGGGTCCCATGGGTTTGTGACTAGGACTGGAGTGGAGCTGGGCTGGGAAACAGGCTTCTCTGGGGGAATTGGGTTGGGGGGACGACGACAGTCCAGAGTGACCCAGCTGGGGAAGACCCTGACACTCAACCCTACAGCAGTCTCCCTTCATTCATACCACCCGGGTCCACAGCCCCCTCTTCCTCCGTCTCGACTGCAGGACGGTACTGTCTGGGGTTTCCCGCCCTGGCCAGGACCCCACTCCCACAGGCCCCTTCTTGATTGTCTTCCCTTCCCCCTGTCAGGGTAATAATAATAACTCTGATATTTGTTAAGCTCTTATTATGTGCCAGGCACTGTACTAAATGCTGGGGAAGATACGAGGTAATCAGGTTGGACACAGTCCCTGTCCCACTTGGGGCTCAAGATGAGCTTAGAACAGTGCTCGGCACATAGTAAGCGCTTGACAAATACCAACATTATTCTCGTTATATCCCGGCTAGACTACTGTGTCAGCCTTCTCTCTGACCTCCCTTCCTCCTCTCTCACCCCGCTCCGGTCTATTCTTCACTCCGCTGCCCGGCTCATCTTCCCGCAGAAACGATCTGGGCATGTCACTCCCCTTCTTAAACAACTCCAGTGGTTGCCTATCGACCTCCGCTCCAAACAAAAACTCCTCTCTTTCTACCGCCCACCCCGCACGCTCCGCTCCTCTGCCGTCCACCTCCTCGCCGTCCCTCGGTCTCGCCTATCCCGCCGTCGACCCCCGGGTCACGTCCTCCCGCGGTCCCGGAACGCCCTCCCTCCTCACCTCCGCCAAACTGATTCTCTTTCCCTCTTCAAAACCTTACTTAAAAATCACCTCCTCCAAGAGGCCTTCCCAGACTGAGCTCCTCTTCCCCCTCTACTCCCTCTGCCATCCCCCCTTTACCTCTCCGCAGCTAAAGCCTCATTTTCCCCTTTTCCCTCTGCTCCTCCACCTCTCCCTTCCCATCCCCACAGCACTGTACTCGTCCGCTCAACTGTATATATTTTCGTTACCCTATTTATTTTGTTAATGAATTGTACATCGCCTTGATTCTATTTAGTTGCCATTGTTTTTACGAGATGTTCTTCCCCTTGACGCTGTTTAGTGCCATCGTTCTTGTCTATCCGTCTCCCCTGATTAGACTGTAAGCCCGTCAAAGGGCAGGGACTGTCTCTATCTGTTGCCGACTTGTTCATCCCAAGCGCTTAGTACAGTGCTCTGCACATAGTAAGCGCTCAATAAATACTATTGAATGAATGAATGAATTATGATGACGATGATGATGATGTAACTGAGGCTCAGGGAAGTGAAATGACTTGTCCAAGGTCACACAGCAGACAAGTAGCAGAGCTGGGATTAGAACCCAGGTCCTTCTGACTCCCAGGCCCGGCTCTGTCCACTAGGCCAGGATGGGTGGCTGAACAGGCCGTCCATCCCACACGCCAGGCCCAGTTGCCCAACCAGCAGGGCCCTGAGTAGCCTGGGGTCAGGGCGGGCTCCTGAACCACTTCCTGCTTCCCCTGCACAGCTCCCTCTGACTCCTTCTCTGCCTCCTCCTCCTCCTTACATCCTCCTCCTCTTCGCATGCTCATCTTCCCCTCCTCACATGCTCCTCCACCCTCCACTCTCCTTCCCAGCCTAAGCTCAACGTTCCCCAGTCACCCAGTGAAGCAAGTAGGGGCACCCCAGCAGCCTGGGGAATGAACACCGATCTATCGCTGGATCACTGGGGGAGTCCCAGCAGCCCTGGGGACTGAGCATTGATCGATGGATCACCGGAGGATCCCCAGCAGCCTTGAGGAATGAGCACCGATCGATGGATTATTAGATGAACCCCAGAAGGGCTGGGGAATAATTGTTTTCCCGCTGGATAAACTAATAGCTGAGGAAGCCAATGGCCAGAGGAGCAGAAGCAGCAGAGTTGGGATTGGTCTCTGGAAACCTGGATGCCAGGGCTGAAGCCCAGTCTTTGGGGTTAGAAGAAAGGGCCTGGGTGGGGGTAGCAAGATGACATCTATGGTGATCTTGGGGTCCGACCTCTCGCCCATATCCTACCTCGGGTCGGAAACACCCGTCCTCCTCAAATCCAACAATTATTTTCTCCCCCTTCAAAGCCTTATTGAAGGCCCATCTCCTCCAAGAGGCCTTCCCTGACTAAGCCCTCCTTCCTCTTCTCCCTCTCCCTTCTCCCTCGTTCTGACTTGCTCCCTTCATTCATTCCCCCCCACCCAGCCTCACAGCACTTATGTACATATCTGTCATTTATATTAATGTCTGTCTCCCCTCTAGACTGTAAGCTCATTGTGGGCAGGTAATGTGTCTATTTATTGTTATATTGTACTCTCCCAAGCACATAGTACAGCGCTCTGCACACAGTAAGCGCTCAATAAATATGACTGGATGAATAAAAGTCGGGGTGAATGTAAAGGTTGGACTACTGATAGCGGAGTCAGGAGTTGTCCTTGGGTCAGGGGTGACTGTTTCAGAGACAGAGAGACTGTATTCTCAGTTTGGTGGGAAAGGGTCCTTAGAAAGACTTTCTCTCCTGGGAACAACTGTCCAGGTGTGGCTTGCCAAACAGGACTGGGGCAGAGGGCGGAGGCTGCAGAGGAGGCTGTGGACGAGGACGTGGATGGGATGGAGCCCTAAAAACTGTCAGTCCCTGAGGGACAGGGTCCATGTCTAACTCCCACTTGTGTATTCTTGCCCAGCATCTGGAAGTGCTTAGTGAATTTTATCTTTACTTCTGTGGTCTGTGGAGGGGATGGTGGATGAGGTTGGGGTTGCAGATGGGGACATGGATGTGATGGGGCTGTGGATGGGACTGAGGGTGAGGCTGTGGACAGGGCCGTGGTCGGGGCCGTGGATGGGGATGTGGGTGGTGACCTGGACGTGGATGGGGCTCTGGACAGGGATATGGTTGGACCAGTGGACAGAGCTATGGATGGGGATGAGTATGGGGACATGGATGTGGATGGGGCTGTGGAGGGAACTAAGGGTGAGGCTGTGGACAGGAAGGCGGTTGGATCTGTGGATGGAGCTAAGGACGGGGATGAGGATAAGGATGGGGACAGGGATGTGGACGGGGACTTGGATGGGACTGTGGATGAGACTGAAGGTGAGGCTGCGTGTCTTAGTAATAATAATAATAATGATGATGGTATTCGTTAAGCGCTTACTATGTGCCAAGCACTGTTCTAAGCACTGGGGTAGATACAAGGTAATCAGGTTGTCCCACGTGGGGCTCACAATCTTAACCCCCATTTTACAGATGAGGTAGCCGAGGCACAGAGAAGTTAAGTGATTTGTCCCAAAGTCACACAGCTGATAAGTGGAGTAGATGGGATTAGAACCCATGACCTCAGACTCCCAAGCCCTTGCTCTTTCCACTAAGCCTTGCTGCTTCTCCACTAAACCATGCTGTTTCTTAGTAGATAGAGCATGGGCCTGGGCATCAGAAGGACGAGGATTCTAATCCCAGCTCTGCCACATGTCTGCTTGGGCAAATCACTTCACTTCTCTGTGCCTCAGTTACCTCATCTGTAAAATGGGGATGAGTGTGAGCCCCATGTGAGACAGGGACTGTGTCCAACATTGTCTACCCCAGTGCTCAGAAGAGTGCTTGGCACATAGTAAGTTCGTGGCTCAGTGGAAAGAGCCCGGGTTTGGGAGTCAGAGATCATGGGTTCGAATCCCGGATCTGCCACTTGTCAGCTGTGTGACTGTGGGCAAGTCACTTAACTTCTCTGTACCTCAGTTACCATCTGTAAAATGGGCATTAACTGTGAGCCTCACGTGGGACAACCTGATTACCCTGTATCTACCCCAGCGCTTAGAACAGTGCTCTGCTCATAATAAGCGCTTAACAAATTCCAACATTATTATTGTCTGCTGTGTAACCTTGGACAAGTTGCTTCACTTCTCTGGGCCTCAGTTAACTCATCTGTAAAAGTGGGGATCAAGATGATTGTGAGCCCCATGTGGGATAGGGATTGTGTCCAACCATAATTGCTTGTATCTACACTAGTGCTAAGTGGCGGAGCCGGGATTAGAACCCATGATCTTCTGACTCCCAGGCCCGAGCTCTATCCACTATGCCATGCTGCTTCCCATGGGATTGAGGGTGGGTCTGTGGATAGGGACGTTGTGGGGATGGGGCTCTGGACTGGGATGGGAATGGGACTGTGGACGGGGATTTGGACGGGGAAGTGGATGAGCACAGAGACGTGGATGGGGTTATGGATAAGGCTGTGGACAGGGACACTGATGTGTTTGGGGCTGTGGATGAAGACATGGGCCTGGATGTGGACAAGGTTGCGGCCGAGGCCGTGGATGTGTATGGGGACTTATGGGGGGCTGGGGTGGGGATTCATTCATTCAGTGGTATTTATTGAGCATTTCCCGTTTGTAGAGCACTGTACTAAACACTTGGGAGAGTACCATATAACAATAAACAGACACATTCTGGATGGGTCTGTGGATGGGGCCTTGGATAAGGCTGCGGGGTTTCCCATGCTGGGAATTTGTTGGACCTCCTGAGTCCCCTCACCTGTCCAGGGGTGGAGGAGGGTCAAGGTGACTTTTGGAGGACCAGGCCAGGGAAGTTGCTTTCTTGCCTGGGTGGAGAGGTTGAGGTGAGAGGGGTTGGGTAAGAAAGATGTTGCTTTCTGTTGAGTTCCACTGTCAGGGAGAGGGCATGGCTGAGGCTGGGCTGGGGACGACTGAGGTTGGACTGTGCATGAGGGGTGTGTGTGTGTGTGTGTGTGCGGTGAGTGTATGGTATATAACCGATATGGGTGTGGTATATGTGCATTTATGTGTGGAATGCGTATGGGGTGAGTGTACATCATTGTGTGTATATTTATGATGTGCATATTTGCCCTGTGTGTGTTTGATATAATGTATGTGTTTGCAATGTGTGTGTTTATGGTGAGTGTGTTCATGTTGTGATGTGTTTGTGGTAAATGGCTGGTATGTGTTTATAGTGTGATCTGTTTGTTTGTTCTGTGTGTATGGTATGATATGTCATTGTGGGCAGGGAACGTGCCCATTTATTGTTGTTTGTACTCTCCCAAGCGCTTAGTACAGTGCTCTGCACACAGTAAGCGCTCAATAAATACGATTGAATATGTGTTTGTGATGGGTGTGTATGGTATTTTCAGGGTGTGTATATGGGGTGATGTGCATGTGTCTGTGATGTGTGTGTATGCTGTGCTTGTCCCTGGCGCTCACTCAGAAACCTCCTTCACAGCCCTCCCTCCATTTTGGTTTCATTTCCCCCATCCCCAACCCTTCTGTCCGACTGAAATTTCACCCGCAGCCACCTGCCACTGCGGGCCTCCCCCGCCCCCGCCCTCCCCTAGCACCCCACCCGCCTCAGCACCCTTCACTCCCCTCAGTCACCACCCCAACCACCCCAGCACGCCCCGGCCCCGCAGCCCTTCCCCAAACTATCCCACCCACCTCAGCCCCCCTCGCTCCCCTCAGCCACCACTTCAGCCACCCCAGCCTCCCCTATCCCCTCCCCCGCAACCAATCCTCCAGTCCATACTTCCCTCGGCTACCCAGATGATTATTTTTTTAAAAAACGTTCAGCCTACGTCTCCCCACTCCTCGAGACCCACCAATGGTTCCCCGTCCACCTCCGCATCAAACAGAAACAGCTCACCTTTCCCTTTAAAAAGCACTCAGTCACTTTACCCTGTTTTACCTCACCTCGCTGATTTCCTACTATGTCGCAGGTCTTCCACTCCGCTCCTCTAATGCCAACCTACTCACTGCACCGCGATCTCATCTATCTCGCCACCAACCCCTCACCCATGTCCTGCCCCTGGCCTGGAACTCCCTTCCAATCAATCGATCGATGACATTTATTGAGTCTTATTGTGTGCAGAGCACTCTACTAAGCGGTCGGGAGGGTACAGTATAACCGAGTTGGTAGATGTTACCTGCCCACAACGTGCTTACAGTCTAAAGGGGGAGACTGTCTTTAAGAGGAATAAATAATTTACGGATATATATGTAAGTACCGTGGGGCTGAGGGTGGGGTGAATATCAAGTGCCCAAAGAGAATGGATCGAAGTGTGTTTACAACACAGAAGGGAGAGCGAGCTGGGGAAAAGAGGGCTTAATCAGGGAAAGCTTCTTGGAAGAGATGTGATCTTAATAATGCTTTGAAGGTGGGGGGAGAGTGGCGGTCTGGCATACATGGATGGGGAGGCGGTTCCAGGCTAGAGAGAGGATGTAGGAAAGGGTTGTGAGATAGATGAGATCGGGATACAGTGAGGAAGCTGGCGCTAGAGGAGTGGGTTGTGTGGGTTGGGTTGCAGTAAATCAGAGAGGGAAGATAGGAGGGGGTGAGCTGATTAAAAGGGATTTAAAGTGGATGGTAGTAAGGAATTTATGGTAGTAAGGAATTTCTGTTTGATGTGGAGGTGGCTGGGCAACCCCTGGAGGTTCTTGAGGAGCGGGGAGATGTGGCTTAATTTTTTTTATAAAAGTGATCATGGCAGCAGAGCAAAGTATTGACTGAAGTGGAGAGAAACAGGAGGCAAGGAGGTCAACGAGGAGGCTGATACAGTAATCAAGGCAGGACAGGATAAATGCTTGGACCCGCATAGTAGCAGTTTGGATGGAGAGAAAAGGGAGGATTTTAGTGATATTGAAGGTAGAACTGACTGACGGGATTTGGTGACAGATTGAATATGTGGGTTGTATGAGAGATGAGTCAAGGACAATGCCAGGTTATGGGCTTGTGAGACAGGGAGGGGGATAGTGGTGCTGTCTACAATGATGGGAAAGACAGGGGGAAGATAGGATTTGCATGGGAAGATTAGGTGTTCTGTTTTGGACATATTTAGTGTGAGGTGTTGGCAGGACGTCCAGGAGGAGATTTTTTTAAAGGCAGGAGGAAATGTGAGACTGCAGGGAAGGAGAGAGGTCATGACTAGAGATGCAGATTTAGGAATCATCTGCATAAAGATGGTAGTTGAAGCCACGGGAGTGAATGATTTCTCCAAGGGGGTTGTCCCTTGTGGATGCCAGATGACCCCTCTGTTGACCCAAAGCAGCAGTGGGCATGATGTAACACGTGTGACACGGGGTTGTGAGGATACATGCCAAGATTTTCCTGGAAATCCTCAGAAGTTGGAACCGGTCCCTGAGGGACCCCTGACCCTCCCAAATCCAGAGCCACAGTGTCCCCCTCCCACGTCCTTCAGGTCCCCAAGCGTACGGGAGCTGCGGCCGAGCCACAGTGGAGGGAGACTGGACCCTGGAGGTAGAAACACCAGGGCCGCAACGTGATGGCCCCGTGTCCATCATGGACAGGGACAAGCCAGCCAGACACCAGATGGTGAGGCCACCCTATGGAGAGTGACTGACCGGCCAGACACCAGACCAGACACCAGAGAAGTAGCATAGCCTAGTGGACCGAGCATGGGTCTGGGAGTCAGAAGGACTTGGGTTCAAATCCTGACTCCCCCACCTATCTGCTGTGTGACTTGGGCTAGTCACTTTATTTCTCTGTGCCTCAGTTCCCTTGTCTGTCAAATGGGGATTAAGACTGTGAGTCCCAGGTGGGACAGGGACTGTGTACAACCTGATTTGTATGTATCAATCCTAGCAATTGGTGCAGTGCCTGGCACATAGTAAGTGCTTAATAAATACCACCGTTATTATTAGATCGAGGGGCCACCCTATGGAGAGGGACAGACTGGCTGGATGCCAAGCTGAAGGGCCGACCTACAAACAGGGACAGACCAGCCGGACACTGGATGAAGGGTCACCTTTAAGACAGGGATGAACCAGATGAGGGACCACCCTTTGGACAGGGACAGACTGGCTGGACGCTAGATCAATTGGCTCCACTGCGGACAGGAACACACCAGCCAGACACCGGACTGAGGGGCCAACCTATAGATGTGGACAGACCGGCCGGACACCGGATGAAGGACCGCCCTTTAGACAGGGATCCACTGGCGGGAAACTGGAAAGGGGCCAGGACACGGGACCAAGGGGCCGTCTTTTAGATATAGACAGACTGACCGGACACTGGATGAAGGACTGCTCTTTGGGTAGGGACACACTGGCCAGACACTGGACAAGGGGCTGCTTTACAGACAGCGCTGGACAGGCCGGACCCTGGACAGAGAGGCCATCTTTCAGACAGGGATAGGCCAGCCGGATACCGGATGGAGGGGCCGCTTTTCAGACAGGGACAGACCGGTTGGGATACTGGACCACCCTACAGGGGAGGAAGGGTGGAAGAAAAAGACTAAAAACAGGCTTCTCAAGTGGAAGTTGGGGGAGGGGGCAGAACCCCTGGCCAGGGATCCAGCCCCCGCAGCTCTCTGGCTGCAGGGTGGGACTTTGAGCCCCGGGGAGGGAGCTGGGTCACTTTGGCCTTGGCTTTAATCCTGGGAGAGGAGGAGGGCACGGTTGGAGGAGGCCGCCCCCTCCCCCAACAGAGGCAACGGCCTCCCCCAGCTAGACCCTCCCTTCCATCCTGGCAGCTCATCACAGGCCCCTGGCACAATGTAGCTACTGTCCACCCCGCCCCCGCTCTCCCGTCACCGTGCCCACCCTTGCGTGCTCCGACTTCCAAACAGACTATGGAAGCCTGGCCCTCGTTGGCCTGCCTGGCCCACTGACACCCTTCCCCTACCCTGCTCCCCCAGAGTCCGGTCCCTTCCCCACCCCCCAAACCTTCTAAATCCCCCAATTCCTGGAACATTCCCCCTACCCCACCAAACCCTACTCTGCAGGCCTGGAGGGGAGTGGGGATTGGGTGAGGAGCGAGTCCTCCCGAGAGGCTCGGATGGAAGAAATAAAAGTGCTCCCTCCCCAACCCCCTGACCCCAAGCCTCTCTTTTCCCATCTCAGCCCCTCCCCGCAGCTCCTCCCCTCCTCCCTGCAAGAATCAGCTCCAATGCCCTGCCTCTCCCTGGCTCTCAGAGCCAGGATGGGGGCTGCCCACCCCCAGGAGCCCCAAGCCACCAACCTGTCAATGTTATTTATCAAGAGCTTACCGAGCACCGGACTGAGTGAGCACTGGCAGGAGCAGCGTGGCCTTGAGGAAAGGACATCGAGCTGGCAGCGAGGAGACCCGAATTCTAATGCCAACTCTGCTCTGGGCCTGCAGTGTGATCTTGGGCAAGCCATTTATCCTCTCTGGGCCTCGGTTTTCTCATCTGTAAAATGGGGTTAAGATCCTTGTTAATGCCCCTCACTATTGGCTTCAAAGCTCTCCACCCCCTTGCCCCTTCTTACCTCACCTCCTTTTCTCCTCCTTCCTCCCAGCCCACACACTCTGCTCCTCTGGTGCCGCTAACCTTCTCGTTGTGCCTCAATCTCTCCTGTCCCGCCGTCAAGCCCTGGTCCACGTCCTACCTCTGGCCTGGAACGCCCTCTCTCCTCAAATCTGCCAAACAATGATTCGTCCCTCATTCAAAGCCTTACTGAAGGCACACCTCCTCCAAGAGGCCTTCCCAGACTAAGCCCCCCTTTTCCTCAGTTCCCCCTCCCTTCCGCATACCTCGACTCACTCCCTTTGCCCTTCCCCCTTCTCCCCACCCCACAGCACTTATGTTTATATGTATATATCTATAATTCTATTTATTTATATATTGACACCTGTTTACTTGTTTGGATGTCTGTCTCCCCCCACCTCTGGAGCTGTAAGCCCCTTGTGGGCAGGGATTGTCTATATTGCTGAATTGTACTCTCCAAGTGCTTAATACAGTGCTCTGCACACAGTAAGGGCTCAATAAATACAATTGAATGAAAGAATGAATGCTGGGCTGAGTTTCCTGGGACACCAGAATCAACTGGAGGATGGGGTGAGGCTGGACAGGGAGGACATAAGGTGGAAATTACACTGGACTGTAAGCTCCCTAAGGGCAGGGTTGGAGTCTTCTATCACTATTGTACTCTCCCCAGTGCTTAGGACAGAGCTCAGGACACATTAGACACTCAATAACACTAATGATCAATTGCTCATTTGATCGATTGAGGGTCTAGTTTCCACCAGAGGACAGTGCCAGCTGACTGTCTGGGAGAGGGTCTGGACATGTGAGTGGACCTCTGACTGAATGGACAGCTGTCTGAAAGGATACCTGCCTGAATGGACTCCTGTCTGACCTGATACCTGTATGAGTGGATGGACATCAGTCTGTTCAGGCACCTGACCCAACAGTTGTTGGGCGGACACCAGTCTGAGTGGACACCTATCTGACAAGGCAACTGTCTGAATAGACTCCTGTCTGACTGGACAGCTGTTTGAGTGGATGGACATCTCTCTGCCAGACACCAGTCTGAGACGTCTCTGCTGGACATGGGTCTGAATGGACCGAATGTCCAGAGTCACTGCCAGAAGTCGGGACTAGATCCCTCAGCCCCCACCAACCTGAGGGCTCCCACATCACAACTTGTGGCACGTGGCGACCACTGGCTGCCCAGTCCTGGCCTGGTGGGGAGAGGAATCACCATGCCCAGGGTAGGGTTGGCAGGGGTTGGGGTGGAAGAGGAGTCTTCTCCTGCCCAAATCTGCCTTCTGCCACCAGGCCATGCTGGCCACTGGCTTTGCTTCCTGGACTCTGACTCAGGAGGCTTTCCAGTGCCCCAGTGCCCAGACAGGGCAGGAAGGACCAGAGATGAGACTGGTGCCAGACTCCTTCCCAATGGATAACTGGCCAGGTTAGGACCCAGGGTCTCCCTTTAAGAAGAATAGGGAGGTGGTCTGCTCCTCCTACCTGAGCTTACCTTACCCACTCTATCTTGTGGCCTAGTGTACAGAGCATGGGCCTGGAAGTCAGAAGGGCCTGGGTTCTAATCCCGGCTCTGCTACATGTTTATGTGACCTTGGGCAAATCACTTCACTTCTCTGTTTCTCAGTTACCTCGTCTGTTAAATGGGGATTATGATTGTAAGTCCTCTGTGGGACAGGGACTCTGTCCAAAATGATTAGCTTCTGTCTACCCCAGTGCATAGTACAATGACTGGAACGTAAGTAAGCACTTAACAGACACCATAAAACGATAAAAACAAAATAAAAAAAACCCTTGCCCGTGTCCTACCTCTGACCTGGATCTTACTTCCTCTTCATATCTGACAGATGATCATTCTCCCCACCCCAGTCAAAGCCTTACTAAAGTCACATCTCTTCCAAGAGACCTTTCCCATCTAAACCCTCATTTCCTCTTCTGCCACTCCCTTCTGCGTCACACATGCACCCTTTATTCACCTCCCCACATCCCGCAGCACCTATGTATATGTCTGTAATTTATTTAGGGGAAGCAGCATGGCATAGTGGATAGAGCACGGGCCTGGGAGTCAAAAGGTCATGGGTTCTAATCTCGGATCCACCATTTGCCTACTGTTTGGCCTTGGACAAATCATTTCACTTCTCAGTACCTCAGTTACCACATCTGTAAAATGGGGATTAAGGCCATGATTCCTATGTGGGACAGGGACTGTGTCCAACCCAGTTTGCTTGTATTCACCCCAGCGCTTAGTACAGTGTCTGGCACATAGTAAATTCTTAAAAAATACCATGGTCATTATTATTATTATCATTATCTATATTAATGTCTGTCTCCCCCTCTAGCCTGTAAACTCCTTGTGGGCAGAGAACATGTCTACCAACTCTGTTATTGTGTACTCTCAGGCATAGTGGAAAGAGCACGGGCCTGGGAGTCAGAAGGTCATGGGTTCTAATCCCGGCTCCACCACTTGTCTGTTGTGTGGCCTTGGGCAAGTCACTTCACTTCTCTGTGCCTCAGTTACCTCATCTGTAAAATGGGGAGTAAGACTGTGAGCCCTGTGAGGGATAGAGACTATGTCTAACCTGATTTGCTTGTATTCACTCCAGGGCTTAGTACAGTGCGTGGCACATAGTAAGTGCTTAACAAATACCATCATCATTATTAGTATTATAACAGTGCTCTGCACACAGTAATTGCTCAATAAATACAGTTGACTGATGGACTGATTGTGCTGGGTGGGCTTGGGAAGACCTGGAGGGGGTCCTCAAGGGATTTCTCCCCCTCTTGACTCCTGACTTCTGACCTCTGCTTTGTTGAGACATCTGAGGGGGCCAGTGACCGGGGCAGAGTCCTGCAGAAAAGTTAGGCTGCGCTGGAGGGGGCAGGACTCTGTCCCCGTGGCAGCCCAACCAGGCCACGTGCTCGGCTGAGAGTGTGGCATCCCATCTCCGGAGTGGGGACGTTGGCCTGGACCATGCTTCCTGACGGGGCCAGCTCTGGGAGCTGGGCAAGGGGCCAGGCTGGAGGTTCCCAAGATCCAAGAGGAGAGGCGGAGGCGGGGGGTAGGATAGCCCTGAAATTGGGGCTGGGAAAGAGAGATTTCTAATGGGAACATTTGGGGGTTACTATGAGGTCACTGATCTCCTAGGGACAGGCACCATTGATGACTCAGAAGCAGGCACATAAATTATATTTCGTGTGCTATGTAGGTCGCATGGACCCAGCAGAAGGACTCACAAAAGCAGTCTTTGTGGAAATACGCAGAACCTGGAGTCCCTGGGGGACCCCTGCCCCACCTCGTTCCAGGGCCATCGGGAGCCCCTCCCCTCTGCGTCCCCTCCCAAGCGCCAGGAACACAGGTGCTGTATCCGAGCCAAAGGATGTGATAATAATAACAATTTTGGTATTTATTAAGCACTTACTATGTGCCGAGCACTGTTCTGACCGCTGGGGTAGATACAAGGTAATCAGGTTAGCCATAGTCTCTGTCCCACATGGGGCTCACAGTCTTGATTCGTATTTTACAGATGAGGTAACTGAGGCCCAGAGAAGTTAAGTGACTTGCCCAAGGTCACATAGCAGATATAATAATAATAATGGTGGCATTTGTTAAACGCTTACTATGTGCCAAGCACTATTCTAAGTACCGGGGAGGATACAATGTAAGCAGGTTGTCCCAAGTAGGGCTCACAGTTTTAATCCCCACTTTACAGATGAGGTAACTGAGGCACAGAGAAGTTAAGTGACTTGGCCAAAGTCACACAGCTGACAAGTGGCAGAGCGGGGATTAGAACCCACATCCCCTGACTCCCAGGCCCTTGTTTTTTCCACTAGGCCATGCTGCTTCTCACTAGTCCACATGTCATAGATTTGGGAGGCTGGTGCTGAAGATTGAAACTTGGGGCACACATGTATCTGCATGGCTTAGTGGATAGAGCATGGGCTGGAAGTCAGAAGGACCTGGGTTCTAATCCCAGCTCTACCCTTTGTCTGCTTTGGCAAGTTACTTATCTGGGCCTCAGTTACCTCATCTGTAGGATGGGGATTAAGAGTGTGAACCCCATGCAGGACAGGGACTGTGTCCAATTTGATTAATTTGTATCTACCCCAGTGCTTACAACAGTGTTTGGCACATAGTAAGTGCTTAACAAGTACCATTATTGTTATTATTATTATCTGCTACCATGCCCCCTGAGGCAGGGACAGATCAGTTGGACACCGGGCCCTTAGTATGGTATCCAACTGACTGGTCACTTCCTCTATTCGGGAGACTGACCCAACATGGGATGGTTACCATGGTGTCAAACTGATGGCTGGCAGATGTGGTGGGGTGTGCTCTCTTTAAATGATGATGATGGTATTTGTTAAGCGCTTACTATGTGCCAAGCACTGTTCTAAGCACTGGGGTAGATAAAAGGTAATCAGGTTGTTCCACGTGGCGCTCACGGTCTTAATCCCCATTTTACAGATGAGGTCACTGAGGCACAGAGAAGTGAAGTGACTTGCCCAAAGTCACCCAGATGACAAGTGGCGGAGTCGGGATTAGAACCCATGACCTCTGACTCCCAAGCCCGGGCTCTTTCCATTAAGTCACGCTGCTATTCACTGAGTGCTTACTGTGTGCAGAGCGCTTGTCTTGCACTATCAATCAATCCGTGGCATTCATTTAGTGCTCTCTATGTGCAGAGCACCATAGTAAGTGCTTTGGGAGAGTTCAGTACAACAGAATTAGGAGATATATTCCCTGCCCATAATAAAGCTTACAGTCTAGAGACTAGCCTAGACTGTACGTTCTAGAATCTTGCACGTGTGTATTTGTGCCTGTGGGCAGGGATGAGTGGACGTGGGTATGTGGGTGTGTGAGTGTGTGTTTGTATGGGCAGTTCCATGAGGCTCTGTGAGGCCACCAAGCCCTCTCCTAAGTGTCCAGCCTGAGGTCCGGCAACCCATCCTCTCCGTGTGTCTGTCCCCATGAGCGCCTGAGTGTCCGAGACTTCTAGGTTAGCTGCGGTTTTGGGTGGCCTATTTGCCAGGGTCCAGTTCTCTGGGTAGAGAGGCAGTGTGACCTAGTGGAAAGAGCCCAGAGCTGGGAGTCAGGACACTGACATTCCAAGCCCGGCTCCGCCACTTACCTGACGGGTTACCTCGGCCAAGTCACTTACCCTCTCTGGGCCTCAATTTCCTCTTCTGTAAAATGGAGGTAATAATCCTGGCCTCATCCTCTCCCTCTCACGGATGTTGTGCGGACAAAATGAGATAAATGATATGCAAGGACTTTGGGAAAATAAAAAGACGTGACTCAGAAAACATACCACGATCCTAGTGTGTGCGTACGCGTGTGTGTCTAACTGTCCAGGTCGTGTGCTGTCTCTGAGAGTCGATGTGGGGGGTCCTGTTCTTGGGTATCTGTATGCCCACGTGTGTGTCATGGATCTGTTTGTGTTTGTGTGTGTGTGTGTTTGTGTCCTGTGCCTACTGTATGAAAGTCAGATCAAGACCGAGACCAACATCCTCAAACCTTGCCCATAATTCTGCCCTCCTCTCCCCTTCCTTCCACCTCCTTCCCTCCTCCTCTTTCTTTACCCTCTCTCCCCCTCCCCTCCTCCTCTTCCCTTTTACTTTTTCTTCCTCCCCCCTCTCCTTCAATCCACTCTCCCTCCCCACCCCCTCTCTTCTCTTCCCCACTGGCAGGAGAGCAGAGCCCTCTCTCTGGCCAGAGCTCCTCTGCTCTCGGGTGGGGGAAAGGGGGAGAGGACCAGCTTCCAGAGATCCCACCCTATCCCTGCCCACAGCCTGTGTTCCATCTCCAGTTCCCCCCAGGGTCCCCGCTGGACCGCACCCAACTTCGGGATTTCTGCTGCCTCCCGATTCCACTTGGCAGACTTGGGCTGAGCCGGATGCCCGCTCGGATGGGGGCTGAGAAGAGGCTTGAGTTGGCTGTCTCCTCTCCCAATCCTGGCTCACTGCGATGGGGAGGGAGGGCAGAAGGATATGCCCTGAAGTGGTTGCTCCCGATGCCCCCAACTCACCCCTTCCCCACAAAGGCCAGGGAGGTGGAAATCGGTCGGGCTAGTAAACCCCGGTCGTGTCGGCAAGGGTGAAGAGAGCATGTACCGTAGGGAGGGGCTGGCCTGCCTGCCTACCCACCTATGGCCTGTCTGCTCTCCTCTGGGCTGTCCGGCTGCCCGCCCTCCTCTGGCCTGCCTGTCTGTCTACCTGCCCACCTCCGGCCTACCCGACTGCCTGTCTGCCCCACCTGCGGCCTGCCTACCTGCCTGCCCGCCTCCGACCTGCCTGCCTCTGTCTGCCTGCCCACCTACCCATCTGGCCCGCCTGCCTTTCTGTCTGCCCATCTCTGGCCTGCCTGCTCTCCTCCGGGCCGTCTGCCTGCCTGTCCACCTCCTGCCTGCCTGACTGCCCGTCTCTGGCCTGCCGGACTGCCTGCCCACCTCCGACCTTCACGGCTACCTGCCCACCTCCGGCCCGCCTGCCTGTCCGCCTCCCCATCTCCGGCCCGCCTGCCTGCCTGCCCACTTCCAGTCTGCCTGCCTGCCCATCTGCCTGTCTGCCTGCCCCCCTCCAGCCTGCCTGCCTGCTTGCCCACCTCCGGCCTGCCTGACTGCCCACCCGCCTCCAACCTGCCCGTTTCGGGGCCCTCGGCTGGGCCGGGCGCTGCCGCTCCCCCCCGGCACCGAGCAGACGGTGCCGCGCGGACTCCTGCCAAGGCCCCGGAACACGGTATATTTAGCCCCGCAGGAGCCACTTAGCACGGGAGCAGAGCCAGGTTGGGCTCCCTGCCAGCCTGGGCCGGACAGAAGGAGGGGGCAGGGGGACCCCGAGGAGGAAGGTCAGCTTCGGCTGGGGAAGGGGAAAGGGCGGGGGCACGCGGGGACGACCGGAGCAGCTGCTCCTGCGGGTCTGGTCAAGCGGCGCTCAGCTGGGGCGGCGGAGGCCAGGGTGGGTGCAGGTTGGGGTGGGCACAGATCAGGGTTCGGGAAGGAGGTCGGGTGGCCAAAGGCTGGTGTGGGCGCAGGCCAAGGTGGGCGCAGTCTGGTGTGGGCACAGATCGGGGAGGGGGAAGACCAGATTGGGTGAGGGCCGGGGTGGGTGGAGGCTGGGATGGACAGAGGCCACTGTGGGCGCCTGTGTGCCCCACCATGGCAGGAAGGGACCCGGAGGGTGTGGGAACCCCCGACCCCTGGCACAGACTTTCAGCACCCTTTCGCTGCTGGACCCCAGCTACTGGGGCAGCAAGCTGTTGGGCGAGAAGGTGAGAGGGAAGCATCGAGCCTGGTCCTGGGAGTCAGAAGGACCTGGGTTCTAATCCTGATCCACCTGTTTGCACTGTGACCTTGGGCCAGTCACTTCTCCGTGCCTCAGTTCCCTCATCTGTAAAATGGGGATTAAGACTGTGAGTCCCACGTGGGACAGGGACTGCATCAAACCTGATTATCTTGTATCTACCCCAGAGTTTAGAACAGTGCTTGACACATAGTAAGCGCTTAACCAATACCATCATCATCATCATCAAGGGGGAAAGAAGAGGGAGGAGAGAAGGCCTGCGTCTAACCTGATTAGCTTGTATCTACCCCAGCGCTTAGAACGGTGCTTGGCACATTATAAGCTTTTAACAGATGCTATCATCATTAAGGGGGAAAGGAGAGGGAGGAGAAAAGGGAAGGGGCCTGATGATCTTTTGGCTTCCCAGGCGCTTGACACATAGTAGGTGCTTACTTACCAGACCCGGTGGTTGCTGTTAGCGGGTCAGGACTCCCTTCCGGAGTTTGTGGGAGGTGGAGGGGGAACCCATGTCTGTCTGCTGCAGCGTGAGCTGTGGTGACGGGTGCTGCCTGGTTGCTGTCACACCTGACAATCCTCAGTAGGCACATCAGCAGCCCGGGGAAATTGCCAGCAGCTGTGCTAAAGCGGGGCAGGATCATGGGGGCGTGGGCCTTACTCCGAACCTGCCGGGGAAGCGCGGCCCATTCCACCCACACTCTCTGGACTGTACTAGCCTCCCCTGAGCCTCTGCTCCTCTCCCCCACATGCTTTTGCCCCTCTCTCCTAGTGCTCTTGCCTTGCCCTCCCTCCCCAACTGAGTGATCTCTGACCTTCTCCTGGGGGAGTTTGGGCTTTGATTGGATATTCATGTGTTATTATTATTATTATTATTAATAATAATAATGTTGCTATTTGTTAAGTCCTTACTATTCTTGTGTTATTATTAATAATATGTGGTGTTATTATTATTAATAATAATAGTGTTGGTATTTGTTAAGCACTTGCAGAGCACTGTTCTAAGCGCTGGGATAGATACCGGGTAATCAGGTTGCCCCACGTGAGGCTTACAGTCTTAATCCCCATTTTACTGATGAGGGAACTGAGGCACAGAGAAGTTAAGTGACTTGCCCATAGTCACACAGGTGACAAGTGGATTATTATGGTATTTGTCAAGCGGTTACTACGTGCCGTGCACTGTTCTAAGCGCTAGGGTAGATACAAGGTCATCAGGTTGGCCCACTGGGGCTCACAGTCTTCATCCCCATTTTACAGATGAAGTCAATGAGGTCCAGAGAAGTGAAGTGACTTGCCCAAGGTCACATAGGAGACATGCGGGAGAGCCAGGATTAGAACCCACATCCTCTGACTCCCAAGCTCGGGTTCTTGCCACTAGGCCACGTTGCTTCTCTCAGTTCTGCCCCCTCATCCGTTCCGGCCCAGGCCCTCCCCCTCCCCGCATTAGTGGCTGTGTGTGGCCAAGGAAGAGGAAGGGGAGAAGAGGATGGGGAGAGGAAGGGGGGAGGGAGAGCTGTGAGAGCCCAGAGTTGGATGTAGGTCAGGAGCTGCCCAAGGTCGGGTGGGGGGAGGATCGGAGGGGCTAGGGGAGCGGGGGCGGGGGCAGTCACGGGAGCCGGCAGTCTGGCGGAGGGGCCGGGGGTGTCCCTGCCCCACTCCGGGCCTCGCCCTCTTTCCCCGTGCCCCCAGGCGCCCCCGTGGTCATGGGCACAGTTCCTGACCTGGCTCCTGTAGGCACCAGTGTCTGCATGTGGAATTCAATATTCATTCATTCAATAGTATTTATTGAGTTCTTACTATGTGCAGAGCACTGTACTAAGCTCTTGGAATGTACAAATCGGTAACAGATAGAGACAGTCCCTGCCCTTTGATGGGCTTACAGTCTAATCGGGAGAGACAGACAAGAACAATGGCAATAAATGGAATCATATCTATTGAGTGCTTACTGTGTGCAGAATACTGTACTAAGTGCTTGGGAGACTACAGTATAACAGACACATTCCCTGCCTACAATGAGCTCACAGTCTAGAGGGGGACACAGGCATCAACCAGTTGGTCTTATTTATTGAACACTTACTGTGTGCAGAGCACTGTACTAAGCACTTGGGAGAGAACACTAACTCTGCCCACAGCGAGCTCACAGTCTAGAGGGGGAAAGTAAGTTAGTCACTTATTGAGCACTTACTGTGTGCAGAGCACTGTACCAAGCGCTTGGGAGAGCACAATACAACAGACTCTTTTCCTGCCCACAGAGGGGCTCCCCCCAGGACCCCACTGGAAACCCTGGAGTTCTGCCCCGCCAGCGGTCTCTCCATGCTGACGAGCCGCGGACTCCTACCCGAGGGGTCGATGGCAGTGACTGACCAGAAGTGATTTGTTGAGGAAGATGCCTGACGGAGGGACTCAGGCTTCACCAAGGCTGTAGCTTTCAGAAGTGGACAGGGACTGATCCCACAGCCAAATCCCTAGTGGAAAAGAAAGAAATTATGGTTATTGGTTAAGCGCTTACTATAGGCCAAGCACTGTTCTAAGTGCTGTGGTAGATTTCCAGTAATCAGGTTGGACATAGTCCCTGTTCCCACAGGGAGCTCACAGTCTCAATCCCCATTTTACAGATGAGGTAATTTAGGCACAGAGAAGTTAAGTGACTTCCCCAAGGTCACGCAGCAGACAAGGGGCAGAGCTGGGACCAGAACCCACGACCTCTGACTCCCAAGCCCATGCTCCTGCCAAGGAAGAAGAGGGGAAAGGGAAGAGAGGGAGAGGATGCTCATTCTTGCCCAGAGGAGCCGCTCCGCCTCCCTGCTGGGGATGGGTGAACCGAGCCGGTGTCCCGACCCCGCGGACAGCGCGGGCAGTGCAGGCACCGCGGACAGTGTGGACCGCGCGGGGACCCTGTGCAGGGAAGGCCGGGGATGGTACAGACCAGCTACGGGGTTTTAGAATCGCAGCAGGGGGTTCCGAGCCCAGACACCCATCTCCCTTCCAGACCACTTTCCAGGAGGTTGGGGGGCGAGGCAGGGGTCGGGCTTCATCTCTAGGGATCCCCCTCCCATCATGGAGCTGGTGAACTGAGCCCTGCCGTCCCCCATGGTGTCACGCACAGGGCCCACCAATCCCTGGGAGGTTCCCCTCTGGGGTCTGGCCTGAGGGAGGTCTGCAGGGACCTGGGGGGCCAAAGGCACAAAGGGGGGGGCGGGGGCCCTCAAAGGGGGGCGGGGCTCGAGTGGGAGGGGCTACAGTGGGGGCAACTGTTCTTCTAGGGACTTTGTTGGGGAGGGCAGCGTGGTCTCGAAGGACCCGGCTGGGCTTGTTAAGCACTTACTTCCTAAGTGTCAATTATTGTTCTAAGCGCTGGGGTAGATACAAGATAATCGGGTTGGACACAGTCCCGGGCTCACATAAGGCCCACGGACTTAATCCCCATTTTACAGATGAGAGAACTGAGGCACAGAGAAGTGAAGCGACTATCCCAAGGTCACACAGCAGACAAGTGGTGGGCTGGGATTAGAGCCCTGACCGTCTAACTCCCAGGCCCATGCTCTACCCACTAGGCCACATATTCATTCATTCATTCATTCAATCGTATTTATTGAGCGCTTACTGTGTGCAGACCATTGTACTAAACGCTTGAAAAGTACAATTTGGCAAGACAGAGACAATCCCTACCCAACCACCGGCTCACATATAGAGCAGCAGTCTCTTCCCCCTTTGTTCCACCCCTCCAGAGGAGCTGTGAGCACGATGAGAGCAATGCCAAGGGGAAGAGGCGGGTAAGGGAGATTATCTCTTGGGTGGGCTTGCATTTGGGGCACAGGTCCAGACCTCCGGGACTGCCCACTGGGACCCGGGAGGAGGGGCCACGCTCCCCCCGACCCTCAGACCCCTCCGGAATGCTGCCAGCTCCCCGGGAATGAGATTCCGACCTCTTGAGACAGAAGCCCCCTCCTCTGCCATCCAAACGCTCCCCTTAGGACAGCGGCTCCTCTTGTGCCCGCCTCACGCCCCAGCTCTCCCTCCCCCAGCCTCGCACTTGTGCACCCATGCACATGGGCAGGTATTGTCTCTATCTGTTGCCGAATTGTACATTCCAAGCGCTTAGTACAGTGCTCTGCACATAGTAAACGCTCAATAAATACGATTGAATGAATGAACGAATGCACCTCACGTTGTTCCCTGCTTCATTCCGGCCCCGTCTTCTGGCTGTTGCCGGGTCCTGGCTGCCTCTGCCTTTTGACGACCCGTCTCTGGGGCAGCAACCACATAAACCAACACACACACACACCTACTCACGGGAACACAGTGGGAAGAGCCTGGGCCCGGGAGTAGGCGGATCTGGATTCTTATCCCAGCTCCACCGCTTGCCTGCTGTGTGACTTTGGACAAGTCACTTCACTTGGCGGTGCCTCAGATTCCTCATCTGTAATATGGGGATTCAGTGCCCCTTCTCTCTCCTCCTTAGACTGTGAGCCCCATGTGGGCCAGGGTCTGTGTCCAACCTGATCATCTTGTATCAACCCCAGTGCTTGGCGCATAGTCAGCACTTAACATATACCACTGTTATTATTTTGGGTTTTGTTATCGTCATTACACACATAGTAATACCCAGATAAACACAGGCACAAACATAGTTACACCCAGGTAGGTACACCTAGCTACGTTCACATACATGTCCACGCGGGCGTGCTAGATACACACTTAAACATTCCATGCCCCCTCCTCCCCTCGCTCCTACACATCCGCTCCCTCCCACTTTCTTCCTCCATCCACCATCGGGGAAGCAGTGTAGCCCGATGGAAAGAGCACGGGCCTGGGAATCGAAAGACCTAGTTCCTAATCCCAACTCCGTCCCGCATCTGCTCTGTGACCTCGGGCAAATCATGTCACTTCTCTGTGCCTCAGATCCCTCATCTGCAAAATGGGGTTTCAATACCCCTTCTCCCTCCTACTTAGACTGTGAGCCCCATATGGGATCTGATGATCTTGTATCCATCCCAGCGTTTTGTACAGTGCTTGGCACAGAGCAAGTGCTTAATAAATGTGGCAATTATTATGATTATGTTTATTATTGTTAATATTAATTCCCCAGACTTTTCTGTCCCAGCCTGGCCCTAGTCCCCCAGCCGTGGCCCTGACCCTGGTC
Organism: Ornithorhynchus anatinus; assembly: GCF_004115215.2. Classification (NCBI taxonomy): domain Eukaryota; kingdom Metazoa; phylum Chordata; class Mammalia; order Monotremata; family Ornithorhynchidae; genus Ornithorhynchus; species Ornithorhynchus anatinus. Next base: position 1,225,954 of record NC_041729.1, read on the forward strand.
CAATCTGGCCTTGGCCCTGCTCGGGGCCTCTCTCGGCTCTGAGCTCTGAGCCAAGCCCGCGATGATGGGAGGAGTGATGGGATGATGAGAAGCTGGTGGCACAGTGACAAGAGCACGGGTTTGCGATTCAGAGGTCATGGATTTTAATCCCAGCTCTGCCACTCATCTGCTGTGTGACCCTGAGCAAGTCATTTCACTTCTCTGGGTCTGTTACCTCATATGTAAAATAGAGATTGAAATTGTGAGCCCCATGTGGGACAGGGACTGTGTCCAACCTGATGATCTTGTCCCTACCCCTGCGCTTAGAAGAGTACTTGGCACATAGTAAGCACTTAACAAATAACATCACTGTTGTTATTATTATTATTATCAGTGCTGAGGGTGGAAATGGAGGTCAGGAGAGATGGAAGGAAGAGTGGGGGGCCTCTCCTCCACCTGTGCAGATCCCAGCCTGGGTGGGAGGGGCGGGGCAGTGGGGTGTCTATTCCCCCAGGGTGGTGAGGCTGGGGAAGGGCCTGGAATAGTTGCCCCCATCCTCCCTCAGAGCAATGTTCCGGTCGACCCTTCCATCCTACTGTGATCAGCCAGGATCTGCTCCTGCCCCTGCTCTATCAACTCAATCCAGTCCTAGCCCTGTTCCTCCCTCTTCTGCTCCCTCATCCCCCACCCACTTTGTCCCTGTCCCATCCCACCCACAACCTCATCCAGCCTGTCACCAGACCGGCTCCGCCTCCTCTCCACGCATCCTGGCTAGCCCTGCCTGGGACCACCCCCTCCTCCCTCCCCACCACCCTGGCCTGCCCCACTCCCACCAGGCCCCGGGAAAGGATGAGCCCAGGGCCAAAGGCCTCACCTGGGTTCCCCCATCCCCAACTCCTTCCTGGCCACCGCCCCACCCATCATCCTCTCTCCCTCCTTCCCACAGAGCTCCTGGGCTCCACCAAGAGAGTGAATGTCAACTTCCAAGACACTGACGGGTGAGTGTGGGGCTCCAGGGGTCCGGGCGTACGGGGGAAGGATCCCAGGATCTCTGAACCAAGCGAGAGGGAGGAAGGGTGCGAGGGGCTGGACCAGGGAGTCCCCACCCCAGTGACCACAGACCCCATGGACCCCTCCGCCTGGTCCTCTGTGAACTACTCGTGTGCCTTATTGAAGGCACATCTCCTCCAAGAGGTCTTCTCTGACTGTGTCCAACCCGATTTGCTTGTATTCCTCCCCAGCACTTAGTACAGTATTTGGCACGTAGTAAGTGCTTAACAAATACCACAATTATTAAGCCCTTCTTTCCTCTTTTCCCACTTCCGCATCATCCTGACTTGCTCCCTATATTCATCCCCCACTCCCAGTCCCACAGCACTTACATCCATATCCATCATTTATTTATTTATATTAATGCCTGTCTCCCCCTCTAGACTGTAAGCAAGTTGTGGATAGGGAATACGTTCATTGTTGTATTGTACTCTCCCAGCACTTAGTACAGTGCTCGTCACACGGTTAGCGATACGATGGACTGACTTACTGACTGCTCCCAGATCCGAGCCTGGTGTGGGATGGCACTTAAAGCCCCTGGGCACCTCCTTCTGTAATGCAGCACTGTGCACCAAGGATTCCTCTGTTCACAGACCTGGGATCCGGCCCCGTGCCAGCTGGCCCCCAAAGGGAGAGGGGTCTGCAGGGATCTTCCCCAGTCAAGGAGGACCCTTCACCGTCCCTCCCACAATCTCTGGAGCCCAGAGCGGGACTTCCTGGGTTTCCCCGATTCATTCATTGATTCAATCGTATTTATTGAGAGCTCACCGTGTGCAGAGCACTGGACTAGCGCTTGGAAGAGTACGTTAGAACAATATAACAGACATATTCCCTGCCCACAGTGAGCTTACATTCTAGAGGGGGAGGCAGACATTAACATAAATAAAGTACAGATATGGACTTAAGTGTTGTGGGGTTGGGAGAAGGGATGAGAGAGCAAAAACAAGAGAGAGAGCACATGTGTGTGTATATATATACGTATACACCTGCATGAGTTGTGGTTCCCTAGCAACCCATGCCATGTACATTCCTGCTGCTTCCAGGGGCTAAAGGGAGGGGACAGCCTCCTCCATTTCTCCATTTGATCAGAAACTCCTGACCATCAGCTCCATCTCCCTCCTATTTATCCTCTTTCTTCTCCCTCCCCACCCCAGCTCACACTCTTCATCCTTCTAGAGCCAACCTGCTCTTAGTGCCTCGTGCTCGTCTCTCTCATTGCCAACCCTGGCTCACCTCCTTCCCCTGTCTGTCCCTTCTCCTTCACGTTTGCCAGATTGCAGCTCTCCCCATCTTCAAAGCCCATCTGACATCACATCTCCTCCAGGAAACCTTCCCAGATTCATTTTTCTCCTCCCCAGATCACCCCCGCCCCCACCAACTCCGTCAATCAATGGTATTTAAGCACCTTCTATGTGAAGAGCACTCTAATAAGTGCTTTGGAGAGCACACCAGAAAAGAGTTGGTAATAATAAAGGTATTTGTTAAGCACTTACTATGTACTAAACACTGTTCTAAGCTCTGGGGCTGATACAAGATAATCAGGATGGACAAAGTCCCTGTCCCACTAGGGGCTCAAGTCTAATTAGGAAGGACTGCAGGAATCGAATCCCTATTTTGCCGACGAGGACACTGAGGTACAGAGAAGTTAGTAGACACGTTCCCTGTCCGTAAGGGAGCGTACAGCCCAGAGAAACTCAGGTCTCTAGGCTCTTGTAATAACAATAATAGTAACAGTAATTTGAGAAACAGCGTGATCGAGTGGAAAGACCACGGGGCCTGGGAGTTAGAAGACCTGGGTTCTAATCCTGGCTCCATCACTTGTCTGCTGTGTGATCTTAGGCAAGTCACTTAACTTCTCTGTGCCTCAGTTACCTCACCTGCAAAATGGGGATTAGTACTGTGAGCCCTATGTGGGATAGGGACTGTGTCCAACCTGATGATCTTGTATCTACCCCAGCGGTGGGTACATAGTACTAAAAATAGTATTTATTAAGTGCTTATGGTGTGCAGAGCACTGTACTAAATGCTGGGAGAAAATACCTAGTTGACTTTAGACTGTAGACTCCTCAGCACTCTGGTGCCACTCCTGCACTGATGCCCTCACACCCTCCCGTGACACTTGTGCTCCCATCCATTTTCATGCTCATTGTGGGCAGGGAATGGGTCTGTTTATTGTTATATTGTACTCTCTGAAGTGCTTAGTGCAGTGCCTGGCACTCAGTAAGCTCTCAATAAATACAATTCAATGAATACAGAGCTCTGCTACTGAAGTGCCTCCACAGAGCCAACTTTCTACTCTCTTCTTCCCCTTGGGTCCTTTCTGCCGAGAACTGTACTGAATGCTTAGCAAAGTACAACACAGTCAGTAGAGAAGCAGCATGGAACAGTGTATGGAACACGGGCCTGGGAGTCAGGTCATGGGTTCTAATCCCGACTCTGCCACTTGCCTGCTGCATGACCTTGGGCAAGTCTCTTCACTTCTCTGTGCCTCAGTTACCTTACCTGTAAAATGGGGATGGAAACTGTGAGCCTCATGTGGGACAGAGACCGTGTCCAACCCAATTTGCTTGTATCCACCCTAGCGCTTAGTACAGTGCCTGGCCCATTCTGCCCCCGGATCAGTTCCTCCAACCTCTGCCCGCTTTGGGGGGGTGTAGGAGGGGCCAGAGCAAATCGGGAAAGGGGTGTGTGTGTGTGTATGAAGTTCCAAGACTGGCCTGGAAGGGGGGGAAGGGTTGGGCTGGAACAGCGGAAGAGGGCTGGGAGGGAGGACTATAAGTAGGGGGTCCCTTAGTGCCTTGGGGGTCTCTGACGGCCCCTCCCTGCCCCCCCAGGTTCTCAGCCCTCCACCACGCCGCCCTCAATGGCAACACGGAGCTCATCGGGCTGCTCTTGGAGGCTCAGGCCGCCGTGGACATCAAAGATAACAAAGGCAAGGTGGTCGGGGTCAGGGGTCGGGGGCCAGAGGTGAGCAGATGGGCCGGCAGTGCCGGTGAGCAGGGTTGTGACCTCTCCCTGTCCCTCTCCCCACCCCCGGAGGGACCGTGCCCTCTGAGCCCGGCCCTCTGACCCTCCAACTCCCCCAATGCAGGTATGCGGCCTCTGCACTACGCCGCCTGGCAGGGAAAGAAGGACCCCATGAAGCTGGTGCTGAAGGCAGGCTCAGCCGTCAACATCCCGTCCGACGAGGGACACATCCCCCTACACCTGGCAGCCCAGCACGGCCACTACGATGTGGTGAGGGGCAGGCGGCTGGGGGGCCCCTGGCCAGGGCCAGAGGAGTCCAGGGCAGAATTGGCCATTATGGGGCGGGGAGGCGTCTGGGGGTGGTGCATGGAGAGGGACGGGGATGGGACAACTTTCCCAGAATAACGATGACAGTCTTGGCACAGATTCAGTACCTACTCTGTGCCAAGCACTGTGCTCAGTGCTGCAGCAGATACGGGTCTCATATCAGACAAAGACCCTGTCCTCACGGGTCTCATAGTCTAAAAATTATGGTATTAGCTTGTTAAGAGCTTATGTGTGCCAAGCACTGTTCTAAGAGAGAGAGAGGGAGCAGGGATCTGATCTCCCATTTTACCGAGGAGGAAAATGAGGCTCAGAGAGGGTAAGTGACTTGCCCAAGGTCACACGGCAGGTGGCCAATTGGATCACTGAGACTAGAACTTGGGAGTCCAGGTACCTTACCCCAGACTCTGTCCCTTAGGCTAAGTTGATTCCCTAAACTTTGGCTTTCCGGCTGGAAGTTTGCCAGCCTCGGCCTTCTCCCTCTCCTTTTCCCCGTTTCTTTCTTTCTCCCTCCTCCCTTCTCCCCATTCCCTTCTCCTCTCCCTCTTTCTCTCGGCTCCCTCTGCCCAATTGCAGCGGTTCTCCCGAACCAGGCTAGCTGTGGGGCTCAGGACAGGCAAGAGAGGAGGAGGGACGGGAAGAGGGAGGCCCCAGGGAACAAGTCTTCCCTGCCCCGTGCCCAGAAATACCCAGTCTGAGGGGCATGGATGGGTTCTAACACCGCTTCTCCCCATCCCTCGCCCCCACCAGTCGGAGATGCTGCTTCAGCATCAGTCCAACCCTTGTATTGTGGACAACTCCGGAAAGACCCCGCTGGACTTGGCCTGTGAGTTTGGCCGGGTTGGGGTAAGTCTCCTCTCTGGCCGCAGGGGATGCACGGAGTCACCTGACACCTGGACTCTGGGGGGGAGGAAGGGCCGGTGGAGGGGCTGTGGGAGGGGCTGGAGGGGTCCTGATAAGGTGGAGGGTGGGCAGTGGAGGGAGCTCGGGGAGCAGAGAGGCAGAGTTTGGCTCCTTGAAATGACCACAACCTTCCTCGCTGCCTGGCTGGGCCGGTGATGGGATGGACAGGGCTATGAGCTCTGCCCGGGGGGGGGGGGGTCCCCCGCCCCCTTTGACCCCCATCCCTTCCGGCCCAGGTGGTGCAGCTGTTGCTAAGCAGCAACATGTGCGCAGCCCTGCTGGAGCCCAAGGCTGGGGACTCGGCCGATCCCAACGGGACCAGCCCCCTGCACCTGGCCGCCAAGAACGGCCACATCGACATCATCAGGTGTGGAGGGGTGGAGGGGGTAGGGCAGGAAGCTGGCAGGGGCAGAAACGGGCAGAGGTCGGAGGAACCGATGGAGGGGCAGGACGGGCCAGGAACACTTATCAATCCATCAATCAATCAGTGGTATCTATTGAATGCTCCCTGTGTGCAGAGCACTGTACTAAGCTCGCGGGAAAGTACAATATAACAGACTCGATAGGCATGTTCCAACCAAATGGTCAATCAATGGTATTTATGAATAATAATTATAATAATTATGGTATTTGTTAAGCGCTTACTATGTGCCAAGCACTGTTCTAAGTGCTGGGGTTACCTGATACAAGGTAATTATTTGCCCAAGCACTGTTCCGGGGTAGATACAAGCTAATTAGGTTGTCCCATGTGGGGCTCACGGTCTTAATCCCCATTTTCCAGATGAGGTAACTGAGGCACAAGTGGCTTTGCCCAAAGTCACACAGCGGACAAGTGGTGGAGCCGGGATTAGAGCCCACGTCCTCTGACTCCCAAGCCCGTGCTCTATCCACTAAGCCACACTGCTTCTCGTGCAGAGCACTGTAAAGTGCTTGTGAGAGTACGATGCCACGTAGTTGGTAGCTACATTCCCTGCCCATAACGAGATTCCAACCCAGCCCTTTTCTGATCAGATAGGGCTGCTTGCTCTTGTACCCAGGGATTTTTCTCTGCCTGTGTGGGGCCTTGCCCTGCAGCGCCCTGCCTACCCCCTCCCTCTGTCCCCCATCTCTCTGTCCCACTATCTGTCCCCCTCAGTCCTGCCCAGAATTCCCCAACCTCTCCACTTCGGGGCCTTCTCCCCATCCCGGAGAACTTTCTAGCCCCTTCCTGCCCAGGCAACTGGTGGGGGGTTGGGGGGAGTGGAGCCAGCCATTTGGAGAGTTTCCAGGGGCTTGGGAAGCTGGAGGGAGGACAAAGTGGTTGGAGGTGGGGGATGGGGGGCAGGATGTGGGGGAAGGAAGACCATCTGGGCCTGGAGTTGGGTGAAAGCCTTGGAGACCTGCCAAGCTCTGTGTCCTCCCAGCCTGCTCCCGTTCCTGCAAAGCCCCAGGCTCACCCCAACTGCAGGATCCAGCTCCCGGGGCCCATCCCCACCCCAGCTCCCATTCCTGCAGCCCATGGGCTGACCCCCAGACCGATACCCTGGGACCACCCTGGTCCCCAGTCCCACAGTCCACTGGGACCACCCTGGCCCCCAGCCTCCCAGCCCCCTGGAACCACCCTGGCCCCCAGCCCCCAGCTCCACAATCCCCCTGGGACCACCCTGGCCCCCCAGTCCCCAGCCCAACAACGCCCCCCCGGAACACCCCAGCCTCCAGACAGATTCCCAGCCTCACAGCTCCCTGGGACTACCCTGGCCTGCAGCCCCACGAACCCTAGGACCACCCCTTCCTCCATCCCCCAGCCAGATCTCCAGGCCCACAGCCCCCTGGAACCACCCCAGTCCCCAGCCCCCCAGCCAGATCCCCAGTCCCGCAGCCCCCTGGGACCACCCCGGCCACCGGCCCCCACCCCGACGCCCAGACCGCTGGCCTGCAAGCCCACTCCCTCCTCCCTTGCTCAGCGGTGCCCCGACCCCCAGCCAGTCCCGTGCCTGCCCGCAGGCTCCTGCTGCAGGCGGGCATCGACATTAACCGGCAGACGAAGGCGGGCACGGCGCTCCACGAGGCCGCTCTCTGCGGGAAGACGGAGGTGGTGCGGCTGTTGCTGGAGGTGAGACACGTTCATCCTACCCTGGCTCTGGGTGTCGAGTGAGGCTTCCTTGGCCCACACCAGAGCTGGCACCCTTGGTCCCGGGACCTGCCCCTCCAGGGGCCCTCGGTCCTTGCTTCGCTGCCACCTTACCCTGTGCCCCGTACCCTCAGTTACCTAGCCCTTGCCCCCAGTCCTGCCCACTCTCAAGGACTCCAGGATCTATCCCAGCAGAGTCAGGCCCTGTGTGGGCGGGGGGATATGGGCTCGCCCCCAGGAACCGCCCCTAAGGTGGGTGTTCCGTGACCCGCTGCGAAAAACCTCCCTCCCTCCCCGGCTTGTTCCAAGCTGACTGGTCCAAGCCCCCCACCCCCACCCACGGCTCCTACCATCCTGAGCTGACTGGACCAAGACTCCTCTTGCTCCTCACTGGTCCAAGACACCCTCCCCACCCCCTACGTCCTGCCATCCTGAGCTTACTGGTTCAAGACACCACCTACCCCACCCTGGCTCCAGGCAACCTGAGCCAACCGAGACCTCTCTGGGTCCTGCCCTCTTGAGCCGAGTGGTCCAAGATGCCCCCTCCCCACCTGCTCCTGCCGTGCCGAGCTGACTCACCCGCGTTGTCCCCCTCCCCTTCCCACCCTGCCCAGAGCGGGATCAACGCTCACGTGAGGAACACCTACAGCCAGACGGCACTGGACATCGTCAACCAGTTCACCACCTCCCAGGCCGGCCGCGAGATCAAACAGCTGCTTCGAGGTTGGGGCCGCGCCGGGGCTGTGGGAGGGTAGGGGTCTAGGGAGAGGGGCGCATAGACAACACCTAGGCACTAAGGACCTGCTTGTGTCCCAGAAGCCTCAGCGGCTCTCCAGGTGCGGGCCGTGAAGGATTACTGCAACAACTATGACCTGACCAGCCTCAACGTCAAGGCCGGAGACGTCATCACTGTGAGTAGATGGACGAGGCCGGGAGCGGAGGGGCCGGTTGGGATGGGAAGGGGCTGGTTGAGGCCCCTGGGGAGCCAGGGACTGGGGATCACATCCACTCCACTTAGAGAAACAGTGTGGCTTAGTGGATAGAGCATGGGCCTGGGATTCAGAAGGACCTGGGTTCTCATCCCACCTCCGCCGCTTTTCCGCTGTGTTACCTTGGGCAAGTCACTTCACTTCTCTGGGCCTCAGTTTCCTCAGTTGTAAAATGGGGATTAAGCCTGTGAGCTCCATTTGGGACGGGGACTGTGTCCAACCTGATTACCTTGTATCTTCCCCAGTGCTTAGAATAGTGCTTGGCACATAGTAAGCACTTAACAAGGACCATAATCATTATTACTCCACGACAGACACTCAGGCCCTGACCCCACATCTGCTCATAGACCTAAAGCTCCCTGCCCCTCCTCCTCTCCCCTTTTCTGCCTCCCTCTTTCTCCCCCTCTCCTCCCACCCTGATGGGCTTGAGTATGGTCTCTAGCCAACTGGCGCACCAGGATAAAGGACCTGGAGCAGCTACTAAAACCACCAGCTGAGGAGCCAGGAGAGGGAGGAGGATTGTGCCAAGCTGCCCCCCTCCTCTTTTCCTCAGCTATGGGGGAGGTCAGGATAGGAGACTTGTGTGGGGGGCTCCGGGTGACTCTAGAAATCTCAGGAAGCAGTGTGGCCTAGTGAATAGAGCACAGGCCTGGGAGTCAAAAGGACCTGGGTTCTAATGCCGGCTCTGCCACTTGTCTGCTGTGTGATCTTGGTCAAGTCACCTCACTTCTCTGGGCCTCAGTTCCCTCAATTGTAAAATAGGGAATAAGACTGCGAGCCCCATGTGGGACATGGACCGTGTCCAACCTGATTAGCTAATATCTACCCCAGTGCCTGGTACAAAATAAGTGCTTAACAAATACCATTAAAAAAAAATCTCAGGCAGGCGCAGAGCCGGGGGGTGGGGAGGACCTCATGCTGGACCCTTCCTCATTTTGCCTCTGCCAGGCTGAGGGGTGGGGGGACTCTTGGCCTCTGACCCCAACACTGACGGAGACTCCATCCCAAGACCCCCTCACCCACCCTGACCCATCCGTCCCTCGCCACAGGTTCTAGAGCAGCATCCGGATGGCCGCTGGAAGGGCTGTATCCATGACAACCGGACCGGCAACGACCGTGTGGGCTACTTCCCGTCCACCCTGGTGGAGGCCATCAGCAAGCGAACAGGCAACTATCCCCCCATCCCCCTTCTGGCCCCAGCGTCCCGGGTGGCGCCCTAGAGGCTGGGGGAGCACTGGCCATTCGCCCTTTCCCATGGCCATGTGGTCGGAGGCCCAGGGAACAGGTCCTCCCCCAGCCCCCCTTACCCCACCACTGCCCAGCCATAGTCCAGCCTGTGCAGGGGCCCACCTCTCTGGTCAGCAAGCATCCCATGGGCCTGACACCCCCAGATGTTGGCCCTGACCCCGACTTGACCCAAACCCTGCCTCTGCCCCGATTCACGTCCTCACCCCCGATTCTGTTCCCCGTCTCTCCTCCCTCCCCTCAGTGTCGGCCCTACCTACCCCTGGGACCTGCCCTCTGGGCTTTGGCTGACAGCGAGGGCCAGGCAGGGCTTGCGGCAGGGCCATATGTTGACCGGGAGGGAGGGATGCAGGCTGGGGAGTGGGCTCGGCTCCTGGCTTTGGGGATCCCATTTGAGGGATACGTGATTCGGGGGAGGTGATGAAGCTGTCTGTTGATGCACAGTCGGAGGCCAATCCAAACCAGAGCAAACCCCTCATATGGCCTGTCAAAAAGCAAAATTAGTTGCTCACTAGGGGTAAAGGATTAGGGTTAAGGTTAGGATCTGGGCTAGGTCAGTGGGAGTGACTGGGGTTAGGCGTAGGGCCAGGGGTTAAGGTTAGGTCCAGGGTCGGGGCTAAGGTGAGAACAAGGCTTGGTTTTTGAACTAGGGATAGGGGAGAGTTAGAGACCAAATTGATTTGGATTAGGGTCTCCTAGGTGTGTGTCGGGAGGTGAGTGGGAAGGGGAATAATAATAATTGTGGTATTTTTTAAGGGCTTACTATGCGTCAGGCACTGTGCTAAGCACTGGTGTAGATACAAGATAATTGGGTTGGAGGCTCACAGTCTTAATCCCCATTTTACAGATGAAGTAACCAACGGACAGTAAAGTTAAATGACTTGCCTATGGTCACACAGCAGACAAGCGGTGGAGCTGGGACTGGAACCCAGGACCTTCTGACTCCCAGGCCTGTGCTCTATCCACTAGGCCATGCTGCTTCTCAGAAGCAGCAGGGAAGAGCTAATAATAATGATGGTATTTGTTAAGCGCTTACTATGTGCCAAGCACTGTTCTAAGCACTGATGGAGGAATCTGGGATTCCGGGCACAAGACTGGGGTGGCAACCACTTACCTTAGAGAAGCAGCGTGGCTCAGTGGAAAGATCCTGGGCTTGGGAGTCAGAAGTCATGGGTTCTAATCCCGGATCTACCGCTTGCTAGCTGTGTGATTTTGGACAAGTCACTTAACTTCTCTGTGCCTCAGATACCTCATCTGTAAAATGGAGATTAAAACTGTGAGCCCCACATGGGACAATCTGATCACCCTGTATCCCCCCAGCGCTTAGAACAGTGCTTTGCACATAGTAAGCGCTTAATAAATACCACCATTATTATTATTATTATTACCTGCTGTGTGACTGTAGGCAAGTCATCACTTGTCCGTGCCTCAATTTTCTCAACTGCAGAATGGGGAGTCAGTACCGATTCTTCCTCCTAAGCTGTGAACCCCATGTAGGACCTGCTTATTCTGCATGTACCCCGGCGCTTAGTACAGTGTTTGGGATATAGTGAGCGCTTAAAATAGCACAAATATTATTTTGCCTCTTATCCAACCATGGCACCCCCAGAGAGTGTGTGAGAGTTTGTGTCTGAATAGGCTTGCCAAGAATGTGGGGGTGTTACATTCTGTCTTTGGATTTCCGTGTTACTATGTCTGTCTTCCTGACTGTTATTTTGCTTTTGTAGCTGTCTTTGTCTCTCTGTGAGTGTATTTTGAATGTATGATTCTACATCTGCCTGTGTGTGTCTGACACTGCCCATATGGTTAAGTCTGACTGTGTGTCTGTGTGCTACTGTATCAGTGTATATGTTACTGTGTCTTTATGGTTGTGTCTGCAATGTGTGTCTGTGTGACAATGTTACTGTGTCAGCCTGTATGTCACTGTGTTTATATGACCGGGTCCGTAACGTGTGGTTGCGTGTGACAGTGTTACGGTGTCATTCTGTGTGTAACTGTGCCTATGGCTGTGTCTGTGTGTATGTCCTATCTCTCCCCACTTCAGTCTATACTTCACTCTGCTGCCTGGATCATTTTTCTACAAAAACGTTCAGAACACATCACCCCGCTCCTCAAAATAATAATAATAATAATGTTGGTATTTGTTAAGCGCTTACTATGTGCAGAACACTGTTCTAAGCGCTAGGGTAGATACAGGGTAATCAGGTTGTCCCACGTGAGGCTCAAAGTTAATCCCCATTTTACAGATGAGGTAACAGAGGCACAGAAAAATGAAGTGACTTGCCCACAGTCACACGGCCGCCAGGTGGCAGAGCCGGGATTCGAACCCATGACCTCTGACTCCCAAGCTCGGGCTCTCTCCACCGAGCCAAGCTGCTGCTCAAAAAACTCCAGCGGTTGCCCATCCACCTCCACCTCAGACAAAAACTCCTCACCACTGGCTTTAAAGCATTCTATCACCTTGCCCCTTCTTACCTCGTTTCTCTCCTTCTACAACCCAGCCTGCACGCTTCGCTCCTCTAGTGCTAACCTTCTCACTGTGCTTCTGTCTCACCTGTCTTGCCCCCGATCCCTGGCCCACGTCCTGCCTCTGGTCTGGAACACCCTCCCCCCTCAAATCCTCCGGACAATTACTCTCCCCTCTTTCAAAGCCTTTTTGAAGGCACATCTCCTCCAAGAGGCTTTCCCAGACTAAGCCTCACTTTTTCTCATCTCCCACTCCCTTCTGTGTCGCTCTGACTCACTGTCTTTGCTCTTCCCCCCTCCCAGCCCCGGAGCACTTGTGTACATATCTGTAATTTTATTTAATTTATTTCTATTGTTATCTGTCTCCCCTCCCTCTTAGACTGTAAACTCGTTGTGGGCGGGGAATCTGACTGTGTATTGTTGTATTGCACTCTCCCAAGCACTTAGTACAGTGCTCTGCGCACAGTAAGCACTCGATAAATATACAATTGAATGAATGAATGTCACCATTTATATGTCTGTGTGCATATGTCACTGTCTGTGGCTGAAATGTGTGTCTATGTGTGAGGGTTACTGTGTGTCACTGTAGTCCATATGAGTATGTCTGTAATGTGTATGTGCGTGTGTTACTGTATCTGTGTGTGTCTGTGTTCATGTGGTTGAATGAATGAATATGGTTGCGTCTGTGCATGACAGTGCTAGTGTCTATGAGTGTGTCGTGTCTGCCAACGTGACCGTGCTGGTAAATTATTGTGTTTGAGTGTGTTGTCTGTCTACAGTCATTCAATCGTATTTATTAAGTGCTTACTGTGTGCAGAGCACTGTACTTAACGCTTGAGAACAACAATAACAGTGATATTCCCTGCCAGAGTTTATCTGTTGGGTGCTATTTCGCTTCAGTCTAACCACGAGTATGTGTGATGGCATCTGACTTTGGAGGTCATTGTCCAGGGTTCCTCGCCATATTCTCATGTCCATGCCTTTGTGTTTGGCACATGTCTGAACTCTCCCTGTTCCATGTGGGTTCGTGTCTGTGTGAATCTGTTGTGGCTACAGTGCTGGTACCTGTGGGTGTGACGGGTGTGTGGGTGTGTGAGAGGCAGGCATAGTGGGGGCCATGGCAGAAGCTGGGGTCCGGTGTCTGTGGGGAGGGTCTGGGGAGCCTGGGGGCCCGGGGGGGGTATCCCGGGGACCCTAGGCCGGGGGCGGTTCTCGCTGGTGGCCCCGCCAAGTTCACCCCTCTTGGAGTGGTCTGCAGGGGTATCGGGGCACCGGTAGTCAGCCCTGGGGTTCGGCCAGGGTGACCCGGACACCCTCCCTCTTGGCCCGAAGGTTAAAGCAGTCCTGGCTAGGGGTCGTGATGACCAGAGAGGGAACCAGAACGCTGGCAGAGAGTGGGCTTTTCCAGGGGCTGAGATCGAGGGGTGCTGGGGAAAAACTGGGGCAGCCCCTGAAGGAGACTCTGGGCTCAGCCCAGGCCCAAGGGGCGGTGCAAAAAGGGAGGGACAGGGCCGCGGCCACCAAAGGGCAAGCAGAGAGCCGGGGGGGGCAGGCCACCCGCTCTGGGATGTTGTTACTGAGCGCTTACGGTGTAAAGAGCACTGTACTAAGCGCTTGGGAGAGTACAATATAAAAATAACCAGACACATTCCTTGCCCAGGATGAGTCTACAGTTCTGCTTTAGAACAGAGTTCTGCCCAGCCCAGGACCTTCACACTCACTGTGCCAGTCAATTAACCAATCAATGGTATTTATTGCACGCTTACTATGTGCAGAGCACTGTACTACGCGCTTGGGAGAGTCCTATACAATGCAAGTAGTGGCCATGTTCCCTGCCCAAAACACCTTATAGTCTAGAAACAAGTTTACAGCCTGCCGCCTCCTCCTTCTCATATATATGGTGAAAGATGTTTTGACAAAAGGTTTAAAAAGAAAGTGTGTTTCCTGATTCTGGGAGACTCCACTCCCCCCAAACACACACACCACACAGAGTTAGGTGGTTGAAATTCACCTGATGATTTGTATCCCTCTCTGTCTCTGTCTCTGTCTGCTTCTCTGTCCCTCTATGTGTTCATTCAATCACATTTATTATTATTATTTTTAATAATAATAACAATGGTATTTGTTCAGAGTTTACTATGTGCGAGGCACTGTACTAAGCATTAGGGTGGATACAAGCAAATCAGGTTGGACACAGTCCCTATCCCACGTGGGGCTCACAGTCTCAATCCCCATTTGACGGATGAGGGAACTGAGGCCCAGAGAAGTGAAGTCACTTGCCCATGGTCACAGAGCAGACAAGTGGTGGAGCTGGGATTAGAACCCATGACCTTCTGACTCCCAGGCCCGTGCTCTATCCACTACATCACACTGCTGTGTGCAGAATAATAATAATAATTATGGCATTTGTTAAGCGCTTAATATGTGCCAAGCACTGTTCTAAGCACCGGAATAGATCCAAGGTAATCAGGTTGGACACAGTCCCTGTCCACACTGTACTAAGCACCTGGGAAAGTACAACAAAAAACAGTGACATTTCCTGCCCACAACAAGCTTACAGCCTAAGGGGTTGGGAAGGAGATGCCTCTGTCCCTGTTTCTCTCTCCACCTCCCCCTCTCCCCTCTTGGGCGTAGTGTCTCAGCCTCTAACTGTGACTCGGCCTCAGTCTCTCTGTCTCGGTCTCGGTCTGGGTGTCGATCTCTCTGTCTTGGTGTCTCTGCCTCGGTCTCTCTGCCCTGCTTTCTCTGCCTCAGTGGCGGACCAGGAGGGGGGCGGCATCTGACTGCTGCTGTCCCCATAGGTCCCCGCGGAGCCGACATGAGCCCTTCCCTCCCGTCCTCATCCTCGTCCCCATCCCCGGGCAGCTCGGCCACGGTGCCCGCCCCGGCCCCCTCCGAGGACATCTGGGTGCTGCGGAAGCCCTTCGCCGGTGCGGCAGGAGGGTGGGGCGGGGCAGGGGGCAGGGGGCAGGGGGAGGGCAGGGGGGAGAGAGTAGGGCCAGGGAGGTGGGACTGGGGTGGGACAGAGCAGGGCGGAGGGGGTGCCAGGGCAGGAGGGCTGGGACAAGAAGTGGAGCAGACGAGGTGATAGAGGCGGGTAGGGATGGGGCAGGGCTGGGGCAGAGAGGTCGGATGGGATGGGACGGGGCTGGGGCAGGTGGGTGGGATGGGGTGGGGCAAGGGTGGGGGCAGAACTGCGGCAGATGGATGGGAGTGGGCCAGGGCAGGCGGTTGGGATGGGGCACGGCTGTGGCAAATGGTCAGAGGTCAGGGGTCAGGGGTCAGGGCTGGGGCAGAGCTGTGGCAGATGGGTGGAATTGGAGTAGGACAAGCGTTGGGGATGGCGTAGGGCTGTGGCAGGTGGTTGGGGTGGGATGGGGCAAGCAGGGCTGCGGGTCAGTCCCAGTTTCCGCCTAGGCCGGGGTGGGCCGGACCCTCAGGGGGCCCTGGGTCTGCTGGGTCGTTCCGCCGGCGTCTGGGAGCCGAGGGCCCAAGGGAGGACCGGGCGGCGGCGGACAGGGTGGGCAGTGTCGCTACCGAGCCTGCTCGTCCGACTTCCCCGGGGAGGGTGAGAGGGGCTGCCTGGATCTAATCATCCCTTCTCCCATCTTCCCCTCACTCCTTTCTTCCATTTCCCCATCCTTCCCCTTCTGCCCTCCTGACAGGTGGTGACCGCAGCAGCCTGGGCAGTACGGGCAGCGTAGCCAGTGCCCGGAGCTCAGGCAGTGGGCAGAGTGGCGGGAGTGGGGTCCACACTCTGCACCCTGGCTCCGAGGGGGTCAAGGTCCGTGGGTTGGGGACTGGGCCGGGTGGGTGGGAATGGCGGCAGTTGAGGGATGCTCCAGCACCGGTGTGTTTGTGTCAGCAGCTCCTGGCCACCGTCCTGTCCCAGAAGACTGTCCAGGAGACGGTCATTGGGGATGGTCCCACCAAGCCCCCGGAGGGCTCTGCAGGTGAGGAAAGCCTTCTGTTCCATTCCCCTCTGTCCCCCATGGGTCAATCCCCCGGTCCCCCCCCCCCCCGACCCCCAGGATCCTAGTCCTTAACGGGACCACCTCCAGCCCAAGAGTTCAGGGAAGGGAATTGGGGTGCTGTGTTGCAGCTGTAGGCTCTGGATCTTGGGCTCTAAGTTCCAGACTGTGGGCTCTAGATCTGGGCTCTAGATTCCAGGCTACAAGCCCCGGGCATTAGGCTCTAGGTTCCAGTCCGGGGACTCTAGATCTTGGGCTCCAGGTTCCAGATTGTGGATTCTAGATTCTAGCTTCTGGGCAGGCCTGGATGATCTCGTCTCCCTTTCAATCAGTCTTATTTACTGAGCACTTACTGTGTCCAGGGCACTGTATTAAACCCTTGGGAGTGTACAGCATAACAGTTAGAAGACACGTTCTCTGCTCACAAGATTACAGTCTAGAGGGGGAAAGAGATGTTAAATAAATACATTACATAAATAAATTAAGAGAAGCAGCGTGGCATAGTGAAAAGGGCTTAGGAGTCAGAGGACGTGGGTTCTAATCCTGCCTCTGCCACTTGTCTGCTGTGTGACCTTGGGCAAGCCACTTAACTTCTCTGTGCCTCAGTGACCTCATCTGTAAAATGGGGATTAATAATAATGTTGGTATTTGTTAAGCGCTTACTCTGTGCAGAGCACTGTTCTAACCGCTGGGGTATACAGGGTCATCAGGTTGTCTCACATGAGGCTCACAGTCTTCATCCCCATTTACAGATGAGGGAACTGAGGCACAGAGAAGTGAAGTGACTTGCCCACAGTCACACAGCTGACAAGCGGCGGAGCTGGGATTCGAACCCATGACCTCTGACTTCCAAGCCCGTGCTCTTTCCACTGAGGCACTGTGAGCCCCATGTGGGACAACCTGATTACCTAGTATCTACCCTAGCGCTTAGAACAGTGCTTGGCACAAAGTAAGCGCTTAACAAATGCCATAAAAAAACCCAAACTACAGCTGTGGACATAAGTGCTGAGGGACTGAGGGTGGAGTGAACAGGAGGTGCTTAAAGGGTACGAATCTAATTGCAAGGGCAATGCAGGAGGGAGAGGGAATAAGGGAATTGAGGGCTTAGTCAGAGAAGGCCTCTTGGAGGTGATATGATTTTAGTAAAGCTTTTAAGATGAAGACAGTGGTGGTCTGTTGGACATAAAGGGGAAGGGAGTTCCAGGGCAGAGGCGGGATGGGTGGGCAAGGGGTCGACGGTGCGATCGTCGAGACTGAGGTAAGAGAGTCGGTTGATTTTAGAATAGCCAATTGTGTGGGCTGGGTTGTAGTAGGAAATCAGAGAGGTTTAAATAGGAGGCAACAAGGTGATTGAGTGTTTTAAAGTCTATGGTAAGGAGTTTCTGTTTGGTGTGGAGGTGGATGGGCAACCACTGGAGTTTCTTGAGGAGTAGGGAGACATGGATTGAATTTTTTTAGAAAAATAATCCCAGTAGCAGAGTAAGTATGGACTGGAGTGGGAAAGAGACTGGAAGCTGGGGGGTCAGAAAAGAAGCTGATGCAGTTATCAAAGTGGGACAAAATGTTTGCTTGGATCAGTGGAGTAGAGAGGGAACGGTGGACTTTAGTGATGTTGTGAAGGTAAAACCAACAGCATTTGGTGATAGGTTGAGTACGTGGATTGAATGAGCGAGATGAGTCCAGGATAGCACCAAGATTACCATCTTGTGAGACAGGGGGCTTGGTGGTGCTGACGACAGTGATGGGAGACAGGGTTTGGCTGGGAAGATAAGGAGTTCTGTTTTGGACATGTTTAGTTGGAGGTGTCAGTGGGACATCTAAGTAGAGATGTCCTGAAGGCAGAGGGAAATACGAGACTATAGAGGAGAGAGATCTGGACTGGATAAATAGATTTGGGAATCATCAATCAGTGGCATTTATTGAGCACTTACTATGTGCAGAACACTGTACTAAGCATGTGGGAGAATGCAATGCAACAAAATTAGCAGACACATTCCCCGCCCATAATGATCATCCCCACTGAGCTGGTAATTGAAGTCATGAGAGTGAATGAGTTCTCCAAGAGAGTGGGTGTAAATGGAGAGTAGAAGGCGATGCAGATCTGAACTTTGGGAGACCCCCCGCAGTTAGGAGATGGGAGGCAGAGGAGAAGCCCGCGAAAGAGACTGAGAAGGAACATCCAGAGAGATAGGAGAGGACGGTGTCAGCGAAGCCGAGATTGGATAATGGTCCCAGGAGAAGGGGGTGGTCGAAAATAAGAGATCATCTCTTCCTGAGATGCTCCTGCTAGGATTGACCCTAGAGGATAGCAGGGTTGCAGTTCAGGGACAAAGGGGAGCAACTCAACCGGCAGCCACCACGGGCCACATCCCCTAGCCCCTACCCTCTGCCTGCCCCCTGCTCAGGATCTCAGAGACCCTCACCCTTTCCCCCCTCACCCCCAGGTTCACGGGCTCAGACCACTGGGTTCACGGCGCAGTCCTATGGTGGAGAGCAGCCAGCTAAGAAGGTGGAATCTGCTTCAGAGGGGAAGGTGAGGGGCCAGGCCGGGTTCAGGGTCGGGCCCGGGGCCGGGGCAGCAGGTGTGCTGGGGTGGATGTGTTTGGATTCTAAGTTGGGGAGCCGGGGTCTCCCCTCCAGGCTGTGTCGGGAAGCGTGGGGTAGGGGGCTCTGGAGGAGTTCACCTTAAAGTGCAGGGAACCAAGCTTCCCCAGCCGTGCACCCCAACTTCTCAGGGTGGGGACGGGCTTGTCTCTGACGACCCCCACCAGCCACCTGAGGCTGCTCCCCCAGTCCTGGAAGTGTTGAGACGGGGGAACGGAGGATAAGGATTGGGGCCTGAAAGATGGGGGCCTGGAGGCAGGGTGGATAGAGGCAGTCTGGGTCCTGGAGGAGGGGTGGACAGGGGCGGTCTGGGTCCTGGGGGGAAGGGTGGACCGGGGCGGTGTGGGTCCTGGGGGAGGGGTGGACGGGGTCTGTCTGGACTGTGGAGGAGGGGTGGACTGGGGCAGTCTGGACTCTGGATGGGGGCGGATCGTGGCAGATTGGACTGTGGAAGAGGGGTGGACGGGGGCAGTCTGGACTCTAGATGAGGGGTGGATAAGGACATTCTATGTGCGAGAGGGAGGGTTAGAGAGTTGGGAGGAGGCAGGGAGGGGAGAGAAAAGATGGACAGGAAGGGCGGGTAGAGCTGCCCAGGAATGGCATAAGGCAGTGCCAGACCTGCTCTGCTGCTGTGCCACCCAGTAAGGTGGCCCTTAGGGAGAGGACTGGCGTGGGGCAGGGGAGGGGGTAGCATGGGGTCAGAGAAGGGGTTGAGGATCCCACACCCTGAGGAGCTGGCAGAGGCAGGGGATGCTGGTTGGGGGGTGGGAGGGAGGTGTTGGGTTTCTGGGCTCCGGGCATGGCGCTCCTGGCGCCACACCCCTCCCGAGGTGACCCAAGCGCTTCCCGGAGACAGCTGTGCCCAGGGCCTTCCTCTTCTTGCCCCCCTGGGCTGGGCCCGCTCGCAGCTTCCTCCTGACCCGGTCATCCCGGGCAGCCGAGCTGGGGGTCCCGAGCAGAGCCTTCGGAGCTAGAAGAGGCCACCCAGCCGAACACGCCACACAGGCACACACACTCCCCGCACGCCCATACGCCACCGCACATGCCAGGGCTCCCCGCACAGGTACCTACACACGCCTTCGCACGTGAGCAGCTTCACCGCACACGCACCGGCTCCCCCTCCCCACCCCTCCATGCCCACGCACACCACCCCCCCCCACCCCCCGGGCCGGGGGCAGCAGGGACGGCCGGTCCTGGAGCTCCAGCCCAGAGATGGGCCCGGATCAGGAGGGCGAGAGGAGACCGATGGGGTCAGCCGGCCCGAGCGGGACCGAGGGGAGGGTCCGCACGGAGGGCGCGGGGCAGGGAGGACCGGAGGCCGAAGAAGGGAGGCCGAGGCCCCGCGCCCCAGGACACTCGTCACCGCCGCCGCCAGGATGGGCCCCCAGTGGCCGGAACGGACGTCCAGCGGAGCCTCTCCCGCCCCCTCCAGCAGCAGGCCCCGCTCCCCTCCAGTGTCCGGCCGCCCCCTCCAGTGTCCGGCCGCCCCCTCCCCAGCGCCCCAGCGCCCCCCGCCCGGCCCCGGGCCGCCCGGCTTGTGTCTTGCAGAGCTCCGAGGCCGTCTTCCAGTGGCTGGGCCAATTCCAGCTCCAGCTCTACGCCCCCAACTTCATCACTTCGGGCTACGACCTGCCCACCATCAGCCGGATGACCCCCGAGGTGAGGGGACCAGCGAGGCGAGGGACCCCCGGGACGGAGGGGCGCCCGGCTCGACCCCGTCCTCCCCCCGGGCCGTAACGGCGGCCTTGTCTCTGCCCTAGGACCTGACAGCCATCGGGGTCACCAAGCCGGGGCACCGAAAGAAGATCACGTCGGAGATCAGCGGCCTGGCTCTCCCCGAGTGGCTGCCCAACCACAAGCCCGTAAGGTCCCCCCCACCCTCCCCGCCACCTCGCCAACACCCCCCCTCCTCGACCACCACCCCCGCACCCCAACCGCATCGCGCATCCTCTCCCACCATCCCCATCTCCAGACCGGGCCGAGGGAGCCGGGGAAGGGGCCGGGGGCTGCCCCCGGCCCCGGCCGGCCACTGGCCGGCTGACCCGGACCCGCGCCTCGACCCTCGAGAGACGCCGGCCTCCGCACACGCGGCCTTCTTAGTCTGCGGGGAAAGAGGCCGGGGGAGAACCGGAGGAAGAACCCGGGGGAGACCGGGAGAAAGAGCCTGAGGAAGGACGGGGGGGATGCTCCGGAAGAGAGGTGGAGAAGAGCCGGGGAAGAGACGGAGAAGAGCCGGGGAAGAGCTGGAAGAAGGCTTGGAAAAGAGCCGGGGAAGAGCCGGAAGAACAGATGGGAAAGAGCCAGAGAAGAGCTGGAGGGAGAGCCGGGGGAAGAGAAGGGGAAGCAGCGTCATCCATTCCATCCAAACGCCATCCAAACGCCATCCAAACGCCACCCAAACGCCATCCAAACGCCACCCAAACGCCATCTAAACGCCTCCCAAACGCCACCCAAGTGCCACCCAAACATCATCCCCTCTCCCCTTGGGATCCGTTCCCGCTAGCCGAGACCCTCCCCTCCCCGCAGACGCCATCTGGCCCCACCAGCCAGCCTGGGGGAAAGAAGACTCCCCCAGGACCCAGTCTGGGGTCTCAGCCAGAAGCTGAGGACACCCCACTCGAGAGTGCAGCAGTGACCTGTCCATTCATCCTTCTGTGCATCCACCTGTCCAACCGTCCTCACTCCTGGGAGTGCTGAGTTTACGCCCTCAGTGGGGCAGGAGGGGCAGGGTTTGGGGCCTGGGAAGGAGATGAGGAGGAGGAGGAGGAGGAGCTGCCCCGCGCCTGGTTCGAAGTAATGACCACACTTATTGGATGCCTACGAGGGGCAATGCACGGTACTGAGCGCTAGGGTTAGGCCAGCAGAAAGAAGTGTCAAGTTCCCTGCAAGGGGCTTCTTCTCCAACGGGGGAGACAGACAGGAATGGCGTGTCCTGGGCTGCTGTGCCTTTTGCCCTGGCGAGGGCTAGAGAGCTGGGAGGGTCCAGGGAGGGCCCGGTCCGGAATCCTGCGGGGCCGGTCAGTCGGGGTTCTGGCCGGAGCCGGGCCCGCCCAGCGAGAGAGCTGTCTCCTCGAGCTCCCTTCCCCAGCGGCCCTGCCGCAACCTCCCCTCTGGATGGGCCCAGCTCCCACCCGGCCCGGCCCGCTCCCCTGCTAGGCAGGGTCCACATGAGGCAGGGGAGGGAGAGACGGAGGGTGGGATCCCTTGCTGCCGGGGCTGAGACTTCCTGTAGCTCCCTGAACTGGCAGGGATCTGTGGAAGAGCAAGCAGGGCCCATGAGAGGGAACCATCTGGTCAACTCTGGGAACAGAATCTGCACTTGCCTACCTCAGCAGGCCCCTCCCCGACCCACAGGCTCAGCTCCCACCCAGGCAGTGTGCACATGGCCTCAGCACATTTGGGCCCGCACACGCGGATACAATTCACACGCATGGATGCGCTGCATACAGCTTAGTACACACAGGCCTAGTACACAGAAATGGGCCCATACACACGGACACGGCACACACGGCTGCAGTGTACACGGTGATACATGCAGGCCTGTGCAGGGCACTCAGGCCTGGCATACGCAAGCCTGATACACATGGCACGTACACACATAGAGGTGTAGGGCACATAAACATGGCACATGCGGGTACGGCGCACACCGAAAGATTTGTCGCATAGGTCCGACACAAACAGGAAGAGCTCCGTTAGTGCTTTTTTGTTTTGTTTTTATGGTATTTGTTAAGCACTTACTCTGTACCAGGCACTGTTCTACGCGCTGGGGGTAGATACATGCTAAGGGGGCCGGACACAGTCTCTGTCCTAATGGAGCTCACAGTCTAATTCCCCATTTGACAGATGAGGGAACTGAGGCACAGAAAAGTCAAGTGACAAGTGGCAGACGAGTGGTGGAGCTGGGATGAGAATGCAGGTCCTTTTGACTCCCGCGCCCAGGGTCTATCCACCTGGCCTCGCTGCTTAGTATGGTCCGTGAGGAGAAGGCAGCAGGAGGGATGGTCAGGTCCCGGGCTGGTGGGGGCAAGGAGTTGACCAGGATTGTCCAGATCCAACATTCTCTCTGCCTGATCCCCAGGGAATCTAATCCACTCCCTGCTGGTTGCTGCTCAGGGCCCTGACCTTGACCCAGCCTTTGCTCTACCAGCGCCTGTCCCTCCCCACCACCTCCCAGGATCGTTGCCCCAACTACTGCCAAGAGTGGGGGACCGTGGGGCACACGGTCCCTGTGGCCCCCGAACTCCCAATTTCCAATAATCGATCGATAGTAGTATTGACTGAGCATCTACTGCAGGTAGAGCACTGAGCAATGTTGCCTAGTGGTACAGCACGGTCCTGGGAGTCAGAAGGACCTGGATTTTAATCCTGATTCCACCACTTGTCTGCCGAGTGACCTTGGCCAAGTCTATTCACTTCTCTGGGCCTCAGTTACCTCGTCTGTAGAATGGGGATTAAGACTGTGAGCCCCAGGTGGGATATGGACTGTGTCCAAACTGATTAGCTAGTCTCTAACCCAATGCTTAGAACATTGCCTGGCACATAGTAAGGGCTTAACCAAAACTATAAAAAAATTTTTAAAAGTACAAACAAAAAAACCTAATTATTCAAAACCAACGGGAGCAAGTAGAGATACAAGGAGTACAGTACAGCCCAAGTATAAAGATAACTGATTGAAACACAAACAACAAAAAACAACTAAGCCCATGTGAAAGTATAATGGAGGAAAACGTCAAGTTTCCTGCCTTCAGGGAGTTTCCATTCTAACGGGGGAGACGCAAATTATTCAAAAACAATGGGAGCATGTAGAGACACGGGTATAATCGGCCCCGATATAAGGATGCCTGACCGAGTACGTTAGAGGGTGGGCTCCTGAACTCATTCAACGCTCGAGGTGGCTGTTGGGTTGGCACAAGATGGGAGCCGAGGATGGGGGTTGCGATGGAAATTAATGAGGGAAGGCTTCCTGGAGGAGGATTTGACTTCAGGCAGTCAATCATATTTATTCAAAGCTTACGGGGTGCAGAGCACTGTACGAAGTGCTTGGGAAAGTACGATACAACAATAAACGGACACATTCCCTGCCCGCCACGAGCTGACAGTACGGAGGGGGAGACAGACGTTAATATCAATAAATGACAGATATGGACATAAGTGCCGTGGGGCTGGGAGTTGGCGGGGGGTGGGGGGTGAATAAAGGGAAGAGGCTTCAGGAGGGCTTTGTAGATGGGGAGAACTGTGGTCTGGTGGATGTGCGGCAGAGGGAGTCCCTGGCTAGGGGGGAAGGGCATAAACAGCGCTTAGAACAGTGCTCCAGCACTTAGAACAGTGCTCGGCACATAGTAAGCGCTTAACAAATGCCATCATTATTATAAACACGGGTTCAGAGGCAGGAGAATCGAGAGCCAGGCACAGAGAGAGGGTGAGCTCGGGAAGATGGAGTGAAAAGAGCTGAGAGCTGGAAAGGGGGGCCAAGTTGGGAAGCCTGGAGGTCGGTGGACAAGGGTTTCAGCTCGACGTGTTGGGAGGACTGGAGAACTGTGGGCTGAAGATTGTTTTGGAAGGGTATTCCGGGCCGCAGAGGGAAGTACGGACTGGAGAGGGAGAGGCTGGGGGCAGGGAGGAAATTGAGGAGGCTGAACCCGAATGATGAGTCCAAAGATGATCAGAGCTCAAACCAGGATGAGGCCACGGGTGGAGAGGAGTGGGTGGATCTGGGAAATACTGTGGGGGGGAAAAAATACCCGGTTGGATTTAGCCTCGGGCTGAAAGCGAGGGTGAAATCACAGAAGTCAAGGATAGAATCAAGACTGTGAGCGCCTGGGACGGGGAGGATGGCGGAGCTGGCGACTGCGATGGCAAAGTTGAGCGGAGGAGTGGGTTTGGCAGGGAAGGTGAGGAGTTCGGTTTCAGCTCCGATGAGTTGAGAGTGCCAGTAGGTCAGGCGTATGGAGGTATCCCGGGGGCAAGAGGAAATACGAGATTGCGGAGGAGTTGAGAGGTGGGAGCTGCAGCAGTAGATTTCGATCAGTCAACCAGTAGTACTTCTGAGCACCCGGTGTGAGCAAAGCAGAATAGTGAGCGCTTGAGAAAGTATGGTTTGGGGAGTTAGTAGTTGAGGCTGTGGGAGTGGGTGAGCTCCCCCGGGGAGCCGGCGGGGGCATAGAGAAGGGGACCTAGAACTGAGCCTTGAAGAACCCCCACTGATGGAGGGTGGGAGGTGGAAGAGCCTGCGAAAGTGGAGCGGTGAGAGAGAAAGGAGGAGAACCAGGAGAGGCGGGTGCCAGAGAAACCGAAGTTGATTAGCGCTTCCGGGAGTGATCCCTAGGACTGAAGGTGGCTGAGAGGTCAAAGAGGGTTTGGACGAGTAAGGTCCATTGGACTTAGCTATGAAGAGGTCCCCGGTGACCCGGGAAAGAGCAGTTTTAGGGGAGCAAGGCGGGTGGAAACCGGACTGTCGAGGCTCCAGGAGGGAGTCGGAGGAGAAGAGGGGGAGGCAGCGGGTGTTTACGACGGGGCCGAGATGGGATGGGAGTGAGGAGGAAGGCAGTGGGGATCTAGGGTTAGCCATTGAGTCCGGCCCAGCCCCGGGCTGTGGCCCGGGCCCAGGCCCTCACCAGATGACCGAGAGGCCGAGTCGCCGGCCCCAGCCCTGCCCGTCCGGTCCCTGCAGGCCAACCTGGCGGTGTGGCTGTCCATGATTGGCCTGGCGCAGTACTACAAGGTCCTGGTGGACAATGGCTATGAGAACATCGACTTCATCACCGACATCACCTGGGAAGACCTGCAGGAGATTGGCATCACCAAACTCGGTGAGGATGCGGCCCCTCGGTCCCAGCCCCCACGGTCCCCTAACCCCCGTGGCACCCAAGCTTTTGGGGTTTTTTTAATGGTATCTTTAAAGTGCTTACTCTGTACTCTCCCAAGTGCTCAAAAGAGTGCTCTGCACCCGGTAGACTGTAAGCATCTTGAGGACAGGGATTGTGTCTACTAAGTCTATTGTTCTCTTCCAAGCACTCAGTACAGTGCTCTGCACAGAGTAATGCTCTCAGTAAACACTACCGAGAGATTTATCTGGGAAGGCCCCCTGGAGCAAATATGATTTCAGCGGGGGTTTTGAAGATGGGAGGAGCAGTAGTGGAAGGGAGGGAGCGTTTCTGGCGGTGGGGAAGAAGGCCCCGAGGAAGAGGTCGGTGAGAAGGAGGTGAGAACAAGGCACAGTGAGGAGATTTGATTGAGGCGTGAAGTGCCTTTAAGCTGATGGTGAGGAGTTTCTGCTTGAAGCTGAAAGGGATGGGCAGCCACTGGAGGCTTTCAGGGAGTGGAGAGATGCGTGCGGAACGATGTTTTAGAAAAATGATCCGGGCAACAGAGTGACCTTGGGCAAGTCTCTTAACTTCTCTATGCCTCAGTTTCCTCAACGGTATAACGGGGATTAAATACCTGTTCTCCCGCCCACTGGGACTATGAGCTCCATATGGGTCAGGGACTCTGTCCGACTTAACTTGAATTCACCCTAGCGCTTAGAACAGTGTTTGGCACATAGTAAGTGCTTAACCAATGCCATTAAGAAAAAAAAGGACGGCTGGAGAGGGGAGAGACTAGAAGCAGTGAGGTCAGTGAAAGCGGTACCTTCTTTCTTGGCCCCCTCCCCCCTGGGCTGGTCCTCTTCTCCTGGAGGCTTCCTGGCCCACAGCCATGTTTCTGGAGTTGTCACCGGGGGTGGGCTTGGTTTGCTGGGCCCTGGTGATGCCAGAGCGGCCTGCAGATGCCAGGGTACCCTCCCCAACCCACCTCGTCCCGGGCTGCCGGACCCCGTCTGGATTGGCAGCTCCCAGTCCGCTCCAAATGGGGAGGGGGCGTGATGGGGAACCGCTGGGGGCCGGGGCAGCAGGCCGGAAATGAGAGTCTGCTGGGTGTTGCCGTTTCCGCGCCATCTGCCTACCGTTAATCTTCACGGACAACGGCCCGGGCCAGCCCGCGCTCCCCCCCCCCCCCCCCCCGGCAGCGCCCGCCCCTCCTCTCACCCCTCAGGATTCTCCCTCGGCCTTAACTTGCCCCCCAAAGGGGTGCAGGGCGTCAGCTAGCGCAGAGGTGCCCGGTTTGTCCGCGGCCAACCCGGCAGGTGTTTGCTAGAGCACAGGCTTGGGAGTCAGAAGGTCGTGGGTTCTAATTCCGCCCCTGCCATTTGTCTGCTGTGTGACCTTGGGCAAGTCACTTCACCTCTCTGGGCCTCAGTTACCTCATCTGTAAAGTGGGGATGGAGACCGTGAGCCCCTTTGGGACGAGGGACTGTGTCCAACCCGATTCGCTTGGATCCACCCCAGCGCTTAGGAGTAGCGCTTGGCACACGATAAGCGCTTAATAAATAGGAGAAGCAGCGTGACTCAGTGGAATGAGCCGGGGCTTGGGAGTCAGAGGCCATGGGTTCTGATGCCGACTCCGCCGCTTAGCAGCTGTGTGACTTTGGGCCAGTCACTTCACTTCTCTGGGCCTCAGCTCCCTCATCTGGAAAATGGGGATTCAGACTGTGAGCCCCACGTGGGACAACCTGATCACCTCGTAGCCCCCCAGCGCTCAGAACAGTGCTTGGCACACAGTGAGCGCTTAAAAAATACCATCATGGTCATTATTGTTATTCCACAGTTATTATTATTATTGTGGGGAAGGGGGAGGCCCCGCCTGACCCTAGCGAGGCTCTGATCCCCTCTCCCGCCGGGGTCACCGGGGCGCCCTCCTCTCTCAGTGCTCCATCCCTGCCAGCCTGGAAGGGGGAGGGAATCCAGGTGGCAGGCCTACCACGGGCCCGGGGGCCCCTCCTTCCCGTGCCAGGGGCATCTTGTGGGGCGAGGCGGGGGAGGCCGTCCGACCCCCTGCTCCTCCCTCCCTCCCTCCCGCCCAGGCCACCAGAAGAAGCTCATGTTGGCGGTGAAGAAGCTGGCCGAGCTGCAGCGGGCCGAGTGCGGCAAGTACGAGGCGGGCACCCTGCGCCGGAGGGCCCCGCCGTCGCCGGACCCCATGGGCATCGAGTCCCCGGCCCCGCCGGAGCCCGCCCCCGCCGACTGCCAGTCGCCCAAGATGGTCACCTTCCAGGACAGCGAGCTGAGCGACGAGCTGCAGGCCGCCCTGACGGTGGGCTCGGGCCCGGGCGAGGGCCCCGACGGGGCGGACCGGGCCGCCAGCCCCCCGCCGGCCCACGGGCCCCGGGCCGGCTCCCTGCGGCGGGAGGGCAGCCTGGGCGGCCGGGCGCGCCACATGAGCAGCTCGCAGGAGCTGCTGGGCGACGGGCCCAAGCCGGCGGGTGGCCCCCTGTCCCGGAGCCAGGAGCACCTGGCCGACGACGGCGGGGGAGCGGCAGGAGGAGGAGGAGCAGGAGGAGGAGCAGGAGCAGGAGCAGGAGGAGGGGGAGGGGGCCCGCCCGTGGGTCCCGCCAAGGACGCCCGGCTCTCGCGGCCCGCCCCGGTCGGGGTCAAGCGGGCCAGCGTGCCCCCGGTGCCCGGCAAACCCCGGCAGTCCTTCCCGCCGGCCGGCGGGGCCTTCACACCTCCGCCCACGCCCAGCAAGCCGAGGCCGGGCTCCCCGCAGGCGGCGGGCGGCGGGCCCCACGGCCCCGCGCCGGCCACGGCCAAGGTCAAGCCCACGCCGCAGCTGCTGCCGGCCCAGGCCGAGCGACCCCTGTCCCCGCGCTCGCTGCCGCAGTCGCCCACCCACCGCGGCTTCGCCTACGTGCTGCCCCAGCCGGCCCCGGAGGGCGAGGCGGGGCCCGGCCCGGTGCCCTCGCCCGGCCCCGGCCCCGGCCCCGGTCCCGGTCCCGGCCCCGGCCCCGTGCCCGTGCTCTGCCTGCCGCCCGCCTCCGGAGGCGACGAGGCCGAGGCCTGGGGCGAGGCCTGGGGGGGCGAGGCGGGGCCCGGGCGGCCCAAGAAGCGGGCCCACAGCCTCAACCGCTACGCGGCGGCGGGCCCCGGGGGAGCGGACGGCCCTCCGGACGGCGGCGATCTGCTGGGCCCGGCCGCGGGGCCCTACGCCACCGTCCAGCGCCGCGTGGGCCGCAGCCACTCGGTGCGGGCGCCGCCGGGCGCCGACCGGAACGTCAACCGCAGCCAGTCCTTCGCCGTGCGGCCCAAGAAGAAGGGCCCCCCGCCGCCGCCGCCCAAGCGCTCCAGCTCGGCCATGCCCAGCGCCGGCCCGGCCGACGAGCCCGGGGGCGACGGCCGGGCCGAGGCCGGGGCCGGGACCGGGACCGGGGCCGGGGCCCGGGCGCAGCGAAGGAGGGCCAGCGACCTGGCCGGGGGCAGCGTGGACACGGGCAGCGCGGGCAGCGTCAAGAGCATCGCGGCCATGCTGGAGCTGTCGTCCATCGGCGGCGGGGCCCGGGCGGCCCGCCGGCCCCTGGGCGGGGGCGGGGGTCAGCCCCCCGACGGCCGCCCGCCGCCCCCCGCCGGCCCCGACCCCGCCCGGGCGGCCGCCGCCCTGGCCGCCGGCAGGCACAAGGACGCCATCGGCCCCGACGGCGAGGTGGTCAACCGGCGGCGCACCCTCAGCGGCCCGGTCACCGGGCTCCTGGCGGCCGCCTCCCGCCGCGGGGAGCCGGGGGCCCGGGGGCCCGAGGCCCCGGCGTCGGGGGGCGGCCCCTCGCCCGAAGAGGGCAGGCCAAGGGCCCGGGGCCCGGCGGGCGAGGCGGGCCCGGCCCCGCGGCCCGGGGAGCTGGGCCGGGTGGAGGCCAGCGCCACGCTCAAAAGGCGGATCCGGGCCAAGCAGGGCCAGCAGGACAGCGTCAAGTTCATCCTCACCGAATCGGACACCGTCAAGCGGCGGCCCAAGGCCAGGGACCGCGACCCCGACGGGCCCGACCCGCCCGCCCTCTCCGTCTACCACAACGGCCCCGGGGCCGGGCCTCCCCGACGGCGCCTGGCCTCCGACACCGACGGCGGCCCCGCCGACCTGCCCCCGCCCCCGCCCCCCGCCGACCTCGAGGCCTCGCCCCCGCCCCCCCCGCCCGACGGCGACGCCAAGAAGCCGGCCAAGCCCCCCGTCTCCCCCAAGCCCGTGCTGGCCCCGCCGGCCCCCTGCACGCTGGGCTCGCCCACCCCCGCCTCCAAGAAGGTGCCGCTCCCCAGCCCCGGCAGCCCAGGTAGGTGCCCACCCGGTGGGGGCCGGGGGCCGGGGGCCGGGGGGTGGGGGGAGCGGGGAGGGAGAGGCCACGGCTGGCCGGGCACCCACACTTTCGGGAGTGGCCGTCGGGGTCCGGTCCCTGGCACCCGCACCTCGTCCTCGACGACACGCACGCCCAGCCCAGGACACCGACCCCCCGCTCCTGGGGATTGGGGAAACGCGCTCCGTTCTCTCACTCGTTCAATAGTGTGGATTGAGCGCTCGCTCTGTGCAGAGCACTGGACTAAGCGCTTGGAATGGACAGTTGGGCCACAGATAGAGACCGTCCCGGCCCGACGACGGGCTCACGGTCTAATCGGGGGAGACAGACGGTCAGAAACGAGACAACATAATCGCGATAAATAGAATCAAGGGGATGGACACCTCATTAACAGAATAAACGGGGGGATAAAAATATAGACCAATGAGCACAGTGCTGAGGGGAGGGGAAGAGAGGGGGGGAGGAGTAGGGGGAAAGGGGGCTTCGCTGAGGGGAGGCGAAGGGGGAAGGGGGAGCAGAGAGGGAGCAGAGGCAGCAGGGGGAAAAGGGGAAGCTCAGTCTGGGAAGGCCTCTTGGAGGAGGTGAGCTCTAAGTAGGGTTTTGAAGAGGGGAAGGGAGTGAGTTTGGCGGAGGGGAGGAGGGAGGGCGTTCCGGGACGGCGGGAGGACGCGGGCCGGGGGTCGACGGCGGGATGGGCGAGAACGGGGGACGGCGAGGAGGCGGGCGGCGGAGGAGCGGAGCGTGCGGGGTGGGCGGTGGAAAGAGAGAAGGGAGGTGAGGTAGGAGGGGGCAAGGGGATGGACCGCCTCGAAGCCCAGAGTGAGAAGTTTTTGTTTCGTGCGGAGGTCGATGGGCAACCACTGGAGGTTTTTAAGGAGGGGAGTGACAGGCCCAGAGCCTTTCTGCAGGAAGAGGATCCGGGCAGCGGAATGAAGAATAGACTGGAGTGGGGAGAGA